>NC_133405.1:57626432-58876432 GCF_047511655.1 Castor canadensis | reverse complement strand
AAGCCACCATATCTGGTTACCATTAACCTCTTGAAAGAACATTTCCTTTCACTGGATATTCTGACCTTTTGGTATTTTTTAAATTTTAACAAAAGATCGTTTTTGAAGAAAACTTTTATTTTAACCTTTTCCCTTCTACTTAGGCTAAGAATTTCCCAAATAATCAAGAGTTTAAACAGTTCCTCCCCTCAATTTATCTGTCTCACTCCTCATTTTACCATAAGTAACAAGAAATCAAGCTGCCCCTTTACCAAATTGCTTGCAAAGTTGCTAGGCAAAATATCCAAGTTCATTGCTTACACAGTCCATTTTCTACAAAATTTCAGTAGAAAATTTTGTTTAGCTTTCTAGTATTATCTAACTAGAATCCTTTCTCCAATTTCTAATAAAATGTTCTTTATTCTGAGCACTGACTGAGAGATAGGTACTAACATTCTGTCCAAGATGACCTTAACTTCCTCTAAATCAATTTAGCCTTTCTTTGCTGTACTACTCAAAATTTTTCCAGCATCTGCTCACTGTTCAATTCTAAAGCCACTCTCTTTTTTGTTATAGCAACCACAACTGGCTGGGCTTTTTATTCAGGATCTTACAAGATTGAAATCAAGATGCTGACAGAACTGCATTATGCTTTAAAGGCTATGAGGAAGAATTAAAACCAGAGTTTTGGACCCTAGGCCCAAACTCCTAGGCTTCCACATATAGATTCAGATGCTTGCCCCTATTTGTCAAATAAAGAGATGAGGTAAAGGGCAGGGAAAGGCCATTTATTACATTGCTTGGGACATGCCAAGGGAAGAGGTAGAGTAACCACTCAGCCCATCTTTAGCCATCTTTGGGTTACAGACATGAACTATAGCTTTAAATAGACAAAGAATTAGGGGCAGGAGACAAAAGGTGTACATAAACAGTTCCAGTCACAGGTGTGTTCCAGTGGTTAAGTGGGGCCTGATTGGCCATTATCTCAGTCCTTGTTCTTTAAGGGTTCCAGAAGAAGTTGTTATTGCTCTCATTACTTAAGGGTGCAATCTGGTTCCCAAGAAATGATTACTCTTGCTCCAGGGTACAGCCTCATCATTATTGGTAATTGTTCTCATTTGAAGTGGTGGTCTGTCATGCAAGGCTCCACTGTTCCTTAGGGGTAGTTTCAGTCACTTCTCATAAAGACATTATTGATCATTCCTGTTTTTTCTTGATTTCAAGGTGACTGCAAGAGAGAATGGCCCAGAGCAAAGGGCAAGAGGTACAAAATGGAGACAGAGATACCAAGCTTTGGACAAGAGGTACAAAATGGAGACAGAGATGCCAAGTTTTTCTCCTGTGTTTAGTTAATTCGTGATCCTAAGTAAAGAGTCAGTGGTTTTGAGTAAAAGCAGTTTAAGAATCTCTTACTGAATTAGCTTCTAAACATGTGGTTGTGGGAGTATGGTCCCATTGTTCTTTCTGGTCATCAGCCAGAGGTGATTCTCAGATACAAAAAGTACCTGTTTTTTATACAAGTGGCTCCTTTAAGCTTGAAAAAAATCATTAACAGAGAATATACCTTGTGTGGAATTCACTTTTCTAATCTCTTTTACTACTATAAGAACCCAATCTCTTTGAAGCCATTACCTGAATAGATAAGGCCCACCTTTAAATTATTTCAACTGATTAAGTACTTTGATTACATCTGTAAAATATCTTTTGCCATATCACAAGTCTTATTCATCACATTCACTCAGTTGAAAGAATTATACAATACACGGGGCATCAGAGATCATCTTGAAATTGTCATCGCATGTACACTGATTTATTGATGGGCGAAATCACACAATGCCTGGAGTTTGCTTTAATGTTCTCTAGGAAAGCTAAAGGAAGGGAATATATAAGCTATAAGAGTTTCTTGTCTTTTTTTTACTAGGCTGAGGATCAAACCCAGGGCCTCCCACATGCTAAGTAAGCACTACACAACTGAGCTACATTCCCAGCCCATAATACAAGATTAGTAATAAACTAATAATTGTTGAAACTTCATGTTATTGGTGGTTCTCTTCTTGTTTTGTGTATTTTAAGTTTTAAATCATAAATTAAAAGAAAATACAACTTAAAAAATCTTCCATCATAATGACAGATTGGGATATTTCTTCTTATTGTTCTACTATTTGCATCACCTATTCTAATGTATATTATAAGAAACATAAAAATTTATTCTTTTGGTGCAATATACCTTTCATGTAGTAGCTCAGGCAACCATTATGACCCAATTGTCTATATTGTTTTATTTTAATACAGCTGAATATGTTTGCATTGTTTGTATTTTCTTTGAATAATTTCTTATAATTAATATTTATCTCTTGAAAACAACATATGGCTGGATTATTGTTTGGATATATTTTTATTTTTATCTAGTCTCATAAAATTTGTGTATTAATTGGAATACTTGCTGATTTTTAAATTTCTATTGTCTACTTTTGTGTTTTCTTACATTGCTGAATTACCTTCATGTTTCTCTCTTTTCTTCATTTAGATTATTTTTCATTTTCTTTTTAATATTTGTTTAATGCAACTTTTTATTCTTTTAGGCATTATTATTCAAAAATCCTAATATGACTGCACAATACAAGGACCATTAATCACTTTGTCTCTGAAAACCTACCTTTTGCATGTATATCATTGTTGTTGGATATTTTACTTATACCCTAGTTTTTATTATTGTTATCTTACAGTAGAAAATTGCTACTGATTTTTAGCGCATTATTTGTTTACACTTACCAATAAATTAACTATAACTATGTTTTTGTTCTTTATTCTCCTTGTATCATAGAAATTGTATCTTTTTGCCCAAAGATCCTTTAAGACCCCCTTTAGTAAGAATGTTATTTTATGTTCCTGAAGAAGTATTTCTTTCCAATTCTTGAAAGATAACATTGCTAGATCTTCAATTCTATGTAATTCCCTCTATTTTTTTTTTAGTTCATTCAGAATATTTATATCACTCTCCATTGAAAGAATCTTTCATACTAATTTATATGCCTTTGAGGGGAAAGCCATCCTTCTTACTCTATTTGCTTTTAACATTTTGTCTTCACTGAACTGCAGTTTCACTGTTATGTACGTAGGTGCAGAATACTTTTGTTTACCCTGCTTAGGATTTATTTGGTATCCTGAATCAGTGTTCTGCTATTTGTTGTAAATTTTAAAAAAATTCAAGAAAAACAAAAGTCCTTCTCTGTTTTTACTCTCCTTCTTTCATTTTTATTTTTTTTCTTTATTCATATATTCATGTGTGCATATATTGTTTGGGTCATTTCTTCCACCTGCCTGCCATCCCCCCTCCTTTCTTCAGGGGATTGTAGCTCTCCTTGTAGAGATCATTCACATCCTTTGTTTAGTTTACTCCTAGGTATTTGATTTTTTTTTCAAGGCTATTGTAAATGAAATTGTTTCCACGTATTCTTTCTCAATTTGTTCATTGTTGGTGTTTAGAAAAGCGAATGATTTTTGTAAGTTGATTTTGTATATTGCTATCTTGCTGTAGCTGTTTATGGTGTCTAGGAGTTTTTGGGTAGAGTTTTTTGGGTCTTTAAGATGTAGGATCATGTCATCTACAAATAGGGATATTTTGACAGTTTTTGACCTATATGAATTCCTTTTATTTCTTCTTTTGCCTAATTGCTCTGGCTAGGAATTCCAGAACTATGTTGAATAGGAGTGAGGACAGTGAGCCCCCTGGTCTCATTCCTGATTTTAGGGGAAATGGTTTCAGTTTTTCTCCATTAAGTATGATGTTAGCTATAGGTTTGTCATATATAGCCTTTACAATGTTGAGGTACATTCCTTCTATTCCTAGTTTTTTTAGAGTTTTTATCATGAGGTGGTGTTCGATCTTGTCGAAGGCGTTTTCTACATCTGTTAAGATGATCAAGTGGTTTTTGTCTTTGCTTCTATTAATGTGCTATTTTACATTTTTTTTTATTATTCATATGTGCATACAAGGCTTGGTTCATTTCTCCCCCTGCCCCCACCCCCTCCCTTACTACCCACTCCACCCCCTCCCTCTCCACCCCACCCCCTCAATACCCAGCAAAAACTATTTTGCCCTTATTTCTAATTTTGTTGTAGAAAGAGTATAAGCAATAATAGGAAGGAACAAGGATTTTTGCTGGTTGAGATAAGGATAGCTATACAGGGCATTGACTCACATTGATTTCCTGTGCGTGGGTGTTACCTTCTAGGTTAATTCTTTTTGATCTAACCTTTTCTCTAGTTCCTGTTCCCCTTTTCCTATTGGCCTCAGTTGCTTTTAAGGTATCTGCTTTAGTTTCTCTGCGTTCAGGGCAACAAATGCTAGCTAATTTTTTAGGTGTCTTACCTATCCTCACCCCTTCCTTGTGTGCTCTCGCTTTTATCATGTGCTCATAGTCCAATCCCCTTGTTGTGTTTGCCCTTGATCTAATGTCCACATATGAGGGAGAACATACGATTTTTGGTCTTTTGGGCCAGGCTAACCTCACTCAGAATGATGTTCTCCAATTCCATCCATTTACCAGCGAATGATAACATTTCGTTCTTCTTCATGGCTGCACAAAATTCCGTTGTGTATAGATACCACATTTTCTTAATCCATTCATCAGTGGTGGGGCATTTTGGTTGTTTCCATAACTTGGCTATTGTGAATAGTGCCGCAATAAACATGGGTGTGCAGGTGCCTCTGGAGTAACCTGTGTCACAGTCTTTTGGGTATATCCCCAAGAGTGGTATTGCTGGATCAAATGGTAGATCGATGTCTAGCTTTTTAAGTAGGTGAGCTATTTTACATTTATAGATTTACATATGTTGAACCACCCCTGCATCCCTGGGATGAAGCCAACTTGGTGGTGGTGAATGATCTTTCTGCTATGTTGTTGGATTCAATTTGCCATTACTTTGTTGAGGATTTTTGCATCAATGTTCATTAAGGAGAGTGGCCTGTAGTTCTCATGTTTGGAGGTGTTTTTTGTCTGTTTTTGGGATGAGTATAATACTGTCTTCATTAAAGGAGTTTCTCAGTGTTCCTTCCCTTTCTATTTCGTGGAAAAATTGAAGGGGAGTTGGTTTTAGTTCTTCTTTGAAAGTCTGATGAATACAGCAGAGAAACTATCAGGTTCTGGACTTTTCTTTTTTGGGAGATCTTTATTCCTGCTTCAATTTCATTTTGTGCTATAGGTCTATTCAGGTAACTAATTTCTTCTTGGTTCAATTTTGGGTGGTCATAAGTATCCAGAAATTTGTCCATTTCCTCAGGAATTTCAAATTATTGGAATATGGGTTCTCAATATATTCTCTGATTAATCCCTGGATTTTTGTGGTGTTTGATGTTATCTCCCCTGTTCCATTTCTGATTTTACTGATTTGGGTTTATTCTCTCCTAATTTTAGTCAGATTTGCCAGGAGGGTGTCTGTCAATCTTGTTTATTTTTTCAAAGAACCAATTTTTTGCTGTATTGATTCTTTGTTTGTTTCTATTTCATTAATTTCAGCCCGTATTTTTATTATTTCCTCCCTTCTGCTTCTTTTGGGATTTGCTTGTTCTTGTTGTTCTAGGACTTTGAGATGTAGCATTAGGTCTTTGATTTGAGATCTTTCCATCCTTTTAATTTATGCACTCATGGCTATAAACTTTCCTCTTAGACTGCCCTTGCTGTGTCCCATGGGTTCTGGTAGGTTGTGTTTTCATTTTCATTAAATTCTAGGAACATTTTAATTTCCTCTTTTACTTCATCAATGACCCACTGATCATTGAGCAATGTGTTGTTCAGCTTCCAATTGTTTGTATATTTTCTACTGTTGTTTTTGTTGTTGAGTTCTAGTTTTAATGCATTGTGACCAGATAAATGCATGGGATTATTTCTATTTTCTTATGTTTGCTGAGGCTTACTTTGTGCCCTAAGATATGATCAGTTTTGGAGAAGGTTCCATGGGCTGCTGAGAAGAATGTATATTGTTCAGAAGTTGGGTGAAATATTCTGTAGACATCAGCTAGGTCCATTTAATCTATGGTGTGATTTAGTTCTAGAATTTCTTTATTGATTTTCTTTTTGGATGACTTATCTATTGGTGATAGGGGGGTTTAAATTCTCCCACTACCACTGTGTTGTAATCTAGATATGCTTTTAAATCCTTCAGAGTAGGTTTGATGAAATTGGGTGCATTAATGTTGGGTGCATATAGTTTGATAGTTGTTATTTCCCTTTGGTGTATTTCTCCTTTTATTACTATGGAGTGTCTTTCTTTATCTCGTTTGATCAATGTAAGTTTGAAGTTAACATTGTCTGAGATAAGTGTTGCTACTTCTGCCTGTTTTCGGGGGCCATTGGCTTGGCAAATATTCTTCCAGGCTTTCACCCTAAGCCAGTGCTTGTTTCTGTCAATGAGATGGGTCTCCTGTAAACAACAGATTCTTGGATCTTCCTTTATAATCCAGTTTGCCAGATGGTGTCTTTTGATGGGGGAGTTAAGTCCATTAACATTCAGTGTTAATATTAACAGGCATGTGGTGATTCCTATCATTTAGTTGTTTTTGTTGTTTAAGTGTTTCATTGTGTGCAACTGACTTAATGTTACTTCCTGATTACTTGTATTTTCTTCTCCTGCAGTTTAATGTTGCCTGTAGTCTCATGGTTTTATTTGCTTTCATTTTCTCTGTGCAGAATCCCTTGAAGAATCTTTTGGAGTGATGGCTTGGTGGTCATATATTGTTTTAGTTTCTGTTTATCATGTTAGATTTTTATTGCTCTGTCTATTTTGAATGATAGTTTTTCTGGGTAGAGTAAGCTAAGGTTGAGGCTGTTTGCATTCAGTGCCCAGAATACCTCACTCCATGCCCTTCCTTCTTTTAAGGTTTCTGTTGAGGAATCTGCTGTGATTTTGATGGGTTTACCTTTGGATGTTTTTTCTCTCTTACAGCCTTCAATATTGTTTCTCTATTTTCTGTGCTTCTTGTTTTAATGATAATATGTTGTGGGGTAGTTCCATTTTGGTCAACTCTGTTTGGTATTCTGGAGTGTTCCTGTATCTGAATGGGCATAGCTTTCTCTAGGTTTGGGAAATTTTCTGTTATTATTTTCTTGAATACATTACGAATCCCTTTTGCTTGTACTCTTCTCCTTCAACGCTCATGATGCTCTGGTTTGGTCTTTTGATGGACTTGGTGAGTTCTTGGCATGTTCCTTTAGCAGGTCTTGAGTTGTTTGACTAATAGCTCTTCAGTTTTTCCTTTACTTTCCATTTTATCTTCAAGTTCTGAGATTCTGTCTTCCTCTTGTTCTAGTCTAATTGAGTGGCCTTCCCTTGTGTTTTCTGTTTCTGTTTCATTCTTTATTCTCAGGTTTTCCATGTCATGGGTCACTTCCTCTTTAATATTGTCTATTTTCATCTTTAATTCATTTGTCTCTGTATTTATAGTGTCGTCTGTTTGTCTTTGGTGTTTATGTAGGTCTCCTATGAGTTCATTTATTTGTTTCTGTGTCTTCTTGTATTCTTTATTTTTGGTGTCTTCAAATTTCTTAAGTGCCTTTTGTACATTTTGGTTAACTGTTTAGTAACATCTCCATGTAATTCTCAGTGATAAATTGCAGCATTTCTTCTTTAAGGGTGTTCTTGTGGGCATCATTGGGTTCCTTGGCATAACTTATCTTTCTTTTTTTTTTGAGTCCAGAACTGGGTATCCATTTTCTTCATTTCCCTCTGAATCCAGTATTAAATCATTTTTTGGGGGATAATAGTTTCCATCCCCTTTTCATCTTCCCATTGCTCTATTTGGTACTGTGCAGCTATATTCTTGATAGGCTAGTTGGTAGTTCTAGTCCCTTGTTTTCTTTCCCTTGGCTTAATTTTGTTTTGTGGCTGTATTGAGTTTGTAGCTAAGTGTGTGTGTGTTATTTCTGTCCCTGGTCTGGTTATAATTTAGTATTTACTAATTCACAATAGTAAAACTAACAAAAAAATAAAGAAATTGACATGGAGAGATGAATAAACAAACACAAAAATTAAGAAACAGAACAAACAGACAAACAAACAAAAGTTCCAGGTTCAGGAACAATAGTATTACAGTCTTAATTTAAATTCTGGTGTTACTCCTCCATCATCTATTCCTGGTGTATGTATTTAAGCAGAAGCTCTGTCCTAGTCTCACCCATTGGTTGTGTAGTGTTTTTTTGTTTTTTTTTTTTTTTCTGTTTCTTCTGTCTTTCAGAGGCAGCTGCTTGTTCAGCACATCCCTCAGTGGAGTGTGGAAATTTAAGTTTGTATGTTGTCCTCAGGTTGCAGAATCAGCTCTGTAGACCACCAGCTGTCCTGCTTTGTTAGGGATTTAATGTCATGATGCTGACTAGTCCAGCTATATATAGTCTTAGTCTACTTTTGACATGCAATTAGTGAGACAGAGATATGACCCCATCCATGTCTGTATTGCTAGTATAACTCAGTAATATCTATGCACGTATGTACATCCTCTCCCACCCCAATGTAGGTAATAAAGCAGATACTCCATAGCTTCCCTACATCTGAACCTTTATTCAGGGAGTCAAATGATGACTTCACCTATTGATAGCTTGAGGAAGGTCCAAGTCATTGTGTATTGGCCAGGTCATTACAATGGAAGTGCAAGATTGGTCTTCATTCTAGAATGACAAATCTAACAGTGTTTAAGCTCAGTTCTTCTCGCTATGACTGTATTAATTTTTATCACAGTGATATCATACCACATACATCAGAGGCTTCCATACAAAAGAGAAGAAGAAAGGTTAATGTTCTCACTTCTCTCTTATTCTGTGAACTTCACCAAAGCCAGAGATGCTCTTGTCTATTACATTTTAATGGACCTACTGCCCTCATTGCTCAACCCATATCTTTCTTGCCCAATTAACTAATCTGGGAGGGATGTTATATCATTCATGAACTTGATATATCCTTTAATATCACCCCACTGTGCTATGGAGTTGGAGGTCCCAAGAATGCCCAGGGAAGTCTTAATGCCCCAATGTTATGCTGTCCCTTTTGTCCCTGAAGAATTCCACAGAATAGCACACAAAAAGATAGCATTACCTCCAGGTTTGAATTGGAAGGCTTTATTGGCTTCTTGAGTAGTTTGTTCTAGTGGGAGAAATAGAATATTTGAGTATATGGACAAGGATATTTCATAGGCACCACCTAATCAGGGGATTGCTTGGGTCCTCCACTCTTTCCAAGTTGCATATTGCCTAACATTCAGTACAGTGTCACGTTTCCCTTCCATTGAAGTGCATCATTTAATGCTGAAATGGTTTTTGTTAGATAGAAGTATCTGCTGGTAATTTGTTATCTTAGTCTGTCTGGATTTCTGTAATAAAATATCATAGTCTGAATAACATATAAGCAACAGAAATTTATTTCTCATATTGCTGGTAGCTAGGAAGTCTAAGATTAGGGCACCAAGAAATTTAGTGTATGATGACATCTTGCTTCCTAATTCATAGATGGCTGATTTTTTTGCTATATCCTCATACATGGAAGAAGAGGGGATAAAGGGTTTCTTTTATGAGAGTACTACTTCCGTACATAAGGTTCAAACCTAATGACATACTTACATGTCAATTGTTTTGCCTCCAAATTCCATTACATTGGAGATTAGGTCTCAACATAAGAATTTGGGGAGGGACAAAAATATTCAGTCTATGGCAGTCATCTTTCTTGATGTTCCTTACATACTTGTTAAGTTTGCACACTCAAGAATTCCATTGGGGGTGTTTGTTTAGGGGTGAGAGGACATATTATATTTTCTATAACATTCTGTCTTAAAAGAAGATGTTTTCTATAGCATCTTTTATTTCCTATAATATCTCATGTTATAGGAAAACATTTTTTGTTGTTGTGGTTGTTTTGCTTTTGAAAGGCAGGTTACTACCATAATCTTTGTCCCTATAAAGAGAATTTTTAATAACACATTTAGTTGTCATTTTCCTGACCTGATAACTAATCCCTTGTCAGTGGCCCATGAGTTGATGAAAATGTAGCAGGTCACCATGAGTGTGGCCTGTACAGTTATCGCCATAGACTATAGGACAGTCCATATTGTGGAATGCCATATCCAATCTCAATCAAAATATGGTCATGTGCTTGTAAGATGGTATCTTCATCCCAGTAGATTCCATGTCTTTAGCTTTGTAGAGCTGTCAGAAAACCATGTAATATTATTGCTAGGTACATCTTTCAATTTTGGGTCCCAGATAGTCACCAGAGGAACAAGAGTAACCCCTAAGGGTTATTTGGTCTTCTCTGGTAAGTAGCTATTTTTTATGGAGCTTATTAGACCCATGGGATCTAAGGACATGCCCAATCATGGAATTATCATTTCCATTTGATGATTAAATTATCTTGAGCCTGCCCAATTTTATTGGTAGAGTTTGTAAGCACTTAAATGAGAATGGACAGTTCATGACACAGTGTCACATATGGTACACCATCTACAAAATATTTAGTTTTCATCAGTGTTCAATATCAAACAAATACTTGCCATTCAAAAGGGGTTTGTCTGGTGGCCACCTTAATGGAAGTATCCTGGTTCTGCAGATCCTAATCAGTGTATATAGGGTTGTGAACTTTTATAGTTCCATAGACTAACAAGCTGAAATGATCCCAAAGGCAATGCCTGGGATGTTTCCATGCCCTGCTGCTGCAAAGGGTTCTACTCAAAACTGGCTGCCTTTGAAGTCACCTTCATTAAAGGGTTTAAGAGAACACTCAAGTGGACACATGTTTCTTCCAGGACTCAAAGAGGTCTACCAGCTGTTGAGATTTTTGTTGGTGGAAGCTGCCAGTGATAGCAACTTCTGTGCAATTTTCTGAGGAATACAACTCTATTTGCTAGTCCAAAAGGCTTTTAGGAGCTATAGGGTAGAGTAGGCTATGAATATTCTGCCCCAACTAATGCTAGTCATTGTATCAGTAATTAAGTGCCACAGTGCAGTTGCTTGTTTTTCAGTAGACCAGAAAAAGGTATTAGCTAAATTAATAACAACAAATCTTCTGTGTCCCATGACCCATGGGTCATGGGTTATCACTGTCACAGTGACAATATCTTGCATTGCAGTCATGAAAGATGAAATCTTGGCATTCATTCTGTTGTCAGTTTCCGTGTCTTGGATAACTTTTTTTTGGGAGGGTGATACTGGAGTGTGAACTTGGGACTTCATGCTTGCTAGACAGGTGCTCTACTGCTTGAACCACACCTCCAGCTCATTTTTCTCCAGTTGTTTTTGAGATAGAGTCTTGCTTTTTGCCCAGGCCATCCTGGATTGGAATCCTCGTATTTTGCACTTCTCCTTGTAGCTGAGATGAAAGGCATGCACCACCATGCCCAAGTTTATTCTATTGAGATGGAGTTTCATGAACATTATTTTTTGCTTGGACAGGTCTGAAACCACCATCTTCATAATCTCAGCCTCCTCTGAGTAGCTGGGTTGACAGGCGTATAACATCACCCCAGATATTGGTTGAGATGGGGTCTCAAAGTTATTTCTGGGACTGGCCTTGAACTGCTGTATTCTTAATCTTAGCCTCCCAAGTAGCTAGAATTATCTATAGAACCACTGGTATTAGGCCTGGATATCTTTTTGGTTGGACAAACATAGCTGTTAATTTGCAACATAGTGATTTATAATATTTTTCTCTGCAGCAAGTCCTGAATTAACAAAGTAATATCCCATTTCCCACCTAGTATGTAGCACTGCTTTTATTGAATAAGCCATTGTGGGCTTGAATAACTTTGGTGGCAGGCAAGAGTGGATAGACCCCACTGTTATAGCTCAAACACTTTGCTGGGGGTAGATATCCCTTCAGGTGGCAGTAAATTTATGTGCAGAAGCAGTCAAAATAATTATCTACCATGTACTTAGCAGTGAGAGCAATGATCACTGGCACCCAAAATGGCCCCAAAGACCCCATCTTACAACATATGACCACTTGTCTGTCATGAATCATTACTCTGAAATTAAAACTTTCTGATGCTACCTATTTAATCTTATCTTTGTGGAGACCTAGAAATATTGTCATGTAGATACCAATATTGAAAGCTCTATAATGTTCAAATTTGCCCCCTCATCCCCTTTGTTATTAGTAGGAGTCTTAGGTCATTGGTCCCTGGTAAGACTCTTGATTCCTTGGCCCTATTCCTTATTGGACCACTTGACCCAAGACATTTGAGTTTGCAATGACTCTTCATCAAAGTGATGTACCAACCAAGATGAATGATGAATGAGACTTCTCTTGCTTTGGTCCATATTTGCCTTTAAGTTATATATATATATGTGTGTGTGTGTGTGTGTGTGTGTGTGTGTGTATGTGTATATATATATATATATGTAGTACTCGTGTTTGAACTCAGGGTGTCATGCTTACTATGCAAATGCTCTACCACTTGAACAACTATACCAGCCAAAGTTTTTATATTACATTATTAGAAAAGGACTTCATTTCAACAGTTTTGTTTCAGCAATGTCATTTGTTGTTTTGCCTTGAGTAAAAAACAGATGTAATATGAGGCTGTGTGTGACACAAACTTGGCAGAGTTCCCTGCAGGGGGAGGGGCTTACTTTCCTTGGATAATGTCGATGACCCCTGGGATGATACTGGGAGAGGATGCCACTTTTTTGTAGTACTGGGGTACCTTGTACTTGCTAAGCAAGTGTTCTAACATTTGATCTATACCCCTATCACTTTTGCATTTAGCTTCTTTTTTAGATAGGGTCTTGTGCTTTTGCCTGAGCTGGCCACAGACCATGTTTCTCCTAGCTCTGCCTCCTAAGTAGCAGAGATCACAGGCATACACCACCATGCCTGGCATGTTTTATAACACTGGGTCTTGCTAAGTTATTCCTGAGCTGGCCTTGAACTATGATCTTCTTATTTCCACCTCCTGAGTAGCTGCGACTATATGCCCAGCAGAAATTACTTTTCATTTATCCCTGTGTAGCCAAAAGAAATCCCAACATCATAGTTAGTCCATCACCTCCTAGCTTTCAGGAACCCACTTCCAGTCAGCAACCTCTGGCACAATGTACTTTCGCCATTCCATGGTATGTTCCATTGGCAACTATGCTGGTTCTGCCAATCAATCAAATGGCAAGTAGCATCTGTGTAAGCATTTCTGTCAACTGCTTGGTATTGGAGTTGCCAAGGAAAATATAATGCAGTCAAGTACTGGATGGAATAATGCTTTACTCACACAGAGAAGAAACTGGGCATAATCAGCTTCAGTAGTGGGTATCTGTCCCCTATGGCCACTTGGTCCCTTCCTGCAGTCAATGCAAGGCAATTGCTCTACATGCATCTCTCTTATGTTGTAACAGAAAACCCGATGCCCTCCCTACAGAGCATAGATATGGTAGGAGGATTGGAAATGTGCTATATGGCCTGCATAATAAAGGAGTACACACAGAAAGTTTGAAACAGGAGTTTGAAACAGGGGAAAATATTTTCACACAAAATGACAAATCCAGGTCAAGTGCTAAGGAATCTTAATGTCTTAGTAAGGATTTTAATATCAGGGTCCATTTTTACAGAGCTCTAAATATGTGACTATCTTCTCCTATAGTATCTGATTAAAATCCTTAATTTTAATGGGCCTTCTTATTTTTCTCCTTCATTCTTCTCCTTGGGAAAACTCTAAAATCAAAGTTCCGAGGTTTAACAAATAACTTTGAGGTAAAAGATAATATTAATGTCCAGATAAACATGCTGGGTTCCAGTTATCAATACTCTTTAATATCTGAGTATGTCTTACTTTCATTTTCGTTGTATATTCTGACCTTATTTTTTGTGTAGCAAACAAAACCTTTGAATTAAAATTTAATAGGAGGATACAAATTCCAGCACATTTTCCAGATTACTCTCACATAGTCCACTGCTACCATCACTTATCCACAAGGTGGCAATGCAGACCTTCAAGATTAAGCAATTCTATCCACAATGACATAAAGTGATTGTGTTGAGATTTTAATCAGATTTTTAATGGGAGGGAAAAACAGACATAGACAAAGGTCTACTTTCCTCTTCAAACACACATATTCTTAGAAGTGATCAATTATTTTAAAAATACCAGGAGATGAAGCTGAACATTTTTAAAGCATCATAAGGACAAAGGGAATTGTAAAGCAGATAATCCCAAATCACTTAGGTTGTTTTATTTATTTCCTTTATGATTAGATGAGCTTAGTGATTATATTTGGTAAACTGTGCTCTAAATTTTCTCTGAATATATAGTAGTGGTAACTGACTCAGAATGTTATGCTGCAGAAAAGAGTTATACAACTTGGAATCTTCAAACATATAGCAGATAATCCATAAAGTCTTGACTCTTTAGAGTATTATTATTTGGAAACTTTCAAGGGATTGTTGATAAGTATTTGGACATTCACTTCCCTCTCTCAATTGACCACAGGTGATTAATTTCTCTCCCTTGACTGGTAAGGCAAAGGGAATCTTATTACCATAGGATTTTAGAATTAAACAATCCTTAAAGACTGTACAACTCAACATGCTTACTTCACAATGTAAACGACTAAAACAAAAGTAGTTTTTGTAACTTTTACAAGATTATATATTGACTGGTTACAGACTAGGAGCCATGGTAAGATTGTATCTCTACTCTCAGATGTGACATTTAGGCAACAGAAATCCTTGATGAAAACCAAATGGTGATATGTGGATTTTAAGAAAAATGTTATTGCATTAGGGGAGAAAAGATAAGGCTAAGTCCAAATGACACTAGAAAAATAGCAGGTTGATGAAGCAAGGCAGTAAATTAATCCTTCACAGGAGGGAAAAATCAAGCTAGTTGTTTAGTATTATATGGGCTTAATCACTGGTTGATTGGTAGAAATTTTAAAATAAATTTTGGCACTACATTAAAATGAAGGCAGGATATCTAATTACTTTACACATAATACGTTTTGAATTCTGTGACAATACTGTGTATCTCTTATTAATGCATCCACAGCATCTTAACACATGCTGACATAAAAAAGGGTCTTAAATATCTATTGAATACAGATCAATACTCATTTCACATTAGAAAATGTATATGTTACATATTAACTTTAAATCAGTTGACTAATTATAATAACGTGTTCAAGAGTATCTTAATAAAGATCATAAAATTATTACCTGAGTCTGCATTGTGGATATGATAACTAGGAATATAATATTGCATCACACAATTTTCAAGTGCATTACCATTTGGTGTATGCCTAAGTATGGCTTATGTCTTATACAACCACTAATCTTATTGAATCTAAGAGAATTTTAAAATAATTCTTACTTCCTTTCTTAATCTATTATATTTCAGTTATTGTGTCAAAAATCCCCCTGAAATGTAAAGAAATAAAGCAAAGTATTTGCTAAGCACCTTTATTTGTAGGATGAGAATCCAAAAAGACTGTTGACAGCATTATTGTCACCTTAAGAGATTTAGAGTCTTAAGAGAGACAAGGATATCAGCAAAAATAAAATAAATTATGCTACAATGCCACACAAACTCTTCAAATCCAGCATGTTAACATAAATATTTATTACTCCCTCATGCCAGTTATACATTGAGTGGCAGTGGCATGCTACTCATGAAAATGTTTCAAAGGCCTAAGCTGATGAGGTACCCTTTATCTTGAACTTGCTGGTAACAGTGCAAAGAGAAAAATACTTATGGAGAATCTCACACTGTCAAATGGATGCTGTGGCTCAGAAGTGATACCAAATATCACTTCCTCTTAAAAATTTTGTTATAAAAATTTTACTTTGCTAGTCATAGAGTTTAAGTCAAGCATGAGTTGCCACGAAAATCCAAGAAGATAGAGCACCAGTAATACCAGGTGGTTAACGCTACTAACTACAACAGTGGAAAATTCACAAGTTACAGAATTACCAGTTGTCAGAGTAGAAAGTGACCTGTGAAATCATCCTCAAATTCCTTCTTTTATGGATAAGGACTAAATCCAAGAAAGAAAGAAGTGATTTGGTAGAGATCACAGCTAGTGATCAGTAATACTAGGTCAAAACTAAGATCTCAATCTTAGGCTATGCTCTTTCCACTAATTTAGATTCAAATGTCAGTATTTTGTACCAGTCAGCCTCACTGTTTTGGCAATTCTGTTAACAAAAATCTACTTTAAATAGGTTGAGTTCAGTCCTCAAGAATTATAAAACTTCACATTTTAACTCTAATTAAGCAGACATTATTTGTCCAACCCAAAATATTTAATTCCTTCAAGTTTTTCTGTATGAATATCTAATACACTTAATCATACTACTTTTCTTTTAACTTCTATTATACTGTTCCCAATTTTGTAAGTGTCATAAAAATGATCATTGACTCTTTATCCCTCCCACTGAAGTAAAATATTAGAAAGAACTTGAAGCAAAGGCAGGTCTCCACATGGAACAAAAATTCCTACAGTGAAGTGATGGCAACTTTATTTCTCTTACTAAACAACAGGAGCTACAAAGGCAAAGGGTCACCCTGTATGGATTAAGATGCTGAGCCAACAGCAGGAAAAGTCAGCTAGGGGTCACAAGTAATAAGAGGGGAACTGTTGGTTGTGGAGTAGTTTCTCTGACTGTGAATATAATCTCTGCACATCTCAGGGGATGGTATTTGGGACTGAAATAAATTCAAAGGAACTCTTTGTTTTAATTTGCCACTCATATGGAGCGAAATAAAAAGGTAGAGTCTCCTGAGGCCTAAAAGGCTCTCTTCTGCAGTACATCAGCCTTTCCCATTTTCAAGTTCCCAGGGTAGAGCTGATTAAACAACTATGTCAGCAGAGCCTGGAAGCCTGAAAAAGTGAATGCTTAATGTACCACCCACCTAGGAGTTTCTTAGGACTTAGGAGAAGCTGGCACAGAATGTTTCAGTGCTACTCTCAAGAATTGTTTTTCCTCAGTGTACACCATCTTATAACTTGACCCTACCAAAACAAAAAAAAGAAAAAGAAGAAAGTGGAACAAAGCAGGTTTAATAGACTAGCTACCCTTATAGGCAAGTGCACCCTTACATAAACCATAAGTTTTACTTTGTTTTTATTTTCCAACAACAATTGAAATCAGTTTTCAAGTTTTCAGAATAATGTCCATTATGGTTGCACTGGCATAGCATGCAAAGAGCACTCAATAGTTTTCATTCTATTCTTGACTTCCATTGGAGAAACATGCTCTGGAGCAAAATTAGGACTCATTCTTCCCACTACCTCTCTATAAGGAAACAATATTGCTTTGGATTTCACAGGAGGGTCATAAGTGGATCAGCAGCACTCAGAGCAGTCCATGCATAGCATCTGTTGGAAATCCTATCTTCTCATCACCATACTAGCATTGTGTCTTTACATAAGTGTCAAATGGATAGGCAGACTGAGCTGGACTTGACTGATCTTTGGTAATCGACCCTTGCATAGCAAGCTTCAGGAGACATTCTTTTGATGTATATGTTCATGTGAGAGTGGTTACAAAAACAGAGAAAAAATGCCTCTCTACCTCCGGCTTTCCTTGATGAACCATGAAGTGGGATCTCCAGGCATCACTGTACCAACTACCTCTTTTGTGATTTGTTTCATTTTCTCTTTGTTTGACCTTTCTGAAGCTGTGCTTTCTTACGGCTGTGTGGCCTCTGGCAGGTGGCTGCTGAGAGTAGTTTTCACTCACATAGAGAATACACACCTACACCAGAAGAGAGAGACCAAGAGTGAGAGCAAGTGAGAGCAAGAAAGAGAGGAAGTGTGTGAAAAATTGAAATGGCAAGGACTGTTACAGAAAGAAACTGTGAAAATTGAAATGACAAAGAGAGTTACAGTCTTGAATCATTGTCACATACAAACAGAAATGGCTACTGGCAATCTGAACATTAAAGAGGTGACAGGACAGAAGACATGGCTGTAAAGGTTTACTCTCCCCATTGGAATCCTACAAAGGTCAAATTCAAAGAAATACTGGTTGACTTTAAATCTTTAAGGCTTAAGACATCACAGTAAGAATATCATACACAAGCAAAAATGTCATTTTTTTCTTTTACAAAATCGGAGAACAAGAAGGCAGAACTGATCCTGCCTGGGTGGTTAGTACCAGTGTAGGGGGTGAGGTGGGGAAAGGGTGTGTGAAGGTGAATATAGTGCAAATACTGTGTACACGTGTATGTAAATGAAAAAATTATATCTGTTGAAACTAGTCCAGGAATGGGGAGAGGGGAGGATAAAGGAGAATGATTGTAGAGGTGAATTCAAGTATGATATATTTGATACATTGTAAGAAATTTTTTAAATGCTACAATGTACCCCTATCCAGCACAACAATAACAATAATAATAAAGAGAATACCATGGGAGGTTAAGTACTTTTCACTGCCCAATAAATTGAAAATTATTTAACTCTTCAGAACTGACTTTGTGTAATATGTTTGGGAACTTAGTAGCTTCATAGATTTAGAAAAGTTCCAGAAAAATACTCAAAAAGAGTAGCCATTCAACTTTTTATTGAACAAAATTCAATGGAATATATTTTTGTTTGTTTGTGGGATGAAATCAGAATCTAAGTGATTTTACCGGAGTATATCATATACATACACACGTATATACACAGACATGTGTACATATATATGTATGTATGTATATGTATGGTGAACAAAATAAACAAGAACACATTGAAAGGCAGATATAGGGGCTAAAAATAATTGAAAAGGAGGACAAGTAAACCATCATTATCACATATAATAATAAAAATCCACTCTAACAAAGGAATATAGATGAAGGAATATCCTGCCTTATGGACTCATCTACTTTGAAGTTATAGGAAAATTTTTGAGGAATAGCCCCAGATGACCCATTTTCATCTCTGTGATGACTGAAATAATGTTACAGGGAATATAGTAGCAAGTAGCTGAGATGTCTGCTACAATATTGGCAGAGATACTAAAATATACCTTAGAGCAAAAATACCATTGGCAACCTCTACCTCATTTTCTTGGGTATTAGAAGAGAAATCTGAGGTTTGATTATTACAAACTCTTGGTCAGAGATTGATTTCTACACTGATGCTGTTGATAATAACAACATAGAAAATAACAAAAGAAACCATTGTCACCACACACTAAATTCCTACAATGTGTCAGACACTTAATTTAAATATATGTTGTCTTACAATAACCTTCAATGAAAAATTTTTAATCCTTATTTTCTAGGTGAAGAAAGTAAACTAAAAAAGGTAAGTACATTTCTTAAAGTATATGATCATGTTCTTTCTAAGAAGTCAATGTTTCTCAGATTTGTATTTGATAAAATATTTTCAGGGAAATGCCCATAAAAAAGGTCCAGCTAGCAAATAATGGTAGAAAAAATTCACATTATTGAATAATTCATGAAAATGTTCAATGTGTATTTGGAGAATAATAACTCTAAGAAATCCCACAGTAAATAACTTACTTAAATTATGATATCAGCCTTATTTGAATGTATTTTAAATGAACTTTTATTATGATAATTGAAATTGTTCTAAAAATCAAATAAATTTTCTAGTGAAACAAAATCAAACATTCAGATTGACCACATCGGAATTCTATATTTGTATTACAATACACAATTTGCAAAGTGTTTTCAAAATAATTATCTCATTTAATTCTTATAATAACCTAAGTCCCACTTGGTAATATCCTCATTTGCTCTATCAAATATTATCAATTTCAGTGAGACTATGAGTTTACAAGGTCACAACAAGCAAGTAGTAAGGTTTAAACAGGAACTGTGACCTTTCAAATCCTGATCAAGAATTCTTTATGTTATGCTATATTTCAATATTAAAGTACTTTCTTTCCACTAAGTTTCAGAAATTAAGGATAATTTATGTTTTTGACTATATACTAAGTCAAGTATTAGTTGTAAGAATTGAAACATTGCATAGATATGAAAAATATTATTATTTGTGTTCCCTAGAGGTAATGGGAAAAGCATTTTAAGGATCCAGAAACACAAACTGCAAGACAAAATTTGATAGGCTGACTATATCAAGATAAAGCATTTCTGTGTAGTAAATAACTAATCATATTGTTGTCAGAAGACATTTGTAATGATATTAAACAACTCAATGTTATACCTGATGAAACTAAACAAAGAAAAACAAAGTCAGCAGAAAAAAGAAAATACTAAAGAGCAGAGCAGAAACAAATAAAATAGAGACTTGAATGGCAATAGAAAACCAATGAAATCAAGAGGATATTTTTATGTTAGCATCCTTTGCTTGCTTTTTGTTTAGAGACAGGATCTGACTGTGTAGCCTAATGTTTTATTTAGTTTTCATTCCTGTGACCAAACACCAGAGGGAAACTATTTAAAAAGTAGAAAGATTGATTTTTGCTCAGGGTGTTGAGATTTCATTTCATGGTAGGCTGGCTCCATTGCTGTGGGCATGTCTTCAGGTTGAGCTTCATAGCAGAGAGGACATTATGGAGCAAAGCTGCTTACCTCATGGCAGACAGGAAGCACAGTGAGTAAGAGGAGGGGACCCAGGACAATATAAACACCTGAAGACGTGCTCCAGTGACCTATTTCCTCCAGTTAGATCCCACATTTTATTAGTCCATACAACTATGACCTTATCAATAGATTAATCCATTGGTGAAGTTGGAGCTCTCATGATTCAATCACCTCTCAAGATCCCATCTGCTGTCACCTAAGTCACGTTTTTAAAACATGAATCTTTAAGGGGCATTTTTATTTTTTTATTTTTTTTATTTTATATTTTTTAAATTTTATTTATTTATTTTTCCATTTTTCTTTTATTATTCATATGTGCATACAAGGCTTGGTTCATTTCTCCCCCCTGCCCCCACCCCCTCCCTTACCACACACTCCACCCCCTCCCGCTCTCCCCCCTCAATACCCAGCATAAACTATTTTGCCCTTATCTCTAATTTTGTTGTAGAGAGAGTATAAGCAATAATAGGAAGGAACAAGGGGTTTTGCTGGTTGAGATAAGGATAGCTATACAGGGCATTGACTCACATTGATTTCCTGTGCGTGGGTGTTACCTTCTAGGTTAATTCTTTTTGATCTAACCTTTTCTCTAGTTCTTGTTCCCCTTTTCCTATTGGCCTCAGTTGCTTTAAGGTATCTGCTTTAGTTTCTCTGCATTAAGGGCATCAACTCCTAGCTAGTTTTTTAGGTGTCTTACCTATCCTCACCCCTTCCTTGTGTGCTCTCGCTTTTATCATGTGCTCATAGTCCAATCCCCTTGTTGTGTTTGCCCTTGATCTAATGTCCACATATGAGGGAGAACATACGATTTTTGGTCTTTTGGGCCAGGCTAACCTCACTCAGAATGATGTTCTCCAATTCCATCCATTTACCAGCGAATGATAACATTTCGTTCTTCTTCATGGCTGCATAAAATTCCATTGTGTATAGATACCACATTTTCTTAATCCATTCGTCACTGCTGGGGCATCTTGGCTATTTCCACAACTTGGCTATTGTGAATAGTGCCGCAATAAACATGGATGTGCAGGTGCCTCTGGAGAAACAGTCTTTTGGGTATATCCCCAAGAGTGGTATTGCTGGATCAAATGGTAGATTGATGTCCAGCTTTTTAAGTAGCCTCCAAATTTTTTTCCAGAGTGGTTGTACTAGTCTACATTCCCACCAACAGTGTAAGAGGGTTCCTTTTTCCCCCGCATCCTCGCCAACACCTGTTGTTGGTGGTGTTGCTGATGATGGCTATTCTAACAGGGGTGAGGTGGAATCTTAGTGTGGTTTTAATTTGCATTTCCTTTATTGCTAGAGATGGTGAGCATTTTTTCATGTGTTTTCTGGCCATTTGAATTTCTTCTTTTGAGAAAGTTCTGTTTAGTTCACATGCCCATTTCTTTATTGGTTCATTAGTTTTGGGAGAATTTAGTTTTTTAAGTTCCCTGTATATTCTGGTTATCAGTCCTTTGTCTGATGTATAGTTGGCAAATATTTTCTCCCACTCTGTGGGTGTTCTCTTCAGTTTAGAGACCATTTCTTTTGATGAACAGAAGCTTTTTAGTTTTATGAGGTCTCATTTATCTATGCTATCTCTTAGTTGCTGTGCTGCTGGGGTTTCATTGAGAAAGTTCTTACCTATACCTACTAACTCCAGAGTATTTCCTACTCTTTCTTGTATCAACTTAAGAGTTTGGGGTCTGATATTAAGATCCTTGATCCATTTTGAGTTAATCTTGGTATAGGGTGATATACATGGATCTAGTTTCAGTTTTTTGCAGACTGCTAACCAGTTTTCCCAGCAGTTTTTGTTGAAGAGGCTGCTATTTCTCCATCATATATTTTTAGCTCCTTTGTCAAAGATAAGTTGCTCATAGTTGTGTGGCTTCATATCTGGATCCTCTATTCTGTTCCACTGGTCTTCATGTCTGTTTTTGTGCCAGTACCATGCTGTCTTTATTGTTATTGCTTTGTAATATAGTTTGAAGTCAGGTATTGTGATACCTCCTGCATTGTTCTTTTGACTGAGTATTGCCTTGGCTATTCGTGGCCTCTTGTGTTTCCATATAAATTTCACAGTAGATTTTTCAATCTCTTTAATGAATGTCATTGGAATTTTGATGGGAATTGCATTAAACATGTAGATTACTTTGGGGAGTATCGACATTTTTACTATGTTGATTCTACCAATCCATGAGCATGGGAGATCTCTCCACTTTCTATAGTCTTCCTCAATCTCTTTCTTCAGAAGTGTATAGTTTTCCTTGTAGAGGTCTTTCACATCTTTTGTTAGGTGTACACCTAGGTATTTGATTTTGTTTGAGGCTATTGTAAATGGAATTGTTTTCATACATTCTTTTTCCGTTTGCTTATTGTTAGTGTATAGAAATGCTAATGATTTTTCTATGTTGATTTTATATCCTGCTACCTTGCTATAGCTATTGATGATGTCTAGAAGCTTCTGAGTAGAGTTTTTTGGGTCTTTAAGGTATAGGATCATGTCGTCTGCAAATAGGGATATTTTGACAGTTTCTTTACCTATTTGTATTCCTTTTACTCCTTCTTCTTGCCTAATTGCTTTGGCTAGGAATTCCAGTACTATGTTGAATAGGAGTGGAGATAGTGGGCATCCTTGTCTGGTTCCTGATTTTAGAGGGAATGGTTTTAATTTTTCTCCATTAAGTATAATGCTGGCTGTAGGTTTGTCATATATAGCTTTTATAATGTTGAGGAACTTTCCTTCTATTCCTAGTTTTCTTAGAGCTTTTATCATGAAATGATGTTGGATCTTATCAAAGGCTTTTTCTGCATCTATTGAGATGATCAAGTGGTTTTGTCTTTGCTTCTGTTAATGTGGTTTATTATGTTTATTGATTTTCGTATGTTGAACCACCCCTGCATCCCTGGGATGAAGCCTACCTGGTCATGGTGAATAATCTTTTTGATGTGTTGCTGAATTCGATTTGCCATTATTTTGTTGAGGATTTTTGCATCAATGTTCATTAAGGAGATTGGCCTATAGTTGTCCTTTTTGGAGGTGTCTTTGCCTGGTTTTGGGATAAGTGTAATACTGGCTTCATAAAATGTGTTTGGCAGTTTTCCTTCCCTTTCTATTTCGTGGAACAGTTTAAGGAGGGTTGGTATCAGTTCTTCTTTAAAGGTCTGATAGAATTCAGCAGAGAATCCATCAGGTCCTGGACTTTTCTTTTTGGGGAGACTCTTGATTGCTGCTTCAATTTCATTTTGTGTTATAGGTCTATTCAGGTGATTAATTTCCTCTTGGTTCAGTTTTGGATGATCATATGTATCTAGATATCTGTCCATTTCTTTTAGATTTTCAAATTTATTTGAATATAGGTTCTCAAAGTAGTCTCTGATGATTTCCTGGACTTCCATGGTGTTTGTTGTTATCTCCCCTTTTGCATTCCTGATTCTACTAATTTGGGTTTTTTCTCTCCTCATTTTAGTCAGGTTTGCCAGGGGTGTATCGATCTTGTTTATTTTTTCAAAGAACCAACTTTTTGTTTCATTAATTCTTTGTATGGTTTTTTTGGTTTCTATTTCGTTGATTTCAGCTCTTATTTTTATTATTTCTCTCCTTCTATTTGTTTTGGGATTTGCTTGTTCTTGTTTTTCTAGGAGTTTGAGATGTATCATTAGGTCATTGATTTGGGATCTTTCAATCTTTTTAATATATGCACTCATGCTATAAACTTTCCTCTCAAGACTGCCTTAGCTGTGTCCCATAGGTTCTGGTAGGTTGTGTTTTCATTTTCATTGACTTCTAGGAACTTTTTAATTTCCTCTTTTATTGCATCGATGATCCATTCTTCATTAAGTAATGAGTTATTTAGTTTCCAGCTGTTTGCATGTTTTTTGTCTTTACTTTTGTTGTTGAGTTCTACTTTTACTGCATTGTGGTCAGATAGTATGCACGGTATTATTTCTATTTTCTCATATTTGCTGAGGCTTGCTTTGTGCCCTAGGATATGATCTATTTTGGAGAAGGTTCCATGGGCTGCTGAGAAGAATGTATATTGTGTAGAGGTTGGATGAAATGTTCTGTAGACATCTACTAGGTCCACTTGATCTATTGCATATTTTAGATCTTGGATTTCTTTATTGAGTTTTTGTTTGGATGACCTATCTATTGATGATAATGGAGTGTTAAAGTCTCCCACAACCACTGTGTTGGCGTTTATATATGCTTTTAGGTCTTTCAGGGTATGTTTGATGAAATTGGGTGTGTTGACATTGGGTGCATACAGATTGATGATTATTATTTCCTTTTGGTCTATTTTTAAGGGGCATTTTTAGATTTTAACCAAACACCTAGGTTAGCCTTGAACTCACTATGTATCTCAGACTGGATTATGAATAAATATCCTCTTGTCTCTGCCTTTCAAGTGCTGGGATTATAGGCATGTGCCACCATAACTGGGCAAGAAGATATTTTTAAAAAGAAGAAAAAAATTGGTAAAAACTTAGAACAAGAAAAAAAAAGGAGAATGAACTCAAATAAATAAAATTGTGACTAAGAGACAAGATATTGTAATTGATGCTAAAGAAATATGAAGATTGATAAGACACTCCTAAGAACAATTAGGGAATGATGAAAAAATAATTTAGAAGAAATGAATAAATTTCTAGAAACATATAGCCTATTAACAACAAATCATGTAAAACTAGAAAATCTGATTAGAACACAAACAAATAACAATGTTGAAATAAGTAGTTAAAGTCCTCCCAAAAAAACTAAACCCCAGGAATATATAGCATGATAGGGAATTCTACCAAGTATTTAAAGAACTAAAACAAATCCTTGTCAAACTCCTCCAATAATTTAAAAAAGAGGAATACCTCCAAACTCATTTTATGAAGCTAGTATTACCCTCATAAACAATCAGTTAAGAATTATATAAAAAAAATAAATTAGGGCTGGGTGTGGTTGCACATACCAGTAATCCCAGCTATTTGGGAGGCACAAATTGAAGGATCATGGTTCAAGGCCAGCCAAGAAAAAATGTAATGAAACTCTATCTAAACATTCAGGCATAGTGATTCACAACTGTAATCCCAGGTATGTGGGCGATATAGGTAGGAGCATGACAGTCTAAGGGCAGCTCAGGGAAAAGCATGACAGCCTATCTGAAAAATAACTAAAACAAAAGAGGTGGAGACATGGCTCAAGAGATAGAGCACTTGCTTAGCATAAAGCCATGAGTTCAAACCCCAGTATGGCCAAAAAAAGGAAGAAAGAAAGAAGGAAGAAAGAGAGAGAGGCTAATATCTCTAATAAATTAATCATAAATCAATTATATAAAATATAAACAGATTTAAATTGCCTATATTTAAATTCTAAAAGTAGAAAAAGAATATGCAGGCAAAAATCCTCCAAAAAATTCTAGCAAATTGAATTTAATGGCACATTACATGTATACTACACCAGGATATTGTGGTATTCCTGGTATCTAACAATGTTTCAATATATGCAAGTGCATAAATGCAAAACACCACTTTAATAGAATGAGGGATGAGAGATAAGATCTTAAGATCATCTCTATAAATGCAGAAAAATAATGTGAACCAATTGCAATATATTTTTTCATTATCAAGCCTCTTGACAAAAAATTGTTTTAATGTCCATTTTATCCATGTTACCTACAGATTCAATACAATCTCCAAAAATTCTAATGACATTTTTCAAAGATACAGGAAATTTTCCCTTAATACATATGGAATCAGAAAAGACTTTAAAAAGTCAAAGGAACTTTGAGAAAGGACAAAGGTGGAGGCATCATGCTTCCTAATTTCTTTTCTTTAATTTTGGTGGGATTAAGGTTTGAATTTAGGACTTCACAATTGCAAAGCAGATGCTTTGCCACTTGAGCCATACCTCCAGTACAATTTACTCTGGTTATTTTGGAGATGAGGTCTCAGGAGATATTTGCCCAGTCTGGCCTTGAAACTCGATCTTTCCAATCTCAGCCTCCCAACTATCTAGAATTTTAGGCATAATCTTACTGGCACCCCCTACACTACTTAATTTCAAATTATATTAAGAATATAGTAACTGTATTGTATAATTACATCCTTATATAGCAATCAAAAAATTTCTAATTGGCATATAAACTGACATATAAGCAAATCTAATAGAATGGAGATCCCAAAATAAACCCTTATCTATATACATATGATTAACTAATCTTGGATGAGAGCACCCAGAATACACAATAGAGAAAGGAAAATCTCTTGAATAGTTTTGTGAAAAATGGATATCCATATACAATGAAATGAAGTTGGATCATTTCTTGTACTATATATAAAAACCACCTTAAAATGGATCAAAGATTTACATGCAAGGTGTAAAAAATCATAAAATTCTTAGAAGAAAAGGAAAATTTGTTATGACATTGCTCTTGGCAATATACCTGTTTTGTTTTTTTTTCACTATGAAACCAAAAGCAAAGCCAAAAGCAAAAGTAAACAGGTAGGTCTACATCAAAACAAAAAGCTTTTGCACAGCAATGGAATAAGCTACAATGTGAAAAATCACCTATGGAATGTGAGCAAAGACCTGCAAACTGTACATGTGATAAAGGGTTAACCAAATTTTATAAAGAACTCACACAAGGCAATAGTAAAATATAATAAATAGCATATAAAAAGGAAAACAGTATCTGAATTTTTACAAAGAAGAAATACAAATGGTCTACAAGTCCATAAAAAATTTCTTTGACACCACTAATCATTAGATAAATGTAAATCAAGATCATAATGTCACCTGACATTTTTTAGAATATTCATTATTAAAAAGAAGAGACAGTAAGTGTTGACAAAGCTGTAGAGAAAAGGTGACCTCTGGACATCATTTGTAAGAATTAAATTAATAAAACTATTTTTGAAATCAGCATGTATTTTCCTCAAAAATTAAAAGTAGGACTTACATATGACCTAGCAATCACACTGTAGGCTATATATTCAAAGGAAATGAAATCAGTATCTCAACAAGAAGTCTTCATCCCCATATGTATTGCAGCATTATTCATAACACCCAAGATATGGAAGCAGCCTATGCATCTATGACTGAATGCATGAAAAAACTCTAGTGTAAATATTAAATGAAATTTTCTTCAGCTTTAAAAAAGGAGATCTTTACATATTTGATAATATGGATGAACCATGATGATATCATGCCGAGTACATTAAGCCAGACACAGAAAGTTAAATGCTGTCTAATCTCACTTGTAAATTCCTGCATTCAACCATTTTTGATATGCACATAGAATGAAAATCACTATAACTTATGTTAATTCTATGTTTAATTGAAGGGGAGATAAGAAAAATCCTTTTACACAATAGTTACACATTTTTATATTCCTACTAGCAATGAACAAGTGTTCCATTTTCTCCTTTTACTCATCAGCAATTGGTACTTAATTGGTATTTAAGATTGTTTGTTTTTTAATACTAATAGGTGTGAAATGATACTTCAGAGAGGTTTCATTTACAATTCACTAATGATTAGTGATGTTGAGCAGTCTTTCACTTGCTTAGTGGCCATTTGTTTCTTTCTTATCTTAAACAATTTAATTGAGAGAGATCCAAGATAGTGGTCAGGGTAGGGAATCAGAATTCCTGAGTTCTGTGACTCCAGAAACCACCTTGAGACATGGGAGCTACATCTGGGTAATTCTGATTGCTTCTAGCCAAAATCATAGCTGCCAACACATTAGGTGCACATGAAATACAAGGACTGACCCATAAAACAGCTTTTAATTGCACCTAGCAGCTGGGAAAATCCCAGAACAGCACAACCAACAGGGCATGTCTGCCCTGGGGAAAAAAACCCTGTGACCGTTTCCCCTCTTTTTTTCTTTCTTCTTTCAATAACCAGAAGATAGAGCATCAATCAGAATTGAACTCTGTGACATGGTGGAACTCTAACATGTAGAAAGCCTCCCTATGCCCCACTGTACTGAACCCAGTCCTAGTAAGTGTCTGCCTTGAGAAAGGCAGAATGCCATTTCTCCCCGGTGACCAATTTCAAAGCTGCCTGCATAAACCTGCAGACTCAATAGGTGCATAACACACATCACATGCAACTGCCCTATGCACCCCCCAGGAACACAATCCAGTGTAGCTCCTGGGCAGATTGAATACCCCCAAACAAAACTGAAAAGTATAAGCAAGGAATTGTAATCTAACAATGACAGTGGGGATAGGGTGGAACACTGAACCTGCCCTGAAAACAGGGGTGGGGCAACATGCCAACCTCCAAAAGTGGGACTGTGGTGGATCCCTCAACTAGTCTCATGGGACTGAGGGCAGTACTCATAACTGAATTGCCCCACCTTGCTGGGAGAGAATGTGACCAAACAGAGTTGAAGCTATAAGGCAACACAGCTGCTCCCTGGAGAAAACAACAGATCTCACCACCTTGCATGAACTGGCAATGAGTTACCTCAGGTAACTCAAAGGAAAGAAAACAGGCAATTAAAACCACCAACTAGGTAGTCAAGGACATAGTTGCACAGCACCATTTGCAGCAATGGGGAAAAGAAGGGAAGGAAAGTACACTCCTCAAAAAAACAATTCAAAGATGATTTAGTGGGAAATGAAGATGGATAGCGAGTTCCTGACCCCAACAAAACAAAGATAAATTCACTTATGAGACCAGTGGTGTCCACAAAACATACCTTAAAGAAGAAATTATGGAAGAGATCACTGAGAAACTCATGGAGAAGATACTAGACATGGTTAACCCAAAAGTAGAAGATGCACTCAAGAAATTTCAAGACACCACAAGTAGAGAACTTGAGAAGACACAGAAACATCTAAATTAACTCAGGGAGGACTTCCACAAACACCAAAGTGAAACAAAGAACACTATAAAAAAGAGCTATGTGAAATAAAGAAGACAACACAAACTATAAAAGAGAAGTTGAACAAACATATGGAAAACCTCAGAAAAAAGAATCAAAAAGAAATCCTGAAATAAAAAGTCCCTTTAGTCAAACAAAAAACACAGGCTACTCCAGAAGACTAGAACAAGTGGAAGACAGAATCTCAGAGCTCAAAGATAAAATAGAAGTTAAAGAAAAAATAGAAGAACTCTTAGTCAAAGAACTCAAAAGCTGTGAATGGAATATGCAAGAACTCAGTAACTCCATCAAAACACCAAACTTGAGAATCATGGGCATTGAAGAAGAAAAAGAGGTGTAAGCCAAAGGGATACCTAATATATTCAATACAATAATAACAGAAAATTTCCCAAAAATCAAGAAAGATTTGCCCATTCAGGTACAGGAAGCCTCCAGGACACCAAATAGTCTTGACCAAAATAGAACCTCTTCATGGCATATTATCATTAAAACAACTAGCAGAGAAAACAGAGAAAGAATATTGAAGGCTGAAAGAAAGAAAAAAATAATAAGATATAAAGGTAAACCCATCAAAATAACAACAGATTTCTCAACAAAAACTTTAAAAGCAAGAAGGGCATGGAGTGAGGTATTTTGGGCACTGAATGACAATAATTTCAGCCCTAGGAAAACAATCATTAAAAATTGATTGAGAAATAAAAGTCTTCTATGGTAAACAGAAACTAAAACAAAATATATGACCACAAAGACACCATTATAAAAGATTCTACAAGGAATTCTATACACAGAAGATGAAAACAAACAAAACTGTGAGAGGGCAGGAAGGATTAAACCACAGGAGAAGAAAAGACAAATAATCAGAGAGTGACATTGATTCAGCTGTACACACTCAAATCCTTAAACAACTAAAACAACTAAATGGCAGGAATCACCACATACCTATCAACATTAACACTGAATGTCAATGGACTCAACTCTCTCTTCAAAAGTCACTGTTTGGCAAACTGGATTATAAGGAAGATCCAACAATCTGTTGTTTACAAGAGACCAACAATAATGACAGAAATAAACACTGGCTCAGAATGAAAGGATGAAATAAGATTCATCAAGCTAATGGCCCCCCAAAACAGGCAGGGGTAGCAATACTTATATCAGAAACAGTAGGCTTTAAACTTACATTGGTGAAAAGAGCTTTTTTTAAAAAGTGACCTTTTTTAGGTCACTTCATACTAATAAAAGGCATAACACATCAAAAGGAAATAACAATTATCAAGCTATATGCACCCAGCTTCAAAAAACATACACTAAAGGACTTAAAAGAAATTAAAAGACTCCAAGACAGTAGCATTGGGAAATTTTAATACCCTTCTATCACTAATAGATAGGTCATCTAGACAAAAATTCAACTAAGAAACCCCAGAACTAAATGACATGATAGATCAAATGGACCTAACTGATATCTACAGAATATTTCATCTGGCAAAAGCACAATATACATTCTTCTCAGAAGCCCATGGAACTTTCTCCAAAATAGATTAGATCTTACGGCACAAAGCAAGCCTCATCAAATATAAGAAAACTGAAATAACCCCCTGCATTTTATCTGATCACAATGCAATAAAACTAGAACTCAACAACAAAAGCAGCAGCAGAAAATATGCAAAAATTTGGAGGATGAACAACACATTGTTCAACAATCAGTTGGTCATAGAAGAAATAAGAGGAAATCAAAAAGTTTCTGGAATTTAGGGAAAATGAAAACACAACATATCAGAACCTATGGGACACAGCAAAGGCAGTCCTAAGAGGAAAGATTATAGCCATGAGTGCATATATTAAAAGGACAGAAAGATCTCAAATAAACTCCCTAAAGCTGCATTTCAAACTCCAATGAAAACAAGAACAAGAAAAACTTAAAATAAGCAGAAGGAGAGAAATAATAAAAATAAGGGCCAAAATTAATGAAATAGAGACCAAAAACTAACTAACCAACTAAATAAATAAATCAACAAAACAAGCTCTTTCTTTGAAAAAATAAACAAGATTGACAACCCCCTTGCAACTCTAACTAAAATGAGGAGTAAAAGACCCAAATTAATAAAATCAGAAACAAAAAAAAAAATGGGAGACAATACCAAACACCAAGGAAATCCAGGGAATCATCAGGGACTACATGGAAAGCCTATATTCAAATTAATTGCAAAATCTTGAAGAAATGGACAAGTTTCTAGATACTTATGACCATCCAAAACTGAACCAAGAGGACATTAATCACCTGAATAGATCTATAACATGAAATGAAATTGAAGCAGCAATGAAGAGTCTCCCAAAAAAGAAAACTCCAGGACCTGAAGGATCCTCCATTGAATTCTACCACACCTTCAAGAAGAACTAATACCAATACTCCTTAAACTTTTCCATGAAATAGAAAGGGAAGGATCACTCCCTAACTCACTTTATGAAGCCAACATTATACTCAGAACAAAACCAGACAAGAACACATCCAAAAAGGAGAACTATAGGCCAATCTCCTTAACGAACATTGATGCAAAAATTTTCAATAAAGTAGTGGCAAACCAAATCCAAAATACCAGCAAGATCATTCATCCCAGGGATGCAGGGATGGTTCAATGTATGCAAATAATTAAATGTAGTATAGCACAGTAATAGAGGCAAAGACAAAAAGAACTTGATCATTTCAATAGATGCAGAAAAAGTCTTTGATAAAATTCAACACCATTCATGATAAAAGCACTAACAAAACTAGGAATAAAAGGAATGAACAGCAACGTTATGAAGGCTATAGATGACAAACCTAAATCAAACTTAATATGAAAAAACTGAAACCATTTCCCCTAAAGTCAAGAATGAGGCAAGGGATCCCACTAGCCCCACTTCTATTCCACATAGTTCTGGAATTCCTAGTCAAAGCAATAAGACAAGAAGAAAAAATGAAAAGAATACAAATAGGGAAAAGAAAAAGTCAATCCCTATTTGCAGATGACATGATCTTATATCTCAAAGACCCAAAAAACTTCACCAAAAACTACTATACACAATAAAGAGATTCATCAAAGTTGCAGAATACCAAATCAACTTGCACAAATCAGTAGCCTTTCCATACACCAACACTGAAAAAATTTGAGAATATAGGAAAAAATTCCATTTGCAGTAACCTCAAAAAAAATCAAATACCTAGGAATAAACTTAACAAAGTATGTAAATGACCTCTACAAAGAGAACTACAAACTACTTAAGACAGGGATCAAAGAAGTCTGCAGAAGGTGAAAAGATCTACCATGTTCATGGATTGTCAGAATCAACATAGTAAAAATGGCTATACTACCAAAAGATATCTGCATTTTCAACACAATTCCCATCAAAACACTATTACCGAGATTGAAATATCTACCCTGAAGTTCATTGGGAAACAAAAATGACTGCAAATAGCCAAGGCAATACTGAGCTAAAAAGGCAATGCAGGAGGTTTCACAATACTCAACTTCAAAATATACAAGAGAGCCATAGCCATAAAAACAGCATGGTACTAGCACTAAAACAGATATGAAAACCAATGGAACAGAATAGAGAACCCAGATATGAATCCACACAGCTACTCCCACCTAACTTTTGACAAAGATGCCAAAAACGTATAATGAAGAAAAGACAGCCTATTCAACAAATGTTGCTGGGAAAAGTAGTTATCTGCCTTCAGAAAACTGAATCTAGATCCATGCTTATAATCCTGTACTAGTATCAACTCAAATTGGAATCAAATACAAAACCTTGAAGTTAGTTTGTGAAATATCAGGGAATGCACTGAAAGGGGTTGGTATAGGCAAGAACTTCCTCAGTAGAAGTCAAGCAGCTCAGCAACTAAGAGAAAAGATTGACAAAAAAAAATCTGCTTTTTTTGCTTTTTAATTAACAAAAGAAATCATCTAAATTGAAGAGACCAACAAAGAATGGGAGAAAATCATTGCTAGCTACACATCAGGCAAGGGACTGATAACCAGAATGTACAGAGAGCTCAAACACCTAAACTTCCTCAAAGTAAATGAACCAATAAAGAAATGGCAACTAAACTAAACACAACTTTTTCAAAGAAAGATGTTTTTTTTTTTTTTTTTTCATTTTTCTTTTATTATTCATATGTGCATACAAGGCTTGGTTTATTTCTCCCCCCTGACCCCACCCCCTCCCTTACCACCCACTCCACCCCCTCCCGCTCCCCCCCTCAATACCCAGCAGAAACTATTTTGCCCTTATCTCTAATTTTGTTGTAGAGAGAGTATAAGCAATAATAGGAAGGAACAAGGGGTTTTGCTGGTTGAGATAAGGATAGCTATACAGGGCATTGACTCACATTGATTTCCTGTGCGTGGGTGTTACCTTCTAGGTTAATTCTTTTTAATCTAACCTTTTCTCTAGTTCCTGGTCCCCTTTTCCTATTGGCCTCAGTTGCTTTAAGGTATCTGCTTTAGTTTCTCTGCATTAAGGGCAACAAATGCTAGCTAGTTTTTTAGGTGTCTTACCTATCCTCACCCCTTCCTTGTGTGCTCTCGCTTTTATCATGTGCTCATAGACCAATCCCCTTGTTGTGTTTGCCCTTGATCTAATGTCCACATATGAGGGAGAACATACGATTTTTGGTCTTTTGAGCCAGGCTAACCTCACTCAGAATGATGTTCTCCAATTCCATCCATTTACCAGCGAATGATAACATTTCGTTCTTCTTCATGGCTGCATAAAATTCCATTGTGTATAGATACCACATTTTCTTAATCCATTCGTCAGTGCTGGGGCATCTTGGCTGTTTCCATAACTTGGCTATTGTGAATAGTGCCGCAATAAACATGGATGTGCAGGTGCCTCTGGAGTAACAGTCTTTTGGGTATATCCCCAAGAGTGGTATTGCTGGATCAAATGGTAGATCAATGTCCAGCTTTTTAAGTAGCCTCCAAATTTTTTTCCAGAGTGGTTGTACTAGTCTACATTCCCACCAACAGTGTAAGAGGGTTCCTTTTTCCCCGCATCCTCGCCAACACCTGTTGTTGGTGGTGTTGCTGATGATGGCTATTCTAACAGGGGTGAGGTGGAATCTTAGTGTGGTTTTAATTTGCATTTCCTTTATTGCTAGAGATGGTGAGCATTTTTTCATGTGTTTTCTGGCCATTTGAATTTCTTCTTTTGAGAAAGTTCTGTTTAGTTCACCTGCCCATTTCTTTATTGGTTCATTAGTTTTGGGAGAATTTAGTTTTTTAAGTTCCCTGTATATTCTGGTTATCAGTCCTTTGTCTGATGTATAGTTGGCAAATATTTTCTCCCACTCTGTGGGTGTTCTCTTCAGTTTAGAGACCATTTCTTTTGATGAACAGAAGCTTTTTAGTTTTATGAGGTCCCATTTATCTATGCTATCTCTTAGTTGCTGTGCTGCTGGGGTTTCATTGAGAAAGTTCTTACCTATACCTACTAACTCCAGAGTATTTCCTACTCTTTCTTGTATCAACTTAAGAGTTTGGGGTCTGATATTCAGATCCTTGATCCATTTTGAGTTAATCTTGGTATAGGGTGATATACATGGATCTAGTTTCAGTTTTTTGCAGACTGCTAACCAGTTTTCCCCGCAGTTTTTGTTGAAGAGGCTGCTATTTCTCCATCGTATATTTTTAGCTCCTTTGTCAAAGACAAGTTGGTTATAGTTTTGTGGCTTCATATCTGGGTCCTCTATTCTGTTCCACTGGTCTTCATGTCTGTTTTTGTGCCAGTACCATGCTGTTTTTATTGCTACTGCTTTGTAATGTAGTTTGAAGTCAGGTATGTCAGGTATATATGGCCAAAAAACACATGAAACAATGCTCACCATCCCTGGCTATAAAGGAAATACAAATCAAAACCACACTATGATTCTACCTCACTCCTGTTAGAATGGCTATCATCAAGAACACCACCAACAACAAATGTAGGCAAGGATGTGGGGGAAAAAGGAATCCTCACACAGTGCTGATGGGAATGTAAGCTAGTACAACCACTATGGAAAACAGTATGGAGTCTTCTTAAAAACTAAAAATACATCAGCCATATGATCCAGAAATACCACTCTGAGGGTTATACCCTAATGAATGTGACTCAGGTTACTGCAAATGCACTTGCACACTCATGTTTATTGTAGTGATATTCACAATAGCCAAGGTATGGAAACAACCAAGATGCCCCACTACTGACAAATGGATCAAGAAAATGTAATATTTATACACAATGGAATTTTATTCATCCATAAAGAAGAATGAGATTTTGTCATTCACTGGTAAATGGATGGAACTGGAGAACATAATTTTAAGTTAGTCAGGCTCAGAAGGCCAAAAATCACATGATCTCCATCATGCAGATTATAGACCTAAAACAAATGCAGTAATATTATTGGACATGGATCACACACTAAGAGAAGACCATGCATAGGAGGAATAGGGAAAGGGAAGGTAATCAAAAACTTGAATGTGTTGATAATGCTCATTGCCAATATAGTAATCTTCAACTGACAGAGGCCACTATGGGAAGGTGACTATGAAGTAGTGAAGAGGTCTGATAAAGATGAATCAATTTGGGTTTTAATACACAAGTGCATGGAAGCAACACTAAGAATCTCCCTGTGTAGCTACCTTTATCTCAAACAAACAAAAACACTATGATTGTCTTTTTTTTTTCTTTTATTATTCATATGTGCATACAAGGCTTGGGTCATTTCTCCCCCCTGCCCCCACCACCTCCTTTCCCACCCACTCCACCCACTCCCTCTTCCCCCCACCCCCTCAATAGCCAGCAGAAACTATTTTGCCATTATTTCTAATTTTGTTGTAGAGAGAGTATAAGCAATAATAGGAAGGAACAAGGATTTTTGCTGGTTGAGATAAGGATAGCTTTACAGGGCATTGCCTCACATTGATTTCCTGTGCATGGGTGTTACCTTCTAAGTTAATTCTTTTAGATCTAACCTTTTCTCTAGTTCTTGTTCCCCTTTTCCTATTGGCCTCAGTTGTTTTTAAGGTATCTGCTTTAGTTTCTCTGCATTAAGGTCAACAAATGCAAGCTAGTTTTTTAGGTGTCTTACCTATCCTCACCCCTCCCTTGTGTGCTCTCACTTTTATCATGTGCTCAAAGTCCAATCCCATTGTTGTGTTTGCCCTTGATCTAATGTCCACATATGAGGGAGAACATGCGATTTTTGGTCTTTTGGGCCAGGCTAACCTCACTCAGAATGATGTTCTCCAGTTCCATCCATTTACCAGCAAATGATAACATTTCATTCTTCTTCATGACTGCATAAAATTCCATTGTGTATAGATACCACATTTTCTTAATCCATTCATCAGTGGTGGGGCATCTTGGCTGTTTCCACAACTTGGCTATTGTGAATAGTGCTGCAATAAACATGGGTGTGCAGGTGCCTCTGGAGTAACCTGTGTCACAGTCTTTTGGGTATATCCCCAAGAGTGGTATTGCTGGATCAAATGTTAGATCAATGTCTAGCTTTTTAATTAGCCTCCAAATTTTTTTCCAAAGTGGTTGTACTAGTTTACATTCCCACCAACAGTGTAAGAGGGTTCCTTTTTCCCTGCATCCTCGCCAACACCTGTTGTTGGTGGTGTTGCTGATGATGGCTATTCTAACAGGGGTGAGGTGGAATCTTAGCGTGGTTTGAATTTGCATTTCCTTTATTGCTAGAGATGGTGAGCATTCTTTTCATGTGTTTTTTGGCCATTTGTATTTCTTCTTTTGAGAAAGTTCTGTTTAGTTCACTTGCCCATTTCTTTATTGGTTCATTAGTTTGGGGAGTATTTAGATTTTTAAGTTCCCTATATATTCTGGTTATCAGTCCTTTGTCTGATGTATAGTTGGCAAATATTTTGTCCCACTCTGTGGGTGTTCTCTTCAGTTTAGAGACCATTTCTTTTGATGAACAGAAGTTTTTTAGTTTTATGAGGTCCCATTTATCTATGCTATCTCTTAGTTGCTGTGCTGCTGGGGTTTGGTTGAGAAAGTTCTTAACTATACCTATTAATTCCAGAGTATTTCCTACTCTTTCCTATATCAACTTTAGAGTTTGTGGTCTGATATTAAGATCCTTGATCCATTTTGAGTTAATCTTGGTATAGGATGATGTACATGGATCTAGTTTCAGTTTTTTGCAGACTGCTAACCAGTTTTCCCCGCAGTTTTTGTTGAAGAGGCTGCTATTTCTCCATCGTATATTTTTAGCTCCTTTGTCAAAGACAAGTTGGTTATAGTTTTGTGGCTTCATATCTGGGTCCTCTATTCTGTTCCACTGGTCTTCATGTCTGTTTTTGTGCCAGTACCATGCTGTTTTTATTGCTACTGCTTTGTAATGTAGTTTGAAGTCAGGTATTGTGATACCTCCTGCATTGTTCTTTTGACTGAGTATTGCCTTGGTTATTCGTGGTTTCCTGTTTCCATATAAATTTCGTGGTAGATTTTTCAATCTCTTTAATGAATGTCATTGAAATTTTGATGGGAATTGCATTAAACATGTAGATTAATTTAAGGAGTATAGACATTTTTACTATGTTGATTCTACCAATCCATGAGCATAGGAGATCTTTCCACTTTCTATAGTCTTCCTCAATCTCTTTCTTCAGAAGTGTATAGTTTTCCTTGTAGAGGTCTTTCACATCTTTTGTTAGGTTTACACCTAGGTATTTGATTTTTTTTGAGGCTGCTGTAAATGGAATTGTTTTCATACATTCTTTTTCAGTTTGCCCATTATTAGTGTATAGAAATGCTACTGATTTTTCTATGTTGATTTTATATCCTGCTACCTTGCTGTAGCTATTGATGATGTCTAGAAGCTTCTGAGTAGTTTTTTGGGTCTTTAAGATATAGGATCATGTCATCTGCAAATAGGGATATTTTGACAGTTTCTTTACCTATTTGTATTCCTTTTATTCCTTCTTCTTGCCTAATTGCTCTGGCTAGGAATTCCAGTACTGTGTTGAATAGGAGTGGAGATAGTGGGTATCCTTGTCTGGTTCCTGATTTTAGAGGGAATGGTTTCAGTTTTTCTCCATTAAGTATAATGCTGGATGTAGGTTTGTCATGTATAGGCTTTATAATGTTGAGGTACTTTCCTGCTATTCCTAGTTTTCTTAGAGCTTTAATCATGAAATGGTGTTGGATCTTATTAAAGGCTTTTTCTGCATCTATTGAGATGATCAAGTGGTTTTTGTCTTTGCTTCTGTTAATGTGGTTTATTACATTTATTGATTTTCTATGTTGAACCACCCATGCATCCCTGGGATGAAGCCTACTTGGTCTTGGTGAATAATCTTTTTGATGTGTTGTTGAATTCGGTTTGCCATTATTTTGTGGACAATTTTTGCATCAGTGTTCATTAAGGAGATTGGCCTATAGTTGTCCTTTTTGGAGGTGTCTTTGCCTGGTTTTGGGATAAGTGTAATACTGGCTTCATAAAATATGTTTGGCAGTTTTCCTTCCCTTTATATTTTGTGGAACAGTTTAAGGAGGGTTGGTGTCAGTTCTTCTTTAAAGCTCTGATAGAATTCAGCAGAGAATCCATCAGGTCCTGGACTTTTCTTTTTGGGGAGACTCTTGATTGCTGCTTCAATTTCACTTTGTGTTATAGATCTATTCAGGTGATTAATTTCCTCTTGGTTCAGTTTTGAATGGTCAAATGTATCTAGAAATCTGTCCATTTCTTTAAGATTTTCAAATTTATTTGAATACAGGTTCTGAAAGTAGTCTCTGATGATTTTCTGGACTTCCATGGTGTTTGTTGTTATCTCCCCTTTTGCATTACTGATTCTACTAATTTTGATTTTTTTCTCTCCTTATTTTAGTCAGGTTTGCCAGGGGTCTATCGATCTTGTTTATTTTTTCAAAGAACCAACTTTTTTTCATTAATTCTTTGTATGGTTTTTTTGGTTTCTATTTTGTTGATTTCAGGTCTTATTTTTATTATTTCGCTCCTTCTATTTGTTTTGGGATTTGCTTGCTCTTGTTTTTCTAGGAGTTTGAGATGTAGCATTAGGTCATTGATTTGGGATCTTTCAGTCTTTTTAATATATGCACTCATGGCTATAAACTTTCATCTCAGGACTGCCTTAGCTGTGTCCCATAGGTTCCAGTAGGTTGTGTTTTCATTTTCATTGACTTCCAGGAACTTTTTAATTTCCTCTTTTATTTCATCAATGATCCATTCTTCATTAAATAATGAGTTATTTAGCTTCCAGCTGTTTGCATACTTTCTGTCTTTACTTTTGTTGTTGAGTTCTACTTTTACTGCATTGTGATCAGATAGTATGCATGGTATAATTTCTATTTTCTTATATTTGCTGAGACTTGCTTTGTGCCCTAGGATATGATCTATTTTGGAGAAGGTTCCATGGGCTGCTGAGAAGAATGTATATTGTGTAGAAGTTGGATGAAATGTTCTGTAGATATCAACTAGGTCCATTTGATCTATTGCATATTTTTGATCTTGGATTTCTTTATTGATTTTTTGTTTGGATGACCTATCTATTGATGATAATGGGGTGTTAAAGTCTCCCACAACCACTGTGTTGGCATTTATATATGCTTTTCGGTCTTTCAGGGTATGTTTGGTGAAATTGCGTGTGTTGACATTGGGTGCATACAGGTTGATAATTATTATTTCCTTTTGGTCTATTTCCCCGTTTATTAGTATGGAATGTCCTTCTTTTTCTCATTTGATCAATGTAGGCTTGAAATCTACTTTGTCAGAGATAAGTATTGCTACTCCAGCCTGTTTTCGTGGGCCATTGGCTTAGTAAATCTTATTCAAGCCTTTCATCCTTAGCCTATGCTTATTTCTGTCAGTGAGATAGGTCTCCTGTAAGCAACAAATTGTTGGATCTTCCTTTTTAATCCATTTCATCAAGTGGCGCCCTTTGATTGGTGAATTAAGTCCGTTAACATTAAGCATTAGTACTGATCGGTATGTGGTGATTCCTGTCATTTAGTTGTCTTAGTTGTTTGAAGGTTTGATTGTGTGTACCTAAGTTGAGGTTACTATCTACTATCTTGCTTTTTCTTTTCCTGTGGTTTGGTGCTGCCTGTCTTTTCATGGTTATGTTGGGTTTCACTTTCTGTGTGCAGAATCCCTTGAAGAATCCTTTGTAGTGGTGGCTTTGTGGTCACATATTGTTTTAGTTTCTGCTTATCATGGAAGACTTTTATTGCTCCATCTATTTTGAATGACAGTTTTGCTGGGTAGAGTATCCTAGGGTTGAAGTTATTTTCATTCATTGCCCAGAAGATCTCACCCCATGCTCTTCTTGCTTTTAATGTTTCTGTTGAGAAGTCTGTGATTTTGATGGGTTTACCTTTGTATGTTACTTTTTTTTTTTTACAGCCTTCAATATTCTTTCCTTAGCTTCTGAACTTGTTGTTTTAATGATGATATGTCATGGGATAGGTCTATTTTGATCTGGTCTGTTTGGTGTCCTGGAGGCCTCTTGCATCTGTATGGGAATATCTTTCTCTAGATTTGGGAAATTTTCTGTTATTATTTTGGTAAATATATTATGCATTCCCTTCACTTGCACCTCTTCTCCTTCTTCGATGCCCATGATTCTCAAGTTTGGTCTTTTGATGGAGTCAATGAGTTCTTGCATTTTCTTTTCACAGGTCTTGAGTTGTTTGATTAATAGTTCTTTGGTTTTTCCTTTAATTACCATTTCATCTTTGAGTTCTGAGATTCTTGCTTCTGTTTGTTCTATTCTGCTGGATTGGCCTTCCATTTTGTTTTGCAGTTCTGTTTCGTTCTTTTTTCTGAGGTTTTGCATATCCTGGCTGGCTGCTTTCTTCTTTAATGTTATCTATTTTTGTCCTGAGTTCATTTATCTGTTTATTCATCATGTTCTCTCTTTCACTTTGGTGTTTATACAGTGCTTCTATAGTTTCCTTTATTTCTTCTTTTGTTTTTCAAATTCTCTATTTCTGTTGTCTTGGAATTTCTTGAGTGTCTCCTGTACATTTTGGTTGACTCTATCCAGTATCATTCTTTAAAATTCTCATTGAGTACCTGTAGTATGTCTTCTTTTAAATTATTCTTGTGGGCTTCATTGGGTCCTTTGGCATAGTTTATCTTCATTTTGTTGGAGTCTGGATCTGAGTACCTGTTTTCTTCATTCCCCTCTGATTCCTGTACTAATTTTTTGCTGTGGGGAAACTGGTTTCCCTGTTTTTTCTGTCTTCCTGTCATTGTCTTTGGTGTTGTTACTGTCCCTGTACTGTGTGCAATTAAGTATTTTCTAGCTTGTAATAATAACAATGGTAATATTTAGAATGGAAGGGTGAGCTGAGATGAAAAGGAAGAAGTTAAAGAAATGGGAAAAACAAATACACAGACTGGAGGGAGAAAACAGAACTAGGTGTCAGACAAGAAGATTTCAAATGTATAAACAGGGAGCTTTAGTGTACTAATCGACAGTAAGCTGAACAGACATTAGAGAGACAGAGAGAGGATTGAAAACCAAAAATAAGAAAATAAAGGTAAGAATAAAAATAAATAATAAGTAAATGAAAGAAAAATCTATTTATAAAAATGTATTAAAATGAAATGAAAAAATAGAAAATTTAAAAAAAACAAAAAACCAAAAAACCTCCAAGTTCAAATGCAGTGAAGTCTCAGTCTCCAATCCTGGAGATGGTGCCTCAGATGTTGTTCTGTAGTTATCTCATCAAAGGGGACACATAAAGAAGAACAAAACTACACACACATGCACAAAAAAAACCCCACGAATTGTCCCAAGTTCAAATGCAATACAGTTTCGGTAAGTTTTTCAGCTTGCAGGTGTAATTCGGTTGTTCTCTCATCAAAGGTAGGGAGACAAAGAAAAAAAAAAGAGTCTGGAGACAGTTCTGGGAATGGTATCTGCAACTGTGGCTTGCCTGCCTGCTGCTGTCAGCCTGCTGTTGCTGGAGGCATTATTTATGCAGATCTCTGGGGTAAGCTTAGCACTCACTTGGCCCTGCAGACTTTGTTTGCTCAGATTTCTCCTGTGAGTGATCCTCTGCTACAAGCTTTCCCTTTTCCAAGCACTGGGAAAGGTGACACTGCACCTGCGTTCTCAGGCCTGCGTATTTATTTACAATTCATGTAGGAGGTGGGTCTTCCCCCCACTCCTGTGCAGTTCTCCTCCCACCTCCGCTTTCACAAGCTTTCCTGCTCCTGATTACTGGGCGGTGCTGCTGCTCCTGCCAGCCACCATGTTTGTTTACAGCTCACGTGGGAAGTGGGTCTTCCCTCCTCTCCTGTGGAGTTTTCCTCCCTCTACCACTCTCACAAGCTTTCTCGCTCCTGGTTGCTAAGCTTGCACCCCAGCTCCCACCAGAGGCTCTCTGGCCCACCCAGCTTGTTTATTTACAGTTCCAGGAAGGATTCCCTTCCCCCAATCTTCGGTGCTCTTGCTCCCCACCCTCCTTCCTGCGTGTCTTATTTGTTCTTATTACTTATTACTCAGTTTCTCTCTTTTTTTTTCCCCAGGTGGAGGTCAGTCTGTCCAGGGGTCTATGCTGCTCTGGCCCAGGCTTGTCTGTGGGAGTACCACGGTACCATGAAGCTCACCTGGTCTGCGTCTTCCCAAGCCGTCTGGGCGCCAGTGACCGGGGGCCCTCCTTGTTTCTCAGTTTAATGTGAAGTGGAGACTCTCTGCCCTGGTTAGAGGTGTGGAGGGGTCAAAGTTTTGTCTTTTCTCAGTGATTATGCCTGCTAAGTGTGTCTTTGGCGTCTCTCCAAGATTTCACTATAGAAGTCTCGCTTTCTGCTTCCTCCCTCTAGCCACCATCTTGGAATCCTTCCCACGCTTGTCTTATTATCTTTTATGTTTGCTTTTTTAACAAAATCAGAGAACAACAGGGTGGAACAGGTTCTCCACAGAGGGGAGGGGGAGGGAGGAGGTGGCCCAAATAATGTATACACATATAAAGAAATGTAAAAACAACAAAATAAAATTTAGAAAGCAAAAAAGAATGTAATTGAACAATATTAAAAGTTGAATGTAGTCAAAGTGTACAAGAGGGTTTAATACACATATATAATATTTACAGTGATTGTCATAAATTAATGTACACATTCATCATCACCCATGCAATAAAACGGAACCACAGTACTAATTTAACTTAGAATTGTTTGTAACATTGGTCAAAATCTCAATTCTGCCAGCCAGCAGCCATTGTTAACCACCATTCTTCTCTATGCTTCTGTGAGGTAGAATTTTTCAGATTGCATCTACTGTGTAAGGGTTTTTCTTGTCTCTCCTTTAATTAGAGTTAGACAGGTATTTGTACTGCTATATTAATTGCAACATTATTCACAGTAGCCAAAATTTGGAAGCAGCTCGAGTGACCATTACTAGATGGATGGTTAAGTAAAATTTGCTACGTGTCCCACAATGGAAGCTTACTTGGCTTTTCAAAGTAATGAAATTCTACCCCATTTTACAAAATGAATAAACCTTGAGGACATTATACTGTTAAGTGAACTAAGCCAGTCATAAAAGTAAAAATGTTGTATCACTCAATTATATGAGCTACCTAATGTAGTCAATTCATAGACAGAAAGTAAAAGAGTAGTTTCCAAGTCCTGGGGAAAGGAAATGTATAGTTATTGCTTAATTGCACAGTTTTACTTGTGGAAGATGAAAAATATTTGGAAATGGCAAGTAATGATGGTTGCAGAAAAATAAGAATGTGCTTAATGCCATAGAACTATGTGTGTAAAACAGTTAAAATTGTGAATTTTATTTTACATGTGTTTTACTAGGTAATAAAACAAAATGTGAAAAACTGAATTTCTTGAATCACCAATGAAGAGACAGAGATTTTTAGAGTATATAACAATAAAAAACCCAGTACCTAACTATGTGCTACATATAAGAGACCCATTTATAATGTATAACTTATGTACATCAAATACCATGAATACAAATATTCAGAAAAACTGTACTCATAATACTTCCAAACTATAAACAGTCCTTTTTGTCATTCAGCAAGTGAAGTGAACAGTAAACAATGGTATATTAATTCAACAGACTTCTACTCAGTGATATAAAGGAATGGACTATTAGTAAGTTCAATGACATGAATGAATCTTACATGCATTTTTTCTTTATATGTATACATATATGTATATATACATATTTAATTCCATAGAGGCATAAAAGAAACTGACAACAGTAGTTAACTGTGGCTTGAAGACAAGAGAAAATGGGCATATAGAGAACAAGAATGAAGCAGGGGATTATCACTGTGTTACATGTATTTTTTCTAGCTGAAAGAAATCAGGCTAGAAATTCACACATTATTTCATGATCAAAATTTATTTTACACTATTAAAAAGAAAAATAGATTTGGAAAATAAATTTATACTTTCTAGGTGTTGAGTGGAAGGACAAGGCATACTTATAACAGAGCCATGAAATGGAAATTTTAGGATGACGGAATGGTACTATTATGGTGAATGTATGGCTCCAAGCATTTGTTAAAACCTATAAAACTGAATAATGTAAGGTATTATATTGTGGGTAAATTTGTAAAAAAAAAATCAATAAGGATATTGAGAGATACCTGTATAGAATGCAGACTGTGAAAAAGTAATGGAGATGTATTAATAGATATATCATATAAACTTATTTTTGTGGGTAGTTAGTTAAGGAGATTACCAAACTGTCTGTGTAAAACAATGTGTTATCTAGCTGTCATAAAGCTAGGACAAAATGAACTGTATGCAACACTAAACATTGGTAAATATGCTTTTCACAATATATGGTTCAAAAATTCTGGAACTACATTGTGGGTATTTTAAGGATGAATAAATAAGTTTATTTTAGATAATGGGGGTCTTGTTTCTGTCTCTCAGAGAAAAAAATTACAAATAAACAAGGGAATGATAGGTAGGATAAACCTTGCATTCCTAAATTGGAGTTAGAGACATCAATATGAATTTATGTACTCATGTTTATCATAGCAGATAGAGATAGATAGATGATAGATAGATATAGTACAGAAATAAATATAGTTATGCATATACATGGATTTCCTATACATACATTTCCTAGTTCTGTCCACTGAGAAGCCTAGAAGCAGTGAAACCCAGCAGCAAGGTAAATATTTAGCACCCATCTTCTGGTTTCTAGTACATTTCTCCTATGAAAATAACCAGGATAATCTGGAAGAAATATGTGATTCCAGGAATGGGGAAGGGAAAATGCAAGAAGAACCTGGAATATCTTCTCATGCAAGAAGTAAGAAAGTATTCAAAAAACTTAAAATGATGGAATATGTAAAAGGGACCAAGTTGTAACTTGGAAGAGACACAATGGTTCAAGGTAGAACAATTTGAGCCAAAAAATAAATGATGATAGTATTGGAATATAATTCAGAGAATTTTAAAACATCCACTGTTTTCTATTGACAATTAAAATACTTCCTAAATAATCAAATGAGGAAGTATGTACAAATATCCCTTAGAGGAGACATCCAGTAAGAAATGTAAAAGTAGTGAGTGAAACAGAAAATCATTATTAGAATCCAGGTAGAGAAATTGATTTAGACAAGATCCAAGGACAAATGCAAAAAAAAAGGTGAAACTTTGCCTAAAAATGTGATATATTACATAACTTCAAATTATCACCTTTTCAAATATTTATTAATTACTATAATGGTTTTAATAAAGGTCCATAGATTCTTTGATATTACTCTGTCAAGAAGTACACTTTGAAATTTTCCTTCCCCTTCATTGTGGACTAGACTTGATTCTAAAAAATATAGAAGTTGAAAAGTATTTAATATGCAGTAGATAAACCTTGCAGACTTCTCCTTATCCAAGTGATCTATGTTAATTTCACCAATAAAAAGTCATTATGAATATGGAATAAAAAAGTCATTATGATAGCATGAACAGTTGATATGATGCAGTGAAAAGGGTGCATTTTCTCTATGATATCCTTTTTTAAAATTAGCAAATCTTAACTGTACAAAGGGTTTTCATAGTGATAATTCCATTCATGCACATAATGTGCTTTACTAAATTCACCCCTTAGTTATTCTTTCTTATTCCCCTACCTGCTCTTTAAACAATATCAATGGCTTTCATTATTCTATTTTTATATATGCATATAAAGTACCTTGACCACATTCACTTCTCCTTCACCCTCTTCTTTTATGCTCCACCTTTACCCTGATACCCACCCACAAATACTTACGTCACTTAATTTTTAGGTCTGGATTTTACATATGAGAGAAAAATGTATGATATATAGCTTTCTCAGTCTGGCTTATTTTGCTTAACTTGATGCTCTCCAGTTTTTATCCATTTTCCCACAAATGATATAATTTAATTCTGCTTTGTAGCTGAATAATACTTGTGTATATATATCACATTTTCTTTATCCATCCATCAGTTTATGGACACTAAGCTGATCACAGAGCTTGGCTATTGTGAACAATGCTGGTATAAACATGGGTATGCAGGTGTCTCTATTGCATGCTGTCTTACATTCCTTTAGATATTCTGAAGGATATTTGACTCTGGGTAGGAATGAAATTAATATATTTCAATATATTAAAGGCTATATATGATAAATCCATAGCCAACATCATACTAAACAAAGGAAAACTGAAACCATTTCTTTTATAGTCAGCAATGAGACAAAGTTGTCTGTTCTCTCCACTCTTACTCCACATAGTGTTTGTCTTAGCCAGAGCAATAAGGCAAGAGAAAGAAATCAAAGGCTTATGGATAGGAAAAGGAGAAGTCAAATTATTCCTATTTGCTGATGACATAATTATACAAGTAAAACATCCTAAAGACTACCAAAACATCTTTTAGATCTGATAAACACTTCTGGAAAAATAGCAGAATTTAAAATCAACTTACAAAAATCAGTAGCTTTTCTACACACCAATAATAAATGGGCTGAGAAATAGATGGATTTCTCTCATATGTAGAAGATAGATCCAAATACAAATACAGTCATTATCTTATATATATATGCAGAAAATCTTTCTAAAAGTGGGACAGTTAGAGGGGACCAAGGGTAGAGGAAAAAAGAAAAGAAGGATAGGAAGTGAATAACATTGAAATATATCACATCTGTGTAGAAACAAGAAACAATGAAACACACTGAAAACTGTTGATCAATGCAGGGTTGAGGGAAAAGGATAAGGAAGAGTAACAGAGGTGTTTGGTTTATTAAAGTACAATAATTACAGGGAAGGTACCAAGGAAAAACACCACTGAACAATAAACAGACACTGAGGCAATGAAGGAAAAGAATGTAAAACAGGTCATAAAACAAGAAAAGATCAAGAAATTTTCTTGGATCAGAAGAGACTTAGGAGACATGAAAATTAAATGCAATGCAATGTGCATCTTAGATTAGATACTGGAATAGAAAAAGAAAATTGGTGGGAAAACAAGGGGAATCCAAAAAATGTGTAGTTTACATACTGATATCAATTTCTTAACTTTGATAAGCATACTATTGCTATTTAAAATAATGGATATATGGAAACAGTGTGCTACCTTTGCAACTCTTCAAAAAATTAAAAATTATATTGACATTGAGAGTTTTAAAAAATGTAATAGAAGTGAACTTCAGAATACTCTGATATAGAGTCAAAAATAAATAAATTTATAGTAGCATGGGTATGTCAGTAGGCTATAATTCTGACTGAAATACCCAAAGTCTATACCACAATATAAATTATATAAAACAAAATTTTATATGCATATCAAGGTAAATTGAAACAACCACTCCTAAAAACAATGGAACATTATCATATTATTTTGAAACTCACCTATTCTGTGACTCATCACTTACACTTCAGGGTATATAGCCTGAAGATACCATTGTATATGTGCACGAGAAGATATAAGAATGCTTAAAGCAGCACTGGCAATCATAGCAATAAAACAAAAAAGCCATCAATAAATAACAAGAACAGACACTAATGTTCAGTGATGAGGAAGGAGATAAATATATTAAGGTAAATGCAAACAATGGAATATTATAGACCAGCGAAAAAGAATGAACATCAGCCACACAGAAACACACACACAGATGAATCTTAAGAAAGTAATGCTAGAAGAAAAACAAAACCAGATTATACAAAGATTATTTTTATGAGGCAGAAAATAAGCAAGATAAAATGATACATTGTTTATATACATAGACATGATAAAATTATATAGAAGTAAGAAAAGCAAGGATACAATAAACACATAATTAAGGACGATTGCTAACTCAAAGTTGGAGAAACAAACAGTTGGATTAAGGGAAAAACATAAAGATAGACAGCATAATATTGGCAATATTCTGGCTGCTCCATTGGATGGGAGGTACACAAAACTAATTTCATAAGATTGCTTTACAGCTTACAAGTATTATGCATATTCTCTTGTAAGTATCAAATACTGCCTCTCAAATTTAGAAGAAAATTATGCCTATCAGAAACAGGCTATAATTTAAAAAAAACCCAACAAATAGAATTCAATGCAATATATCAACAAAAAAGATAGGCATGTGGAGGATGAGTGGGTGAATAGATATACAAATGAATACATACATGAAACAGAACCAAGCATTCTTGCATGATCCATGCCATACAGCCACTGAGGCATATGAATAAATCAACACTCTATTTCTAAGTTATTACCTGGAAAAATACAGAATTAAAAAAATTTAAAGTGTTCTTTTTTAAAAATCATGTTGTACCCAGCATATGCTGCTCCATTTTTCCATTCAAAATTCTCATGAATATATATACATATACACATATATATATATATATTCATTTGGAAATGTAAAAGGGTTGGAAATCACTAAATTTTTTTAAATTGGAAAAACTTGAGGAAATAAGATCCTTAAATAATACACTATAGAGTATTCCAAGATGGCGGCTACAGGGAGGAAGCATAAAGCATGCCTCCTAAACTAAAATCTTGGAGAGATACTGGAGATACACCTTACAGGAAAAACCACCGAGAAGAGGCAAAACTTTGACTCCTCTACACCTCCAGCCTGCGCATAGCATCTCCACTTCACTTTAAACAGAGAAACTAGGAGGGCTCCCACGCTGCCTCCAGACTGCAGTGCCCAGATGGCTTGGGAAGACACAGAGCACAAGGTGAGCTAAGTGGGACATGGTACTCCCACAGACAATGCTCGGCCAGATCAGCATAGACCCCTAGACAGACAGACCCCTAATCAGGAAAAAAAGGAAAAAAAAACTGAATAATAAGCAAAAACAACAAAAAAGACATGTAGCAAAGAGGGAGGGGTGCTCCAAGAGCCGAAGAGTGGGGGAGGGGAAATCTCTCATGGAACTGTAAATAAAGAAGCTGGCCAGAGAAGGCAGGAGTGGTGACACTGCCCAGCAACCAGGAGCAGAAAAGCTTGTAAAAGTGGCAGTGGGAGGAAAACTCCACAGAAGAGGGTGGAAGACCCACTTCCCATGTGAGCTGTAAATAAACACACAGGCCTGAGAAAGGGGATGCAGTGTCACCTCCCCCAGTGTGCTTAGAAAGGGGAAAGCTTGTAGTAGTGGCACTTCTGCCCAGGAGAACTCTAAGTAAACAAAGCCTGAGGGACTAGGTGAGTGTTAAGCTCACTCCTGAGATCTGCATAAATAAAGCCTCCAGCAACAGCAGGCTGACAGCAGGGGGCAGGCGAGCCATGGCCTCAGATAGCCATTCACAGAACTGTCTCAAGACCCTTTCTTTTTTTTTCCCCTCCCTTCCTTTGATGAGACAACAACCAAACTACACCTGCATGCTGAAAAACTTACTGAAACTGTATTGCATTTGAACCTGGGATGCTTTGTGGTGGTTTTTTTTTTTTGTTTTGTGTTGTTGTGTTTTGTTTGGTTTGGTTTGGTTTTTTTCCCTTTTGATGAGACAATGACACAACTACTTCTGAGACACCATCTCCATGATTGGAGGATATGGGACGAACACCAAAATTATTAAGACTGAAAATGTATTGCATTGGAACTTGGAAATTCTCCTTTTTTTATTTTTTTATTATTATTTTTTTATTCATTTTTTATTTATTTATTTTTTCAATCCTCTCTCTGTCTCTCTAATGCCTGTTCAGCTTACTATTGATTAGTACAATATCTCTCCCTGTTTATATGTTTGAAACTCTTTTTATTGGTTTCTTTGTTTTGTTTTTTCTATTTGTTTGTTTGTTTGTTTTTCCCTTTTTCTTTAACTTCTTTGCTTTCCAACTTCTCTCACCCTTCCATTCTAAATATCACCAGTGTTATTAAAACAAGCTAGAAAATACTTAATTGCATACAGTACAGGGACAATAACAACACCAAGGGCAATGATGGGAAGACAGAAAAAATAGGGAAACCAGTTTCCCCACAGCAAAAAATTAGCACAGGAACCAGAGGGAAATGAAGAAAACAGATACTCAGATCCAGACTCCAACAAAATGAAGATAAACTATGTCAAAGAACCCAATGAAGCCCACAAGAATGATCTAAAAGAAGAAATACTACAGGTACTCAATGAGAATTTTATAGAGATGATACTGGATATGGTCAACCAAAATGCACAGGAGACACTCAAGAAATTCCAGGACAACAAAAACAGAGAAGGTGAAAAAGCAAAAGAAGAAATAAAAGAAACCATAGAAGCACTGTATAAACACCAAAGTGAAACAAAGAACACAATTAATAAAGAGATAAATGAACTCAGGACAAAAATAGGGAACATTAAAGAGGAAATGACTCAGGATATGGAAAACCTCAGAAAAAAGAACGAAACAGAATTGCAAAACAAAATGGAAGGCCAATCCAGCAGAACAGAAAAAAACAGAAGCCAGAATCTCAGAACTCAAAGATGAAATGGTAATTAAAGGAAAAACCAAAGAACTATCAGATAAACAACTCAAGACCTGTGAAAAGAAAATGCAAGAACACATGGACTCCATAAAAAGACCAAACCTGAGAATCATGGGCATTAGAGAAGGAGAAGAGGTGCAAGCAAAGGGAATGCATAATACATTCAACAAAATAATAACAGAAAATTTCCCAAATCTAGAGAAATCTATTCCCATACAGATACAAGAGGTCTCCAGAACACCAAACAGACCAGATCAAAATAAATCTACCCCACAGCATATTATCATTAAAACGACAAATACAGAGACCTGAGAAAGAATACTGAAAGTTGTAAGAGGGAAAAAACCACTAATATACAAAGGGAAACCCATAAAAATCACAGCAGACTTCTCAACAGAAACATTCAAAGCAAGAAGAGTGTGAGGTGAGATCTTCCTGGCACTGAATAAAAACAACTTCAACCCCAGGATATCCTACCCAGCAAATCTATCACTCAAAATAGATGGAGCAATAAAAGTCTTCCATGATAAGCAGAAACTAAAACAATATGTGACCACAAAGCCACCACTACAAAAGATTCTTCAAGGGATTCTGCACACAGAAAGTGAAACCGAACATAACCATGAAAGGGCAGGCAGCACCTAACTACAGGAAAAGAAAAAGCAAGAAAGTAGAGAGTAACCTCAACATAGGTACACACAATCAAACCTTCAAACAACTAAGACAACTAAATGACAGGAATCACCACATGCCTATCAGTACTAACACTTTATGTTAATGGACTTAATTCCCCCATCAAAAGGCACCATTTGACGAAATGGATTAGAAAGGAAGATCCGAGAAATTGTTGCCTAGAGGAGACCCATTTCACTGACAGAAATAAGCATAGGCTTAGGATGAAAGGCTGGAAGAAGATTTACCAAGCCAATGCCCCCCAAAACATGCAGGAGTAGCAATACTTACCTCTGAAAAAGTAGACTTCAAACCTACATTGATCAAATGAGATAAAGAAGGACATTCCATACTAATAAAAGGGGAAATAGACTAAAAGGAAATAAAAATTATCAACCTATATGCACCCAATGTCAATGCACCCAATTTCATCAAACATACCCTGAAAGACCTAAAAGCATATATTAACGTCAACACAGTGGTTGTGGGAGGCTTTAACACCCCATTATCATCAATAGATAGGTCACCCAAACAAAAAATCAATAAAGAAATCCTAGATCTAAAATATACAATAGATCAAATGGACCTAGTTGATGTCTCAGAACATTTCATTTAACATCTACACAATATACATTCTTCTCAGCAACCCACGGAACCTTCTCCAAAATAGATCATATCCTAGTGCACAAAACAAGTCTCAGCAAATATAAGAAAATAGAAATTATACCATGCATTCTTTTTTTTTAAGTTTATTTATTCTTTTATTATTCATATGTGCATACAAGGCTTGGGTCATTTCTCTCCCCTGCCCCCACCCCCTCCCTTACCACCCACTCCACCCCCTCTCTCTCCACCCCACCCCCTCAATATCCAGCAGAAACTATTTTGCCCTTATTTCTAATTTTGTTGTAGAGAGAGTATAAGCAATAACAGGAAGGGGCAAGGGTTTTTGCTGGTTGAGATAAGCATAGCTATACAGGGAGTTGACTCACATTGATTTCCTGTGCATGGGTGTTACCTTCTAGGTTAATTCTTTTTGATCTAAACTTTTCTCTAGTTCCTGGTCCCCTTTTCCTATTGGCCTCAGTTGCTTTTAAGGTATCTGCTTTAGTTTCTCTGCGTTAAGGGCAACAAATGCTAGCTAGTTTTTTAGGTGTCTTATCTATCCTCACCCCTCCCTTGTGTGCTCTCACTTTTACCATGTGCTCATAGTCTAATCCCATTGTTGTGTTTGCCCTTGATCTAATGTCCACATATGAGGGAGAACATACGATTTTTGGTCTTTTGGGCCAGGCTAACCTCACTCAGAATGATGTTCTCCAGTTCCATCCATTTACCAGCAAATGATAACATTTCGTTCTTCTTCATGACTGCATAAAATTCCATTGTGTATAGATACCACATTTTCCTAATCCATTCATCAGTGGTGGGGCATCTTGGCTGTTTCCATAACGTGGCTATTGTGAATAGTGCTGCAATAAACATGGGCGTGCAGGTGCCTCTGGAGTAACTTGGGTCACAGTCTTTTGGGTATATCCCCAAGAGTGTATACAATGCATTCTATCTGATCACAATGCAATAAAACTAGAAATAAATGACAAAAATAAAGATAAAAAAGATGCAAAGAGCTGGAAACTGAATAACTCATTGCTTAATGAAGAATGGGTCATTGATGAAATAAAAGTGGAAATTAAAAAGTTCCTGGAAGTCAATGAAAATGAAAACACAACTTACAGGAACCTATGGGACATAGCAAAGGCAGTCCTGAGAGGAAAGTTTATAGCCATGAGTGCATATATTAAAAAGACTGAAAGATCCCAAATCAATGACCTAATGCTACATCTCAAACTCCTAGAAAAAGAACAAGTAAATCCCAAAACAAATAGAAGGAGAGAAATAATAAAAATAAGAGCTGAAATCAATGAAATAGACACCAAAAAACCATACAAAGAATTAATGAAACAAAAATTGGTTCTTTGAAAAAATAAACAAGATCGACAGACCCCTGGCAAACCTGACTAAAATGAGGAGAGAAAAAACCCAAATTAGTAGAATCAGTAATGCAAAAGGGGAGATAACAATAAACACCATGGAAGTCCAAGAAATCATCAGAGACTACTTTGAGAACATGTATTCAAATAAATTAAAAAATCTTAAAGAAATGGATAGTTTTCTAGATACATATGATCATCCAAAACTGAACCAAGAAGATATTAATCACCTGAATAGATCTATAACACAAAGTGAAATTGAAGCAGCAATCAAGAGTCTCCCCAAAAAGAAAAGTCCAGGATCCGATGGATTTTCTGCTGAATTCTATCAGACCTTTAAAGAAGAACTGACACCAACCCTCCTTAAATTGTTCCATGAAATAGAAAGGGAAGGAAAACTGCCTAACACATTATATGAAGTCAGTATTACACTTCTCCCAAAACCAGACAAAAACATCTCCAAAAAGGAGAACTATAGGCCAATCTCTTAATGAACACTGATGCAAAAATCCTCAATAAAATAATGTCAAACTAAATTTAACAACACATCAAAAAGATCACTCACCACATCCAAGTAGCCTTCATCCCAGGAATGCAGGGGTAGTTCAACATATGAAAATCAATAAACATAATAAGCCACATTAACAGAAGCAAAGACAAAAACCACTTGATCATCTCAATAGATGCAGGAAAAGCCTTCAATAAGATCCAACATCCTTTCATGATAAAAGCTCTAGGAAAACTAGGAATAGAAGGAAAATACCTCAACATTATAAAGGTATATATGACAGACTTACAGCCAGCATTTTACTTAATGGAGAAAAACTGAAACCATTCCCTCTAAAATCAGGAACTAGACAAGGATGCCCACTATCTCCACTCCTATTCAACATAGTACTGGAGTTCCTAGCCAAGGGAATTATGCAAGAAGAAGGAATAAAAGGAATACAAATATGTAAAGAAACTGTCAAAATATCCCTTTGTGCAGATGATATGATCCTATACCTTAAAGACCCAAAAAACTCTACTCAAAAGCTCCTAGACACCATCAATAGCTATAGCAAGGTAGCAGGATATAAAATCAACATAGAAAAATCATTAGCATTTCTATACACTAATACTGATCAAATTGAGAAAGAATATATGAAAAAAATTCCATTCACAATAGCCTCAAAAAAAATCAAATACCTAGGTGTAAACCTAACAAAGGATGTGAACGACCTCTACAAGGAAAACTATAAACTTCTGAATGAAGAGATTGAGGAATATTATAGAGAGTGGAGAGATCTCCCATGCATGTGGATTGGTAGAATCAACATAATAAAAATGTTTATACTCCCCAAAGTAATCTACATGTTTAATGCAATTCCCATCAAAATTCCAATGACATCCATTAAAGAGATTGAATAATCTACTGTGAAATTTATATGGAAACACAAGAGGCCACGAATAGCCAAGACAATACTCAGTCAAAAGAACAATGCTGGAGGTATCAGGATACCCAACTTAAAACTATATTATAAAGCTATAACAATAAAAGCAGCATGGTACTGGCACAAAAACAGACATGAAGACCAGTGGAACAGAATAGAGGACCCAGATATGAAGCCAGACAGCTATAACCAACTTGTCTTTGACAAAGGTGCTAAAAATATATGATGGAGAAGAGGCAGCCTCTTCAACAAAAAGTGCTGGGAAAACTGGTTAGAAGTCTACAAAAAACTGAAACTAGATCCATGTATATCACCCTATACCAATATTAACTCAAAATGGATCAAGGATCTTCATATCAGACCACAAACTCTAAAGTTGATACAGGAAAGAGTAGGAAATACTCTGGAGTTAGTAGGTATGGGTAAGAATTTTCTCAATGGAACCCCAGCAGCACAGCAACTAAGAAATAGCATAGGTTAATGGGACTTCATAAAACTGAAAAACTTCTGTTCATCAAAAGAAATGGTCTCTAAATTGAGGAGAACACCCACAGAGTGGGAGAAAATATTTGCCAGCTACACATCAGACAAAGGATTGATAACCAGAATATATAGGGAACTTCAAAAACTAAATTCTCCCAGAACCATTGAACCAATAAAGAAATGGGCAAGTGAGCTAAACAGAACTTTCTCAAAAGAAGAAATTCAAATGACCAAAAAACACATGAAAAAATGCTCACCATCTCTAGCAATAAAGGAAATGCAAATTAAAACCACACTAAGATTCCACCTCACCCCTGTTAGAATAGCCATCATTAGCAACACCACCAACAACATGTGTTGGCAAGGATGCGGGAAAAAGGAACCCTCTTACACTGTTGGTGGGAATGTAAACTAGTACAACCACTCTGGGAAAAAATTTGGAGGCTACTTAAAAAGCTGGACATCGATCTACCATTTGATCCAGCAATACCACTCTTGGGGATATACCCAAAAGACTGTGACACTGGTTACTCCAGAGGCACCTGCACACCCTTGTTTATTGCAGCACTACTTACAACAGCCAAGTTATGGAAACAGCCAAGATGCCCCACTACTGAACAATGGATTAAGAAAATGTGGTATGTATACACAATGGAATTTTATGCAGCCTTGAATAAGAATGAAATGTTATCGTTTGCTGGTAAATGGATGGAATTGGAGAACATCATTCTGAGTGAGGTTAGCCTGGCCTAAAAGACCAAAACTTGTATGTTCTCCCTCATATGTGGACATTAGATATAGGGCAAACACAACAATGGGATTGGACTTTGATCACATGATTACGTGAGAGCACACAAAGGAGGTATGAAGATAGGTAAGACACATAAAAAACTAGATAGCATTTGTTGCCCTCAACATGGAGAAACTAAAGCAGATACTTTAAAGCAATATATATATATATATATATATATATATATGTATATATATAATATTATATATTAATATATTAGGACTTGTATCTCCAATACAGTTTTTGTTTTCTTTTCTGTTTTTTTCTTTCCAATACAGTTTTCTATTTTCTTTTTCTTTCTTTCTGTTTTATGACAGTACTGGGGTTGGAACTCAGCTTTGTGCTTGCAAGGCACGTGATCTACTGTCTAAACCATGCCTCTAGCCTTCTAATAGAGCTTTGATAGGAACAGTAACACACTTTTAAGTATTTGGGATAGTATACCTTCTGAAGACCCCTACATTACACTTTGCAGTTGCATTATATCCTTTTTGAATTTATGACTGTATTATGCAGTCTTTGAAATGAGTCAATCTTACTGTCTCCAATTATGTGAGTGAGATAGTCTCAAAGATGTAGATGTTTTGCACATTGAAGGTAAAAGGCAAAAGTTTTAGAATTGGAAAATCAAGGTTATAACTATATTTTGGGTGAAAGCTGTGTACTTAACACACATTTGAAGTCTGTGTATCTTCTTCATGAATAAACATTTTTTGACATATTCAATAGGTTATAAATGGGAGAGAAGCTTATTAAATATGTTTCAGTCACCAAGAGAAGTATACATTTTAAATGAAGATTATCCACAGTGGCCAAGAAAGTAATTTCTTCTTAGCAGTAATAATAAGAAAGTTACAAGAAGCAAGTAGTAGAAAGTGCCTAGCAATAGTTTGTAAAATCAAGATAACGTAGTATGTCATGTAGTTTCTAATGTATTTAATAGCTCTCTTATCTTATTCTTTTACTTTATTTCATATCAAACTAATGTTTAAAAATCTATGCTGGAAGTACACAATCACAGATAATCAAACCTGGAAAGTATCATTATTATAATAATTAAATTGAAAAACTAATAGGGTCATCTGAAATTTCCCATGTCACGAAACTACCTAAAGACAATCTGAAACTATACCTGATCTTACAATCTCTAACTTAATCCTTTTACGCACACTTATGGAATAAATGAATTTATTTTGTCAATTTATTTATCTAAAGATTTTTTTTAATTGCGTAGTATGCTTCTCCCACTGTACTAGACAAAAAGAATTAAGAATAAATTAATAGCTATGCTTGGCTTAGTGCAGTTTACATACTAAATAAGGAAACCAATGCTAAGACAAATATAGGATATTACTTTGATGGTGAATATGCATATTCTCTAGGATCTGGATAGAAGTGATAGATTTCTGAGTTGAGCCTTTAGGACTAAGTAATAATTTGCTGTATAGAAAAATAGAAAGGATCACTTCAAACTAAATAAATGGCAAGAATAAAGGCATTGAATTATAAGATTGGGATTTGAAACAATTAAAGCCCTTTTCATGTAAAGGAAGATGGAATGAATAGTACAAGAATAAGTCTGAAAATATAGGCTAGAGCCATATTGGGAAAGATGCAGGCTTCTGTGCAGAGGAATAGAAAATATATTCTGTGAGCCAGTGGCTTTCAAAGTCCACTTCAAGAAGCTATGGGAGTTTCTTCTTTAATTTAAATTAGATTTATTTTTGTCTTTTAAACTGGTATGCAAACACATAAAATTGCACTTATTAAATGTGACACTTCAATACATGTAGATATTGTGCAATGTTTAAATCGGGTCAAACAAATTTATCTCTTCAAACATCTATAATTTCTTTATGGTAAAAACTTTTAAAATCTTTTCATCTGGATTTTTGAAGTGTACAGTACATTATTGCTACCATAGTTATCCTACTGTGAAATTGCACCCCAGAACTTCTTATTGGTACCCAATTACAACTTAGTAATTATTGATCAACCTTTCCCGATTCCTCTATTCTCAGTCTTCTCAACCTTGGTAATAATCCTCCTACCTTCAACTTCTATGTGACTAGTTTTTTTGAATTCTGCATATGAGTGAGATCATGTACCACTTGTCTTTCTGAGCCTGATTTGTTTCACTCAACACAATGATGTCAAATCTATCTATGTTGGCACAAAAAATAGGATTTTATTCTTTCTGATGACTGAAGAGTATTCCATTGTGCATATGTAGTACATTATCTTTATCCATTCATCAGCTGATGAACAGTAAAGTTGTTTCCATTTCTTGGCTACTGTGAATAGATGCAACTAAAATGGAAATGTAGATGTAATTCAGCTGCATTGAAAACAGTAGATAAGAAGAGTGGACAATAAATCTTAAAGACCATTGTTATGGCAGTGAGTGAAGGGGACATTGGAGAGAAAGCAGTAGCAGAGCACAAGAATGAATTGTCATGAGGGATTGCATTGTATAGGAAGAGATGACAACTGTAGGGGAATTATCAATTTAATGAAAGATATTTCATTTCTTTCTTTAATATAGCATACACATTTTAAGATGTATGTCATAAAATGTTCATATTTTAAATCTTTCTTCTATACTATATGAATTCACTTAAGATCAAATGCATACACATAATAAATACATTAAATGGTCATTGCTATGTAGATTTCTGTAATAAAATAACCAGTCTGTAACTTAATACTAGAAATTGACTCTTCTATTGTTCTTGAATCATTTTGTCAGGGAGGGTGGCATAAGCACATTATAGATAACTTTTCAGATTGTCCAGTTAATGTTGTGCCTACTATTATAATGGTTAGTATTGCATATCAACAAGTTCTGCCTGTTTCAGTTAGTTAGTTGGACTTACATCGGTGTTCCTATAGATGATAGCTAAGAAATAATTTCTAATTCACCAATTTCAATCATATTCTCAAATTTGAGAACAGTTTTCCAGTTAGTATGTAGAGTGATTAATGGAAAAAGAAACAAAGAATGTTTTAACATTCATTTTCATAATCTTTATATCATTAAGTTTAATGGATTTTTACAGATATCTATATAAGAACATTAGTTGGTAATCTGTATCCTTGGTCATTACTTATTGATCTGTAGAAGCATTATGCTTCTATGACATATATGTGAAGGACATCAGTTACAGTAAAGTTTAAATGTTTCATAATTTTTACAACAGAGTGACTGTTTTGAGTAAAATTAATTGCTTAAAATATTTTCTTTGTACATGCCTACTTATGTGTTATATGCCCCTTGCTTCCTAAGTTAACCTCATAATATATGTAAAACAGTTGCTGCTTTATAAACTCTTCTAAAAAGATTTCATTTGAAAGCTCTTAGGCATAAACCTTGAGATTAAACTCTGGTCATGTCTGTATACAATGAGTTTAACTCCATATTTTTTACTAAATATTCTATCAGAATCACATCTTTAATGATTGTGGAAATAAATATTGCAGAAAAATTCTGACTTAGCATCCAACCTGGATTAAAGTTTTACCTTTACTACTTACTATGTAATTTTGGAAAACTCATATAAGTATTTTTCTGAGTATAAATTTCTCTTCTGCAAATGGAAATAATAATATATAAATCACAGAGATGTTGATAAAAAGGGATAATGTATATAAAAGAGTCTACCAAGATTTTGGATACATGCAGAGTAGATGTTTAAATATTGGCTAAATTCAAAAGTATACAACTCTACATGATAGCAAAATATTTAGAAAATATTAAGATTATTGAATTCATTTTTCATTGGTATGTATTAATAATTTAGAATTTTAATTTTTCCTTTGCAATGAATTTGTAGTAGCCTTAAGAGAATGAAACTATGCTTTGATTCATTTGTAAAGCAAAGTAATACTATATTCTATTATAAATTCATGTGAAAATAAAAGTTAATACAAATTCAATATTGATAGTTATACTGATAAAAGTGTAATTTATACATATTTAGTAACTTAATTTAAAATATTCCTATTTCCAAATAGGATCTAAAGTGTCTTTAATGTTAAAAAATGTAAAGTGAACAGGTGAATTGTTTATAACCTAATTGGTCTCCTTGGTAAAAATCTATTGTTAAAATGTTACAGAGTGAAGTGAATAAAACTTTTTCTTCAGTCTAAATATATATTGATATTTTCAGAGCTTTTTATTTGTCTTAAGGTTCTTTTCTGAGTACTTATTTTGGTAGGTAATTTTAAATACTCAAATAATGAATCAATCTGTGTTTTTATGGCAAAAACTATTCTAGTCTAACATCTACTTAGTTATTAATACATATAACTGTAGAACTTCAAGTCAACAGCAATAATCAAAATACTGAAAAAGGAACCAAAAACATTTGGCATTAATAACAGACTTTCCTCCATGACTAATGAAATTATTATTCCTGTAAGGGATCTAGAACACACTCTTTAGGGCTGGTGGAGTGGCACTAGTGGTAAAGCACCTGCCTAGCAAATACGAGGCCCTGAGTTCAAACCCCCTGTACCACAAATAAATAAAATAAATGATAGAATATACTCATTGTACTATACTACACAACTTATTCATCAGTATTTATAAATTTACTGTTTCTTATTTTACCACTAGATATAGATTAACAGTTTTCACTTAGTCAAAACAATCACTTCGGTAGATGTTGAACTTCTTTCATATAATTTTCCCTGTAAATGAAAATTGTATTTCTTGCTTAAAATGAATTATCTCTGTGGTTGCATGCAAATGGAGTAGTGTAGACTTCCCCTGTGAAATAACAATTCCTTTGGATATCCTTTCAAAAGTGTGTTGAGGGCTTTCTCTTACGTCCTGATAGAATAAACAGTTTGCATAAAAATCTTAACATTATGAATCAGTTCTTTCTGAAAAGACTTTTTAACTTTTAAATGAAGCTCCAAATTTTACTTTTGAAGCACAGTTATTTACAAATAATTGTAATGCTAAAGAATGGCAAAGATCTCTCTAAGAAAAAATATGATGGGTTATTTTTATCAAATGCTTCTGATCATATTTCCATGTTTACTTCTGTCATAAACTCACAGGCATTTAAGAATCTCTGGAAAATACATCATCCTGAGTCTTTCTGCTTGAAATCTACTGATGATATTAATCCATGTTCTACTCCATGTGAATAGTTAAAATCAGCTAATTCCCACTTCTTGCAATTTCATAACGTGAAATTTAATGACATAGTTTATGTAGGCCTACTATTTATTGAAGACCAATTATTTTAAATATTTGAATCTACAAGCAGAATTTATGTTTAAAAAAAAGTACACCATGGAGGATGTCATGTCATGATTAATTTAATATATTCTAGAAAACAGATGTCTATGATAAGAGTTCTCTGCTGAGATATAATATTGTCTTTTATTAAAACAGACCTCATTAAATACTGCAGCATGTATTAGGAGATTTCAAAAATTAAACATCACTTTTCCACTGGACTTTTTTAAATGTCAAATTTAGTTCGGCCAAATGGTGCCACAAAATGAATATGTTGGCTTTTTTATGTGGAGAAATTTGGAAAGGACATTTTAGGCAGAGAAAATAAATATTCAGGTACTCATGAGTAGTTTGATGTTGCTGAATCATAAGATATAAATGAATTAATAAGGTAAGTTATAATTATAATTGGTAAGCAATAAAAATATGAGATATTTCAAAGTGCATAATATAATCAGATTTGTATCTTGAGAATTAAAAAAAAACACTATTCTAAATCAAATGAAATATTCCTACAATATGAGTTGTGCACTCATGAGGATTTTATAAATTCATTTGTGAAATTAAAATCACTGAACAGTAATTGATTTGGGAGTTAAAAGTATAACTTCAATAATTCAATTCAAAAGTCTAGATCTCTGTGAAGCACAGATTATAAAAGAACTTATGATAACTTAGCATTTTTCATTCTATTTATAGAAATAAATACTTGAAGCCTCAGAGTTCTTCAATAAAGGAAAATATTTTAACGTCATAAATATCAAGCAAGGATGGAAAATTGCATTACACAGTTCAATATAGTTTTAAATTAGGTCTGACCAATTGTCTAATTTTAAGCAGAAGACTGCTAGAATGAGAAAGTAAGAGAACTAAAATTCTCAACTCAATACATTTATTTACTTAAAATAATCTATTGACTAATAGAGAATTTTTACTCCAAACAATTGCTTTCATTTTGACAAAATTGTTACTAAATTTTTAGGTTAAATGTTTAATTAAATTACTTTACTGTAGTATTTAATGAATTCTCTGCTGTTACATAGTTTTGAAAATCTCAGCAATCACTAGAAGATGATGTATTTGGAATAACAAGATGTGCTGTTTTTCATCAAAGATCTACTGTTGAATCTTAAAAATATAGACTTTGGATAAACACTGCCTAGAAACTCCAAAGCATGAAATTACAAAAAATTAAAAAGAGTAAAGTAGAAGTGCAACTAATTTTTACATTTTGATTTTCTATATTGCAACTTTGTCAAATCTGTTTATTAGTTCTAACTAAGAGTATTTTATGAAATCTTTAAGATTTTCTATATGTATGATCATGTTTTCTACAAAGGTGTTTTACTTCTTCCCTTCTAATTGAGATGTCTTTTATCTCTTTTTTCTTGTTTAACTGCTCTAGTAAGACCACTAGTACTATGATGAAAAGAAGTATTGAGATGGGCATCCTTATCATATTCCTGATCTTAGAAGCTTTAAACATTTTGTCATTGAATAAGGTTTTTTATTTGTGTGATTTACATATATGGCCTTTATTATGTTGAAGTGTTCTCTATCTGTTGCTAGTTTGTTGGTACTGTCTATCATAAAAAGGGTGTTGAGTTTGTCAAATGTTTTTCTGCATCTATTGATATAATCATGTGATTTTTATTTTTCATTCGGTTAATGTGGTGTATCATATTAATTGATTTGCACATATTGAACTTCCTTGAAATTCCTGGAAAATTTCCATTTGGTTATGGCCCTTTTAATAGGTCATTAAATTTGGTTTCTGCATATTTTCTTGAGTACCTTTGAATCTATGTTTCATAGTGCTATATTTCTAGCAACAAAGCATATTTAAAAAGTCAATTAGAAAATAATACCATTTACAGTAGCTCCAAAACTCAACTACTTATAAGATGGTGACTAGGGTATGGAAGCAGAAAGCCTAACCTCCATGACTCCAAAACCTCCCTGAGAAGTTGGAGCCACACCTGGGTAACTCTCACTGCTTGTAGCCAAAATAATAACTGTTGTTACACTACGTGCATGAAAAAATTCAAAGACTGGTCCACAAATGAGCGTTTAATTGCACCTGACAGCTGTGACCTGCTGCACAGCCAGAAAGGTGGGTTCAGCCCCAGGGAAACCCTCCTTCTCTGTGTCAGTTTTATTTCTTTTTTTTCTTTTTTCTTTCTGTCTTCTCTTTCTTCCATCAAGTGGAAATAAAGCACCAACTAGAATTAAACATTCAAAATGCTGAACACCTAGCCCATGGAAAGCCTCTCCATGCCATGTCACACTGAGAAAATTTGGAGATATTTCTCACTGCTGCTGCAGCCACCATCGCTGCCACCAATGCCACCACCAGCTCCAAACTTGTCTGCTCATTTGAAAGAACAAAGAGTTAAGCACCTGGGCAGACAGATCCACCCCCAACAAAACTGAAAATCAAAGAGTGAACTATAATCTAGCAAAACAGCAGAGGGGGCAGGAATACTGAAAATGCACTGGAGAAAAGGAGAGGGACAAGGAGCTAATCTCAGCATGAACTATCAGTAAACAAACACAAGAAAGGAAGGAAGGCTGAAAAAAGGCAGGTGATAAACCATTCCCCCAAACAGGGCAGGTAGTGGATCACAGAGATGATCTTCTGGACCAGAGAGCAGCATTTAAAATGGAACTGCCCTGCAAAACTGAAAAACAAGCAGCAAACCATCATAACATGCAGACAATGGAGGGGGCTGATGGAACACTGAACCTGCTCCAGGAAAAGGGGCTGGGGCAAAGAAATAAACCTCCAGTGTGGAAATCCCAGTAAACAAACACAGTGAAAAGCCACTTCCAAAAGAAGGCAGGTAGTGTATTACAGAGTTGATCTCCTGAACCAGAGGGCAGCATTCAAACTTGAACTCCCCCACCTTTCTGGGGGAGGAACTGACCAAACAGCTGAAGCTGAAGGGTAACATGGCTATCAGCTGGGGAAACCAATAGCTCTGACCACCCTACATGATCTGGAAAACCTACCTCATCTCACAATTTCAATTTAACTTGTATACAGAAAAGCAAAACACGACTCACAAGCCAATCATCTGGTGAGACCACACAGAGCTTCTGCATATATGTCAATACCAGGACTGAGTGTCAGAGGAGAAAATCCAGAATGCAAACTAAGACTGAAATTGTATTGTTTCTGAACCTGGTGGCTTTGTTTGATTGTTTGTTTTTGGTTTTTGGTTTCTTTGTTTTTCTTGTTTCCTTGTTTGTTTTGTTTCTGTGGGTTTTCCATTTTTATTTCTATTCTTATTATCATTTTTTTCTTTTTATACTATCAACTTTATCATCACCACCTTTTCATCCTTAAGATGAAAATAAAAAATATTAAATAGGAAGTGACCCAAGATATAAAATCTGAGAAGGAAAGAATCAAAGAGAAACACAAAACACAGTGGAAAACCACTCCAGAAGAATAGAAATAGTGAAAGACAGAACGTCAGAACTCAAAGATAAAATAGAAATAAAAAACTGAAGAAATGTTAGTCAAATAACTCAAGAGCTGTGAAAGGAATATGCAGGAACTCATCAACTCCATCAAAAGACCAAATGTGAGAATCATGAGCACTGAAGAAGGAGAAGAGGTCCAAGCAAAAGGGATTCATAATATATTTAACAAAATAATAACAGAAAATTTCCCAAATCTAGAGAAAGTTATGGCCATTCAGACACAGGAGGCCACGAAAACACCAAACAGACATGACCAAAATAGAACTCCCCATGAGGTATTATCATTAAAAAAACAAGCACAGAGAATAGAGGAAGAATATTGAAGGCTGTAAAAGAGAAAAAACAAAAAACGTACAAAGGTGAACCAATCAAAATGACAGCAGATTTCTCAACAGAAACCTTAAAAGCAAGAAGGGCATTAAGTAAGATATTTGGGGCAATGAATGAAAATAAATTCAACCCCATGATTCTTTACCCAGGAAAACTATCATTCAAAATAGGTGGAGTATTGCAAATCTTCCAAGATAAGCAGAAACTAAAACATTATCTGACCACCAAGCCATCACTACAAAAGATTCTCCAAGGAATTATGCACACAGGAGATGAAAGCAAACAAAACCATCAGAGGGCAGGCAATACCAAACCACAGAAGAAAAGACAAGGAATTAGAGAGTAGCATTGATTCAGCTGCACATAATCAAACCCTTAAACAAAAAGACAACTAAGTGGCAGGAATCACCACATACCTATCAATATTAACACTGAATGTCCAAAACTCAACTCCCCCATCAAAAGACAGCATTTGGCAAACTGGATTAGAAAGGAAGATCCAACAATCTGTTGTTTATAGGAGACCCCTCTCATTGACAGAAACAAACATGGCTTAGGGTGAAAGGCTGGAAGAAGATTGACCAAGCCAATGGCCCTGAAATAGGCAGAAGTAGTAATACTTATATCAGACAAAGTAGATTTCAAACTTACATTGATCCAAAGAGATAAAGAAGGACACTACATACTAATAAAAGGGGAAATACGCCAAAAAGAAATAACAATTATCAACCTACATGCATCCAAAGTCAGTGCACCCAATTTCCATTAAGCATACTTTAAAGGACTTAAAAGCACATACAGACTCCATACAATGGTAGTGGAAGAATTTAATATCCCCCATCACCAATAGATAGGTCATCCAAATGAAAAATCTATAAAGAAATTTTAGAACTAAATCACACCATAGGTCAAATGAACCTAGCTGATGTCTACAGAATATTACATCCAACAACTGCACAACATAAATTGTTTTCAGCAGCCCACAGAACTTTCTCCAAAATTGATCACATCTTAGGGCACAAAGCAAGCCTCAGCAAATATAAGAAAATAGAAATAATCACCTGCATTCTATCTGACCACAATGCATTAAAACTAGAACTCAACAAAAAAACAAGAGCAGGAAATATGCAAACAATTGGAGCTGAACAACACATTGCTCAATGATCAGTGGATCATTGATGAACTAAAAGTGGAAATTAAAAGGTTCTTGGAAGTTAATGGAAATGAAAACATGACACACCAGAACCTTTAGGATGCAGCAAAGGCAGTCTGAAGAGGAGACTTTACAGCCATCATATATTAAAATGACAAAAAGATCTCAAATAAACAACCTAATATTACATCATAAACTCCTAGAAAAGCAAGGGCAAGCAAAACCCAAAACAAGCAGAAGGACAGCAATGATAAAAATAAGGGCTGAAATTAATGAAATAGAGACAAAAAATATACAAAGATCAACCAAACAAAAAGCTGGTTCTTTGAAAAATAAAGAAGATTGATAGACCCCTACCAAATCTGACTAAAATGAGGAGGGGAAAGATGCAAATTAGTAAAATCTGAAAGAAAAAGGGGAGATAACAAATACTAAGCAATCCAGGGAATCATCAAAGTCTACTCTGATACTCTATATTCAAATAAATTTGAAAATCTTGAAGAAATGGACAAATTTCTAGATACTTATGACCATACAACACTGAACTAAGAGAATATTAACCAGCTAAACAGATCTACAATACAAAATGAAATTGAAGCACCAATAAAGAGTCTCCCAAAAAAGAAAAGTGCAGGACCTAATGAATTCTATCAGACCTTTAAAGAAGAATTAATAGTAACTCTTCTTAAATCTTTCCATGAAATAGAAAGGAAAGGAGCACTGCCTAACTAATTTTCTAAAACTAGTATTACAATTATCCCAAAACCCGACAAAAATACATCCAAAAAGGAGAAGTATAGGCCAATCTCTTTAACAAACATCAATGCACAAATCCTCAATAAAGTAATGGCAAACCCAGTTCAACAACATATCAGAAAGATCATTCAACACAAAAAAGTTGGCTTCATCCCAGTGATGTAGGGATAGTACAACATACACAAATCAATAAATGTAACTCAGCATATTAATAGAAGCAAAGACAAAAGCACTTGGTCATCTCAAAAGATGCGGAAAAGCCTTTGATAAGATTCAACACAACTTCATGATAAAAGCTCTAAGAAAACTAAGAATAGAAGGAATGTACCTCAACATTATAAATGCTATGCTTGACAAACCTATAACCAACATCATACTTAATGTGGAAAAAATGAAAACATGTACCCTAAAATCAGGAATGAGACAAGGGTGCCCACTCTCCCCACTCCTTTTCATCATTTTCTGGGAGTTCCTAGCCAGAGCAATAAGGCAAGAAGAAGAAATAAAAGGAATACAAAAAATAGGTAAAGAAACTGTCAAAATATCCCTATTTGCAGATGACATGATCCTATACCTCAATGACCTAAAACTCTACCCAAAAACTCCTAGACATCATAAACAGTTTCAGCAACATGGCAGGATACAAAATAAATTTACAAAATCATTAGTTTTTCTATACACCAACAATGAACAAATTGAGAAAAAATACATTATAATCACTCCATTTATAATAGCCTCAAAAAAAAAATCAAATACCTAGGAGTAAACTTAACAAAGGATGTGAATGATCTCTACAAGGAGAACTACAAACCCCTGAAGAAAGAGAATGAGGAAGACTACAGAAGGTAGAAAGATCTCCCATGCTCATGGATTGGTAGAATCAACATAGTAAAATGGCTTTACAACCAAAACCAATCTACATGTTCAAAGAAATTCCCATGAAAATCCCAGTGACGTTCATCACAGAGATCAAAAAAGACCCTAAAGTTCATTTGGAAACACAAGAATATGCAAATAGCCAAGGCAATACACAGCAAAAAGAGCATAGTTGGAGGTATCACAATACCCGACTTCAAATTATATTACAAAGCAATAGCAATAAAAGCAGTATGCTACTGGCATAAAAACAGATTGAAAACCAGTGAATCCACACAGCTATGCCCACCTTATTTTTGACAAAGGCACCAAAAACATATGATGGAGAATAGACAGCCTCTTCACAAATGTTGCTGAGAAAGAGATTATCTGCCTTCAAAAAACTGAAACTGGATCTATGTCTATCACCCTGTACTAGTATCATCTCAAAGTGGATTAAGGACATTAATATCACTCAAAACTCTGAAGTTAGTACAGGAAAGAGCAGGGAATACTCTGGAAGTAATAGATAAAGGCAAGGACTTCCTCACTAGAACTCCAGCAGCCCAGTAACTAAAAGAAAGGATGGACAAATGGGAGTAAATGAAATTAAACTGCTTCTGCACAACAAAAGAAATGGTCTCTACATTGAAAAGACCACTCACAGAATGGGAGAAAATATTTGCTAACTATACATCAGATGAAGGACTGATAACCAGAACATACAGGGAGCTCAAAAAACTAAGCTCCCCCAGAATCAATGAACCAATAAAGAAGTGGACAACTGAACTGAACAGAATTTTTTCAAAGGAAGAAGTCCTAATGGCCAAAAAACACATGAAAAAATGCTCACCATCCCTGACCATAAAGGAAATGCAAATCAAAACCACGCTAAGATTCCACTTCACTCCTGTTAGAATAGCTATTATTAAAAACACCATCAACCACAAATGTTGGCATGGATGTGTGGATAAAGAAAGCCTCATACACTGCTGGTAGGAATGTAAGCTTGTACAGCCACTTTGGAAAACAATATGGAAGCTTCTTAAAAACAAACCATAGATCAGCCATATGATCCAGAATTATCACTCCTAAGGATGTACACAAAGTAATGTGACTCAGGTTACTCCAGAGGCACCTGCACACCCATGTTTGTTGCAGCACTATTCACAATAGCCAAGCTATGGAAACAGCCAAGTTGCCCTACTACTGATGAATGGATTAAGAAAATGTGGTATTTATACACAGTGGAATTTTACTCAGCCACAAAGAAGAATGAAATCTTGTCATTTGCAAGTAAATGGATGGAACTGGAGAACATCATCTTAAGTAATATCAGGCTCAGAAGGCCAAAAATCGTATGTTCTCCCTCATATGCGGACTTTGGACCTAAAACAGATGTAGTAATATTATTGGACATGGGTTACACACTAAAGGGAGAATACATGCAGGAGGATTTTGGAAAGGTAGGAAATCCAAAACTTGAAAGTGTTTCATGTGCCCACTCTAGAGGAGCTAATATAGTAACCTTAAAACGACAGAGGCAACTATGAGAAGGTGACTGGGAAGTAGTCAAGGTGTCTGGTAGAGATGAACCAATTCTAGTTGTAATATACTTTGTGCATGCAAGCAACGGTAGGAATCTCTGCATAGCTATCCTTATCTCAAACTAGCAAAAACTCTATATCTTTTTTATTATTGCTTATGTCTTCTCTTCAACAGAATTGTAGAAAAAGGCAGAACAGGTTCTGCCTAGAAGCAAGGGGGTTGGGGGCAGAAGGAAAGGACAGGAGGCAGTGGGGAGAAATGACCCAAACAATGTATGCACATATGAGTAAATGTATAAAAAGTTAAAGTAATATACTACTTAGGAGTAAATTTAATCAAGAGGTGAAAGACTTGCACAGAGTAAATTACAAAACACTGGTGAAAAAATTAACAAAGTTAAGTGAGTGGAAAGATGCCCTATATTCATGCATTGAAACATGAGAATACTGAAGGGTTTGTATTACTAGTGTTCATTTTCTATTGGTTTAACAAAACATCTGAGGTTGGTTAATATAGAGAGGAAAGAGGGTTATATAGCTCATATATTTGCAGATTTAAGAGCATTATGCCAAGTTTTATTCAGGTCTCTTGAGGCTTAATTGTTAATAACATCACAATGGTGAGTGTGCATGTAAGAGAGATCTTGTGGTGAACTAGGAAGCCCTGGTGAGATTAAAAGGCACACTTCCTCTTTAATAAAAACTCATTCTTGAAAGAAGTAAGCACTCCATAAACCAGCATTAATCTTTTCTAAGGAAACAGTGCAATGACCCAAGCAACTTCCATTAGACCCGACCTTTAAAAATTTCACTGCTTCCCACATGGTCACACCAGACACCAAGTTTCTACCACATGAAACTTCGTGGGACAAATTCAAACCATATTCAATGCACATCAGTACCAAAAGGAACACGCAGGTCAGTACTATAAGTCTGTCAAAAATCTAACAGCATTTTTATGCAAATAGAAATAACAGTTGTAAAATTCATATGAACTAAGACTGAACATCCAAAGAATTCTGAAGAAAGAACAAAATTTTAAACATCACAATTCCAGAGTTCACAAGATTTATAAGGCAAAAGTAATTAAAACAATAAGGTACACGTGCAAAAACAAACACCTAGACAAGTGGAACAGAATAGGAAACCCAGAAAAAAAGCCCCATACATATACAGTCACTGATCTTCAAGAAGAGTGCCACAGATACACAATGGGGAAAGGAGAATTTCTTCATCAAATGGTATTGGCAAAACTGGATAGCCATGTGCAAAAGGCTGAAATTTGATTCTTATCTTTTACCACATACAAAATTCTACTCAAAATAGAAAAAAATCCTTAAACATGACATCTAAAATCATAAAACTTGTAGAAAAAAAACAACAAAAAATCCTGTTGACATTGTTCTCTACAATGATTTCTTGGATATGATACAAAGAGAGCAAGCAAAAATAGGTAAGCCAATGTATATTACACTAAAAAGTTTCTGCACAGTAAAGGAAAGAATAAAGAGTGAAAAGGCAAGCTACAGAATAAGGAAAATATTTGCAAACCATATATCTGATATGCTCTTAACATTCAAATTATAAAGAATTCTTTTTTTTTATTCATTTATTTACATGTGCATACATTGTTTGGGTCATTTCTCCCCCTGTACCCCACCCCCACCCTCTCCCCCTAACCCCCTGTCGCTTCCAGGCAGAATCTGTTCTGCCCTTATCTCTAATTTTGTTGAAGAGAAGACATAAGCATAATGAGGAAGACAAAGCATTTTTGCTAGTTGAGTTAAGGATAGCTATGCAGAAAGATTCCTAGCATTGCTTTCATGTACAAATGTGTTACAACCCATGTCGATTCATCTTTAACTGATCTTTACACTGATTCCTGATCCCCTTCTCATGTTAACCTGTCACTTTAAGGTTTCTGTATTAGTTCCTCTGGAGTGGGGACATCAAACACTTTCATGTTTTGGGTTTTCTACCTATTCCAGTATCTTCCATATGTACTTTCCCCTTGTCATATGATCCAAGTCCAATCACATTGCTGAATTTGCCTAAATCTAAAGTCCGCATATGAGGGAGAACATATGATTTTTGGTCTTCTGAGCCTCACTCAGAATGTTCTTCAGTTCCATCCATTTACTCACAAATGATAAGATTTCATTCTTCTTCATGGCTGAGTAAAACTCCATTGTGTATAAATACCACATTTTCTCAATCCATTCATCAATAGTGGGGCATCTTGGTTGTGTCCATAACTTGGCTATTGTGAATAGTGCTGCAATAAACATGGGTGTGCAGGTGCTTCTGGAGTAACCTGACTCACATTCCTTTGGGTATATACCCAGGAATGGAATTGAGACATCATATGAAAGATCTATATTTAGTTTTTTAAGAAGCCTCCATATTATTTTCCAGATTGGCTGCACTAGCTTGCATTTCCAACAGCAGTATATGAGGGTTCCTTTTTCCCCACATCTTTGCCAACACATGTAGTTGATGGTGTTTTTGATGATGGCTATTCTAACAGGGGTGTGGTAGAATCTTAGTGTGGTTTTGATTTGCATTTCCTTTATGGTTAGAGATGGTGAGCATTTTTTCATGTGTTTTTTGGCCATCAAATTATAAGGAATTCTCACAACTCAATAGCAGTAAATTAAAAAAATCTATACCAAATAACTCAATTTAAAAATGGGCAAAGGAGCAGTATGCAGTGGCTATGTTGTAATCTTACCTACTCAATAAGTGAAGATCTGTAGGATCACAGTTTGAGGCCACCCTGGTCATAAAGTTAGTGAGACCCCACCTGAATAAACAAGGCAGGTATAGTGATGCACATCTTTAATCCCAGCATTCTTGGAGACATAGGTAGTAGGATCACAGTCTGAAGTCAACCTTGGCAAAAACATGAGACCCTTTCTGAAAAATAACAAAAAGCTCAAAGAGCTTTTTGAGATGTGGCTCAAGTGGTAGCACACTTGCCTAGCAAGAGCAAGGCCTTGAGTTCAGACCTCAGTACCACTGGAGAAAAATGGACAAAGAATTTAATAGAAATTTATCAAAAATTAACATATGGATGGAATATAGATATATGGAAAATTGCTGAGCATAATTTATCATTGGGAAATACAAATCAAAATCACAATCACATCATATCATTGGTATCTATTATTCAAAACTCAAAAGAACTTTTGTAAATGTCACAGTGCACCCCTAGCACAACAATAAAAATAAAAGTAAAGAAAAACTGAAAAGATAAAAAGTGTTGTGTAGGATGTGGAAATTGAAACCCTTATAAACTGTTAGTGAAATATAAATTTGTGCAACTGCAGGAGAAAATAGCATGGAGATTCCTTAATAAACAAAAAATAAAACTACCATCCAGCAATCCTACTTCTGTGTATACATCCTAAGGAATTGAAATCAGTATATTGACAGATATCAGAGCTCCCAAGATTATTGCACTGTAATTTATAATAGCTGAGATGTAAAAACAACCTAAATGTCTATCACCGATTAATGGATAGAGAAAAATATACATACATACAAAGGAATATTATTCACCTTTTACAAAGAAAGAAATCCTGCTATATCTGACAATGGATGAACCTGGAGGACAATATATTTAATAAGATAAGTCAGTCACAAAGGTACAAATACTGCATGATTTCACTTATATAAATATCCATATTATTGTATTAGGTTTCTAGTCAATCTTGTAGAAATAGAGAATAGGATGGTGGTTTTCAGTGGGTTGGGGGGAGGGAAAATGGGAGACTGCAGTTTATTGGATCAAAAGTTTCAGTTATATAACAAAAAAGTTCTTGAAATATGCTTTACAACATTGCATCCATATATTGCAAAATTTACTGAGCACTTACAATTTTGTTAAATGGATAGAGCCTAAGTTAGTTGTTCCTACCATAATAAAAAAGTAAAAATAAGAGTAGTAAAATGACACTCAATTATAATGTCCCCTCACATTTAATAACACCCTAAGAAAGATAAACAATTTACTCCAGTAAAATTTTAAAGTGTACTACGTGTGGCATGGTTTAGTAGAAAGAACATCATCTTTGAAATTATACATGCAGTTGTCCACTTCTGATTAGTTACATGATATCTGGCAAGTTAAAGTTTAACCTCTCTGAAACTCATTCTCTTATTCATTATTATGGATTCTATAACTTTTGAATGGCTTCATTGAAACTCATACGTATAAAATCATAGCCTAATATAAAAATTCAGATAATTGTTTTGAGTTAGTTTTTGTAGCATAATTATTTCCATATAAAAGATGCAGATGATCATAAATGACCATTATCCTATAGTTATTATTTTTCTGTTTATATGGGTTCTAGTTTCTTCCTCTGTTTTTGTTTGTCACGAAACAAAATTAACATGCAAATTTATAGGAAGAATTAGGGAAAGATAAAAATTATGTAGCAACAAATTTGATTCTTAATCCTATTTTCCTATATGCTAACACTGCACTATAACAATGTGCTTCATAGTATAATGTCAGAGCTATAGTACCCATAGGAGTAAAAAAAAGACTTAATATATTAGCAAAAGTATTTTTCCATCCCAGAGCAGACATCCTAAGAACTCTGTTGCATGACTCCTTACCAATGATTTGGAGATTCATAATTTCAAAAACTAGGAAGGTCCTTACTTCATGTAGGAGTGTGAGAAGTTGATTGCTGTTCTAATAAGTAAAGATAATTGAATTAAATCTTTCATAATATATTCTAGTCTTTTTATAATAAGATCATTCAAACTTTATACCTCCCCTCCGAAAGAAAAAGATGAAAACACTTTGACTTCCATAACTATTTATCCATACTTTATATTTCTTATCCATCAAAAATTGAAGTACAAATGCTGACAAGTTGCAGTGACTTTTCACAAATTTTTGGCCACACTTTCATTCTAAAAGCAATGCAGTGCCTTTGAAAGTACAGTGCTTTTGTGTTTTCTATTACAGCATAATTCCATATGCATGACTTTCAATGGGACCATTTAAGACATGTCATGGAAATGAATGTCCTCAAGTTTGAGGGATAAAAATGGTGACATAGGATTAAAATAAATACTAAAATTACAAGTACTTTAGTTTTACAATATTCTTTAAAAGTTAAAATTCCCAAAGAATATCAGTCTTCTAGAATCAACTTCTGCTGTAGTGTATGGGTAACAAAATCCTTTATGTGTACCTACATCCAACACCTCTTCTTATATCCTTTGTTTTCCTTCCCTATGCTTCTCACCAAGCAAATTCTAACATAGCGAACATTTCTGTAATTTTATCTGTCATGCAAGCTTTTCTTTAGAATGGAGTCTAAGTTCCACATTTTTCTGAAAACGTTTTTGTGATTAGCATAATTTTTTCCTAGAAGTTTCTAAGGAAGAAAACCATATGATCAAGTGTAGGATCACCTTCAAAACTTCTTAAGATATGTTTGTACAATTTCTGCTCTGTATTCATTGTGCCCTGTTCATAATACTTACAATTATCTTATTTGTGTTACTCTAATTTATATAGGGAATGAGTATTCAGAAGTCATGTCTTTTTCAGACTATAAGTAACTTGAAGAAAGGTAGCAAAACCTAGAAACATACATGAGTTTTAGACTTAAAAATCAGTTTTTGAGAAAATAATCTGAATATTTTCTAAGATATAGCCTCATACAAATAAATTTAACTGACAAAACCATTTCCATTACAATCAAAACAATATTTCCCATCTCCACTTGGTATATTCAATGGATTTATTAAATTTATATCTGATGATTTACAAAGAGCAGTATGTTTAATTGTAGGATATTTTAGAATAGCAGTCTGAAAAATATACACTGCTCTGTATGTGCTCAGGAAAATTTTATGATTTTTCCCCATCATTTATAGTTTATCAAGTAATTAACACATTTAGACTAACCCACTGTTTGTTTTCCCTACCATTAAAAACTACCTTGGCTTTTTATATATTTGGGCATATATCTCCTTTTGTGTTTGGAATTTTACCATGTAATTACACATACCTATGGACTACTATGTACACTGGTCAAAAATGTTCCTATAGTTCATATAGATCCAACTCATGATGGACAGCACCAGCAAGATTTTTAAAAAATATATATAAAGCACCCTTCTCTTATCATTCAAACTCATCTTTGATTGCAACAAGATGTGCTGTTTTAGTTATGGAACTTCTTCTTCCAAACATAATGTAATGAAGCAGGAACACAGCTGCTGTAAGAATCAAGGGAATAACAAAGATATGAGATAAGAGTAAACATGGGTTTAGTACTGATTTTGATGAAAAAAATTCAATAAGCATTTCTTAAATTGAAATGAAGCTTATAAAATCATAGAATTATAAAAAACAGTGAACAAATCAAGAACAGACAAAACTAATCCATGTTGAGAGAAATCAAAACAACAGGTGCTTTTGTGGAAGATTAGATTAACTTTAAAGGAGCACAAGGAAGTTTTTTTGGGGGAAAAAGATGGTTTATTTGGGTGTTTGGAGCCTATATATATATATATATATATATATATATATATACATGAAAATCTGTGCATTTTATTTCTCATAATTTTGTCTAAATACAAAAACATCAAAAAGAAAAATTGAATAGTTTGAGCATACATTTATTTACCAAATGTAAATGTTTTAGGATATTGGATCATTCTCTTGATACTCTATTAAGAAATAATTTTCACAAAAATAAACAAAAACATTGCTACATATGGTCTTGAACAAATTTTTATGGCATGTGGCATAAATTTTTCTACAGTTTGGAGGTAGAAATATTCTCTACCAAATTTTGAAAGGTCTGGATGTATTTCACAACAAAGGGGAGAACACATTGTTAGTGGAAACAATTTAATTACCATTGGCTTTATTTTATTATGCTGGTCAAAGTTTCTGATCTGTGACCTTTTCTTCCTCTTACATTATTATCCACAATAAATGTTTATTTTTCCCTGTATTCTTCCACAAACATTGTTTAGAACTGGTGTAGTTTACAACTAAATACCAAGCAGATAATTTAAAAAAAAAACTGAGTTTGATGATTTTGTGAATTTTTGCACAGACAGAACCTTAGAAGGAAATGTCATAGATTTGAAAATTGTCTGGGAAACAATTATAACAAATAAAGCTGGGGGGAGCAATTCTTATAAGTGAGGCCAATTTTCTAAAGCATGAAGTATTTTGACCATTGTTTTTAACATTACCCTGAGTTAGAACAAAACCCTGAACATGTTGGCTATGAAACACTTTCAAAATGCTATCATCAAGAAGGAACAATATGTTTAAAGTCAATTTTATGTCTAAAATGCTTAAACTAATTTTTTTATATCTGGGTATTAAACTCAGGGCCTCACGTTTGCTGGGCAAACATTGTATCTCACTAGCCGCATCCTCAGTCCTGTTGTTTTTCAGATAGGGTCTCATTCTATTGTCCAGGCTGGCCTTGAACTACAATCCTCCTACCTCTGCATCCTGGGTAGCTGGGATTGCAGTAGTACTACCATGCTTGTCTTCTTTATTGAGATAGGGTTTCACTAACTTTTACCTGGGCTGGTCTTGAAATACTATCCTCTGATTTCAGCCTCCCAAATCACTGGGATAACAGCATGCATCACCATGCATGTTTAAACTATCATTTTTATGAAGATATAGAATGTGAACATTTCTAGTAGGATGTCATCAGTCTTGTGAGTCAACAAGTAAAGTATGTAAAACTGAATCTCTAAGTGCCTACAAGTTAACAGGTATTGACATTTATTACTAGACAATTACACTTCAATACTGGAAAAATGTTTGATGTCACCTTTCACCCCCAAACTATTTATTAGCAAGATAAACCTATTTCCTTTTACTCTAAGGCAATTTAAAAACAATTTTACATTTTAATTTTTCATTATTACCCACTTCAATAAACTATAAGTAATTATGTGCTGTCTTTAGTCCTTATAAACTATATATATTTTCAAATTCAAATATATAGTATAGTTTAATATTTCCATTGTTGTTTAAAATGATTCTAAAGTCCACTTAAATATAGAATGCATGTCTGTAATCCCAGCTATTTGGGAAGTGGAGATCAGAGGATCTTGGTTTAAGGCCAGCCTGGACAAAAAGTTAAAGAGGCCTTATCTCAAAAGAAAGCTGGATGGAGGCACAAACCTATATGGGGATACAGTTACTTGTGAGGCAGAGGTAAGAGGATCACAGCCCAAGGCTAGCCCCAGGCAAAGGCATAACACCCGGTTTGAAAAACAAACTAAAGCAGAAATGGTTGGAGGCATAGCTTACGAAGTCCTAAGTTCAAACCACAGAACTGCCAAAAAATTGCATGGGCTAATAAAGAAAATTTAAATTTTGAGAGACAAATAACTAAAATCCAAAAGAAAAATAGGAAAAATGTCAATATACAATTCATAGTAAAAGATGTAAAATGGCTCTCAAATACATGAAAATAACTTCAAATACACTCATATGAAAAGTTATGCAGGAGATTCCATGATGGTGGCTAGAGTGAGGAAGCAAAAAGCGTGCCTCCTATAGTGAAATCTTGGAGAGATGTTGCAGACACACCTTGCAGGCAAAACCACCAAGAAGAGGCAAAACTTTGACTCCTCCACACCTCCAGCCAGCACAGAGAATCTCCACTTCACATTAAATGGAGAAACCAGGAGGGCCGCTGGGCCACCAGTCACCCACACCCAGATGGCTTAGGAAGACACATACAAGTTTTGTTCTACTTTATGTGTTGCCTTTGATGAGACAACTACAGAACAACATCTGAGGCACCATCTCCAGGATTGGACACTGAGATGGACACCAAAATTATTAAGACTGAAACTTCACTGCATTTGAACTTGGAAGTTTTTTTTTTCTATTTTTCATTTTGTTTTATTTTATTTATTATATATATAGATTTCTTTCATATACTTATTTTTTATTTTTATTCTTATCTTTATTCTTTTTATTTTTTATTTTCAATCCTCTGTCTCTCTAATGCCTGTTCAGCTTTCTGTAGATTAGTACACTAACGCTCCCTGTTTATACCTTTGAAACATTTTTGTTTGATTCCATGTTTTGTTTTTTCCTACTTGTCTGTTTATTTGTTTTTCCCATTTCTTTAACTTCTTTCTTTCCATCTCCTCTTACCTTCCATTCTAAATGTTACCATTGTTATTATTATAAGCCAGAAAATACTTAATTGCACACAGTACAGGGACAGTAACAACACCAAGGACAATGATGGGAAGACAGAAAAAACAGGGAAACCAGTTTCCCCACACCAAAAAATTAGTACAGGAACCAGAGGGAAATGAAGAAAACAGATACTCAGATCCAGACAACAACAAAATGAAGATAAACTATGCCAAGGAACCCAATGAAGCCCACAAGAATAATTTTTAAAAAGACATACTACAGGTACTCAATGAGAATTTTATAGAGATGATACTGGATATGGTCAACCAAAATGTACAGGAGACACTCAAGAAATTCCAAGACAACAAAAATAGAGAATTTGAAAAAGCAGAAGAAGAAATAAAGGAAACCATAGAATCACTGTATAAACACCAAAGTGAAACAGAGAACACTATTAATAAGCAGATAAAAGAACTCAGGACAAAAGTAGACAACATTACAGAGGAAAACACCCAGGATATGGAAAACCTCAGAAAAAAGAATGAAACAGAACTGCAAAACAAAACGGAAGGCCAATCCAGCAGAATAGAACAGAAGACAGAATCTCAGAACTTGAAGATGAAATGGTAATTAAAGGAAAAACTGAAGAACTATTAATTAAACAACTCAAGACCTGTGAAAAGAAAATGCAAGAACTCACCGACTCCATCAAAAAACCAAACTAGAGAATCATGGGCATCAAAGAAGGAGAAGAGGTGCAAGCAAAGGGAATGAGTAATATATTCAACAAAATAATAACAGAAAATTTCCCAAATCTAGCAAAAGATATTCCCATACAGATGCGAGAAGCCACCAGGACACCAAACAAGCCAGATCAAAATAGAACTACCCCACAACATATCATCATTAAAACAAGTTCAGAAACTAGGGAAAGAATACTGAAGGCTATAAGGGAGAAAAAACAAATAACATACAAAGGTAAACCCATCAAAATCACAGCTGACTTCTCAACAGAAACATTAAAAGCAAGAATAGCATGGGGTGAGATCTTCTGGGCACTGAAGGAAAATAACTTCAACCCCAGGACACTCTACCCAGCAAAACTATCATTCAAAGTAGATGGGGCAATAAAAGTCTTCATTGATAAGCAGAAACTAAAACAATATGTGACCACAAAGCTACCACTACAAAAGATTCTTCAAGGGATTCTGCACACAGAAAGTGAAACCCAACTTAACCATGAAAAGGCAGGCAGCACCAAACCACAGGAAAAGAAAAAGCAAGAAAGAGGAGCATAACCTCAACTTAGGTACACACAATCAAACCTTCAAACAACTAAGACAACTAAATGACAGAAATCACCACATACCTATCAGTACTAACACTTAATGTTAATGGACTTAATTCACCCATCAAAAGGCACCACTTGATGAAATGGATCAAAAAGGAAGATCCAACAATTTGTTGCTTATAGGACACCCATCTCACCAACAGAAATAAGCATAGGCTTAGGATGAAAGGTTGGAAGAAGATTTACCAAGCCGATGGTGCCCAAAAACAGTCAGGAGTAGCAATATTTATCTCTGACAAAGTAGACTTCAAACCTACATTGATCAAACGAAATAAAGAAGGACTTTCCATACTAATAAAAGGGGAAATAGACCAAAAGGAAATAATAGTCATCAACCTGCATGCACCCAATGTCAATGCACCCAATTTCATCAAACATACCCTGAAGGACCTAAAAGCATATATTAACTCTAACACAGAGGTTGTGGGAGACTTTAACAACCCATTATCATCAATAGATAGGTCATCCAAACAAAAAATCAATAAAGAAATCCAAGATCTAAAATATACAATAGGTCAAATGGACCTACTTGATGTCTACAGAACATTTCATCCAACTTTTACACAATATACATTCTTCTCAGAAGCCCATGGAACCTTCTCCAAAATAGATCATATCCTAGGGCACAAAGAAAATAGAAATTACACCATGCATACTATCTGATCACAATGCAGTAAAAATAGAACTCAACAACAAAAGTTAGACAGAAAACATGCAAACAGCTGGGAACTAAATGACTCATTACTTAATGAACAATGGATCATTGATGAAATAAAAGAGGAAATTAAAAAGTTCCTGGAAGTCAATGAAAATGAAAACACAACTTACCAGAACCTGTGAGACACAGCAAAGGCAATCCTGAGAGGAAAGTTTATAGCCATGAGTGCAAATATTAAAAAGACTGAAAGATCCCAAATCACTGACCTAATCATACATCTCAAATTCCTAGAAAAACAAGAACAAGCAAATCCCAAAACAAATAGGAGAGAAATAATATATGAGCTGAAATCAATGAAATAGAAACCAAAAGAACCATACAAAGAATTAATGAAACAAAAATTGGTTCTTTGAAAACATAAACAAGATCGGTAGATCCCTGGCAAACCTGACCAAAATGAGGAGAAAAAAAACCCAAATTAGTAGACTCAGCAATGCAAAAGGAGAGATAACAATAAACACCATGGAAGTCCAGGGAATCATCAGAGACTACTTTGAGAGCCTACATTCAAATAAATTAGAAAATCTAAAAGAAATGGACAGATTTCTAGATACATATGATCATCCAAAACTGAACCAAGAGAAAATTAATCACCTGAATAGATCTATAATACAAAATGAAATTGAAACAGCAATCAAGAGTCTCCCCAAAAAGAAAAGTCCAGGACCTGATGGATTCTCTGCTGAATTCTATCAGATCTTTAAAGAAGAACTGATACCAACCTTCCTTAAACTGTTCCATGAAATAGAAAGGGAAGGAAAACTGCCTAACACATTTTATGAAGCCAGTATTACACTTAGCCCAAAACCAGGCAAAGACACCTCCAAAAAGGAGAACAATAGGCCAATCTCTGTAATGAACATTGATGCAAAAATCCTCAATAAAATAATGGCAAACTAAATTCAATAACACATCAAAAAGATTATTCACCATGACCAAATAGGCTTCATCCCAGGAATGCAGGGGTGGTTCAACATATGAAAATTAATAAATGTAATAAACCACATTAACAGAAGCAAAGACAAAAACCACTTGATCACCTCAATAGATGCAGAAAAAGCCTTTGATAAGATCCAACATCATTTCATGATAAAAGCTCTAAGAAAACTAGGACTAGAAGGAAAGTACCACAGCATTATCAAAGCTATATCTGACAAACCTACAGCCAGCATTATACTTAATGGAGAAAAGCTGAAACCTTTCCCTCTAAAATCAGGAACCAGACAAGGATGCCCACTATTTCCACTCCTGTTCACAATATACGTTCTTCTCAGCAGCCCTGGAATTCCAGGCCAGAGCAATTAGGCAAGAAGAAGGAATAAAAGGAATACAAATAGGTAAAGAAACTGTCAAAATATCCCTATTTGCAGATGACATGATCCTATACCTTAAAGACCCAAAAAACTCTACTCAGAAGCTTCTAGACATCATCAATAGCTACAGCAAGGTAGCAGGATATAAAATCGACACAGAAAAATCAATAGCATTTCTATACACTAATAATGAGCAAACTGAAAAAGAATGTATGAAAACAATTCCATTTACAGTAGCCTCAAAAAAAATCAAATACCTAGGTGTAAACCTAACAAAGGATGTGAATGACCTCTACAAGGAAAACTATAAATTTCTGAAGAAAGAGAATAAGGAAGACTATAGAAAGTGGAGAGATCTCCCATGCTCATGGATTGGTAGAATCAACATAGTAAAAATGTCCATACTCCCAAAAGTAATTTATAACTTTAATGAAATTCCCTTCAAAATTCCAATGACATTCATTAAAGAGACTGAAAAATCTACCGTTAAATTTATATGGAAACCTAGGAAGCCACGAATAGCCAAGGCAATACTCAGTCAAAAGAACAATGCTGGAGGTATCATGATACCCGACTTCAAACTATATTACAAAGCAATAACGATAAAGACAGCATGGTACTGGCACAAAAACAGACATGAAGACCAGTAGAACAGAATAAAGGACCAAGATATGAAGCCACACAACTATAACCAACTTGCCATTGACAAAGGAGCTAAAAATATGCAATGGAGAACTAGCAGGCTCTTCAACAAAAACTGCTGGGAAAACTGGTTAGCAGTCTGCAAAAAATTGAAACTAGATACATGTATATCACCCTATACCAATATTAACTCAAAATGGACCAGGGATCTTCATATCAGACCACAAACTCTAAAGTCAATACAAGAAAGAGTAGGAAATACTCTGGAGTTTGTAGGTATAGATAAGAACTTTCTCAACGAAACTCCAGCAGCACAGCAACTAAGAGATAGCATAGATAAATGGGACCTCACAAAACTAAAAAGCTTCTGTTCACCAAAAGAAATGGTCTCTAAACTGAAGAGAACACCCACAGAGTGGCAGATAATATTTGCCAGCTACATATCAGATGAAGGACTGATAACCAGAATATATAGGAAACTTAAAAAACTAAATTCTCCCAAAACTAATGAACCAATAAAGAAATGAGCAAGTGAACTAAACAGAATTTTCTCAAAAGAAGAAATTCAAATGCCAAAAAAACACATGAAAAAATGCTCACCATTTCTAGCAATAAAGGAAATGCAAATTAAAACCACACTAAGATTCCACCTCACCCCTGTTAGAATAGCCATCATTAGCAACACCACGAACAACAGGTGTTGGTGAAGATGTGGGGAAAAGAGAAACCCTCTTACACTTTTGGTGGCAATGTAAACCAGTACAACCACTCTAGAAAAAAATTTGGAGGCTACTTTAAAAGCTAAACATTGATCTACAATTTGATCCAGCAATACCGCTCTTGGGGATATACCCAAAAGACTGTGACACAGATTACTCCAAAGGCACCTGCACACCCATGTTTATTGCAGCACTATTCACAATAGCCAAGTTATGGAAACAGCCAAGATGCCCCACCACTGATGAAAGGATTAAGAAAATGTAGTATCTATACACAATGGAATTTTATACAGCCATGATGAAGAACGAAATGTTATCATTTGCTGGTAAATGGATGGAATTGGAGAACATCATTCTGAGTGAGGTTTGCCTGGCCCAAAAGACCAAAAATCATATGTTCTCCCTCATATGTGGACATTAGATCATGGCAAACAAAACAAGGAGATTGGACTTTGACCACATGATAAAAGTGAGAGCACACAAGGGATGGGTGAGGATAGGTAAGACACCTAAAAAATTAGCTAGCATTTGTTGCCCTTACCACAGAGAAACTAAAGGAGATACCTTAAAAGCAACTGAGACCAATAAGAAAAGGGGACCAGGAACTAGAGAAAAGGTTAGATCAAAAAGAATTCACATAGAAGGTAACACACACGCACAGGAAATTAATTTGAGTCAACTCCCTGTATAGCTATCCTATCTTAACCACCAAAAACACTTGTTCCTTCCTATTATTGCTTATACTCTCTCTTAAACAAAATTAGAGATAAGGGCAAAATAGTTTCTGCTGGGTATTGAGGGGATGGGGGGAGGGAGGGGGTTGAGTGGGTATTAAGGGAGGTGTGGGTGTAGGGGGGAGAAATGACCCAAGCCTTGTATGCACATATGAATAATAAAAGAAAAAAAAATTAAAAAAGAGTATATAAGGTGAGACCCCTTTGTTCTTGGGGCTCAGTTTTTGGATGTGAATCCAATGAGCCACTGCCCACACGCTAATAAATATTGCTTCCTGAAAAAAAATAGAGTTATGCAAATTAAAACATTGAAATACCAACTCATACATAACAGATTGGTGAAACATTTTAAGCTATGAAAATGCATTCTGGTAGGGAGGGTTTGGCGAAGCAAGTGTATTTTTTTACTATTTGTTTGGAAAAAACTGCAGTAGTTTTGGAGGAAAACTAGGCAATACCTTAAGAAACTACATTATGTGCTTAAACTTTAACCCAGAAATTTCATGTGTAGGCATTTTCTCTGAAGTACATACATCCAACAACATGAAAATACACAGTCACAAAGTTATTCATCACAATATTTAATTACAATTATATTATAATTTTAAATGTGAAAAAAGTCCATACAAGGGACAGTGGTCAAATACTCTAGTACATCCTCAAGATGGATTATTTTTCAGTTTTGAAATAAGAATGAGAGAAATATCTCTATTTCTGGGGCAGAATATACTGCTATTTGAAAAGTCAACATTCACAGAGTATCTTATATATACTATATTTCATAAGTACAGTACCTAAGAAAGTATACTTGTATCTATTAATTTGTGCAAAAAGCAATATAGGAAGAACAAACCAGAAATGAAAAGGTTGAGTTACTTAACATGGGTTATGTGGGAATATATTGAAAATATTGCAGAATGTTAAAAAGTTTAAAAGGATAAAGTTAGGGAAATGATATGTCTCTACTACTTTTTATATAAACTTGATTTTCAGAGTAATGTTAATATTTCACAAATAAAAAAGTAAATAAAGAATTAAAATCAACCTGAACACAGGAACTCAAACTCAAATAAAAATATTTGAAAAGAAATTTAATTCTTACAAATGAATAATACTATCACATTGAAGAAAGTAGAGAAACAAAGTTTAATAAGAAACACTAGAAAGCAGTTATATGACTATAAGAAATAAGGATGGCCACAAAAAAGATATGTACAAATTTATTTTTCAGTTTTTAATTATGTTTTAATTTTTTATTATTTTATTATAGCACATTTACTGAGATATAATTCAAATATAAAAGTCATACATTGAAAGGGTATAATTAATAATACTACTAAATGGATGTGTTTATTAATTGAGTTGTACAGTCATCATTTCAGTCTGGTTAAAAGTATTTACACCACCACAAAACGATGCATTAAAAACAATTAACAGTCACAACATACCCTTGGTCCTAGGCAACCACTTTTTTCTTTTTGCTTACTATCTCTACTAAAGTGTTGATTCTTTATATTTCATATAAATTGAGTCAAATAATTTGCATTTTCTACCACTTAATGTGATATTTTCAAAGTTCATATTTATAGTAACAAGAAACACTACTTCACTTCTTATTAGCATCTTTATATGTTTTTATAACCAGTGTGAATGTGCACAGATACACATGCCATTAACTATTTATCAGCTGATGAGCATTTAGGTTCTTTCTACTTTTTGAGTAATATAAATAATGCTGCTATGAACATATTTGTGCAAATTTTTAACTGGACATATGTTTTAATTTTTCTCAGGTATATTTATATTTTTAAAAAGGACATGAATATAAATGGGGGTTTATTGGGGAGTGGCCAGTAGGAGGTAGGAAAGGGAAAGAGGGTGAAGCAGAGGATATGATCAAAGTACATTTAATCCACCTGTGAAAAATGGATGAAACCTAATTTATAAAATTTGCAAGAAAGTTTTTTAAAAAGGGGTGTGAGGGAAGGAGGGACAAGAATAATGAGGGGGTGAATATAATCATTTTATGCATGTGTGGAAATACCATGATTCAATCCTCACTTTGTACATTAGTATACACTAATTAAAATGTGTAACTGCTGGGTCAGCACAATTCTGTGCTTATCCTTTTGAGTAATTACCAGATATTTCCAAAGTATCTACAGCATTTTACATTCCCACCAACAGGGTATGAAAACCCCAATTTTACTACTTCTTTACAGTCTTCTTTACTGGAGACATCCGATAAGGGTACAAATTTGTTTTACATTGTGGTTTTGAATAATAGTTCCATATTGATGCTGAACACCTTTCTCAAGTGTTTATTGGCATTCTACATTGTCCTTTACATCCCTTGCTCATTTAAAATTGTGTTATTTTTCTTTATTAATTAAATTGCAAAAGCTTTTCATATACTGTCTACAATTCACTTACCCAAAAAAGGTTTTTGCTTATTTTCTCCCATTTTCAGGTTGTCTTGTCACTGTTTTGATATTGCCACTTGAAGCACATAAGTTTTTATTATTTTTTGACAGTACTGTTGATTGAACTCAGGGCCTTGAGCTTCCTAGGCAGGAACTCTACCACTTGAGCCACTCCACCAGTACTTTATGTATTTGTTATTTTTGAGATAGTTTATGCCTGGGCTGGCCTGAGCCAAAATCCTATTTGTGTTTCCTCACATAGCTGGGATGATAGACATGATCCACCATGCCCAGCCTATAGTTTGAGATGAGGTCTCATGAATTTTTTTCTTTATGCTGGCCTCAAACTGTACTCCTTCTAATCTCTGCCTCCCAAGTAGTTAGGACTACAGGCTTGAGCCAGCACCCCGTGCTTGTTTCTAATTTTTATATGGTTAAATTTATCTTTTTGTTCTTGTTAGTTTTGTGTTTAATGTTGTATCTAAAAACAAAAGCAAAGGTCAGAAGACACAGTCCTAGGATTCGCTATTAGGAAAATTGTCTGTATGATATAAGATAGGGTTCTAACTTCACGCTATTACATGTGGCCATCCATTTGTCACAAAACCATTTCTTAAAAAGACCATTCTTTCTCCCTACTAAGTAGATTCAGGAACCTTTTTGAAAACCAATTCATAATGTATGTATAGCTTACTTAGAGATGTTCAATGCTATTTTATTGACCTATATGTCTATCTTCATTCCCATTTCCACACTGGTATGTTGATTTATAGTTAAGGTTTAAAACTGGGAAGCGTGAATTCTACAAGTTTGTTCTTCCTCAACACTGTATTGTCAATTCAGAATTACTTAGGCATCCATGTAAATTTTAGAATCAGCATATCAAAATCTAGACAAAAATCTGGCATCTGAGAATTTATAGAATTGATTTATCAGTTTGAGATCATGCCAACTTTACTTGTTTTGGTACATAAATATGACATATATTTATTTAGATCATCTTTAATTCACTTCAAGAGTACTTTGTGAGTTTTGGAGTACAAGTCTTGCAGTTAATTCAAAAACATTACTTTGCTGATATTTTGTAATGTGTTTATAAGGAAAATACATTAAGTTTGTCAACATTTGCATAATATTAACTGCAGGATTTTGATAAATCTTCTACAAGATGAAGAAAGCTCTCTCTACTGGTAATGTTTGTGGAGTTGTGTGCTTTTCTGTACCAATTGACATGATGTGATTTTTTTCTTTCTTAGCCTGTTAATACGGTTGATTACATTGAATAATTTTCAATTATTGAACTATTCTTGCATCCCTGGAATAAAGTCCACTTGTTCATGGTGTATTATTATTTTGTAAGTGTTTTTGAATTATTTCTGTTAGGAACTTTTTAATTTGTAGTCGTAAATCGTGTTGGTTTCAAGCTTTAGTTTGCTTTTTCTCATGTAGCCTTATCTGTTTTGGTATTAGAGTAATATTGTCCTCACTGAATGAATTGGGAATCATTCTTTCCTGTTTTATTAATTTAAAATACTTAAAATCATTTGGTGAAGAAGACAGGCACTAGTGGCTCAGTTCTATAATACTAACTATTTGGGAGACTGAGATCAGAAGGATCACAGTTTCAGGCCAGCCTGGGCAAAAAGAGTACATGAAACCCCATTTCAATTGAAAAAAAGCTGGGTATGGAAACATATGTCTGTCATCCAAGCTACGGCAGGAAGATTAAAATAAGATTGCTGTCCATGTCAGTGTGTATAAAAAGTGAGACCCTATCCCCATAATAAGCAGAGAAAAGGGGCAGGAGGTATGATTCAAGCAGTAGAGTACCTGCTTAGCAAGGGCAAAACCCTGAATTTAAACCCTAGTAATGTCAAATAAAATAATGAAGGATTTGTGTTAATTTTTATTTAAGTGTTTGGAAGAATTCACCAAGCAAGGCATAAGTGCCTGGGTTTTTCTTTGTGTTACGTATTTTTATTACCAATTCAATCCCTTTACTATTTATAGGTCTATTCAGACTTCATTATTATTATTTTTTTTCTTATATCAGGTTCAGTATTTTATGTGGCTTTTGAAACTTGTTCATTTTATCTAGGTTATCTAATTTTTAGACCTACAATTGTTCAATATATTCCCTTACAAAACATTTTATTTCTGTAAGATCATCAGTATTATCCCTATTTCATTAGCAATTTGAATGATTTGCCTTTTCCTTTTTGTTTCTTGGTCATTCTGACCAATGGTCTGTTAATTTGTGAACAAGTTTTCATTTAAATGATTGTTTCTCTTGTTTTTATATTCCCTCTTTTATTTGTTTCTTTTTCAATATTTATTCTCTTCTGTTGCTTGTTTTGAACTTGGTTTTCACTTCATTTTCTAATGTATTAAAGTGAAATGCTTTTTGTTGATTTGAGATTTAATTTGTAACATTTGTAGTTATAACAATGAATAGTCTTCACAACTTTGTATTTACTACACTTTCTTAGTTTTGGTATGTTGTGGTTTCATTTACACTCATCATCAAAAATTTACAAATTTCCCTTGTAATTTTGCATCTGATCTATTGGTTATTTAGACAAATATTGTTAAAAAAATTTGTTAACTTTCTAAATCTCGTATTATTGTTTCTATTTTAATTCCATTTCATAATTTGAGTCTCTTTAAATGCACTGAGGCCTCCATTTTGCTAAAGCATATGGTCTATCCTATAGAATGCACACTTGGGAAGAGTACATATTCTGTTTTTGTTGATTGGAATAGTCTATAGATGTCTGTTACATCTAATTGGTTGATAATGTTAAATATTCTCTTCCCTTGTGGATTAACCCCTAGTTGTTATGTGCATTATCAGAATTGGGGTATTGTGGGTTTGATATGAATCGTCCCTTCCAAAGGCTTATGTAGTGAAGTTGTAATCTCCAGCTATTGAGAGGTAATTAGAAGGTGGTAACTTTATCTGTGTGTTATTTAGGAGGTGGGGCCTGGTTGGAAAAAGTAGATCACTGGGAACATGTGTTTGAAGGGTGCATCTTGCCTTGGACCCCTCCTCTCTCTCCTTTTCTCTGCTTCCTGGCTTCCGTGTGGTAAGCAACTTTGATTCACCATGCTTTGCCGTATAATGGCCCAGAAATAACAAAGCTAGCTGACTGAAATCTCTTAAACAATAAGGCAAAAATCAATCCTTCATTGTTTAAAATGATTTCTCTCAGGTATTCCTCACAGCAACTGAAAAAAAAACTACTCATAACAGGTGTTAAATTCTTTAGTTGTTACTATTAAATTATTTCTTCCTTTTCTTGTTTCAGTTTTTGCTTTATGTGCTTTGGAACTCTGATTCAAGGCACTTATATGTTAATGATCATTTATTCTTGATAGTTATACCCTTTCATCATTATAAAATGTCATTTTTTGTCTCTAGTAACAGTTGCTTTAATGCATATTTTGTCTGACATTAATATAGGTATTTCAGCTCTCTTCTGATTAATGATAGCACAGTTCATACTTTATTATCCTTTTTTTCTTTTGACTTTTAAGTATGAATCTAAAACATATCTTTTAAGATAGCATGCAATTGAATCATGTTTTCTTATCTAGTCTGCCAATTTAAGCTTTTTGATTAGAGTACAAATAACGGTATTACTGATCATTTATGTCTGCCAGTTTCTTGTTTTCTATCACATGCCTTTCCTTCTCTAGTATTCCTTTACTGTGCCTTCAAAATATTTTTAGCAAATAATTTCAGTTTCTTTGTATCTATTTTTAATACATTTTGACCTATTTTTGTAATTAAATTCAACAATCATATTTACCTTGAAAAACAATTAAATGCAAAAAAGATACTTCTAATACCAATGCCAGTGCCTATCACCATGCTCAGCTGTTCAATGGAAACACATTTTTTACTAAATTGCCTTCTTTCTTTTGTACATCCCCATTTCCTATGAGGAAGATTTTATTTATTTTTACTTTTTATTTTCTTATGAATTTTTATAAGGATATATTCATTATACAATTAGGATTCATAGTGACAATTCTGATTAAACTTCCATTGTACATTAGTTACATTGCCCCCATCCTCTCTTTCCCTCCCCATCCTACTTAAGCCAATTGCAAGAGGTTTTTTAGTTCTGGTTCATATAGGTATATGAAGTCCATCCACTATGTACTGTCACCTTAGTCTCCTTCCTTCACCTTCCCCCCTCCCACTAGTATCACCCCTCCTACACACACACTGTACCTATTTTTCAGTCCTATTTTTTGTTATTAATATGTAAGTTGATGTTCAAAGGAGTGCCTCAATATCTGCCCACTATAGGTGTACTTTGCTTTAGTCAATCCAACCCCTTCCATTACTCTCCCTTATCCCTCCCCTATTTTCAACACCTTTAAATACACATCATTTTATCCTCTACCTTCACATCTTTGTTTTATTATCATAGTGATGCTCTATCATTCTCTTTTTCTTTCCTTCTTTCCCCAGGGTCCATAGAGTAGTTCCATATTACATAATGTAATAGTGATCTTATACATATGATTGTATAAGATCATGCTCACTTTTGTGTATATGTTTATCTTTTGGATCTATCTTCCACTTATGAGAGAAAGCATGCAGCCTTTGTGTTTCTAGGCTTGGCTTATTTCATTTAACATGATGTCCTCCAGTTGCATCCATTTACCATCAAACCACATGTCATTATTCCTTATGGCTGAGTAAAACTCCATTGTGTATATATACCATGATTTCTTGATCCATTCATCAGTTGTAGGGCACCTGGTTGTTTCCAAAGCTTTGCTATTGTAAATACTGCTGAGGTGAACATCTGTGTACAGGTGTCTCTATTGTATCCTGTCTTATGGTCCTTTGCATAGATATCCAGCAGTGGTGTCACTGGGTCATATGGCAATTCTATCTTTAGCTTTTGGAGGAATCTCCATATTGCTTTCCATAGTGGTTTTAATTTGCATTCCCACCACAGTGTATAAGGATTCCTGTTTTACTGCATCCTCACCAGCGTTTGTTGTTTTCATTACTCTTACTTATGGCCATTCTAACTGGGGTGAGATGAGATCTAAGTGTTGTTTTGATTTGCATCTATTTTATAACTGGGGAAGTTGAACACTTCTTTGTGTATTTATAGGCCATCTGTACCTTTTCCTTTGAGAATTCCCTGTTTAATTCATGTGCCCATTTCTTCACTGGGGTGTTGATTCTTTGGGGGTTGAGTTTTTTTGCATTCACTGTAAATTCTGGATATTAGTCCCTTACTGGATGAGAAGCTGGCAAAGATTTTCTCCCATCCTGTGGGCTGTCTCTCTTTTTTTTCTTTTATTATTCATATGTGTATAAAAGGCTTGGGTCATTTCTCCCCCCTGCTCCCACCCCCTCCCTTACCACCCACTCTGCCCCCTCCCTCTCCTCCCACCCCCTCAATACCCAGCAGAAACTATTTTGCCCTTATTTCTAATTTTGTTGTAGAGAGAGTATAAGCATTAATAGGAAGGAGCAAGGGTTTTTGCTGGTTGAGATAAGGATAGCTATACAGGGCATTGACTCACACTGATTTCCTGTGCATGTGTGTTACCTTCTAGGTTAATTCTTTTTGATCTAACCTTTTCTCTAGTTCCTGGTCCCCTTTTCCTATTGGCCTCAGTTGCTTTTAAGGTATCTGCTTTAGTTTCTCTGCGTTAAGGGCAACAAATGCTAGCTAATTTTTTAGGTGCCTTACTTATCCTCACCCCTCCCTTGTGTGCTCTCGCTTTTATCATGTGCTCATAGTCCAATCCCCTTGTTGTGTTTGCCCTTGATCTAATGTCCACATATGAGGGAGAACATACGATTTTTGGTCTTTTGGGCCAGGCTAACCTCACTCAGAATGATGTTCTCCAATTCCATCCATTTACCAACAAATGATAACATTTTGTTCTTCATGGCTGCATAAAATTCCATTGTGTATAGATACCACATTTTCTTAATCCATTCGTCAGTAGTGGGGCATCTTGGCTGTTTCCATAACTTGGCTATTGTGAATAGTGCCACAATAAACATGGGTGTGCAGGTGCCTCTGGAGTAACCTGTGTCACAGTCTTTTGGGTTTATCCCCAAGAGTGGTATTGCTGGATCAAATGTTAGATCAATGTCAAGCTTTTTAAGTAGCTTCCAAATTTTTTTCCAGAGTGGTTGTGCTAGTTTACATTCCCACCAACAGTGTAAGAGGGTTCCTTTCTCCCTGCATCCTTACCAACACATGTTGTTGGTGGTGTTGCTCTTGAGTCTAGTGACTGTTTCTTTTGCTGTGCAGAAGCCCTTTAGTTTGATGCAGTCCTGTTTGTTAATTCTTTCTCTTTGATGCTAGGCCTTTTGAGTTCCCTTTAGAAAGTCAATCCCCATATCTATTTGTTCCAGTGTATTTCCTTTCACTTCCTGGATTTATTTCAAAGTTTCAGGCTTTATATTAAGGTCCTTGATCCACTTTGACTTGATTTTTGTACAGGGTGAAAGACAGGGATCTAGTTTTACTCTTCTACATGTGGATATCCAGTTTTCCTAACAACATTTGTTGAAGAGGCTGTCTTTTCTCTATTGTGTTTTTGGGGCTCCTTTATCAAAGATCAGTTGGCTGTGGATGTGTGGATATATGTCTGCTTCTTTTATTCTGGTCCACTGATCTTCCTGTCTGATTTTGTGCCAATATCATGCTGTTTTTATTGTCATGGCTTGGTGGTATAGTTTGAAGTTGGGTATTTTGATTCCTCCAGTAGTGGACTTTTTGATCAGAATTGCTTTTGCAAGGTCTTTTGTGTTCCTGTATGTATTGCAAGATTGACTTTTCCATGTTTGTGCAGAATGTCATTGGAAGTTTGATGGGACTTGAATTGAACATGTAGATTGCTTTTGGTAGTATGGTCATTTTCACAATGTTGATTTTACCAATCCACAAGCATGGAAGGGCTTTCCATCTTCTGATATCTTCTTCTTTTCCTCTTTTCTGTGATTTATAGTTTTCATTGAAAAGGTCTTAGGTTTCCATTATTAAATTTATACCAAGGTTCTTTACTGTTTTTGAGGTTACTGTCAATGGGATGATTTCCCTATTTTTTTTTCTTAGTCTGTTCTTGTTGATATATAGGAAGGGTACTAATTTCTATATGTGTATCCTGCTACTTTGCCAAGAGAATTTATGATTTCTAACAGCTTTTTGCTAGAGATTTTAGGATCTCTTATGTATAGGATCATGTCATCTGCAAATAGGGATAGTTCAACTTCTTCCTTCCCTATTTGAATCCCTTTATTTCTTGCTCATCTCTTATTTCTCTGACTAGGAACAACTAAATGCAAAGAAAAATACTTCTAATACTCATATCCTTGCCTTTCACCATGCTCAGCTGTATAATGGAAATACATTTTTTTACTAAATTACCTGCTTTCTTTTGTACATCCCCATTTCCTATGAGGAAGATTTCAAAAAGAGACAATGACTTTTGCATTAGTACTTTCAGGAATACTTCTACTAATGAAAGCAACTAAACAGATCATAAAGGTAAATATTGTATCTTTGCAGCAAAATTTTCTATCATTCAGATTTCTTATCCTTCACTGCTTCTCTCCAGCATCTGGGTATCTGGTTATATGTGTGAATCTTTCAGATCTGGTGTTGTAAGAAGGTAGGGAAACAGATAAGGTTCTTGAATCCTCATCATGCTCAAATCTAAATATTATCCTCTAGAATCTCACTATTCTCTGCCTTTATCTCTTGGAAGTGTCAGGGAATAGAACAATTCTAGTTTTTTCTTTTTAAATGTTTTTATTTGTATATGATAGCTACTTTTAGCTGTTACCCCTGGTGTTAAAATTAGTACCTTAACTTTAACAAATCTAGCTCAAAGTAATCATTTCATTTCAATAGTATGCAGAGACCTTGTTCCAACATAGCTACAGTCCTCTTCCCTTTAATTTTCTTTATTGTCATAAACTTGTATATTTTGAATAACAACCCCATAAACACAGTTTTCTATTTATAATTTTATGTAGTTGTCTTTTAAATCACACAGAAGAAAAAAATTACAAGTACATTTAAACTTTCTTTTTTTAACCTATGTAATTAACATTAAAATATATTTTATTTCTCTACATGAACTCAATTTTTTTTCGAGTGTCCTTTCAATTCATCCTGAAGGACTCTCAATATTTCTTGTAGGATAGTTCTGCTAATGATGAATATCACCTGTTCTTCACTTTTCACTAATCAGGGTATACCATTATTGGGCCTCCTTTCTGAAGGATAGTTTTGCAGAGTATAAAATTCTTAGGTGACCATTCTAACCTTTCAGCACACTGAATACATCATCTCACTACTTTCTGGGCTCCATGAATACTGATGAGAATTCAGTTGTTAACTTTATTTAAGATCCTGTACATATGATGAATCATTTTTGCTTTGCATCTGTCAAAATTTTCTTTATCAAAGGACTGGTGGGGTGGCTCAAGTGGTAGAGAACCTGCCTAGCAAGCATGAGGTCCTGAGTTCAAACCTCAGTACCACAAAAAAAATTCATTGTTGGCTGTGTGCACTGACTCATGAGTATAATACCAGCTACATGGGAATCAGAGATCAGAAGAATCAAAATTCAAGGCAATCCTGGGCAAAAAGTTAGTGAGAGCACCATCTAAATCAATAAGTTGGGCATGATGGTGTATGCCTGTTATCCCAACTACACTGGAGGCCTTAGGTCAGAGGAGTGTGGTCTGAGATAGGAGGGTGGTGATACATGGATGTGAGACCCTACTGGAAAACATTACTAAAAGAAAAAAAGGGCTGGGAATGGGACATGGTTTAAACAATAGAGCATGTGTCTTGCAAGTGTGAAGCCCTTGTTCAAATCTCAGTCTTTATTTTTTTTACTTTATCATTATCACGTTTATCCACATGTGTATACATTGTATGGGACACATTCCCCAACACACATCCCAAACACTGCTTCCAGGTGTCCACACTCTTGTTCTCCAATTTTGCTGAAAACAAGAGATAGTAAGAAAGACATAGCATTTTTGCTAATTTGCGATAAAGATAGCAATACACAGAGATTCCTAGCATTCTTCCATGCAAATGTGTATTGCAATCCACATTGGTTCATCTCTGCCAGACCTCTTCATTACTTCCTGATCCTCTCCCAGAGTGGACTCTGTCAGTTTAAGATTACTATACTCACTCCTCTACAGTGAGAACCTCAACCACATTTAAGTTATAAGTTTCCTTCTGTTTCCCTATTCCTCCTGTGCACATTCTTTCCTTAGTGTGTGACCCACATCCAATATTATTAGTGCATTTGTTTTGGGTCGATATTCCACATATCTGGGAGAACAGGCAATTTTTGGCCATCTGAGCCTGGCTAATATCACTTAAGTTGATGTTCTCCAGTTCCATCCATTTACTTGTGAATGCCAAAACTTCATTCTTCTTCATGGCTAAGTAAAATTCCACATTTTCTTAATCCATTCATCAGTACAGGGGCATCTCAGCTATTTCCATAGCCTGACTATTATGAATATTGCTGCAATAAACATGGGTGTGCAGGTGCCTCTGGAATAACCTGATTCATATTCCTTTGAGTATATCCCTAGGAGTGGTATTGCTGGATCATATGTCAGAACCATGTTTAGTTTTTTAAGAAGCCTCCATATTGTTTTCCAAAGTGATTGTGCTATTTTACATTCCCACCAGCATTATGAGGGCTCTTTTTTCACCACATCCTCACCAACACTTGTTGTTGGTGGTGTTTTTGATGCTAGCTATTCTAACAGGGGTGAGGTGGAATCTTAGTGTGGTTTTGATTTGCATTTCCTTTACGGCCAGGGGTGGTGAGCATTTTTTCTTGTGTTTTTTGCCATTTGGACTTCTTCCTTTGAAAAAGTTCTGTTTTGTTCAGTTGCCCACTTCTTTATTGCTTCATTGATTTAGGGGGAGTTTAATTTTTTTGAGCTCCCTATATATTCTGGTTACCTGTCCTTTGTCTGATGTATTTATTTTGTTGTGCAGAAGCTGTTTAATTTCATGTAGTCCCATTTGTCCATCCTTTCTCTTAGTTGTTGGGCTGTTGGAGTTCTACTGAGGAATTCTTTGCCTATCCCTATTGCTTCCAGAGTGTTTCCTACTCTTTCCTGTACTAACTGCCAGCTTTCAGGTCTGATATTAAGGTCCTTAATCCACTTTAAGTTGATACTCATACAGGGTGATAGGTATGGATCTAGTTTTCATTTTCTGAAGGCAGAAAACCACCTTTCCAAGCACCATTTGTTGAAAAGGCTGTCTTTTCACCATGGCATGTTTTTGGTGACTTTGTCAAAGTAAGGTGGGTGTAGCTTTGTGGATTCACATCTGGGTCCTCTATTCTATTCCACTGGTCTTTATATCTATTTTGTGCCAGTACCATGCTGTTTTTATTGCTGTGGTTCTGTAGTATAGTTTGAAGTCATGTATTGTGATACCTCTAGCATTGGTCTTTTTGCTCAGTATTGTTTTGGCTATTCATGGTCTTTTGTACTTCCAAATGAACTTTAGGGAACATTTTTCAATCTCTGTGATTACTGTCATTGGAATTTTGATGGGAATTGCATTGAACATGTAGATTGCTTTTGGTAATATAGCCACTTTTACTATGTTGATTCTGCCAATCTATGAGCATGGCAGATGTTTCCATCTTCTGTAGTCATCCTCTATCTCTTTCTTCAGTGGTTTGTAGTTCTCCTTGTAGATGTCATTTACATCCTTTTTAAAGTTTATTCCTAGGTATTTGATTTTTTTAGAGACTATTATAAATGGAATGTGTTCCTATTTTCTTTCTCAATTTGTTCATTGTTGGTGTATAGAAAGGCTACTGATTTTTATAAGTTGATTATGTATCTTGCTACATTGCTGAAGCTTTTAATGGTATCTAGGAGTTTTAGGGTAGAGTTTTTTGGGTCTTTGAGGTATAAGATAATGTTGTCTGCAAACAGGGATACTTTGACAGTTTCTTTATCTATTTGGATTCCTTTTATTTTTTTCTTCTTGCCTTATTGCTCTGGCTAGGAATTCCAGACTATACTTAATAGGAGTGGGGAGATTGTGCACCCTTGTCTTGTTCCTGATTTTAGGGGAAATGGTTTCAGTTATTCCCCATTAAGTATGATGTTGGCTATAGGTTTGTCTTACATTGCCTTTATAATGTTGAGGTACATTGTTCTACTCCTAGGTTTGTTAGAGCTTTTATCAAGAAATTGTGTTGAATCTTATCAAAGGCTTTTTCTGCATCTATTGAGATGATCAAATAGTTTTTCATTTTCTTGTATTACACTTATTGATTTACTTATGTGGAACCATCCCTGCATCACTGGGAAGAAACTGACTTGGTCATAGTGAATGATCCTTTTGATATGTTGTTGGATTCAGTGTGCCATTACTTTATTGAGAATCTTTGCATCAATGTTCATTAAGGAGATTGGCCTGTGTGCTCCTTTTTGGATGTGTCCTTGTCCTGTTTTGGGATGAGTGTGATACTGTCTTCACAGAATGAGTCAGGCAGTGTTCCTTCCTTTTCTATGTCATGGAAAAGTTTAAGAAGTGTTGGTATTAGTTCTTCTTTAATGGTCTGGTCAAAATCAGCAAAGAATCCATCAGGCCCTGAACTTTTCTTTTTTGGGAGACTCTTTATTGTTGCTTCAATTTTATTACATATTATAGATCTTGTTTAGGTGTTAATATCCTCTTGGTTCAGTTTTGGTTGGGCATAAGTATCTAGAAATTTGTCTATTTCTTCAAGATTTTCAAATTTATTGGAATATAGGTTCTCAAAGTAGTCACTGATGATTCCCTAAATTTCCTTGGTGCTTGCTATTATCTCCCCTTTCACATTTCTGATTTTACTAATTTGTGTCTTTTCCCTCCTCATTTTAGTCAGATTTGCCAAGGACTTGTCTTTCTTGTTTATTTTTTCAAAGAGCCATTTTTTTTGTTTATTTCATTGATTCTTGTTTCATTAATTTTGGCCCTTATTTTCATCATTTCTCTCTTACTTGTTTTGGGTTTTACTTTTTCTTGTTTTTCTAGGAGTTTGAGACTTAACATTAGCTCATTTATTTGAGTTCTTTCTGTCCTTTTAATATATGCACTCATGACTGTAAACTTTCCTCCTAGGACTGCCTTTGCTGTGTCCCAAAGTTTCCCATGCATGGTGTTTTCATTTCCATTAACTTCCAGGAAACTTTTGGTTTCCTCCCTTGTTTCTTCTATGACCCACTGATAGTTCAGCAATGTGTTATTCAGACTCCAATTATTTGCATATTTTCTGTTGTGGATTTTTTCATTGAGTTCTAGTTTTAATGCATTGTGAGCATATAGAATGCAGGGTGTTATTTCTATTTTCTCATATTTTCTGAGATTTGCTTTGTGTCCTAAGATATGATCTATTTTTCAGAAAGTTCCATGGTCTTCTGAGAAGAATGTATATTGTGCTATACTTGGGTGAAATATTCTGTAGACATCAGTTATGTCCATTTGATCTACAATGTCATTTTGTTCTGGGGTTTCTTTGTTGATTTTTTGTTTAGATGACCTATCTGTTGGTGATAGAGAGGTATTAAAGTTACTCAGCACCCTGTAATGGAGTTTATATATTCTTTAAAGTCCTTCATATATGTTTGATGAAATTGGTTGCACTGACATTGGGTACATACAGGTTGATAATAGTTATTTCCTTTTGACGTATTGACCCTTGTTCTAGTCTGCTGGAATGGCCTTCTACTGTGTTTTTTTGTTTAACTAAAGGGAACTTTTATTTCCAGGATTTCTATTTGATTCTTTTTCAGAAGTTTTCTATATCTTTGTTCAACTCCTCTTTTATATTTTGTGTTGTCATCTTTAATTCATATTTTTTATAGTGTCCCTTTTTTCATTTGGTGTTTGTTGAAGTTCTCTCTGAGTTCATTTATTTGTTTCCATGTCTTCTCATGTTCTTTATTTTTAGGGGAGTTGAAATTTCTTGAGTGCATCTTGTACCTTCCAGTTAACTATGTCTAGTATCTTCTCCCTGATTTTCTCAGTGATTTCTTCCAAAATTTCCTTTTTGAGGGTTTTTTTTTTTTTTGGTTTATCATTGGGCTCCTTAGTGACTTTTATCATTGTTTTGTTGGGGTCAGGAACTGGGTACCCATTTTCTTCTTTTCCCACTGAATCTTGTATTGAATATTTTTTGAGGAGGGTGGTTTCCATCTCTTCTTCTTCCTCCTGTTGCTCCACTTGGTGCTGTGCAACTATGTTCCTGATAGGCAAGTTGGTGGTTTTAATTGCCTTCTTTCTTTCCCTTGGTTAAGTTTTGCATTGTGATTGACTTGGTTGTTAGCTAGGTTGCTGTGCTCTTTCTGTAACTTTACTGGAGGTGTAATTTAACAACAACAAATTCACAGGTTCAATGCCAGACCAGTTGTTTACATATTATATAGAAAATCCCTTGGTGATAATATATATAACTAGTGGGATTGGGGGGGGTAATGTTTATTCGGCTAGATTTAGAAATTTAGGTAATTGGTAAATGTGGTACTAAAAAGGGGGGCAGTAATGGAAGTGGGTGGGTGGGGGAAGAGTTACGGTGTCTGCTGGGTTTTGTGGCCCTTATGAATGTTTGGGTGTATTTCTGTTGTCATGGAGGGTGTTTGTGTCAGGGATTGCAGGGGGCTGGGGTTGTGTACAGTTGGTACAGTAGGCTGTTCATTCTGCAGATTCATGAAAGAAGCTTTTAAACTGGCTATCAGGGAGAAATGGTGCAGTATAGGGAAGCTTTCCACAGGTTAGGGGTCCAGGGTGTCACAGGGTTCGATTGTGATTGATGCTCTGTCTTCAGCTTATTGGGAGAAAAAAAAAGAAGAAGAAGAGAAACAGACAGGATTTTTTCCCCCCAGAGCTAGTCATGCCTTTCTGTTTGTGCTGCATGGGATTTTCACAGCTGTTAGTTGCAATTAAAGACTGGTTTAAGGCTCAGTCTTTGAATTTTATGTGCACCTAATGTGATGGTGGTTATTATTTTGGCTAGAAGTAATCAGAATTACCCAAGTGTAGCTCTGATGTCTCATGGTAGTTTTTGGAGTCATGGAGCTTAAGAATTCTGATACCCTAACCACCATCTACCCCGGTACTTTTAAAAAAGAAAATATTTTGTTTTTTAATAGTTTGATTTAATGTGGCTAGGTATGTATACCCATAAAGTTATTCTCGCTTGTGTTCTTTGAGATACTTGAGTTTGCAAAATAGTGCTTTCCAACAAATTCGAAGTCTTTTCAGCCCTGTTTCTCTTGTCCTTTGTTACACATGTGTACTCCCAGTGTCTCTCTCTCTCTTAAAATCCACCAGAATTCAACCATGAATGGTAATTCCTTATGACTTTATCCAATCTTGATCACCTCCAAAAGACCCTACCTCTAAGCACCATAGGTAGATTAAATTTCTACCCTTTTAATACCTCAAAAATGCCAATGTGAATGTTGGAGGGAATAAACTGCTTTCAACCATAAATAGATTCCAATTATCCTTCTACAATAAAAGAAACTATGAGTTTCCAATAACCATATCTGGGGCTATTTTAACATGGAAGTAAATAATAAAAATATTTGTATAAGCCAAAACAAGTAGCTATGTGACTATATTAATTCATATAAAAATAATTAAATAAACAGATAAGTGAAGAAAGATAACTGATCCTAAGAATTGTCATATGAAAATATAGAAATAGAAAAATCACAATTATTCATACAAGAACAGAGTATTAATTATTGCAGACAATAATCACATATGCGTGCTAAAATGGAGAAATGTATAAGTAATGATACATTTGCTTTTCTCATTGTATCTTACTACAAAATATTCATTGCAAAATGAAAATAGTAACTTTGAGCTAAGTAATTCTGGGAGAAATAAACTTGGTTAAATAATTAAAGTTTTCAATATTTAGTTCTATATAATGCCTACGAAAAGTGTGTAACCTCAATATAATTATGAAAAAAACATAGATTAAAACCAAATTGAAGGACATTCTAAAAAACATTTTGCTTACTCCTATAACAAAATATCATGAACTAGGTAATTTATAAACAATTGAAGTTTATTTCTCTTTCCTCTGGAGACCAGGAAGTGAGAGATGAAGATGTACCAAACTGGTGTCTGGTGAAGACTACTTTCTACTTCTAAGATGGTACCTTGAGTAATGCTGCAAACTTATGGGAGTGAAGGGACAGAATAAGCCATAAGGGACAAAAATCCCTCCACCAAGCTATGTTACAAGGGTACTAATCTGTTAATGATGAAAGAACTTTCATGATTTGGTCACCTTCTAAAGTCCAACTTTGTAATACTGTTGCACTGGAGATTATGTTTCAGCATGGATATTGGAGGGGATAAAAAATTTCAAACTACAGCATTCTGTACATGCCACACTGCAACTGTATATCCTCCTCACATTTAACATACATTTATTCCATCCCAACATTTCCCAAAGTCTTAACATGTTCACCACTATCTCAAAAGTCTAAAGTCAATTTCATCTAAATATAATCTAAATCAAATATAGGTGGTATCAAAAGGTGTTTCATCCTGAGGCAAATTGATTTCCACATCTGAACCTATAAACTAAAACAAGTTATGCTCTTCTACAATGCAATTTTACAGTAGGCAGAAGAGAGACTTTTATTCCAAAAGCAAGAAATAGAGGACAGAAAAATGGAGGAGGAGTAAACTGGTCCCATGTTAATCTAAAACACAACTGAGAAAGCATCATTAAATATTAAGACTTGAGACTAATTTTAAAGACTATATTCCATCTTCTGGATATACTTGGGACTTCACCCCCATCACTTAATTGGGTAAAACTCAGGTTGCACCACTCACTTAGGCCAGACTGGCATTGTATGGGTGGCTGTATAGTTCTGAGTTCTTCAGTGGCCTCATCCCCATGACTTTGTTAGGCTTTGCCTTACTGGTAGCTCTATGTGGCAGCTATAACTTTGTTTTTTTTAATAATTCATATGTGCATACAAGACTTGGGTCATTTTTCCCTCCTGCCCCCACCCCCTCCATACCACCCACTCAGCCCCCTCCCTCTAACCCACACCCCCTCAATACTCAGAAGAAACTATTTTGCCCTTATTTCTAATTTTGATGTAGAGAGAGTATAAACAATAATAGGAAGGAACAAGGGTTTTTGCTGGTTGAGATAAGGATAGCTATACAGGGAGTTGACTCACATTAATTTCCTGTGCATGTGTGTTACCTTCTAGGTTAATTCTTTCTGATCTAATCTTTTCTCTAGTTCCTGGTCCCCTTTTCATATGGGCCTCAGTTGCTTTCAAGGTATCTGCTTGAGTTTCTCTGCATTGAGGGCAACAAATACTAGCTAATTTTTTAGATGACTTACCTATCCTCACTCCTCCCTTGTGTGCTGTCACCTTTATCACATGCTCAAAGTCCAATCCAATTGTTGTGTTTGCCCTTGATCTAATATCTACATATGAGGGAGAACATACAATTTTTGGTCTTCTGGGCCAGGTTAACCTCACTCAGAATGATGTTGTCCAATTCCATCCATTTAACAGCGAATGATAACATTTCTTTCTTCATGGCTGCATAAAAATCCATTGTGTATAGATACCACATTTTCTTAATCCATTTGTCAGTGGTGAGGCATCTTGGCTGTTTCCATAACTTGGCTATTGTGAATAGTGGCGCAATAAACATGGGTGTGCAGGTGCCTCTGGAGTAACCTGTGTCACAGTCTTTTGGGTATATCCCCGAGTGGTATTGCTGGATCAAATGGAAGATCAATGTTTAGTGTTTTAAGTAGCCTCCAAATTTTTTTCTAGAGTGGTTGTACTGGTTTACATTGCCACCAAAAGTGTAAGAGGGTTTCTTTTTCCCCACAACTTTGCCAACACCTGTTGGTGGTGGTGTTGCTAATGATGGCTATTCTAACAGGGGTGAGGTGGAATCTTAGTGTGGTTTTAATTTGCATTTCCTTTATTGCTAGAGATGATGAGCATTTTTTCATGTGTTTTTTTGGCATTTGAATTTCATCTTTTGAGAGACTTCTGTTTAGTTCACTTGCCAATTTCTTTATTGGTTCTTTAGTTTTGGGAGAATTTAGTTTTTTAAGTTCCCTATATATTCTGATTATCAGTCCTTTGTCTGATGTGTAGCTGACAAATATTGTCTCCCACTCTGTGGGTGTTCTCTTCAGTTTAGAGAAGACTTCTTTTGATGAACAGAAGCTTTTTAGTTTTATGAGGTCCCATTTATCTATGCTATCTCTTAGTTGCTGTGCTGCTGGGGATTCGTTGAGAAAGTTCTTACCTATACCTACTAACTCCAGAGTATTTCCTACTCTTTCTTGTATCGACTTTAGACTTTGTGGTCTGATATGAAGATCCTTGATCCATTTTGAGTTAATCTTGGTATAGGGTGATGTACATGGATCTAGTTTCAGTTTTTTGCAGACTGCTAACCAGTTTTCCCAGCAGTTTTTGTTGAAGAGCCTGCTAGTTCTCCATTGCATATTTTTAGCTCCTTTGTCAATGGCAAGTTGGTTATAGTTGTGTGGCTTCATATCTGGGTCCTCTATTCTGTTCCACTGGTCTTCATGTCTGTTTTTCTGCCAGTAACATGCTGTTTTTATTGTTATTGCTTTGTAATATAGTTTGAAGTCAGGTATCGTAATACCTCCAGCATTGTTCTTTTGACTGAGTATTGCCTTGGCTATTCGTGGCCTCTTGTGTTTCCATATAAATTTAGCGATAGGTTTTTCAATCTCTTTAATGGATGTCATTGGAATTTTGATAGGAATTGCATTAAACATGTAGATTACTTTTGGGAGCATAGACATTTTTACTATGTAGATTCTATCAATCCATGAGCATGGGAGATGTCTCCATTTTCTATAGTCTTCCTCAATCTCTTTCTTCAGAAGTTTATAGTTTTCCTTGTAGAGGTCATTCACATCTTTTGTTAGGTTTACACGTAGGTATTTGATTTTTTTGAGGTTATTGTAAATGGAATTGTTTTCATACATTCTTTTTCAGTTTGCTCATATTTAGTGTATAGAAATGCTATTGATTTTTCTATGTTGATTTTACATCCTGCTACCTTGCTATAGCTATTGATGATATTTAGAAGCCTCTGAGTAGAGTTTTTTGTGTCTTTAAGGTATAGGATCATGTCATCTGCAAATAGGGATATTTTGACAGTTTCTTTACCTATTTGTATTCCTTTTATTCCTTCTTCTTGCCTAATTGCTCTGGCTAGGAATTCCAGTACTATGGTGAATAGGAGTGGAGATAGTGGGCATCCTTGTCTGGTCCCTGATTTTAGAGGGAATGGTTTCAGTTTTTCTCCATTAAGTATAATGCTGGCTGTAGGTTTGTCATATATAGTTTTTATAATGTTGAGGTACTTTCCTTCTATTCCTAGTTTTCTTAGAGCTTTTATCATGAAATTGTGTTGGATCTTATTAAAGGCTTTTTCTGCATCTATTGAGATGATCAAGTGGTTTTTCTTTGCTTCTGTTAAGGTGGTTTATTACATTTCTTGATTTTTGTATGTTGAACCACCACTGCATCCCTGGGATGAAGCCTACTTGGTCGTGGTGAATAATCGTTTTGATGTGTTGTTGAATTCGGTTTGCCATTATTTTGTTGAGGATTTTTGCATCAATGTTCATTAAGGAGATTGGCCTATAGTTCTCTTTTTTGGAGGTGTCTTTGCCTCGTTTTGGGATAAGTGTAATAGTGGCTTCATAAAATGTGTATGGCAGTTTTCCTTCCCTTTCTATTTCATGGAACAGTTTAAGGAGGGTTGGTATCAGTTCTTCTTCAAAGGTCTGATAGAATTCAGCAGAGAATCCATCAAGTCCTGGACTTTTTGGGGAGACTCTTGATCGCTGCTTCTATTTCATTTTGTGTTATAGATCTATTCAGGTGATTAATTTCCTCTTGGTTCAGTTTTGGATGATCATATGTATCTAGAAATCTGTCCATTTCTTTAAGATTTTCAAATTTATTTGAATATAGGTTCTCTAAGTAGTCTCTGATGATTTCCTGGACTTCCATGGTGTTTGTTGTTATCTTCCCTTTTGCATTACTGATTCTACTAATTTGATTTTTTTCTCTCCTCATTTTAGTCAGGTTTGACAGGGGCTATTGATCTTCTTTATTTTTTCAAAGAACCAACTTTTTGTTTCATTAATTCTTTGTATGGTTTTTTTGTTTGTTTGTTTCTGTTTTGTTGACTTCAGCTCTTATTTTTATTATTTCTCTCCTTCTATTTGTTTTGGAATTTCCTTGTTCTTGTTTTTCTAAGAGTTTAAGATGTATCATTAGGTCATTGATTTGGGATCTTTCAGTCTTTTTAATATATGCACTCATGGCTATAAACTTTCCTCTCTGGACTGCTTTAGCTGTGTCCCATAGCTTCTGGTAGGTTGTGTTTTCATTTTCATTGACTTCCAGGAACTTTTTAATTTCCTCTTTTATTTCATCAATGATCCATTGTTCATTAAGTAATGAGATATTTAGTTGTCAGTTCTTTTCATGTGATTTGTCTTTACTTTTGTTGTTTAGTTGTACTTTTACTGCATTGTGATCAGATAGTATGCACGGTATAATTTCTATTTTCTTATATTTGCTGATACTTGCTTTGTGCCCTAGGATATGATCTATTTTGGAGAAGATTCCATGGGCTGCTGAGACGAATGTATGTTGTGGAGAAGTTGGATGAAATATTCTGTAGACATCAACTAGATCCATTTGATCTATTGTACATTTTAGATCTTGGATTTCTTTATTGATTTTTTGTTTGGATGACCTATCTATTGATGATAATGGGGTGATAAAGTTTCCCACAACCACTGTGTTGACGTTAATATAGGCTTTTATGTCTTTCAGGGTATGCTTGATGAACTTGGGTGCATTGACATTGGGTGCATATGGTTTGATGATTATTATTTCCTTTTGGTCTATTTCCCCTTTTATTACTATGGAATGTCCTTCTTTACTCATTTGATCAATGTAGGTTTGAAGTCTACTTTGTCAGAGATAAGTATTGCTACTCATGCCTGTTTTTGGGGGCCACTGGCTTGGTAAATCTTCTTCCAGCCTTTCATCCTAAGCCTATCCTTATTTCTGTCAGTGAGATGGGTATCCTGTAAGCAACAAATTGTTGGATCTTCCCTTTTAATCCATTTTGTCAAGTGATACCTTTTGATGGGTGAATTATGTCCATTAACATTAAATGTTAGTACTGATAGGTATGTGGTGAATCCTGTCATTTAGTTGTCTTAGTTGTTTGAAGGTTTGATTGTGTGTACCTAAGTTGAGGTTACTCTCTACTGCCTTGCTTTTTCTTTTCCTGTGGTTTGGTGCTGCCTGTCTTTTCATGGTTAAGTTGGGTTTTACTTTCTGCGTGCAGAATCCCTTGAAGAATCTTTTGTAGTGGTGGCTTTGTAGTCACATATAGTTTTAGTTTCTGCTTATCATGGAAGACTTATTGCTCCATCTATTTTGAATGATAGTTTTGCTGGGTAGAGTATCCTGGGGTTGAAGTTATATTCATTCAGTGCCCGGCAGATTTCACCCTATGCTCTTTTTGCTTTTAATGTTTCTGTTGAGAAGTTTGCTGTGATTTTGATGGGTTTACCTTTGTATGTTACTTGTTTTTTTCTCTCTTACAGCCTTCAATATTCTTTCCCTAGTTTCTGAACTTGTTGTTTTAATGATGATATGTCTTGGGGTAGTTCTATTTTGATCTTGTCTGTTTGGTGTCCTTGAGGCCTCTTGCATCTGCATGGGAATATCTTTCTCTAGATTTGGAAATTTTCCGTTATTATTTTATTGAATATATTACGCATTCACTTCGCTTGCACCTCTTCTCCTTCTTTGATGCTCATGATTCTCAAGTTTCGTCTTTTGATGGAGTCAGTGAGTTCTTGCATTTTCTTTTCACAGGTCTTGAGTTGTTTAATTAATAGTTCTTCAGTTTTTCCTTTAATTACCATTTCATCTTCAAGTTCTGAGATTCTGTCTTCTGTTTGTTCTATTCTGCTGGTTTGGCCTTCCATTTTGTTTTGCAGTTCTGTTTCATTCTTTTTTCTGAGGTTTTCCATATCCTGGGTGGTTTCTTTAATGTTGTTTGTTTTTGTCCTGAGTTCATTTTTCTGTTTATTCATCATGTTCCCTGTTTCACTTTGGTGTTTATATAGTGCTTCTAGGGTTTCCTTATTTCTTCCTTTGCTTTTTCAAATTCTCTATTTTTGTTGTCTTGGAATTTCTTGAGTGTCTCCTGTACATTTTGGTTGACCCTATCCAGTATCATCTCTATAAAATTCTCATTGAGTACCTGTAGTATGTCTTCTTTTAAATTATTCTTGTGGGCTTCATTGTGTCCTTTGGCATAGTTTGTCTTCATTTTGTTGGAGTCTGAATCTGAGTATCTGTTTTCTTCATTCCCCTCTGGTTCCTGTACTAATTTTTTGCTGTGGGGAAACTGGTTTCCCTGTTTTTTCTGTCTTCCCATCATTGTCTTTGTTGTTGTTACTGTCCCTGTATTGTGTGCAATTAAGTATTTTCTAGCTTGTAGTAATAACTATGGTAATATTTAGAATGGAAGGGTGAGCAGAGATGGAATGCAAGAATTTAAGTAAAAGGGGAAAACAAATAAACAGACAAGAAGGAGAAAACAGAACAAGGAATCAGACAAGAAAGTTTCAAAGATATAAACAGGGAGTCTTAGTGTACTAATCGACAGTAAACTGAACAGGCATTAGAGAGACAGAGAGAGGATTGAAAATAAAAAATAAAAAAACAAAGATAAGAATAAAAATAAAAAATAGGTAAATGAAAGAAATATATATGTAAATAAAATAAAATAAAATGAAAAATAGAAAATTAAAAAAAAAACAAAAAACCTCCAAATTCAAATGCCATGAAGTTTCAGTCTTAATAATTTGGGTGTCCATCTCAGTCTCTAATCCTGGAGATGGTGCCTCAGATGTTGTTCTGCAGTTGTCTCATCAAAGGGGATGCATAAAGTAGAACAAAACTACACACACACACACACACACACACACACACATACAAAAACCCCACCCAGTGTCCCAAGTTCAAATGCCATACCGTTTCAGTAAGTTTTTCAGCATGCAGGTGTAATTCAGTTGTTCTCTCATCAAAGGTAGGTAGAAAAAGAGAGAAAAAAAGTGTCTGGACGCAGTTCTGAGAATGGTATCTGCGGCTGTGGCTTGCCTGCCCACTGCTGTCAGCCTGCTGTTGGTGGATGTGTTATTTATGCAGATCTCTGCGGTGAGCTTAGCACTCACCTGGCACCGCAGGCTTTGTTTACTCAGAGTTCTCCTGTGTGTGAGCCTCTGCTACAAGCTTTCCCCTTTCCAAGCACACTGGAGAATGTGACACTGCACTCACTTTCTCAGGCCTGCATGTTTATTTACAGTTCATGTGGGAAGTGGGTCTTCCCCCTCTCCTGTGCAGTTTTCCTCCCACCGCCACTTTTACAAGCTTTCCTGCTCCTGATTACTGGGCGGTGCTGCTGCTCCTGCCAGCCTCCATGTTTGTTTACAGCTCACGTGGAAAGTGGGTCTTTTCCCCTCTCCTGTGGAGTTTTCCTCCTTCTGCCACTCTCACAAGCTTTCCCCCTCCTGGTTGCTGGGCGCACAACCCCACTCCCACTGGAGCCTCTCCTGCCTGCCTGGCTTGTTTATTTACAGTTCCAGGAAGGATTTCCTTCCCCCAATCTTCGGCACTCAGTGCACCCTACCCTCTTTGCCACGTGTCTTTATTGTTCTTATTGCTTATTACTCAGTTTCTCTTTTTTCCCTGGGGGGAGGTCGGTCTGTCCAGGGGGCTATGCTGCTCTCGCCCAGGCTTGTCTGTGGGAGTACCGCTGTACTGTGAAGCTCACCTTGTCCGTGTCTTCCCAAGCCATCTGGGCATGGGCAACTGGCAGCCCAGGGGCCCTCCTTGTTTCTCCGTTTAATGTGAAGTGGAGATTCTCTGCATCGGCTGGAGGTGTGGAGGGGTCAAATTTTGCCTCTTCTCGGTGATTTTGTCTGCAAAGTGTGTCTCCAGTGTCTCTCCAAGATTTCACTATAGGAGGCTCACTTTCTGCTTCCTCCCTCTAGCTACCATCTTGGAATCTCCCCCTGGCAGCTATAACTTTGTGGCATTTCTCTGCTTGTGCCTCAAGGCTCTTGGAGGCATTCTTTGAAATCTAGATAGCCCCCCAAGGATACTATGCTAACTGCAGAGTTGGCACCAGTTTGACACAGTAGAAGCTTATAGCCCGTTACTATCAGAGCTGTGGCCAAAGATAGACCTGGACATAGATAAGTCACACCTGGTGCAGTTAAGGAGCACTGCATTGGAATGCAGGGAGCAGGCGTTTGAGTCAATGCTCTGCAGTGAATGGTGAGTTTCCTGAAGCCTTGGAAGTATTTATTTTGACATGACTTCTGTCCCCTAGGTCTTGGCAATTTGAGCTTGTGATGGCTGTGGAAGGTTTTCAAATCACTTATGTAATTTCAGGGTCATTGTTCCACTATTTTAGTAAATATCATTTGGTAGATCTTTCTACCCATAATACTTTTTTCCTTATGAAAAGATTGATTGACTGAACCCTTGGTTTTCTCTCCTAAATATTCTTTTTAAAAATTCTTTACATGGCCAGGCTAAGAAGTTTTTATATGTTTATATTCTACTTCCTTTTTTTCATAAACTCCATCTTTTATTCATTTTTGTTTTCTCATAATTTCTTATAAGCAGTTATGAGAAGCCACACTATACCCACAATACTTTGTTAGGTACTTCTTCCACTAGAAATCCTACTTCTTTGCTCTTAAATTCTGCCTACCTAAAGCCCTAGTAAATATGTACAATTCAGCCAAGGTCTTTTCCACTTTGTAATAAGGATGTCCAAGTTTTAAATAAGATATTCCTTATTTCTATGTTTCACCTCATCAGAATGGCCTTTTCTGTCCACATTTCTACCAATATTCTGTTCATGACTACTTAGTTAATTTCTAAGGCTAAACCTGTCTTGACAACTATCTTCTTCCAATGACTCTTGTTAAGTGTCTTTAATGCTTTATTCAGGGCAAAATGGATTTTACTCAGCATTCACTTCAAAACTGATCCAGCCTATAGATATTACTCAGTTCCAAATTTGTGTTCAAATTTCCAAGTATTATTTTAGCAACCTACTTCTCTGGTACCATTAACTGTCTTCAATCCATTCGTGGTGCCACTAGAGAATATCACTGTCTACTTTAAAGACAAGAGAGATTAATTTTCTATAATTCTAAAAGCTGTATCATCCAAGATCAAGTCACTGACAGAATTGGGGTCTGATGTGGGATTCTCCTTGCTTCCAAGGTAATGTGTTGTTTCGTCCTCCAGAAAGGAAGAACACTTGTCATCACATGGTGCAAAAGATGGAAATGGTATAAAAGGATCTACTCCATTCATAATGCATTTTATATGGTCCCCTAATCAAATTCCTTAGAACAGAACCAATCACTTTATAAAGGCCACCATCTTAATATGGTTGCATTAAGAATTAAGTTTCAACATAAATTTTAAAGGAGGCAAATTTTCAAACCCTAGAAGATAGAGAAAAAGAAACTATATAGACATTATCATTAATGCTATCAAAGATCTCAGATTAGACTGTAGACCAGAAAAGAAAAAGTAGTTGGATGGTCAATAAAATTTAAATAAGGTTTATAGATTTACACAAGTAGTGCATCAGTGTTAATTTTCTGCTTCTGATAAATGCATTTTGGTTATATAAACTCTTAGCTGAGTGGGAAACATCTGAACCTCTCTATACAATTTTAAAACATAAAAAAATTGGCAAGGTTAAAAATCTACTTCATTAATTTTCGGGCATTGTATAAATAATCATTATGCCAATTTTCAAGAATTTTGTGTTATAGCTTGAATGTTTCCCCTCTAAAAATTGTATGTGGGAGTTTATTCTCCATTGTTGTGGTGTTAAGGTTCCCAGCCTATTGAAAAGTGATTAATGAGAGCTCTGGCCAAATGAATAAATTAGTGCTTTGTAACATCATTAGAGAAAACTAGTTTAGGCCTTTATTTTCCTCTTCCCTCTCTTCCACCATATGAGAACACAGCATTCTTCCTCTCCAGAGGATGCATCACAAGATCCTATCTTGGAAGTAAATACCAGTCCTTTACCAGACACTCTACTGCCTTGATCTTAGACTCGCAGCCTTGATGACTATAAGAAATAAATTTCATTTTGTTATAAATTAGCAACTCTCAAGACTCTCAGATATTTTCTTATGGCAGTACCAATGGACTAACACACCGTGGCAAAATGGTGTCTTCATTTTGAAGTACCTAATATTTTATTCACATAGGTTTGTTTATTTTTTTAACTTTTTCATTAACATATAATAGTTGTACAGGGGGATTCATTGTGACATTCACTGTGCTTATAATACATCTTTATTAGATTCACCCTCTCCATCATTCTTCTCACCCCTTTCCCCCATCTTAGAACAACCTCAATAGTTTCATAATTCTATTTTCATACATGAATCCAAAATGCATTCACTATATTCCTCTTCCTTCAACCTTTCCTTATGTCCTCCCCCCTCAGTGGTACCTACTCCCAGACAGTACGTATTTTACTTTCCTCTCCCTCATTTTTTAAAGTATATATTTATAGTTCAAGGGGTTGTTGCCTTGGTATTTCAGACATGTATAAATTATGATTTAATCAGATTAATACCCCCATTACTTATTATTTCTCTATCACCATGTTCCCCTAATATTCAACAGCTTACAGAGCACTGTGTTATACTATCTTCATATGCAGATGAAATGCTTCAATGTTTTTCATGCTCTAATATTCTCTTTCCCTCTGCTGCCTCCCTGCAATCCCCTCAGACAGACCCAATAATACAATTATGTTCTCTCTATATATTTTTTATATATGTACACAGACATAAATATATATGAGATCATATATACATTTATATATACATTTATCTCATAGATCTACCTTCCACATACGAAGGAAAACATGAGACCTTTGGCCTTTTGAGCCTTACTTGCTTCACTTAATACAATATTCTCCAGTTCCATCCACTTACTTACAAGTAACATAATTTCATTCTTCTTTAGGGCTGAATAATGCTCCACTGTGCACATACCCTACATTATCTTGATCCATTCATCATCTGAGCTGTTTCCAAAGCTTGGATGTTTTGGATAGTGCTGCAATAAACATGGGTGTGCAAGGGGTTCTATCATATCTTAGTGAGTAGTTCTTCATGTATATTCCCAGGAGTAAAATTGCTAGATCACATGGTAGCTCTATTTTCAGTTTTTCAAGGATTCTCCATACTGTTTTCCATAGTAGTTGCACTAATTTAAATTCCTACCCACAACCTACAAGTATTCCTTTTTCTCCACATTCTCAGCAGCATTTGTTTTTGTGTGTTATTGATGATAGCCATTCTGACTGAAATGAAATCTCAATGCCATTTTGATTTGCATTTCTTCATGACCAAGGATGTAGACCATTTCCCCATGTATTTATTACTGATTTGTACTTTTTCTTTTGAGAGTTGTCTATTCAGATCATTTGTTAATTTATTCAGTGGGTTGTTGATTCTTTGCAAGGTTTGTTTTTTGAGTTCCCTGTATATTCTAAATATGAATTCTTTGTCAGATATATTGATGGAAATGACTTTCACCCATTTTGTAGGCTGTCTCTTCAGTCCAGTGACTATTTCTTTGCTGTACAGAAGTTTCTTAGTTTCATCTGCTCTCATTTGTTAATGCTTTCTCTTAATTTCTGAGCTTAAAACATGTGGTCCAGGGTATTGCTGATTTTTTTCCTGCATTAATTTCACTGTTTCAGATCTTACATTAAGATCTTTAATATACTTTGAATTGATGCTAGTATAAAGCGAGACTGGGATCTAGTATCAATCTTCTGCAGTTGAACATGTAGTTTTCTCAGCAACACTTGTTGAAGAGGCTACCTTTCCTTTCTGGTGGGTGGGGAGGTGAGCGAGGTTTTTGGGTTCTGGCCTGAGTTTATATACCTGATAGTGACCTCACCACCCCTGTTATCAGCACTGCCACCTTAGTTTTAGCTTGTTTGCCTATCACCGTCACCTTAGGTTTGGCTTATTGGCATATTAGTCACCAGCTTAGTTTTGGCATATTAGTATATCAGTCTGTCATTCTCTGGCTGGTTTCTAAGTCCTATCACAACTAGCATATAATTCTTATTTCAACAATTTTTCATACTTTAACACAATACAATCCATCAATACAACAGAAATCTTATATGTGTTCACCACAAGCACATATTTTGGGCTCCTTGTCAAAGACAAGAAGGTTATAGTTATGTGGCTTCATATCTGGGTTCTCTATTCTGTTCCACTGGTCTTCATGCCTGTTTTTCTGCCAGTACCATGCTGTTTTTATTGTTATTGCTTTGTAATATAGTTTGAAGTCAGGTATTGTGATACCTCCAACGTTGTTCTTTTGACTGTTTATTGCCTTGGCTATTCATGGCCTCTTTTGTTTCCATATAAATTTAAGAGTAGATTTTTCAATCTCTTTTATTAATGTCATTGGAATTTTGATGGCAACTGCATTAAACATCTACATTACTTTTGGGAGTGTAGACATTTTTACTATGTTGATTCTACTAATCCATGAGCATGGGAGATCTCTCCAGTTTCTATAGTCTTCCTCAATCTCTTTCTTCAGGAGTTTATAGTTTTCCTTGTAGAGGTCATTCACATTCTTTGTTAAGTTTACTCCTAGGCAATTGATTTCTTTTTTTTGAGGCTATTGTAAATGGAATTGTTTTCCTATATCCTTTCTTAGTTTGTTCATGATTAGTGTATAGAAATGCTAATGCTTTTTCTATGTTGATTTTACATCTTGCTATCTTGCTATAGCTGTTGATGGTATCTAGGAGCTTTTGAGTACAGTTTTTTTGGTCTTTAAGGTTTAGGATCTTATCATCTGCAAATAGGGATATTTTGACAGTTTCTTTATCTACTTGTATTCCTTTTATTCCTTCTTCTTGCCTAATTGCTCTGGCTAGGAATTCCAGTAGTATGTTGAATAGGAGTGGGGATAGTAGGCATCCTTGTCTCATTCCTGATTTTACAGGGAATGTTTTCAGTTTTTTCTCCATTAAGTATAATGCTGGCTGTAGGTTTGTCATATATAGCTTTTATAATGTTGAAGTACTTTCCTTCTATTCCTAGTTTTCTTAGAGCTTTTATCATGAAAGGATGTTGGATCTTATCAAAGGCTTTATCTGCATCTATTGAGATGATCAAGTGGTTTTTGTCTTTGCTTCTGTTAATGTGGTTTATTACATTTATTGCTTTGCATACGTTGAACCACCTCTGCATTCCTGGGATGAAGCCTACTTGGTCGAGGTGAATGATCTTTTTGATGTGTTGCTGAATTCAGTTTGCCATTATTTTACTGAGGATTTTTGCATCAATGTTCATTAAGAAGATTGGCCTATAGTTCTCCTTTTTGGAGGTGCCTTTGCCTGGTTTTGGGATAAGTATAATACTGGCTTCATAAAATGTGTTAAGCAGTGTACTTCCCTTTCTATTTCATGGAACAGTTTAAGGAGGGTTGGTGTTAGTTCTTCTTTAAAGTTCTGATAGAATTCAGCAGAGAATCCATCAGGTCTTGGACTTTTGTTTTTTGGGTGACTCTTGATTGCTGCTTCCATTTCACTTTGTGTTATAGATCTATTCAGGGGATTAATGTCCTCTTGGTTCAGTTTTGGATGATCATAAGTATCTAGACATCTGTCCATTTCTTCAAGATTTTCAAATTTATTTGAATATAGGTTCTCAAAGTAGTCTCTGATTCTTTTCTGGACTTCCATTGTGTTTGCTGTTATCTCTCCTTTTGCATTCCTGATTTTATGATTTCAGTTTTTTCTCTCCTCATTTTAGTCAGGTTTGCCAGAGGTCTATTAATCTTGTTTATTTTTTCAAAGAACCAACTTTTTGTTTCATTAATTCTTTGTATTTTGTTTTTTTTTGGTTTCTATTTCATTGATTTAAGCCCTTATTTTTATTATTTCTCTCCTTCTATTTGTTTTGGGATTTGCTTGTTCTTGTTTATCTAGGAGTTGAAATGTAACATTAGGTCATTGATTTGAGATCTTTCTGTCCTTTTAATGTTTGCACTCATGGCTATAAACCCTCCTCTCAGGAATGCCTTTGCTGTGTCCCATAGGTTCTGGTAGGTTGTGTTTTCATTTTCATTGAATTCCAGGAACCTTTTCATTTCCTCTTTTATTTCATCAGTGACCCATTTTTCATTAAGCAATGAGTTGTTCAGTTTCAAGCTGTTTGCATGTTTTTTGTCTTTATTTTTGTTGTTGACTTCTAGTTTTAATGCATTGTAATCAAATAGAATGCATGGTATTATTTCTATTTTTTTTATATTTGCTGAGGCTTGCTTTGTGCCCTAGGATATGATGTATTTTGGAGAAGGTTCCATGGGCTGCTGAGAAAAATGTATGTTGTGTAGAAGTTGGATGAATCTTTCTGTAGACATCAACTAGGTCTTTTACTCTATGGTATGTTTTAGATCTAGGATATCTTTATTGATTTTTTGTTTGGATGACCTATCTATTGATGATAGTGGTATGTTACAGTCTCCTACTACCACTGTTTTGGAGTTAATATATGCTTTTATATCCTTCAAGGTATATTTGATGAAGTTAGGTGTGTTGATGTTGGGTGCATATAGGTTGATAATTGTTATTTCCTTTTTGTCTATTTCCCCTTTTATTAATATGGAATGTCTTTCTTTATCTCATTTGATCAATGTAGGTTTAAAGTCTACTTTGTCCACGATAAGAATTGCTTCCCCTGCCTGTTTTCGGGTCCATTGCCTTGGTAAATCTTCTTCCAGCCTTTCATACTAAGCCTATGTTTAGTTCCATCAATGAGAAGGGTCTCCTGTAAACAAAAAATTCTCATATCTTCCTTTTTAATCCAGTTTGTCAAACAGTGCCTTTTGACATGGGAGTTAATTCCATTAAAATTAAGTGTTAGTATTGATAGGTATGTGGTGATTCCTGTTATTTAATTGTCTTAGTTATTTGAGGGTTTGATTGTGTGTAGCTAAATCAATGTTACTCTCTACTTTCTTGCTATTTCTTTTCCTGTAATTTGACACTGCCTGCCCTTTCATGGTGATGTTGGGTTTCATTTTTGGTGTGCAGAATCCCTTGGAGAACCTTTTGCAGTGGTGGCTTTGTGGTCATATTTTGTTTTAGTTTCTGCTTATCATGGAAGACTTTTATTTCTCCATCTATTTTGAATGATAGTTTGGCTGAGTAGAGTATCCTAGGGTTGAAGTTATTTTCATTCAGTGCTTCGAAGACCTCATCCCAAGGTGTTCTTACTTTTAATGTGTCTGTTGAGAAGTCTGCTGTAATTTTGATGGATCTACCTTTGTATGTTATTTGTTTTTTCTCTCACAGCCTTCAATATTCTTTCTCTAATCTCTGTACTTGTTGTTGTAATGATAATATGTCATGGGATAGTTCTCTTTTGGTCAGGTCTTTTTGGTGTTCTGCAGTCTTCCTGTACCTGTATGGGTTTAGTTTTCTCTAGATTTCTGAAATATTCTGTTATTTTGTTGCATATATATTATGCATTCCTTTTGCTTGCACTTCTTCTCCTTCTTCAATGCCCATGATTCTCAGGTTTGGTCTTTTTATAGAGTCAGTAATTTCCTGCATTTTCTTTTCACAATTCTTGAGTTGTTGAACTAATAGTTCTTCAGTTTTTCCTTCAATTAGCATTTCATCTTTGAGTTCTGAGATTCTGTCTTCTGCTTGTTCTAGTCTGCTGGATTGGCCTTCTATTTTGTTTTGCATTTCTGTTTCATTCTTTTTTCTGAGGGTTTCCATATTCTGAGTTTCTTCCTCTTTAATATTGTCTATTTTCTTGTGCTTTCTCAAATCTCTATTTTTGTTGTCTTGGAATTTCTTGCGTGTCTCCTGTACATTTTTGTTGACCACATCCAGCATCATCTCTATAAAATTCTCATTGATTACTTGCAAGATTTCTTCTCTCAGTGTGTTCTTGTGGGCTTCATTGGGTTCTTTGGCATATTTATCTTCGTTTTGTTGGAGTCTAGATCTGGTCATCTGTTTTCTTCATTTGCCTCTGGTTCCTGTACTGATTTATTATTACGGGCAAAATGGTTTCCCTCTTTTTTCCATCTTCCCATTATTTCCCTTGCTGCTGTTACTGACCCTGTACTGTTGATAATGCAGTATTGTCTAGCTTGTAATAGGAACAATGATGGTACTTAAAATGGAAGGGTGAGAGGAGAGGGAAAGCAAAGAAGGTAAAGAAAAAGGGGGAAAAAGAAAACAAAACAAAACAAAAAACAGAGCAGAAGAAATAAACAGGGAGAGATAGTGTACTAATCAACAGTGAGCTAAAGAGGCATTAAAGAGACAGAGAGGATAAAATAAATAAATAAATAAATAAGAAGATAAAATAATAAAATAATAAAATTTCACAAGTTCAAATGCAATAAAGTTTCAGTCTTAATAGATTTAGTGTTAGTCCTTCAGCATCCAGTCCTGGTGTTGGTGTCTGAGTAGTAGTTCTGTTTTTGTCTCATCAAAGGGGAAAAAAAAATCCCAAGTTCAAATGCAATACAGTATCAGTCTCATCAATGAAAAAAAAATTCCCAAGTTCAAATGCAATACAATAAAAAAAAGAGAGACTGGAGACAACTTTGTGTATATATATCTGAGGCTGTGTCTCACCTGCCACCCACTGTCAGCCCACTGCTGCTTCAGGCTTTATTAATTATAGATCTCAGGAATGAGCTTTATACTGACCTCACACCACAGGCTTTGTTTATTTAATGTTTTCCTGGACACATGCCCCTTTTGTTTTCTCCAGTATACAGCCCTACCCACCTGTTGCAATTGCAGTCTTTTTTTATTTAGAGTTCACATCGGGATGTACCCCTCCCCCACTCTCTGGTGGAGTGTGCCACACTTTAGCCCTGATGGATGCCTTCTCCTCTCCAAGCACACTGGGGGAGGTGGCACCACATCCACCTTCTCTGGCCAACTTGTTTATTTACAGTTTGCATGTGTGAGTGCCTCTCTCCTCCTCTCCAGTGGAGTTTTCCACAGTACAGCCATTCTTACAAGCTTTCCCCTCTCCAAGGTTGCTGGGCAGGGGATGCTACTCCTGTCTTCTCTAGCCAACTTGTTTATTTACAGTTTACTTGAGGGATTGCACCTCCCCTACTCTCTGGAGCTCAGGGCACCCCACCCTCATTTTTATATGTCTTTTTTTTCCAGCTGCTTGTTTATTCAGCTGTTTTTTCGTTTTTCCCTGAGCTGGGGTCAATCTGTACAGGTTGCTATGCTGATTTGTCCCAGGGAGTACTGTGTGCCACTTATTTGTTCACCTGGTGGTCTTGCAAGCAAGTTAGGAGCTGGTATCTGGCAGCACGGGAACCTTCCTGGTTTCGCCATTTAACGTGGCATGGGGATGCTATGCTCAGGCTGGGGATGTGGAGGTGTCAGAGTTTTGCATCTTCTTCGTGGTTTTTCCTGCCAGGTGTATCTCCAGCATCTCTCCAAGAGTTTACTTTAGGAAGCATGCTTTCTGCTTCCTTTCTCTAGTTGCTATCTTGGAATCTCCCAAAATGGGTGTACCCAAAGTATACTGTGGGTATACTTTGCTTTGGTATTTTCAACCCCTTCCATTGCTCTCCCTTATTCCTTCACCTTCCACACTCCTATTTTTCAAGAGCTTTCCATACACAGCCATATATCCTCTACCTTCACACCTTATGCTTTTCAATATTACTGATGCTCTATCATTAATTCCACTATGGTCCATTAGTATAGAGGGCCTTATTTTTATTTCTTTTTTATTTGTTGATGCTTACTTTATGACCAAGGATGTGATCTATTTTGGAGAAAGTTCCATAGGCTGCTGAGAAAAATGTGCAATCTGTTGCTATTTGATGGTATACTCTATAAACGTCTGTTAAGTCCATTTTGTCCATAGTATTGGTTAGATCTAGGACATTGTGAATTTTTTCCCTGGATATTCTGTCTATTGGTGAGAATGGGGTACTGAGATCTCCCACTGGGATTGTATCTGGACCTATCTCTTCCTTTAAGCTCAGAAGTGTTTGTTTTATTAACTTGGGGGAACCAATGTTTGGTGCATATATATTCAGAATTGTTATTTCTTCTTGCTGGATTGTTCCCTTTATTAGTTTGTAGTGGCCTCGTTTTTATATTCACAGTTCACTTTTACTTTTTTAAAATCATTTTTACATTTACTTACACATGTATACATGGTTTGGGCCACGTCCCACCCAATAAATAAGCACATGAAAAGCACCATATATCATTAGGGAAGTAAAATATTAAAACCAAGATGAAATACTACTATATATCTAAGAGAAATGCTCAGTCCCCAAAACTGACAATACCAAATACTGATGAGTATGTGCAGCCACAGGAACTCTCATCCCATGCAGGTAAGAATGCAAAGTAGTATAGCTGCTTTGGAAAATAATTTCAAAGATTGGTATAAAGCCATGTAATTTTGCTCCTTGGTATTTGGCCAAACAAATGAAAACTTATATCCAAATAAGTACCTTTATAATAATGTTTATAATTGCCAAAATGTGAAGCCACAAAGATATTGTTTAATTGCTGAAGCAAGAAACAAACTGTGGCATATCATTATAATGGAGTATATTTCAACAATAATAATAAATGAGCTATGAAACCACAAAAATCTGAAGGATATTTAAAAGCATGCTGCTAAATGAAAGAAGCTAGTCTGAAATGCTTACATATCGTATCGTCCCAATTATATGGCACTGTGGAAAGCATAAAGCTATAGACATAAAAAAAAATCAGTTGTCCATAGACATTCTAGGTTGAAGGAAAGGGATTAACAGTTTCAGTACAGGTATTTTTAGAAGAATAAAACTATTCTATCAATTTGGCAAAATCTATACATCTGTACAACACAGAAATACCGTAAAGTTAACTGTGGACATTATTAATAATAAAGTACCAATATTAGCACAAGAATTATAACACATGTAGCACCTTAATGCCAGGTTTCAGTAATAGGTAATTGTCAGAAGGAGTGGCTAGTAAAGAGGGAAACTGTAAACTTCCTGTTCAATTTTTCCATGAACCTAAAACTTTTCTTAAAAATTAAGATTGTTAATTTAAAAAATAAGGAGGAAACTTTCAATTACCATAAAATTGTGGTTGATGGGGAAAAGAAAGCTCATTCCCTATAAAAATTAATGTTGCTTTTTTTCTATGAACCATAATTATCATTAACCCATTATCAAAAGTGCTAAGTTTTAGCAGAAAAATATCTTTTTAATATTGGCTCGATGCTGAGAATTTATTCAAAATTTGGTCATTTGTTATAGCCTACTTGGCTGCCCCAGAAAAATCTCAAGAAGATAAAAGATACATAGTGTCCAGTATAAACAAGAAATTGAATAAATGATACTAGTGTATCCATTTTCATGATTATTTAAAATGAATTTAAGGGAGTTCTATAGTTCAAGGTGATATCAAAAAGAATTAACCTAGAAGGTAACACACATGCACAGGAAATTAATGTGAGTCAATGCCCTGTATAGCTATCCTTATCTCAACCAGCAAAAACCCTTATTCCTTCCTATTATGGCTTATACTCTCTCTGCAACAAAATTAGAAATAAGGGCAAAATAGTTTCTGCTGGGTATTGAGGGGGTGGGGGGAGAGGGAGGGGGTGGAGTGGGTTGTAAGGGAGGGGATGGGGGCAGGGGGGAGAAATGACCCAAGCCTTGTATGCACATATGAATAATAAAAATAAATAAATAAATAAAGGAGTTCTATAAGAGATGTGATCAAAGATAAAATGTTTGAAATAACTCAAGTCAATTATTTTAATGTAATTTTAACAACCCAGTGAGTAGGTTTATACTATTCATTTATTTTCAGTACATTTAAGAATAAGGGCTCACAGTGAAATCTTAAATGTACAGATCATCTTAATTTTTTGAGGCAGTCCATAAAAATAATGGTAGCAGACTTAATGACTTACCATGAAATAGATAAGTCATGAGGGTCCAGTTGGCATACTTATCTAAGGACAATCAATCACAGGAAAACCTCCTTCAACTGGAATCTAAGTCAGTGAATTTTTCTGAAGTTAACTTTTAGTTGAAAGTAAATAATTTGACAAGACAGTATCAAAGATCTATTTTTAAAAATTTAACTTCTGGTTGTGCCATACAACCAGAACATTTAGTCTAATTTCATAACCTATTTTCAGAGTGTTAATGCTTCATGCTCAGAATAGTGGGCCCTCAAAGCAAAAGTTAGTCTATCATAAGAAACACTAAAAATAAGATATATATAATGACAGTAAGTATACTGCATAAAAATGCATGTATCTTTTCTTGAAAGAAGTTGGAAGATTTTGAAAAGTGTAACATTAAAATTTTCTATCAATTATCTATTATGAATGTATTTCATGTTGTTTTTCAAAATATGCATATAACATGTAAACATATTAAACTGGACAGCTATATGAATACAAAACACAAGAACTTATCCTCTAATTTTAAACTATAATTAGATATATTTTCACATTCCACTACAATCTTGCAAACAGTGTTCACATCAGGTACTTCCTAAATGAAGTTAAACAAAGGTAAAAAGTGTTTGTATTGGAATGGTGTGAACATACTGGGCATTGCTTCAGAGGGTGTTGTTAACTTTAAAAGGTCAGCCCAGTGGAGAAATAGAAAAAATACTCTGAAATTATTTGAGCTCTGCTCTTGCCACAATTTAGCATTATTATTAAAGAAATATATGAAAAACTGGACTAGATTTTTAGAAAGGTATTCTTCCTTTACCTAATACCAGAAAAAGAAACAGGAAAATAGTAGCAAAGAGTTTATTGGCAGAAAACAATTTGCTAAAATCAACTGAAATTTACTAAATTCAGCTTCTTCTTTGCTGTATAGATCTTAATTCATACTATAATTCTAACTGCCTGTGGGTCATACGTATATTAATATATAAATCTCTACATATGTGTAATTGTGGATTCTTAGAAAAAATATTGCACATAAATATTAAAAATTTAAACTTTTCCAAGCAGGAAGAATTCAGATTTTTATTGTGCATTTAACCCTCAAGGTGTGTAATGTAATGGAACAAAAACAGGGAGCACAATATTTCTGTTCCAGTTAGACATGTGTTTATATCATTCCCTTGGACAAGTTCTTTACCTTCTCTGGATTTTGGTTTCTTCATCAGTAAACAGGGTGCTAAAATTAAGTTATAACCAAGGTTAAACTTTGTTTATAATTTTATAACCTAAACCTTCTATAATCTATAATGCATGCACTCTCTCTTTATATAGATACATGTATATACATGTATGTGTGTATATTCATATCTAAGTGTATACTCTGTTTTAAAATAGTATCACAGGGGGGGGATCCAAGATGGTGACTAGGGTACAGAAGAAGAAACCCTAAGCTCTGTGACTCCAAAACTTTTCCTGAGGTGCTATAGCCACACATGGGTAATTCTGACTGCTTCTACCTAAAATAATAGTTGCCATCACATTAAGTGCATGGAAAAATTCAAAGACTGACCTAAAATCAGCCTTTAATTGCACCTAATAGCTGCGACTCATGGCACAGCCAAAATGGTGGGTCTAGCCCCAGGTAAACCCTCTTCCCCCATGGCATTTTTTTCTTCTTCCCTTCTCTTCTCCTTCCTCCATCAAGTGGAAATAAAGAATCAAGCAGAATCAAATTTTCAACACCCTGAACCACTAGCCAGTGGAAAGCCTCCCCATACCACGCTGCACTGAGAAAATTTGGCACCATTTCTCACCAGCAGCACCAACTCCAAACCTGCATGCATGTCAGTTGATACAACAAGCAGGTGAGCACCACACACCATGCAGGACTCCCCATCCACTCCCAGGAACATAAACCATCACAGTCCCTGGGGAGACAGATTCCCCCCTTCAACAAAACTGAAAAACAAACAGCAAACTGTAATAAAACATGAGCAGTGGGAGTGGGTGGAATGCTGAATCTCCAACTGAGAAAGGGGGCAGGGCAATGAGCTAAATTCAGCACCGTACTCTCAGTAAATAAACACAGTGATAAGCCACCCCTAAAAATAGTGGATCACAGAGCTGACATCCAGAGCCAGAGAGCAGCATTCAAAACCAAACTACCTTGCAAAACTGAAAAACAAATAGAAAACTGTACTCAAACACAGACAGTGGAGGGAGCAGGTGGCATGCTGAACCAACCCCAGAGAAAGGGGGAAGGACAAAGAACTAGACTCCTAGTGCTGAACCCTCAGTAAACAAACACAGCAATAAGTCACCTCCAAAGCAGGGCAGGCAGTGGATCACAGAGATGATCTCCTGAACCAGAGGGAAGCATTAAAAATTGAATTGCCCCACTTCACTGGGGAAGGAGCTGACCAAACAGCTGCAGCTAAAGAATAATACAGCTGTCAGCTGGGGAAAACAATAGCTCAGAACACCCTGCATGATCTGGCAAACCTACTGTACCTCACAATTTCAACAAAACTGGTAGACAAAAAAACAAAACACTACTCACAAACCAATCACCTGGTGAGACCACATCAAAGTTTCTGCTTATATGCCAATATCAGGACTGGATGCCAGAGGAGTAACACTAGAATTTAAACTAAGATTGAAATTCTATTGTTCCTGAATCTGGTGTTTTTTTATTATATTTTTCTTTCCTTTTTTTGGCGGGAGGGGTTTGTTTGTTATATTATTGTGGGTTTTTAATTCTTTATTTCTATTTTCTTTTTTCTTTCTGTACTATCAATTTTACCATCACTATTTTCTTATCCTTACTCTTACCCCCTTTGCACTCCCTCTTTCTCCACTGCTAGCATCCATTGCTCTCCTTCCCAACTACTCTTTCTGCCCCTCTCATTCACTCTATCCCCCTGCCCACATCTTCCCCTCCCACTCTCCTCAAACCTGTCACCAGACTACCCTTCCTTCCTATGCTCTCAACACCTGATGACCAACCTATTATACAAGCTTTACACAACCCTAACTCCCTGCAATCCCTGAAACAAGCACCATACACTACAACAACAAAAATGCACCCAAACACACACAAGGGCCACAAAACCCAGCAGGCCCCACATTGCTTTATCCACTCACCCACCCTACTTTCTGCCTCCCACTTTGGTGCCACCATAACCAATTCCCCAAATTGTTATAGCTAAGCTAACAAATGTTAACCTCCTAATGCCAGCTGCTTATACATATTACCACCAAGGGGTCTTCTATATAATATATAAACAACTGGTTGGGTATTGAACCTGTGAATTAGCTATTGCTAAATTACACCTCCAGACCAGAGACAGAAATAGCACACCAACCTATCTAACAATCAAGACAACCACAACACAAAAATAAAATCATGGGAAAGAAAACAAGTGACTAAAACCACCACTATCTATCAAGAACATAGTTGTACAGTACCAAGTGGAGTGATGGGAAGAAGAAGGGATAGAAACCACTCTCCTAAAAAAATAATTTAATACATGGTTCAGAGGGAAATGAAGAAAATGGATACTGAGTTCCTGACCCCAACAATAGAAAGCTAAATTAAGTAAGGAGCCCAGAGATACCCACAAAAACACCCTCAAAGAAGAAATCTTGCAAGAAATCACTGAGAGTTTCATGAAGAAGACACAAGATGTGATTAACCAAATGTAAAAGATGCACTCAAGAAATTTCAAGACACCAAAAATAAAGAACATGAGAAAACACAGAAACAAATAAATGAACTCAGAGGCACCCTAAATAAACACCAAAGTGAAACAGAGAACACTACAAATTGAGAGATAAATGAATTAAAGATGAAAACAAAAAACATTAACGAGGAAGGGACCCAGAATACATAAAACCTCTGAAAAAAATAATCAAACAGAAACGCAAAACACAGTGGAAGGCCATTCCAGCAAAGAGAACAAATGGAAGACAGAATCTCAGAACTCCAAGATAAAATAGAAGTTAAAGAAAAAAACTGAAGAAATGTTAGTCAAACAACTCAAGAGCTGTGAAAGGAATATGCACAAACTCATCAACTCCATCAAAAGACCAAACCTGAGAATCATGGGTATTGAAGAAGGAAAAGAGGTCCAAACAAAAGTGATTCATAATATATTCAATAAAATAATAACAGAAAATTTACAAAATCTCAAGAAAGTTTTGCTCATTCAGGTACAGCAAGCCTCCAGGACCCCAAACAGACTTGCCCAAAATAGAAACTACCCATGGCATATTATCATTAAAACAACAAGCACAGAGAATAGAGAAAGGATACTGAAAGCTGTAAGACAGAAAAAACAAATAACATATGAAGGTAAACCCATCAAAATCACAGCAGATTCCTCAACAGAAACCTTAAAAGCAAAAAGGGCATTGAGTGAGGCATTTCAAGCACTGAATGAAAATAACTTCTACCCTAAAATACTCTACCCAGCTAAACTATCATTCAAAATAGAAGGAGCAATAAAAATCTATGATAAGCAGAAAATAAAACAATATATGACCACCAAGCCACCACTGCAAAAGATTCTCTAAGGAATTCTGAACACAGAACATGAAAGCAAACAAAACCAAGAGAGGACAGGTAGTATTAAACCACAGGAGAAGAAAAGACAGGGAATCAGAGAATAGCATTGATTCAGCAGCACACAATCAAGCCCTTAAACAACAACAACAACAAAAAAATAAATGACAGGAATCACTGCATACCTATCAATATTAACACTGAATGTCAATGGATTCAACTTCCCCATCAAAAGACAGCATTTGGCAAACTGGATTAAAGAGGAAGATCCAACAATCTGTTGTTTATAGGAGACCCATTTCATTGGCAGAAACAAACACTGGCTTAGGGTGTTAGGATGGAAGATGATTTTACCAAGCTAGTGGTCCCTCAAAACAGGCAGAAGTAGCAATACTTGTATCAGACAAAGTAGACTTCAAACTTACATTGATCAAACAATATAAAGAAGGACACTCCATACTAACAAAAGGGGAAATACACCAAAAGGAAATAATAATCATCAACCTTTATGCATCCAAAGTCAGTGTACCCAATTTCATCAAACATACCCTAACAGACTTAAAAGCACATAAAGACTCCAACACAGAGATAGTGTGAGACTTCCCCAAAATGAATGAACCAATAAAGAAGTGGGCAACTGAACTAAACAGAACTTTTTCAAAAGAAGAAATACAAATGTCCAAAAAACACATGAAAAAAATGCTCACCATCCCTGGCCATAAAGAGAATACAAATCAAAACCACACTAAGATTCCACCTCACTCCTGTTAGAATAAGTATCATCAAGAACACCACCAACAACAAATGTTGGCAAGGATGCAGGAAAAAGGAACCCTCATACACTGCTGGTGGAAATGTAAGCTAGTACAACCACTTTGGGAAACAATATGGAAGCTTCTTAAAAACTGAACATAGATCTGCCATATGATCCAGCAATGCCACTCCTAGGGATATACCCAAAGGAATGTGGCACAGTTTACTCCAGAGGCACCTGCATACCCATGTTTACTGCAGCATTATTCACAGTAGCTAAGTTATGGAAACAGCCAAGGTGCCCCAATACTGAAGAATGGATTAAGAAATGTGGTATTTAAACTCAATGGAATTTTACTCACCACAAAGATGAATGAAAATTTGTCATTTGCAAGTAAATGTATGGAACTGGAGAACGTCATCTTAACTGAAGTTAGCCAGGCTTAGAAGGCCAAAAATCGTATGTTCTCTTTCATATGTGAAGTATACACCTAAAACAAATGCAGTAATATCTTTGGACATTGGTCATACACTAAGGAGAGAATGCATACAGGAGCAATAAGGAAAGGGAAGGAAACCTAAAACTTGAAAGTGCTTGATGTGCCCACTGTAGAGGAGCTAACAAAGTAATCATAAAGTGGCAGAGGCCACTATGGGAAGGTGACCAGGAAGTAGTGAAGAGGTCTGGTGGAGATGAACTAATTTGAGTTGTAATACACATGTGCATGGAGGCAACGCTAAGAATCTCTCTATATAGCTATCTTCAACTCAAGCTAGCAAAATGCTATGTCTTTCTTATTATCTCTTATGTTTTCTCTTCAACAAAATAGAAGAAGAAGAGGGCAGAACCTGTTCTGCAAGGGGGTAGGGGGGGAGGAAGAGTTGGGTGGGAGATGGGGGGAGAGAAGGCCCAAACAATGTATACACATATGAATAAATGAATAAACAATAAATAAATAAATAAATAAATAGTATCACAGGATCTTGTATTTGACAAAGTATCCTTAGCAACACCATTTCTTTGATAAATTAGTACATTTTATCACTAGGCTTCAATTAGGACATAAAGGAGGATTATTGGAGTTATGTTTTACAGCCTGTATAGGTGTCCAAGAACTTAGCCAAAATATTTTGCAATAGTCTAAGAAGGTATTACTAGGACTACAAAGATGACTAAACAAAAGTAGCCCTAATTCAGGCTGCAAACTACTATTTGTTCTACCTAACTACCATGTCTCCTGTCTTAAGAACAGAAGACTAAGAAGTTTTCTTTCCAGTTACAAATTGTGTTGGTCACTTTTAGGTATAAATGTGACTAAATTAAGCAATATTTAGAGAATGATAAAGCATTATTTTGAGATGTTGCAGGGAAGATGTTTCCAGGGGAGATTAGTATGTGAGTCTGAGTGGACTAAGTGGGGAAGATCTACCCTCAATGTGCATGAGAACCATGTACTCAGTTGTGGGCCCTGACAGAATTAAAAAGGTGATACCCTTTTCTCCTGGCACTAGGATACACTCTTTTTCTGCACTTAAGTGTTAGAAATACAGACTGACTGGTCTTTGCACTCCAAGACTTACACCAGTGACCTCCTGTGTTCCTGAATTCTATGGCTTTCAGACTTGGACTGAGCCAGGCCACTGGCAGCCTAGAGTATTCAGCTTGCAGGCAGCCTGCTGTGGAAATTCTCCATAATTACATTAGACAATTATCCAAATAATTCTCCTCTCATATATCTATACACATGTATATTATATTGATTCTATCTTGCTGGAGAATCCTGAATATTACATATGTTCTGCCCAATCAATTTTCACACTAGACCAAGGAGATTCTGAGAAGTGGAAAGTGGTACTTCCTAAAATCCACAGCCTCATTAAGATGAAAAATGTTACTACAATCCTTACAATTCTAACTTTTTCTTGTGTTATAATTTAGGCTGGAAAAGATAAGCAATATCTTGAATATGTAATTGTATGTGTGCACATGTGTATGTATGCTTATGTAGATGTTGCATGTATGTACATGTGTGTGTTTGGAACATTGCAAAAGTACCAGTGCTCATGGGTTACTTAAGAGAACCTCATAAGATCAGATTCTTAGAGAAGAGCTTATTCTTTGAGATTCCTTACTTCACCAAGATAATAAAAGTAGGTTTATTATTAACAGGAAGGGTAAGGATTCTCACATTAAGTAAAAACTAGGTGTTAGCATCTATCTTTCAGTAGCACTATATTTTAAGATTAGAGACCTATTACGTTATAGCTATAAAAGTTTCCACTATCAGTAGTTTACCTAAACAGTTTTGCTCTACAGTTGTGAAAACAGATTTTATCTCAATTCTAAAATTCTGCAAGTTTTAAATATGATTGATGATTAAGTATTTTCTTTTCTGTTTTTGTGGACCTCATCAAAAAATTACAAGAAACTATTCCCTATGAAAACATGGCCTAATAGGCTTGAAAAAGACCTCTGGATTATAATTAAACAAAAATAAAATTAAAAAGTCAAGTAACACAATATTGTAAATCAAATCAAACATCTTCATTGTGAATCAATAAAATCAGTCATTTTCAAGGTGATTTATCTATCACATGTCTGCACAAACTTCCATTTTCATCAAGTTCATTTGGAACTTTTGCAAGTATAAAAATTGCCATTTTCTTATTTTCTGTTTTTTTGTAAGCAGTTTAAGTCTCATTTAGGAGCTATCCAAAGACTGACTAGTCCATGGAGTCATTTATATTTATTGGTTTCATTCTTCCAACATAATTTCACATTTTTTTCATCTGACTCCACACTATAATATTATGACACACCTATGTTTTGACAGAATTCTGTTTTGTTGGCTTGGTATTGATTTACCACCTAGATCTCAAAGCAAACAAAGCTATCTCCCTCCATACACCCACCTGCCTTAAATAAATAAATATGAAAAAAGTAAAAGACAAACATTTTTCTTTTCTTTTTAAACTGGGAGCACAGCATTTTACTATACATATGCATCACAAAAGTATGACATAGCTGAGAGTGTCATCAAATGTAGATAATTTCTAAAATTCAGTTCCTAAGCTAAGGATCATACTTACTCTGTAGTTTCATAAAAACTATATACAGCAACAGATTAAACGTCAAATTATTCTTTCTTTTCAGTAACTAACAAATAATTTATAGGAATTAAAGAAAGCACCTCTTACTTTTCCATCTTAGAAATATCTAGACTGTTTTTAATTTTTTTGGAAATGATTACCCACTAGAAAGTGAACACTTTACCACATTAACCTTAGTGTGATCTTGATTTTCTGAATAAAGATATAAGGGCTTTCCATCCCTATTTTCATTCTGGGCACTGAGTTTTTACTTCTCCTCTGAGACTGCTTGCCTTCTGCAAATTAGTCAATTCATTCCACTGTTTGGTACTTTGATTCATCTATTCCAATTTTTCCCTAGGTCATCTTCCCTCCTAAAAATTATACTTAATATTACTTATTGATACTCTAAGGCTGCTCACTGAAGCAAAGAATTTTGCATCTTATAATGAGTTATATATTAGAAAGTAAAAGTCTAAAATGGACTTTGGAACTTGGGAGATGACGTTCAGCATCGAGAAAATGAAGGACACATAGACAATTAACATTTTTTAAATTAGATTTGCAGTCACAATTCAGTTTGAGCTGCTTTCTCATATGTAAACTTTTGCCTTCAATTCAACTGAGTTGCAAAATATCAATTTAGCACTCTGACCATAGAATATGATTAAGATCTTATATGCAGGTGAGGTGCATTTTATTGCCAAGGATGGTATAGAACTTTAAGTATATAAAGTGAGCTCTTGACATATTGAAGATGGAACCTCATTAACTTGAGCAAGCTAGTGACACACAGATAATGCTACTGAACTAAAACTTTAAGTGTATGATTCATATTTCAAAATTTGCAGGGGGTCATGAAGTTGTATAAAACAAGCTCTGGATTAACCATCTTTTCCAGAAGTAATTAAATGCAAGTCAAAGGAAGTGATACCCCTTAGCAGGCAACGAATTTTTTTGCCTTTTAACTTTGTCATTTTTTTAAATTGGGCCTGAAAATCAAGGTTCCTAAAAACATAAAAGGTAAACATCCTGGCCAGGAGACTGAAGCAATCTGCCAAAAAGAATCATTGAGAGAAAGGAGACATAAGGATTCAGGTATAAAGCTGAAGTAAAGCTTAGAATGTTGAATGCCCTTTATTTTTGTGGCCTTGTATAACAGCAGTGCCAGAAATTATACTTGCCTGTCCCTCTATCATTGTACACATGCACAGAGCTTCAGGTACTATGCCCAGTGTGCCTTAAAGACAGACTGCAGTGACACATTCCCAATAATCAATAAAGCTGTACATTTTGTGAGAGCAGGAACTATGACTACAAACCTTAACAACTAGTAGGCACTGATACACAGTAGGTGCTTAATAAATATCTTTTAATTAAATGAAATTAACAAATACATCCAAAATGTTCCCAGGGACTTTCCTAGAGTAGTTTTTCTCAGGTCCTTTTCCTTCAACTCTACCACTGTCCTATGATTGGCAGTGCCATATTTGAGTAGTATGATTAGAGTGTTAGATTTAATTCAGATAAAGAGAAGAAAGAAATGACAGTCTATCTCATATATTGCCGGGATCGCAGAGGTCCTTAACCTGAAAGGGCTCAGGGCAGGAATGAGCAAGACAAGACAAGACACATGTCGAGAGGGCCAGCAGGATGATGACCAACTGGCAAAGTTTTATTTTTCTCAGTGAGCTTTATACAAAAGAGGAAGAGACTTAAAGATCAAAAACACTCTGACCCAGTTACAACCTTTGTTTTTGCCACCATTTCTTTTTGCCAGTGTCCTTGACTAAGTATAAACTTCTTTTCAGTCAAGGGAAACCATTTAGCGTTCCTTCCCACCGTGATAGAGACACGGTGCACCTGCAGATTTTGACCTTGTCAGAGTGCTGCTAAGCCACAGCGACCTTGTCAGACTGTGGCTTTTGGTTCCCAACAATGTATGTATTAATGCATCTTATAAAAAACGTATATCGACTTTAAAACTGAAATTTTTATTTTATTTTATTTGAAAGCATTGATTGGGGCTGTATAAAACAAAACTTTGAACTTATCTGCTGTCAGCTTCTGCTTTGTTAAGGAATTGTTTTACCTCTTCACTAAAACCCTCCAACATCACCACCCTCTTTCCCTTTCAGCCTTCTTGAAACCCCTTATTACCTTTGACTTGACTTTTCCTGATGGTTAAAGCATAGATGATCAATAGCTCATTAGCAGTGTTCTATTGTTTGCTTTGAGCCCTAAATATTTTCATTGTTTTACCCAATTATTCTATTTTCTCCTGCCTTCTGATTCAAAGTTACTGCATCATGTGGTTTTCCTCCTCCTTTAATTAGGAAGAGGGATGCCAAGATCAGTATCCCAATGGTACCTCATTCCCTTTTTCAGGGTTACCTTTCAAGTATATAATACCACTGGCTGTATAAGGGAACAACTCCTTTTTTACTTCTGCACATAAAACCAAAACATCTTGAATATAATAAATAGGAAGCATCTTACAATAAATATAGTCCTCTTTGAAACTATCAGATTCTGGTGGTGCTAAAAGTACAAGTGACAACCTAAAACAGTCTTCATATGCTGTTAGTTAAACCACAATGGGAATTAATATGCCACATACAAACACTTTTTGTTTTGATGGCATGGCATTTTCTGTTTTATAGAAAAACCTTAATCTTTTTCAAAGTGTTGGCTCTGAAATCTGAAACTTCTCAAAACACATTCAGATCTCTGCAAGCCTAATAACAGCCATTGAATATTTTGAAGGAAATGGCTTTTTGTGCAAAATTATTTTTTAAATTCCTTTTCAACTAAATCACTTAACAGATGGTGGTGGGAGGGAGTTTGCACTAGCAGAGAACATAATAGAAAAGAGCACAGGAACTAAAAGCCAGATGATTTATTAAAATACAATATTCGAGACTTCCAAATCAACAACTAAAAGAGAAACTCCTAAATTTCAAAATGACTTGGCCTAATTATAAAGCAGTATGACAATTCTATTTAAAAAAGCAGTGTTTTCTAACTTTTTTATTCAGCAGAGTCCTTTTATTCAATGAAAATCACTGCTAGCAATCCAACATCTATACCTCCTCCCAAAAAAATGGTGCTTTAATTGAAGTAAAGATGAGGAACTTTCCTCCTTCCTGCTTTATCTCAGCCCACGATGATACCTACAGATGAGTCAAAGAACTCAGGAGTTCAGAAAAGCATGGTATCCTTCTACAGAACTTCTACAATTTCCCCATAAACATTCTTTAGCAGCACAGACAAATCAAGATTTATGTTTCACTGTATTTGTTTCTGCACATTTTGGGGGTATCGTTGACATAATTTTCAATGATAACTGATATTAAACAACTGTAAAACGTGAATTTGTACTATTTCGGGTGCTGTTTTACAAAAGAAATGAGCATTGAGATTTTTGTTTAATTGTGACTTCTTGTCTGCACAATTTTGTGTATCATTAACATAATTTTTAAAGATAACTAGTATAAAACATGTGTACTACTTATGTCAATATTTACTATCATATGTTTTGTCTTTAAAAAGCCAGTGCATGCCTACCTTCATTTGTCTTTGTAAATTTTCAATGAAGTAAAGCAAGTACAATGTCTAGGATGTTAATCAGTTTTAAAACTTCATTTACAAAACCAACTCCCTGCCACTTCCTCCCCAAACACTCACACTTTCAACTGTTTAATTGATTCCTTTCACGTTCAAATAAATATTAAAAAAAAATTGTGGGCTAGTTGAGTGGCTCAGAACATAAATGAGCCTGCCTCTGCGCACCAAGTGTGAGGCCCTGAGTTCAAATCCCAATGCTGGAAAAGAAAACTCAAACCAAAACAACAACAAAAAACCCATTTATATAACTATTTTTTAATTTTTCAGTTTTAAAAATTATATTTTCCATTAAAGAAGATGAAACCTTTATCAATCTCCTACTTCTCCCAAACATAAATGCTGAATTACTATTACTAACCTTTTTCCCACAATTATATGAAAATTTTGTTAAGATCAATATTAGTGGTTTATATCACCATGACTACTACTCATAACTCAACCATATAATATACTATGATTGCATTTCATTTCATGCCTAACTTTTTATTTTCCTTGGAGTTAACCATTATATTGAAATTTTATTTGCTTAATTTACTAATTATTACCACTGACTCAAACATTTATGCCCTCTCTCATTTTACAATTTTCTTCCTAGTATATTTAAACACATTAGTTTCACAATTAATTCTCCTAATGTCCCTGAAAGCTTCTAGCCTGTTATAAACTGGAGTAGCTCTTCTTTTAAGCCTTCATCAAGCTTGTCTTGTAACTTCCCTTCACCCTCACCCTGGCTTTTTATTTTTATCATCTTTCTGAAATACTTGGTCTTATGTTTCTTGGTATAGCTCTTCTGTTAGCAGTTTCTTGAAAAGAGTGCCTAGAAGGTTCATTTTTAGAGAAAATGCATGTATGCAATTAATCCATCTTCATACTTAGCTAACAGTTTATGTTTAGAATTGTAGACTAGCAATTGTTAGTCTTCAGAATTTTGAGGATACTCTTCAGGTATTTTCTAGATTCTGATGTTGCTTTTGAGAACTTGAGTCACCTTAGAATTACATTTTGAATTTTTGTTTATATGTTTTCCAACTCTTTGAATGCTTGTAGGATTTTATTTTTGTTTTTAGTGTAATAAAATTTCAAGACAATAGTTTAGAGTCATTGAAATCAAGTTATACTTCCTGTAATCTCATATGTAAATTAACCTTATCTTTAAAAATAAAAATGAGAATAATAGACAACTCTTGAGCATGTTCTAAGTATTAAAATGGGTTAATACAGGAAAAGTGTTTAGAACAATAGCTGGCATGTGATAGGCATTCAATAAATATGAAGCATTGTTGGAATGAGTCTAGTTTTTGTGCAGGAAATTGATGAACCCTACTAAGTGACAAGCAACATACTTCACAGCTGATAAATTTATGTGAAGAAATATTTAATTATTTTTTCCCTTCTATTTTTTTCATTCTCTCTCTCTCTCTCTCTCTTATTTTCTGTCTTTCTCTCTCTCTCCCCTCTCCTTTTCCTCTCTTGTGCTCTTCTCTCCTCTCCTCTCCACTTTCTCTCTCTCTGGAATTTGAACTAACTCCTGATTTTCTTATCTTTCTATTTTCCATCTCTTTATTGTCTCTTTTTCTGGAATACATCCTAAACTTTATCTCCCAGCTACTTGGAGTTTTTGTTGGTTTGTTGGTTTGTTTTTCATGTCTTATAACACAATGTGAACTTCTAGTACATTTTAAAATCAATTTTCTGAATGTTTCACTTTTATCTGATGTATTATTTTTCGGTGTGTGTGTTGTGTGTGTGTGTGCACGTGCATTTGAGTTTTCTTCTTTATTCATAATCTTGCTCAACCAATTTGATTATTAGTTTATTTTCTCTTTGCTTGTTCTCATTTCATTCTTAAATCTTTTTGCTTTCCTGAAATTCCTGTTAATGCTTACTACATGCTCATATTGAAGTTGGTAAAGGAGGGTGAATATGGTTGATGATATTTTCTACATATGTATGAATATGGAACATTGAAACCTGTTGAAGGCATTTTGAGAAAGGAAAGGAGAAGAGGAAGAAAAATAGAGAGGATGAGCCAAACCAGGGTATATTTTATGCATATATGGAAATGTAACAATGAAATCCCCATAAAATTATTACATATTAATAAAAATGTTAAAAACAGTGAAGCACTGAAAAGCTAATTGAAAGTTTTAGACACAAGTTTTATACTGTGCTCTTTACTGTATAGTGATATATTTCAGGCAATTTCTAAAGGAAAATCCAAATGTCTGTATCAGTAGGTCTCTTGTTGGGTCGTCAGATCCTCCAGAAAAGTGTCTGTCTTGTTGGTATCCTGATTGTCAACATTCAGGAGCAAGATGGGGCAGGGGACTTCAATTCATTTAGTATATAGGTGTCTGTAGTCAAGATATACCAATTCAACTATGCTAGAAGTTCCTCAGTCCAGATACCCTCCACTTCATCCTTTCCAAAGAATAAAAATATAGTCATTTGTTAGACATGGGAAGAAAATGTTACTACTTGTGGGGAGTATGGATGGAAATTTTGTTTATTTTTTTAGTTTTCAATTTACCATCCTGCTTTTAACTGAACTTTCCTCCCCACAACGTGAGGTAACTGGTATAGCAATTTCCAAGACTCTGGATATACCTCAACACATTGAACTTCCACCTTAAGATTCAGATATCTTAGATTTTTCTAAGAGAGTTATCATTCATCCTTCTGATTTTCAGCTTCCCAAAATTTTTTCTATTATGCATTTATTCCCTTTGTCTATGAATGTATATAACTTAGAAATTCCTTAACTATTTTTATGGACAGGCTTTAGGAACAGGTAGAGATATATGCATATGTCATGGCTACCATATTTATTTGTAAGTCTCCCAATGCAATTTTCACTATAAATGAACTTTCCTATAATAATTTTATTTTGATTTATATTTGCTATTTGGACAGAAATGGGAGGACACATTTTATAATAGAAGACTGTAATTCAGTATGCCATTTAAAGATAAAATGAGCTCATTTCCTTTGGCCTATATGGTAGGGAAAAGCTACTCTTTTACTTGGTTGATATGTGTGATGAATTACATTGCTTAGAACTGAGAACTCTAATTTACAGTAACAATACTGTACAGAAGTGTCCATATAAGTAAAAATGTAGTATGTTTTAACAAATTAATGTGGTCAATGTTAAGCAATCCCTCTAGCATTAATGCTTTGCAGACAGAAATGCTAGCATCATCAATTTTTAAAATTATATTTTTACATCACCCCCATCACCTCCCTTCCTCCACACCCTCCCCGCCCTACTTAAAGCTATTGCAAGAGGTTTCTTTGTTCTATTTCATATAAGTATAAGTAGTCCATCAACCACATTCCCTCACTTTAATCTCCTTCATTCACCCTCTCTCTTCCCACAAGTACCACCACACACACTCTACTTATTTTACAGTTCTTTCTTTCATTATTAATATCTAAGTCAATGTTTAGTGGGTTTTGTCAATATATCCCTGTTGTGAGTATACTTTACTTTGGTCTGTTCAACCCTTTCCATTACTCTTCCTTACCCCTTTACCTCCCAGCCCCCCCTTTTCAACCACTTTCAATACACATCCTTATATTCCCTACTTTCACATCTTATGTTATGTGATATTACTGATGCTCTATCATTTTCCCTTCCTTTCCCTCTTTCTCTGAGTTTCAAAGAGTAGTTCCACTATTACAAATGTCTTCTACATATGAGTTTATATATGATCATTTTTGTTGTTGTGTGTGTTTATCTTTTGGATCTATCTTCCACATATGAGAGAAAACATGTGACCATTGTCTTTTTGAGCCTGGCTTACTGAACTTGACATGATGTCCTCCAATTGTATGCATTTACCTTTAAACCACATAGTGTCATTATTCCTTATGGCTGAGTAAAACTCCATTGTGTGTATATACCACATTTTTTGATTCATTTATCAGTTGTAGGGCAAACTGTTTATTAAAGCTTTCACAATAGTTACTGAAATAATATTCCAATATTGTGTTTTTGATAGGTAAAAGGAAAAAAATGAGAGACAGATTATAGCATGGCAGATGTATGGGAAATTATATATTGATATGATTAATAATATTATAGTTTCTTTTAAAAGGTAAATGAAATAACGAGCTTAAAGAAATCGTGTGTAAGACTAGAAGATATATTTCAGTAACAAACACTATCTTTCCACTGCTTATTTTTAGGAAATAATTTTTGCCTAAGCTCCTGAATTAATATACACTCTCACCAATATTTTAGCAACTTCAATTGGCATGAAAATTTTGACATTAGTTCAAATCTCTGTAAATGAATCAAGTGTCAAGACCTAATAATATTTTCATAATTTTGTTTGCCTTCATACTAAATTATCATTCACAGCAATTCCACCAGTTACATTTTTTTTGATTTTCTTTTTTTCACAAATATCTAACAACATTCATCAAAGCAGTAAAAATTGTAAAAATCACTGATTTGTGGCCAGTAACAAAGGGTATTCACCTGTAATGTGTTAGCATGATTAATTAAACATTAACTATCCAGATAATAATGACCACTTGCATATTTGCTGTCAATATTAAGGACAAAATCACAAAAAAGAGTAAAACTCTGAAACAGTTATTACTGCAGAACAACTTTCATGGTCAACTTTCCATTGTAAGAATTTAATCATCATGTACAAAGAGCATATTAACTTACTAGCAATAAGAGCTGTAAGCTTAATTTCCCATGATCTATACAAAAAAAATCAGCTCTCTTAAGCTCACTTCTATTTAAAAGTAAAATTCAACATCACTTAAAACCTATTGGAGACATTAATATTGCAATATAACCAAATGGTAAATAATTCTCTCTCTCTCTCTCTCTCTCTATCTCTATCTCTTTCTCCATCTCCCTCCCTCCTTCCCCTTCTCTCTTTCTCTCTGTCATTATCAAAAGTTAAAAATTTGTACACTTTTTTGTAAATAGCATATATTTGAATGCTTATAGAGATTTTATAGGGCCCTTGTAGCCAATATTAAAAATCATTTAAAAAATTTTAATAGTTACTTGTGATGTACTGATTATCAATTAGCTAAGAACTGTATTTTATTTCAAAATTGACATCAAGAGAATGGATCACTGAGTTCCTTTGAAACTTTTAGCCAACTACTTTCCAAATATTAACATTATTCATGAACAACACACATACCAATACTAATAATATTGGTTAAAAACACTTTGGTTTGAGTAGATGTTCCATTGCTTAACTTATTTCAATAATTAAAGAAATACCTGTTGAGTGCAGGGACTACTTTGATGGAGAAAGAGCCTGGTTGAAGAACTTTGGCTTAGACACCAGACCGCAAGTTTTTAAAACTTCAAACAAGCAATCAAAAGGGCTTGGGGAAGAGGAATAGTTTGACTACTCTCAAAGAATGTTTTTAAAGTTCCAAAGAGTAATCTTGATTTCTTAGTAGACAGTGTGTAGATTTAGTTGTCTTCATAATGACAAAATGTTTGTCAGAATTGCTTAAAGTACTTGAATTTTGTATTGGGTAACCTTAAGCTTTTTACTAGTGGTGACAGAAGGCATTCAGAGGTAGAAGAAGAGAAAAAAAGTATAAGTAAAAGGTTGTGAGAAATCAGGATAGATTTCTGATTCATATAATGAATTAAATTAGAAACAAAAGCCGGAGATTAAATTAAAACATATATTTCCAACTACTAATAACTTTTCTGTCATGTATACTTCCATGTATACTACACAGAAAACTTGTTCATTTATTTGCTCTCTTTTTGTTAAAGGAAAATGAATTTAATAAACTAATTGGGTTAATATAATTGCAGCTCTAAGCATTACAAATATCTGGAAATAGAATGAAAACTAATAGTAAACAAAAATTTTTATACACATGAGAGGCATAACAAGGGCTTAATAGGCAAGATTATACTGTTGAAATTTGCCTAGTAATACTGGTTGTACCTGTCAGAAATGTTGCTACTAAAATATTTTATAATCAAAATAGCATGTTTTCACACATTTCTGTCAGGCAGGAGGGTGACTGAAAGGAAAACCATTCATACTGGTGTTTTCCTGTTCCCATTGTATGTATTCAATACTAAAAGCCTTTTTGTTTTAACTAACAGGCTTGTTTCTTTCTTCCCTATTACACTTGGCTTTCTTAGAGAATCCTTAAAAAAAGTCTGAAGCTAATTTTTCTTTCTATAGTTTCAGAATTTTAGAGAATCTGAAATTAGGTACAGATTGCTCCAACTTACAATGATTCAATTTGCAATTGTTTTACTTTACAACGGTATGAAAATAATATATATTCAGTAGAAACCATAATTTGAAGTCTGAATTTTAATCTTTTTGCATGCTAGCAATATGCAGTACAAGGCTATAAGCCATAACTCCCACTTAGCCACACAATCACAAGAATAAGCAACTTAAGTTACTCTATAGAATACTGCATTTCCAAGGTAAATTAATGTTTTAAATGCATTTTCCACTTTGTGATATCTTGTATTTAAGATACATTTATAGGGATATAACCCCATCTTAAATCAAGAGGCATATATGTTTCTCTGTCCCATATCAAAGGCACTAAATAGGCTGGAAATGGGTATTTCCCTTACCACCACTTGGTAAGGCATTGACAAAACTCTAGTTTTTTTGTTTTTTTTAAACTGTTATCTGATCTGATTCAGTTTTCTATTGTTTAAAGATTTTGATGCCAAACTCCATATTTAATTAGGTCTTATCTAATCAACCATTGTTACTTGAACCCTTAGGATCCCCTTATCAACAGGTAACAGGGTCAACAGAGTGCTTGATATTTTTAATTATTTGCCATAACAAATATTGTATGTGTGTTGGCACATTATGCATCTTGGCAATATCAAGAGTACAGTGTGGTTTCTCTACAAGGATCTAATGAATCTTCTCACATTTGGTGATGACTCTTTCACTACAACCATCACATTTTAAAATGACAACACCCAAAGGAAGAAGCAACAGAACAGATTTATCTTAAAATATCCCTGTTCTTTGTCTTCTTTTTATTCATTTATTCACATGTGCATACATTGTTTGGGTCATTTCTCCCCCCTTTCCCCCTCCCCGCCTCCCTTCCAGGCAGAACCTGTTCTGCCCTTATCTCTAATTTTGTTGAAGAGAAGACATAAGCATAATAAGAAGGACACAGCATTTTTGCTAGTTGATTTAAGGACAGCTATACAGAAAGATTCCTAGCATTGCTTTCATGTACAAATGTGTTACAACCCGAGTTGATTCATCTCTAACTGATCTTTACACTGCTTCCTGATCCCCTTCTCATGTTAACCTCCGTCGTTTTAAGGTTTCTGTATTAGTTTGTCTGGAGTGGGGGCATCAAACGCTTTCATGTTTTGGGTTTTCTACCTATTCCCATATCTCCTGTGTGTGCTCTCCCCTTGTCATGTGATCCAAGTTCAACCGCATTGCTGCATTTGTCCTAGATCTAAAGTCCACATATGAGGGAGAACATACAATTTTTGCTCTTCTTAGCCTGGCTGACCTTGCTCAGAATGATGTTCTCCAGTTCCATCCATTTACCTGCAAATGATAAGGTTTCATTCTTCTTCATGGCTGAGTAAAATTCCATTGTGTATAAATACCACATTTTCTTGATCCATTCATCAGTATTGGGGCATCTTGGCTGTTTCTATAACTTGGCTATTGTGAATAGTACTGCAATAAACATGAGTGTGCAGGTGCCTCTGGAGTAACCTGTATTGCATTCCTTTGGGTATATCCCCAGGAGAGGGATTGCTAGATCATATGGCAGGTCTATGTTTAGATTTTTAAGAAGCCTCCAAATTTTTTTCCAGAGTGGTTGCATCAGCTTGCATTTCCACCGGCAGTGTATGAGTGTTCTTTTTTCCCCACATCCTCACCAACACATGTTGTTGGTGTTGTTTTTGATGATGGCTATTCTAACAGGGGTGAGGTGGAATCTTCCTATTCTTTATCTTGAAGGGTAATATTTCCTAGAAGGTCTCATACTAGATTTTTTAAAACTTTCCTTTGGGCAGCATTTGGTCACATATACTGCTAAGTAAGTGTCTAAGTAAGAGATAAAAAAAAAACTATGGAATAAGAGGTAAAAAAAGGAGTAAGAGGTAAAAAGAAAAAGAAAGAAAGATGGGCTAATCACTGTTGGGGCAGCACAACAGCATGTCTGATAAGCTACTGATTTAGCTTCACTGGCTCTTTGTAAGCCTGCTTCCCCTTCAAAGACCTTTCAGAGTGACTATACTTATAGGAAATGTACTTATTCTCTCATCAAGAGACACAACCCCAAAGATAGAACCAGTTCCTGAAAGTTGGACATAATCCAATTGAGATAAACAGGGTTGAAAGACTATTTCCTTTAAAAAGGCACTTTAATGTATCAGAAATTTATATTCATCTTCTATTTTTTCTTCTGATTTTGTTTAGTTTTATTTAATCCCTTTTATGTCCTTCCAAAGCTTTGATGAGCAGTGGCTTTAATAGGAAAACTAAGGCAGCATAACATACATTAATCATGAAGTTTGAACAAGTGTTTTGCATTTTTTCTATAACTGTGAAATATTGAGGTGGATATTTATGAAATTCTAATGCAGTCTGATTTTTTATGAAGACTTCAAAGTAAGATTTTGTCTTTGCATTTATATTTACATGATAACTGAGATTTTGCTTTAATGGAAAACTAACTTTTATACACACTAATTTATATCTTGCTGTATGATAGAAAAGAGTCTCTTTGAATCTCAAATACTTTTAGCATGTTTCTCTAAAGACCTCCTTCCAAAAACTATTCATTTTTAAGAAAAACAGGATAATTCCTGAAATGATGAAATAAAATAGCATTTATTATAAATAATAATTAATAAATTATGCCAACCCCATATTCTCTGCTTTATGAAAATCAACAAAATTTTACATTCTTTCTATAAAACACACTAATTTACACAACATTGTGAAAGTTAGAATGTAAGTGATGAACATTAGTGTCTGGTTCCTTTTGTTTCTGTCAGACTTACACAAAGAAAGTAATGATTACTTACATTTTTATACCAGTTATGTTTGTATTATTAAATGTTACATAAATTAATGAAAAATGAATATAAAGGAGGTTCTTTGAATCTTTGCAAAGAATAATAAAAATTTGTAAGATGACATCAGCAAAATGACAGACTAGAAGTTTGAAGGTCTTATTCCTTCATGGAAACATTTAAAAACAAACAAACAAACAAAAAACCTCAGAAACTATCCAACCTTTACAACAAGCAAGTGAACAAGCAATCAAGGAATAGCCACATTTTAAATGGTAGGAATTTCTGTACCATTTTTATTATCAATTACCCTACCCCCTTCCTGGTTTGGAAAATATAGGAGCCCACTTCCTAATTCTCAGCCTTGAACTGGAGGGGCAGAGCAGACTTTATATGCAACATTGTAGATTAGTTGAAAGACTGGTCCACTCTCATACAGCTTTGATAACAAGCAGTGAAAAGTCACTGCTGGTAAAGACTCCAGGGGAACTATAAACCTGAGGGCAAGAGATTTGGGGGAGATATGTAATAGACCATTAAAACTCCGAAGGAGAAGCCAAGGCAAGAACATTTGGGAAATTATGACATTTGTAAACAACTGTGTACAAGGCAGAATGGAGAAAGTCATACACTGATCCATGCAAGACTCGTACTCAGAAAAGTCCTGAAGAGATCTTCAACTTTCATCTCAAGCTTATCCCTAGGTTCAGGAGTAGCTAGCTAGTCAGAGGATTGCCACAGGACAAAGCTATTCAACAAAGACTGGGAAAAGTAGCTATTTTTCCCAATCCCCAAATTTCAGCCAAATTAAAAAAAAAAGGAATCCACAGGATTAAGAAAATAAAGCTTATGGTATCAGGCTTGGTAATGATTTCTTGGATATAACACAAAAAGTACAGGTAACAAAATGAAAAAATAGGTAAATTGAATTTCAACAAATTGGAACTTCTATGTATCAAAGGACACTATCCAACAGAGTTAAAAGGCAATCTTCAGAATGGGAGAAGATATTTGCAATTATATGATAGAAATGATTCAGAATATATAAACTGCAACTAAAAATCAAAAAATCAAACAAACAAAACCCCTCAGTTCAAAATCAGCAGCGGACTTACTCAGATTCTTTAATGATCACAAATGGCCAATAAGCACGCAAAATATACACAACATTTTAAAAATTAGGGAAGTGAAAATTAAAACTACCAAAAGATACCACTTCACATCCATGGACAGTATAGAAACAAACAGAAACAGAAAATAACAGGGTTTGAAAAAAAAAAAAAACAGAAGGAATTGGAATCTTTGTGCCTTGCTGGAATAAATGCAAATGGTGTAGCCAGAGTGAAAACACTATTGTTGCTCCTTAGAAAATTAAACATATTAATAACACATGATCTAGCAATTCCACTTTTAGGTATGTTCCCCAAAGTTGTGGAAAGCTGGGATTTGAAATGTGTTAGTACACACATATTCATAAGTAGTATTATTCACAAAAGCCAGAAAAGTGCAATCTAAATATGCATCAGTGGATGAATGGATAAGCAAAATGTGCTATAGATACAATGCAATTATTCAAACAGTGAAATTCATATGCATACTACAACATAGATGAACCTTGAAGACATGATCAGTGAAATAAGCCAGGCACAGAATGACAAATTTTATATGGCTACCCTTATATGAGGTATCTAGAATTATGAAATTCATTAGAGACAGAAAGTAGTACTGTGATCACTAGGTTTTAAAGTGGAGTGTAACGGGGAATAATTGTTGAGTGAGTACAAAGATACAGTTTGGGATGATAATAGTGTCCTGAAGTTGAATGGTGGTAATAGTTCCACATTATGAATGTGATGTGTTTAAATGCCACTGAACTTTACACTTACCAATAGTTAAAATATACATTATGCATGTTTTACTAAAATTTCAGAAAGTTAATTTTAAAAAAGGATTAAAAGTTGCTAGTAAATTTGATTTGGGTGAAACAACCTTAAAGACTGTACTAAACCATAAGAATGTACACAATTTATTCATTTCTACAGTTTTGGTCACTAAAGTAAAAACAAAACAAGTACTAGAAATAGCAGAGCATGCATTATCAGTGTGGTAATGGAAAAAATCAAATAAAAAAATATTAAAAATGTAAACACATTGTGGAAAGGGTGAGGAAATTTGAGATCTACTAATTATTTGGGAGTATTGTATGAATTTCAATATTCTGATTCCCGGAATTTTACTATGATTATGTAAGATGTGAACATTTAGGGAAGGTGGGACAGGAGTATATGGGATTTCAGCACTATGTTTTTCAAATTCTATGTCTAAAGTATGTTTAAAGTTAAAACTTTAAGAAATTAGCAATGTATATAGTGTAATTTATATGTTTCTTACACATACATATCAATTCTAGGCTTTTTGGATATATTGTTGTGTCAACAGTATAGAATAGAGGAAGATCAGACCCATAATTTAAGACTTGGATTTTGTAGAACCAAAGGTTCACACTATTACTAACAGAATGTAGATAATTTCCAATTTTGTCAGATAAAGACCTGTAAAATACCAAACACTTTTTTACAAAGAAGGAATATTTCAAAATTATTTAAGAAGAATTAAATATAATAATAAAACACAATCTTTTGTATTTTAACCATTCACAGTTGAAAATTTCAAATTTATTTAAAAGTAGAAAATAATAGTGTAATGAACATTCATGTATCCATACCAAGCTTTAGCAACTATTAACTCATAGAAAATATTGTATAATCTATATCCAGACCAATTTCATCATTCTCCAACTTAATAGATTGTTTGGAAGAAGATACAACACTTCATGCCATTCAAAAATAGTTCAATACATAACTTCTCATTTTAAAGCGTACCATACGTACTATTATGATCTCATGTAAATTAATAATTTTTTACTATCAACTATTTACTCAATGTTCAAATTTCTTCAGTTGTCTCTAGATTTTTTTCCTTCAATTTGTACAGCTTATTCAAATAAAGTCTGTACATTGCAACTGATTTATGTGTCCCTTGTCTTCTGTAATCTGTAGGTATTTGTATTCTCTCACATTATTCATTTGTAATTTATTCATTGAAAAGTATTTTTATTTGGCAAATAGATTTTCCCTCATTCTAGAAATCTTCATTCTTATTTAACATATTCCTAAGTCCCTCACAATTCTAATAATATTTTAATTAAATATGGAAAATTGAGACAGGTTCATGTTTATGAGAAGAGTTCTTCCTACACAAATATGTGTATTTGCATTTAAAAATTCATAATGTCTATGCTGGATGTGGTGGCTCACTTCTGTAATCATAGCTATTTGGGAGGCAGAGATCAGGAGAATCACAGTTTGAGACCAACCTAGGTTGTGAGGGAGACCCGGTCTCAACCAATAAGCTGGAATGGTGTTGCCACTCGTGATCTCAGCTACATGGGAGGACATATTCAAGACAATCACAGTCTGAGGCTGGCACCAGGCAAAAACAGGAGACATCATTTGAAAAATAACTAAAGCAAAAAAAAGGCTGCGGGCATGGTTCCAGTGGTAGAGTACCTGACTGGCAGACCCTGAGTTTAAACCCTAGTACCACACATACACAAAGACACACACAATATAAGATTCATAATGTCTAAATGTCTCATTTTTATTGACACACAATAATTATACATATTCGTGCATTACAATGTGATGTTTCTATTCATGCATACATTGTGAAAGGATGCAATCAGTAATTGGCATATCTAACATCTTAAACTTTCTCTCTTCTTTATGGTGAGTATATTCAAACTTCTGTCTTATAGCTAGTTATAAATATATAATGGAATATTTTTAACTATATTCACCCCACTGTGCCTTAAAACAGTACAGTTTTCTTCTTCTATATAACTGTAATTTTATACTTGTTGACTAATCTCTCCCATTGCTCAGCCTCTAGTAACCACTATTCTTTCACCTTGTGTGATATCCAAGTTTTTTAGATTGCACAAATGAGTGAAGTAATGTAGTGTCTGTCTTTTGTGCCTGGTTTGTTTGTTTTACTTTAATGTGCTCCAGGCTCATACATATTGTTTCAAAGGACAGAATTTCATTCTTCTTATGGCTGAATAGTGTTCTCTTAAGTATATGTACCATTTATCCATTGATGAACATTAAGGTTGATTCCATATTCTTTCTAAACATGAGAGTATAGGCATTTCTGCATTGGTGAACTGCTAAATAGCACATAAATTAATTTACTTCATTTTTCTATCAATTTTTACATTTTTATTTTGTTTTTTATAATGTTATATTATTTACATGGCTTAGAAGAACAATCTATACAACATATTCAAAGAAGTCTACCATCTCATCATTTCCTCTAGTGTGTTCCCCTTTTCCTATAGAAAAAACTTCTTTTGAACTTTCATATCTTCTCAAAAAGAAGTCTGTATCCATTAAACAATAGCTCTCTGTTCCACCACCAACTTCTGAAATCACCATTCTCCTACCTATATCCTGTATCTATTAATTTGACTACTTTTGACTACTTTAGGCTCTTCAAATGATTGGAATCAAATATTTTTCTGTTTTGACTGGCTTTTTTCACGTAGCATGTCTTCAAATTTCAACCATGTTGTAGCATGTTTCAAAACTGCACTTATTTTAAGGCTGAATATATGTTCACACATATACATATATGCATATGCATATGTATGTAGGAATATATATATGAAATGTGCTATATATTTAACATTTTGTTTATTCATTTGTCAACTAGCACTTGGGTTAATTCCATCTGTTGGCTAATGTGAATGAGGCTATAGATATGGACATTCAAATATTTGAGTTTCAGCTTTTAATTCTTTAGAAGCGGAACTTCGGAGTCATATTTTAGTTACATATTTAACTTTTGAAGGAGGCACCATCCAGTTTTGTAGTAGCTATTTGGTTTTACATTCCCACTAGCAATGTAAGTGGCTTTCAATATATCCGCACCCTCACCAATACTTGTTATTTTCTGTTTTTTTGTTAATGTCTTTCTAATGGATTTAAATTGGTATCTCAATATGAGTTTGATTTGCAGTTCTCTGCAAAAGGATGTTGGACATCCTTTTTGTGTTTATTGGCTAATTTTATAACTTCTTTAGAGAAACACTGTTCATTTTTTCTGCTCATTTTTTATTTTTATTTATGTATTTATCTGGTGATACTGGGGCTTAAACTTGGGGTTTGTGCTTGCTAGGCAAGCTTGAGCTATGCCTCCAGCCCTTTTAGCTCTGGTTATTTTGGAGATAGGGTTATGCTTTTTCCCAGGCCAACCTGGACTGCAATCTTCTTATTTATGCTTCCTACTACAGCTGGAATGACATTTGCACTCCACCATGCCTTTCTTTATTCCCTGTTGATATGGGATCTCATAAACTTTTTTTTTTTTGCCCAAGCTATCTTACAGCCAAGATCCTCCTGATCTCAACCTCTCAAGTAGCTTGGGATGATAAGCATGGACCACTACACCCAGTTACTGCACCTGCCAAATAGTTAGGGTTATAGTCATGAGCCAGTCACCAGAGTCCTTTACTCATTTTTTAATCTCAATGTTTGGACTTTTTTGTTATGAAATTATATGTATTCTTTTTACATTTTGTGCATTAATCTCTTTCCCTTCTGTTAATTGTGCCCTTTTGGTATACCAAAATTTTAACCAGTTTTCCCATTTATGTTTTGTTGCCTGTGCTTTTGGTGTTATATCTAAGAAACTGTAGTCAAACTCAATGTTGTGAATCTTTTCTCCTATTTTTATTATGCAACTTTTATAGTTAGTTCATGTGTTTAGATCTTTGATCTATTTCAAGTTAATTTTCATATATGGTATAGGTGGAGATTGAACTTCTTTTTCTTTGAATGTGGATATCCAGTTTTCCCAGCATCATGCATTGAGACACATTTGTTTTATTGGAAACTTTATTAAGGAGATTGAAATTAAAATAAGACCAAATGTTAGTTAAATGTAAGATTATATTGTAGTAGAATGATAAATTACTGATTTTAATAATAAAATAGGATATTAACAAGTTTCCTTTGCAGTCAATCTGTTTCAACTTCTACCCCAATACTTAGTCCCTCTCTTTTGTTCATCCCTACTATTTGTAAAAATGTTTGAGAAACAATGGCACAAGGCAAGTATATCCCAGCTTATTCAACCAGCAAATAGATAGTTTACCAAGGTAAACTATCACAGTACTATGAAAACTGAAACTTGGTTGGTCCAAAATACAGCTTTCAACCCAGATCTCAGCTTCCTAGATTATTATAACATTGCTATCACTCATTTGGAGGCCTCAGATAATTTTCTTACATTGTTGAAGGAGTCTAACAACTTACTGACAATTTTCTTCCACCCTGCTTTCATTTTTAAGTTACTTTGAAGTCCACCTGGATTGAACCATTCAGTATCCTTTTTTAAAGTTATTTAAATGTTTTCCATTTTATCACCTTTATCTGTAAACTACCTTCACTCATCCCAAGTACAAGGCTAAGTAATGATATGTGACTTATGAAGTCTTGAACTCTATTCTCCTTTGTCCATTAACACTACCTACCCTCTTTCATTCTCATTTCTACTCTAAACCCACTCATTGGCAAATTGTTACATCTAGTCACACAAGTGCTCATTACCCCATAATTGAATCATCACTTTCTTGCCTTTATTCTCTTGTTAACAAGCTTGGATAATATTGCTAGCTTTTGCTTTGATTGTGTTATTGAAGAATAATGCACATAAATAAATGATAAGTATACAGTTCAATGAAATATCGCAAAACATTCGTCCATGTAAACATCACTGACGTAAAGAAAAAATGTTTCTACCAAGCTAATTTCTTGTCTAAATACTAATCAATACTGAGACTAAGCATATTTTATTATCATTTTTAAATAATACCAAGAACAAGCAAACTATTCCAAGAATGGGGGAAAGGGAATAAAAGAGAATGATGGAGGAGGTGAACTCAACTATGATATATTGTAAGAACTTTGGTAAACACCATAATGTACCCCAGTAAAACAATAATAAAAAATTTTTAATAACTTATCTACTTTTCCCACAAAACTCTGGCTCCTTTAACATAAAATTGTGAATTGATAAACTAAAATAACTTACTGACAAAACTAACAGCTGCAAGACCTTCACTTCCCCATGCCCATGGGTGCAACATGATTAATATTAAAAAACATGATGTACGTAAAGACAATCTATTTGTCAGATTCACCTAAAAATCCCAGGTGAGGGCTTAAAATGCTACACAGACCAGCATTTGCTTTCGACATTTGAGACACTATAAGGACTTTGTCAAGATTAGTCCTCCCCCTTGAGTAGATCTAATAAGCTTATATAAACTTATATTCACTTTATCATTAAATTTCCTTTTTGGATTTTTGAAGCATTAATAGTTGACATCTTCCTTATACTGTTAAAAAGAATTATCCCTGCCAACCTGATCATTGTGAACACTATCTTGACATTTTTTTTATTGTGTGTTGAGTGGGAGTACATTGTGTTATCCACAAAAGTTCTTACAATATAACAAATATACCATACTTCTTGACTTTTAACACTACGGCTTAATTTTGACACTGTGAACTTTATATAAATGGAATAATATAATACGTGGGTCTTTACTTATTTTAGTTAATTCAGATTAATATAGCTTAGTCATTCCAACATTGATGGACATTTGAGTTGCTTCTATGTTAGTAAAAGACTGTTACGAGCAAATTTGTGCAAATATATGTTATTTATCTTAGGTAACTGCTGAGTCATAGGATATGCATAAATTCAGCTGCAGTAAATACTGTCAAATAACTTTACAAAGTGGCTTATAATAATTTATGTAACCATCAAAAGCTATGAGACATCCACATTAAAAATTTATGAAATATTCTTGGTTACAACAGATATTGAGCACCATTTCATACATTTATTTGACATATGGATATATTCTTTCTATTTTTATGTAGGGCAAGTTTAGCCAAAATTCAGTATAAGTATGCAAATATCTTTTAAAAATTCAAATGTGAATATCAAAGAAGATACATACCATTTTCAGACTTACAAATTGTACCTGATATTTGTGTGTTTCAGTCATATTTATACGGCATCTTTGAGTTATCACATAATATTTTCCAAAATTTCTTTAAAAATAAAATCTTTTGTATGTCTAATTTCTTCAATTATTAAATAAGAACTTCTATGTATTAAATCCACTTATAAGTGATTTAGTATTTTCCCATAATGGTAAATCATCAGTTCTCAAGCTATTAAAGAAAAAGACTGGTAAATTCCAATGTAGTTGTTTAGGATTTTCTATTGGGTGCTTACAAATAAATATTTTCTATTTACTACTGTAGTGATATTCATGTTTTGGATGCTAATCATAATATTAAAGTTTAAAATGTTCTTAGCAATCCCTCAGTGATTTTTTTTTTTTTTGGCATTACTGGGCTTGAACTCAAGACTCCATGCTTGCTCACAAAGCCTTATACAGCTTGAGTTTCCTCCTAGCCCCTTCTCATTGATTTTAACTCATATTTCGTATTGTTCAAATGTTTATTTTTTAATACTTACGAAAGACTCCTGATGTAAGGTCTACAAATTGAATGACTTCTAAAAAGTGCCATTGATATGTGTGCTAACAAATCAACCACGAAGTGACATGAAAAACTGGAAAATGTCAAAATCAGATTTGAATGATTCTATGTGGAACTCACTGTTTTGGGCCACATGTATTAACTACACTAAATCTGAGGTTAAAGTTGTCACCAAAATTTTAGCCAAATTTTTATGACCAAAATTCATATTTATAAAGTAATTAATATTCATGAAGCAAGTTTAGTCACTTACACTACAATAATATCTAAGAAATGAATGTTTGAGAAGAAAAGTTACTTAAAAGGGAGAAGGAGGAGGAAAGCTATTTTAAAAATGGACCTGTTTTGTTTCTTCTTTTTGAAAAAATATTAATCTTCCTATTTGGAATTTGCAATTGTAAATTGGCAAAACAGCAATTGCAAAATTCTGATACAAACATGAATTTTACTGCTTCTTCCAAGTTCTAGAAATTAAAATCATACAAAAATTAATTTGAATCAAGAATAAGTTAAAGAGAGAAAACTGCTTACATGTGTCCAAGTATACAAGTCTAATTTAAAAGACTAAATACAACCATGAAAAACACTAAAACAAGTTCAATTACAATGCAGACTATACAAATAACTTCAAGAATAATAAAGTATTATTGAAAAGAAATGCAGTAGATTGTTACAGGGTGAAAGAAAATGAAAACTTTCTAAGCAAACAGAAATAGAATGTTAGGACATTCATTTTCTTTGCATGCAAAATTTGCTTTTAATACCATAAATTAGGACTAGAGGAGTCCTTTTATGTGTATGAAACTTGCTTGGACCACATCAGCTATTTCTTCTTTGCATCCTTAGAACACTTACTATTGGTACAACTGACTTTTCAAAGAACCATGTGCTTTGCTTGGATATCACTTGTATAGTTCTCATATTATTGTAGTATTTTGAAGAAGGAGCTTATTCTTCTACACTTTTCATGCATTATTTTTGTCTAGGCAAGTCAATTCTAATTCTTTTTAAAGCAAAGATTTTTTTTCAAATATTTTGGATTATTTCCATAGTTAATATGCACATAGCTATAAAAGAAAATTCAAATATTAGAAAATTGTAATATGAAGTCAGGTGTGTAGATACATACTTTTAATCCTAGCACTTTGAGAAAGGGAGGCAGGAAGATTGAGAGTTCAAGGCCAGTCCAGGCAAAGTTAGCCAGACCTTATCCCCAAAACAAAATAAAAACAAACAATAAAGCTTATGTAGTAGAGTGCTTTCATAGCAAGTGTGAAGTCCTAAGTTCAAGTCCCAGTACCAAAAAAATAAAAGACAAAGAAAATTTTAATTATAAAAAGGCTCTTTTTCTCTCTCTTCCTTTCTTTTAGCCCTAGCAATTTTCCCAACCCAAAGTTCAGCAACGAATACTACCTTTTCTTGTGATTTCTGCTGGAAATACTAGCAATACTTGGTATATAAACAAATATATAAATTAATATATGATGCATTGTATATGGATATATGTCATTTAAGTATATGCATACCTGTTATTCTTCACATGCATACATGCTACCACTTTAAACACAAAGGGTGACATACTATACATATTATTGTACTTCCTTGTTGTCTTTCTTGATTTCTAAAAGGTATTTAAATCTATATTTATTATTTGATTGATAGGTCTAATAATTTAGAGAACTAGCTATTGTGTTAGTTCACTTTATGTGGTTATAAAAATATCTGAGGATGTGTACTTTATACAGAAAATATATTTTTTTGGCTTTTGATTCTGGTGAATGGAGAGTCCCAACAACATAGTGCTCATGTTCTGACAAGCACCCCTGCCCCTGGCTGCATCATCACATGGTGGAGAAGCAAAAAGAGAACCAGCTTCACACAGGACAGTCCAAGCATATGTGGTGACCTAATTTTATAACAGCACACACTCACAAGAACCAATTCATCCTATACCAGCATTATTTCCTTCTAAATGTTCTGCCTTTGTGACTTACCTCCTTTCACAGGACCTTACTCCTTCAAGGCTCCAGCACTTCAACAATGCAACACTAGGGAACCAAGCTTCTAGAACATGAACCTTTTGGGGATATACCCTATCCAAATTATACTAGCTATAGAAGGGAATCACATTTTACTTAAAATATGAGGTTTTAAGGTTGCTGGATATATACTTATTATTTGAATGAATATTATACCCAGTGAACTCTGTAGAGCAAAATTATTTTAAAGTTTCTTTGTTTTGGAGCAAGCAAAATATTTTGGCAGGTAATACTATTGGACACCTTTCTTGATAAGACCTATTGGTCTTGGTCCTAAGCAGTTATTTTTAGTCCGACAGTAAATTTTTGATGACAAAACGTATTTATACTCAGCCAGGTGCTGGTGGCTCATGCCTGTAATCATAGCTACTCAGGAGGATCACAGTTCAAGGCCAGGATTGGGGGAAAAGTTAGCAAGACCCCAATCTCAATCAATAGCTAGGTGACTGGCACATACTCATCATCCTAAGCTATTTGGAAGGATGAGATAAGGAGCATCAGAGTTCCAAGCCAGTCTGGGCACCACCTCAACAGTAAAAAAGCTGGGCATGTTGGCATGCACCTGTCATCCCAGTGAGCATAGTACAGGCTGGCCTGGGAAAAAGCCAGACCCTATCTCTAAAATAACCAGAGCACAAAAGTGTAGAGGTGTGGCTCAAGTGATAGAGTCACTCTTGAGTGGATTCTATCAAGAAGTAGAGCCAATGCCTCTTAAGAATGAAGACCTGAGTTCAAACCACAGTACTGCAAAAAACAAATGAATTTATATTAAATAAATTATTTCAACAATTCTTCACATAAATGCTCTCTAATTAAGTATTAATTTCCTAAATTTTGTTTTATTATTTATTTGGCACTAGGTTAATTTATATTACAAGATGAATGGAATAAATTGGCCATCATTAGATTTCAGGTTTATTTTGAAATTGTTCTTAGTAGCATTTACAAATAACACACTATAACCTAAATTACTTTATGCTCAGTGATTATTTTCCCCCAAATGAAAGAAATTCACAGGTACAGTGAAAGGTCAAAGATCTTCACAGATATTTGTTTTTCTGACACCCATGAAATATGGTAAAAAGTTTAGTTTTAAACAAAGCACAAAACATCCTCCTTAATAAATTTCCTTCACTACAAAAGGATAATATATTCATTCACTAAACCTTAAGGAAACAATCATTATGAAGCAGAGAGTAATGAATACTATAATTATCACTACAACCATTAATAGACCTATTAATAGCAAGAACATTTACTTACTGTATGTCAAGAGTGTAATAAGTGTTTTATATGCATGACTTCTTTCTAACAATAATATGCAACATAATATTAATATGATTCACAATTTAGAGACAAAGAAACATATTAGTATGATATAACTTGTCTACTGCTGAAGCTAGAAGACAAATAGATCAAGTATGTCTATGATAAAGCATTTCTAGCTCCCAAATAGTTCCCAGTTATTTTACAATGAAAACAGAATGTGTTTTAGGAATGTGGAAGAGTACCTAATCTAGATTAGCCTAGAGAGAAATAAGAATCAGCTCATAAAATAAATTTGGAAAGATAAAGAGGAACTGGCAAAAGTTGGGTGGGGTTGAATAGGGATGTGTTCTTACAGAAGCTACAGCTTATAAAAAGACTCAAAATTGCAAGGAGTCCTATAAATAAAAGATTCACACCTAGGAAATATTTGAGACATAAATAAGAATAAAATTTGCATGGTGAGGCAGACATGGGCCACACATAAGATCTTTAATTGAAAGTTGAGGAGTTTCTATTTTGTCCTTTGATCAATAGAAGGTCATTAAACTATTTTAAGCAGGAGAGTGATATGATTAGTGATATGTTTCATAAATACTGTTCTTGCATCAATATGAAAAATGGATTGAAACAGGCCAAGATTCAAGACTGTCATTACTACAAATGAGAGCATATGACCTGAATTAAAGTGGAAACAATGGATATCAAAAATAGACTGACTCAAGAGCTGTAAGTAAGGTAAAACTAACAAGAACACATAATTGCCTCAGGATGTAGATGGAGAAGTGAAGAAGTAGTTTCTAATTAGGTCAGTTGAATAGCACTACCCAAGGTAGGAAATCCAGAAAGACAGGCACCAGATTGTTTTATTTTGTTTTTGGTGTTAGTGGGGTTTGAACTCAGGGCTTCACACTGCCTAGGCAGACACTCTATCACTCGAGCCATGCCCCAACCTTTTTTTTAGCTTTACTTTTTTTCAGCTAGCATCTTTCACTTTTGCAAAGTGGGCCTTAGTCTGCCATCCTCCTACCTGTGCCTCTTGAGTAGCTAGGATTAGAGGTGTGAGCCGCCTTGCCTGACCATGGAGCACCAGATTTGATAGAAACATAATGAATTCATTTTTGAATATATCAATTGCCATCAAAAAAGTCAAGTGAAGATATCCAGATATTAAAATTAAGAGAAATTTCTGAACTAAAAATCTGGATTTAGGAGTAATATGTATAAAGGTAGGGGCAAGAAAGTTGCTACATTCTACCTAGCAGAAAATTGTGTCTAATTCATCTTATTCTGGAATGAAAAGTCAGTGAAAACCTCACTGAGTTTTATTAGCATAAGTCAGCTAATGTTTACAAAACAGAACAATTCTGACATACAGTAAGGATTCAATTAAAATACTGTATTGCTTATTATAAAAACTGACAACCTATAAAATTGTGCTTTTTTATCTTTGGAGAGTTATATCTCAATCAATAAATATCAGTAGACACAGTCTTTTATATTATGAATGGACATAAGAAAAGAGTAAATTTTTATAAGACCTTTGAAGAGTTTTAGATCTTGGAGATACAAGATACCATATTATAAGACAATTCAAGGTTACATATAATCAAGCTATACAAAAGATCAGTCTTGCTGTGATTTGAACTCGTGTTTATAGGTTGTCTGGCTATTGAACAGCTGCTGCTAATGTCATTAATCTATCCTACCCAACTTTATCACTTGCACTGGGGAGTTATATTTGTTAGGTCATTGATTCCAAAACATTTTGCAGCCATTGCAATCATGGTAAAACACTGCAGTTGCTAAAGTCTCACCACAAAAATATAGAAGGACAATGAAGGCCAATATGTAGGAACACTGCAGTATTTAAGGTCATTTCCAATTCTCAGCTACCAATACAAAAGTACAAATGCTTCATGCAGAAAGAATCCATAATGAGAAGTAGCAATGTAATATGATCACATAGAAGATGGCATTTAAGATGAATAATTAGTATATTTTATATTAGAATTACTAACAAACAAATTCTTTGAAGTTTGCATTAGAAGAAAAGAAGGGAGTGCTTGTAGCATTCTTAAGAGATATTATTCTGTCACAAGACAAATAGAAGAATTAAAGGGCCATAATCACTAATTGTGTTGCCTTCAGTAACTTGGGCTATGTTAACTAGCTAACATATAAACTTAAAAAAATAATAAAAATAAATCCTCTTGTGAACAACAATACAAATGACAAACAGTATGCCTCACAAATGAGAACACATCTTTCTGTGATTTAAGCCTGACAGAGAATGGGTCAAAAAGACAATGCACACATTTAAAAAAAGAAGAAAATAGAAGATAAAAATGAGACCGCTATTGACTCTACTGAAAGTATGGCAAAATAACAGTTCTTTGATCATGCACACTCACCCCATCAAATCTCAGTCATCTACCAAAGAATATGCACTGTAGATATAACTATTGGAATTGATTGGGGTCATGACATTTTCCCTCCTCACAGGGTTTTAAAAATTAGAGTTGGTTGATTTCATCAAACAGCAAAACTGCCTTAATTTTACCCCACTCAGTTTAACAATGTTATAAAATACTACAAAATCAAGCAATTCATATGACAGAAATTGGTACCTAATTCCATATACAGAAAAGGGAGTTAAGCTTTTAAAATGTTACAACCTCTTTTCCTGATCTTTATACTGTCAAATCTCTAATTTTGTTGGTTTACAATTTTAACATAGTAGTGAAGGATTAAGAATCTGCAATTGCACGTAAAACTCAGGATAATATTTTAGAGAAAGTACTGGATAAACATTAAAAAGAATTAGATATTAGTTTTAATGCTGTCATTAGTTTGCTGTGTGACCTTGGAAAAGTCATCCAAACATGTCTGTTACAGGGTTTTTCTTTTAAATCAATCATTCAAGGACAATAAAATATGCCTTACCTTAGGAGATTGATGCATCAAATGAGATGATAGATATGAAAATGTTTTGAAAGAATAAAACAAGCATAATTTTTCTTTTTACTTTTAGGGTGAGTTAGGCTTAAGAAAAATAGTAGAGAAGGTTGGTGATATTCTTGTAGCAGTTACATGTGTCTCTTCAATTCAGCAGTACTGTCTTATTTTTGCCAAAGTGAATGTTTCTCCAATTTGAAAATGCTGACAAGAGGATCCAAGATGATGACTAGGGTACAGAAGCAGACAGCATGAGCTCTGAGAATTAAAAACCTTGCTGAGATGTTTGAGCCACACTTGGCTGAAATAAAGCACCAAGGAGAATCAAAACTTTGACACCCTGAACTCCTAGCCCATAGAAAGCTTCTCCATGCTATGTAACACTGAGAAAACAGATGGGCTACCACTGCCTCCAGCCACCAGCTCCAAAACTGCTTGGGAGGCATTTGGCAGACCAAACAGGTGAGCTCCAAGCATCACTCGGTATTCCCCTACCCATCCTGGGATAAACCACCATAGCCCTGTGGGCAGACTGACCCCCTGCAAAAAAAAAAAAAAAAATACTGAACAATAAAAAATGAACTGAAAACTAGCACACAGCAGAGGGGGTGGAAACACTGAAAGCACACAGGAGAAGGGGGGAGGGGCAAAGAGCTAATCTCCATGAAAACTATCAGTAAAGAAATGTTGGAAAGGCAGGAAGACCATAGGGAGCAGGAGCCACTTTCTGAAGTAGGGTAGGTAGCGAGCAAGAAAGCTCATCTCCTGAGCTTGTGAGCAACACACAAAGTCAAACAGTGCCGCAAATTTGAAAAATAAGCAGCAAATCATCACAACACGCTGACAGCAGGGGGCTGGCTGAGAGATCACTAACCTTGCCGCAGAGAAAGGGAGCAAAGCAAAGAAACAAGCCCCCAGTAAACAAACACAGCAAAAAGCCAAATCCAAAGCAGGACAGTTGGTGGACTACAGAGATGATCTCCTGAACCTGAGGACAGCATCCAAACTCAAACTGCCACACCTCACTGATGAAGGAGCTGACCAAGCAGCTGCCACACCAAAAGAAGAAAAGAAACACTACAAGATCACCTGGTGAGACTACAACAGAGCTTCTGCTTAAATACCAACACAAGGATTAGATGCTGGAAGAGTAACACCAGAACTTAAACTAAGACTGAAATTCTATTATTCCTGAACCTGGAGTTTTTTTGATTGCTTGTTTGTTTCTTTTGTTTCTTGTTTGTTTGTTCATCTCTTCCCATTGGTTACTTTTTGTTTTTTTGGTGTTATTGCTGTTAGTTTTATTATTGCAAATTAGTTAAATTAAACACAAACCAAGGACAGCAATAGCACACACATGATTGTTAAGAACCCAATACAGCCACAAAACAAAATTAAAACCAAGGAAAAGAAAACAGGTGAGTGAAACCACCAACTACCCTATCAAGAACATACTTGCACAGTACCAAGTGGAGCAATGGGAAGAAGAAAAAGGAATGGAAACCATTCTCCCCCCAAAAATAATTTAATACAGGATTCAGAGGGAGATGAAGAAAATGGATATACAGTTCCAAACTCCAACAAAACAAAGATAAAGGACACAAAGGAACCCAAATATGCCCATAAGAACCCCCTCAAAACAAAAAATCCTGCGAGTACTACTGAGAATTTCATGGAGATGTTACAAGACATGGTTAACCAAAACATAGAAGAGGCACTCAAGAAATTTCAAGAAACCAAAAATAAAGAATACAAGAAGACACAGAAACAAATAAATGAACTCATAGGAGCCCTAAATACACACCAAAGTGAAACATAGAACAATATAAATAGAAAGATAAATGAATTAAAGATAAAAATAGACAATTTTAAAAAGGAAGTGACCCATGACATGGAAAGCCTCAGAGAAAAGAATGAAACAGAAACACAAAACTAAGGGAAGGTGACTCCAGCAGACTAGAACAACAAACTGAAGAGCTACTAGTGAAACAACTCAAGTCCTGCATAAGGAGCATGCAAGAAGTCACCAACTCCATCAAAAGACCAAAACTAAGAATCATGGCCATTCAAGAAGGAGAAGAGGTACCAGCAAAAGGGATTTGTAATATACTCAATAAAATAATAATGGAAAATATCCAAAATCTAGATAGTTATGCCCACTCAGGTACAGGAATCTTGCAGCACACCAAAGAGACTTGATGAGAAAAGAACTGCCCCATGACATATCATTAAAACAACAAGAACAGAGAATAGAGAAAGAATACCAAAGACTGTAAGAGAGGAAAAACAAATAAAATACAAAGGAAATGCATTAAAATCATAGCAGATTTCTCAATGGAAACATTAAAAGCAACAAGGGCACAGAATGAGATAACACAGGCACTGAATGAAAACAACATCAACCCTAGGATAGTCTACCAAGCAAAACTATCATTCAAAATAGATGAAGCAATAAAAGTCTTAAACAATAAGTAGAAACTAAAATGATATATGACCACCAAGCCACCACAAGAAAAGATTCTTGAAGAAATTCTGCACACAAAAAATAAAAGCAAACAAAACCATGAGAGTACAGGCAGCACCAAACCACAGGAAAAGAAAAGACAAGGAATCAGAGAGTAACATTGAGTCAGCTGCACACAATCACACCTTTAAACACAAAAACAACTAAATGACAGGAAGCACCACATACATATCAATATTAACACTGAATGTTAACAGACTAAATTACCCCATTAAAAGACACCCACTGGAAAACTGGATTAAAAAGGAAGATCCAACAATCTGTTGTTTACAAGAGACCCATCTCATTGACAGAAACAAGCACTGGCTTAGGGTGAAAGGCTAGAAGAAGATTTACCAAGTCAATGCCCCCCAAAACAGGCAGGAGTAGCAATACTTATCTCAGACAAAGTAGACTTCAAGAGTACATTCATTAAATGAGATAAAGAGGGTCACTCCATACTATTAAAAAAAGAAATACACAGAAAGAAAATAAATTATCAACCTATATGCATCCAACATCAATGCACCCAATTTCATCAAACGTACTCTGAAGGACCTAAAAACATACATAGACTACAACAAAGTGGTAGTGGGAGACTTTAATACTCCCCTATTACCAATAGAATGGTCATCCAAACAAAAAATCAAAAAATAAATTCTAGAACTATATCAGACCAAAGATCAAATGGACTTAGCTGATGTATACAGAAAATTTCATTCAAATTCTGCACAACATATATTCTTCTCAGCAACCCGTGGAACCTTCTCCAAAATTGACCCTATCTTGCAAAGCAAATCTCAGCAAATATAAGTAAATAGAAATAATCCCATGCATTCTATCTGATCACAATGCATTAAAACTAGAACTCAACAACAAAAACAACAGCAGAAAATATGGAAACAATTGGAAGTTGAACAACACTTTGCTCAATGATCAATAGGTCATTGATAAAATAAAAGAGGAAATTAAAATTTTCCCTGAAATTCATGAAAATGGAAACATGACCTACCAGAACCTATGGGACACAGCAAAGGCAGTCTAAGAGGAAAGTTTATAGCCATGAGTGCATATACTAAAAGGTCAGAAGGATCTCAAATCAATGACCTAATGCTATAGCTCAAACTCCTAGGAAAAAAAGACCAACCAAAACACAAAACGAGCAGAAGGAGTGAAATAATAAAAATACAGACTGGAATTAACAAAATAGAAACAAAAAAAATACAAAGAATCAATGAATCAAAAAGTTGGTTCATTGAAAAAATAAACAAGACTGGCAGACACCTGGCAAATCTGACTAAAATGAGGAGAGAAGAAAATCCAAATCTGTAAAATCAGAAATGCAAAAGGGGAGATAACAATAAACACGATGGAAATCCAGGAAATCATCAGAGACCACTTTGAGAACCTATATTCCAATAAATTTGAAAATCTTGAAAAAATGAACAAATTTCTACATACTTATGACCATTCAAAATTGAACAAAGAGGATATTAATCACCTGAATAGATCTATAACACAAAATGAAATTGAGGCAGCAATAAAGAGTCTCCCAAAAAAGTAAAGTCCAGGACCTGATGGATTCTCTGCTGAATTCTATTAGGTATTAGTTCTAAAGAAGAACTAATACCAACTCTCTTTAAACTCTTCCATGATATAGAAAGAGCAGGAACACTGCCTAACTCATTCTATGAAGTCAGTATTGTAGTTATCCTCAATCCAGACAAAGACACCTCCAAAATGGAGAACTATAGACCAATCTCCTTAATGAACACTGATACAAAAATCCTCAATAAAATAATGGCAAACAGAATCCAGCAACATATCAGAAAGATCATTCACCACACCAAGTCAGTTTCATCACAAGGATGCAGGGGTGGTTCAATATATGCAAATCTATAAATGTAATACAACACATTAATAAAAGCAAAGACAAAAACCACTTGATCATCTCAATAGATGCAAAGAAATCCTTTGATAAGATCAACACTACTTCATGATAAAAGCTCTAAGAAAACTAGGAATAGAAATGTACCTCAACATTGTAAAGGCTATATATGACAAATCTGCAGCCAACATCATACTTAATGGAGAAAAACTGAAACCATTTCCCATAAATTCAGGAATGGGACAGGTTGCTCACTCTTTTTACACCTATTCAACATAGTCCTAGAATTCCTAGCCAGAGCAATTAAGCAAGAAAAAGAAATTAAGGGAATAAAAATAGGTAAAGAAATTGTAAAGTATCCCTAGTTGCAGATGACATGATCCTATACCTTAAAGACCCAAAAAACTCTACGCCAAAACTCCTAGGCACCATAAACAGCTACAGCAAGGTGGCAAGATACAAAATCAACTTACAAAATTCACTAGCTTTTCTATACAACAACAATGAACAAATTGAGAAAGAATACATGGAAACAATTTCATTTATAATAACCTCAAAAAATATCAAATACCCAGGAGTAAACTTAACAAAGGATGTGAAACACCTCTACAAGGAGAACTACAAACCCTTCAAGAAAGAGATCTACAGAAGGTGGAAAGATCTCCTGTATTATCAATTGGTAGAATCAACATAGTAAAAATGGTTATACTATCAAAAGCAATCTACAGGGGAATTACAAGATGGTGGCTAGAGGAAGGAAGCAGAAAGAGTGCCTCCTACAGTGAAATCTTGGAGAGACGCTGGAAACACACCTTGCAGGCAAAACCACTGAGAAGAGGCAAAACTTTGACCCCTCCACACCTCCAGCCAGTGCAGAGAATCTCCACTTCATGTTAAACGGAGAAACCAGGAGGGCCCCCAGGCTGCCAGACACCTGAACCCAGACAGCTTGGGAAGACGTGGACAAGGTGAGCTAAGCAGTATGCGGTACTTCCACAGACAACCCTAAGCCAGATCAGCATAGCCCCCTGGACAGACCAACCCCCACCCGGGGAAAAAAGAGAAACTGAGTAATAAGCAAAAAGAACAATAAAGACACATTGCAAAGAGGGTGGAGAGCTCTGAGAGCCAAAGAGGGGGGGGAAGGGAATCCTTCCTGAAACTGTTAATAAACAAGCCGGGCCTAGCTGGAGAGGCTCAGTGAGAGCAAAGGTGCGCACGCAGCAACCAGGAGTGGGAAAGCTTGTGAGAGTGGCAGAGGGAGGAAAACTCCACAGGAGAGAGGGGAAAATACACCTCTCACGTGAGCTGTAAACAAACATGCTGGCCAGCAGGAGCAGCAGCACACGCCCAGCAAGCAGGAGTGGGAAAGCTTGTAAAAGTGGCAGTGGGAGGAAAACTCCACAGGAGAGGGGAAGATGCACTTCCCACATGAACTGTAAATGAACATGCAGGCCTGAGAAAGTGGGTGCAGTGTCACCTCCCCCAGTGTGCTTGGAAAGGAGAAAGCTTGTAGCAGTGGCTCACACACAGGACTCTGAGTAAACAAAGTCTGAGGGGCTAGGTGAGTGCTAAGCTCACCACAGAGAACTGCATAAATAATGCCTCCAGAAACAGCAGGCTGACAGAGCAGCAGGCAAGCCACAGCAGCAGATAGCCACTCACAGTCTTGCCTCCAGTCTCTTTTTTTTCTCTCTCTCCCTACCTTTGATGAGAAAACAACCGAACTACACCTGCATGCTGAAAAACTTACTGAAACAGTATTGCATTTGAACTTGGGACACTTTGTGGTTTTTGTGTGTGTGCAGTTTTGTTTTACTTTAGCATCCCCTTTGATGAGACAACCACAGAAAAACATCTGAGGCACCATCTTAAGGATTGGAAGTTGAGACAGACATCAAAATTATTAAGACTGAAACTTCATTGCATTTGAACTTGGAGGTTTTTTTTTATTGTCTATTTTCCATTTTGATTTATTATATTTTATTTATATATTTTTTCTTCCATTTACTTATTTTTTATTTTTACTCTTTATTTTTATTTTTTCCTCTCTCTGTCTCTGTAATGACTTTTCAGCTTACGGTTGATTAGTACACTGTCTCTCCCTGTTTATATTTTTGAAACTTTTTTTGTTTGTTTCTTTGTTTTGTTTTTTTCTTCTTCCTACTTGATTATTTGTTTTTCTCCTTTCCTTTAACTTATTTGCTTTCCATCCCCTCTCACCCTTCTATTCTAAATATCACTAGTGCTATTATTATAAGACAGGACATATTTAATTGCACACAGTACAGGGACAATAACAATACCAAGGGCAATGATGGAAAGACAGAAAAAACAGGGAAACCAATTTCCCCACAGCAAAATTTAGTATGGGAAACACAGGGAAATTAAAAAAACAGATACTCAGATCCAGACTCCAACAAAATGAAGATAAACTATGCCAAAGGACCCAATGAAGCCCACAAGAATAATTTAAAAGAAGACATACTACAAGTCCTCAATGAGAATTTTATAGAGATGATACTGGATAGGGTCAACCAAAATGTACAGGAGACACTCAAGAAATTCCAAGACAACAAAAATAGAGAATTTGAAAAAACAAAAAAAGAAATAAAGGAAACCATAGAAGTACTGTATAAACACCAAAGTAAAACAGAGAACATGATGAATAAACAGATAAATGAAATCAGGACAAAAATAGACAACATTAAAGGGAAACCATCCAGGATATGGAAAACCTCAGAAAAAAGAATGAAACAGAACTGCAAAACAAAACGGAAGGCCAATCCAGCAGAATAGAACAGAAGACAGAATCTCAGAACTTGAAGATGAAATGGTAATTAAAGGAAAAACCAAAGAACTATAAGTTAAACAACTCAAGACCTGTGAAAAGAAAATGCAAGAACTCACGGATTCCATAAAAAGACCAAACCTGAGAATCATGGGCATTAAAGAAGGAGAAGAGGTGCAAGCAAAGGGAATGCATAATACATTCAACAAAATAATAACAGAAAATTTCCCAAATCTAGAGAAATCTATTCCCATACAGACACAAGAGGTCTCCAGAACACCAAACAGACCAGACCAAAATAAATCTACCCCACAGCATATTATCATTAAAACAACAAACAAAAAATCAATAAAGAAATCCAAGATCTAAAATATACAATAGATCAAATGGACCTACTTGATGTCTACAGAACATTTCATCCAACTTTTACACAATATACATTCTTCTCAGCAGCCCATGGAACCTTCCCCAAAATAGATCATATCCTAGGGCACAAAGAAAATAGAAATTACACCATGCATACTATCTGATCACAATGCAGTAAAAGTAGAATTCAACAACAAAAGTAAAGACAAAAAACATGCAAACAGCTAGAAACTAAATAACTCATTACTTAATGAACAATGGATCACTGATGAAATAAAAGAGGAAATTAAAAAGTTTCTGGAAGTCAATGAAAATGAAAACACAACCTACCGGAACCTGTGGGACACAGCAAAGGCAGTACATAGAGGAAAGTTTATAGTCATGAGTGCATATATTTAAAACACTGAAAGATCCCAAATCAATGACCTAATGATGCATTTCAAACTCCTAGAAAAACAAGAACAAGCAAATCCCAAAACAAATAGAAGGAGAGAAATAATAAAAATAAGAGCTGAAATCAATTAAATAGATACCAAAAAAACCATACAAAGAATTAATGAAACAAAAAGTTGGTTCTTTGAAAAAATAAACAAGATCGATAGACCCCTGGCAAACCTGACTAAAATGAGGAGAGAAAAAACCCAAATTAGTAGAATCAGTAATGCAAAAGGGAAGATAACAACAAACATCACAGAAGTCCAGGAAATCATCAGAGACTACTTAGAGAAACTATATTCAAATAAATTTGAAAATCTTAAAGAAATGGACAGATTTCTAGATACATATGATCATCCAAAACTGAACCAAGAGGGAATTAATCACCTGAATAGATCTATAACACAAAATGAAATTGAAGCAGCAATCAAGAGTCTCCCGAAAAAGAAAAGTCCAGGACCTGATGGATTCTCTGCTGAATTTTATCAGACCTTTAAAGAATAATTGATACCAACTCTCCTTAAACTGTTCCATGAAATAGAAATGGAAGAAAAACTGCCTAACACATTTTATGAAGCCAGTATTACACTTATCCCAAAACCAGGCAAAGACACCTCCAAAAAGGACAACTATAGGCCAACCTCCTTAATGAACTTTGATGCAAAAATCCTCAACAAAATAATGGCAAACCGAATTCAACAACACATCAAAAAGATTATTCACCACAACCAAGTATGCTTCATCTGAAGAATGGAGGGGTCTTCGACATACAAAAATCAATAAATGTAATAAACCACATTAACAGAAGGAAAGACAAAAACCACTTGATCATCTCAATAGATGTAGAAAAAACCTTTGATAAGATCCAAAATCATTTCATGATAAAAGCTGTAAGAAAACTTGGAATAAAAGGAAAGTACCTCAACATTATAAAAGCTATATATGACAAACCTACAGCCAGCATTATACTTAACGGAGAAAAATTAAAACCATTCCCTCTAAAATCAGGAACCAGACAAGGATGCCCACTATCTCCACTCCTATTCAACATAGTACTGGAATTCTTAGCCAGAGCAATTAGGCAAGAAGAAGGAATAAAAGGAATACAAATAGGTAAAGAAACTGTCAAAATATCCCTATTTGCAGACGACATGATCCTATACCTTAAATACCCAAAAAACTCTACTCAGAAGCTTCTAGACATCATCAATAGCTACAGCAAGGAAGCAGGATACAAAATCAACATAGAAAAATCATTAGCATTTCTATACACTAATAATGAACAAATTGAAAAAGAATGTATGAAAAAAATTCCATCAACAATAGCCTCAAAAAAAATCAAATACCTAGGTGTAAACCTAACAAAAGATGTGAACGACCTCTACAAGGAAAACTATAAACTTCTGAAGAAAGGGATTGAGGAAGACTATAGAAAGTGGAGAGATCTCCAATGCTCTTGGATTGGTAGAATCAACATAGTAAAAATGTCCATACTCCCAAAAGTAATCTACATGTTTAATGCAATTTCCATCAAAATTCCAATGACATTCATTAAAGAGATTGAAAAATCTACTGTTAAATTTATATTGAAATGCAAGAGGCCACGAATAGCCAAGGCAACACTCAGTCAAAAGAACAATGCTGGGGGTATCACGATACCTGACTTCAAACTATATTACAAAGCAATAATAATAAAAACAGCATGGTATTGGCACAAAAACAGACATGAAGACCAGTGGAACAGAATAGAGGACACAGACATGAGGCCACACAACTATAACCAACTTGTCTTTGAGAATGCACTAAAAATATACAACGGAGAAATAGCAGCCTCTTCAACAAAAACTGCTGGAAAAACTGGCTAGCAGTCTGCAAAAAATTGAAACTAGATACATGTATATCACCCTATACCAATATTAACTCAAAATGGATCAAGGATCTTCATATCAGACCACAAACTCTAAAGTTGATACAGGAAAGAGTAGGAAATACTCTGGAGTTAGTAGGTATGGGTAAGAACTTTCTCAATGGAACCCCAGCAGCACAGCAACTAAGAGATAGCATAGATAAATGGGACTTCATAAAACTAAAAAGCTTCTGTGCATCAAAAGAAATGGTCTCTAAACTGAAGAGAATACCCACAGAGTAGGAGAAAATATTTGCCAGCTGCACATCAGACAAAGGACTGATAACCAGAATATATAGGGAACTTCAAAAACTAAATTCTCCCAGAACGATTGAACCAATAAAGAAATGGGCAAGTGAACTAAACAGAACTTTCTCAAAAGAAGAAATTCAAATGGCCAAAAAACACATGAAAAATGCTCACCATCTCTAGCAATAAAGGAAATGCAAATTAAAACCACACTAAGATTCTACCTCACCCCTGTTAGAATAGCCATCATTAGCACTGCCACCAACAACAGGTGTTGGCGAGGATGTGGGGAAAAAGGAACCCTCTTACACTGTTGGTGGGAATGTAAACTAGTACAACCACTCTGGAAAAAAATTTGGAGGCTACTTAAAAATCAAGACATTGATCTACCATATGATCCAGCAATACCTCTCTTGGGCATATACCCAAACGACTGTGACACAGGTTACTCCAGAGGCACCAGCACACCCATGTTTATTGCAGCACTATTCACAATAGCCAATTTATGGAAACAGCCAAGATGCCCCACTACTGACGAATGAATCAAGAAAATGTGGTATCTATACACAATGAAATTTTATGCAGCCATGAAGAAGAACGAAATGTTATCATTCGCTGGTAAATGGATGGAATTGGAGAACATCATTCTGAGTGAGGTTAGCCTGGCCCAAAAGACCAAAAATCGTATGTTCTCCCTCGTATGTGGACATTAGATCAAGGGCAAACACAACAAGGGGATTGGACTTTGAGCACACGATAAAAGCGAGAGCACACAAGGGAGGGGTGAGGATAGGTAAGAAACCTAAAAAATTAGCTAGCATTTGTTGCCCTTAACACAGGGAAACTAAAGCAGATACCTTAAAAACAACTGAGGCCAATAGGAAAAGGGGACCAGGAACTAGAGAAAAGGTTAGATCAAAAAAAATTAACCTAGAAGGTAACACACAGGCACAGGAAATCAATATGAGTCAATGCCCTGTATAGCTATCCTTGTCTAAACTGGCAAAAACCCTTGTTCCTTCCTATTATTGCTTATACTCTCTGTTCAACAATATTAGAGATAAGGGCAAAATAGTTTCTGCCAGGTATTGAGGGGGTGGTGGGGAGAAGGAGGGTGAAGTGGGTGGTAAGGGAGGAGGTGGGGGCATGGTGGAGAAATGACTCAAGCATTGCATGCACATATGAATAATAAAACAATAAAAATAAGAAAAAAGAAAAACAAAGCAATCTATATGTTTAATTAAATTCCTATCAAAATCCCAATTACATTCATCACAGAGATTGAAAAATCTACCCTAAAGTTCATTTGGAAACATAAGAGACCTCGAATAGTCAAGGCAATAATCAGCAATTTGAGCAATGTTGGAGGTATCACAAAACCTGACTTAAAACTAAATTAAAAAGCAATACCAATAAAAACAGCATGGTACTGGCACAGAAACAGATATGAAGAACAGTGGAACAGAATAGAGGACACGGATAAGAATCCATACAGCTATGTCCACCTTATTTTTGACAAAGGCGTCAAAGATATACGATGGAGAAAAGACAGCCTCTTCAACAAATGTTGCTTGGAAAAATGTTTATCTGCCTGCAAAATACTGAAACTAGATTCATGGTTAACACCATGTACTAGTATCAACTGAAAATGGATCAAGGACCTTAATAACAGACCCAAAACTCTGAAGTTATTACAGGAAAGAGCAGGGAATACTCTGGAAGCAATAGGTATAGGCAAGGACTTCCTCAATAGAACCCCAGCAGCTCAGCAACTAACAGAAAGGATGGACAAATGGGACTACACAAAATCAAAAAGTTTCTGCACAGCAAAAGAAATGGTCTCTAAATTGAAAAGACTACCCACAGAGTGGGAGAAGATATTTGCCAACTATACATCAATGGACTAAAAACTAGAATATGCAGGGAACTCAAAAACCAAAAATCCCCTAAAATCAATGAACCAATAAAGAAATGTGCAACTTAACTAAGCAGAATTTTTTCAAAAGAATAAACTCAAATGGCAAAAAACACATGAAAAAATGCTCACTATCTCTGGCCATAAAGGAAATGCAAATCAAAACCAGACTAAGATTCCACCTCATCCTTGTTAGAATAGCTATCATCAAAAACACCATCAAGAACAGGTGCTGGTGAAGATATGGGAAAAAGGAACCCTTGTACACTGCTGGTGGGAATGCAAGCTAGTGCAATCACTCTGGAAAACAAATTGGAAACTTCTTATAAAGCAAAACAGATCTGCCATATGATCCAGCAATCCCATTCTTAGGGATATACCCAAATGAATGTGACTCAGGTTACTACAGAGGCACCCACACACCCATGTTTATTGCAGAGCTATTCACAATAGCCAAGTTATGGAAACAACCAAGATGCCCCACTACTGACTAATGTATTAAAAAAATGTGGTATTTAAACACAATGGAATTTTACTCAGCCATGAAGAAGAATGAAATATTATCATTCGCAAGTAAATGGATGGAACTGGAGAAGATCATCCTGAACAAGGTTAACTAGGCTCAGAAGGCCAAAAATCGTATGTCCTCCCTCATATGTGGACTTTAGATCTAGGGCATATGCAGTAATGCTGTTGGACTTTGGTCACACGCTAAGGGGAGAGCACATGCGGTAAGAATGGGGATAGGTAGGAAACCCAAATCTTGAAAGTGTTTGATGTCTCCACTGCAGAGGAGTTAATACAGTAACCTTAAAACGACAGAGGTCTATATGGAAGGTGACATGGAAGTAGTGAAGAGGTAGAATCAACTCGGGTTATAATACACTTGTGCATGGAAGATATGCTAGGAATCTCTGTGTATAGCTATCCTTATCTCAACTACAGAAAATGCTTTGTCTTTCTTATTATTGTTTATGTCTACTCTTCAATAAAATTGGAGAAAAGGGCCAAACATGTTTTGCCTGGAAGTGAGGAGGGTGTATGGGAGAGGGAGGAGGCGGGAGGTAGCAGGGAGAAATCGCCCAAATATATGAATAAATGAATAAAGAAAAATAGTATAAATATATTCAAACTATGTTTCCTCTGAAAACAGATTTTGGATTGAAAAGAGCAACTTTTTCAATGATGAAAAAAGTGCATGTATACAATTTTCTGAGTAATCAAAATTTTGTCTTGATTATTAAATTGCGTTGTTTACAGATACTATCATATGCAACCTTGATAAAGTTAAATAATATCAATATCTCCTTAGGAACCCCAAGAAATGTTTCTAATATTGAGTGATTGAATTTTGAGAGCAGACATTATTTTCAAAACCACTGACATATGTAGGAAATTATCAATTGTATTTCTACAATGTACTTTATGCAAACATTTGTTTCACATAAACTTCATGACATATTACCTTAATATGAGCTGTAGATGAAGGAAAGAATGGCTATCTCTTCCCTTAAAATTTTATTTCAGAGGTACTTGAGGGAGGATGGGAACTAAAGGCCTTGCATTTGCTAGGTAGATGCTCTACCACTTGAGCCACTTCCCCAGCCCATTTTTTTTTTGCATTGGTTACTTTGGACATAGGGTCTCACTTTATGCCTGAGATATGGTCCTACTATCTGTGCTTCCCAGTGAAGCTGAGATGACAGGCATGTGCCAGCACTATACACATTAGTTGTGACTGGTCTTGAAAACTTTTTGCCCAGACTAGATTATCTGATCTCCACCTTCCAAGTAGCTAGGATTATAGTCTTCGGCTACTGCACCTGGCCTCCTCCCTTAGAATATTATTCTACCCATGAAAGTCATCTTTTGGTGATAGTCTCCATCTTCTTTGGTAGTTAGCGTTCCAAATAAATCTTTTTCCTCATCCCAAAAACTTGTTCTATAGTCGTTGGCTTTTTCAAGGAGAAAGCAATTAACGTGGGTTCATGGATCATAGAAAAAGCTAAAGAAGTCAAAATATTTATTCTGAGAGTTTTTAATAACCAAATGTTAGGACTCCTTCCCTTTTCATACTAATTCAAGACCCTTTTAACATTCTGAGGGCTAAATAGCAATCCAATCTTATCATCAGAGATAAGTATATTAGGCTTACAGTTTTTAAATTCCTAGGTTACTTCATCCCATTTTTATTCTTGTATATTTGTTCTTCCTCTTCTTTTTACTACTTTTGTTTCATTCCCAACATCTAATCCAGAGTTCTGGCTCTTAAATCTATTTCTCTGTTATTTCTCAGGCAAGCTGTTTATCAGCTGAGTTGTTTCAGTTTTTAAAATGAAGTTCAACACACCTCCCAATCTTCCTGGCATTACTGATAATCCAATTCACTTGCTATCTCTTCAGGTTTTTATTTCTGCTGTATGTTGGATCCAGCCACCAAACTAATTCAGTGTTGTCTGGTAATAAGTTTTAAGAACATAGACCTAAACCTGAGACTTAAGCTCCTAGATGAAAATGGCTTTCTGAGCCACCCACATAGATACTGAATATACAACATTTGGGAATGAGTGTGTGTGTGTGTGTATGTGAATATGTTTATGTATGAGATCTGTGGAGAAACAACAAAGCACTTTTAAATAAATCTGAATATCAAAGTTAAAGGAAACATAGGGTCAAACACACAATATCACAGTGATTTAAAACTAGTCAAAAGCCAATTTTGAAAGACAACTTTTCTAAGATCCATAAAACTTTGTTTAGATATTAATAAGAACAATTTTAAGATTTGATCATTTGTGTTCTCAGATTTGCTCTGAACATTGTTCTAATTCTTATCCATACCATTTCTAGCTATTAAGAGACAAGTGTTTGCTGGGTGCCAGTGGCTCATGCCTGTAATCCTAGCTATTCAGGAGGCAGAGATCAGGAAGATAGTGGTCCAAAGCCAGCCCAGACAAATAGTTTGCAAGACCCTATCTTGAAAATACCCACCACAAAGAAATAGGGCTGGTGGAGTGGCTCAAGTGGTAGAATGCCTGCTCAGCAAGCATGAGGCTCTGAGTTCAAACCCCAGTACTGAAAAACAAAACAAAACAAAACAACAACAACAACAACAAAAACCAGAGAGGCAAGTGTTTGTATATTTGGACCATCTAGTAAGTTAATCTATATTTTTAAGTACACTTTCTGGAGAAATATCTGATCATTGTTGGAAATAATAATGTGATACCATAACTCAGTGCTTATAGCCAAAATAATACCCTTAGAGTTTACTTAACTGAAAGTTCTCAAAAATAATGATGTCATTAAAAGCATGTGGCTATATGAATATCTGACTTCATCCCATCTAAACATTTAATTCCATATATTGCTTCTCACTTAACACCTGTTAGGCAAACTTAAAACCTTGCTTTCTGTGAATATATTTGTATGGCTAAGAATTGTTTGTTCCTTTCAAGTTATAAATGTGCCTGTACAGAGTAAAAACAGCCATGCCCATTTACACAGTGCTTTAATAGCTAGAAAATTCTTCATCTGTACCAAACCCAAATCTATCTTTCTGCAGTCACCATACACTTACTCTGGTTTTTATTTCTGTAACTATACAAATTAATATCTCTCTCACATAAGAGTCTTCAAAATTTTCCAGCCTCATTCTCATGTCCTTTTCAATATTCATTGTCAGGCAAAATACCCTTCTTGTTTTTTCAGTTGTTCCTCCTTTTATATGAGCCTGGTCTAGTGAGGAGAAGGGATAAATGTATTCTCACTGCTTTTATTCTAAACATTGAATGTTCTATCAATATGGCCCATGATAACAGGAGTCCTCCATGCTCTAGCCTTTATGTCATAAGTTGACTCCAATTGGACATGCTCATTAAATGAAATGACGTTTCCCTTGAAATAACTATTAGTATGGTCTGCTGTGTTCTAAACTTGCACAATTACTTTTGTAAACTAAGTGTAGTACTTTATATAAACTCTCATTCAATTTCACTTTATGGTCCAGAATTCTTCATTCTAGCCTTATCCTACAGAACTTTGATTTTTTTTTCATTTTATCTTTCCAAATACAATAGCATCCCTGTATGTAAAAGGTTTGACCTTTAAATTTTCATTCAAATGGACTTTTTAAAATGGTGAGTGGAACAGAATCAAGGACAAATTCCTTTGGAACATCACTAGAAAAATCAGTCTAGGGTGAAATTTATCTATTAATGAATGCTCTGTGACAGTGCTTCTTGGCCTTGGTTGTACAATAGAATCACCTAGGGAGCTTTTAAAAACAATTACTACTCATGCACGGGAGCTACTCTATACCAATTAAATGACAATCTCTGAGGGTGGAGTTCTATATTACTAATTTTTTTCAAGTCTTCTCAGATGATTCTAATATACAGCCTGGGTTGAACTGAACTGATCAAGTTAATTTTGTTCAGTATATTTCCCCTCCTTTATTGAAAAATTTAAAGGGCTAACTATGTTTTCTTTGTATGAGCATATTTAAAGACTTTGACATATCAAAAGAAGGTAAATAGTTTAAAATATATGAATAGTTATTTCGTTATATATAGTGAACATTTCATTTTATTGTATACTTTGTACTCTTTTGGATTGCTCTGGGAACTTTAATATATGTATGGAATATATATATCATATATATGACATATATAATACAATATATATATACATATATATATTACCTTTCACATGAGGCAAGAAAGCCCCCAAACAGTATAAATGATTATATAAATAAGTAAAACACTATACATGCAGGAACATATTAAATTGTATTTTACCACAATTAGAGTATAAGACTGTGACACAATCTGTCATTCTGTACAATCCTCAAAACATGTAAAAATAGAAAATGAAACTGCTTATATAATAAAGTATTGATGATAAGCATAGGTTGAACAATTAGTGATGCTTTAACACCATTTACTGAGTGCTTACTACTTATCATGAACTCACCCCTCTCCCTTGATATCTATCAATCTAGCTATCTATCTGTCATCTAATGTTTGTGTGCATGTGTATGTAAAAGAGACAGGCTCAAATAGGTTAGGCAATTTTCCTAACATGACAGAGATAAATAGAAGGGACTATGATTTAAATAAGATGGAATCAGGATGGAATCATAACTGTCCAGATTTCTAGCAAACAAACCACTACTTCTTAGCATTTATAATATATAGGGGTATATGGACATTCACACACAAATTGATTAATAAGTAATAAGAATTATTACATATTGAGAGATATGAACATGTTAAATAATAATATAAAAAATTCTTCCATTATTAACTTTTAATCACTTAGTCCAAATGCCATAAATTAGATAAAAATTAAGAGCAATTTTATATTAATTTGAGAAACAACTCAACAAACAAGCTATATGTGAAATTTATGAGTATGAGCACATGCAGTATGTTAAATAAGGCATTTTTGTTTTAGTTAAATGGTTTAATAAAAAAGGTTGATTTAGCTGCCCTTATTAAGTAGGCAGTGTGCATTTTTTCCCATTATGATTCCATGTAAGTCTCTCCTGTAACTATGTGCTCTGTCTATGTAGACAACATTCCCAGAGAAATGAAGAATATTATCGATTATAATATAATAATATATGTTGTAGACCTCCAAAGCCGTACTATATACATCAAGAATTAAATCTTTTTAATCTGTACATTCAACTTTGTTTTATACTTTGTGGAAAATTTTAGTGACCTTCTCAGCTTTGTAAAAACTGTTAAGAATAAAAACAATAAAAATAATTAACAATTTGATTTTTTATCATAGATTTAAAATTACCATTAAAATGCAATATTCTTCTGTTATCCCTTCTCATTAAACAACCTTGCACTTTCCAGTAAACTGGATCATATAGTAGGTGTACAATAAAACAGACATGAAAGCATTACTCGGTACCTGAATTTGGCAGCCATTCTTTTTTTCAAATATATGTGAGTTTTAGCAAATGCTCAAATAAAAATATTTTTGCTGTAGTGTGAAGTACTAACCTATGTGAAGTTTCTTTAGTTTTATTCTTGTATTCATTAATTAATTAAGAGGTTGAAACTTTAAAAGAAAAAATATGCACTGTGGCATCTCTAAGGATAAGAGTAGCAAGCAGAAGATTTCAACACTCTGAGTTCTATTCTTTTTAAAATTATAATCTGGCTTGAATTCTTTTTCTTTACACCTCTGTTACCTTGGTTCCCTACCCTAACAAAGACTAAAAAGAAGAAATCATTATATGTGTTTCAAAGCTGCTAGTGAAAAGAACAAAGGAAAAGAATCAAGATTGAAATACATCGTGGAGAACAATACATTTTGATCTATATGAACTATAAGAGTACATTTACATGATGAAAAATATTCACTATAATGTCAGTCATGAGATAAATTTTCTAGACCCCCTCACCAACTCTAGTTAGTTCAATACGCAGAGAATACTTGGTCACTATTTCTCTGCTTTTTCCCAAGTCCTGTAACTTAACACTTATTGGTATTTAGCTGGGTCCACTGGCTAAGACTTTACCAAAACTTCAATATCTTCTTACTAAAAATTTAAAAAATGAAAAGAATGAATGCATGAGAAATCGTGAGGTCTTACTCTCATTTTAAATGATGTCAAAACCACATAAGTAAATCCTAAATTATTGCCCATTTGATGTTGAGATTTTTGTCATCTATTGCTTTGTCCTTCTCTTCCACTTCTAACTGCATACTTTCTCTCAAACACAAATATCCATGGCATATAGACTCCTTTCATTTCTAAACAACAACAAATCTCATTTGTATCCTGTATTTGAAGCCTACATAATGAGATATTTTTTAACAGAGGTGTAGGAAACAAAAGCAGCTAGAAGTCAGCAGCATGTCAAAATATGAACACCAAAGCAAAATGTACTTGGTGATGCTCTCTGTGATGTTGTTTATTATTATTATCATCATTATTATTTTCACACATTATGTTAACACAATATAGACAAAATAATTTTTCATGGCTTGTTGAATCTTTGTATGATTTATGATAGTTCTTTCTAAAGATAAATATGCGGGTGAAGACTTTGTTTAGTACCATATCATTATGCTGTATAATGCAAAGCTTGCTTTTTATAAATAAGTTTGTAAAAATGGTTCTCCATAATTCCTGCCTCTCAGTTTGTGGTAAGAATGTTAACTTTGAACCTTCACTGTGAATTTCAAAATTAAACATTCAGCAAAACAAAAAAAATAAAGTTAGTACTTACCCAGAAAAAACTTCAACATACCAACATGAAACCCAAGATGAATGCTAAGTATTTGTACAGTCATAGTCAAATCTAGTACTGTAATAAAGATCTTATCTATCGCAAGTCTATGACTATGCCAAAACACAAATGCACGACAATATTTTAATAAAGCTATGTTTATGTTCTTATGTATCAAGCAATTGGGCTACATATTGTCTTTGCCTTTCTGGAGTTTACTGTGAAAGAAATATTAAATTTATATGCCCTAATTCAATGAATTAACTTTCATTACCAAATGCAGATCAACAAATAAAAATAAGCAGAGAAAGTCCTTTTTTTTCGTCCAAAGGTGTTCTCTCTGACTTGCAGTATCATACATGATTGGCTGCTACCACATACCTATTCATTAACTATCTGTGACAAAAAACTGTGAGCAAATACAGAAAGACTTACATTATTTTTCTTGCATATATGAGGGCCTAAATGCATCTGCAATGTTTCAACTTTCTCCTTTAAAGTATATTCCTGTCCTCACATGCAGAAGAACATGCTAAAGAAAGCATAGCTCAAAGCCCTAGGAAAGAGCTAATATTACTGCTTCCTGCTTCTTAGCACCCATCTAAGGTGCCTTAAACTCTGAACTTCATCTGTAAGATTGGTAAACCTACCCAGACTTGAATGATTCTCTGAGCACAATCTATTGCCAGTATATACCTGAGTTTTCCAGCTTTACTTCTCCCTGAGTAATGAAGGACAATAAAACTAATTTTTATTAGGTAGTTTAGCTGTGCAAGCGACATATTTGTCTCATTTTATCCTCACAATCACATTGCAAGAAATGGATGTTATTTTCTTCATTTTAGCGATAGATAAACTGAAGATCAGAAGAATTAAATCACTTGCCAAGTTCTTCTTATTGCGTTGGTGAAGAAGTAATTTAACCTCTATCTGACTCCAGAACTAGATTCAACTCATTGCCAACCAATTGAGAAATAACTTTTTAATGTAGATAATCCAGCTGAAATGTTTATACTGAGCAATTCTACTCAAATTCTCTCTTCCTCCACCCACATGTGTATGGAAAGAACATTGGATTTAAATTTAAGAAAAAAAATGAAATTCCTTTGTGAACTTTAGACAAATAATTGACCCATTTGTGGTCTCTTTTACTCATCTCTAAAGTGGGACCAAATTAATTACCCTACTTAAGTGTATTGTGAGGATAAAAATCACAATGCATATGAAAATACCTTATGAATGGCAATGCACTAACAAATATAATCATCATTATCATCACGATCAGATATTTTATACTGTTCTTCTTTACATGCACATAAGTCTTTCTTATGTGAATTTAACAGTCCCAGGTTCATAATGTTTAAACCCATGGGACTCAATGATATAAGGGTAATGGTCTTTCTTCTGAACCCTTGCATTTCCTCAGACCATAGTAAAAAACCTTTAACTGATAAGCCTTTGAGAGTTTCTGACAACCTATTTTCTCCTACTGCAGTTGGGGAAAATAAGATTTATTGGCATAAAAGCAAAATGAACTTATTTGAGGTGGAGTATTTCCCAAAGTGATCATTGAAATAAAGTTTTATAAACAGTAGTCTATGACTTTTATTGAGGCTCTATTTTTTTCTCTCCAAACTCTGCAGGTACATGGCTCATACTCTACATTATTTTATCTTTCCTAATAAAGAGTTAGTTCCTTGTCCTTTCTGTCTCCTAGCTTTTTGACCAGATCATAAACACAAGTGCAGAGAACATACTAGTTCCTGAGATGAATGTGTATTTTTATGTACATTGTACTTTCAATTTTAAAGGACTTCTGGAATCCTGTTGCTCAACATAAGGTGTCTAGAAATGTAGCCAGTGTTAAGAAACTGCCCTTGATGTATTTACAACTAAAAAAGAAAATCAGGATAAAAGAGAATGATGAAGGGGGTGAGTTCAACTTTAAGATATTTGATATATTGTAAGAACTTTTGTATATGCCATAATGTACCCCTAGTACAACAATTTAAAAAATAAGTAAAGAAGGGCTTGGGTCAGGTGAACCCCAAAGTATCTTTTGTCTATTTTAACCAAGTTAGCCTAAAAGAAAGCATGTTTTTCCTATAAATATCAAAGTAAGGGTGCTCCTCCAAAAGAAATTAAAATTGCAAAATTTCCTTTAGAAACTTGCCAAAGGTATTATGGACTCAAGACATTTCAAAGACACTATAATGTATCAATAAAGTATTGTTGCTTATAGAATGTTTTTATGCTTTCAAAATATATGAGCTGTAAGCCACTACATACAGTATAATGAAAATATTTGTGGTGGGAATATGTAAAAGAAAGTAAAGCACATTATACCTAATGTTAAGTGTTTTATAGAACATTACAAATTTAGAAGGAAACTTATAAGTAGGTTTTAATGATAATTATACAGTTCTAATTTAAACCCTCCATCAGTAGGAAATGATGAGCACTGAATACTGGTAAGAGTCCATGTGGAATCTTGCATATGTGAGATATATGGTATGTATATGTGTGTGTCATATATTTCTGTGTATGTGTGTATATATAAATAATTTTAAGTATGTGGCTAAAAAGAATTTTAATCATTGTTGAAAAAAATTAATCTACAGAGAACCTTTACTTATACTATGTGTTATCTAAATAAATTAGATTTTCTTCTAAAAAAATAAAAAAGAAAATCACCATAAAACACTTATATTTGAGCCAATTGCTTTAATTGTCTTAGTTCAGTGGTCCTAAGTATCCTAAAAATATTAGGAATAGAGTCCACTAATTCTGTTTACTAATGAAGATTGCATTGTTCTACAGATATGTGTCAGTGAATTCATTATTGCAGGCAGACCTCTATTCTCTTGATCCCTTTAACCTTATTTTTTCTTCTGTCAAAGTGGTACATAGTTCTGCACTTACATGCTAGTGGAAAGTATTGGGTTCAAATATCAAAATTATTTTCTTGTTTATTAAACTAACCTTCTAGAGGGCCTATTTATAATCCCAACAGTTCATTATTCTGCTCAATGACGGTTTTATAGGAGAGGAAGATTTTTCAATACAATTCAATATATTAGTTAAAATTCCAGTATGTAAACATAGTAATAGACACTTCAGTAGATACACAAATTAGGAATAAAGGCACAGTCATTATGAATACAAAGTTAAACCACAATAGTGGGAAATAAGACAATGATTTATGCATATAAACTAAGATAAAGGTACAAATTATTATAAAGAAGTATCTGAGCATCTTAAAAGGTGAGAAGGTGTTTTAAATCCATTCAGCATCCCATAACAGTTATAGCAACAAATATGCATGAGCTTATGAACACTCCTGTAAATCATGTTTTTGTTATATTTAGTATGTCCCAGCTTTTGGTATATTTCTTGTCTTCTTTTGACTTTTATTGGTATGCTGTTTCCTTTAGAGTTCTAAGAGTAACCATCAATGTGTTATTCCAATTTTATAAATTCACTTCTATTTCCACTACCTTAACTTTTCCTGGCTGAATATTGCAAAATGTGTAGTCTATACATACATAGAAAGCAGTCTATCTGCTATGGTTTGAATTTTTCCCCCCAAAATTCCCTTGTTAGAAATTTAATTTCCATGTTCATATGTTAATAGAATATGGAGGTGTGGCCTTTGCGAGGTAATTAGGATAAATGAGGCCATGAGGGTGGGGCCCCTTTAGTAACTATAAGAAAAAGAAGTGATACCTGAGCAAGTATATTTGCTGAGTTTCCTCATGTGATGCCCTTAGCCCCTCATCAGATGCCCAGCAGATATCTATGCCGTGCTCTCAGGTTTCCACCTTAGAACCATAAGCTAAATAAGTGTCTATTCTTCATGAATTTCCCAGCCCATAGTATTCTGTTACAGCAACAGAAAACTAAGACAATGCTTGTTTGCTTATGGTTTCCCATTTATTATAAATATAAAAGCATCTGTTTTCCAAAAAATTTACCGTAGTCACAAAGTATACAACTTAAAGATTACTGTCTGCCTCGAAGTTGGTAGAATTTTGAGTGCTGCCCAAAATAATGTTTTATGTTTAAAATCTCTTTAAAAAGAGATTATAAGAGGCTGATGTATATTTTAAGCATTATTTCACTGCTTACAAACCAGAGGGAAGTGAGAAATATCATCATGCATACTCAGAGGAATTTTCTCTTTTTCGGCCACAGTCATTTAAAAATTCTTTTTAAGGCGGCAAAAACAAACTGCCAATATTGAGGCTGAACAAATTGTTATTTAAAAAAGATAATGTTTCTTGTGATTATAAAATATTGCATGTATATTCTAAAAATGTTGAAAAGCACAAATAACACAAAAATGTAATAATAAATATTATGTTTTCTAATCTATTTGTTTATTAAAAAATGTAATCATACTTTTTATCTTACATAATGAAAGTTTCATTATATATGAAATATTCTTCAAAAATCTGAAATTTAAATTCAAAATTTCTCCAATAATCTCAATGAGTATACTTCAATGAACCTATTTCCTTACCACCTTATATTACCTTTTAAATTTTTTACTATTATAAATATCCACGAGACTAATATTCCTGCACATAAAAATATTTCTACATGTGACTTATGGGTCAATGGGTATAAACAACTTTTAGATCCTTATATATACTGTCAAGCAGCTCTCTAAGTAAGTTCTCTCAGCTCAGACTCCCACCGGCTGTTAAACAAAAATAGAATGAATGACTTCCTGCTTTAAAAAAAATATTAAAAAACATGTCAAAATTCTCCATTTCCCAGCTAACAGATTATTAAATTGTAAAACAGGATAAATGTGTCTTAATGAGGCTATCCCTCTTTCTGCTACTTTTACATTCAGCTGTTCTTTCTCTATTTCTTCTCACATGAATCAATCTATCCTATCATACTGCAGTCTTTTTACAATCTTTCTAATGTAAATTTTGAAGCAAAATATTCAAGAATTCTAAAATTCCTTTAATTAATGAGAAAGAATACTTGGAATGAAGTCTCCCTGTTGTACATTCAAATTACAATAACCTAACCTATCATTTCTTTGCTTAAGACTAAACGCTGCCTCACCTACTGGTACATGGAAGGGTGCTTACATTTGCCAGGAATTTTGCTTGGATCATTACACCTTACCTCCCTCAATCCGCAGCATAATCCTTTGAAATTGATAATATTTACCTTATGTTATATAGATCAGAAAAGTTTGGGGTGGAGCAATTTGCTCAAAATCACATAGTCCTTAGAAATAAATTCTTAACTTGGCAGAAAAGACATATCTAGCCTATTGACCTCTGCCCTCATTTCTTAAAGCTCTTTTCCTAACTCTAAATTCTAACCATAATTTTCGTTTTCTCAATCTTCATTAATGTTTTATTTTTCCTTCACTATTTGCATTTGAAATTTTCCACATAACTTCAAATATCCACCCCACAAACTCTTCATTCAACAAGCATAAAAGTTTGTGAGACCCCAGCCCACAGAAAACAGCTGGGCTTGGTGGTGTGTACCTGTCATCCCAGTGACAGTAGAAAGCAGAAAATGGGAGAATTTAGGTCCAGGACAATATAGGTGTAAACTCAAGAGCCTATCCCAAAAATAACCAACCAAAAGGGATGGGGAAAGGCTCAAGTGGTAGAGCCCCTTCCTGACAAGCATGAGGCTTTGAATTCAAGCCCCAGTACCACCAAAGCCAGACAAACCAAAAGAATATACTTGTATTGCTTAATGGAACACATAGCACTAAGTGCCAAAAATGAGAGGTTGAATGTACCAGGTTTTCTTTAGAGGTGAGGCACTCATTAGCCCTGCTGCTTCCAAGTATTGGTAGCCATACCTGTTTCCTTGAAGTATACATCAATGACTGACAAATGAAGGTATATAAAGACACAGGTACTTGCCTCAAGGACTTTCTGGATATGTCATCTTAATTCAGCTATTTTTTCCCCATCTTACTGCTTCTATCTTTCACAAGTATTGATCATGAAAATGGACTCCCTCCCATGAAAAATATGTGCTCTGAGCCAGGAACCAGTGGATCACATCTGTAATCCTAACTACTCAGGAGGCAGAGATCAGGAGGATCATAGTTCAAAGCCAACTCCAGGCAAATAGTTCATGAGACCTTAACATAAAAATGGGTTGGCAGAGTGGCTCAGCTGGTAAGACTGCCTGCCTAGCAAGTGTAAGGCTATGAGGTTAAGCCCCAGTACTGCAAAAAAAATATATATATATATATATATATATATAAGTTTTATTGTATATATAAATATATACTACTGGGGTTTAAACACATGGCCTCATGCTTGATGGTTTGCCTCTTCAGCTATGTCCCCAGTCCTTTTATCTTTACTTTATTTTTCAGGAGTCTCTTACTTTTGCCCAGGCCAGCCTCAGATTATAATCTTCCTACCTCTGCCTCCCATGTAACTGGGACTACACGCACGAATCACCACATCCAGTTTGTTCTTTGAGATAATCATTCTAATTTCTTGGTTGGACTGGCCTTGATCTACAATCTTCCATCTCCCCTCCAAATAGGTGACATTAAAATAATGAACCATGACACCTGGTCATAAAACACTTAATATTTTAATTGCTTATTTTGTTAGCTATTAACTATTTACTCCAATAAACTATAAATTCAAAGAAGGCAAGAGATATGTTTTTCTTTCATTCCACTCTCTCTGGAGTATGTAGAACAATGCCTACCTAAATAAATACTCATTAAAAAAATGAACATGTGAACAAAAGAAATATGATTCAAACTTTTGCATGCTGGACTCAAACATCTAAGTACCTTTCATTGGGCAGTGTAGCACTACCCTCAAAGGAGAACAAGATACAAAGTTGGGGGCATGTAAACTATCCCACTTTGGAGTCAACTGGCCCCCTGAATGTACCCTAGATTTGCCTACTGTCATGGTCATTTATCAGATCATAATAGGAACCTCCCAAAATCCCAATCAGTTCTCCTATATTGACTCCTGGTTTTAGGTAGCTCACACCATGCTCCCTTGGTTCCAACTCTATGCCAACAAAAAGGGACAGAGCAGTTTTCATGGCCCAGGTAATAAAGCCTAAAGACCTAAGCCAACCAAGCCTGTTCTGCAATGGGATGCAGAAGATGAACTGCCTGTGCCCTTGCCATACATTCCCAGCACACACCCACCATCAGAGCAGCCAGTACCACCTTTCCCAGACAGTCTACAACCTTCACTGAGTCCCCCTCAGCCCAGTCAGCAGCCTTCCAGCCCCAAAGATGTCCCACACTCATCCCCAGCTTGAAGTCTGAGTCTACAGTCCCTGATCTGCTGCCTTTACTTGCCCTCAGTTCAGGGCCCTGCAAATGCTGTTCTGAGAGATCCAAGGGCTCCCTCAGATTGGTGCTGACAGCACGGTCCAGCCTGGATGCTCTATCCTCTATTACCAGACTTTCAGTAGGACGGACCTCTTAAATTGGAAGAACCAGACACCATCATATTCAGAAAAACCCCAGGCCATGGTTAACCTCCTGGAATCCATATTTCAGATCCATCAACTCACTTGGGATGACTGCTGACAGATCCTCCTGACATTTTTCAACACAGAAGAGTGACAGAGAATTATGACAGAAACTGGCTGCTGGCTCCAAGAGCAGGCCCCAGCAAGAACCCTAGATGCAGAAGCTTAGGCAAAAGAGGCATCCCCTGATGCTCGGCCTACCTGGGACTTCAATACAGCAGAAGGATGAGGAGTCCTCACTCAATATCACACCGCCCTCTTACATGGGCTCAAGGCTGGAGCTAAGAGACCTACCAACATGTCCAAAACTTGGGCAGTTATACAGATAGCAGAGGAAACACCAACTGATTTTTATGAGGGACTGTGTGAGGCCTTCCAGGTGTACACCTCCTTTGATCCAGAAGTGCCAGAAAACCAGCAAATGATCAATACAGTATTTGTGACCCAATCATACTCAGACATTCGCAGAAATTTCAGAAACTTGAAGGCTTTGTTGGAATGAATGCCACCCAGCTGTTACAAGTGGCAAGTAAAGTCCTTGAAAACCAGGAACATGAGGAAAAATGGAAAGCTGATAAAGGAATGAAAGCCAAGGTGTCCTTATTGGCTGCAGCACTGAGGAAGCCAGACCCAACCAAGCAACCAGCTCCACCATGGAAGGGGAGGCCCAATGGAAGAACCCTACTCCAATTAGACCAGTGTACCTATTGCAAGGAGATTGGCCACTGGAAAAATGAATGCCCCCACTGCAAGGGACCAGCATCACAGCCTAACAAAATTACTCCAGGAAAGAAAACAGGATGGCAACCTGAACCAGAGGCCCAGGACTCACTGGCCTAGCAGGAATTGAGTCAGACTACAGAATACCAGGCTTCTTACTGCTAGGCCCTCAAGAGACTACGGTCTAAATGAAAGTGGGGGGCCAACCACTTTCCTTCATGGAGGACTCAAGTGCTGAGCATTCCATGACCACCAAACATGTGGCCCCACTCTCTGAGCAGAGGGCCACAATGGTCAGAGCCACCAGCACACAAACTGCCCAGCAGTTCTGCTGACCCCAGACATGCCAACTAGGAGGGCACAAGGTGACTCACGGGTCCCTGTACTTACCAGAATGCCCAATTCCTCTTCTGGGAAGGGACTTACTAACAAAAGTTGGAGCCTAAATCACCTTCACCCAGGGAGGGCCTACAAGCCTTACAGTGAGAGGACCAAATGCCTTCATCATGACAGTGACCATGCCTACAAAAGAGGAATGGCAACTCTACCACCATGAAAAGGAGGACTTGGCAAAGCCCATCTGCCTGCTGGAGTAGTTTCCTAATGTATGGGCTGAAAAAGGGCCTCCCAACCTGGCTCACAGCCACGCACCCATAATGGTAGATCTCAACCCTGGGGCTCCCCTGTTAGACAGAGGTAGTATCCAGTGCCACGGGAAGCACTCCTGGGAATTCAGACCCACCTACAGTAGCTGAAGGACACAGGGATATTGATTGAATGACAATCATCATGGAACACTCCACTGTTACCCGTGAAGAAGGCAGGAGGAAATGACTACCAGCCTATCCAGGATCTGCAGGCAGTCAACAACACTGTTATTATGCTGTACCCAGTAGTTCCTAACCCCTACACTCTCCTGAGCTTTCTACCAATGCAAGCAAGCTAGTTCACCTGCCTGGAGCTAAAGGACACTTTCTTCTTCCTCTGCCTGGTCCCAGTTAGCCAGCTTCTGTTTGCTTTTGAATGGGAAGACCCTCATATTGGAAAAAAAAAAAAACACAAATGCCCTGACCATATTGACTCAGGGATTCAAAAACTCACCCCCTTTGTTCAGAGAAGCCCTAGTGGTGCATTTGTTGACTTTCCCAGAAGACAATCCAAGTTGTGCTTTGTTTCAATATGTGGATGATCTCCTGGCAAGCCACACCAGGAGAAATGCTGGGAGAGGACAAAGTCATTGCTAGATTAACTCTCTAAGCCAGGTTACAAAGTTTCCTGGAAAAGGCCCAAGTTTGACAGCAAGAGGTCCAATACCTCTGATTCGTCATCTCAGAAAGATGACACACCCTGGGTCCAGAGAGGAAACAGGCCATCTGCTCCATCCCACAGCTGAAGACTAAAAGGGAGGTCCAAGAATTCCTGGGAGCAGCAGGATTCTGTCATATCTGGATACCCAGATATTCAAGCCTGGCCAAACCACTCTATGAGGCTACACCAGGCTCTGGAAAGGACCCTCTAAACTGGGGACCAGACCAGGAAAAGGCCTTCCAGGAGATAAAGAGACTGTTAACCATTGCCTCTGTGCTAGGGCTGCGAGATATAACACAACCATTCAATCTCTTCATCTGCGAGAAAAATCACACAGCTCTGGAGGTCCTCACCCAAATGGTGGGTCCATGGCAGTGGTCAGAGGCTTACTTGTCTAAGTGCTTAGACACAGTGGCTTCAGGGTGGCCTCCATGTCTCTGAGCCCTGGCTGCTATGGTAACCCTAATCAGGGAAGCCAACAAGCTCACCCTGGGACAGGACATTAATGTTAAGATCCCCCATGCAGTCATGTGCCTAATGAATGAGCAGGGATGTAAATGGTTGATCAGTTCCAGAATGGCCCATTACCAAGGACTATTATGTGAGAATTCTTGAGTCAGACTTGAAACTGTATGATCTTTAAATCCTGCCACTTTCCTGCCAGCAGAGGAAAGGCCCCCAGATCATGACTGTGAAGAGGTGATGGATAAAGTGTACTCCAACAAGATGGACCTAATGGACACCCCAGTCTCAGATCCAGAGCTCAAACTCTTTATAGATGGAAGTAGCTTTGTCCAGGGAGGACAGCAAAAGGCCAGGTTCACAGTCACCAGTGTTAATGACATCAGACAGGCTGAAGCCCTACCACAAGGACGTTCTGCACAAAAAGCTGAACTTCAGGCACTAGTCCAGACATTGTGATATGCAAAGGGAAAGTGGGTGAACATCTAAACTGATTCAAAGTATGCCTTCAGCACCCTGCACGTGTGTGGAGCAGTATACAAGGAAAGAGGATTGCTGACAGCAGAGGGAAAAGAGATTAAAAACAAAGAAGAAATCCTCTAACTGCTGGGAGTAGTCTGAAAACCATCTCAGGTGGCTATTATACAATGCAGATGCCAGAAAATGGGCACAGACCACATCAGCAAAGGAAACTGCCTGGCTGACCAGGTGGCAAAGAGAGCAGCAGAAAAGCTAAGTTCTCCTGGAGTGCCAAAGCAAACCACCAAACTGCTGTTGACTCCAGAACTGCCTCCTACCCCAAATTACACCAAGGAGGAAGAACAATAAGCAAAAGATAAAAAGGAAACATAAGAAAAAGGAGGCTGGTTGAAGTTGCCTGACCAGAGACTCTTTGTCCCAGTGCTATAGCAGCCCCTCTGGTAAAACAACAATATGAGCTAACACACTTGGGGAAATTGGCCCTAAAAAAACTAATGGACAGATAGTATTTCATTCCCAAGCTCCCCACCTTGTGCACCCAAATAAGTGCTAGGTGCATTACATATGAATGAAACAATGCAAGTCAAGGGCCTAAGCTAAGCTCTGGGATATAAACAACAGGCACCATACCTTTTGAGGACCTTGGAGTGAACTTCACAGAGGCCAGCCCTTGTTGAGGATACTGGTACCTCTTTGTTCTTATCTGCACTTACTCAGGGAGGGTTGAGGCTTAACCCCACACACACAGAGAAAGCATAAGAGGTAGTAAAGGCCCGTTTAATAGAAATTATCCCCAGATATGGGCTCCCCCTTTCTATCAGATCAGACAACAGACCAGCCTTCATGGCAGAAATAGTCCAGGGCCTGGATAAAATGTTAAAAATAAAACGGAAGCTTCATACAGCATACAGGCCTCAGAGTTCAGGGAAAGTAGAGTACATGAATCAAACCCTTAAAATTACTTTAGCCAAACTCTGCCAAGAAACACAATCCCCCTGGATAGACATGCTACCATTGGCCCTGCTCAGGACACACTGTACCCCTAGACCCTCTAGCTATTCACCCTTTGAGATTATCTATGACAGATCCCCTCCCATAATAAATAAGCTCAGAGGGGACCTCAGGCAAATTGGAAGTCTAGACATGTCCTGATATCTCCAGACCCTAGGAAAAACCCTATGTCACATTTCCCGGGAAGTCTTGAAAAGGACCCCAATCCCCACTGGTAACTGGGCCCATCCCCATCAACTTGGGGATATGATATGGGTAAAAGATTGAAAAAAAAAAACCACTCCAACCCAGTTAGACAGGTCCCCATCTAGTAATATTAGCAACTCCCATGGCTGTTAATGTTATAGGTATCACTTTCTGGATTCATCACTCCCAGATAAAAAAGACAACAGCCTTCCCAGACCCCAATGACTGGCAGACTGTTCATGACCCAACTAACCTCCTCAAATTGAGGTTCCAGAGGGCATCACAACAGCATGCCATCACTCAAGAGAGCTCCAAACCTGCCCCAGCCACCTTTTGGAAGCTGGATAGTCAAGACACTGCAGAAGCCTGAGGATTTGCCCAACAGGACATGAATGTATCCCCTTTTCTGCCACCCTTATCCTATTCTGCTGATTAGCATTGTTGCAATACTGTTTGCACTAGGACTGGCCATCACTGCTCCCCAGGTTTGGAACATAGGCCAAAAATTACTGCTGGCCTCCTGTTATCTCCTCATAATAGCAAGACTTACTGCTGTTCAGTGCTATGTGTAGCCCAGACCCCAATCTCAGGCATGAGGTCTCTGATGTGTTTTTGCCTACTGACTCTATTTCATTTTAAGATTGTCAGATCTAGAGACCAAGATGATTGTTCAGCTTGCGTAAAACCTCTCTTCTTCCAGGGAAAGCTATAATATGCCTTCACCTATTACCAATATCTGTCACCTCCATGCAGCACATCAATTTCTGAATGTACCAGAGGAGGGACAATATTCTATAAGGGAAAACTGATAGACCTGACAGGGTCCTGAAAGAAAAAAGGCACTGTAGGGTGGACAACTTGCTGGCAGAAAGATGGGACCCCTTAAAGGCATAGAATGCTGAAATGACAGGGGGAGGAAATAAACTTTGTTATGTCTGGGCACCCTACTTATCCACCCCATCCCCATATCAGTCTACTAAGGGAAAAGCAACAGATATAGAGAGGCCATCCAGAGGCAATTACTTAGATGGCTATGAGCCTATAAAAGACATTGATCTGCCACCACCACAATCCTCATTAAGGCTTCCTTCCAGGACAAGGAAATTTAACTTGGAACCCCAACTTTACAACCTGTTAAATGCAACTCACTGCCTCTTTAATCTTATGAACCCATCATTGGCAGGTGATTGTTGGCACTGCCTATCCTCTGGTCCCCTCCATTATGTAGTGGCCCCAGTGATCCCCTTACCCAGAGCATGCATGATGCTACTCTCAACTCTACCAGCACAAAACCCAAAGTAAGTAATATACACCTGTCTCAGAGGGCTCCTAATTGTATCTACAATTCAAGAGGATACTATCCAGTGGGGGAACTGGTTGCTACCAATATGCTCAAATTCAAAACTGTACAGCCACTGCCATTAGATGTACAGTTGACAGAACATGATGAGGCAGCCCAGGAACCTTCTTTGTCTGCAGGACCCTTGCTTATCAGGGCTTGCCAGATAATTGGAAAGGTATTTACACATTAGCATTCCTCACTCCCCAGATAAACATAGTGCCTAACAATCAGACCTTCCCTGTACCTTTGATGGCCCACACATGGTCAAAGACAGCTAGCCAATTCATACCTTTACTAATTGGATTAGGGACAATGGCTGGAATACAAATGGGTATAGGAGGAATTGCCTCTTCAACCTCTTACTATAATCAATTATCTCCGGGCCTAACAAATGACATAGACCAAGTGGCTATGTCCATATTGACCATGCAGGACCAGCTGGACTACCTAGCATCAGTGGTCCTCCAAAATCAGAGAGGGTTCAACTTACTGCCAAAAAGAAAGGGCTCTGCCTTTTCCTAAATGAAGAATATTGTTTTTATGTGAATCAGTTGGGAATAGTCAGAGATATGGCTCAGCAATTACAGGACCAGGTCACATGTATGAGACAGGAATTACAAAATTCCTAGAACAGATGGAGCAGCATCTGGAATTGGGCATCATGGATACTTTCCTAGTCTGGTCCTCTTTTCATGCTCCTATTGCCCCTAGTATTTGGCACTTGTGTTCTCAATGCCATAACTCACTTCACTAGCTCACAAATGGAGCCAATAAAATTACAACTCTTGGTAACCCAATGTAGTACTTTGAGACAGGAGGAACCTAATGGAATCCCTGAAATTTAGGATTGGAGCTTGTCCATAAGTTAGAAAAGCATCAAAAGGGGGAAATGAACAGGAAGAATGTCTAGAAGCAGGCCATAGGACATGAGAAATTGCTAGTTAAGCCATAAAATAAGTTGGGGCTAGGACAAAAAGGCCCCATGTGGAGATAACTGCCCATTCCTGCCTTCCTTTGTCTCCTTCTGTAAACAAATTTTCCAAAGCAGACCTCCCATTCTGCTCCTATCTAAAAAACCACAGGTCTCTAACCCAGCACTGGCCCACCTATTAACAACTAACACATTCCTTGTAACCTGATGTCCTGCACTGCCCTTTATGAATCCCATGAGTTCACTGTTGGGGGCCCAGAATTTTGAGTGTGGGCTCATCTGGGACCACCAGCATGAAACAAAATCTGAGTTCTCCAATTTCTCTGAGTGTCACTTGGTTTCTCTTCTGACAATATTTCTTCAACAACTTCACAATACAATTGTATTTAAATTCATGAATGATTATGAAGTAGAGGTACCATGAATAATTGAAATGAAATAGTAATTATTCAAAAGGAAGTTAAGTCAGATATTATTATGAACTTGATTTGTATAATATAATGTTACTATACTTAGAAATAAGTGGAATTAATATGAATTAATATCTGAATTCAGCACAAGAACAAGTTTCACTTTTGGTTGTTGGTTGACAATGAACAAAGGTACATTTAGCTGCATGAGCAAGAAGTTCAGAAATGAACAAGGAAGACAGACAAGAACTATTATATGGAATCACCCAGTCTCTCTGTTAGGATCTACTAATTCATAATTTATAATAAAAGTGAAGTAATATCCAGAAACAAGGTAACTACAAAAAAACCTTTGTCCTTCCATTCACCTTCAGGTTTACCACTTCTTAAATTCCAATTACTTAATAATTTAATACCACATGTAAATCCATCCAACTATGCCAACTACCAGAGAATATTTAAATATAAATAAAACACACTGATTGCATCACATAATCTGCTAAACATATTACCAAATTGAGAGCAGTGTATACATCTGAATCTAAAGACAGGACTGGGGGTGTGACTCAAGGGGCAGAATGCTTTCCTAGCAAACATGAAGCCCAGTTCAAATCTCAGTACTGCCAAAAAATAAAAGAAAAAAAAGAAAAAGAATATAAAGATAGTGAAGAGAATAAATTCATTCATCAAAAGCATATGCAAATGACTGAACTAAGAAGCTGCCCACAACATTTCAGCCTTGCAGAAAAAATTGAATACAAATGTCAAGGAAATGAATTAAATTGCAAATCACATTTCAGGATTACAGTATTTATCTTCTCTTCTTCTTTAAAGTTAGTTTACTGGAGGTTTCAAAAACAACCAACTGGGCTTGTTATGTGGCTCAGTGGTAGAACATTTGCCTAGCATGGTCTAGGCCCTGTATTTGATCCCAGCACTGAAAAGAAAGAAAAAGACAAACTGTTTTTTTTTTTTTTTATAAAATCCTTTCTCATCCAAAAGCATTTTCTTTTTCTCTTTAACTTTTTCTTCACAACATATCCAATACCTTCCTTTGTCTTTACTTGTTGACTTTTTTCTTTGTAACTTGTATTTCAAAATAACTTTTATAAAACTTTTAAATTTAAACAAAAATTATTTAGTCAGTAAAATAAAACACTTTTAGAAGCCTTATATTTTTATGAAAAAAGGAAAATAGAGCAGAAAGAAAAGGAAAAAAACAGAAAAAAAAGAGAAAGATAGGAATGAGGGAAGAATTTTAGGGAGAGAGAGAGGGAGAGAGGAAGGGGGAAAGAAGGAGTGGAGAGAAAAGGGAGGAAGACAGTGAGAAAAGAAAAGAAAAAGTATTCAAAAAGAACCATGACCTCAAATCCCACATTCCTTTTAAGAGTCTCACTCCTGTCTCCTTCATTGTGAAAAATAAGCTTTAAATTCTGGGCCTAAAAGGCAAAGACTATGAAGTGATTGAAGTATCATTTATCTTACCACCTCCAAATCTCTAAGAACACAATTGGTTCAAGCAGAATTAGAATATGTCAAAATTTAATTAATTAATTAATTAATTGAAGCAAGAAGCCATGGGTGAAGCACCTCAAAAAGAAAGTGTTATTTATGTATAAATTCACTGGTTACATTTTCATTTATATACATTTAATCTTGAGCCTCTTTAATGCTTACATTTTAAAAGTCCTTCCTCTCCAAAAGGAAATTTTAAAGAAACCATAAAAACTGTTTTCACAGCACCTAACAGAGATTTTAAAATATCCTGTGGGGTCATTTAACATATGCAAATGTTTGCCTAAGTATCCACTAATGGCTACTTGAGTCATGCATTTAGTTAAATTCTAGTTTGGATTGAAACCATAGTTCCCAATTTTTAGTCTTCACCAGTGTTTCTAGAACTTTTTAGCCTAGAAAAAAGTTCTTTTATGATCTTACAATTATAAAGAAACTTAAAGAATTTTTGTTTATGTGATATGTACCTATTGACCTACATACAGCATTAGAAATTAAAACTGATGAGCTTTTTAAGCCTTCATTTATTAATCTAAAAAAATTAATGTATTATCCAGTATTTAAAGAATATCTTTTATATAAAAAAACCTCTTGTATAAAAAATAGAGTGATATTGTGCTATATTTTGCAAAACTATGTCTAGCTTAATAAATTTCAGCTGGATTCTTTGGTTGATGCATACATAGAGAATATGACCTCATAGAGACTTTATTTTTAAAAGGAAGGTGAATGTATAATTGCCCTTTTCAGATAATTGTGAATATTCATCTTTGATATTAGTTAAAAATTTCCTGAGAAGATAGCATAATGAACCCACCAAATACTGTTCAAAAAGAAGGAAAGTAGGGAGAAGAATTAAAGGAATATAATAGAGGGAGTGAACTTGTTCAAAGTACACTGCATCTATGGAATTATCACAATGAAATCCCCTTGTACTATTAATGTATGCCAAAAAGAAAATAAATACACACACACACACAAAAACAAGAAAAAAAAAACTCCTTAGGTGATAGTGTCTTAAAGGATATTTACAATGTGGAATCAGAAATCACAGAGATGGTTACATTTAAATAAATTAGTCTATTTTTCAAATTTGAACTAATCTTTTATGGACACATCAATTTGCAATATCATACATTGTTCATTTGGAAAATATTAGCTCAATGAGTTATGCTTAACATCCACATAAGAGCAATATTCAAGAGCACCATTATCAGCTTATTAGGTAAGTCTTGGGATATCCAGAGACTGGATTACAGTGATGGATAAAAGTTTTCTAAAGCTTCCATGTTTACTTGGAAGATAGAATTTTATTATTGGGAACAAATAATTAGGTTATTTTCCTTAAAACCACAGACTGACTTTGTTCATTTTCAAGAAAATATCTATCAATAGCAATGGATGAATGACCATTGTGTTTCCCTGAGTTATTTTTTCAGTAAAAATGGTATGCTCTTAGAAGTCCCTATTTGATGTTGTAGCACAATTGCTTTTACTTATGACAACTGTCTGATTCCAATATTGAAAAATAGGGATTCTATTCAAACTTTCATGCAGAATATTAAGACATGTACTCCAGAATCAAATATTTAATGAAATAATTTTATTTGCTTTATCAAGGAAATTCATAAATAAATTTCTTGTTTTTGTCCTTCTAGGAGTATATATGAATATCATTGCCTAAGATTCCAGCAGTTACATTCAATGCTGCTTTTGGATTATCAGGAAAAAATAAAACAATATCTTAATATTACTATACAATAGTTTTGACCACGAAGATCTTCTAAAAGGAGTTCAGTGATACCTCTAAGTCTACACAGACTACACTTCCAGAAGTGGTGAGCTACAAAAAGTGTTTTAAAAGTGTATTCACTTTCTACAGCTGCTGAAAAAAGTTACCAAAACCATAGCAGCTTAAAATAAACTAAACTTATCATCTTAAAGTTTCTGTATATCAGAAGTCAAAGTGGGCACACATGGGTCCTTGGTTCAGTCTCACAATGCTGAAGTCAAGACTTTGTTAATTGTTTTCTTTTCTGAAGGATGTGGGGAAGAATGAGCTTCTCAGATCATTAAAGCTATTGTCAGAATTCAGTTCCTTATGGTTAAAGTACTTAGGTCCAGTTTTCTTGCTGAGTGATGAGCCAGTCTTTGTTCCTAGAGACTGTGTTAAAGGCAAATGGTGTTTTCAAAAGATCTTGGGTCTTGCATTCCAAGTAGAAGAACACAAATAGAACACATGGATGGGGTGAGGAAGAAGAGCTTTTTTGAGAGAAGGGGACTCACCTGTTCTGCCAAGTGAGGGAAGGGAAGAAGAAGGACTGGAATCTCTTAGTAGGTTGTTTTTATACTACCTTGAACTTGGAGGTGGGGAGACATTACATCATCACCTGGCTCTTCTGACCTGTGGGCTCAGGGGAGGAGCCCCTGAGCCAAGAGAGTGAGCAGTCCCAGACCATCCCTAACTTAGCCTGCCTCAAACTCCCCCTGAGGGACAATATTCCAAAATTTCTTAATTGGATTTGCTAAAGTGGGATGGTCCATTTTTGGTAGCTGCTTTGAGCTGACAAGGGGCTGTAGACCCTACCTATCAGGAATATTGCTCCTTTCCTATCACTGTCCCTGGGGATTTGAACAGTGATATTCATTGTCTGAATCTTTGTCCAGCCTGATCAAGATTGTCGACCTCTGGAAGTTAACAACCCTGTCATGTCATGGTTTGGGTTTTAAAACCTTTTATCCTGGGAGAGAGAAATCTGGTTTAGAAGGCATGATCTGAACATTAACAATGATAGGAGGATCAGAAGGGGCCCTGCCATATGTGGCAGGAAGGATAAAGTAATTTTGAAAAGTGACAGAGAGTCTTATGATTACTTTGCCTACAGGTATTAATGTCTATAGCTATTTAGACTCTTAATGGCCTTCTATTTTGGACTGTCATTTTAATGGTCAGTTAATGGCTGATTACATTAGGGGCCAAGTGTACCAGAGGGCAGGTGTTACTCCAATTAAAGAATAAACATTAATGAGTCAGTTCTGTACAGAAAGAAACTCACAGTGTTCCTAAGCAGAAGTTAGATAACATTGAAACTTATATTGCCTTTGATTAAATAGAATGCCTTGGCCAAAGACATATGAGTTTGCCTTTTGCCAAAAGCCTAGAAGGCTTAAATACTAGAGCACATGCATAGGGGCACCCCCTTTTAAAATCTCTCAGTTTTGGTTGCTTTTAGAGATCTGGCATAATTGACTCCATCTGGATCTGAAGAAGTCTCCTCATTTGTGATGTCCTTGTGTTGGGTCTGTGAACACCACTTGTTCCCCTAAGAAGTTAGGAGATGCTGACCACTCTGGGGTTATGTCCTTTTATACTGTCTCTACGAACACTCATCTCTCAAGATTTTGCCAATTTGTCAGTTTTGTCAGTGCAGGAGTGGCTTCTCCCAGAAAGTCAGATTTTGTCCTACAGAGGAGGAGGAGTAACACATTGAACAAATTAGAAGTCAGTGCCAATGCTAACTTTCTGGCCAAATTAAGCAACAAAGAGATTTATTTTAAAAATGGCTCTTATGCTGGGCTTAATTAAGTCTAATTGTCTGTCCCATAGGGGATGTATTAACACCTTTAAATTCTTGTAAAGTGTCAGCAGACAACAGTTATAAAGCTTACAAGGAAAATACAAAACAACCCCAATACTTAAGAATGTCTGTCCTGGTTGAAAGATAAACACTTGTCAGAAATACTTTTCATGGCCTGGCTTGTAAATGTTCTTGAAGGATCAGAACTATAATAACAAAACTTAAACTTTTAATATTGGTTAAGTAAAGTAACAAGTTAGTGGTTGTCAGTACTGACAATTAAAAACCCTAATTTTCCAGCTATTAGGGGAAGGCAGTATCAGTAATTTTAAATAGTCACTGTATTGATGCTCAATTGTATATCATGTATTATTTAGTCACAGATGTGATTAATTATTTAGACACAGATGTCAGACCTAAATGGTAGAACTTCTAGCATTTGTTATAAAGAGCAGAAATGTGAAAGATATTATTAGATAGACTGTTCCTTAGATAAAAAAAACTATAGCTGTTTACATGTATGCATTTTTATCTTTTTAATTGATTTATAACATTTAGATACACATAGAAGGCACTAGCAGTTTTAGAACCATTTAAAGAATTTTTACTTGGTTTAAACTTAGGGCTGTTTTAGTGTTATCAGAAAAATACCTTAGAATTTTGGCAGGATATAAAGAATAATGAATAATTTCAAATGGGCTATATAAAGAACTAGTCATCTTATTTTTGGTTAGCAGGATCAAAGCATCTTCCAGTGCTTAAACTTACAGCCAAGTGAATAAGTTGGCTTCCCTTATGCTGGTTGGTAGAAAGAGAGAGAGGGATGGGAAAGGAGAAAAATCCATTCACCTCTCTACCCCTGCATGAGAAGTCCTGAATGGAATTCTCTATGCTGGGTGGTAGAGAGTGAGAGTGAGGAAAAGGAAAGGAGGAAAATTGCCCTTTTGGAGAAAGAAGCCTAGAGCTTTCAAGATCTATGAAGCACTCTTCTTGAACATTTTGAAAGCCTCAACACAAATCCCTCCAACCTGTTTCCATTAGAAGTCTCTGGAGCAAGCAAGTCTCAGAGTACTCTGTCTTTTGAGTCACCTGTTCTCCTAAGAGGCTGTCTCTTCCACACCTGTATGAGAGTTCCTAGATGGGATGTTGATCCTGAATGTTAACCCAATTATTAGAACATCAGAACTATTATGCAGTGGGCAAAGAGGATAATAATACAAAGGAGGACAATCTGTTGATTGTTAAAAGGGAAACCTCTTCATACAAACTGTTATAAACAGTACAGAATCCAAATTTCAGCAAAGTAAGCTTGGCTGATACAAACCCATAGCTTGTGGTTAGTTTTAATCTTAGGTCATTGAATTGTAGTCAGCTTGCAAACTGAGAAAAATGTGGGAATATGTACATTCTTTTAATAATAAACCAATTAAGATTAATAGCCCATATGATTAGATACAGAAACAGAGATAAAAGGGTAAACATAAGTTAGGAGACCCAATGACTGAGAGCCATGTCTTAGAGGTTATTAAGAAATTAATCCTAGACTGCTGATGATAGCTAAGCATAACTTGGGACCCATAGCAAGGTTGTCATTTACCTGCAACAACAGGTAGAAAGAACCCAAAAATAACAAGGTCAGTCATTGGGAGATAATGACATTCATAATTTAGCATATTAATATGAATTAACTTTTTGTAGACTCTGAAAAACTTAAGGTTTTATTAATGCATCTGGAGGGTGAGCTTTTTTTGGTTTTGGTAAAATTTTGTGTCAGCAGACAACAGCAAAAGATCTTGATAGTTATTTTGATAAAACAGAAACCCATTTTTCTTTTGAACACACACTAGTACCTTAAATTTTAACCTTAGTAAGACTTTTAGGCAAACTTTAAATTATAGCCAACCCAATCATACATATATAAACGTATAAGCTTTAAGACCATAATTTGTATCTTGAACCAACCTTTGCAAAATCCCAAATTTAGATAACACTGTTTTTAAATAAAATTCTTAGTAACTTTATACCTTAAAAGACTAAAGAAGAAAATTGAATTAAGCCATCCTTTAATAATAGTAATCTACAAGAACACATGGGTCAATAAACCTAATTATAAAAGTTAAATGTAAATTACACTCATAACAGAATGAAACAGATTGAGATTATTGTCTATAAATCTTTTTTCAAGCCTAAGGCAGAGAATAGTTATGCCTGGTTGAAATTAGAACTTTAGATAACTTTTGAGATAGTTGTACACATTAACTTTATAAAAGCAGTTTAAGTACCATCCTAAAGACACCTAAACACATACATACACACAGAGATGTTTTGATCTAGCATGCCAAATAATGTAAGTGTGCATAATGATCTCAAAAAAGTAAAAATTAAGTGGCTTCAAATGGTAGGAGACAAAGACATATACAGAAAACACACAAAATGACACACAATGTAATCACATTAATTCAGAGTGCACTCTTAAAAAAACCATTTCTTTGTCATTATTTTTAGTAGATTAGTTGGCTAGATTCCTAACTGGTTTGTAACAGATTTTTAACATACATACTCTATTCTCTGTCCAATTAACAGATTAATGTATCAAAAACAACATGCATAGAAACTATATTTAGAGAATTTTAATCACAAGTTAGTTATAATTTTTCTAGTGGATGGCAATATGGTGTCACCCGTGAGTTTCCTATTCCTAGGGAGTGGCAAGATGTTGCTGGACACATGGTGGCTTCATCATGATGGAAGCATTCCCTGTGATCACATGGTCTCTCCAAAGGGTCTCTCAAATGAAACATTAAAGACATGATACATGCAACATGCAGGCTCAAAATAAGAATCTGTTATAGGAGTAAAAGATATCTGCCCCCTAGAATCAAGTGTCCATATGAGTTAGGTATGCTAATGACAAGGCCAGATAAATTTCAATTTGCTTCAGCAAGCTAAGGTGGGATTTAAAATGTTTTTTTAGCCTCCTTGGATGTGACATCACTTGATAATTTTGGAGAATTATTCATAGGTTGTAGAATATTTTCTCTTTGAATATAACATCCTGCCTTTTAGTTTTAAAGGCAATTTAAATTTAGAAGTATTAGGGCTAGGGCAAATGGCAGTAAACCTCTAAGCTTTGAGGAGTTTTGTTATTACCCAGTATACTAAAGGTGTTTATAATTAGATCCTGGACTTCCTCATAAAGAGGCTTTGTCAATACCTAGAAAGCCAAGAATCCAAATCCTGTGGAACCCAGCCATTTACAGATCTACAGTTTCAAAAGACCTTAAACAAGTTTAGAATATGACATACTACATTGAGCAGTAGGGAACAAAGTTTTATTAATTTTAAAACAAAAACAATTGTTAAGAATAAAACCTCTAACCAAACTGACTATTTAAAATACCCCACATAAGACCCATTCTTTTTAACCTCTTAGCTGTAAGTAAGCCTAATTTTATCAGCAAAGAACAGTTAAATTTAGAATGTTTTTAAATGTTTGCTGTATATTACATTTTGGAATAATAATTATGATGGACAGGATTAATTAGTACTACTAAGTCCTCCTTATCCAAAATGTATATTTAGTGAAAGACAGACAATGGGAGGTCAAGGAGACACTTCTGCTCCCTAAGGAACACCCATCTGCATCTGAAAGGCATCTCCACCATCAAGCAATGCAAAAACGCTATAAAACCCCACTTCCCACCCTGACCCAGTGAATCACCAGTTTCCAGGTCCCCCTGCATTCCCCAATATGCAGTCTTTCTCTTCTCTTCTCTACAAATAAAATCTTTCTGACCTCTGCTGTTAGAGTCAGTCTGTGCTTTCATTTTCAGAGCAGGATCAAGAACCCTGAGCACCTGAAATTCCTGCACGTGTCATCCATGCATCATATTTAGTGACACACGAAGAGACCAGCTGTCACCTGAGGTCAGTATAGGTTGTGTCAAACTGGGAAATACTGCCTAGGAAATTGACAATGAGTGTCCAGCACTCTGATGGAGTCTATTTTCCAGGAGAGACCCCCCCCATCACTGCCTAGCTATGGTGGAACTCTCAGGTCGACCTTCTCTCCCTCTCTCTCTGTCTTGTTAAGGAGGGTTTCTCCCTTGGGAAACTGAGGAAAAGCTCCAAGCCCATTACAGCTGTGCAGCAGGCAATCTGAGGAAACCCAGACGCCAGATGGGGGATTATACTGTACTGCCAATGCTTCGTGGGCAGAACCCAAATTCAGTGCACCTAGGCTTTTTCTTTTTTCCTCTCCTTAAACTACAACTCTCTCTCTTTCAAGATCTGACCCACTTAAGAGGAGTTCCAAAAACAGCTGGTGGGAAGGAAAGTTTGTCTTCAAGCTTAAACAGGTGTTCTGGACGGAGCACTCCCCAGTGTCACTCAAAGGCTGGAGATGCAACATCCTGATCTGCCCTGAGGATCCAAATGTGGCTAAGTCTTGGACCTCTCCAGCCATGTCCGTGGCAAACAGACAATCAGATCTCTTGTGCTTCCTTCATGGTTTCCATGGCCCAAGAGTGGAGATCAGCTCTTGCTTCCAGTGCTCCAATACTGCCCTCAGGCAGGATGGACCTGGGTAGCAGGGATGACCAATAATCCCTCATGCATTGAGCCTGGAAACTTTCTTTTCCCCCAACCCTCAGCCTCTCCTTCCTCTTCCCCAGGCAGTTCAGGATGAATGACCCCTCTCCTCTTTGCTCTAAACAGCAGTGAGCTTCTTTCTTTAGGGAATTTGGGGAAAATCCTTACAGGCACCAGAAAGTGCTAGTCTCCAATTTAGGCTTAACTATCTTTGTAAAGCATCAGGTTAACTGGTCAAACAGGTTCCACAGCCTGCCCTCAGGGAAAGAAAAAAAACACAAAAATTAAAAGGCAAAAACCTTAGGTCTCCATTTTTGACCATAACCAGAGCAAAAGCCTTCAGACACTCTTGCTGTCTCTTTTCATAAAAAGCATGTATGCCTCACAGAACATATAGGGGGACAAAAGTGTACTTCAACAGAAGTCCCCATCCATGCCTCTACAGGGGTCCTCCTTCTGGCCATGCAAGCTCTCTTGGTTACTTTGATAGAGTTATTTTTAAATTACAAGTGTTCATCTGGTAGAGGAGAACCAGGTTTACCTAGGTTGCAGGGCAAACAGGCAAATTGAAATAGATAAGAGATTGGTCAAAGATCATCTCAGGGGGGTGGGTGCACCTGAAATATCTGTAAATCCACCATGACTTACCCACAAGTGTCAGTGGAAGGAGCAAGGGAGAGAGGGACGTCCTCTCCCACTAAAGTTTCTCCTCATCTGGGTATGCCTAGATAAAAGGAGAAACCTCTGTTAAGGTGACCAATTTTCCCTTGTTTCCCTTTTTTTAGTTGGGGAATCAAGACTCAAAGATCCAGGAAGGATCCCCCCTTGCCTGCTTGTTAAAACATTGGAAAGATCTTGATCCAGAAAGTCTTCAGCAAAATCAATGCAAGTTATACTGCACCCAGTCTTGGCCATGGTATCCTCTGGGAGATAAGGAAAGATGGCCAGAAGGAGGGAGCATTAATTATAATACCATTCTTCAATTAGATATTTTCTGCAAAAAGGAGCAAAAGTAGACTGAAGTTCTATATGTTCAACTTTTCTTTTTTCCTAAGGGACCACCCAGAATGGCTGAACAAATGCAGGCTAGATACCCAGACCATGGTAACCCTTTACAAAAAGCTCCCAAACTCCCTTGAACCAAAAAACCCATCTAATTCTTCATCAGCTCCTCACACACTATCCAGCTACCTCACACACTACATGTCATCCCACTGGACTCTACCCCATCCAGTTAATTCCTGGAGGGGATATGGGTCATGTTCCTTTTAGAGTGAGTGAACTTAAAGAAATAAAAAAAGGAATTAAGAAATTACACAGAAAACCCAAATCAGTACATCCAGGCACTTAGAGAAGTCAGCCAAAACTTTGAACTGAGCTGGAAAGAAGTAATGCTATTTCTATCTCAGACCCTCACTTCTCTGGAGAAAGAGCAGGTACTGGATCAGGCAGTCACAGCTGGAGACAATTATCACTTAGATAAGAGTGACCTAACAGGCCTGTCTCAGACTGTGCCCTCACAGGAGGAGGAGGGGGAGGGAAAAGAAAGACAAAGATACTGGATACCTAGAAGGGAACCTCGATTCCCAATTCCAGCAGTAGATCAGGCAGTGCCTAGGTATGACCCTAAGTGGAAACCTGAAAATGACAAAGATGAATAGAGTCATAACCATTTCATCCACTGCATTCTTGGGGGAATAAGGAGATTCAAGATAAAACCTCTTAATTAGTCCCAAGTCACAGCTATGCAGCATGGACCCTAAGAAACTCCAGTAGCTCTCCTACAGAGACTTAAGGATGCTTTACAAAAGCATACCAACATTATACCAGAGTCACAGGAAGAGGAAATCATCCTAAAAGATAAATTTTTAACACAGTCAACACCAGATATCCATAAAAAGCTTCAAAACTGGTGGCAGAAGGGAGCAGAGATCTGGACCAATTGGTCTGTGTAGCCACTTCTATATATTATAATAGGGACTTGAAAAATAAAAGGAAGGACCTGGAAAAGGAAAAGAGAAAGTATAAGCAGCAGGAAGGCACACTGTCTTCTCTTCCCCTGGAAACTGAGGCCAGAGCCTCCCACCCAATGATGGGTCCCTGGGCCTCCCATCCAGGCCCCATAGCCTCTGTAAAATCAGAGGAGCCCCGGGTTAAGCACAAGGTCAGCTTCCTTATCAATACCGGGGCAAGCATCTCAGCTATTCCTTTCTCTCCTGGACCCAGGTTCTCCAAGAAAATTACCATTCTAGGCATATCAGGACAGCCTCTAGAGCATTATTTCACTCAGCTTTTAGCCTGCTCCTGGGGAGATTTACATTTCTGTCACTCCTTTTTAATTGTTGCAGAAACCCCTACTCCTCTGCTAGGGCAAAACCTTCTATCTAAATTAGGAGTACAGCTCCTTTTACCACAAGGAGAGTATTTTTGCTTGCCCTTAATAGAGGAACAAGTAAACCCCACAGTGTGGACGGATGGACACAATGTGGGATGGGCACGAACTGCTGTCCCAGTCCTAATTCATCTCAAGGACCTCTCCTGGTTTCCCCATCAAAAACAATATCCTTTAAAGCCAGAAGTTAAGGAGGGGCTGATTCCCATAATCAAAGACTTAAAGAGACAGGAATTGCTGACAGAATGCTCCAGCCCATATAATACTCCTATTCTTGGTGTCAGGAAGGGACCTAACAAATGGAGGCTAGTCCAGGATATCTGCCTGATCAATGAAGCAGTAGTGCCTCTCCACCCTGTAGTTCCAAATCCTTATATGATTTTATCCCAAATATCTCCGGGTAACACTTACTACTCTGTCCTGGATTTAAAAGATGCCTTCTTTTGCATTCACTTATGCCCTAAAAATCAACCTATCTCTGCTTTTGAGGACCCCACAAGAAAATCTGGATGGGTCACTTGGACTGTCCTCCCACAAGAATTCAGAGAGCCCCCACCTCTTTGGGTTAGCTGTAACCCAAGACCTGGCAGAATGGCAATATCCACAAGCTACTCTGCTACAATATGTAGATGACCTCCTGCTCTGTGGACCAAATGAGCCTGTCATTTCATGAGCCACTGAATCCTTACTAAACTTCTTAGCAGATAAAGGTTATAAAATCTCTAAGGAAAAAGCTCAATTGTGTCAGTCTAGGGTTACATATTTACATCTTGTCCCGGAGAAAGAAATGAGTTCTCTAGGAGAAGATAGAATCCTTCCAATCTTGACATTTCCTGTACTTAAAACTCTAAAGCTATTGAGGGCCTTTTTGGGGGCCACAGGATACTGTAGAATTTGTATACTGGGATATGCAGACCTAGCCAGGCCCTTATATTATCCTTAAGGAAGCACAGAAGGATACCCAGCCCTTTATTGAATGGGATGAAAAGTCAGAAAATGCATTCCACAGGTTAAAAAAAAGGCTCTTATGACAGCTCCTGCCCTGGGTCTCCCAGTACAAGACAAGTTTCAATTATATGTCTATGAAAAGGGAGGACTGGCCTTGGGCATGGTGACTCAGCTCCAGGGCATCACTCCTCAGCCAGTAGGCTACTTAAGCAAGGAGTTAGATCAGGTAGCCAAGGGATGTCCAGGATGCCTTAGAGCAATGGACGCAGTAAGCCTTCTAGTGCCTGAAGGTCAAAAACTTATCCTAAACCACCCCCTAATGGTTTATACCCTACACGACCTTGGTGGAATTTTAAACTCAAAAGGAGAACTTTGGCTATCTGACAACCATCTACTTAAATACCAGACCCAGCTTCTGAGAGGGACAGAAATAACTTTAAAGACCTGTCAGAACCTAAATCCTACATCCCTTCTACCAGAGGCAGAGGGAAATCCTGAACACTCATGTAAGGAGGTACTTATAGAAAATTATGCTGCCTGACCTGACTTAACTGATCGGCCCTTAAAAAACCCAGATCTAGAATTATACACTGATGGTAGTTCCTTTGTCAAAAATGGTGTCAGACATGCTGTGTTTACAGTTGTGACAGAATTTGGCATCCTCAAATCAGGTCCTCTTCCTCCTAATACAAGTGCTCAATTGGCAGAATCAGTGGCCCTAACAGAAGCCCTAAGACTGTCAAAAGAACAGAGTCAACATCTATATAGATTCTAAATATGCCTTCCTCATCCTGCATGCTCATGCAGCCATTTGGAAGAAAAGAGAAATGCTAACTACAATAGGAGCAGCTTCCCACAGAAATAAAAGGGAGGTTACTTTAATAGTTTTAGGGATAACAGCATTAGTTGCAGCCCTTGCTGGAATCAGTTATGGGGTGATTGCCAATCATTAACTGCAAAAAACCTAACCAAAGTGGTAGAGGACAACTCAGACCAGGTAGGCCGAGCCATTAAGGACATACAAAGATCTTTCTCATCCCTTGCCTGTATGGTCATGGATCACCACCTGGCCCTCGATTTTCTTTTGACTAAACAAGGAAGGGTATGTGTTATGGCCAATACTTCCTGTTACACATATATAAATACTTTGGGCATTGTAGAGGAACATACAGATTACATTCTCCAACAGGCTAAGTGGTTCCAGAAGCAATCTCTTGAAACTCAGGTTTCCATACAAGTATGGGAACAAATAAAGTCCTGGCTCCCCTCCAGGACTTGGTTCCTACCCTTTCTGGGGCCTAGAGTTGCCATTATTCTCTTGCTTGTGTTTGGGCCTTGCATTTTAAATTTACTTGTCAAGTTTGTTTCTTCTTGCCTAGAATCCATCAAACTACAAATGCCTCTGGTGGAGACGAAAATAACCTACTACTGTGGTCCCCTTGACAACCCTTCTCATGGTTAGCCCTGATGCTGTGGGTGCCTTCATCATCCCCTGTAAGCAGGAAGCAGTTACTGAACAGACTTTGTTGTACTTATTCCTAACAGCAGTTAGGGCGGTCACTGAGAGGGGGGACTTGAAGGACAGACCACGGAATGTCAAGGAGACACTTCTCCTCTCTAGGGAATGCCCATCTGCATCTGAAAGGCATTTTTGCCATCAAGCAATGCAAAAAGGCTATAAAACCCCACTCCCCACCCTGACCCAGGGGATCACCAGTTTCCGGGTCCCCCTGCATTCCCCAATATGCAGTCTTTCTCTTCTCTTCTCTACAAATAAAATCTTTCTGACCTCTACTGTTAGATTCTGTCTGTGCTTTCATTCTCAGAGCAGGTGCAAGAACCCTGAGCACCTGAAATTCCTGCGTGTGTGATCCGTGCATCATTTAGAACTCATATTTTAGTGTTTAAAGATGAAATTTTATTAACAGAATAAATTTCTCCTTTAAATTTTGCTTTTACAGTAAATGAATTTTAAATAAGTTACAATGATTTTTTTATTATTACAGATAAAATTTATGGGAGACCAAGGTCAAATCCTTAATTAAAAGGCACTGTTTTTGATTTTAGAAAACATTTAAATGCATTTAACATTTAAAGACAGCAACAGATAACATCACAGCTACACAGATGTAGGTGTGCAGTAGTAACAAAAATCAAAGCTTTTAGAATTCTTACAAGTTTATAAAGACAGTACCAGTTCTCCCAAATTTTTTATTGACCAAGTGTTAGTCACTTTGTATTAAAACTATAACTATAGCTCTGTAAACTTTTGTATAGCATTTAAATGCAGTTTAATAAATTTTATAAATAATTACACTGATAAAGCATAATATCTCTCTTATAAGCCAGTTTTTAGCAAGTATTACTGAGAGCAGAATAACTCTAAGATAGAATTAGATGCTAGCTTTATGTTAGTTGACTAAATTTTGATGTTAGGAAATTAGATAACCCTTTAAAATACAGCCATTAGTTATATTTTGTTACCTTTTGAACATTGAGGTTTTGTCTCTTTTTAAAAGTAACTCAACCTTTTTTTTCCATTAAACTCCATTAATCACCTTTTAAGATCAGGTAGCCAGAGTCCAGAGGCTGTCACAGGGAACTTTAAAGTTTGCCATTACTCTAAACCCAACAGTAATCTATATTAGCAAAACAAAAGACCCAAACCAAAGATCTAGCCTGAGCAGACTAGGAATCTCAAATAGAAATTTTCCATCAATTAGAGCAGGAACTGGGCCTTGGGGTTTAGGGTATGCAGCATTCCCTTCTTCCTCCCTAACACTTAAGCCCCCCTCCAGTCCTTTCCTTTTGTGATACTGGTCATGCTGTGGAAGATCCTACTCCAAGGTCTCTAACTCCCACCCCCAGGTGGCTGGGAACAATAAGGAATGCCCTGGTCATTTAACTGAGTTTCTTGCCCTCCCATCCCCACACACTGCTTCTCTTGTTCTGTCTCTCTCTCTCTCTCTCTCTCTCTCTCTCTCTCTCTCTCTCTCTCTCTCTCTCCCTCTCCCCCCAACTGGTGATTTTAGAGAGTGAGTGGGAGGTATTTACTACTCAGCACAATTATGGTAAGATAATACTAAAGTAGCTTACTCTAAATTTTGACAGAAAACTCATCTGCCTAGCAAAAAGCACAAAATGAGATTTGTAGCACATTTACGTGTACATGTGCTTCTTAATCATATGGAAAGAGCACATGTCTGAGACAAGGCTCCCTTTGTGAGCCATTCTGTCTTGACCTTGCCCTGGAACATTTTGCGGTTGTTTGTCCCAACTTCTCCATCTCCAGCACAAGATGGCGCTGTCCCTGCTTCTCTTCCAGGAGTTTACCTTGCCGCCAGCACGAATGTGCACCCTATCAGAAGTCCTATAGCAGAACCAGCCAACCAGCCTGCACCTCGTCATACCCCTCACTCCCTCAGCACATAAATACCCCTGTGTGAACAATAAAATTTTGCAGCTTGATCAGAACTCCTGTCTTGCTGTCTTCTTCGTGTCTCTTGTCCCTTCATTCTTCCCCTTCTAGGTTCGCTACCCACGCTGATGTGTCCTGCAGGACGGGACATCTGGCGCCCAACGTGGCTGTAGCTATTCCTTTGATTGCGGGGAGAACACCGTCCTCCGGGAAGGCTTGGGCCCAAGCGGAGCTTGCGATCGCCTCGGCAAACGCAACCGAGAGACAGATCCAGGAGGAGAGTGAGGACGGCGAACGGTGAGTGACCCACCATGGGACAAGCAGTGTCGTCACATGATTTGTTTCTGTCAGGCCTCAAGGAGGCCCTCAAGACACAAGGGGCGCGTGTTAAGAAAAAAGACTTGAGGTCATTCTTTTGTTACATAGGAGATTTATGTCCTTGGTTTCCTCTCGAAGGAACCAGTGATGGTAAAAGATGGCTCCAGGTCAGAGACTGTTTAAAAGACTATTATGAATCTTTTGGCCCCGAAAAGGTCCCTGTGACCGCCTTTTCTTATTGGAACTTGATTAATGACATTCTCAAAAGTGCACCCTTTGATAATGGTACTTTAAAACTTGTTAAAATTGGGCAAAATGCTATGCAGACGGCTTCCCGCCCTCCTACAGGGGTCTCTGATGGTGGAGGACCCACGGATGCTGTCAAACATCTTCAAATAATCGAGCTTTTAAAACCCCAAATCCCCGAACTCACATATCACCCCTTAATGTTGCCTAAATCTCAGATTCCAGATTTAGATCCCAATACATTAGATATTTTGGGAAGTACCTTCTCCTTGCTTAACACTTCCAACCCCACCCTTGCTAAGGATTGCTGGCTTTGCATGACCACAGGAGCAATAATGCCCATGGCAATACCTGTTAACGCCACCATAAATAATCAGGATACCTGCCAATCTGGACTTCCCTTTAAAGTACAGCCTATGGATGCACCTACAGTATGCCTTCAAGGCAGGATGCAAAATAATTCTTATGATATTGACGTTGGGGTTAGTTCTTTTGGAAATTGCTCATCAGTTCTAAATTATTCCTCACCCACCCCAGCTCTTTGTCCCCCCAACGGTACAGTTTTTTTGTGTGGAGGAAACTCAGCCTTCCCCAGGCTTCCAGCAAATTGGACTGGTGGCTGTGTTGTTGCCTTATTACTCCCAGATATTACTGTTGTCTCAGGAGATGAACCTCTGCCCATTCCTAGCTTAGACACCTTAATTAAAAGACATAAACGGGCAATACAAGCCTTACCGCTCCTTGCCAGCCTTGGAATAATAGCAGCTATAGGCACAGGTACAGCTGGCTTAGGCACGGCTATACACTCTTACCGTCGCCTATCTCAACAACTTATAGATGATGTACAAACTCTATCTGGAACCATTAAGGATTTACAGGACCAAATAGACTCCCTGGCAGAAGTGGTCCTTCAGAACAGGCGAGGCTTAGATCTGCTAACAGCCAACCAGGGAGGTATCTGCTTGGCCTTAGGGGAAAGATGCTGCTTTTATGCCAATAAATCAGGCATAGTACGCACCAAAAGTAAACAGCTTCAAGAAGATTTAGAAAAGAGATGAAGGGAGCTATTTGAAAACCCCCTCTGGACTGGGCTTAATGGAATTCTACCCTACCTTCTTCCACTATTAGGCCCCTTGCTAGGTCTACTTTTAATTGTGATCATAGGGCCCTGCATTATAAACAGGCTGATACAATTCATTAAAGAACAAATTAACACCTTAGCCTCTAAGCCTATACAGGTCCATTATCATCGCCTGGATATGGAAGACCGTGCTCCTGAGACCTTCCTTTCAATAGAAACTCGCTAAATGCTCCATCTGGGTTTCCAAATTTTCTCTCTGCCACCCCCTCTTCTTATATAACATTCTTGACCACTCATCACCCATTGGGCCCTCCTCCACTGGGCCCCTCTGCTTGGGGGAGGCAGCACCCAGGGAGAGTGATCATAAAGGCTTTTCTAAACGAGGGTGCAGGTAAGACTACAGGAGGGTGGATCCTAGGATCCCCAGACCCAAGACCTCTGTATGACATGCCCTGGTGCATGGCGGTTGGCATGCTCCTAAAAAATCCGCCTCCTCAAAAAACATGCCGAGGAGATTCTCTTGAGAACTTAGCAAGGACGCTTGCTTACAAAGCAAAAATGATCTCCACCCTGAGGAACTGGGACTCTGTCATCCCCTCTCAATAAGCCGACATATTCTGGTCATGTTTATATAAGAATAAGGGGGAAATGTCGGAGACAAGGCTCCCTTTGTGAGCCATTCTGTCTTGACCTTGCCCTGGAACATTTTGCGGTTGTTTGTCCCAACTTCTCCATCTCCAGCACAAGATGGCGCCATCCCTGCTTCTCTTCCAGGAGTTTACCTTGCCACCAGCGCAAACGTGCACCCTATCAGAAGTCCTATAGCAGAACCAGCCAACCAGCCTGCACCTCATCATACCCCTCACTCCCTCAGCACATAAATACCCCTGTGTGAACAATAAAATTTTGCAGCTTGATCGGAACTCCTGTCTTGCTGTCTCCTTCATGTCTCTTGTCCCTTCATTCTTCCCCTTCTAGGTTCGCTACCCACGCTGATGTGTCCTGCAGGACGGGACAAGCACATAGATTGACTTTCTGTTTGACATTTTACAGGGAAAAAATTATAGAAATTAATACCCTTAATACCCATAGTCTACATGATTGAATTCTAATGTTTCTTGTGGTGAGTGGTGTTAGGGTACCTTTGAGGCTTGCAGCACACTCAGCCTGAAACCGGCCATGACTAACATGACCCAGGCTGCCACTTACTGAAACAAAGAGAGGTGGGATGGTTTCTGGGAACAGGGACTGTTTCTGAGTCAATGAGTTAAGACACCTGGTGTTTATCAAGTTCCTGATAAGTAATCTTCAAGTAATCTTGCCCCACCACCAGGATGTGGGTGATATAAAAAGTATGTGACCCCAGGGGCCATAAAAATTGCTGTGTGACCATGACTAATATTTAAAAAATATAAAAGCAGCCTGAACTTTGCATTCGGGGTCCTCGTTGAATCCCGCTGCATCGGGCAGATACCTGGACCCCAGCTAGCTGGAAATAAACCTCGCTTTGTGGCTTACATTATCGTGAGTGTCTTTTGTTCCTCTGAGGGGTGGTTGACCTCGGACCCCAACAGTGGTAATACTGAAGTATAATATTTTTATATATTAGGTTCAGCATTCTTCCCCAAAAATAATACATTTCTGAAATTGTAACAAATAAAATTGATATTTATACTGAATATTTACATGTAAATTTTGAGAATTCAATAAAAAAAGTGAAATTTGTGTGCTACATTATATAATTTACAAATGTTTAATTAGTGAAATAATTAGGGCAAATTGTGTACTATTCAGTGGTGCCACTTACCAATACTTGGTAAAAAATAAAATTAGTCAAATTAAGACTAACAGATCTCTGGAAGATAGAGAAAGGTTTAAAGTAACTAAATGAACACTTATTCAAGAGAACGGCCAGTGAAACATAGCCAGAGATTTTGTGATATATAAGTTTTCCTTTTTACATGATGATCTTTGAGATAGCAGCCCACGTTCCTACTGTAAGTACCTTGTACCAGAGGCAGCAACATAAACCTTATTCCCAAAGAACTGTGTTGATCTATTTTGAACTTTTTGAGGCTGTTTGAAGAACTGACACAAGAAATAAAAATGGAGAGAGGAGGATTTACAAGTAATTAACAGAAATTGTCCCCAAGAAGGCACACACATTGGGAATTACTAGACAAACACTTTAAATAAACTCTCTTAAATATTCTCAATGAGCTAAAAGAAATCATGAAAGGAAAAATTAAATTATAATCCCAAAGATAACCACTAAGATAAAAATATCCTGGAAAGGAAATGAGGAGGGAATCAAAATGTTTTAAATATATCCAGCACTATAACCTTTTGTATATATACACATACATATACACATATGTATATATATACATATGTGTGTGTATTTATATATAAATGACAAATAGAAAACCAATGGTAAAGGGCAGAAGTAAGTCCTTCCTTACCAGTAGTCACTTTAATGTTTTTGTTTATTTTTTGTTGTTGTTATATTGGTGATTGAGCCCAAGACCCCTCCCATTTGCATAGGAAGTATAAGGAACTGCCAAACAAAGACCACACCAAGTGTAGAAAAGAGATATTTATTGGAAGCACAGACTGCCAGGCTGCCTCCCTCAGGTTCAGAGTGTAGAAGCTCAGCTGGAGTGGGTAGTGGGCTTTATAGGAGGAGCCATACTGTAAAGTATGGATGGTGTTTCTCCCAGAGAACAGCCGGGCTTCTGGTCCCTGCATAGCTAGTTGAGAAACTGGAAGTTCCTGCAGTTTTGCAAGCAGGGAAACAAGCAGAGGAGTTTTGCAAGTGGTCATAAATCAGGGGCCTGGTTTCAGTGCTAGCCTCAGCACCTTCCACCTGCCCCAAGAATGCCAGGGACCTAACATTCCACATTTTGTTGGTATTATGGGTACCAATCTATCTAGCTACTTCCTGATGGATGGGGGCATCATTAAGGGGGGGTTCATCCAGATTTTGGAAATTTGTGAGGTCCCTGGGAGTGGAGGCAGATGGTTTTTTCCCAGGCTTTATTTGCAGGAAAGACCAGTTGTTGGTAGGACAGAGAAGATTGCAATAGCATCTGGTGGGAAGTCTGCCTGCTGAGCTCCTAGATGGAGGCATCTAGGGTTAAAGAGCATTTTCCCGGTTTAAGGATTTGTATTTCCATAGCATCATTACATGTGCAGCCATTTTTCTTTCTATAGTAGCCTCTATAATGGACATAATAGATCATATAACCAAGGGAAGTAAGCAGAGAAGTATTATGCATGCTCCCTGGATTAGGCCCACAGACCCTACCAGCATTTTAAATCCACCTGTGGCAGAAAACCATCCTCCAAACAAGTCATTAAGATCCCAACCTTTCCAAGTCTTGACAGGGACATGGGCAAGCTTTATCATTCTATCTGTGATCTCCTCTATGGCTTTTCCTTCATCATCAATCTGTAGGCAGCAGTTGCTCAGATTAAATTTTCCATAAAATCCTCCTTCAGAAGCTAACAAATAGTCTAAAGCCAAGTGGTTTTGATAGATAGCATTGTGCATCTTAGTGCTTTGTTTTCCCAGCAAATTGAGGGCTCTTGCAGTTTCATTAGTTATAATTTCAACAACAGCCTGCAGCCTGATGATGCAGTTGAGCATGTATATAGGGTTATGGTAGCCCCAGGACCCATCCTCTGCCCAGGCGGCAGGACCATAGTACTGGATGATTTGCTTTGGGGGGGCCATTCGTCATCCTTCCAAGAGCCTATTTGTAAGGTTCCCCTTTTTTTTCTATTTAATCTTTGTTCATATATAGTGACTCCCAGGTTTTCACCTTGTCTGAGGGGAAGCAAGAAGAAGGATAGTCTGATGGAGCCCAGCACACAAGACCCAAACCAGCTTCTAGGAAGCACCATATAAGCTTGCCTCCCACAGATCCAATATAGCCCTCTGGGAGCCTGCCAGTCTATATCTGCTGTATGATTGTCCCATGCTTTTTTGAGATTAGAAATGTTGGCCAGTGGCTGGGGCTAAGGCTCTGTATGGTTTGGAGTACCCCACCATTGAGTCTCCTGGGTTGTGTCATTGTAAAACTTTTGTCCTAGACAAGTTAGGTCCCCCACTGAGGTACAGAATTTTTTTGTCCTTTGCAGAAGATACAATAATTTCTAATAATGGAAGTTTTAAGGAGCCAGGCACCTGTCCTGTGTTGTGGGAAGGCACTTGCATTGAAAGGCACTTGTGGGTCTAACTCCCTTGCCTCCCAAGGCCAGTGGTCTCCCATGTTGGCTCCCCCACACACATAGCATGAAGTGACATTTAGTGTCTGGGCTATAGTTTCGGCCAGTGTGATAAACAAGTTTTTAGTTGTAATGGAAGTGGGGAATTTGCTGTCATTTCCTCATAAAAGGAGTGGAAGACCTGTTATGAGGAACTCTCATGGGTAACAGTTATTAACTTAAGGTTTAGACAGACTCCCAGGCTCAAGGCCTTGGCCATCTATGTTTATGCTAATTTTCTGTCCCTGTGTCCAAACAGCTGGCTTAAGTACAGTGAAATTTACATGGTTACAGTTGTCTTGATTGCAGTTAAAAGTAGTAATGCCCTTTGGAAAGAGGGCTGAGTGTTTAGCCCTGTGCCATGTGGCCCATGAAACATAACTCCAATAAGGGCAAAAATGATAACCCTGATCATCACATGGCCAAGAGTTGTTTCCCCAGCACATATGCTTTTCATTTGATGTATAAGCCATTTCCCAACCCAGGCCCCCACAGACATAGGCTGTACCTCCACATAGCCTGTTTATGGCCACACATGCATCAAACAACAATGACACTGGTTTATCAGGATTGAACACCTGTGTACAAGTAACAATGTTCCCAGTGAGGGAACCACTGCTCCACAGGGTGATAAGTGGGGTTGAAGCAGGTATATTGATTATCATGGGAGTGCATTTGATAGGTGGTGTGATTGTGAGTGCATGACCCAATGACAGAGCCTGCACAGGAATACTAAGTATGGAACAGTAAAGTCTTAGTAGCAATACTTCCTGCCTGTGCAGTGCACATACATGGGTCACAGGAGAAGAATTCCAGGGCTGTGAAGGGAAAGCAGATTGACAGCCAAATGAGGACTCAGAACTTATGTAGGAGTGGAAGAGGGAGAGAATTTGCAGGAGAGGCATAGCTGCATGGGGCCCAAGGGCAAGCAAGAGTACTCATCCTTTGCTGTAGTGGAAGAGTCTGAAGTTGGTGGGCAATGTTTTATCCTTGAGAGGTGCTGCCACTGGGGGAATCCCATTGAGCTTGACAGCAGTGGGTGTTGTGAGGACAACCAGATGAGGTCCAGTCCACCAAGGTCCCAACAAAGAGGGTCAAAGATCCTTTAGGAGAACAAGATCCCCTGGTTTAACAGAGATTATAGGGGCCTCTGAGGTGTGGGACTGGATCTGGTCTGCATGCTCTCTGAGAAGTTCCCTGAGAAGGTTAAGGTAAAGTAGAGAGTCAGTCAAAGGAACAGGGTCTGTTGTATGTTGGAAGCAAGTTTCCTAAGATAAATGGGTAGCTGGACATTTTTTCAATGAGACTCAAGAAAGAAGGGCTTTGGGGAGTATCCCTGATGTGGGCCAAAGCTAAGGGCAGGAGCTGAGTCCAGGGTAAGTGGAGCTCAATAGAGAGTTTTTTAGATGATTTTTTTATTATTCCATTTATTCTCTCCACTTTTACTGATGATTGGGGGAGATAAGTGATATGTAGGTTCCAGGCTACTCTCAGGGTAGAGGATACAATTTAGGTCACCTTTGAGATAAAAACTGGACTATTATCAGATTGTAAAGTCCAGGGCAATCCAAAGCGGGGGATAATGTCATTAAGTGGGTAGACACTATGTCTGCTGACTTTTCTGTAGTAAGAAAAGCTTCAACCCATCCCAAAAAAGTGTCAACCAGGGTTAATAAATATTTAAGTTTTTTTATGAGCTGGCATATGGGTAAAATTAATCTGCCCATCTTCCCCTGGTATGAAGCCCTGGAGCTGGTGAGCAGAGAAGGAAGGGGGTGGTCTCAGGTCACCCTGAGGGGAAACATGAGCACAGCTGGGTCACTCCTGGGTAATCTTTTTTATGAGAGATGGGAGAGAAGGATGAAATAATAAGGGTTGAAGAAAGCGGACAAGGGGCTTAGTGCCAATGTGAAGGGTTTTGTGAATGGCCCTTAGAACCCTCTTTGCCTGTGTGTTGGGGAGAACATGTTTTCCATTTAAAAGGAACCATCCTTGTGAACCTGGAGTGGCTCCTAGGTGTATAAGTCTATTTTGCTCTTCTGATGTATAGGTAAAGTTTATCATAGGGGTAGTTATGAAAAGTGCCATGGGGGGAGTCTGAGCACTAACCCTTTTTGCCTCTCTGTCAGCAAAGGTGTTGCCCTGGGCAGTCTCTGTAGTTTCTGGTTGATGTCCCTTGCAATGGATTACTGCTACTATTTTGGGAAGGTAAGAGGCCTTTAGCAGTTTAAGAATCAGAGACCTGTTGGTGATGGGTGTGCCCTCTATGGTGAGAAAACCCCTTTCCTCTCAGAGAGCAGCATGATAGTGTATAATGTGGTAAACATATTTACCCTCAGCTAAAGTGAGGGCTCTGGTTAAGGCAATCAGTTCTGCCTTTTGAGAGGTGGTACCCATGGAAGAGGACTGGACTCAATAACATCTGTGAGGGACACTATAACATAGCCTTCTCGTCTCCTGCTTGTGGGATCCAGTGAGGAAATGTCATCTATAAACGAAGAAATGTCTGGATGGGCAAAGGTGAGCTTTATAGATGGGGTTGACAGTAAGTTAGAGTCTTTAAGGATTCTAGGCATGTGACATCAGGAAGTAGGGTGGCAAGATTAAGGGGAGGGCAGGTTTGTAAAATAACATTGAGGTTTTCTATAAAAGTGAGGTGGAAGAGTTGTAGTCTCTAGGGAGACAGGTTGGAGAGGCAGCGGTGGGACAAGAGGTCAGTCAGCTGGTAGGGGGACAGGACAGTGGTGGGTTTTCCAAAAGTGAATTTGGGGGCTTCTTGAGTTAATAAGGCTGCTGCAGTCAAAATACATAGGCAAGGCTCTGCCAGCCCTTGATAACAGGGTTAAGCTGTTTGGATAAGTAGGAAACAAGGGCAAAGGTGGGACCCTTCATCTGTCTTAACACTCCCAATGCCATTCCTCCTCTCTCAGTGACATATAGCTTGAAAGGGTCATCTAAGTTTGGGAGACAGAGAGCAGAGGCCTGGAGGAGGTCATGTTGAAGCTTAAGAAAGTGAGTTTTGATAGGTTTGGCCAGGTCAAGAGACTCAGTTAGAGGGCTCCTTGCAGCCTCATATGGGCCAAGAGGACAAAGTTGAGGATCCATGTTCTGAGGTAACCAGCCAGTCCAAGGAAGGAAAGTACTTCCATTTTAGTAGACAGGACTATTAATGACCTGATGTGGGCCTTCTGGTCTACTGTAATTTGTCTTGAGGTCAGTTTTAGAAGGACCCCCAGGTATTTAACCTGTAGTAGGGAAAGCTGAGCCTTAGAAGGTGAAACTCAATAGCCCGTTTGTGCTAGAAAGTTGAATAGTAAGGCAGTGTGATCCTGAGAGTGGGTAAGGGTGAGGCTACAGAGAAGGAGATCATCAACATATTGGAGCAGAGTACTGGGTTGAAGGTCAAGAGAGGTTAAGTCCCATGCCAGAGCCTGGGCAAAGAAGTGGGGGCTATCCCTGAAGACCTGGGGAAGGACAGTCCTGGTAAGTTGTTGTGCTATGCCTGAAGCTGGGTCCTTCCACATGAATGCAAATAGATTGTGACAGTCAGGGTGAAGGGGGATAGTGAAGAAAGCATCCTTAAGATTGAAGATAGAAAAATAGAAGGTGTTTGAAGGGATATGGAATAATAGTGTATATGGGTTGGGTACCACAGGATGGGTGGGAAGCACAGCCGAGTTAATAACTCTCAAGTCCTGAGCCAGTCTGTATGAGCCATCAGGTTATAAGACAAGTAGGATGGGGGTGTTACATGGGGAGTGGATGGGTTTAAGAATCTCCTTGTCTAGGAGTTTGTCAGTGAGGTATTTTAGTCCCTACATATATTTTAGGGAGATGGGATATTGTGGACTGTTTGGGTGAGACTTAAGGTCTTTTAGATATATTTTAGTTGGTGAGTGATGGGAAGTGACAGATGGGGAGAAGATAGCCCAGACTATTGGATTTACTATAATAAGAGGAAGAGGGAAAGAGTTTGGAGCTGATGGAGGAGGGCAGTTAGTAAGTAACATTAGGAAAACGACATGGGACTGGTCTTGAGTAGTGGGTGAGGTTGTAAAGGAGAAGATGAAATGAAGTTTGGTGAGAAGATCCCTTCCTAACAATGGGGTAGGGAAAGAGGACAGGATAAGGAGTGAATGTATAAAGGGGACACCTGGTAAGTAACAAGAGAGTGGGCCGATAATTTTTGGCTAGTGGAGGACAGTGTCTACCCCTACCATGGAGATCTGTGAGGGATAAAGCTTTCCCAAAAAGTTATGTAGCACCAAATAACTAGCCCCTGTGTCCAGCAGGAATGAGATTGCCTTACCTGCTAGTTGGATGGTTATCCTGGACTCCTCCGAAGTGATCTTGAAGGAGGCTGAGGTCCCAGGGCTGCATCAGTCTTCTGTCACCAGGCCCAAGAGATCCAAGAGGCCTTCATTCTGTTGTTAGCAGGAATGGGAGACTGACTTACCTTGCAGAGACAAAGAGAAGCAGTCGATCTTCCAGTGTCCACTCTGGTCACATTGTGGACAGGGTCCTGGTGGTGGGAGAGGTGAAGGGCAGTTATCTACCCAGTGTCCCATCTGGTTGCACTTGAAGCAGGCCCCTGGAGGCATGCATTGTTTTCCACCTTGTCTCGAAGTCAGAGGAGGTGGCCTCAGGGAAGCCAAAAAGAGCTGGGCCTTTTGCTGGTTTCAGGCCTCATCTCGGTTATTAAAAGCCTTAAATGCCATTTTCACAAGATCTCCCTAGGGGGTGTGAGGGCCATCATCTGCCTGTTTAAGTTTTCTTTGACTATCAGGGAAGGATTGGGAAATACAATGAGAGTTGAGAATAATTATTCCATCCTTGGAAGATGGGTCTAGCTTAGTGTAGCAGGTTAAGGCTTCATTAAGGTACCCTAAGAAGTCAGCAGGGTTTTCAGTTGGGTGTTGGATAGTTTCTTTAAGTTTTTCAAAATTTACTGCCCTATTGGAAACAGTCTGTAGCCCCACAAGGAAGCAGGTGAACACATAATTCTGGGTGGCTTGCATGGCGGGGTCATGATAGTCCCAATGTGGGTCCTCACATGGCACAGCCATAGATCTCCCAGGAGAGTGAGATCAGTGCAGTGGCCATCATCACCATGTGCCTGCACTGGCAAGCAAACTCTTTCCTTCTAATCTGAAGTTAAAATGGAGGAATGAATAACATATATATCATGCCAAGTCATATCGTATACTTGGGTTAGGTATTTAAATTCTTTAATATAGGAGGCTGAGTCATTAGAGAAGGAGCCAAGTCTCTTTTCAATTTGAGAGAGGTCAGTCATGGAAAAGGGCACGTGGACTCTGATAATGCCATCAGCTCTTACCACCTTCCAGAGTGGATATATATGGGCTGGGCATGTTTGGGAGGAGGTATGGGAGCAGGTATGGGATGCAGGTTGGGAGAAGAAGGGTGAGGGTGTAGCAGGGGCTGAAGGCAATGTGGCGGTGTTGGTCCCTGAGGGATCAGTGACTCAGGGTCAATAGTGACTACTGTAGAAAGGGAATAAGGTGGCAGATGTTTAGGAGAGCCAGCAGTGATTGAAGAAGGGGGATCTGAACCATGGAAGGATGGGGTGGGAGAAGAGATTGATGTAGAGGACTGGCGGAAAGAGGAGTTGAGAGGTGGGCAGAGAGATTTGTGGGGTCACATGTAAGGGAAGAATCTTCAAGAGAGGGGTTAGGAAAAATTTTGAATTTTGAGGGGGGTTTGTCACTGGCAAGGAGAATTTGAACAGTGTTACAACATTGAAGAAGGGAGGATTGAAAGTGGAGAAAGAGAAAAGGTTGGATGTACAGAATTTTGGACCACTTGCCATTGTGATGGCAGAAATTGTCAAGATCTATAAGTGTCTAAAAATCAAAAGTACCATTTTCAGGCCATTGGGCTTGTACTGAGGCCAAACGGTGTTGCAGTAATAGGTTAGTCACTTAGGTTTTATATCAGGTTGGAGACTAAAGCTCCCACAGGAGTGGAGAAGGTATCCCAGGGGAATGGATGCATCTAATTTAGAGTGTGTGGTCCCTATGATGTAGTTGGAATAAAAGAGAGAGAGAGAGAAAGAGAGAAAATGAGAGAGTGAGGGAGTGAGGTATGAGCCTCACTGAGTTTACTCATCAGGCCAATATAGATCTAGGTCAAGATCTAGCCTTCCTTATGTGACTCAGGCAAGGAGAGCAGAATCTATCCAGTTGCCACTTGCTCTAAGTAAGCTGGAGGGGCTGTCAAGCTCTCTCCCGAGGCGGAGGAAAGGAAGACAGAGAGAGAGAGAGCAAGAGAGAGACAGAAAGGGAGAGAGAGTGAGAGGGAGGGCGAAGTGTCACCCGAATGGGTTGCCAAGGGCAGACATCCCCAGCCTGGGTCACCATCCACAGAGAATGCCCAACCAGTTAGCCAGGTGTCCTGTGCTAAGTGGTGGGCACCCCATGGGCATAGGAGGCATACCTGGCATACCTCTATGACCTCTGAGACTGAGAGAGAGCAGGCAACCCTGAAAAGGGTGACACTTACCAAGTCCAAGGAGAGGAGTAGGTCAGGTGGAGAGCCATAGAAGAGAAAGGCTAATGATGAATGGGAACACTGGCAAGGCAGTAAAGCCTGAAATCCACAGTCCAGAGGCACGTGGGGTCAATTCAGCCATCTGGGTCCTGGAGAGGGGAGGACATGAAAGCCAAGGGACCAGCCCCAGGCCAGAGAGTCCTGTTAACCTCTCCTGGGTTTTGGCACCAAATGTAAGGAACTGTCAAACAAAGACCACACCACGTGTAGAAAGGAAAGATTTATTGGAAGCACAGACTGCCAGGCTGCCTCCCTCGGGTTCAGAGTACAGCAGCTTGGTTGGAATGGGTAGTGGGCTTTATAGAAGGGGCTATACTGTAAAGGAGGGAGGTGTTTCTCCCAGAGAACAGCCAGACCGCTAGTCCCCAATTATCTGTGATCACCAGATGGAACAGGTCAACATGTCTAGTTAGTTGAGAAACTGGAAGTTCCTACAGTTTTGCAAGCAGGGAAACAAGCAGGGGAGTTTTGCAAGTGGTCATAAATCAGGAGCTCTGGTTTCAGTGCTAGCCTCGGGACCCTCCACCCACCCCAAGAATGGCAGGGACCTAACAATAAGTACTCTACCACTTAAACTATTTCCTTACCCCCAGTAATCACTTTAATGTAAACAAATTAAATTCATCAATCAAAAGGCAGAGACTGAGAGAATGATGCACAAAACAACAACAAATCCATCTTTGTGTTCTCTACTAGAAAATCACTACAGACACAAAGACAAAGATCAGGTTGAAAGGAAATGTATGGAAAAAATGTATCCCATGAATAAGATAACCAAAAGAGATCAGAGGTAGCAATACTAAGCGCACATAAAATAGGTATTAATTGAAAAAATACAATAAGATAAAAATTGAATGATATGTATTGATGAAAGGTCAATTTACCAAAAATATATGATAATTATAAGCAGATACTCACCTAATAACAGAGTTCCAAAAATATATGATGTGAAAATTAAAAGAAATGAAGATATAGAGAGCTCTACAATAGTTGAAAATGTCAATATCTCACTTTCAATAATGAATAAAACAACTACATAGAAGATCAGTAAGCAAATAGAGAACTTCAACAATTCTGATGAGATATCACAGATATATATAGGATGCTCTATACAACTATTAAAAATACATATTTTTCCAAAGTATACATGACACTTTTTTTTTTCATTTATTCACATGTGCATACACTGTTTGAGTCATTTCTCCACCCTTCCTCCCCACACCCTTCCCCCCCACACCCTTCCCCCCTCCCCCCTCAGTTCCAGGCAGGTCCTGTTCTGCCCTTATCACTAATTTTGTTGAAAAAATGACATAGGCATAATAAGGAAGACAATGCATTTTTGCTAGTTAAGGATAACTATACAGAGAGATTCCTACTATTGCTTTCATGTACCCATGTGTTACAACCCATGTTGATTCAACTCTAACTCAATGATCTTTATATTGGTTCCTGATCCACTGCTCATGATAACCTCTGTCATTATAAGGTTTCTGTATTAGTTCCTATGGAGTGGGGACATCAAATGCTTTCATGTTTTGGGATTTCTACCTATTCCTATATCTCCCGTGTGGGCTCTCCCCTTGTCATGTGATCCAATTCTAACCACATTGCTGCATTTGCCCTAGATATAATGTCCACTCATGAGGGAGAATACACTACTTTTGGTCTTCTGAGCCTGGCTGACCTCCCTCAGAACGATGTTCTCCAGTTCCATCCATTTACCTGCAAATGATAAGATTTCATTCTTCTTCATGGCTGAGTAAAATTCCACTGTGTACAAGTGCAACATTTTCTTGATCTATTCATCAATAGTGGGGCATCTTGGTTGTTTCCATAACTTGGCTATTGTGAATAGCGCTGCAATAGACAGCAGCTGACTCTGGAGTAACCTGTGTTGCATTCCTTTGGGTATATCCCCAGGAGTGGGATTGCTGGATCATATGGCAGGTCTATGTTTAGATTTTTAAGAAGTCTCCATATTGTTTTCTAGAGAGGTTGCACAGCTTGCGTTCCCACCAGCAGTGTATTAGGGTTCCTTTTTCCCCACATCCTCACCAACAGCTGTTGTTAGTGGTGTTTTTGATGATGGCTATTCTAACTGGGATGAGGTGGAATCTTAGTGTGGTTTTTATTGCATTTCATTTATGGCCAGAGATGGTGAGCATTTTTTCAAGTGTTTTTTGGTCATTTGAATTTCTTCTTTTGAAAAAGTTTTATTTAGTTCAGTTGCCCATTTCTTAATTGGTTCATTGATTTTAGGAGAGTTTAGTTTCTTAAGTTCCCTGTATATTCTGGTTATCAGCCCCTTGTCTGATGTATAGCTTTGAAATATTTTCTCCCACTCTGTAGGTGGTCTATTCAGTTTAGACACCATTTCTTTTGTTGTGCAGAAGCTTTTTAATTTTATGGAGCCCCATTTATTCATCCTTTTTCTTAGTTGCTGGGCTGCTGGGGTTCTATTGAGGAAGTCTTTGCCTATACCAATGTGTTCCAGAGTGTTTCCTGCTCCTTCCTGTAGTAACTTCAGAGTTTCAGGTCTAATATTTAGGTCCTTGATCCATTTTGAGTTGGTACTAGTACAGGGTGATAAACATGGATCTAGATTCAGTTTCTTGCATATGGGTAACCACTTTTCCCAGCAACATTTGTTGAAGAGGCTGTCTTTTCTCCATTGTATATTTTTGGCACCATTGTCAAAAATGAGTTGGGTATAGTTATGTGGATTCATATCCAGGTCCTCTATTCTGTTTCACTGGTCTTCATGTCTGTTTCTGTGCCAGTACCATTCTGTTTTTATTGCAATTGCTTTGCAATAAAAACAGAATATTTGAAGTCAGGTATTGTGATACCTCCAGCATTGCTCCAGCATTGCTCCAGCATTGCTCTTTTTGCTGAGTATTGCATTAGCTATTCACAGTCTCTTGTGTTTCCAAATGAACTTTAGGGTAGATTTTTCAATCTCTGTGATGCAAGTCATTGGGATTTTGATGGGAATTGCATTAAACATGTAGACTGTTTTCAGTAGTATAGCCATTTTTACTATGTTGATTCTACTGATCCATGTGCATGGGAAGACTTTCCATCTTCTGTAGTCTTCCTCAATCTCTTTCTTCAGGTATTTTTAATTATCTTTGTAGAGGTCATTCACATCCATTGTTAAATCAACTCCTAGGTATTTGATTTTTTTGAGGCTATTGTGAACGGAATTGTTTCCATGTATTCCTTCTCAGTTTGTTTGTTGGTGTATAGAAGAGCTTATGATTTTTGTATGTTGATTTTGTATCCTGCCACCTGATTGTAGTTGTTTATGGTGTCTAAGAGTTTTTGGGTAGAATTTTCTGCATCTTTAAGGTATATGACCTTATCATCTGCACATAAGGATATTTTGACAGTTTCTTTACCTATTTATATTCTTTTTATTTCTTCTTCTTGCTTAATTGCTCTGGCTAGAAATTCCAGTACAATACTGAATAGGAGTGGGGATAGTGGGCAAATTTGTCTCATTCCTGATTTTAAGGGAAATGATTTCAGTTTTTCACCATTAAGTATAATGTTGGTTGTAGGTTTGTCATATCTAGCCTTTACAGTGTTGAGGTACATTCCTTCTATTCCTAGTTTTCTTAGAGCTTTTATCATGAAGTGATGTTGGATCTTGTCAAAGTTTTTTTCTGCCTCTATTGAGATGATCAAGTGTTTTTGTCTTTGCTCTATTGATATTAGATTTATAGATTTGCATGTGTTGAATATCCCTGCATCCCTGGGATGAAGCCAACTTGGCCGTGGTAAATGTTCTTTCTGAAGTGTTGTTGGATTCAGTTTGCATTAAGGAAATTGGCCTGTAGTTCTCCTTTTAGAAAGTGTCTTGTTTGGTTTTTGGGATTAGAGCAATATTGGCTTCATAAAATGAGTTAGGCACTGTTCCTTCCCTTTCTATTTCATGGAACAGTTTAAAGATAGTTAATATTAGTTTCTTTAAATGTCTGAAAGAATTCAGCAATGACTCCATTAGGCCCTGGATTTTTCTTTTTTGGGAGGCACTTGATTGCTGCTTCAATTACTTTTTGTGTTATAGATCTACTCAGGTGATTAATATCCTCTTGGTTCAGTATTGGGTGGTTGTAAGTTTCTAGAAATCTGTCCGTTTCTTCGAGATTTTCACGTTTAGTAGAGTATAGGCTCTCAAAATAGTCTCTGATGATTTTCTGGATTTCCATTGTGTTTGTTGTTATCTCTCCTTTTGCACTTCTGATTTTACTGATTTGGACTTTTTCTCTCCTTATTTTAGTCAGGTTTGCCAGAGGTCTCTCAATCTTATTTATTTTTTCAAAGAACCAGGTTTTTGTTTCATGGATTCTTTGCATGTTTTTTGTTTGTTTGTTTGTTTCTACTTCATTGATTTCAGCCCTTATCTTAATTATTTCTTTCCTTCTGCTTGTTTGGGGATTTGCTTGTTCTTGTTTTTCTTGGAGTTTCAGCTGTAGTGTTAGGTCATTGATTTGAGATCTTTCTGTCCTTTTAATATATGCACTCATGGCTATAAACTTTCATCTTAGGACTACCTTTGCTGTGTTCCATAGGTTCTGTTAGTTCGTGTTTTCATTTTCATTAAGTCCAGGAACTTTTTAATTTCCTCTTTTATTTCATCAATGACCCATTCATCATTGAGCAATGTGTTGTTCATCTTCCAATTGTTGACATGCTTTTTACTGATGTTTTTGTTGTTAATTTCTAGTTTTAATGTATTGTGGTCAGAAATAATGTATGGAATTATTTCTATTTTCTTATATTTGCTGAGGCTTGCTTTGTGCTCTAATTTATGATCAATATTGGAGAAGGTTCCATGGGCTGCTGAAAAGAATGTATATTGTGGAGAAGTTGGATGAAATACTCTGTAGACATCAGCTCAGTCCACTTGATCTATGGTGTGATTTAGTTCTAAGATTTCTTTATTGATTTTTTGTTTGCATTACCTATCTATTGGTGATGGGGGGGGTTAAAATCTCCCACTACCACTGTATAGAAGTCCATATATGTTCTTAGGTCCTTCAGAGTACGATTGATGAAATTGGGTGCATCGACATTGGGTGCATACAAGTTGATGATTGTTATTTCCTTTTGGTGTATTTCCCCTTTTATTAATATGCAGTGTCCTTCTTCATCTCGTTTGATCAATGTAGGTTTGACAAAGTCTACTTTGTATGAAATAAGTATTGTTACCCTTGCCTGTTTTGGGGGACCATTGACTTGGCAAAACTTCTTCCAGCCTTTCACAATCAGCCAGTGCTTATTTCTGTTGATGAGGTGAGTCTTCTACAAGTGGTAGATTGTAGAATCTTCCTTTTTAATCCAGTTTGTCAATCAGTGTCTTTTGATGGGGGAATTTAGTCCATTAACATTCAGTGTTAGTATTCGTAGGTATGTGGTGATTCCTGTTATTTACTTGTCTTTGTTGATTAAGTGTTTCAATGTGTGTAGCTGAGTCAGTGTTACTCTTTACTTCTTACCTTTTGTTCTCCTGTGGTTTGGTACTGCCTGCCCTTTCATGGTTTTCTTTGCTTTCATTTTCTGCATGAAGAATTCCTTGGAGAATCTTTTGTAGTGGTGGCTTTGTGGTCACATATTGTTTTAGTTTCTGCTTATCATGGAAGACTTATATTGTTCCATCTATTTTGAATGATAGTTTTGCTGGGTAGAGTATCCTAGGATTGAAGTTATTTTCATTCAGTGCTTGGAAGACCTCACTCCATGCTCTTCTTTCTTTTAATGTTTCTGTTGAGAAGTCTGCTTTGATTTTGATGGGTTTACCTTTGTATGTTATTTGTATGTTTTTTCTCTCTTACAGTCTTCAATATTCTTTCTTTAATCTCTGTACTTGTTGTTTTAATGATAATGTGTCATGGGATAGTTCTATTTTGGTCAGGTCTGTTCGGTTTTCTGGAGGCTTCCTGTACCTGAGTTGGTATAGTTTTGTCTAGATTTAGGAAATTTTCTGTTATTATTTTGTTGACTATATTATGCATTTCTTTTGCTTGCACCTGTTCTCCTTCTTCAACGACGATGATTCTCAGGTTTGGTCTTTTGATGGAGTTAGTGAGTTCTTGCATTTTCTTTTCACAGGTCTTGAGTTGTTTAACTAATAGTTCTTCAGTTTTTCCTTTAATTGCCATTTCAGCTTTAAATTCTTAGATTCTGTCTTCTGTTTATTCCATTCTGCTGAATGGCCTTCCATTTTGTTTTGTATTTCTGTTTCATTCTTTTTTCTGAGGTTTTCCATACCATAGGTTACTTCCTCTGTAATATTGTCAATTTTTGCCCTTAATTCATTTTTCTCTCTGTTTATGGTGGTCTCAGTTTTAGTTTGGCATTTATTTAGGGCTTCTATGATTTCATTTATATGTTTTTGTGTTTCCTCATATTCTTTGTTTCTGTTGTCTTGGAACTTCCTGAGTGCCTCCTGTATGTTTCAGTTGACCATGTCTAGTAACATCTCTATGAAATTCTCATTGATTACTTGTAGAATTTCTTCTTTCAGCTTGTTCTTGTGGGATTTGTTGGGTTCCTTGGTGTAGTTTTTCTTTATTTTCTTTAAATCCTGATCTGGGTATTCATTTTCTTCATTTCACTCTAAATCCTGTACTACTTTTTTAGAGGGGGAGAGAATGGTTTCCCTCCCTTTTTCTTCTTCCCATATTTCCACTAGATACCGTTTCTATCCCTGAACTATGTGTGATTTAGTATTAGCTGGATAACTATATTGATACTAACAAACCAAGGGAGAAAGATAAAAAAGAAAGAGATGGAAAAATAAAAGGAAGAGAGAAGAGAGAAGAGAGGAAAAGAGAAAAAAAAGAAAAAAATGGGAGAGATGGTGGGTGACCAAACAGCAAACCAGGCAGCAAATCCCTGAAAGAAGAGAAAAAAAAAACCCACCAGTTCTCGAACAGTAGAATTGCAGTCCTAGTTGCTGTGATGCCACTCCTCTAGCATCCAGATGTGTCTGTGTGTGTCTCATAGGAAGATTGGGAGCCATCCTGTGGCAGGTGGCAGGTGCGTTTGGTCCCATGGGCCTACAGGTGGAGGCCTTTCGAGGCAAACTAGTGGGGCTTTAGAATGTGGGCCTGGCATGCCTGAAAAGACCAGGCCAGCAGAGTGGAGATCCTGCAAGTCTGGGGATTTTACAGCTTGGCAGGCTTTAGGGGCATGTTCCCATCGGAGATTTTGCAGGTCTGTGCAGGCCTGAGGGCATGACCTGGCAAAGATCTTGTAGGCCTGTGCAGGCCTGAGGGCATGGCCTGGCAGAGATCATGCAGGCCTGTGCAAGCGTGAGTGTATGGCCCAGCAGGGATCTTGAATATCTGTGGCTCATGGCTTGGCAGAACTTGGGGCTATGGCCCGGCAGAGTAGATATCAGTGCAGGGCTGTGCAGACCCGGTGCAGCCCAGTGGAACAGAAATCATGTGTGTGTGGACTGCTGGTGTTGCAGGCCTTGGGTGCATGGCCGGGCAGAGTGGAGATCATGCAGGTTTGTGCAGACTTGGGTGTGGTGCCGGCAGAGCAGTGATCATGCTTGCATGGATTCCTGGCTTGGCAGGCCTTAGGGTCTCAGACTTGCAGAGTGAATATTGTGCAGGCCTCTGTAGGCCTGGGGGACACAGCCCAGAAGAATGGAGATCGTGTGTGTGGATCACTGTTGTGGCAGATCTTGGTGGTGTGGCCCAGAACAATGGAGATTATTCAGGCCTGTGCAGGCCTGAGGGGCGTGGCCCAACAGAGTGGATATCAGTGCAGACCTGTGCAGATTGGGGGGCATGGCCCAGTGGAACAGAATGTCTGTGGATCCCCGGCTTGGCAGGCCTTAAAGGCTCATTGGGGGGAAATTGTGCAAGTCTGAGGGGTGGGAGTTTGGGGTAGCATGGTCCTGGTAGGGCTAAGGAGCAGGGCCAGAGGATCATAGGGAATGTGGAGCAGTGGCTCCATGGGTCTATGGGGGGCTTCACATGTAGTGTCTGCTATTCTTTTAGTACACTGTGGCCTGGAGAAGCCTTCCACAAGCTAGGGGTTCAGTGTGCTGATGTTTCAGCTCTCCCCGGTGCTTTACTTCAGTAGAGCATGTCTCTAGCCACTCGGCAGTTTCTGGATCACAGAGGTCAGGAGGTCTGTCTGTGGCTGTGTCCCAGTCACCATCTTGGATTCTTCTGACACTTTCTCCAGGATCAACCATATATTAGTTCATAAAACTGAATTTCCTTTATAATTGAAACCTTACAAAGTATCTTTTCTAAACAAATGAGAATAAATCTTTAGAAATCAATAACACAAGGAACAACTCACATGTTTAAATTAACAGCACACTCTGAAAAGTGTTTCAATGAATAAATCACAAGAAAATTAGAAAACAATCTGTTAGGAGTAAAAAATCAAATCAAAATATATCAAAACTAATGAGATGTAGTGAAAGTAGTTCTCAGAGGAAAAATGATAGCTGTAAATGTTTCCAGTGAAAAAGATTTCTAATCAATAACCTAAGTTTGTATCGCAAAAAGCAAAATAATAACAAAACAAACCCAAGGTGAGCATAAGGAAGGAAAAAGTCAAGATTAGAGTTGAGATAAATAAAATAGACAATAGAAACAATAAAGCAAATAAATGAAGCCAAAAGTTTGTTTTGTTTAAAGATCAACAAAAGTAATAAATCTTTAATTAGACTAACTAAAAAAAGAGAATGCATATGTCTAAAATCTGAACTAAAATGGGGACTTTTTTCTGGACACTACAGAAATTAAAATGGTTATAAGGGAATACTATGAAAAATTGCATGGTATCAAATTATATAACCTAAATGAAACAAACCAATCCCTAGAAAAGTACAAACTACAAAATGGACTCAAAGGTATAAAATATCTGGAGACTTAAATCACATTATGATATTAAATCAATATCCAAAATTTCACAAAAAATAAAGGTTCGGGACTATCTAGCAGCAATAGTGATTTCTCCAAATCATCTAAAGCAAAATTAGTAATATTTTTCTCAAACTCCTCCAAAAATAGAAGAGGAGGTATTATTTCTTAATTCATTTTATGAGGTCAGGATTACCCTGATACCAAACTAGACAAAGACACTGAAAGCAAATAGTACAGATCAGTATCTTTTATGAATACATATAGAAAATTCCTCAACAACATACAATCAAAACTAAACCAACATCATACTGAAAAGATCATACACAAAGACCCAGAATACAAGAGCAATGATTATAATATATCCTCTTAATGGAATAAAGGAAAACCCAACATTATCATCTCAATTGATGTGAAAACATCTAATGCCCTTTCATTATAAAAACATTAACTACACCAGCAATAGAGAGAAAGTTCCTCAACTGCATACAAAGCACTTATGAACAACCTTACCTAGTAATACTCAATAATGAAATACTGAAACTTTTTGCTAAGATCCGAAACAAGAGAACAATATCTACTTAACATTACCAGAGAAAGTAGAAAACCAGGAGAAATAATTTAAATATCTAAATTAGAAAATAGCAAAATTATCTTTATTTGAAGATGACATGATCTTTGATGTTCTGTATACAAAATCCCAAAGAATAAGAAAGCCTGTTAGAGCTAATTAATTAATTCAGAAAAGTTGCAGTATATAAGATAAACACACAACAAACATTGTATTCTATATACTAACAGGGAATCATTTTCAAAAGCAATCAGAGAAACAGTTCTTCTTACAGGAGCACCAAAAAAGAACAAAATACTTACAAATAACTTTACTATAAGAGCATACAAGAATTATACCTTAAAAATTGTAAAACATTGAAGAAAGAAATTAAAGAAAAGCTAAATGGAAAGATTCTATAGTCATTAGTTGGAAAACTTAATATTATTAAGATTACATTAATACCAAATATAATCTATAGATTCAGTGTGCTCCTAGCAAAATCCTGGTGACCTTTTTTAGTTTACAAAAATGAAAGTATCAATCCTAAAGTTCACAGGAAAATGCAAGAGACTCAGGTACCCCAAATTTCTTTGAGAAAGAATAACAAAGTTGGAAGTCATCCTTCCTGACTTCAAAACTTACTACAAAGTACATTAATTTCTTAAATGTGATAGAAATATAGATCAGTGGAAAAGAATTGAAAATCATGAAATGACTGAATATATCTATGGTCTAGTGATTTCTGACAAGGGTGTCAAGGTACTCAATGGTGAAAAATGATGCCTTAAACGATATTGGGATAATTAAATAATGACATGCAAAAATAAAGTGTGACCATTTTCTCAAAGTACATGCAAAAATAATTCAAATGAATCAAAGATTTAAATATAAGATCTTAAATTTTAAATTACTAGAAGACACAGAAGGGAGGGAGAGTAAGAAAAATGTCTCTGACTTTCTGGCTTTTCACCGTTCTACCTAAGGGGCATTTTCTGTCTTGCTTCAGACAGACAGAACAGTTAAAATCAAAGGAAAGGGGTCAGGTAGCTTTCTTTGGCAAGCACATCTCTGCTCTGTGAGACTGAAGGTGAGCAGAGAACCTGAGGTTTTTTTCCCCCAGGTAGAAAGAAATAAAGTGGAACATACTTCTAACACCTTGGTTTTCACTACACTGACCAATGGAAGAGATTAACCAATACCTGGTGAACTTACATACTTAGCATGTGGTGGTGGAGACATCTAAGAATAAAGGAAAAGAAGAGGGCAGCATATTTTATCCAACATGGCTCTACAAAATTGAGAATATGCACAGAACTCCAGCCTTTTCCACAAGGAAGGAGGAAGAGAATTAAAGTATGTTTACAACATCCCACTCCAAAGCACAACAGTCAGATGTTACGAGGTGAAGACATGAGATAATAATGCTCCTGAAAGACTAAAGAACCAGTAAATCATTCTAATTAGGAATCTTATCCCTTGTGCAGAATTCTCTAGAGACTTAACAAAAAAAATTAAGAACTAGGAAATTAATTTAATAAAACTAAGAAATACAAAATCAACATGCAAAAATCACTGACCACATGCCAATGGCTCACACTTTTAATCCTAGATACTCAGGAGGTAGAGATCAGGAGGATGGCAGTTCAAGCCTGCCTAGGAAAATGGTTTGCCAGACCATATCTTAAAAAAACCCATCACAAGAAAAAGACTGGTGAAGTGGTACAAGGTATAGGCCCTGAGTTCAGACCCAATACCATGAAAAAAAAATCATTACTGCATCTCATAATTATATACAATTATAATTTGTCAAAAATGAAATTAAATGAATTCTTTCCAAATAAAAATTTAAAATATAAAAAGGAAATATCAGTTGTGTTTCTATATACTAACGATGTTTTAGCCCATAATGAAAGTAAAGAAATAATCCCTTTTACAATAGCATCAAAAAGAATAAAATATTAGGAAAAAATTTAACCATATAAATGAAATACCTACATACTGAAAACTATACAACACTGAAGAAAGAAATTTTAAGAGACAAATAAATTTAAAGACATTTATTTCCATGAATTGGAAAAGATAATATTGTTCAAATGCCCATAGTGTTCAAAGCAATGTACAGATTCAATGCTATCCCTACAAAATGCCAATAATATTTTTCATTGAAATGGAAAAAGAATCCTAAAATTCATATGCAACCAGAAAAGACTCAGATTGACAAAGCATTCTTGGAAATTATAAAGTTAGAGACATGTTGATTTCAAATTACATTACAAAGTTACAGAAATTCAAGCAGTAGAGTAGTGAGATAAAAATCAAATACGTCAATGAAACAAAATAGCCCAAAAATGAACACATACAGATATGGTCAAATGATCTTTGACAAGAGTGCCAAAATATGCAATAGGAAAAAGGAAGTCTTCTTAACAAATGGTGTTGGATAGCCACATGTAGAAGAATGAAATCTTACCCTTATTTTATACACAATAAATAACTAAAATGGATTAAAAATTTAAATATTAGATCTGAAAATATAAAAATCCTGGAAGATAAGATAGAGTGAAGCATCATAACATTGATCTTGACAATGATTTGTTGAATATGGCACCAAGTAAACAAAGAAAAACAGCAAAACTAGAAAAATGGGACTGTACCAAACTATAAAGCCTCTGTACAGCAAAGGATACAATCAATAGAGTGCAAAAGGCAACTCATAGAATTGTAGAAAAATTTTCCAAACTATATAGCCAATAAGAGGTTAATATCCAAAACTTATAAAGGATGTTTATAAATCAACAACAAAAATCCAAATAACTCAATTTAAAAATGGGCAAAGGATTTGAATAGACATTTTCTCAAAGAAGATATACAAATGATCAAAAGGCTTGTGATAAGATACTCAACATTACTAATCATTAAGTAAATGGAAATCAAAACCATTATGAGATCACATCATACCTACTAGAAAGTTTAGTAAGAATCTTTCTGTAGAGCTATCCTTAACTCAACTGGCAAAAATGCTTTGTCTTTCTTATTATGCTTATGCCTTTTCTTCAACAAAATCAGTCACAGGGGCAGAACGAGACCTGCCTGAAACTGAGGAGGGGATGGAGGGAAGGTTGGGGGAGGGAGGAAGGGTGGAGAAATGACCCAAACAATGTATGCACATATGAATAAATGAACAAAAAAATAAAGAAAAGTTGCATAAAAAAAAAAGAAAAGTTTAGCAGTAGGAGGAAAAATCTAAGAGGTATTGACAAAGATGTGGAGAAATTGGAACTCCTTTATGTTCTTGGAGGGATTGTAAAATGGTGTCTCCACTAATGAAAATAGTATGGAGTTTTCTCAAAAACTTGAAGTTAGAACTACCATAGTAACCAGCAATCACTTCTAGGTTTATATCTATAAGAACTGAAGTAAGGATCTCAATGAGATATAGTACATAAGATATATAAACAACCCAAATGACCATCAAAGATGAATGATTTTTTTAAAAAAAATGACCATAATAAAATGTCATTTAGCTTCATAAAATAAAGAAAATTCTATCACATGCTAGCACATGAATGAATCTGAAGGACATTATACTAAGTGAAATAAGCTAATCACAGAAGGCCCACCTACTGCATGAATTATCTAACTAAAATAATTAAACTTTTAAAAATAAAGAGTAGAATGGTGGTTACAGAGGCTGGGGTGATGGGAAATTGGGAATGTTTTCCAACAGGTATAAAATTTCAATTATATGAAATGAATGATATCAAAGGATCTGTGTACAGAAGCAAAACTGCCTATAACTAACAGTACTGTATCATGCACTTAAAACTTGATTTAAAAGTTACATATCATGTTAAATATTTTTGAACACAAAACTGAGATGCTACTTATACACTAGAATGGATAGGGTAAAAAATAGAAAAAAATAAGAATTACAGGCAATGATGCAGAGAAATTGGAATTGTCATACATTGCTGTTGAGAATTTAAAATGGCAAAACTGCTGTAGAAAATAATATAACAGTCATTGGACAAGTAAAATGTAGAATTGCCATATGACCCAGACAATATTCTCTTGAATATATACCTAAAATATTTGAAAATAAATATTCAATCAAAAACATGTGTACACCAGCTACTCAGGAAGTGAAGGCAGGAGGATCACAAGTTTGACAGTAGTCTGCACGAAGTTAGGAAGACCCTATCTCACAAAACATCAAACAGAAAATGCTAGAGTATGGCTCAAATGGTAGAGTGTTTGCCTAGCATAGACAAAGCCCTGAGTTCAATCTCTAATACTGGGGTGGAGGCAAAAATTAAAACTTGCACACAATAGCTAGGCAGGGTGGTGCACACCTCTAATTCTAGCACTTGGGAGGGTGAGGAAGGAAGATAGCAAGTGTAAAGGAAGCCTGGGCTACATACGAAGACCTTGTCTCAAAAAAATGTAATCAAACAATTCATGTGTCCAATAATTGATGAATGGATAATCAAAATGTTATGATGATAAACTTGGTATTTACTGAAATAAAGAAATTTTCTTGACTTTTAGAGAGAGCAAAAATCCAATTTTGCCAAGTGTTCATTTATGTTTATTTATTTCCTACATTTTATAACTTTGCACATGAATACACATGAAACAATTTAATATATACTCATGTTTACACTGATTTGACCAACTGTATTTTGATAATTCTTGTCAAAGTGAATGTTTTATTTATTCCATTTTTTTGTGCTTTGATGGGAGAAATCCCAAGGCTCAACCAACAAAATAATTTGCATTAGTGTGAATTCATGGGGGAGAGAGATGTCATTTATAGATTATTTGATTGTTTAAAGTATGATCCTTAGCTTTAAAAGTCCTGAAACTGAAATTTGGTCAGTTATACCAAGTTTTTCATGCTGTCCAAACTATATGACACAGATATCAAAAGTAAAAGACAGATTGATTATTTAGAATGTGAGTTATGTATCCTTATTCACAGAAACATGTACAGTACCTCTTTAAGAGCATCTCCTTTTTTTGCTTTTACAATCTCCAGGAGATTGGTTTATAGACACAAGCTTGCTTGATAAGCTTCAAATCATAACAAAGGTAAAACGTGATTTCAGGGATGATTACTCTAGATTTTCATTATTCCAAATGTTGTCTGGGAGCCAGAAGCAACAGTGTGAACTGCATACTTGTTAAAAACGAAAATTAGGGGACTCAGCCCAGAACTAGTAAATTAGGCTGGTCACAAGTAGGGGATAAGGATGTATGTTTTAGAAAGATCTCTAGATGATTCTGATATTTACTGTAGCTAGAGTATCATTGCTCTATATTTGGAGAAGCTCAAAGTCTAATCTTACTCCTAAAAAGAATTTGCCTCCCTGTGAATAGTATATACAGAATGGACAATGATGTATTGTGATGTATTCTTATGGGAAAAGGCTCATTTTTGTATTTGTAGACAATCACTTTATTGTCATCTAATTTCCCATACAGCTTCCAACAGGGTCATTTTTCTTTAGATATATTCTACACCAAGGGCTATACCATTGCCATCTGATAGACTACAAATTCTTAATAATTCTCAGCATACCTATGAAAAGGAACTTTCAAAGTACTGTTTCTCAGATAGATACTTAGAAGTGAAGAGCAATGAATGAATACAAAGTCAAACAATGCATTTGAGGTAGAGGTGGAAGAGGAGACATTAAATCTAAATATCTATGACTTTTTCTTTTCTTCTATAATTACAGTTCCTCTTTTCTTTAAAATATCTAGGAAATGTACATTTTACTGCACAATAAATTTTTGTTTTAATGGAAAATGGGAACTATCTTAAATTATGTGCAGATTAAAGTAATTATTTATCTTCCAATATTTGAATAATATTGATGTTCCATGATAACATAAATATTTCTATTGTGGTTTAATGAAACATAATGTTTTATTACTTTTCTTTGTGTTTTACATACTATATCAATTAATCTTCATAAGCACTTAAACCTTACAAGAATAAATTACTGTTCCAATTTGTGGGTGATCAAAATGTCCTAGAATAGTAAGCTCTTTGCACAATTCTAAAGAGCTACAAAATGGAATGTAAATGGTGTTGTATTGCAACAGGGCATCTTCTTGTATGTGGTTTTGTAGTACATATTCTGTTTTATTTTAAAATAAATAAGCAAATATACACATGAGATTTTGTGTATGTTTGTGAGCATTCAGAAATACAGCCTTGTGCAATGGCTTCACTATTTCTTGTATACATATGTATACATTTGCATGTGAAGCAAAAGAACTTCAATCTCTCTTCATTAATATTATTAACATTTACTCAAAAGGTGCTATATGAACAAAATAACCTACTCAAGAAAGCAGTTTTTGACACTATCTTTCTGAAGCTTTTAGAAATAGCACTTGCCAAAAATGCAAGAAATTCACAATGCTTAGTGTATAATCTTTGGTTGTGCCTATGTAAAGAAGAGTAAACAAATGTCTAAAACTAGACAACAGATAGAAATCCTTACTCTCTGAAAAGCTAAACTAAGATACTGACTATACTCTTTCATGAATTTGAGAGTAGATGCAGAAAAAAATCATTGATAGAAGTACCTTATAGAATCTTCCATTGAAAGTAAATCAAACTAATAACATACTGGATTATGAACTAGCTTGGACTTAAAAGGAAAAAATATCAAATTAACATGGAATCTGGGGAAAATTATGTAAAGCAGATTTGACACCACACTTTCCTGAAATCTCATAGCAAAGTATTAGACTCAAAATAGAATTATCACAGAGGAAGAATCAGACATGAATCAAACTCACTTCTGGAATAGCAGAGTGAGTTCTGTGGATATATTCCCCAAGGAGACAATTACAACTTGTGAAAATTTTGTTGCAGTTTCTTCAATATAGTACCTAAAATTCCTCCTAAGAGCATACTGGAAATTTAAAAATATATTTGTTCAAGTAAATAAACTTACTCTTGGTAATAATCATGAGAGTGTGGCATTTGAGGCATGATCCACTTATTCATACTTCCCTAGATCAGTGTTAATAAAGTTCCACTCTGGGCATGTGTGGTCATGAAGAAGGCTATGTCTACCCTTGCTCCCAAAGGCTACAGTATCTCCATGGGAGGAGATAACCACCAGAAGTTCTTATTCTAGAGCTATGTGCTTCATAAGCCAAATTGCAGCTAAATACAGCTGATAAGCCAAAGGATCCCCTCCTTCACCAAGCCTCTACTCAAAGATGAAATTCTAACTCAGGTAATGCAGACCAAGGATACTGCGATCCTGCGATCCCTTAGGATGGAAGTTATACACCAGTAGAGACAAGCTAAGATGATTGCTTTAACAATACTCGCAAGCATGGTGTCATGTAAGGGAGTGTCCTCACACCCAGGTCTGGTGCTGGGATTCACCCTCTGAGAAGCAATTTTACTGCAGGATAAATGAACTTCAATAAAATAATTCATCCAAAACACTAAACAAATAAACAAGCAACTAACAACAATGACACAATTGGTGTGGGGAGAGAAAGATTATCACAATTCACAATTTCTACACTGTACTATCCAAATTTCCATTTTAAAACACAAAACAATGATACATACCATGATAGAATTAATCATATACAAAGAAAAAAGGGAAGACAAAAAATACAGCCTGTCTTACAGGTCCAAATGTCAAACTTTGCAAACAAGACATAAAAGTAACTATTGTGTATGTGTTCAAATACTAAAGGAAACCATGCTTAGAAAAGTAAAGGAAGCTAAAGTGGCAGTGTTTCATCGAAAAGAGAATTTTAATAAGTAAGAAAGCAATTATAAAAAATAATGACCAAGTGAAAATTCTGAAGCTGGAAAGTACAATAAATGAAATAAATATTTACCAGAGGTGCTCCTCAATAGATTTTCACTGGTAAAAGAAAAAAAGTCTGAACTTGGAGATAGATAAACAGAGATTATGTATTCCAAAGAACAGAGAGAAAAAAATGACAGTAAATCAAAGGAATGTCGGATATTATTAAGTGTATCAGTACATGCATAGTAGGAATGCCACAAGGAGACAAAGGAACTGAAAAATATTTAAAGAAATAATAGCCCAAATTTGATGAAAAATTAATTTTTATTTGTTTATCTACTTTTTGGGCAGTACTAGGGTTCAACTTAGGGCCTCACACTTGTTAGGCAGCTCCACCACTTCAGCCACACATCCAAACATTTGTGTTTTAGCTATTTTTCGGTAAAGTCTCATGGTTTTGGCCAAGGCAGGACCACAATCATTTTACATCTTCCGTGTAGCTGACATGATAGGAGTGTGTCACCACATCCAGCTTTTTGGTCGTCACAGGGTCTTGCCAGCCAGAGCTGACCTTACACCTTGATCTTCCAGATCTCTGCCTCCGAAGTGGCTAGGATTACAATGTGATCTCTGCGCCTGGCCAAAAAAGTAATTTGTACATTCCAGAATCTTACTGAACTCCAAGTAGGATAAATATAAAGATATCCATACTGAGAAATATCAGAGGAAAAATGTTGAAAAACAACTTAAAAAAAATCCCAGCACCACTTTTTAAAATTCATTTATTCACATGTGCATACATTGAATATACATTTCTCCACCACTTTTTTAAATAAAAATTTGAATAAAAAATATTTTAACTAGTACATAAAACATAAATATACATATACTTGATTTTGTGGTATTCACTACATGTATGCATTATATAATGCTAAAATCATGTTAAACATATATTTCTGTTCAAATATTTATTATTTCCTTATGGAAAAACATTCCAAATAATTTCTTCTAGTTTTTTGAGATATGCAATACATTATTGACATCTACACTTAATCTTTTTGCAATAGCACACCAGACTTGCTTTTACCTACCTGTGCCTTAGTACCCAATGACCAACATTTCTCCATTATTCACTACCAAGTCTCTGGTAACCACCATTGTACACTTAAGTTCTATGAGATCAGCTTTTTTATATTCCATATATGAATAAGACCATGTGGTAGTTATCTTTCAATGTGTAGTTTATTTCTTTAACATAATGATCTCCATCTAGTTCCATCCATGTTGTCAAAAATGACAGGATTTCATTCCTTTTGGTGGCTGAATCACATTCCATTGAGTGTATTTACCACATTTTCCTTTTCCGTTGTTCAGTTGATGTTCAGTTATAGGATGTTTACATTTCTTTACTGCAGGATATAGTGCTGCAGTAAACATGGGAGTATAGATGTCTCTGACATATTAATTTCAATTCCTTTGGAGATATATTCAGTAATGGTAATTCTAGTCACATGGTAGTTCTGTTTTTAGTTTTTGAGGAACCATCATACATTTTTTTCTCAATGGTTGTGCTACTTCACATTTCTACAAACAATGTATAAGGATTCTTTCTTTTCCATATCTTCACCAGCACTTACTATCTCTAGTCTTTTTGATAGTAAGTCATTCTTGCTGGCCTGAGCTGATATACTAGTTTCATAGATTTATATTTTACATTTAAGTTTTGTTTTTTTTTTTTTAAATCCTCAAGGGGATCCTTTATTTCACTCGCTTCCTACTTACAAGGTGGAATTTTGACCTGTAATTGTCTCTGCCAGTTCAGTCAATGGCTCAGAGTATCACCTGATTCCAATTCTGGGTATAAACTATCCTGGGGGCAGGTCTGAGGGTTTTGGATTCACCAGATGAACTCCACCATGTTTGGCTCTCCTAGAATCCCACGACCTCATTCCAATTCAGGATCAAGGAAATGGATTGTATTTCTAGTCATTATTTCAAAGATCAGACCTGCCTCATTTCCATGTCAAGAAAATGTTCTCAAGTATATGTAATGTGTTTACCATGTGCCTATACTTCTTCAATGCCTGATATTCTTTTTCCCTACCTCTAAAATTCTCCTTTCTTGTTGTTCACATTATCTTTCTTGATTGCTTTTTATTATAAAAACAACAAAGATGCAGATTTATTGTGCACATTAGCAGATCCACACAGAAAAATGCACAAAGGTTTATATACCACTTACAGTAACAGCTCAGAGTATAAAGTCAAGGAAGGGTTTCAAATATTGGACTTGCTCTGAAATAAGCCTACCTAGGACAATACTACTTTTGCTTCATCAGAATTTTTCTCCCCAACTGTTTTAACAGTGGTAAATATAAAATGTCTGATAGTTAAAACACAAAGCAGTCACGCTGTACACCTCCCCACAGCCCACCCAACTTCTGAGTAACAGAACTTTCTCAAGTTTTATTCCCCTTTCATTTAGTGGGAAAAAACCTTCAAAAGTCATGTTGTAACAATGTATCCTCATACAGAATTGTGATTTGCCAATATTTTAATGTGCTTTAAGAGAAGTCTTATGGAAAAAATAGTGATGATCGTTTTCCAGTAAATATGGAGTGAATAATTTTTACCCCAATCTCAGGTATAATTGCTTTTTTGGGGATACACTGCTGAAAGTAGACAACTGTAGCAACCACCCACGAAAATGAAAGCAAGCCTGTGACAGTCTGCCTTATTATGGTGAGTGTCTATCAAAGTTCATCATGATTTTTTGTGAGATCTTCTCCTTAATTGGTGGCTTGGCTTCCAACAAACATGTTCCAGTTGTCCAATATTTCCTCTTTCGTTAGCTTCTCATCCTTGAACCAGGTGCCTGGCTTCAGCCTGGGCATGGTCGTAGTCTTGAGGAAGAATCCAGTGGCGAATCTCATCCTTGTCCAGCTTCCCATCCTTGTTTAGATCTCCGAAATCAATGAACTGCTTCGGCTCGGACAAAACCCAGTCTGGCTTAGGGCCATTGTCCTCATGGGAAAACATATCCTCAACGTACTCATCCTGCTTCACAAACCCATCCCCGTTCTTGTCGATGTCCTCCAGAGTTTCCAAAACCACAATTTCCTTCATATGCTCAAACTCCTCAGGGTGTAGAAAAGCAGTGAACTTCTCCCGAGTGGCTGTCAGGTCCCCATTGAGGTCTGCGTCTTTGAACCTTCTCTCGTCACGTGGTAGCATCTTCTTGAAGGTGTGATGGTCGGAACTATCTTGGAACTCTGCGGGGTTTCTTAGGTAGTAGCCATAGGTGGCTTGTTTGTATTCTTCCCAGGAAATTTTATCGTCTTTGTCCATATCATAATCCTTCCAGACTTTAGCGATATTAGCATAGATGTGTCTTTTCTGCACCTGTTTGATCCAAATTTTCAGCTCCTCAGTAGTGACAAAGCCATCCCCATCACTGTCAATTCGATCAACAATCTTCCCCAGCCTCTCCTTGATCTCGTCCGGGGTGAGCTGATCGAAGGTCTTGGAGTCCTCCTTGCCCAGGAAAGCCTCGTGGTCGTATTGGAAGCTCTGATTGTCCTCGGGGGGCTGTTCGCCCAGCTCGGAGTCGGGCCGCACCACGCACTCCTTGCGCACCATCGGCTTGGCCCGTAACATCCAGGGTGCCAGTGCCAGAGCCAGGAGTAGCCCCAGGGCCAGCCCCAGGCGGCGGCCTTGGCCACCTTGCGCCATCGTCCCTAGGCAGAGGGAGGCACAGAGCGAGCGACCCGAGCGGCGGCTGGGGAAATCTACATTTAAGTTTTAAATCCATTTTAAGTTTATTTTTTTAGAGAGAGATTGGTGTCTAGTGCTATTCTCAAGCATGTTGATGTCCAATTTTCTCATCACTGTCTATTGAAAACACTGGCTTTCCACAATGTTTGTTCTTTGTCAAAAATCAGGTGACTGAGTTTTGTAAGAATTAAATTCTAAACTCTTTATTCTGTTCCATTAGTCTATGTATATGTTTTTATGCCAGCACCATGCTGTCTTGGTGACTATAGCTCTGTAAGATGTTTTGAAGTCAGGTAGAGTAATGCCTCCTGTTTTATTCTTTTTGCTTAATATAGCTTTAGCTACTCAGGCTGTTTTGTGGTTTCACAACTTCCAATCCATTAACACAGGACATATTTCCACTTTTCCTCTCCAATTTTTTTCATCAATATATGATAATTTTCATTATAGAAATCATTCACCTCATTGGCCAAATTCATTCACTGGTATTTTTGAAACTATAGGAAATAAGATTGTTTTCTTAATTTTTATTTCAGATAATTCCCTGTTGGAATATAGTAATGTTACTGATTACTCATTTTTACATGTTGCCTTTGTGTCTTGCAACTTCATTAAATTCATTTATTAGTTCTAGTAGGTTTTTGGTGGAGTCTTTCTGTCCTCTAGCTATGAGATCATGTTATCTGCAGACAGTAGCAAGTTTACTTCTTTCTTTCCAATTCTGTTGTTCTTTATATCATTTTCTTGCCTGATTTCTCTGGGTAGGAAATCTAGTACTTTGCTGAATAAAAGTGGTGAAAATGAGCATCCTAGTCTTTTCCCAGATCATATAGATTTTTTAAATTTCTGTTCTTACTATTTTGTGGTACTGGGGTTTTAAACTCAGGGCCTTGCACTTGCTAGGCAGCTGCTTCACCATTTGAGTCATTTCTCTAACTCTTGTTTCAGATCTTAGAAAGAAAGTTTTCAGCTTTTCTCCTTTTAGTACATACAGTGGTATATATTATGTTGAGGTACATTCTTTCCATACATAATTTGCTCAGGATTTTTATTATGAAGGGATGTTGAATTTATCAAATACCTTTCCTGCATCTATTAAGATGATCGTATGGTTTTTGTCCTGCATTCTGTTGTAGTGTGCTGTATTTATTGATTCGTGTACATTGAATCATTCTTACATTCTGTGTGGAATCCTATTTGATCATGGTGAGCCATTTTTTAAATATGTTGTTGAACTCAGTTTACTGGTATTTTGTTGAGAATTTTTGCATCTGTTTTTGTGAGGGATATTGGTTTATAGTTTTCTTTTTGTTGTGTCTTTATTTGGTTTGGTATCTGTGTAATGATGGCCTTATAGAATGTGCTTGCAAGGATTCCTTCTTCTATTTTTATAATAACATAATGTGAATTGTTGTTTTTATTTAAATGTTTGGGAGAATACAGCAATGAAGCCATCTGGTCCTGGGTTTTTCTCGGTAGGAGATATTTTATTACTCACTTAATTTCATTACCTGTTATTGGTTTATTCAGGTTTTATAGTTCTTCATGATTCAATCTTGTTGAGATCCATGTGTCCAGAAATTTATCCATTTCTTCTAGGCTTTCAAATTTATTGGTGTATAATTGCTCATAAAAGTCTCAATCCCTTGTATTTTGTGGTATCAGTTGTAATGGCACCTTTTTCCTTTCTGATTTAAAATTTGAGTCTTCTCTTTCTTTTTTAGGGTTTCTCTGTTTTATTTATTTTTTTTTAAAACTGATTTCTTTGATTTATTAATATTTTGAATTTTTTTTAGTCTTTCATTTATGTTTTGCTCTAATATTATTATTTCATTTTACTTATTTTGGATTTGGTTTGTTGTTGTTTTCTAGTTCATTGAGAGGCAGTGATAGGTAGTTTATTTGAGTTCTTTCTACTGTTTTTTTTTTACATAAGTACTGATTGCTCTACCACTTGAGCCGTACCCTCTCTCCATTTTGCTTTAATCATTCTTCAGGTAGGGTTTTGAATTCTTACCCAGGGTGGCCTGGATTGTGATTCTCCTACTAATGCCTCCTGGGATGACAAGCACATCCAGCTTTTTTGAGATAGGGTTTCACTAACTTTTGCCTAGGCTGGTTAAAAACTGAGATCCTCCCAATCTCAGTATCCAAAGTAGCTAGGATTATAGGTATGAGTCACCATGCCTGGCCTCTGTCCTTATTTTTTAATCCATTCAGTTATTCTGTCTTTTAATTAAAGAATTTAATCATTTACACTTAAGGTAATTATTAATAGGCCAAGTCTTACTAGATACACTTTATAACTTGTTTTCTAATTTTACTCTAGCTTCTTTCTTTTTCCATCATTTTTTATACTCTACTTTTGTGGGTCAGTGATTTACACTATTAGTTTTTTTTATTTGATACTTAGATTCTTGGTATTTCATTTTATAGACATTTTTTGTGGTTATCATGAGGTTTAACAAAAACCTCTTTTGATTACAACAAGCAATTCTGAAACAATATCAACAACATAATTATAGAGATAAGAATAGGAACAAAAGGAAAATATACTAATAAAATAACTCTACACTTGCCTCTGTTCCTTCCTACATTATGAATTTTGATATTCCTTTTTATATCTTTCTATGTTTCCTTTATATTAGAATATTAATGTAGCTATTATGCTTTTAATTGTTTTGGTTTTCTTAGTCTTCATAGTAAAGATATGATTTGTGGAGCATGTTTACATTATTAGGGAATTCTGATTTTGTCTATGTAATTATTGCTACTAGTGTTATATCATCCTGTGTTTTCTTCTTAGCCACGAACATGCTTCTTTTATTTTGCAGAGCTCCGTTTAGCATTTCTTGTAAGACAGGTCTTATATATTCTCTCAGTCTTTATTTCTTTGGTAACATCTTTATCTCTCCCTCATTTTTAAATGGTGGCTTTGCTACGTGCAAAATACTTGGTTGGTAGATTTTTTTTTATTTTTTCAGTACTGTGAAAATCTTATGCCACTCTTGGTTTGTGAGATTACTGCTTAGAAGTCTGCTCTCAGGTGAGTTGGAACATCTTATGTGTTATTTTTTTTCTTTTCTTTGCAGACTGGAGAATCCTCCCTGTCTCCTATGAGAACATGATTACAAAATGCCTTGGAGTAGACTTTGTTAAGTTAAATTTGACTAGTGACCTACTTTGAGTAAGCTTTCTACCCTTTTGGCATTCTTTAGACCCTGTTGAACCACTGTATATCTAATATTTGTTCTTGTAATACTGCACCAAGGTTCTTGTAAATTTTCTTTCTGTTTTGTTCTTTTATGTTTTTTTTCTCTTTTCCAATTGTGTATTTTCAAATATGTTGTTTTTGAGCTCATTGTTTTTCTTCTGTTTGATGCATTATGATATTATGCCATCTGTGAGATTTCTAATTTTGCTGATTGTGATTTTTAGTTCAAGAATGTAGCCAATGTATAATATAAGCTTGTTTGGAAGTGTCACTATGAATGCCCCCTGTACAATGAATACATTTTAATTTAAAAAATAAAATTAAATAAAGAATTTCTGTTTAATTTTTTAAAAATTGTTTCTATTTCTTTGTCAAGTTTTTCCGATAGACTATTGAATCACTTCTTGATTTTTGTTCAAGCACATAGGGTTTTAAATTCTCTATCTGATATCTCCTATAATTACTACTATCAGATCATTGATAAAAAATAAGTGATCTTATTTCGACTTTTATATCATGTTTTTTCCTGAAATGTCTTGATACTTATGCTGTCCTGTCTGGGCATTGAAGGACTAGGCATTTATTCTACTCTTCCTAATCTGGCTATTTGTGCCTTTCTTTCCAGAAATTCTAACCTGACTGTTTATTTTCTCTGAGCTTCTAGTCACTTACACTTTCAAGCAGGTCTGGAAAGAGGGCCATTAAGACCTGCCCAGTGTTAGGTTTCACCATCCAGGCATTAAGTTCTATGGCAAAGGCCTGAGCATACCACCCTGTCACACTACACCCAGGAAATGGGATCTTATACTATGCTGTCCAGCCCGCAGTTAGGATTGTGTTGGTAAAAGCAGTCCCTTAGCCACCTAGGTTTGCACTAAGTTGGGTTGCTGCTGAATCTCACAGCTACAAGACCCTAACCAGTCTCAAGGGCACACTGAACTCACACCTCAGGAGGTGGTGACCCAGGCTAAAACATGAGTGTATCCCACTGAGGTACCACATGCCAGGGCCTGATGCTAGGAAGGTTCTACAGCTGAAAATAGCTGACCCAACAATAACTGTGTTGCCTGAGGTTGGGTATCTCAAGGCAGATACTGAGCCATCAAGGCAGATACTAAGCTTTGGTGTATCTGAGTCTCACAGCCACAAGAAACTGTGTAGCCACAGGAACATGTGTGTTGGTGTGACCTATCACTATTCTGATGCTGGCAATGATACAGGCTGAAACTTGCATTGTTCTACTGGTCTCTGCTTAATGCCAATATACATCTAGAATCTCCATCTCCAAGATGGGGATTACATATAGGGTCTTTGGTTTCTACGCAGTACTATATCATACCACAGTGGGCCTGGCACTGAGCTAAAAGACAAAGTCCTGTGCTGGTTTTCATGCCCTCCTTGCCAACAGGTGGAGTCTTGCTCCTCACTCTGCCATGCAAGGTTATTGAGAGGTGATGGAGGCAGTCTCTTTTCCACTTGGCTAATACAGGTCTAGCAGCTGTGTCCATAAGCAATGCCCTGGTAGTGAGGGTCATGTGATTCTGCAAGGTGTCAGGTATCTCCATGGTGGGCCTGCAACTAGATTTAAAGTCTAAGGCCTAGACTTACTCCCTTTCCTTCACCCAAGCAGGATGCATCTCTCTCCATGCAGTACTACTTGGAATTGAAGGAGAGATGGCATGGGCAACTCCTTCCTTCCTGTCAACTTCAATGTATCTTTTCTTTTGCTAAAAGCAAGCACATTGGTCTCTTATCTTATTGCCTTAGTTCTTGTGAAGGTAGTTTCTTGCATGTATAGACATATATAGACATATAAGTGTGTGTGTGGGGAGAGACTCATCCCAGGACCTTACTGTTGCCATCTTGCTCTATAGTTAAACTGACTCATCCATTACAAAAGAGCTCTAAGAAATTTGACAACTGACTTCTAATTGAAACAAAGGAGACTGACATTCAGTAAGATGGCATTCCAATTGCCAAGAGGAAAAAATATGCCATCCAAGGTACATTATCCTGAAAAACGATTTTTAGCAAACAGAAAAAAAAATATAATTCAAGATTTAAAAGAAAGAGACCGAATAAATTTGTTGCTAGCAAGTTCACCTTAAAAGAAATAATAAGTGAAGAACTTCATACTAAAAACTAGTGATCCCAAAAAAGTTTTCAATTATACATAAATGGACAAAGATTACTGGCAAAAGTAATGATATAATTACAAAAATGTAAATAATGTATTTATTTTCTCTGCTCTTTTAATTGATTTTAAAAGCACATGTTTAAAATGAAAATCATAGTATTTTTGAGCTAATGACACATACAAATTTAGTCTATTTAATAAAACACAAAGGATGTAGGTGGGAGAATAGCTTTGTTGAAGTAAGGAAATTACACCAGGTGGAAACATGAATGCATAAAGGCAAATGAAGCAAGCCACAAATAGTACAGAACTTTAATAAAATAGCATCAGAAATATAAACTTATTTTCCTTTTCTCTCTCAGCATCTTTAAAAAACATAAAATTATAGGAATTGATAATTATAAAGATATATCAAGTCTGTAATAGATACAGAGGTCATACATATAACAACAAAGTAACAAAAATATGAAGAGGAAATAGAGGCATAGAAGAGTCACCTTACTATTTATCACTGAAGTGAAGTATAAATTTAATGTTGAGTCTGATAAGCTGAGATGTACATGGCAAGCCCTAGAAAATGCAATAAGAAGTTATCATGGAAATCAGTAAATACATTAAAATATGACACTAGAAAACATTCATTCAGTGCATGAGCAGTAAGAATGGAACAGAAGAAAAATGAGACATATAGAAAACAAAAGCTAAAATCATAAATTTAAGTCTACTTAAAGAAACACTAAGTTTAATAGAAATGGATTAAGCAATCTAATGAAAATTCAAGGCTCTCAGCATTGACTTTTAAGAAAAAATTCAAGGCTGCGGACTTAGCTCAGTGGTAGAACGGTTGGTTACCATGTTTTCAAGGCCCGAGGTTTGATACCTAGCGTCACATATGCAAAAAAGAAAGGACCAGCTATATGCTATTGGTAGGAGATGTTATTTATTAAATGATATAAATATGCTATAAAATGATTAAATTCTTGATGAAAATGTTTCATCAAAACAACAATACAAATAAATCTGCAATGTATACTACTATCAGAAAAGTTGACTTAAAAGTTTTTACTACAGATGTAGAAGGACAATCTATAACAAAATGGGGATTATATATGTAGAAGATATAACAGCAATAATAGTAAGTATATCTGTACCTACAAAAGTCTTACAATACATGAAATGAATTCTGTTATACTTGGAAGAAGAAATGCACAGTTCAATAATAATATTTGTACAATAATTAATATTCACTAGTACAGAACAACTAGGCACAAGATTAATAAGCAAGTATAATATTTGAACAAACCTATAAACAAATTTTGCTAAATTTGTTTCCATAAAACTTTGAAAATACCTTTCCTAATAGACTATATTTCATGCAATTAAAAAGCAGCAATATGTACAAGTATATCAAAATCTCTAATCTCATGGAGTGAAGTGAGAAATAAATAGTGGAAAGAAAATTAGAAGAATCATATTTATGTGAAAATTAACTCATTCTTAATGAGTCTAAGAAAAATTAGAAAGGAAAGTAAAACATACACATAAAAACATATTGAATAGACCTAAACTAGTGGAAAGAGATGAATTTATAGCTGCAAAAACTTCCATTAACGTGGAAGCAAAATGTTAAACAACCTAAGCTTACAATTTAAGACACAGCTACAAGAAATGAAACTAAACCTAAAGGTAGAACAAAAGGGTGATAGAGTTTAGAACAGGAATTAAGTAAATAAAAAATAGAAAAACAACACTAATTTTTTAAAACTTGGCTTTTTGAAAATATCAACAAAATTGAGAAAATGTCACCTATGCCAAGCATGAAAAAGAGAGAAGACTTAAATTACTAGAATTATAAGTGACAAAGCATACATTATTACTGACATCGTAAATATAAAACAAAAAGATTATATAGGACAACTATGAATACCTATGCTGGAAAATTCAATAACCTAGATAAAATGGAAACATTTTTTAGAAAGGCACAAACTACTGATAGTGACTCAACAGAAAATAGGAAACTTCAGGGCACCTCTTTTGAGATTTCCCCAACTTTGGGGGCTCCACTCTCCCACTTTACACTTATCTATCTCAATAAACTCTCCCACTTGACAAAAAAACCAGAAAAATAGAAAACTTCAAATACCAACAGTAAGTAAAGAGATTAAATTCGTCATTAATAACTACCCACAAAGAAAGGCTCAGACTCTGATGGATTTGCTTAGTAATTCTACCCAAAGTTTAAAGAAAAATTAATACTAATCTTACAAAGAATCTTTGAACAAATAAGAGGTAACAATACTTCCAAAATCATTTTATGAGGCCCATATGTATCTGATGCCTGAATGAAAATAAAAGGATCTCACAAGAAAAAAACTGCATACCAGTATCTCTTAGGAATACAGATGAAATATTGTCAGCAAAACAATAGCAAACAAAATTCAGCAGCATATTTAAAAAATATGCACCACGACAAGTGGTATTTATCACAGGAACATAGGTTGCTTTAGTACATGAAATGTGCCCTAAGAAAAGAATAAAGCTCAATGACCACACCATCGCCTCCATAGACACAGAGGAAACATTTATTAACTTTAACACTATAAAAAATCTACAAAAAACATGGATAACATCATGTTTGAACTTGAAAATCAGGAAGAGGAAGAGATGAGAACTCTTGCCACATTTCTGGAGGTTATGGCCTGCAAAAATAGGTGAGAAATTGGGTATTTAGATTAAAAAGAAAGAAAAACTAGCTCTGTTTGCAAAATTAAACATGTATATAAGAAACTCTAAGGCATCTACTTAAAAATACTATTTTTTCAGTTTATTTATTTACTTTTATTTTTTATTTTATAATTTTTACATTTATTCACGTGTATACATTGTTTTGACCATCTCCCCCCGCAACCTTCCAATACTTTAAATATACATTTTTCTCACAAAGTTGTAGGATACAAGATTGACACACAAAATCAATCATATTTCTGTATTCTAACAATGAATAATCCCAAACTAAAATTATAAAAATTATTTAATTTAGGTAGAATTAAATAAAATTTAAGTAAAAACATTAAAAACCAGTGCAGAATTTATTGTCTGAAAACAGTAAAGTATCAATGAAAGAAATTAAAGAAGTCTTGTATAAAATGGAAAGACTCCATGTAGATGAATTGGAAGTCAATATTGTAAAATTAGTGGTACATCCCCCAATTATCTCTAGATTCAATGTATTTCCTATCTCTCTATAGTATTCTTTACAGAAATTGGAAAATTCATCCTAAAATTCAAAGGGAAATGCAAGGGGCCCATAATACCCAAAACAATTTTAAAAAAGAACAAATTTAAAGGACTCAGTTTCAAAATTTATTGTGAAAGTATTATAATTAATACAGTATGGTACTGGCACAAGGATAGACCTGTAGATCAATGTATATAATTGAAAGCCCAGTTATATACCTTCACCTTTTAGATTAATTTTCAATAAGGTTGTCTAGAAAATTGAATGGGAGAAATAGTCTTTTCAACATATGGTGCTAAGACAACCAGATATTTACATACAAAGAATGAAGTTTGATCTCTTTCTTCACTAAAGATAAAAAATAGTCTCTACATGAATCATAGAACTCAACATAAGTGCAAAAACTGTAAAATTCCTATAACAAAAGTGGGTAAAATTGTTACCTTATTTAGACACAATTTTCTTATATATAACACCAAAATCAAAAAAAGAAAACAAATACATAAATTTAGACTTGTAATAATAAAAATGTTGTATTTAAAAAGATACTTCTAAGGCTGGCAAAATGGCTCAAGTGGTAGAGAGCCTGCTTAGTAAGCATGGGGCAGAAGGTGAATATGGTGCAAATACTGTGTACACATGTATGTAAATGCAAAATGATACTGTTGAAACTATTCCAGGAATGGGGGGAGAGAGAGCTAAAGGGGAGCAATGTGGGGATGAATTCAAATATAACATATTTGATATAGTGTAAGAACTTTTGTAAATGACATAATGTACCCCTATCCAAAACAATAAATGAAGAAAAGAAAAAATACTTCTGTGGTTCCAACCAGTCCCCCAAAGTTCATGTGTTGGAAATTTAATCCCAAATACAAAGTGTGGGGAGGTGGGGACTAATTGGAGGTGTTTAGCCACCTTCATCAATGAATTAATGCTGATTTTAAAAGGTCTTGGGAGCTCTGAGGATGTAGCTCAGTTGTAGAGCACATCTCTGCATAAAGCAGTTTGAGACTGCAAGTTTAGTCTCTCATAATTGCCCTCTCTTGCTGTTCCACCTTCTGCCATGGAATGACGTAGAAAGAAGGCCCTCACCAGATGACGCTGTCATGCTCTTGGACTTCCCAGCCTCTAAAAACATAAGCCAAATAAATTTTTGTTCATTGTGAATTACCTAAGTGGTGAAATTCTGTTGTGGTGATATTTGACTAAGATACCATTTGGGTTAAATATATATATATATATATATGGAAAAGTCACAAGGAAATTCCTTGTATAGCTATCTTAAACAAACAAAAATGTTATTTTTTTCACAAAAATGGAGAACAGGAGGACAGAACAGGTCCTGGGGAGGGTGGGGAGGAGTTGATACCCATGGGAGGAAAGAGGTGGTGGGGAGAGGGTTAGGAGGGTAGTGCAAATACTGTGTATACACGAATGTAAATGGAAAAGAAAAACCTATGGAATTAAAATAAAACATGCAAAAAAAGAGTTCTTTATACATTCTGGATATAAGTCCTTAATAATACATAAATATTTATAGATACAGGTCTATCGGTTCTATTTATCTAAATTTCTCCATGCTGTCATTTACTTTTCATTTTCATAATGGTCTTTTTCAAAGAGCAAACTTTGTAATATTGATAAAAGTCAGTTTATCAACCATTTTTATCTCTATTTAAGACATCTTTGCTTACTCAGAGATTCTACATATTCTCACCTGTATTTTCTGCTAAAATGTCATAGCTCTAGCATTCACATAGAAGTATAAGAACGATTTCCAATTAGAAAACCTGAATAATCTTTAATATTATAAATGCCAAGTGACCAAGTTACCAATCAATCAGGTGAATTGAATTACAAACATTGAATATGGCTTTTTCTGTATTGGGTAATTGGACATTGGCTTGGTTGCTATAGAGCTTCCTTTTTCAGAGGTTCCATAAGGTTATAACAGCAAGGTTATTTCAGCCAGTTGATTGTTATTTTTTACTGGGGGACTCAAGACTTACTTGGAGAATCCTAGTCTTTCATTTTGTTAACATCACTCCTCTGTGTATTATTTCCAAATATAGATATGTGTAGGGTAGAAAAATGTTTCCTCTGTTTTCTGAGGTTTTATAGCTGGGGCCTATGAATGACAAAAAGCAAGTAAACAAATTTTATTTGATGCCACTATTTTTATATACATAGGGGCTTGACAGAAGAGAAGTGAAAAAAAAAGGAAGTTAGCTTGGGGGCTTATAAAACATTTTTTTAAAGGGCAAAATGTTGTAGAGACATGACTGGGTAAAGGAAAAGAAGTTTGGGCTTCTACTGATAGTAAATTGTGAGAAGGGGTAGATACATGGAAGAAAGTAATGGTACATAAAAGTTATTTCATAAAGTCTGCATGCAGACTCAATTCAGTACTGGTTTTATCTCTGGTAATACTGGTTGTTCTCTTTCTGGTATGATGGTGGAAGACAGCTAGCTTAACAAGGGAAATTTAGGCCCTGCTTTAAAGAGCAAAAGATTAAGAATAATCTAGTTTTGAAAAATAAGAATGAAGTTTAGAGAATTTATAGTACTTGTTTTCAAATTTACTATAAAGCTACAATAATCAAGAAAATAGGGTGTCTTAAGGAAATTAGACAAATATTACTCTGACAAACATATCAAAATAAATACGTGTGAAAAAGATAACCTTTTCAACAAATGATTCTGTAGCAATTGGGCATGCACATATAGAAAATGATCCTTGATCTTATGCTGTATAGAAAAATTAAATTCAACATATCTTTGATGTGCATGTGATAGGTAAAATTGCAGAAACTCTAGAAAGAAGTGTAGTAGAACCACTTAAGATTCCACTTCATTCCTATTAGAATGGCTACAATCAAGAACACAAACAACAACAAATATTTGCAAGGATGTGGGGAAAAGAAACCCTCATACACTGCTGATGGAAATGTAAATTAGTACAACCACTATGGAAAACAATATGGAGGCTCTTCAAAAAACTAAAGATAGAACTGCCATATGATCCAGCAATTCCACTCCTAGGGATGTACTCAAAGGAATGTAAGTCAGGTTACAATAAAGGCACCTGCACACCCATTTTTATTGTGGCATTATTCACAATACCTAAGCTATGGAAACAGACAAGATGCCCCAATCCAGATGAATGGATTAAGAAAATGTGGTATTTATATACAATGGAATTTTATTCAGCCATAAAGAAATGAAATTTTGTTGTTTGCAAGTAAATTGATGGAACTGGAGAATGTCATCTTAAGTTAACCAGGTTCATAAGGCCAAAGCCTCATGTTTCCATTGATATGTATAATATAGACCTTCTATACTACAAATACAAGCAATATTATGAAAAACATGTCACGCTAAGGGGAGGTCACATAATAGGGATGAGGGATAAAAGAAGGAAGTTAAGAAGGTAGATATGGTTGACCTACTCTCTATATAAGAATGAATATAGAATTTTTAAACCAGTTGGAACTACTGTAAGAAAGGGACTAAGGGAGAAAGAAGAAAATTAGAGGAGATGAACCAATTCGTGCTATAATATATATAAACATGGAAGTGCAACAAGGAAACTCCCTGTGTAGGTATCTTAAAGAAGCAAAAATATCACTTATTTTTCTTTTACAAAATTGGAGAATAGGAGGGTAAATCAGGTCATGCTTGGGGATGAGAGTTGGTATCAGTGAAAAGGAAGCAGATTGGGGAAAGGGTATGGAAGGATGAATATAGTGCAAATACTGTGTATTTCATACACACGTATGAAAATGGAAAAATGATACCTGCTGAAACTATTCCAGGAATGGGTGTGGAGGACAAAGGAGAATGTTGGAGGGGGTAAATTCAGGTGTGATATAATTGATATATTGTAAGAACTTTTGTAAATGCCACAATGTATCCCCACCCAGCACAGCAAAAAAAAAAAAAAAAAGGCTTGGGGTTAGTCAAAGATTTCTTTGGTCAAATCATCAGTGAAAAATATAGTAAATCAAGTAATATAAAAATTGAAACAAACTGTTTAAAAGACATTGTTTCTAAAATAAGTCAAGTAATGGGAGAAAATATTTCTGAAACTCATATCTGACAAAGATGGAAAATGATATACCATGCTAACACTAAAGAAAGAAACCTATACTATAATCTCTGTATTAATATGCATACTAGATCTCAGAGTGAAGAATATTACCAGTGATAAAAGAAACTTTTAAAATAATGTCATTTCTTGATGAACAAATGGTTAATTCCCTATACTGAGGTCATATCATTCTAGAATCTATGCACCTGATAATATTATAGAACTTCAAAATAAGGATAGGAAAGAACTGATAGAATTGCAAGAAGGGAAAAATCCTGAGAAGTATTAGATGAATAGTCTACTTAACTGTTCAAATATCTCTCTCATAATGTTTAATAAAACAAGTAAACAGAAAATCAGAAATAATATACAAATCTTGAAAAGCAACACAAACCAATTTGACTTAACTGACTATTATAGAACACCACTCAACAACAGCAGAATATATAGCCTTTACAAGTGCATACATGGATATTTTGCTAAGACAGACCATATTCTGTGCTATAAAATAAGTCTCAACAAACTGAAAAGAATTCAAGACATATAAAAATATAATCGCTGTATTGTAATTTCACTAGATATTAATAAAAACAGTTCTGACAACTCCCCAAAATTTAGAAACTAAGTTATACATTTCAAAATAACCAAGGGGTAAAAGAAGATATCCAGAGATAATTTATAAATTATTTTGAATCAACTGAAAATAGAAACACAATATATAAATATTTACTAAGGCAATATGTATGGAAAAATTTATAGCACTAAGTGCCTTATTTAAAGAGATTAATGATATCAATTTCTACTTTAATAAAATAGAGAAAGAAGAAATTGAAATCAGAATAAAAAAAGTCATAAATATTACAGTAAAAAATTAGTGAAATAGATAACAGAAATAATAGATAATTCAGTACCAAGCTCTGGTTGAGAAGATCAGTAAAATTAATAAGCTTCTAGATAGCCTGATCAAGAGAAAAAAGAAGATACAAATGATTGGTATTAGAAATGATCATTGATATGCATATTCAACTAATATTAATAATAAAGAGACATTATGAAGAATACTAGTCAACTAAAGAAAAGGAATATAATTCTGATACATGCAAACAACATGGGTGAGCCTTGAAAACATTATCCTAAGTGAATAAGCCAGACACAAAAGTAACAAAAAATGTTGTATGAGTCCTTTTATATGAGTTGTCGAAATAGCTAAATTTATAGAGACAGAAAGTAGAAATGTTGGTATGAGAGTCTGGGGGAAGGAGAAAATGGGAAGTTATTGCTTTAATGGCTATAGAGATTCAGTCTGGGATGATGAAAGTGTACCAGAGATGAATAATAGCAATGGCAACAAAACAATGCAAATATACTTAATGCTATAGAATTTTAAACTAAGAATGTTTAAAATGGTAAAGTTTGTGCTGTGTATTTTACCAAAATAAAATGAAACTTAAAATCCATTGGATACAAATGCTCATACTAAAACCAAAGAAGAAATGTTCACAGAAAGAAAGAAGTCACAGAAGAAATATAAGCTCATAAATTATTATTTTACTTATTTAAATCTTAAGAACAGGCAACAATAAATACTATATTTAAGTCAATGATGTGTATTATTGGCTAAACTATAAGGAAAATCAAGATAAGATTAATGGAAAAATTGAAGTAGTGATTAACTCTGGAGAAGGGAAGCATAATGTGAATGAGGCACAAAAAACTATTGTTTCTTAGAGATTATTAACATGCTATTTCTAAACTTATGTGATGGTAGACAAATGCTTGCTTTATATTATTCTTAAACTGTGCACATGTATTTCATTCTCTGTTTTTGTATGTATGATGTATTTCATAAGAATGAAGTGGGGAGAAAATTGGGGATGTCTAATATTGCCCAAAATTCTTTAGCACAGACAGAAAATATTTATTGAAGAATTAATCTTTAAAATTAAACATCACTATCTGATCCTTCTTTAGATTCTCTTTTAGTAATTTATTCTCTGATTACTTAAAGTAAGTGTCTTAAAACCTAGACAACATGTGATTCACTTAACATACTTTTCCAAACTAGTAGTGAGCAAAAGAAATAAAAACAAAAACTACTAACAAAAACATCTGTTACCCTTCAGTCAGAACCTCTAAAATTATGTCCTTTAGTCACTGACATTAGTTTGAATTTTGCCCTTTTCTCTGAAACATTAAGATTTTATTTTAACTTAATGAAAAATGGTTAGGAAATACAGTTAAAGAAAAAATCAGCAGTAGCAAATGTTTTAAATTTTTGTCTTTGGCATTGCTTTGGACTTTACCTGTGATACAATTTATCACCTAGGAAACAATTTTCACAGTATTTTCCTGCCTTCCATAGAGATTGAATGATTTAATGAACAATTGCAAAGGATTTACATGTACAAAATGTCTTTATTACTATATTAATGTTCAAGTTTTGCATAATACAAACTCTTGGCTCTTGGGCCATTTTCTAAAATCACCTCAGTCTCAGTACCAACTTGTAAATGAATTGACAATTAACCCTTTTAAAAGCTACCTCTGTTTCTTTGAACTTGACCTCAGAATCATTTAACAAAGCATAAAAAATAAAATATATTAAATCATTGCTATATCATCCTAGCTGAGATTCAGTGAATGCTTCTGAATCTGCAGAGCAAGAGTAAGTGACAACAGTAATGGTAAAAATTTTGCATGCAAATAAGATCTACCTTTTCATTATGTATGAGAACTTTCTTCCAGAATATAGAAACCTAAATTCATGTACTGAATAAATGAAGTTGCTGAGAAAGAAAGCATGCTAGTCCTCAGTAAAACAAATGAGTAAAGAACAATAAACAAAAAGAGAAAACATGCAAATTTTAATAAGATTTTGAAAACATGATTCTAAAGCTTAATGCCCTTTCAGTGTAACAGTGCAATTTTGATACTTTATATTTGGTAAAATACAAAAATAATGTTTTGTATTTGTGTAGCACTTGATTATTTGCTAAGTCTTTTTGCATACTTATCTCACTTTCTCCTCAAGAAAACTTGCAAGTTAGTATGTTTCACAGGTGGTAGGTAAGACATCTCAGAGAAGTTATGTGGATTATCTGATATTACACAGATAAGGAAAATTCTTTTTAAGTTAGTGTAATTTAATTCTACAAAGGGATTTCATTGTGATATTGTTATGTATGTAAATATTTACTTTGATCAAATTTACCCCTTCTATTACTCTTTCTTAACCTCCTCCTCCTTTCCATCCACAGCCCCCCTTTTGTTTACAGTTTTAGTGTCTTTTCTTACACTATTTTCACATTTATGTATAATGTACATCGACTGTATTTGCCCCCTAGCACTCTCTTTCCCCTTACTTTCATCAAATTCACCCTTTCTATTACTCTTTTTCAACCCCCTCCACCTCTCCATCCCCCCTTATTTTTAACAGTTTTTACTGTTTTTTCTATTAATGTACAATGTACTTTGATAGCATTTGCCCCCCAGTGTACTGTTTTCCCCCTCCCCTCTCTTACTGATCTTCCCCAGAATAATCCACCTTTTGAAATCATTTCATATTTTTTTCAGGTATAGATTCCTCATAAGAGTGAAAACCAGTAATATTTGTCTTTTTGAGTTTGGCTTACCTTGCTCAACCTGATAACCTCCAGTTCTATCCATTTTCCTGCAAATGACATTATTTCATTCTTTATGACTGAATGACACACCATTATGTATATGTACCACATTTTCTTTATCAGTTGTTGAACACCTAGGTTGATTCCATACTTTGGCTGTTGTGAATAGTGCTGCTCTAATCATGGGTGGTATGCAGGTAACTATTATATGCTGACTTATATTCCTCAGGATATATTTCTAAGAGTGGTATAGCAGAATCATATGGTAGTTAAATCCTTAGATTTTTGAGGAGCATCCATACTGATTTCCACTATGGCTGTACTAATTTATGTTCCCACCAACAGTATAAGGGTTCTGTATTCCCTGTGTCCTCACCAGCATTTGTTGTTATTTGTTTTCTTGATAATAGGCATTCTGATTGGGGTGAGAGGGAATCTCAATATAGTTTAAATTTGCTTTTCCCTTATGGCTAGTGATGTTGAACATTTTTTTCATGTATTTACTGGCAATTTATGCTTCTTCTTTTGAGAACTGTTTGTTCAACTGATTTTCCCATTTATTCATTGGATTATTTGTTTTGTTAGTGTTTAATTTTTGAACTCTTTGTAGATTCAGAATATTAACCCTTTGTCTGATGGAAATCTGGCAAAGACTTTCTTCCATTTTGTGGGTTTTCTCCTCATTCTGCTCATTGTTTCCTTTGATGTTCATAAACTTTTTAATTTGATGCAATGCTATTTGTCAATTCTTCATCTTACTTACTGAAAAATTAGGAGTCCTATTCAGAAAGTCCTGTGGTAGTTTGAAAGTTTCAAGATGTACATTAAGATCTTTGATCCATTTAAGTCAATTTCTTTTTTATTCTAATAGTTAATTACAAGATTTCACATCTTGAAGGGCATAGGCATAGGCACTTCATAAAGGACAGAGTGATAAGTTCATTCAGAGAAAGTGTTATGAGTAGGGTCCTATCCAATTAGCTAAATGACTACCATCATTATTGGGAGTAATGTAATAATTCTTCATCATGAATTCATTAAATTACAGGATTTTTCATGGAAGAACTATGGTTTAATAACCATATTTTATGAAATATTTAGAGAAGCAATTTTAGCAATGCAATCATCTGCAAAGATGAATAAACATTAAAAATGGTAGAACAATCTCTCCTCTTCTTTTAAGATCACCAATATGCCTTACAACTAAAAGGCTTTTGCTATTTTGTGGATACATTTAGAAAGAAACAGACAGAGAGAAAAACGTTTGTGCATAGTATGCATGTGTCATTTTATTACACCCATTATCTATCATAATCTTTGTCTACCCATCTCCAGCACAATAATCAATGTAAGCATATCCTTAAACAAATAATTTTCTATTTATGTATTTATTTGTTTGTTTGTTTTTGAGGCAGGATCTCACTATGAAGCTTAGGCTAACCCAGTATCTATATTATGATCAAAGTACTGAGAAAAGCACACCTTAAAATGATAAATACTATGACACAATCAGACATTTCTAAATATTTCATGTGTCAATTTTTAGCCTGAAAATATAGAGATGCCAGAAAAATTACATTAATTAATTCCACATCAACAATAGCTCTAGATATAGAGCCTCTTTTTTATTTAAACAACTTGGACTATAGTTGGGAGCAAAACCAGGTTATTCTATTTGACTAGCATTACAAGACTTAACTGATTTTTTACAATTTGCATTTCTTTTTCTTTTGTAATTTTGTCTATTCTCCTTGGAAAATGGTGTTTCTTGTTAAGACTGAAGGAAAACCAAGAGAAACATTTTCAAAAAATAATCAGAAAATCATTAGGATTAGACATAATTGCTCATAGGTAATATATGAAATTTATATTCACAGACATCTATGCATGTCAATAGAATGTGCTCATAGTATAGATGCAAATATATGAGAGTTGGGAGAACAAAATGGTCTGGTATTTTCTTCTCATGGAAGAGTCAATAGTTGTTAAGAAGAGTCTCTTTCTACACCAAATGGTACTATTGGGTTGTTGGAAAGGACACCCACATCCCCTAAATTGTGAATGGATACTATCTTCTCTTTGCTTTTGCCCTTGAATCAGTGGTGGTTTTTCTGCTCTACATTCTTGCTCTTTGCCACTTTTGCTTAAGATCTTCATAGAAATGCCTGTTAATTTATCTCTAGTCCCTAATGCTACTGTGCTCAGATTATACTTACACTTTTTCACTTCCTTCCATCCACCTGATTTTTGCCTCCTCATTCAGTTTCACAAACCTCAGAAGATACTGAGTGACTCATCACTGATGACACCCTTTAAACAGTTCCTAAAGGTGAAATTGCAGGTTTAATCTTCAGTGCTAAGACAGAACAGGAATTAAAAAACAGAGCCACAAAACAATTTATCCTTTCTTAATGAACACATTACATTTAATCAATTAACCTGAAGAAAAGTTACCTTTTAATAAGAACAAGGTTGGTTTTTCAATGTTAATTATTTTTTAAATGTACAATTGTTTAGAAATGGTTTGATCTTTATTTATACCATAAGGAAACATAATTCTATTTTATTTTTCCTGAAATTGGTTGGCTCTTAGTGTATGTACATGGTAACTGTAGCTTTTATGGATTGTATCATTAAAATTATGTTGAAGAAGGAAAAAAGAAAGGACCTTCCTCAAAGCAATTACCTGGAAAGCTGACCAAATTCATATTATAGACAATCTAAAATCATTTCAGATCTGAAATACAGACTGTTTTCAAATGCATCTTTAAGTTTTTCAGCTCGTTCATTCAGTCTGCTTTGCACAAGCACATCAATGTAGTTAGTATGACTGTTTGACTGTTGATTCAATTATTAAAATGCTGTTGAAACTCAATGATGATTCCAGTCAAAACAGTGTGACTAGATAGTCTCTAAAACTCAGTTTTATAAAGTAGTAAACAGTATTCCCACTAGATGGCAGACTTTAGTCATAAATACAGAAGTCAATTTAAAAACAACCTAAGAAGCTTTTTTGTTATAATGCGACAAAAATGGTTAACAAGATGTTAACATTAATTTTTATCATAATCATCATTTTATCATGCTTAACATAAAGGGATTAACAAGATATTTGAAGGAGTAGTTCTAAAACACTAAATTTGAGAAAGCAAAAGAGGATAATCTCTAAAGTAAGGTATAAAATAAACGGTGTGGCAATACCAAGAAAGCTTTCAAATCCTTGATAAATCCAGCAATCCTGAATCTCCTCTTCAGGGAAAATATTGATCTTGCACAGGGAATAGAAAGAAAACAAGGAAAGAAACTCTTTGTCTGGTTTGAACTTAATTTCCATGATGCGTGTTATAATTTTTATATTAGTGAAATTTGATTACCAGAAACACAGGAAATTGATAAGCATTTTAAAAGGAAGGAAATATGCCAAAAGTAAGCTTCAAGTATGAATCCTAAAATAGCAGAATCTATTCTTCTAGAGAATTTTGAGGTAAGATGTAAGGTTTTTTTTTTAATTTGGGGAAACAGGCTTCTGCAAAATAATATTCAATTCAAATACCATGAATAGACAAATATTAGAAAAATCATGACTATCAATGGCCAGGCATCTGAAAACTTGCCTGATTTTTGTATTATAGTTCTATTACACTTTTTTGATAGCTCTTCTAGTGGAGATCTTCTATTACATTTCAAAAGCTGAGTTCAAGAATGACAACATTTATGTGTTTAAAAATCATATGCTGATTTTCAACATGATGGCTGATGGAGAAATGACAAATTTTCCCTCTGAGACTGTATCACTAAATGAAAGTTAATAATTCTATGTTTTAAATAAATTTTCATAGATTTCTATCATGTAAAATGTAAATGAGATAAATAGAAATGGGAACCTAGTTTAATTGTTACTCAGAAAAGTCCACTGGCAAAGTTGCTGGTCAGTCATTCATGATATTTAGACTCAGAAGTTTAACCTTTGCAGCTTTAAGGCAACTGTGCTACCTAATCAGCCACTAAATCTACAGTTTCCATTCATGAGATACTAAAATCATTAGAAAGAATAATTGTAACAGAACTATAGCAATTCACAATTGCAATTAGGTGCAAAAATCTTTAATGGTGATAATTCAAACAAAGATTGACAATTTATGGTGTTTTACAGCATGCACTATAATTTACAGGATGTTGCACATTGATGTGTATACTCAAGAGTTATATACAGCTGTAAATCATTGGTGTTGTGGGTTCCTATTAGGATACCATTGATTGCATCACCCCATAACAGTCGCTTAAGGAAAGTACATTCCTATAATCACAGGCATACACAGAGAGAGGAGTGAGAGAGAGGAGGGAAGAGAGAGAGAGAGAAGAGAACTATAAAAGTCTGTGGTGTTCTTTGATTAAAAACGTTATATTCTAAAACGTTTTGTAAATGTGATATGTAACAAAATAGGAAGAAAGCACTAAGCTTTTGAATATAAAGAACTTTTATATGATACGTTATTATTATTAAGAGAATATGTAAGAAGGATTTTATTTGACTCAATTAACCACACCATCCACTAAAAATTCTGTTAAATTATATCAATAGGGAATGCAACTATGCTCACCCACCTATATTGACTCCATGCATGAATTTTCAACTCTACAATTTCAAAACATACACAAACCTATGTTTCATAATTTTCATTTAATATGAAAGTCAAATTTAAGACTAAAGATTAATAGCCTAATGTCTTTATCTTCTCTCAATCTTCACATGCTATTCATATACTTCAACTACCTACTCCCTCCACATTGCTGTTTGTACAAACACTGAAATGTTTCTTAGGTCTAAATGCTGATTCGTAGCTGAAAAATAAATGTCTTTTCTCATTATGTATTTATTCCTTCTAGACTTCAGCCATCAGCAGAAAATTGTCTTCAACCTAACCTGGTCAAAAAATAGCTTCAGTGGGATTAATTACTTCAATATATTACTTGTGCAATTGTTGGAGATAATTTGCTTCATTCCACATTTACCACTCAGAGAAAGGACAAAAAACAGACCAGCAAACATTTGAAAGAAATGGACTTCTTCAGGAACAGACTTTCCTTGGGTATCTGATAGTGGCTTTCTTTTTATGCTCTTCTAAACTACTTTGTATCTTATTTCTATTTTGGTCTTAAGTTTTCATTATTTTTGGAGGGGAATGATATTTATCTCCATTCCCCACCACTTTTTTGCTTTTTCTTTCAATTTGCTTTTTCATTTCTACTCTAGGTACTCCTTGATACTCTTCAGTGGAACTTTAACAGATGGAGAAGAGTATAACTTTCAATGAAACACAAGGCAAATTAGAGAAATAAAGGGACACATATTTATAGATTGATTTTTCCATATCATCTCTTCTTCAGTTATTTTATTTTCATTCCTAAGCATGGAAAACACTTCTGAATATTTGTTTTACTTTCAGAAAAGCTGATTTTTCTCATCCGTTGAGAATAAAAAAATACAAAGACTCAAAGCATACCATAAAGGTCCATACATCACAGCAGGACAGATTACATTTATGTCTGTTTATGTGTTTCTCCTCTGCACTTCTCCCTAAAAAAATAGTGATAAAAAATCTCACAATGAGAATTATATAGATTGAATTATACAGATTGCCACACAGTCCAAATGCATGAAAAATCTCTATTTGATTGTTAAAAAAAAAAGCTGTGATAATTCTATAGTGCCTGTCTTAAATCTATTTTGAACAATTTGAATTTCCTCCCTCATACATGCAAATATTTTTTATCTAATCCAAGGAAAACCAGTGAGATATCTGTTTTATAAAATACAGATTCAACATCATACATAAAAATTGGTACTTATAATTATAATTTATAAAGCAGCATGTAAGGAGAAAAATAATGAAGTGGAAACATATAAGGAAGCTATCTTTATATTTTGATATGACCTAGGCAAACTATTTAGAAAATTGTCTAAGCATTTATTCCATTGAGTTGTTTTGATCTTATACAGACAAAGCCATACATATAGGATATTAGAAAGAGCTCATGCTCCCAAGGATGCAATCTCTTTTTCCCTATTGTCACCATTATATTATCCCTTTCCTCTCTGTTTCATCTTGCTGACATTCATGAGACAAAAGGATAATATCTCACTTTCAATTCACTCACTGCCAGTCCTACTTGTAATACTTCTCATTTTGAGAAATGAGAAGTAAGCATCTCTTCTGCTTTTGAATGTGAAGCCAAACTAGCTTCCTAAGACTAAAATTCATTAAATTCCTTAAAAAAATTCTATATTTTTCCTTTGTAATGCAGGCACTAAAAGGCCTTCTACAAGCTGTAATTCAAAATTCACAAATCAAGCACATTTAACAGTAAATTCACAAGAAAGTCTCTACTCACTGGAATAAGACAGACTGAAAAATGCAGCATCACTTTCCTGTCAGTTTGAGACAGCAAGGAGTCTTCTGAAAGCAAACCTCTCACAGTAATGCATAACGCCTATGTTTACTGCCAGTTAAAAACGGCGGAGCAAAAGCATGGTTATTTCAGCTGATCCTAATTACTCTGCAGAGGAAATGGAATACTTGGAGAAAGCTTAAATCAGCACACTATGGTTTAAAGGAATGAATAAACAAGTATATGCTGAAAAGAGTGGATGTGATTATAACATCTTAGACTGTCCCATGTGGGCCTATCAAGTGGCCTTCAAGGATAAGGGGCCATTCTGCTGCTGCTATCCTGTCTGCCTGACAGAATGCTGTAGATTTCTGTCAAAAATAAAGAGAAAAGATTGTAACCTACATTTCAACACCATTGGATGACATCTTTCCATAGCTGCCACATGGAAGTCAACAAGCAGTTGTGGATCTAGGAATTCTCTGAGATGGTGAATTTCCATGCCATGGGGTACACTGGGCACTTCAACTGAGAGGGCATACGTCTAGGCTGTCATGGGCTTCTGATGTTCCTTTCAGCATCATATCTGTTTTTGTGTTATGCTTAAAGTCAGCATTACTGGGAGCTTTTACATGAATGAAACCCTCCCAAAGCAATCTGTTATTCATCACAGTGTTTTATTTGTAAAATTGTTAAGAAAATTAAATAGGATTTTTCAGTCAGAAAGTGAGATAAAATTTCTACTTTGAATCATGTTCAGACTCCAAAGCATGCCAAATGTCACTTCAGAGTGGGAAAGAAAGTATTTCTTTAACATGTTCCAACTTTCAACAGTATTACTTAAAACTGGTCATCTGTACACTGTAAAAGGTTTGTAGACATCTGTGGAAATCTGATGTAAATTATCAAAACTTTTGCCAGATATAAGTTCACATAGTCACAAAACATTAAATACAAACCTAAATGCTTCTTATATTCCCTTAGGTTCATGGGCCTTATTAATAACTGCTGTTCCCAAACTCAACATATAAAAAAGAAATATTCAGATATCAAGGAAAATAATTAAGAACTCTTGGCTTCCTTTATCAAAATTATTCTGAGAGGGTGGCTCTTTGACTATGGAACTATAAGCTAAAGTAAAACACATATATAATACCACAATTCAAATTATATCATCTGATAAATTCTTTGAAGAGCATGTTAATTCAGTGATAAATCTTATGAAAACAGTCTTAGAATGTCCAACTATTTGCTTGAATCCAACACTAGAGCAGATAAACAATTAGGCTGTGGCTCAGAAAATTAATATATGTTTCTAAAGTGTGTTTAACATACATAATTACATGCAGAGAGAAACTTACTCTCTAAAAGTATTAGAATTGGGAGAGCATACAATAAATGCATAGTATTAGTTGTTACCTTGGAAATTCAAGCTTTAACTTAACAAAATGATTCTCTTCATCTAGGATTCCTCTGAACACTCTGCTTTCAAGTTCCCTCAAGCACTTCAATCTGCATGGCAATGATAAAAGTTTGAATTATTTTAAAAATAATTAACCCTACACAGTTTTACCAGTTGGAAAATTAAAACTTATAGCTCTAACCAAGCCCTAACTTGGATAGAATATTTTTCTATGAATCATATTATTATAAAAATATTCAGAATAAGTTAGAAGTCTGATTTAAACTTTCCTTTTAAATTTCTATTTAATCCCAAATAAAACTCTGCTAAGTGCCCTTAGGAGTATCTTATCTATAAATGCATACAGCTTCATAGAATATGAGACAGTATATTTCCTTTTTGATAGTATTTTTGTAATATACCTCTCTGATCAAGTATTCTCTGCCTCTCTACATCCAAAACTTACCCACTACTAAGCTGAGATCTTTCTTAAATTGTCTTTAGTTATTTCAAATAAGTGAAATAACAAAGTTTCTAAATAACAAATTTTAAATGAATTAAAATGGTTTAACAGATTCAAGTCATTTATTTAACATGTTTTTTGTGTAGGGAATGAATTTTTTTCTGGTAGTTGGGTTTGAACTCAGGCCCACATGCTTGATAGGCAAGGGCTCTACCACTTGAGCCACTCCACCAGACCCTAGGGAATGATTCTTAACTAGCTATGATTATTGCCTTCAGAGGACATTTGGAAATTTCCACAGACATTTTTTGATGGTCAGAATTGGGGTTTGGGTGCTGCTAGAATCTAGTGGGTATATATCAGGTGTGCTGCTAAACATTTTACAACACACAGGACATCCTCCAGAAACAAATCATTTTTCAGGCCAAAATCAAGATTGTCAAGGTTAAGCAACCTTCATATCTGGTTAAGGATATTTTCAGTCATAGAAACTTTTGAAAAAGTGTCTATCTTAGTTGATTTTCTTTTTTCAAGTTGATCATGTCTTCTCTCCACCTCAGTACTAAAACACATGGATATTTTTTATTGACTCTAGCATTTTAAGTTAGAGAAACCAAAAAAATTTGATTCTGTTCTACCGTAGTCAATAAGAGGAGAAGAGTTTTAGGGTTCCCAACATGCAGAAATGATAATGGTTGAGGACATGGAAAACTTAATTACTTTGATTTGATCCTTGAAATTGTACTCATGTATAAAGTATAGTACTGTACTACACAAATATGTACAAATTATGTCAATTTTTAAAAAAGGATGAAAGTTATCTAATCAAAGAACACAGTACTCTTCCTGGTACTCATTTCAACTCCATTACTGGGCCTCAGCATACCACTTGCTGTTCTCTTACACTGAAAGTAAAGCAGAACCATGTAGCACATCACATTATTGATAAGGAATTGGTAAAACTATTAACTATAAATTGGAAAGTTGCCTTAGCTTATAGTAAATATGTTCTCATTTTAGTCAATTGTGGAAACCCAGATATCAGTCAATACATATTTTTTTCCTCAATTTGACAGAACTTCCTGTCATCCAAATTCAAATTAAAGAGTAATGATTCAATTGAAGTGAACAAGTAGAATGGAGTTAAGACATAATCTGACAGATGCTTTATTATTTTACAAAGAAATGGAAGCTGTTCCATTTTTACTTGCCAAATAACTATCACTTTGATTCCTAAATTTCATTAAAAAAGATAATTCCAAAATTTAAGTGAAAAACCAATTTTTACTCCTATTTGGTATAAAAGAATGGTATTAGAGTCTTCTGAGGTGACTTGCTCAGGATCAGTGAACAGAAATACAGAAATCATGAGAGCTAGTTATTCTCTATACCTCCTCAGACTACAGTCATAAAAATTTTAATTAATTTCTTTGTACATATTATTTACAGATTAATTGAAACAGGTTTTTAACAGGTATCTTACATTGAAAACATAAACTGTGAGGAAAAATCTAAATTTATAAGCATGAATTTCATATCTTAATATTTCTTATTATCTAAGGGACAGTGAAGGTGAAAACTTAAGCTTCCACTTTCAAATATTGTTATTTTCAATTTATTTAAAGATTAAAAATAAGAAAATAAACACTTCACTTAACCCCCCACAAATAATGAATAAATAAATAAATTAATAAGGAAGTCACTAAAGATAGCATTGTCTCTTTCATTTCTTTGTAATTTTTTATCCAGTAGTTAGAAACCTTTGTGTATCATGTATTCCCTCTATTCTGTTGTGGTTCCTTTGTGCTTTTCACTACCTTTCAATTATAGAATCTCTTTAATTTCATGTTTGTAATACACAAAATAAGTAAAATTAGCTTTTAATAAATGCATGTATTTTTGAATAATATTTTATAAGTTTTACTATTTTCAAATTTTATATAACTTTTTGTAGCAAAAGCAATCTTTTGAGATTTGCTTTTCTTAATATGCTTTTAAGATTTTTATTTGTTGCTGTATATATCTGTTGTTATTATCACTGTGACATCTCATTGAATAAATACAATAATTCATGTATCTGTCCTTAATATAAAAAAAAGTGAAATAACACACGAAGTCAAAACCTACTGTTATTGGAACTTCTCCTTGATTTATACAATATATTCAGCTATGACTTAGAGAAATCAAACTTGATTGGTTGAGCAAATGAAGTGTGGAAGAACTCCAATTGCTGTGTATGGCTGAAACTGATATTCTACTATGTGATGATACTTACTTGACATGTTGTGGAACCACAAGAAATTAGTGCTGTGCTTAATTCTTTCCCCATTTAAGTGATTAACTCTTCCAAACTGAATAAGAAATAAAATGAGATTCAAACAAAACTGGTTTTTTTGCCTTTATTTTTTCTGAGTGTTTGCAGAGGGATGAGGTCTAGGATAAGTCAATGGAAGCAATTTGTGTTAGTTCTTTCTTAGTTCCTTCTCCTAACAAATATATTTCAACACTTCTCAAGCATGATTCACTGAGGTCTTTGAAATGCAAACCTAATGAAAAACCTAATACAATCAAAGTTCAACAAGTTATGTGCCCTGTCCTCTGATTATTAAAATAACAAAATAAAAGTTTGATGTTCATAAGATAAGGAAATATGTACACCCACAATCTAGCTCTATTTTGCCTTCTTTAAGTATAGTGAATTTTTTAGCAAGTAGTCTTTTGAGTTTTACTTTTTGTTTTCTACCAACAATACTTGCTTTGCAGATGGATCACTTTATGACTGGACTCGTTGGCTGTTTGAATTTGCTTTTTGTTTCAGATGATGTTGTTTTAGCTTTGGTGAACTTTGTTTCAAAACGCAGCATCACCTCTGCACAGTGGCTTTTAAAAGAAGCACCATTGTACTCTTGATTCTTCAGTTTCCACCTAGTTCAGAAATGTCTCCCTCTCCAATGAAAATCAAAACAATTTGTAATGGAATTTGCATTGCTACTACAGATCTAGACTGTTGTGTCCCTGATATAACCATCCCACACCTTCTTTTATTTTTAGGCTGTACCACTGGAATTCTGCCTATGTACTCTGACTTGTGCTCCAAAATTCAAGAAACTACACCCTCATCTACTGCACCATTTGTAATGTTGACTTAAATATGCTGAGGAAATGATATGAAGATCAATTAAACTGTCACCTCTGGTCAATAAATGGGGCCATACTATGTATATAGTGATTCCCCATTGAAATGCTGTCAGCTTCTTTTGATCCCAATGCCACATTCCTCTCAGTAGATTGGATTTCTTGGACATCAATGTTTTGTCTTTGCCAAATTCGGGGTTGAAATGCACCATGGGGCACTGAGCCAGTCTTCTGACTCTCCCTGGAAAACTCTCTTCTCTCTTCTCAGTAGCCTATGTATTAAAAATCTCAACATGTTTCATATAGCAACCAATCAAAATTACACCACAGGTGATGTTTCTACTGGTATTCCCTATCTTCTTTCCATCCAGCTCCTAACATTATCCAGGCTGTTCTCAGGCTCATTCCTTGAATTGATCTATTCTCTGATGTCAGTTTTCTTCTTCCGTGAACTACCTTGAATCTGTTTAGAAGACCTACTTTAAAACTTAATTAGACATCCCTCCCAATAAAAAGAAACTAGTAAAATACCCCTGCATTTGTGACCAAAATTGCCTAGAATAAGAATCAATTCAAGCATCAAAAGGATGAGTGTGCAATTCAAATTATATAGTCTCCCTTCAATGCTTAAACAAAATACTTTACTATAGTGAAATGCATTTGACAAAACCACAACATTTTCAAGGGCATGGTGAATAGTATAATATAGATAGAGCTAAAAACCTATGTTCTCAAAATTTATATAAAATTATAATGATATATACATAAACCTTGTGTTTGTATTTTAATAAATGTATTAATAGGAAAGAAACTGTTTTGGTTACTCTCCTAATACATGTAGCTAATCATACACTACAATAGCAATAGGATCAGCACCTTTTTGCAGTGAGGATGTTAAAATGCACAGGTAATAAAAATATTTGATTAATTTTCGATAATTTTCAAAAATATTACAAAAACTGACACAGAAAGTTTTAAAAAAATTCATGTCATAGTATCTCTTTTTCAAAAACACAAAAGCAAGGCCTTATCCATCCAGCAAATATTTGACTCATCAATCTCTCATGAATCATCTGGTCTGCAAGATCACTTCTAGGATCTACTAAAAGCATGTAGTTCAAATACATTTGCTGCTACAGGACAAATGATGTTGTGTTTTTCCATCCAGCTTTATTAGAAAGGAGCTAAATACAATGGTGATCAGAAAAAAATGGGCCATGGGCCATGATGTGATTTTCCTGACTTCATACTCACCACACTGTTACTTTTCTTATACTACTGTTATCATTTTTTTTTTTTGCTTCTTGCCACACACGTGGCACCTCTCCTATATAATACTGGTAATATACATATAAAAGCAAAATATCTTGAATCTTCACTTTAAAATTATTCTCTCTTAAATTAGGGAAAGATGTATACAATATTTGTAATACAATATGTTCCTGTCTAGCACAATGAAATATTAATTTACTTATTATTTATTAGATCACTATCATATCTTCAATAATATTTTTCTTCATTTTTTGGGATATTTTAGGGATGTAAGCATTCATGGAAAATTTGATAGGAGGAAGAGTAGCACAGATAGAGAAAAAGGGATGAATTTAAGTATGATAAATTTGATACTCATAAGAACCTTTGTAAATACCACAGTATACCCACACCCAGCACAACAATACAGGAAAAAGAAAAAAGAAAAGAAGCAGGAAAGCAGTTAACATTGCTACTGAGCGTAATAGCAGTATTCTTGCAGGTTTACACCTTTGTTTTTCCATAGCACAGAAAACAGCTTCTTTCATGTATCTCAACCTTCATTCGAAGAGACCAATTCTAGGAAATGAGAGAAGATTTCCATTTCCACACAAGTTACTAACTTTATATATAGCTTCACAATTTGCCTTAAAATGATATACATTCATGAATATAACTTGCTACATTTTTCTATTGTTCTAAAACTATTGTTCCTCTTCTTTAAGTGATAACACTTACATCATTTTACATTAATCCAAGCAATCTGACCTGTAAATTTCTTGTAATTTATTCTCATTATATGTAAAATTATTAAGAGAATTTGGGATACCAAGACATTTTTCAGTGTCATTTTCCATACATGCAGATATCCAAGCTTGCCTAGGTATTCTATTGATCACTTCAAGGAAACATATCATGTCTATAAAAGTAACAGGAAATAATTTTCTCTAGGATGTAAACAGGGAGAAATAACTTATTTCTAGATAGAAATCAGTTTTCTCACCCAAATAGGTCTTGTGTAAACCAACAGCAATGGGTAAAAGCTTCTCAGTATTTGCCATAAAGAATAATTCACATATCTATATAAAGATTATGTCTTTTGCCCTACAATTAAGATTTTGAAGAGATACAGCTAGTGATCAACCTCTTTGTTCCTAATCAAAACTATACTGAAAAGAAATCTAAACAAAAGATTTGCTTTTTTCCATCCTCAACTACCAAAGGCTATACCTTTATTTCTGTTTTCAGGTGATAATACATGTGCTATAAAGGAGAGCAGTAGAGGGGGGTGAACTCAAGTATGATATATTTGGTACATTGTAAGAACTTTTGTAAATCCTACAATGTATACACACCCAACACAACAATAAAAAAACAAGTTATATAATTTGCATTTAGGGATGAAAATCTAGAATGTTGTGTTGGCTATAAATGATTCTAATATAGAAAAAATAAGATTCTTAACAAAAGAAATGTGTAAACATGAGTCATTAATTTTACATGCTAGAAATTTGTAATAATAACAGCTTCTAGCATATGGAATATTTATGCTGAATAAATGCATTAAGGCAATTATGCTAATAAAATTATTGATCTGTTAGAAGTAGATAAACATAAAATAATATCACATACTTTCAAAGTTCATAGACCCTGTCCTTAGAAGACACAAGGTGAAATTTTGACTCTATTTCCATGTTGTGTGACCACAGGAAAGTTTTAAATAATTATCTGTGCCTTGGTCCTAACATCAAAAAGCCAGGACATTACCTACCTCATAAGGTTATTGTGAAAATTGTAAGATAATCCACGTAAAATTCTCAGAGAGGAGGGGAAATAGTGGCTCATTCCTGCAATTCTAGCTACTGCAGAGACAGAGATCAGGAGGATCATGGTTCAAAGCCAGCCTGGACAAATAGTTTGAGAGACCCTATCTTGAAAAAACTCATCACAAAAATAAGGCTGGTGGATTGGCCTAAAGTGAAGGCCCTGAGTTCAAACCCCAGTACTGGAAAACAAAAATTCTCAGAGAAATTCCTAATACATAATTATTGGCAACATATTATAATAATAATTGCTATTAATATTATTATTGAAGTTTTCATTGTTACATAATTTAAATCACCAAGGCCAGGATTTGGTGATGGACAAATGAAATTTTATAGATGTTCTAGATTGCGATTTCTCAGAAATAGATGCTTTCTCCTTCCAACTAAAACATCTCTGAGAACTGGAAAAGACCAGAAGTTCAAAAGAAAACATGAAGAAAGACAACAGATCTGGATGAAAATAGTCTTGGAAGAGAAGCAGGAAGAGAATTTTTTTTAAAGTCTAGAGATAAGCCTTCTGTCAGTTATATCAATCATTCTAATATAAAGAATTATAAATATAGTGTTATTGATGCCTGCTGATTTCAGATAAAACTTGTTCTCAGCATTCTTTACTTCTCCATTTCATTAACATTTCTTCAAATGATAGCATTCTTTTTCTAACAGGTGTCCAAGAATCTAGCAAGTTTGATTACTACTCTTAAGGAAAGTGAGCTGACAAATTCAGTTCACTCGAATACATTGAGTGCCAAGAGTGTGAACCATCCCAAGAATACTAAATTTTAAAATAAGAATGTCAGATGAGGAAGACATTTAATACCAGCTAAAGAATTGTCAAGGATGGCATTCCACTTCATATGAGGATGCATTTGGGGTAGAAAATGCTCCAAATATGCTTCAGGCACCCAAATTCCCTTCCACAAGTGATTTAAAACCAGGTCTTGCTGGGAATTTTGGCACAATCCTGCAAAGCAGCTCTCTGAAGGCTGAGCCAGGCAAATCAGAAGTTCAAGTCCAGCCTGGGCTACATAGTGGACTCATGTTCCAAGAAAAACAAAAAGAAAAATAGGTCTTTAACTAAGGACGCTCAACCCTCTTTCTATTGTGTTGTTTAATCAATGAAACAAGAAAATATCACATATCACTTCTCAATTTTCAGAATTTAGGGCAAAGAATATATGCTAGATTTAAAGGAATCAAGATTTTTGTGGGTGCTCTTAAAATTCAATTTTTAAATTAATAAAATAGAAATGTGAATTTAAAAAGATGTAAAAGTGATTTTGTAAAAAAAATTTAATTATATATATACATATATTATATATTTCTAAACAATATATGAAAGGAAATAATAGGAAGCCATTCTTTAAAAGTTATCTGTGTCTTTATTAAAATAATAAAAATATTCTAATTCTAACTTTACAATTCTAAGTTATTCCATAGCCAAAGATATATGACTGGTTGAAAATAATCATTAAAATTAATGGGAGCATTTTGATTTTTACCTATGAGTAAAATTGTATAGGATATTTTTGAATCAGAAAGAATCAAATCTCCCAGGAATACTAGGAGTTAATAAGTATGCTTTATGGAAGCAGAGTCTATGAATTGCATTCCATTCAAATCCTTCATGGGATTGACTTGGAACTGGCAGTCAGTTGTCTATTTACACTGTATAATAAAACATATTTCTTTCAACAGACACAACATAACTTCCTCTTAGTCTGTCTTTCCAAAATAATATACTTTACTTTTTTCCAAGTACTAATTTTAAATTACTGAAGTTTACTTATGTGAAATTGAGATCTGGGTTATTGGTTCTTAGAACTTTTATCTGATGATGACCCATGGCTTTCTCAGATGGCTATTTATACAACAGCTGTCCCCCAGCCAGAAGTCATGATTCCATATTTACTTTTCTTTCTAGTAAAAAGTACTTCTTAGTATATGAGGATATAATTCAACAACTCTCCACTCTTGCTAGAAATATTCTTACTCAGTAAGGGACAATCTGAGCCAAAATGCCTTAACAAAGTTCAATAAGAATTTAAGCAATCATTTTACATTTTCTGCAAATTAAATTGACATATTCATGGAAGTTGGAAGTCCAGGGGGCAACCATAACTTATGCATTACCTGTAGTGCCTGCATATGTGAAGTAATTGGCCTCAAAAATGAGAAAATGTGAACATTGTATTTCAGAATTATAAACAATATAGAAGTAGTTTTCATACTGATTACTTTGGCAAGTGTTCCATCTTCGCTGACCACTTAATCAATATGCAATGAACAAAATGAAATAATATGCTCAGTCCATACTGTAAATTGCTCAAATTAAAGTAACAGCTTTGAAGGAGATAAACACTGAAAATAAATAGAGGCTTGATTACAAGTTTCTGGACTATTTATCACTAGACACCATGGCATCTTCAAGACACATGGTTTTTTTCTTTACTTTTACTTTTACTGCCTAAGATCCCTCTCCATGGTAATAGTAAGGAAAGGGTTGTTATTGAATTTCTAGGAGTAGAAAGACTTTGCTCTCTAAAAATAAAGCAGGGAAGAAAATGACTGGAAGATGAATTACCTCATAACTACTGTCTTGGTAAGGATCAGTACAGCTCAGATTATTTACTATTTTAAAATGTAGAAGCAAGTTGCAATAAATCTAATAAACTATACTTATTCTATCTATGTGGAAGATTATTTCAGATTATGAGAACATACATTTTTTTCTGTTTTCTTTATTTTCTGGAGGAGTTAACTACCATACGGCCTCCATATCCCCATAAGCAGAATAGATTAAAACTTTGCCAACAGAAGCTACATTTCCTCTCTTTAGGTCAATGAATTCACCAAAGAAATTTATCCTCTCCACTAAGATCACACCAAAAAATTAATTTGAATTAATTAGCGACCTTAGGTACATTTGCCATATCACTTTTTCCACACACTATACTTAAAACAGTCTCATCTTGTCACATTCACAAGATCTGCAAACATTCAAATAGAAAAAGCACAACTAATGGAAGATTACCCAAGAGGGTAAGCTATGGGGAGTCTTAGAATCCTACTTACTAGTCAGATCTCTGGCCCTCAATGACTCCCAACGCTACCACACTCAACATACATTTACTCATACTCAAGGTGCCCAAAGGTCTCATCCCATTATAATAACACATCAAACTCCAAAATCTCACCACCTAAATTTCCTAAATCATGTGTTCAAGTGGATCTGGCAATAATTTATATGAAGAGCTGTGAAAATAAACTAATTATCTACACCAACATTCCTAACACACAATGTTGGAACAAGCATAGAATATAAATTGTAGACATTCCAATAAAAAAAAGTAGGAGAATGAAAAGTAAAAAGAACTCAGTAGTCCATGACAGTTTTGAAATCCAACAGGGAGGATGTTATATCTTATCTTTTAAGGTTTCAAGGTCTAAGACTAAAACTCCTTGGCTCTCAGTTCTGCCTACAGGCTCTAGGCTTTCCTACATAACTCTTGGTTCATCTTCTGGGTTCTTGGTTTTACTCTCTGACTGACATTTCTGACTTCTGAGCCAGCCTTGTTTTTTTTTCATGAATGGTATCATGACTTTGAACCTAAGCAGTTTTATCAGTCTGTTGTATGTCAGTAGAATTTTGGGAATCCAAAAGCCTCTGTTCATTTCCTATTTTATCTCTATTTTTCAGTCTAAGAAAAAGACTGCTTTTTCTAATAGAAATTTTCCAAGTACCTTGTATGTCTTGCATGGGTATCAAAGTGATTTTCTCCATTATACAAAAAACACACTTAATAGTCTTTAACATACATATTTCTACATAATCTGTTGAAGGAAATCTAAGCTTTTTCTATTATGCTCTTCCCAGATCCAGTCTTCACTCAATATCTAGTTCCAAAGCCACTTATTCATTTTATGCATTTGTTACATCATTTCCAGTTACCAAAATATGCATTATTTTTCTGTTGCTGCTTAACAGATGATCACAAAGAGGGGTTTAAATCAATACCCATTTATTAGCTCATTTTGAAGATCAGAAGTCTTACTCATAGCCCATAGAATTCTTACCATATGGATTTCAAGAAGATGCACTCCTTATCTTGAAAGTCAGCAATAAATTGACTTAAATAACACATATCCTTGGAAATACAATTTCTTGAAGCTGTGGACTTCAAGTTCTAACAACATAATAGAGAGATCTTTGACTGACACCTCCCTCATACCCAACTAAAAGCATAAGATATATATTGGATGAAATAACAAATGAAAATGCTTATCTATTAAAAAATAAATTTCTAGGTAATGAAAATGCTAAACCTAGAACATAAACTTAAAATTATAATAATAAGTTCATCAAATGGCTCTGAAGCTTCTCAGGTGCTATTAGATAATAAAAGGCCCCAAGTCCTAGAGAGTGGGTGTTTAATGTTCATGTTAATATAGAAGATACGGTATTGGCCTTATATAAGGGAGAGAGAGAAATAAGAATTCTAATCTTGTCTTCTTATCCAAAGGATAATTAAAATAATTCTTCCAGGTGACTGAGAAAACATTCCAGAAACTTGTTATCCACATGCAAAATTTTCTTATAAAAATCATGATATCATACATTCTTCCATGTAATATACATTCTAAATTTTCACTACTCAGAAGGTATACTAAAGACCAAAACTATAAACTACATAAGGGGAAACGAATCTACCAAAAAGGAGAGTCAACAATCTAAAAAAATAGGTAAATTATAGCCTCGATGATTTAAGATAATTGAACTCCCAGAAATAAAAAGAATAAATTAAATATTTAAATAATCAGAGATATAACAAGAACATTTAATGAATATAAGGAACTCATGAAAAAATCCCAAGCATGGCTGCAAAAGAAGTCTAAGTGGGAAACAATCTATGTGTTCATACATAGGGGAATGAATAATAAACTGTGGCAGGGTCACACAATAAAATACCATATAATAGTTATAATAAGCCTGATCTACATTTTCGATAATCAATAAATCTTCAAAATGTTGATAAGTGATTTAAAAATAAGTGATAAAAAGCAAGTTTCCCAAGAATGACAAGTTGATATCACTTATATCTATTAAATTATGTACGTTAGAAAAATATGGTTTAAAACTGGAGCAATTGTAGCATACATTTGTAATGAAAACATAAAAAATGTATGTTGGTAGGAGACATGAAATTCAAGAAAGTGCTTTTTTGTTAGAAAGGCTTGGTCAATATCAGTGGCATAAAGCTACTAACTCAAATATAACTGGTAGGATTCACATTAAAGTAACCTATTTATGGCAAAGAAATATCTAAGTACTTGGGAAAAATACTTCTACTAGTATATGAGTCTAGGTTTCTTTGTGAGAAGTTAATACATGAGTTTTGAAATGTGGTTTTGAGGAAGACATAATCTGACTCAGCTTCAACAGAAATTTAAAATCTATGTTCAGAATTTTATGACAATTAAATGGGATGACATGAAGAATATTTAATGCAATTCCATTTTCAAGATCATCATGCCTGAAAGATTGACCAAAGAAATATATATTCAAATATGTATTTTTAAAACATACCAAGGCATGAAGAGACATTTTTTTTCAACAAACGATGTGTTCATTCACTTAGAAAAACATCCCTTCTTCACATTACACTTTTCAAACTAAGAGAGGAAACAAACTGTGAAGCAAGATTTGAAATGTCAATTTGAGGTAGCCTATCATTACTTGTATTGTAATTTCAGATGCATTAGTAAACATGCTGTTTGAGGCATTTTATTCTTGTTTTTTATGGTGTCTATTTTTGATAGCTGACAGGTCACTGTGGATGAAATCTGCACTAACAAGCAATATTTAACTAACCTACCATTTTATACTTGCCCATCCATTCCAAATGCTACCCACAATAGGCTTTACAATCATTACTAATGCTCCTTTCTCCTACTTTTCTTGTGGGGATCATACTTTGCTACGGATGCAATGAGCTCTGCTATTCCATCAGCCAGCATGGAAGACTCATTAAGGTATGTAGCAAAAATAATCTTTTGTTCTTGTCAAGAGTACGTAGGACATTCAAACATGTATTTTTCTTCTTATTTTTCTTTTGATCTCTGTAGGGTTTTTTTTCACCCCATAATGCAGTATAAAGAAGTATTTCAATAAACATCCATCTCAAAAAGTTTTTTAAACAAGTTAATATTGACTAGCCACCTCATTAGTGAACTCTCTTTAATTCCCTCATGTTCCACGTGATATAGACCATTTTGGAATCCAGAGTTACTCACCAAAGTGTTTTGATAAATTTTCTTTCTCACCCAAAAGATTTTAGAACAAATTAATAGGTTGTGTTAGTGAAAAGATTAGAGGTAATAGTCCCAATTATTTGGTAATGAATATACAGATTCTGGAAGCAGATTAGGAGGGCTGTCAGTCATAATCTACAAAGTATTTTCATATCCACTACGATATTTGACCAATGGAAACATGGCTAAGGTAGCTATTTGGTTTGTGCCCATTCTGAAAATTAGGAAACTAAGGCATAATATAAGACAAATGACTTCCTAAAGGTTGGTTAATATGTAGAATTGACATAGATGTTGAAATCCAGTATCATCTCTGACTCAAAAATCTTAGTCTTTCAAGTTTTGATCTTAGTTTTTCTTAGTATTTTTGTCTGTTTCTACCTAATCGGGTAGTAAGTTTGGGATCCTAGTACAGACAGTTTCACTGTTTTTTTTTCTTTATTCATACATTCATATGTGCATACATTGTTTGGGTCATTTCTCCCTCCTTCCCCCCACCCTTTCCCTCACTTTCCCATCCCCCTGGCTTCTAGGCAGAACCTGTTCTGCCCTTTTCTCCAATTTTATTGAAGAGAAGACATAAGCAATAATAAGAAAGACAAAGCATTTTTGCTAGTTGAGATAAGAATAGCTATACAGAGAGATTCCTAGCATTGTTTCCATGCACAAGTGTATTTCAACGTGAATTGATTCATTTCTACCTGACCTCTTCACTACTTCCCGGTTACCTTCCCATATTGACCTCTGTCACTTTAAGGTTACTGTATTAGCTCCTCTACAGTGGGGACATCAAACACTTTCAAGTTTTGGGTTTTCTATCTATACCCATTCCTCCCATATGTGCTCTCCCCTTAGTGTGTGACCCAAGTCCAATCACATTGCTGTATTTGCCCTAGATCAAAAGTCTGCATATGAAGGAGAACAAACGATTTTTGGTCTTCTGAGCCAGGCTAACCTCACTCAGGATGATGTTCTCCAGTTCCATCCATTTACTTGAAAATGGAGTAAATCTCCATTGTATATAAATACCACATTTTCTTAATCCATTCGTCAGTAGTGGGGCATCTTGGCTGTTTCCATACCTTGGCTATTGTGAATAGTGCTACAATAAACATGGATGTGCAGGTGCCTCTGGAGCAACCTGAGTTGCTTTCCTTTGGGTATATCTCTAGGAATGGTATTGCTGGATCATATGGCAGATCCATGTTTAAATTTTTAAGAAGCCTCCATATTGTTTTCCAGAGTGGTTGCACTAGTTTGCATTAGCACCAGCAGTTTATGAGGGTTCCTTTTTCCCCACATCCTTGCCAACACCAGTTCTTGGTGGTGTTTTTGATGATACTTACTCTTACAGAGGTGAGGTGGAATCTTAATGTGTTTTTAATTTGCATTTCCTTTATATCCAGAAATACTGATCATTTTTCATGTGTTTTTTGGCCATGTGAATTTTTTCTTTTAAGAAAGTTCTGTTTAGTTCAGTTTCCCATTTCTTTATTGGTTCATCGATTTTGGGAGAGTTTTGTTTTTTGAACTCCATGCATGTTCTGATTATCAGTCCTTTGTCTGATGCATAGCTGGCAAATATTTTCTCCCAGTCTTTAGGTGGGCTCATCAGTTTAGAAACCATTTCTTTTGTTGTGCAGAAGCCTTTTAATTTTATGTAGTCCCATTTATCCATCCTTTCTATTTGTTGCTGAGCTGCTGGAGTTTTATTGAGGAAGCCCTTACCTATATCTATTGCTTCCAGGGTATTCTCTGCTCTTTCCTGTACTAACTATAGAGTTTCGGGTCTGATATTAATGTCCTTGATCCATTTTGAGTTGATACTAGTACAGGGTGATAACATGGATCTAGTTTCAGTTTTTTTGCAGGCAGATAACCACTTTTCCCAGCAACATTTGTTGAAGAGGATGTCTTTGCTCCATCATATGCTTTTGGTGCTTTTGTCAAAAATAAGGTGGGCATTCATATCTGTGTGAATTCATATCTGGGTCTTCTGTTGTGTTCCACTGGTCTTCATATCTGTTTTCTGCCAGTACCATGCTGTTCTTATTGCTATCGCTTTGTAACATAGTTTGAAGTTGGGTATTGTGATACCTCCAGCATTGCTCTTTTTGCTGAGTATTGCCTTGGCTATTAGCAGTCTGTTGTGTTTCCAAATGAACTTTAGGGTAGATAGTTCAATCTCTGATGAATGTCATTGGGATTTTGATGGGAATTGCATTGAACACGTAGATTGCTTTTGGAAGTATAGTCGTTTTTACTATGTTGAATCTACCAATCCATAAGCACGGGAGATTTTTCCACCTTCTGTAGTCTTCCTCGATCTCTCTCTTGAGGGGTTTGTAGTTCTTCTTATAGTGGTCATTCTCATCCCTTGTTAAGTTTACTCATATGTATTTGATTTTTTTTTTGAGGCTATTGTAAATGGAATTTTTCCATATATTCTTTCCCAATTTGTTCATTGTTGGTGTATAGAAAAGCTAATGATTTTTGTAAGTTGATTTTGTATCCTGCCCTTGCTGTAGCTGTTTATGGTGTCTAGGAGTTTTTGGGTAGAGTTTTTTGGGTCTTTAAGATATAGGATGATGTTATCTGTAAATAGGGATATTTCGACAGTTTCTTTACCTATTTGTGTTTCTTTTATTTCTTCTTCTTGCCTAATTGCTCTGGCCAGGAATTCCAGGACTATGTTGAATAGGAGTGGGGATAGTGGGAACCCTTGTTTCATTCCTGATTTTAGGAGAAATAGTTTCATTTTTTCTCCACTAAGAATGATGTTGGCTATAGGTTTGTCATAAACAACCTTTACAATGCTGAGGTACATTCCTTTTATTCCTAGTTTTCTTAGAGTTTTTATCATGAAATGGTGTTGGATTCTATCAAAGGCTTTTTCTGCATCTATTGAGATGATCAGGTGGTTTTTGTCTTTGCTTCTATTAATGTGCTGTATTACGTTTATAGATTTGCATATGTTGAACCACCCCTGCATCCCTGGCATGAAGCCAACCTGGTCATGGTGAATGATTTTTCTGATATGTTGTTTTGTTTTGTTTGTCATTATTTTATTGAGGATTTTCGCATTGATGTTCATTAAAGATATTGGCCTATACTTCTCCTGTTTGGAGATGTCTTTGCCTGGTTTTGGGATTGGTGTAATACTGGCTTCACAAAATGAGTGAGGCAGTGTTTCTTCCCTTTCTATTTCACAGAAAAGTTGAAGGAGAGCTGGTATTATTTCTTCTTTAAAGGTCTGATAGAATTCAGCTGAGAATCTATCAGGTCTTTGATATTTCTTTTTTGGGAGACTCTTTATTGCTGCTTCAATTTCTTTTTGTGTTACAGATCTATTCAGGTGATTAGTATTCTCTTGGCTCAATTTTGGGTGGTCATAAGTTTCTAGAAATTTGTCTATTTCTTCAAGATTTTAAAATTTATTGGAATACAGCTTCTGAAATTAGTCTCTGATGATTCCCTGGATTTCCCTGGTGTTTGTTATCTCCCCTTTTGCATTTGTGATTTTACTGATTTGGGTGTTTTTTTATTCCACATTTTATTCAGGTTTGCCAGAGGTCTGTCAGTCTTGTTTAGTTTTTCAAAGAACCAACTTTTCATTTCATTGATTCTTTCTATGGTTTTTTTGTTTCTGTTTTGTGGATTTAGGCCCTTATTTTTATTATTTCTCTCCTTCTGCTTGGTTTGGGTGAAGTTTGCTCTTGTTTTTCTAGGAGTTTGAGGTGTAGCATTAGGTCATTTATTTGAGATCTTTCAGTCCTTTTAATATATGCACTCATGGCTAAAAACTTTCCTCTTAGGAATGCCTTTTCTGTGTCCCATAGGTTCTGGTAGGTCATGTTTTCATTTTCATTAACTTCCAGGAAACTTTTAAATTCCCCTTCTATTTTATCAATGACCTACTGATCATTGAGCAATGTGTTGTTCAGCTTCCAATTGTTTGCATGTTTTCTACTGTTGTTTTTGTTCTTGAGTTCTAGTTTTAATGCATTGTGATCAGACAGATCACAATTATATTTATTTTCTTATATTAGATGAGGTTTGCTTTGTGTCCTAAGATATGATCAATTTTGGACAGAGTTTCATGGGCTGCTTCGAAGAATGTATGCTGTGCAGAAGTTGGATGAAATATTCAGTAGACATCAGCTAGGTCCATTTGATCTATGGTGTGATTTAGTTCTAGAACTTCCTTTTTGATTTTTAGTTTGGATGACCTATGTATTGGTAATAGGGGACTATTAAAGTCTCCCACTACGACTGTGTTATAGCCTATGTATGCTTTTAGGTCCTTCAAAGTACATTTGATGAAATTGGGTGCAGTGATGTTGGATGCATATAGGTTGATAACTGTTATTTTCTTTCTGTGTATTCTCTTTTATTAGTATGGAGTGTCCCTCTTTATCTCGTTTGATCAATAAGTTTGAAGTTAACATTGACTGAGATAAGTATTGCTACTCCTGCCTGTTTTCAGGGGCCATTGTCTTGGTAAATATTCTTACAGGCTTTCACCCTAAGCCAGTGTTTGTTTCTGTCAATGAGATGGGTCTCCTGTAAACAACAGATTCTTGGATCTTCCTTTGTTTTTGTTTTTTTTTTTCATTTTTCTTTTATTATTCATATGTGCATACAAGGCTTGGTTCATTTCTCCCCCCTGCCCCCACCCCCTCCCTTACCACCCACTCCGCCCCCTCCCTCTCCTCCCCACCCCCTCAATACCCAGCAGAAACTATTTTGTCCTTATTTCTAATTTTGTTGTAGAGAGAGTATAAGCAATAATAGGAAGGAACAAGGGGTTTTGCTGGTTGAGATAAGGATAGCTATACAGGGTATTGACTCACATTGATTTCCTGTGTGTGGGTGTTACCTTCTAGGTTAATTTTTTTTGATCTAACCTTTTCTCTAGTACCTGATCCCCTTTTCCTATTGGCCTCAGTTGCTTTAAGGTATCTGCTTTAGTTTCTCTGCGTTAAGGGCAACAAATGCTAGCTAGTTTTTTAGGTGTCTGACCTATCCTCACCCCTCCCTTGTGTTGGATCTTCCTTTTTAATCCAGTTTGCCAGATGGTGTCTTTTGATGGGGTAGTTGAGTCTGTTAAAATTCAGTGTTAATATTGATAAGTATGTGGTGATTCCTGTCATTTAGTTGTTTTTGTTGTTTAAGGCTTCATGTTCTGAGAGTCTGTCTTCCACTGGTTCTAGTCTGCTCGAGTGTCTTTCCCTTTTGTTTTGTATTTCTGTTTCATTCTTTTTTCTGAGATTTTCCATATCATGGGTCACTTCCTCTTTAATATTGCCTATTTACATCTTTAGTTCATTTATCGCTCTATTTATAGTATTCTCTGTTTCACTTTTTTGTTTATTTAGGGCTCCTATGAGTTCATTAATTGTTTATGTGTCTTCTCAAATTCTTTATTTTTGGTATCTTGTAATTTCTTGAGTGCCTCTTGTATGTTTTGATTCACCATGTCTAGTAACATCTCCATGAAATTCTCAGTGATCACTTGCAGGATTTCTTCCTTGAGGATTTTCTTGTGGGCATAATTGGGTTCCTTGGCATTGTTTATCTTTGTTTTGTTGGAGTCCAGAACTGAGTATCAGTTTTCTTCATTTCTCTCTGAATCCTCTATTAAATTATTTTTCAGGGGAGAATTGTCCATCCCTTTTTCATCTTCCTGTCACTTCACTTTGTACTGTGCAACTATGTTGTTTTTTATTATTATTGATTCATTTATTCATATGTGCATACATTGTTTGGCCCATTTCTCCCTCCTGACCCCCACCTCCTCCCTGTCCCTCCTAACCCCCCTCATTCCAGGCAGAACCTGTTCTGCCCTTTTCTCTAATTTTTTTGAAGAGTGGACATAAGCAATAATAGGAAAGACATAGTGTTTTTGCTAGTTGAGGTAAGGATGACTATACAGAGAGATTCCTACCCTTGTTTCCATGCACAAGTGTATTAAAACCTGAATTGATTCTTCTCTACCAGATCTCTTCACTACTTCCCAGTCACCTTGCCAAATTGACATTTGTCATTTTAATGTTACTGTATTAGCTCCTCTGCAGTGGGGACATCAAACACTTTCAAGTTTTGGGTTTCCTACACATCCTCATTCCTTCCATATGTGCCCTCCTCTTAGTGTGTGACCCAAGTCCAATAACATTGCTGAATTTGCCCTAAATCTAAAGTCTGCAAATGAGAGAGAATATAAGATTTTTAGTCTTCTGAGCCTGGTAACCTCACTCAGGATGATGTTCTCCAGTTCCATCCATTTACTTGCAAATTATAAGATTTCATTCTTCTTTTTTTTTTTCATTTTTCTTTTATTATTCATATGTGCATACAAGGCTTGGTTCATTTCTCCCCCCTGCCCCCATCCCCTCCCTTACCACCCACTCCGCCCCCTCCCTCTCCCCCCCAATACCCAGCAGAAACTATTTTGCCCTTATTTCTAATTTTGTTGTAGAGAGAGTATAAGCAATAATAGGAAGGAACAAGGGTTTTTGCTGGTTGAGATAAGGATAGCTATACAGGGCATTGACTCAATTATTTTTTCCTTTTTCTTTTATTATTCATATGTGCATACAAGGTTTGGTTCATTTCTCCCCCTGCCCCCACCCCCTCCCTTACCACCCACTCCGCCTCCCCCTCCCCCCTCACTACCCAGCAGAAACTATTTTGCCCTTATTTCTAATTTTGTTGTAGAGAGAGTATACAACAATTTTTTTTTTTTGAAGAGAGTGGTTTCCATCCCTTCTTCATCTTCCAATTGCTCCACGTGGTTCTGTGCAACCATGTTCTGTTTGACAGGCTACTTGGTGGTTTTAATTGCCTGTTGTCTTTCCCTTGATTTAATTTTTGTGTAGTGACTCTATTGGTTGTTAGCGAGGATGATGTGCTCTTTCTGTCCCTGGCTGAGTAAAACTCTATGGCTAGTTGGTGGTTTCAGTCACCTGTTTTCTTTCCCTTGGCTTAATTTTGTTTTGTGGTTGTATTGGGTTTTTATCTAAGTGTGTGTGTGCTATTTCTGTGCCTGGTCTTTTAGTATTTGCTAATTCACAATAGTAAAAATTACCAAAAAAAAAAAAACCCAAAGAAATCAATGTGGAGAGATAAGCAAACACAAACAAACAGGAAAAAGAACAAACAGACAGACAATCAAACAAACAAACAAAAATATCAGGTTAAGGAACAATAGAATTTCAGTCTTTAAGTTATGGTGTTATTCCCCTCTCACCAGGTGGTTGGGTAGTATTTTTTGTTTTGTTTTTTGTTTCTTCTGTCTTTCATAAGCAGCTGCTTGGGAAGCTCCTCCCTTAGTGGGGTGTGGCAGTTTAAGTTTGTTGTTGTCCCCACGTTCCACAGTCAGCTCTGAAACCCATCTGTCCTGATTTGGCACTGAGTTTTCACTGTGCTTGATTACTGGAGGCTTGTTTCTTTGACTCATCACCTTTCTTTGGGGCAAGATCAGTGTTCTGTCAGCCACTCCCTAATGGCAATGTGTTGTGATGGTTTGGTGATTATTTTTCAATTTTGTGGTGTCATTTGACTTTGGATGTTGCTCACTGGCTCAGGAAATGAGCTTTGTGGACCACTACCTGCCCTATTTGAGGCAGCAGCTTATCACTTGCCAACTGTTGTTCTTTCTGCCTTTCCAGCCTTTGTTTACTGAAAGTTCACATGGAGATCAGCTTCTTGCTCCTTCCCCCTTCTCTGGTGGGCTTTTAGCAACTCCATCCCTCTGCTGTGTGTTAGTTTTCAGTTCCTTGTTTATTGTTTAGTTTTTTGGTTTTTTGTTTGTTTGTTTTGCAGATAGGGAGTGGTCAGTCTGCCCAGGGAGCTATGCTGGTTTATCCCAGGGGTGGCTGTGGGAATATCTCATGACACTTGGTGCTCAGCTGTTTGGTATGCCGAATGTCTCCCAAGCATGTTTGGAGTTGGCATTTGGCTGTGTGGCAGCCCTCCTGTTTTCTCAGTGTAACGTGGCGTGGAGAAGCTTTCTACAGGCTAAGGGTTCAGGGCTTCAAGGTTTTTATTTTCCTTGCTGCTTTATTTCTCCTAAGTGTGGCTCCAGTATCTCAGTGAGGTTTTGGAGTGACTGAGCTCAAGCTGTCTGCTTCTGCACCTTAGTCACCATCTTGGATCCTTTCCACTTTCACTGTTAATGTAAGTGAATTCTCAATTTACATATAGGGTGAAGAAAAACCTAGTGGAGTTTGATTGGCTTGATTAGGGTTAAAATGATAAAATTCACTAAAGGTCACATGTTTTCCCTCATATATAGAAGTAGACCTAAAAGATAAGTGTATCCATAAATATATATGGTTATATATATATATGTATTTATATATATATATATATACACATATATATAAACATCATTGTAATAGTGGAATATTTGGATTAGAGGGATATAGGAGAGGAAAATAGAATAGTATCAAAATGCATTGGGTCTGTGTATGAAGATGGTGTAATGAAATGAACTGAAAGCTGTTGAATAATGGGGGAAAGCAGAAGAGATATATAAAGAGTAATAGAGGAGGTTAATCTGATTAAAGTACCATAAATATATACATGTGTGAAATACATAGTGAAACCCTTTTGAACAATGAATATAATCTTAATAAAATGAAGGACAAGAATGTTAAAATAGGCCCTTTTTGGGATTGGGTACCACTGAGAATGGGAAGGGTGAATAGAAATAGTGAAGGAGGGTGAATATGGTCAATGTATTTTATATACTTGTATGAAAACATAACAGTGAAACCCATAAAAATTGTTTTAAGATGTGTGGGAGGCAGAATGAGGAAGAATGACAGAGGGCTGAACTGAATCAAGGTGTACTATAAGCACATATGTCACAATGAAACACCCTATACAGCTAACTAATTTATGCTAATGAAATATAAATTAAAAAGCCAGTTTACCAATTTTTCTCAACTTTTCCATATCTTCAGGTTGTAAAGGACTAAATATCTGTGTTCAAGTGGATACTAAATATAAAATACAATAGAATCAGCTTTTTAACTACTTCTGTCCTGTTCTCACCACACTCGTGCACATACACAGCAGCACTCTGTTAAATACAAAAATTGTATCAATGATACTAGCTTACCAGATATAATGTAGCACAAAACTAAGCACTAAAAACCAAATAGGAAAAAAAGGAAAAAAAAAGTTCCTCAGATGAATGTCAGTGCTTAAAGATGAACTTAAACATAAGTACTTAAATGTAAACTGTTACTAAACTGACTTTCATTTGCTAGTTAATAATGGGGTGAATCACATACCTTAGTTTTTAACTCAGTCTTCTAATCAATAGTGGTTACCAGGATTTAAGGTTGCATCTGCCTCATTTTATAATAGCTGTACACCTGGCCACATATTGAATTAACTGACAGAAAAACACAGAGAAATATATTCACTTTAAAAATTACTATAGCAAGTATTATTACTGGTCTAATTAAGTTTTGTTTGTTTGAGTCTATTATCTTTGAAGAAGTTTAGCAGTTTGCATTCCATAAGCATGCCAAATAGGAAAATACTTATTATTTTTAGGATAAGTCAAAATTATCCTGTGCATAAAAAAAATGAAATCAACAAGATTAATGTTTAAAATGCCACTGAATCATTGTTACTGAAGACAAAAGGTACAGGGAAGAATTTTGCAATAGCTTTCATTAAAAGTTTAGGACTGGGAGTATCACTCAGTGGTAGAACACTTACCTAGCATTCAAGAGGCCCTAGATTCAATCCCCAGTATTGCAAAAAGAAAAAAGAAAGGTTTTTATTTTACCTTCCTGTCCTTCATTTTTGAAAAAAAAAATTGTTTAAGATAGCTATACATGGAGTTTAATTATGACATTTCCATGTATATATGTATTATATCCTGAATTAGTTCATCCCCCTCCAGTAAAAATGTCTTTTTTTCCCCAAAAATGGAGAACAGGAAGGCAAAATAAGTCCTGTCTTGGGTTTGATACCAGTGTGTGTGTGTAGAGGGAGGACATAAAGAAAAGGTGCGGGAAGTGAATATGATGGAAATTTTATGCACTCGTGTGTGAAAATGCAACTAGACCTGTTTAATCTATTCTAAGAAGTGGGTCTGGGGAGATAAAGGAGAATGATGAGGAGGTGAATTTAACTAAGATATATCATAAGCACTTTTGTAAATGTCACAATGTGCTTCCAGTATAATAATAATATGATAACAAAAAGTAAAAGTAGAAAAAGCAGAAAAAAAACCCAAAAAGTTTCTAAGTGTATTACAGGATACTGCATAAAAGGACCCTGGTTACTAAAATATCGTCATTTCATAAACATGCCTGGGGTATAATAATAGTAACTTCATTACAAATGAAAGCAAAAGTAAAAGAGATCTTTAAAATAATACATGAATACATGGCCACATTATTTGTGTAGCCATTTATTTTCATGGTTAAGTGCAAAAATGCACATTTCAAAAAACAGAAGCCAGGCATAATAGTAACCCAGTTTATGAAAATTCTATTATCAGAAAAATCAGTTGTTAGCTCTAATCAATTAAAGATGAGAACAAATTCTTTTTTATGACTCACATTGTGCCCCTTCTTCTTTTTTTTTTTTTTTTTTTGGCTAGAAGAAGAACAAACTTTATTTATGATAGAAATAAATACAATGACTTCTTCCATTTTTAAAATTTTTTTTCTTTTATTCATATGTGCATACAGTGTTTGGTTCATTTCTCCCCCTTCCCCCCGCCCCCTCCTTTACTTACCCCCCCTCCCTCTCTCCCCCAACCCCTCGCTATCAGGCAGAAACTATTTTTCCCTTACCTCTAATTTGTTTGAGAGTATAAGCAATAATAGGAAGGACCAAGGGTTTTTGCTAGTTGAGATAAGGATAGCTATACAGGAAGTTGACTCGTATTGCTTTCCTGTACATGTGTGCTACCTTCTAAATTAATACTTCTCGATCTAACCTTTTCTCTAGTTTCTGGTCCCCTTCTCCTATTGGCCTCTGTCACTTTAAAGTATCTGCATTAGTTTCTCCACATTGAGGGCAATAAATGCTATCTAGTTTTTTGGGTGTCTTACCTATCCTCGTATCTCTCTTGTGTGCTTTCACTTTGTCATGTGATCAAAGTCCAAATCCCTTTTTGTGTTTACCCTTGATCTAATGTACACATACGAGGGAGAACACATGATTTTTGGTCTTTTGGGCCAGGCTAACCTCGCTCAGAATGATGTTCTCCATTTCCACCCATTTACTTGCGAATAAACATGGGTGTGCAGGTGGCTCTGGAGTAACCAGAGTCATGTTCTTTTGGGTATATCCCCAAGAGTGGTATTGTTGGATTATATGGTAGATCTATGTTTAGACTTTTAAGAAGCCTCTAAATTTTTTTCCAGAGTGGTTGTACTAGCATTCCCACCAGCAGTGTAAAAGGGTTCCTTTTTCCCCACATCCTTGCCAACACCTGTTGGTGGTGGTGTTTTTGATGATGGATATTTTAACGGGGTTAGGTGGAATCTTAGCGTGGTTTTGATTTGCACTTCCTTAATGGTTAGAGATGGTGAGCAATTTTTCATGTGTTTTTTTGGCCATTTGAATTTCTTCTTTTGAGAAAGTTCTGTTTAGTTCACTTGCCCATTTTTTTATTGATTCATTAATTTTGGGCGAGTTTAGCTTTTTGATTTCCCTACATATTCTGGTTATCAGTCTTTTGTCTGATGTGTAGTTGGCAAATATTTTCTCCCACTCTGTGGGTGGTCTCTTCAGTTTAAAGACCATTTCTTTTGTTGAGCAGAAGCTTTTTAGTTTTATGAGGTCCCATTTATCTATGCTGTCTCTTAGTTGCTGAGCTGCTGTGGTTCCATTGAGAATGTCCTTGCCTATACCTATTAGTTCCAAAATATTTCCTACTCTTTCCTGTACTGACTTTAGAGTTTGGCGTCTGATATTAAGATCCTTGATACATTTTGAGCTAATATTGCTATATGGTGACATACTTGGATCTAGTTTCTGAGATTTGCAGACTGTTAACCAGTTTTCCCAGAAGTTTTTTGAAGAGGCTCTTTCCTCCAATGTATATTTTTAGCACCTTTATCAAAGATAAGTTGGTTACAGTTGTGTAGATTCATATCTGGATCCTCTATTCTGTTCCTCTGGTCTTCATGTCTGTTTTTGTGCAAGTACCATGCTGTTTTTATTACTATTTCTTTGTAATATAGTTTGAAATCAGGTATTTTTCTTTTTACTGAGTATTGCTTGGTTATTCGTGGCCTCTTGTGTTTCCAAATAAATTTAACAGTTGATTTTTAAATCTCTTTGATGAATGTCATTGGGATTTTGATAGGAATTGCATTAAACATGTAGATTGCTTTTGGGAGTATAGACATTTTTACTATGTTGATTCTACCAGTCCATGAGCATGGGAGATCGCTCCACTTTCTATAGTCTTCCTCAATCTCTTTCTCCAGAAGTTTATAGTTTTCCTTACAGAGGTCATTCACATCCTTTGTTAAGTTTATACCTAGGTATTTGATTTTTTTTTTGAGGCTATTGTAAGTGGAATTGTTTTCATATATTCTTTCTCAGTTTGTTCATTATTAGTGTATAGAAATGCTAATGATTTTTCTATGTTGATTTTATATCCTGCTACCTTACTATAGCTGTTGATGGTGTCTAAGAGCTTTTGAGTAGAGTTTTTTGGGTTTTTAAGGTATAGGATCATGTTGTTTGCAAATAAGGATATTTTGACAGAATCTTTACCTATTTGTATTCTTTTTATTCCTTCTTCTTGCCTAATTGCTCTGGCTAGGAATTCCAGTACTATGATGAACAGGAGTAGAGATAGTGGGCATCCTTGTCTTGTTCCTGACATTAAAGGGAATGATTTCAGTTTTTCACCATTAAGTATAATGCTTGCTGTAGGTTCGTCATAGATAGCCTTTATAATGTTGAGGTACATTCCTTCTATTCCTAGTTTTCTTAGAGCTTTTATCATGAAATGGTGTTGGAGCTCATCAAAGACTTTTTCTGCATCTATTGAGATAATCAAGTGGTTTTTGTCTTTGCTTCCATTAAAATAGTGTATTACATTTATTGATTTTCATATGTTGAACCACTCTGCATTCCTGGGATGAAGCCTACTTGGTCGTGGTGAATGATCTTTTTGATGTGTTGTTGAATTTGGTTTGCCATTATTTTGTTTACGATTTTTGCATCAATGTTCATTAAGGAGATTGGCCTATAGTTCTCCTTTTTGGAGGCGTCTTTGACTGGTTTTAGGATAAGTGTAATACTGGCTTCATAAAATGAGTTAGGCAGTTTTTCTTCCCTTTCTATTTTATGGAACAGTTTAAGGAGGGTTGGTATTAGTTCTTTTTTTAAAGCTCTGATAGAATTCAGCAGAGAATCCATCAGGTCCTGGACTTTTCTTTTTTGGGAGACTCTTGATTGCTGCTTCAATTTCATTTTGTGTTATAGATCTACTCAGGAGATTAATGTCCTCTTGGTTCAGTTTTTGGATGATCATAAGTATCTAGAAATCTGTTCATTTCTTCAAGATTTTCAAATTTATTTGAATATAGGTTCTCAAAGTAGTCTCTGATGATTTCCTGGACTTCCATGATGTTTGTTGTTATCTCCTCTTTGCATTCTTGATTTTACTGATTTGGATTTTTTCTCTCCTCATTTTAGTCAGATTTGCCAGGGGTCTACCGATGTCATTTATTTTTTCAAAGAACCAACTTTTTGTTTCATTAATTCTTTGTATTTTTTTTTTTTTGGGTTTTATTTCATTGATTTCAGCTCTTATTTTTATTATTTCTCTCCTATTTGTTTTGGGATTTGCTTGTTCTTGTTTTTCTAGGAGTTTGAGATGTATCATTAGGTCATTAATTTGAGATCTTTCAGTCTGTTTAATATATGCATTCCTGGCTATAAACTTTCCTTTTAGGACTGCCTTTGCTGTGTCTCATAGGTTCCAGTAAGTTGTGTTTTCATTTTCATTGACTTCCAGGAACCTTTTATTTCCTCTTTTATTTCATCAATGACCCATTGTTCATTAAGCAATGAGTTATTCAGTTTCCAGATGTTTGCATGTTTTTTGTCTTTATTTTTGTTGTTGAGTTCTAGTTTTACTGCATTGTGATCAGATAGAATGCATGGTATCATTTCTATTTTTTAATATTTACTGAGGCTTGCTTTGTGCCCTAGGATATGATGTATTTTGGAGAAGGTTCTGTGGTCCCCCTTCCTCTTGAGTCTCATGGGTTTTTTCAATTGCTTTGACTCATGGAATAATGGCAGAACTGACTCAGTGTCAGTTTCCATGCCCATGTTTTAGGAGACATGGCTTCCATTTCTATTTCTTGAAACACTCACTCTTAAAGCCCTGAACTATCATAGAAGTCTTGAAGGTGAAATTTAAAGATGTTTTCCTTCATTACTGGGATTTTGTAACTTGAAACTAATTGACCTAAGGCATTACAGATGTTTTCATTGGAATTTGGTAACCAGCAAGAGGGCCTCAGTGCAGCTACTGCCCCCCCCCCCCCAGACTGTGCATGGTAACTAATCTAATCCTGGACAAGAATAGCTGAAAGAAATAATCCCTATTTTTGAGATTTCCAAAGTGTTCCTGACTAGGCAATAAGGATCAGATATGCATCACCTGGTGTCTACATGCATCCATTGAGAAATCCACTGCATCCTTTTATACAGTAGTCAGGAAGTTCTTAGGAAAGATCAGATATAAAAAGTATTGTCTGAACACAAAAACATAATAGTAACACTGTTTCTAAAAATAACAGGGTTCATTTGTGAAGCAGTTAGAATATGAATCTAAAAAAATCACATCCCATTAAACGATGTAGACATTGAGAACACAGAAATATCAGACAGTGTGCCTAGTTTCTTTATACCTAAAGTTAAGTTCTCATTGTAGGTACATATTTTACAACAGAAACCTTTTTACAGTAAGCCTACAACCCTTTGGAATGTGTGCCATTTTCTGGAACAAGGGACTAAGTGTTCTTATAAAAAAAGTATATTCTAAAATCAAAATTATTTTGATTCTCTTTTAGATGTGATTTTTGATTTATTTTGAAATTTCAAATAGGGTCAAGGGGACATAAGAGTTGATGCTTAGTGAGCAGAAATTGCACTTGCAAAAATTTTGAATCACTGATTTAAAGTTTTTGTAGGGTTAGATAGTAGAAACCACTGCAAAATATGTTAAGAATTATTACAGGGAGCAAGCTTGTAGAGTTAATACCCTTTGACATGGTGATTTGATTATTGCCAAAAGGCTTTCTTCCCCCAATGTAGACAGGTAAAAAAGCTCTAAACTGAGAATTAGTAAACTTTGCATCAGGTCTTTGATTTGCCATTAAATAAGCACTTAGACCATAGGCAAGTGACTTTTTCTCCCTGGCTATAGTTTGCTCAGTTTTGAAACAGGGCACTTTTGTAAGATTTATAAGGTCCAATTCAACTGTAATAGTCTATGATTATGTCTTCCTCACTGGTCCTACCAAAGTTCCCATATTCTTATTCCTCTGTATTAAAACACTGAGTGCTTTATTAAAGGGTAAATATTATCTGAGAAGGGTAGCACATTAAGCCATTATTAGCCATTAAAACCTCAGCTTGATTCAATTAATTAGATTAGCTGACAGGGACCTAAGTGAATAGAACTAAGAACAGGAAAAGTTTGACATGCAAAGAAAAGGGTAGAAAAACAACGGCAGGGTGTCCCAAGGAGCCAAAAGTTTGCTCATTAGATATTGGGCACTACCCTCACTAACTTCAATGTTTACCTAAGAGATTTCTTATTAATATGCCTATGGACATTAGGCAACAATATTATGCACACACTCTAATTGAGGCCCCATCAAATGTGAAGAGAGGGACTAGTTTTGGCATCTTGGGTTTTCAAATATGTTATTTTGTGTCAACTATCTTGAATATAAAAATCTTCTATTATTTTGTGATGAAATAAAATGCCTAAATGAAAGAAAAAAATGTTGATACCCTGCTCTGTGGCCAAAAAAAAAACCAAAACCAAAAATAAAAACCCTTTAATAAGGATTCATTCTGTAACTATGCCACATTACAAAAGTCCTTCTGGGCCATAGTAGGTGTCTGCTGCTGTGGAATGATGTAAAGGTTTACATCAACCCTAAGTTTTGCATGTAATTCAAGAACAAGAAAATGAAATCTAAGAGTGCTCTCCTTCCTGTTCAAGAAGACTTTCCAGAATATTCATTCATACCAAACTTACACTTCTATCTAACTGACCAAATGTTAGTCACTTTGCCACATATAACTTCAAGAAATTCTGGAAATAAGGTGTTTTATTCTAAGCGTCAATGGACCTTGACAAAAATTGAGATTGAGATTGTCTTACTGTGGATAAAGGGAAAGATATATACATATATGTTTGTGTATGTGTGTGTGTCAAAGGGCTGAAACTCTCCCACTTTGCTACTTTTGATTAAGGGTAGAAAGACTTCAGTTAAAATAAAAATCAACTTTAGATGACCATAAATAAAAAAGTCAGTACTAGGTTCTATAACATATCATCACGAAATACACAATTATCACTTAACAAGTATAAAGGAATGGGAATCTTAAGCTATATTAGTTTTGATGACCACCCTATACCATTGTTTCATGATAATGCAAAATGATACAAAAATTCTTAAGAATTATATATATATGTATGTGTATATATAAAACATTAGTCTCTTTGCTCTATATAGAAATGTTGATTTGTTCTAAAGTAAATATGATTTAATTCACTGTCTAGAATTTTACCAACTTTTAAATAGGTACTGGTCTGTAGTGATACCCAACTTTGTGACACGGTGCTACCATAATTAATTAAATAAACCATAATGACAGAGGAGAAATCCAGAAGAATATAAATATTATTGGAAGATAAAGCTTCTCATGCTAATAGCCATAATATAATAAAAATAGAAGTAATAATAAATAGTATGCAAAAGTACACTTTCTGTCTTGAATTGTGCACAATTATGGCTTTGAAGCAACAGAAAACATTCAAATTAATGAATTACTGATTATACATGTGTTTTGTGATAATGGCCCTTTCAGAAAGGGTATATTACTTTCTGCCAAAATTTCAGAAAACAAGATGCATTTCAAATAGGCAGTAGCAGGGAAAATTAAATTTTTCTAAACTAACATTCTAGAACTATAGCTTTACCACTAGTGTCTATAGACTTCCAAGATCAAAATCGTATTTCATAAAGAGACAAATTATTTTTTCATCTTTATTGAAAAACAAGTTTTTATATATTGAAGAAATACCAAAGGGAAACACCCCATGTCCATAAAATGGCTTTCTATAAGGTAACCCAGGAGATTTTATATTAAGTTGTTAATTTGTTCATTCTGCTAGTTCAATGAGAAAAGTGTATGCAAATAATTTAAAGTGTTGTGTGTGTACAAGGATGATTTTATATTTTTTTAAATAGAGAATAAAACATTGTAAGGCCAAAAGCACCATGGGCCACTGGAAAACAACTAAGAGGCCTATTGCTGTGCTGCAATCAGAGGTGACTCATTTTGAAAAGAGGCTTTTCAAAAATATGTGAAGCAAACAGAGGTTGAGCCACAAGCAATGACAGGCCCGAAAATAGTTACAATTATAAAACAGAAATCAAAAGACAAATGGTTTTAGAGCAGCTGAGTATTGCAAGTTATCCACATGGTACCATTTCATGGACACTAGACAAACACATCTTCCTTTCTGGCTCGGGCATGCACCTGAAATTCCCAGATTAGTAAAATGCCACTTGGATTACCAAGGAAGGATAATCTAATAATCCACTACTAGTCACTAATGGCAAAACACAGATTTATTTCTTATCTTAATACTCTTCATCTAATAGGATTCTGAGTGGAAAAACTGCTGGATGAGTAAGATTGATGTACCCAAAGTAGTTAGGAAATGTCTGAATGAAGTAAAGCAAGATGGCAGAGTTGGGTAAGAGGTTGTCTAAGAGGGCTGGCAGTAATCAGATCAAGATTAAGAAGCAAATAAAATAAGGTTCATTCTCAAACTATGCTTTCATTATGTTTACAGAATAAATATTGTATTCATATATATGAAACAGGACAGAGTATATTTTAATCAGGGCTATGACAAAATATCAAATGTTTACTAATAAAAATGTTAATCTAAACTAATTATAGAATCAGAATGTTCTATCAATATTCATATCAATAAACATGTACTTGTTGAATTCCTACCATTGAGTTAGCAGACTGTTGGTGATCTAAAACTGAGGAAGGTACAGTTTCTGATTTTTCGAAGTTCACAAAGTAGATGATCTTGGTTTTTGTGGGTCCTTATAGACAAAGAATTCTCATGAAGCTGTAAAACAGCATTAACATCAAATTACTGGTGCATCAATTTTTCCATATCTAAATATGGAAAATATTTAAATATTTAAGTTATTTTCAAATTTGAACTCCATTCTTAATTCTAGGAGAGATCGTTAGGACACTGCAGAGCTCCAAGAGTAAAATTAAGTCTCAAAAAAATATTGATCATAGTGACCCCCATGCCCATTGAGATGCCACTTAGCATGATTTATAACTTTTGAAGCACCATGGTGAAACCCTTCATTGCTCAAAGCATGCTCCTTTCTACTCTGTGAGTTGTCTTTTGTTCCACAGTATGCCTTTAGTCAGCAAACATGTCTTTGCTTATAGCTCTGGGTATACTCCTAGGACCTTGCAAATAACAAAATTATAGTAATTAAACATTTATTCATGAATGAACATACTTAACCTAAGAGTGTTCCAGTAGAAAGGGCAGGAAGATCTAATATATTAGCAACACACAGACCAGACGGAAGGGTGAGTTTTTAAAATGTTACTTGAAACAAAGAATAAAGGGACAGTCTAAAGAACTTAAATTCCTAAATCCAGTTTTCTGGGGCAGAAGCCAATGAGAAAAAACACACCATTTTATGCATGCAGTTATTTAATTGAGGTTCTAGTAATAATATGGAAAAAGCACTATTTCATTTTCCTTTATCTTCAGAATCCAGAAAGCTAAGGGATCAGTGAAGTGTTTGGTTGCTAATCCCTGACTTAACAGTTTACCAAGACAGTCCAAATTTCACATCCAACAAATATAAGGTCATTTTTATTATAATATATTGCATGTTCATTTCAGAAATCTTTGAATGTACAAAAGTACAACAGCAAAAGCATTCAATCCCAATGATAACTCCTGCTCACAAAATAGTAGATTTTTCCTAGTATTTGCAAACACACACACATAAACATCTGCACACACAGAGAATCATTCTGTATGCACATTTTAAAAGTCTTTTTTCACTTAGCATTATAAGTTTGGTGTCTTGTCATGTCATTAAGAATTATATGAAAACACTTTTAGTTTTTTAATATTAAAATATAATTGACATAGAATGAAATGCACAGATTTTAAAAGTAAAGTTCAGTGAGTTTTAACTAGGGAATATACTCATATAATGAATATCCCATTGTGGTAAAGAATATTTCCATCAAATCAGAATGTTCTTGCTTGCCCTTTTCTAGTCAGCCATCTCTTGGAGACAACCACTCTTCTGGTTTATTTTCCCCATAGATTTGTTTAGCCTGTTAGTCAGTATCACAAAATTTAATCATTCAATATGTAATTTTATGTACAGATTTTTTACTCAACAGAATATTTGTGAGACTCATCCATGCTTTCACACATATAGTTAGTTCTTTAATAATATCTAATAATGTGGATTTTATTCTTTTATCCACTTCCTTTTAGTTGTAGATTTATACTATTTTCAATTTTTGGCATTTTCAGGGATATTCAGTGTTTCCTACATGCAAAATAACCCATCATATAGCTATGAAAAATAGATATTTTTCTCTCTAGTGGACCTTTATGTTGCTCTAAATTTCTAGCATAAACAATATTATAATAAGCATATTTGTAAATAAACCCTTATCAGATTATAGTCTTATTTCCTAAAGATGTGGGTACTAGTAGCAGAATTGCCATGTTGGAGTATTTTAAGTTTTTTGTTATAATTTAGTGAAATTGTTTCCAGATGTTTCTTCAAAAATTTACAATGCTCACAATAGTAAAATTACATTTATTATCTCTATACTTGCTTTAACTGATCATTAGCACTTTGAGTTTTGTTAATTTGTATCTCAGCATTCTCTTAATTTTTTCTTATGCAGGCATTGCATGGATATTATTTCATTCTAACCTCAATTGAACATTTCTATTTCTTCCTTTGTGGCAACTATTAATATCCTTTCTGGTTTGATATTGGAAATTTGAAGCTTTATTACCAACTTGTAGATGCTCTAAAGATATAAAGGAAATTCTATTTCCTATTTATAGGATCTGGTACTTATATTTTCCCAGTTATATGTTTGTATTTTGTTTGTCATCACATATACAGGTGTACATTTTATAACTAATTGTGACAAATTACACATAGCATTAAATTTACCATTTTAGTCAATTTTGATTGAATGGTATAGCCATGCTAAGTAAAAGTCACATTATTTGCAATCAACATTTAGAACCCCTTTTCATTTTGAACACTAAAACTATATCCATTAGTCATCAAATCCCAGTTCACTTTATCTCACTGCCCTTGGAAAGCATCTAACTACTGTCTGTCTTCATGAATTTGACTATTTTAGATACCTCATCTAAGTGGAATCATCAAGAATTTGTGTTTTTAACTGGTTTATTTCATCTAACATAATAACCTCAATGTTGATTGATATTGTATCATGCACCAAAATTTTCTTCTTAATGTTGAATAAGATTCTATTGTTTGTATATATAAAATTTTGTTTATCCATTTGTCCATCAGTGGACCCTTGATTTATTTCTGCTTTATGGCTATTGTTAATAATACTGTTATGACCATGGACAGACAAATAACTCTTTAAATCCTGCCTTCAGATCTTTTGAGAATACCATCAGAATTAGATTGCTAGACCATATGGTAATTCTATGTCTAATTTTTTAAGGAACTGATACCATTTTCCATAATGGCTGCATAGTTCCCATTAGCAAGAGACAAGGATTCCAATTCTCTACACAATCACCAACTTTTTTTTGTTTACTTTTCTTTTGTTTTTGATAGTGACCATCATAATAAGCATGAAGTGGGTAGAGGTTTATGCCATTAATGTAGACAAATTTATTAGAATTTTCCTTTAATATTCTTGTTCTTATGGCAAAACATCATTCCTTAACCTGTTATTTTTTTCTAGTTGTTATGTGTTTTGAGTATGTATATTTGATTATTATTCTTCTGGAACTCCCCAAGCTGGTATTTTCCTCTAGATGTTTTTCAGGTTCAATTTTTTATACGTAACTATTGTTCCAAATTAATATTGATAATTTAATTGACTGAGACTCTTTAGGAACTCAAGCTCTCCACATACCAACAAGGAGAATGATGGAGGGAGTGAATTCAACTATTATATATTGTAAGAACTTTTGTAAATGTCATGATGTACTCATAGTACAATAATAAAAAATTTTAAATTAATGATAAATTTATAAAAAGTATGTATAAAATTATGATGATGATATGGGGATATCCTCAGGTAATATAATGGGAGATTAAATGGTGAGAAATGTATTATGTATCTTTAGTCTTGAGAATTTCTATTTTAACATACATATAATAAATTGAGGAAAATTGTACATGAAATGTAAACTTATTGCCATATCAGAAAAATCATAAGCAACTAAAATGCACAATACTGAGAGTATATTATAACATATATTGTTATATTGGTAACTTGTGACAATTAGCAAAAGAATGTATTACATGCAAAATATTTTTTTCTTTAACCTTTGTTGAAAAATACTAGGCAGAATAAAAGAAGTCCAGTAGGAGCTACATTCAATAAAAATTAACATTACTAATTTTTATTGAATAATAAGACTATAACTTTTTTCAGTTTATATAATTTCTAAATTTTCAACTATGAGTATTTATTACTTTTATAATGAGAAATTATAATCTTTACTTACTTATAATTATGGGAAATATCTCTTAGACATTCACATAAAATGTAAAACGACGTATATCTTTCATGAAGCCTGAGTTTTTAAAAGTGAAGTATAAGGGACTCTATTATTATTATTGTCTCTGCCAAACTCTCCAGTCTCAACCTCCCATCCCCAAATCTAACTGATATATTCCTAATCCAACAAGGCTAACTTGAATTCTCATCTCCATGTCTTTGCTCCTTCCTTTGCTTGGAATGACAGTTCCCTGTACTCATTAAACATGTTACTAATTAGTGTTCATTACATATTTTATGTGATGTTTATCTCATTTAATAGCCACAATAAACATGTTAAGTTTTTGTAACTTCTCCCACTATATAGACAAAGAAATCTGAGTTTGGGAGAAATTAATGAGCTAGTCTTAGATCCCAAAGATAACAAAGTGGAAGATCAAGAATGAACTGGGGTTTATAAACTTCCTAAAGCCTAGTCCTTTGCACTATAATATATATTTTTCAGCTTTCTAGTCTCGGAATGACAGAGTAAGACTTCAACAAATATTTTGCAAAAGAGGAATAAATTTTAATTTATTATGACTACCATCTAGTTCTCGGACTTTAGTCTTAGATTGCAATGTTATAGCTATGTATTTTACAGGTCCTATCTGACTTATTGCTTGCTATATCTTTATCCCTACAAATAAGCAGAGTCTTATAGAGTCCTATGAACTTATATGGAAGTTTTGACCATTTCAGTTAGTGTTTTCCCCTCACTCTTATCCATAAAATACCTTAATTCTTGCTCAAATCCATATTCTATGACTCAGTGCTCAAAACAGGATTACTGTGGTATATGTATGTCTGCAGATGTTTGGGGGAAAGTAAACAACTGAGATAGTCATGATCTACTTTTCAGTTAAGAACTATTTACCTGTATTTATTTTTCCATAATGGGTGTCTCTCTGATGGACTGTACAGATGAAATTTTTGCAAATTAATTTTCTTTATGTGAGACTATCATGAAATATATTGTGTCATATGTATTCATGGGTCCCATCAAATTTTCATCTTACTATAGTACTGAAATAATACTTTTCTAGTCAAGAATGTTCTAAAGTTAAATAAAAATGGCCAACATACATTGAAATTTGTGTGTTTCTAAAATTTTTTTTGCCATTATGCTTTTATTAGACTGATTTTGTTACTGGAAGAACATAACATATCCAAGCTTCATTACAAAGACTGTAATAAATTATACATATTGAAAATGCTATAGAAGTTATGAGAGCCAAGTGCTGGTAGCTCACCCCTTATAAATCCTAGCTACTTGGGAGACTGTGATTGGGAGGATTACAGTTTGAGGCTAGTCTAAGCAAATAGTTCGTGAGACCCCTATCTTCAAAATAACCAGAGCAAAATGGACTGGAGGCATGGCTCAAGTGATAGAACACCAGCTTTGTAAATATAAAGCCCTGTGTTCTTCCATTGCCACCCAAAAAACAGAAATTATGGGAAATATTTCTCTGACATTTCACATAAAATGTAAATGGATGATGCCCAAACTTGTAAACATGAAATCCAGTGGTCTACATTTTTTTCTCTACCAAAGACTCCAGCATTGTCCTCTCATCTCAAATCAAACTGACAGTATATATTCCTAATACAAAAAGACTGATTGGCATTCTCATCTCCTGTCTTTGCTCTTTCTTCCTCTACCTAGAATGACAGTTCCCCTGACCAATTTCCTCTTGCTTTGCTCTAATTTGTTCATCAGCTTCTACCTTATGTATCATTTCCTCTACAGTCTTTACCTGATAATCCACCTCACCAAAAGCCTAGTAATGGAAACTTCTTCTGTGCTTCCATAAATCTCCCTGCATATCCTTATCATTAAAATATGTCATAGAAAAATGATCTTTTATGTATTTGTCTCCCTTTCTAGGCCATGAGGTCCTTGAAGGTTTTTATTCATGTGTGTATCCCATACTTCATTTAGTTCCTGGCACACAGAAGATATTCCAACATATTCTGACTAACTGAATAGTTTGGTTGATATATGGATAGATAGATAGATAGATAGATAGATAGATAGATAGATAGATAGATAGATAGATGATAGATAATTAAATGGATAGATGCACAAATGAACATAAGATTTATGATAACTACTTAAAATGTGGAATTAGACAAGTAAGTCATCAATCAATATTGCTAGACCAGAATATATTTATAAAATGAAGAATACTACATGCTCTCTATGTCTACTTCCAGGTCAAAATTTCTCCATTTCCATTCCCTAAAACACTGGGTCTGTATTGTGTCACTTAGAATTCCCAATCATTCATAAAGCTTAACTATATAGTAAAAAAAATGAAGAATAGGCAATGGTGGTGAAACCTTTTTTATACACCGTAACACATAGAAGCAGCCAAGAAAACATACTTTAATTTGACCTTCCTATGTTCCATATAGCTGAACTTATGTACAAAATCCTACATGGTTTGGTTTGGGATGATTAAAATACTTACTCAGACTAAATATATGTTGAACTCACACTTTAGGTCTTTTTTAACTTGTACCAATTCCACTGGTAGCAGGCAGGTGATTCTGCCTGTCACCGTACTCATCAAAAATTAGATTCACAGTGAATTCTTCTTGTCCTGTAGTCAATTTTCCTGTATACTTTTTAGAATTTGAGATTCTTGACATCTTAAATACAATTTTAAGTGTTGAAAATACATTATTTTATAGTTCATGGTACTCCACATGAATCCATTGCAAGAAAATGATGGTCTGTTACAATTCTGGCCCAGAAACTGCTAAAGCAGGACTTATTAAGAGTCTATTATGTTTCAATACTATGCCTTCTTATGGTATTTAAAGAATAATTTTGACAATATTTCCCCCCTTTTTTACATGCTAACTTTATAATCTGTCCCTTCAGCTTATCTCCCTCCTTAACCTGCTCTAAATTCCTAAAATCAAATCTGTTAGTATTATACAGCAAGGAGTGATATTTTTATGTATTGCATAAATGCCACGAGATGTACAGAAGAATTTTGAAATTCTAGAGGGTTGCTCAGCTAGAAGAAAAACCAGTTTTGACCAGCTAAGTATCTAAGCCAGAGCTATCATAATCCAACATGCTACTTTTGTATAAATGAAAAACTAAGAAATTCCTCTTAGGAAACTATTTACATACAACAGAGAGAGATAATAATATGCTGATTCCTTAGACCAAGAAACTTTGGTGCCATCTGTCATAAAATTATTAAATTTTATAAACCTATAATACATACACTGTGACCCCTTCATATGATACACTCTCATGAAGCATACAGTCTGCACAACCAGACACAGTAGCACAAGTCTGGGAATCTATAATAGGTGTGGAAGGTCTGCCTTCTAAACCCATTGGGTTAGCAGGGTCAACCCTGAGGGCTGGAATTGCAGCCCTATCTCCAATGCAATGGGTGGGAGCAGTAGTCTGCCTAATGAAACAGGGGTCAAGGCTGTAAAAAGACATTAAAAAGATAGCTTTGACCTCTTGGCCAGTGCCCTCCGGGTATGTGTTTGGAGTGGTAGCATTGCTGATGTTTTGAGATCTTCTTCTCTTGTATTGAAGAATAATGGATATTTATAACTGGATACCTCTATTGTCCCTTCTTATATAATCACAAAATTCTTACCAATCTATCTTCATCTTGTCTTATCTCTGTCCTCTTTCATTGAAGCTGACCATCTTTCTGAACATATAACACAAATTTTATTCCTGGCTTCTATTAAGATGACTGATTAGGTGCATGAGACTTCCATGTTTTCTTTATCATATGGTATTCCAGTCACACTTTCTGTGTTCTTTCCAGAATACAGTTTCTCCATTTTTGAAATATGGATAAGCTAAGGATTCTCCAAATCTTCAAGTTGCTTAATGATTTCTACCTCAGTTTATATCTCTTCTCTCACATTTGTCACAATTTCTACTTTCCACAAATATTAGAACACAAATCAGCCAAGTTATTTAATATAACAAGGATTGACTTTCCTCCGGTTTCAATATTTTCCTCATTTCTGTTTGTGATCTCAATAGAATAATCACTCACATTTATCTTTGAAAAGATGAATAGTCTCTTCAAAACAGCTGCATGTGTTAATGCATGAGTAGTAATCTAGCTCCTGGGATACTGAGGAAAAGGATCTTAGGTTCAAAGTCAGCTTGGGCTAATTAAACAAGACCCTGTCACAAAAAATAAATTTCAGAAGTAACTTTTAAGAAAAAAAATCTAAACTTTTACAGACATACATCTCAAATATCTTCCAGTTCGACTCACTGCCTAGTTCTAAAGATTCACCCACATTTTGAGAAATTTTTCATAGCAGCACCCCATTTCTCAGTAGCTAAGTATATCTTAAGGTTATCTAGAGAATCAGAACCAATAGGAGATGCTTCTGAACACAAAATTTAAGATTCTCTTAACATAGAGATTTATTTTGAAGGTTTGGCTTACATGATCATAAAAGTGTAAATCCAGTATCTCCAGACCAGGAGGCTGCAGATCTAGGGAGTTCAAAGCCAATCTGCTGTCAGAATTTCTTTTTGCTTGGAGGAGGTCAATCTTTGCTCTATTGACTGATTGTATGAGACCCATCCACATTATGGAGGAAAATCTGCTTTACTCACATTTTAATGTTATAAAAGTTAATCCTATTCAAAGCAGCAACAACAAAAAGCTTCCACAAAAACGTGTAAGTGGCCAATAATATTCGATTAATTCTGTGAGTAGATTGTACCAGCCAAGTTGACATATAAAATTAATGATCACATTCTCGTAACAGTCATATCTACCTCAAATCTCAGAATATGTGTTTATTTGGAAATAAGATCTATATACATATAGCTAGTTAAAATGAGGCCCTACTGTGTTAGAGTGATCCTCAAACCTATACTGCTATCCTTAAAGTAACAGAGAAGACACACAGGAAGGCCATGTGATAGGGGTGGTAGAGATCAGAATGATACAATTACAGTCCAAAGAATGCCAAGGATTGCCAGCCATCACCAGAAACTAGGAAAAGACAAGGAAGGAGCCTTCTTTATGGCCTTCTAAGAGAGGCCCTTTCAACCCCTTGATTTTAGACTTCTAGTTCTAGAACTGTGAGAGAATGTATTTATGCTATTTTAAGCCACCAAATTTGTAACAGTTTACTATTGGATCCCTAGGAAACTAATGCATATACCTATCCTTTTATAGTATTATGCAGTTACAACAAAGTATGTTGGCTTCAAAAGCTTCCAGAGGCAGGATAACACCAGTTCTTCATTGTAACTTACCTATGGGGAATCATATTCATGCACATTGGGATCATCCAGAGCTTTCTATGTATAATAAAGTATAATAAAAAACCCTACTATTAGAATGTACCAAGAGATTAAATTCCCAAAATTCTATCTTTAGAACTGAGAAAGTCTCAATGTTGAGTTTCATGACTTTTATCCAAGCTAAGAATTGTAAAATACAAAGTATATCTCTACTTAAAGAAATCTGGAGCATTAATCATTTTAAGGATCACTGTTTTTTCAGATTACTAAAGGAATAGAGATCCTTCCAAAAAGTAAGGATCAAGGGCAAAGTGAAAAAAAAAAAACCCAAAAAACAACAGCAAGCTTTAGTTTGAGGCACAGACTTAAGGTAGAATTAAGGAAAATACTCCTAATTTTTAAAAATTATTCATTTATTCACATGTGCATACATTGTTTGGGTCATTTCTCCCCCCTACCCCCCTCCCTCACCATCTGCCCCCCACCCCCTCACTTCCAAGCCCTTATATCTAATTTTGTTGAAGAAAAGACATAAGCATATTAAGGAAGACAAAGTGTTTTTGCTAGTTGAGATAAGGACAGCTATACAGAAATATTCTTAGCATTGCCTTCATGTACACATGTGTTACAACCCATGTTGATTCATCTCTAACAAGAGATATAGGAATAGGTAGAAAATCCAAAACATGAAAGCATTTCATGTCTGCACTCCAGAGGAACTAATACAGAAACCTTAAAGCTACAGAGGTTAACATGAGAAGGGCATTAGGAACCAGTGTAAATTTTTGAGAAATAATATAAGGACTTAGCCTTTGGATTTATGAGACTGGTGTTATATGTATGTGTGTGAGAATAATGACTAAAAATGTATGATACTAGGGAAAACTATCAGTGTTGATATAGATTATAAATATTGGCAAACCAGCAAATTAAGAAGAAAAAGATAAATTGAGATTTGGCTTTGTAAAAGTGTTAATTATCATAGTCATTTCTTTGAAGTACTTATTATTTATGCCTAGTTGTTTTATAGCTCACCAATAATTATGGATATCATGAAACGTGCTTTATAATTAATTTTGAAATACATAGTAGATTTTTGTGCTACTCCATCCCATACGTGTATACTCTGACCTCCATAGTTTAATTCTCTGGTTATCTAGTCACAATTTGGAAAACAAGAAAGCAACACAGAAGACAAAAGATGGCTCTATGAGCATGAGTTCTGATTGAGGAGAGCTGAGACCTGAGGTTTAGATTTTCAGACAGAGAAAGGCAAAATTCTGCAGGTGCTAATTTCATCAGTTGTCAAGGGCTAGACGTTATTTCTAAGACTCCAGTTTGGTAAGTTAACTCAGTTAATATCAAGAATTACAGCACTACAATGGAGTGGCAAGATGCTAAAGAAATACTATCTGTACTATGCCTTTAGTCCCAAGCCCCCATCACCATAGGGCTAGTCTTATTAACACAAAATGAATTCCTCTTACTCAATTTCAAGATTGAAATGGATTAACCAGATTGGTATTTGAAAAAATATGTTGATTCAAAGTAATGTTAAATAAGTTTTTAAAAAAGTGCTGCCAAAGGGCAAACTACTTTGCATTATTTGCTATCAGTGATGATAAGTAATATGTTGAGTTCACTCAGATCTTTTCATACACTAATTTTGAAAAAAATCCTATCATCTACAATTACAATGAATTTCATTTGAGAAGTGGCAGCAACCTACTCAACTGTCATCTTCATGTACAATCATGGTCATTGTTTAGGTAAAATTTCAGAGAGATGTGAGTCTACACAATCATTCAAGGGCAATCTTTCTACTCATAAACATGCATTCAACTCCAATTATGATGAATAAGTACCCAGTTGTTTTCTATTCAGAATTCTATAACACCATCACATTTCATTTAATTAAATAGCTAAGCTTAGGCTCTCATAACATAGGGGATATCCAAGATATTGTACTCCCTTTATGCAGTATCCATTTTGAATTAGACTGAGTTGAGCAAGTATAATTTCAGATTTTTGAAAATACCATTTTCATTTTTCCTTTTTTCCAGACATCTTCTTTTGCTCCAATTAATTTTTGTAGCCTCTAGGATCACTTGAAACATTACTTCCAAGGTGCTGAATACATACTGCTGGTATTCATGCTGCCCTTAGCAACGAAAAATTGGTAGTGTTAGCTGGAATTTGTTAAAAATGTGTTAATGCAAGTGATCACCTATATGATGTTATGAACTTATTTACATAAAACAATCTCTTAAAAGAAATGGAGCTGATCTAAAATATTTGATGACAGAGAATTAAAAAAACATTTGGACTCCATTCTTTGGGATCCCACTCACACATGGCAGTATTATGAAGATCTTAGTTCTCTGGGAATGATTTCATCAAATTAAATTGTTGGGGTACTTTAACTTGCAGCCCACCTAGCCTAAAAATCAGCTGTAACTGGCATGACCCTTGGGTAACCTCGAGCCCTACTCCCTGGAACAAAGAGAGGTGAAACAGTTTCTGGGAACAGGGTGTGTTTCTGATTGATCATGCTGAATGGAATGTGAGTCAATATGTTAAGACATCTGGTGTTTTTCAAGTTCCTGACAGGTAAACCTGATAAGTAAACGTCTGGTGTTTTTCCAGTTCCCAATAAGTAATCTTACCCCACTACCAGGATGTGGGCAATGTCAGGAAAATGTGACCCCAGGGGCATGAGGAATTCCTAATTGATGCTTTAAAGAGTATAAGACCTGCTTAAACTTTGCATTCAGGGTCCTTGTTGAAACCTGCTGCATCAGGCAGATGCTCAGACCCTAGGTAGCTAGAAAATATACCTCGCTTTGTGACTTACTTTGTCTCGAGTGTCCTTTGTCCTCTCAGAAGGTGGCTGGCCTCGGACCCTAACAAATCACTTAATGAAAAAGCACTGGATTTAATAGTGATAAGTTCCTGTATGCAGTATTTGAAATGAATATTAAGCTACTGCTAAGTGGAGGTCCCTTTCAGAAACTATTTCAAAGAGCTCAGACTTCCATGCAATGTCAATGCAGAAGAAGAGAGAATAAAATTTTTCCATGTGCCAAGAACATTCTGAAGATTTTCCCAGAACTGTAAAAGCAGCAATCAGTACTCCCAGATTTCTCAACATCACTGTACTCTTATGGTCCATGCTGCCCAAGGAGTATACTTTAAAATTTTTTCCTTCAACACCCTACATCTACCACATGCTGTTTCTCAAATGAGAAATGTTCTAGAATCACAACACTTGTTTATCAGATCAGTCTGCAGCTTTCAAAGAAATTGAACGAGGCTCCTAGTTAATGAGAACTGCTAATTACCTGCAAGATTTGGGATGTGTGTTCATTACTGAAATTAATTCACTAAACAATAAAGACTGACTGTTTGTTTTAAGAAAGCCAAAGAGATTTGTTTTAAATTGTTCCTACTGGAATATTTGGTTCAACAATGAAGCTATAATTCTAGTAACATGAATGGGAAGAGAATAAATAGACATCAAAAAATTAGAAAATTCTAGGGCAAGGTGACTAATAGGAGACCAACATTAGTACAAAAAGGTAATGGACTCACAAATTTCCTGACCCAACTTGATTATGAAAATATTATAGCACTTGTTCCTCTTCACTATTGATGAAACAAATATATGACAGGTGGTTAAGTGCTCACTGGAAGAATAATAAATATTTGTAGACATGCTATGAATAGGCAAGTTCTTCCAAGAAGAGTAAAGTTGTAACTGCTAATTAGATATTAGTTAGGCAATGATAATTTGTCCTACAATTATTTAATTTTGTAATTTCTTGTATTTGTCACAAAAGGAACAGAGAATTGTCTTAATTTTGAGAAAGTGAAAATGAATAAGAAGGTATCTCATTTACAATATATTCTAAATTCAATATCAAGTATACTGATGTTTATTATAGAACTATTCACAGAATCCAAGTCATAGAATCAGACTAGGTGCCCATCAACTGATGTATAGATAAAGAAAATGTGATAAGAAAATGTATAGAACTGGAGATCATCATGTTAAGCAAAATATGTCAGATTCAAAAAGACATGCATCACTCATGCTATTTTGTATGTGGAATATAGTGGGAAAAATGTACACAAAATAAAAGTAGACTATGAGGGAGGTGGCAGGGGCTGAGGGGTAGGAAGAATGAGAAAGAGTAATAGAATAGGTAGGTGTGATCAATATGCACGTATGGAAATGTCATGATAAACTTATTATATTGCACAATTAATATATGCTGATAATAATTCTTAAAGAACAATACTGAAGAAATACAGCTCACATGCCATGTCTTCTATGAATGAAGCCTTTATTGTAGTCTCTTTCCAAAATGGAAAAAGTAGGTTATATTTGTATACCTTGTTCACACATCTATGTTTAGATTATACACTGTAAACAACCTTTGTTCTCTCCTTTCCTATTATGGTGTGTCTTATTCAACTTTAAATTCTAGTTTTCAGCACAATACCTTGCCCATAGTAGAAACTCAGTACACACTTTTCAACTTTAATATAAGAATTACTGGACATATGGCTGTTCTGTGCTTACATTTTTGAGAAAACACTAAACTCTTTTTCACATAGGCTGCACCATTTTATATTTCCACAAGGAATGAACAAGGATTCCCATTTGAATGCATCTTCACCAACAACTTTTACTGATTTTTATAATAGCCATGGATATAAAGTGGCATCTTGTGGTTTTGATTTGTATTTTCCTAATGATTAGCAATGATGAGCATCTTTCCATTGGACTTACTTGTCATTTATCTTCTTTGGAAAAATGTATATGCCAGTCCTTTACCCACATTTTAATTGGATTCATAATTTTGTTGTTGTTGATTTGTAACTCTTAATATATTCTGGATATTATTCCTTATCAGATATATTATTGGTAAATAGTTTTCCCATTCTGTGAGTGAGTTTTTCACTCTGTTGATGGTGTATTTTGGCATAAAATTTAATTTATATCTATTTTATTTTTTGCCAGTTCATTTGGTGCCATAATCAAGACATCAATTTCAAATCTAATGTCATAAACTATACCCCAATATTCCAAATACATTTGCATTGTTGTACAACTGATACTACAATCCATTTCGAGAACTTTTATTTTCTTTTTTGTTGCAGAAGGTAGAACTCAAGGACTCACACATGCTAAGTAAATGCTCTATCATGAATTTTTTCAACTTCCTAAACAGAAATCCCATATCTATTAAACAATCACCCCTTCCCCCTTTCCACCAGCCATTGGCAACCACCAATCTACTATTCAGGATCTTTTGAGATTCCATAAAATTTTAGGGTAAGGTTTTCTGTTTTGACAAAAGAAAAAAATGCCATTTTGTTTTTATAAAGATTTCATTGAATATATATATATAGATTTGGGTAGTATTGTCATCTTAATAATATACATTTACAATGTATAAACACAGGATATGTTTCCTTTCATTTGTCTTTTATTTCCTTCAACAATGTTTTGAGGTGATTAATGTGCAACTATTTTGGCTCCTTGGTTTATTATGCTGTTCATTTTGAAGCAATTATAAATAGAAATATATTCTTAATTTTTTCACTCTATTGTTAATGTGAAAATTGCAGCTAGTGTTCGTGTTTTGATTTAGCATCTTGAAACATTACTGAATTCATTTATTCTAACACTTCATTTTCTGATATTTGTAGATATTTCTACATAAAATCATGTAATCTATAAAGTGTTAACTTTCTTTCTTTCTAATTTGGATGGCTTTAATTATTTTTTCTTGATCAACTGCTCTGGTTAAAAGTACTAATTTTACATTGAAAACATTATCCAAAGCAGGCATCCTTATACTGTTTCTGATCTCGGGGAAAACTTTCTGGCTGTCAATATTGAGTAGGATGTCTGTGGTGGGATTTTTATATATGGCCTTTATTATGGTGTGGTAGTTATTGCAATCCTAATTATTGCTTATTTGTATAATGTAATACTGTTGAATTTTTTCAAATGATCTTGTTGCACGAAAGAGATCAACATGGGCTTTTCTCAAATTCATTATTTTAATATGATACATGATAATAACTGATTTTCATATGTAGAACCATCCTTTCATTGTAGAAGGAAATCCTACTTGGTTGTGGTGTATAAGCCCTTTAATATGCTGCTGAATTCAATTTGCTAGTATTTTGTTGAAGGTGTTTGTTTCACTCCTTATAAAGTATACTGCCTGTAGTTTTCCTTTTATCTAGTATCTTTTTTTTGCCTTCTTATCAGGGCAATATTGGCCTCATAGAATATGCTAGGAATTACTCTCACTTCTTCAGTGTTTTGAAATGATTTTTCTTTATTATTTATTTATGTTTTGATGTTGTATTGGGTGGGAGTACATTGTGGCATTTACAAAAGTTCTTACAATATATCAAATATTTCATGCTTGAATTTCTCACTTCATCTTTCTTCCCCCCATTTCTGGAACAGTTTCAACAGATATCATTTTTAAATTTACATACATGTATACACAGTATTTGTACCATATTCACCCTCCACCATTTCCCCACCTTCTCACCCCTCCCACTGGCACCATGCCCCCAGACAGGACCTGTTCCACCCTTCTGTTTTCAAATTTTCTAAAAGAAAAGAAAAAGAAGGAAAAATGATATTTTTGGCTGTTTAAGATACCTATACAGGGCATTTCCTTGTGGTACTTCCACATATATATGTATTGTATCCTAAATTGGTTCATCCCTTCTATTTTTCTCCTTTCTCCCTTAATCCCTTTCTTATGGTGGTTTCAACTGGATTAAAAATTCTATATTCATTTTTTATAGCAAGTACATCAACTATATTCACCTTCTTAATTTCCTTCTTTTATACTCCCCTGTTATGTATGCTCTCCCCTTAGTCTGACCTATTTTTCATAGTATTGCTGTATTTGTATTAGATCGATGTTCCACATATGAGAGAGAACATGCAACTTTTAGTCTTCTGCACCCGACTAACTTCACTTAAGTTGATGTTCTCCAATTCCATCCATTTACCTGCAAATGACAAAATTTCATTCTTCTTTGTGGTTGAATAAAATTTCATTGCATATGAATACCACATTTTCTTAATCCATTCATTAGTAGTGGGGCATCTTGGCTGTTTCTAAAGTTTAGCTATTGTGAATAATGCTACAGTAAACATTATTATTACCTGACTTACATTCCTTTGGGTATATCCCTAGTTGTGGAATTGATGAATCATATGGCAATTCTACTTTTAGTTTTTTGAGGAGCCTCCATATTGTTTTCCATAGTGGTTGTACTAACTTACATTCCTACCAGCAGTGTATGAGGGTTCCTTTTCCCCAGAATCCTTGCCAATATTTCCTCATTGGGTCACTGATTGGGGGAATTTAGTTTTTTGAGCTCCTTGCATATTCTGGTTATCAATCCCTTGTCATAAGTGTAGGTGGCAAAGATTATCTCCCATTCTGTGGACAGTCTCTTCAATTTAGAGGTAATTTCTTTTGCTGTACAGAAGCTTTTTAATTTCATGTAGTTCAATTTGTCAATCCTTTCTCTTGGTTGCTGAGCCAATTGAGTTCTATTGAGGAAGTCATTTCCTGTGCCTATTAAATTCAGTCTATATCCTGCTCTTTCCTGAACTAGCTTGAAGGTTTCAGGTCTTAAGGTCCTTAATCCACTTTGAGTTGATACTCATACAAGGTGACAGACATGCATCTTATTTTAGCTTTCTGCATGCAGATGCCCAGTTTTTCCAGCAACATTTGTGGGAAGGTTGTCTTTTGTTCATCTTATGTTTTTGGCACCTTTGTCAAAGATCAGGTGGGCATAGCTGCATGGGTCCATTTCTGGGCCTTCTATTCTGTTCCACTGGTCTTCCAATTTGTTTTTATACAAGTACCATACTGTTTTTATTGCACTGGCTCTGTAGTATAGTTTAAAGTCAAGTGTTGTTAAACCTCCAGGGTTGCTGTTTTTGCTCAGTATTACCTTGGCTATTCACAGTCTTTTGTGCTTCCAAATGAGCATTAGGGTTTATTTTTCAATCTCTGGGATGAATGTCATTGGAATTTTAATGGGAATTATGTCATATGTGTAGATTGCTTTGGGTAATATAACCTTTTTCACTATGTTGATTCTACCAATCCATTAGTATGGGAAATCTTTCCATCTTCTGTAGTCTTCTTCAATGGTTTATAGTTTTCCTTGTAGCAGTCTTTCACAACCTTTGTTAAGTTTATTCCTAGGTGTTTTTTTTTTTTGAGGCTATTATAAATTGAATATTTTTCCTTTATTCTTTCTCAACTTGTTTAATGTTTATGTATAGAAAGACTACTGATTTTGGTAAATTGATTTTGTATCCTGTTAATTTTCTGAAGCCCTTTATGGTGCCTAGGAGTTTTTTGGTGGAGGATTTTTTGTGTGTTTTACATATAAGATCATGTCATCTGGAAATAGGGATAGTTTCATGTCTTTTGCATTGCTTTTATTTCTTCTTCCTCTCTTAGTTCTCTGGGTAGTAATTGCAAGACTATGTTGAATAAGAGTGGAGAGAATGGATGTTCATGTCCCATTTCTGACTTTAGAAGAAATGTTTTCAGTTTTTTCCCACTTAGTATAATGTTGGCTACAGGCTTGACTAAATGAATACCAAGAGAACATGGATTAAAAAAGGAGAAGGCACAGAAAAAACTAAATGATCTCAGAGAGGATTTCAACAAGCTCCAAAATGGAACTAAGGAGATTATTTCAAAAGAGAGATACAAAATAAAGAAGACAGTGCAAGATATGAAGGTGGAGCATAACAAGATATGAAAAGTCTCAGAAAAAAGACTCAAACAGAAATCCTGGAAATAAAAAGTCACTTAAATCAAATAAACAATACAGTTAAAAGTACTCCAGCAGATTGGAACTAGTGGAAGACAGGATTTCAGAGCTTGAAAACAAAACAAATATATATATGATAAAATGAAGAATTTTAAGTGAGAGGCTCAAAACCTGCAAAAGGAATATCCAAGAACTCTGCAACTCTATCAACAGACAAGACCTGCAAATTCCTATTTCAAAGAAGTAGAAGAGGTACAATCCAAAGGTATACATAATATATTCAACAAAATAATATCAGAAAAATTTCCAAATCTCAAGAGATGCCAATACAGGTGCAGGAAGCCTCCAGAACACCTAACAGACATGACCAAAACAGATCCTCTCCATTGCATATTATAGTTAAAACAATTAGCACAGAGATAAAGGTAAGAATATTTAAGGCTGTAAGAGAAAAAACCAAATAAGATATAAAGGTAAACTCACCAAAATAACAGCAGATTTCTCAACAGAAACCCTAAAAGCAAGAAAGGCATGGAGTAAGATATTTTCAGCAATGAAAGAAAACAATTTCAGTGTCGATATACTCTACCCAGCAAAGGTATCATTCAAAATTGAAGGAGCAATAAAAATTTTCAAGGTTAAACAGAAACCAAAACAATACATGACTACTAAACCACCACTACAGAAGATTCTGAAAGGAATCCTACACACAGAAGATGAAAATAAACATAACCATGAAAGAATGAGAATTATTACACCTCAAAAGAAGACCAGACAAGTGATGAAAGAGTAGCATAGAATTAGTTGCATAAACTGCTACACAACAAAAAGAACTAAATGGCAGGAATCACCACATACCTCTCAATATTAACACTGAATGTTAATGGCCCCAATTCCCTCATAAAAATACACCAATTATCTAACTGGCTTAGAAAAGAAGATCTGACATTCTATTGTTTACAAGAAACCCACCTTACAGATAGAAACAAACATTGCCTTAGGGCAAAAGGATGGGAGAAGATTTATCAAGATAATGGTCCCCCAAAACAGGTAGGAGTAACAATACTTATGTCAGATAAAGTAGACTTCAAACCTAAATTAGAAGAGACAAAGAAGGTCACATCATACTAATAAAAGGAGCAATCAATCAAGAAGAAGTAACAATTAACTTATATGTGCCCAATGTTGGGGCACCCTCCTTCATTAAACATATACTACTGGACTTAAAAACACAGATAGACACCAACACAGTGGTAGTAGGAGACTTCAATATTCTTCTATCACCAATAGATTAAGGTCATCCAGACAAAAAATCAACAAAGAAACCCTAGAATTGAATGACACCATAGATCTAATGGACCTGAGAGACATCTACAGAGTATCCCACCCTGGAACAGCACAATATACATTATACTCAGCATCCCATGGAATCTGCTCCAAAATAAACCATATTTTAGGTCACAAAACAAGTTTTAACAAATCTAAGAAAATTGAAATACCCCCTGCAATTATTCTAGAATTCACAAACAAATGAAACAGTAAAAATGCTCAAATACCTGGAGGCTAAATAACACATTGCTCCATGATCAATAGATCATCAAAAACATAAGGGAGAAAATCAGAACATTCCTGGAATTCAATAAGAATGAAAGCACATCCTTTCAGAACCTATGGGACACAGTTAAGACAGTCCTAAAGGGAAAGTTTATAGCCACGAATGCATATATTAACAACACAGAAATATCTCAAATAAATGGCGTAATGCCACATCTCAAACTCCTAGAAAAACAGGAACAAGCTAAACTCAAAACTAGCAGAGAGAGAGAAACAATAACAATAAGAGCTGAAATCAATGAAATAGAAACTAAAAAAAATACAAAGAATCAACAAAACAAAAACCTGGTTCTTTGAAATGATAAACAAGATTGACAACCCCCTGACAAATCTAACTAAAATGAGGAGAGAAAAAAACCAAATTAATAAAATCAGAAATGGAAAAGGGGAGATAACAACAAACACCAGGGAAATCCAGGGATTCATCAGAGACTACTTTGAAAACCTATATTCAAATAAATTGGAGAATCTAGAAGAAATGTAAAACTTCTAGATACATATGATCATCCAAAATTGAACCAAGAAGATATTAACCACTTAAACAGATCTATAACATGCAAGGAAATTGAAGCAGCCATAAAGAGTCTCCCAACAAAGGAAAGTCCAGGACCTAGTGGATTCTCTGCTGAATTCTATCACACCTTTAAAGAGCTAATGCCAAATCTCCTTAAACTTTTCCATGAACTAGAAAGGGGAGGGACATTACCTAGCTCATTCTATAAAGACAATATTACACTTATCCCAAAACTGGACAAGGACAAAACAAAAAAAAAAGAGAATTGCAGGCCAATCTCTTTAATGAACATAGATGCAAAAACCCTCAATAAAATATTGGCAAACTGAATTCAACAGCATATCAAAAAGGTCATACAGCATGACCAAATTGATTTCATCCCAGGGATGCAGAGATGGTTTAACATATGCAAATCATTAAGTGTAATACAGCATGTTAACAGAAGCAAAACCAAAAACCACTTGATTATCTCAATAGATGCAGAAAAAGCCTTTGATAAAATTCAACATCTCTTCATGATAAAAGCTCTGATGAAGCTTGATTTTCTTTAAATGTTAGGCTAATTCATCAGTGACGTCTCTTTGTCCAGAATTTTCTTTGTTGAAGAAAGGGCTTATGATAAAAGATTTAGACTTTTTATTAGTTATATTTTCATTCAGATTTTGTGTTTCTTCATAATTAGTTGTTGTTACATTGTGTGTTTCTAGGATATTGTCTACTTCATCTAGGTTATTGAATGTGTTGAGTTACAATTTTTATAATCCTTTTTCTGTAAAGTTGGCAGAATTGTCCTCACTTTCATTTCTGACTTTGGCAGTTTGAGTCTTCTTTTTTTTCTCTTAAACTCTGCAAAGGTTTGCCAATTTTCTTTTTGTTTTCAAAAACCAAATTTGTTTTTCCTGACTTTGTCTATTTTTAATTCACTATTTTATTTATTTTCAATCTATTCCATATTATTCCCTTCTTTCAATTAATTTGGAATTTTATTTGCTTTTTTTCTTTTGAGTTCCAAAGGAAAAAGTTAGACTGTTGGTTTGTGATTTCTCTCTCTTCAGTTTAAAGTAAACATTTACAACTAGATACAAATTTTCCTCTTTTGCTGCATCATATATTACTTGACATATTGTGTGTTTGTTTTTATTTGTCTCAAGGCTTTTTATATTATCATTTGTTATTTCACCTTTGATCAACTATTCCTACAAGAATAGTTCATTCAATTTCTAGACATTTTTGAGTTTTCCAATTTCCATCTGTTATTGATTCTTGCGTCATTTCATTGTAATAAGAAAATATATTTTTTATGACTTCAATATTTTTGAATTTACTAGAACTTATTTTGTGGCTTACTATATGGTTTATCCAGAAAAATATTCCATGTGTACTTAAAAATGTGTATTCTGTTATTGGTGGTGGTATGAGTTCTTATATATTACTCTTAGGGAAAATTCCTTTATATTATTGTTCAAGTCCTCTATGTTCCTTCTGATCTGTCTGGTTGTTCTAGCCATTATTGAAATTTGGAAACTGAAGTTTCTAAATATTGTTGTGAACCTTATTGATGCTTCTTCATTTCTGTCAATGTGTGCAAAAATATTGTTGGGCTCTGAAATTTGGTGCCTTTATGTTTATAATTATTATATATTCATTCTAAATGATGCTCTTTTCAATGGATATTGCTCTTCTTTGTCTCTTTAACAGTTTTTGAATTAAAGTCTATTTTTTTCTGAGAGATGATGTCAGTAATATGTAGGACTATGAAGCCCCAGAAACTTGTCCCTCCATAGAAACTGTAACTTTATAACAATATGTGGGCCAAATTGCCTTTGTGAGATTTCCAGGAACTAATTAAGAGGTTATAACACCCCAGGTAGTGCAAAATCAAGAGCAACGGTATCACAATGGATAGAAAAGTGTTTTTCACTTTGCATACCTTGTCCCCTTGTAATCCCCAGCGCAGTGTGGCACAGTCAAGAGATAATCCCTTACTCCTGAATTGTCACTGGGAAGAAAAGAAAAATAAAGGACTTGAATACAATATTCTGAATTCTCAGTGTGGTGACCACAGAAATTAAGAACCTAATGAGAGCAGAGATCCATGTTGGGGGACACTGAGAACAAAGTACCACAGCTTCACATAAACAGAATGCAGTACTACTGACATATATCAGAAGAAGCAAGAGATCATAGGCTAATAGAGATAAAATAGAAATGAACTTCTTTAACTGGGAAATTAAATGCACAGAGAGGACACATCCCCAGAATCTAGCAGGGTTGAATATCATGAATATATGAAAGCAGTCCACAAAGTCTAGAACACATGACTGCTTTTCCAAATGACAAAATATCAAAATAGACCACAAGACATTCAAAGAAATAAGAAAATATGGCTCAAAGAAACAAAATAAATATCCATAAACCAACACTGAAGAAGCAGAAGTCATTATTTATGTGACATATTTCAAATAACAATATTATCCCCAGAAAGCTCAAAGAAAATACAGATACTGTTGATTTAAATGAAATCACAAAACAATGAATGAATGAAATGAGATTATCAATAAAAGGTAAAAAATATAAAAATATGGCAGAAATTCTGGAACTGAGCAAAGCAATTGAAAAAATTCACACAAGGTGTTACATTAGAAGACTAGATAAAATAAGAGAAATATCAGCAAACTGGTCATTTGAAATGACCAAGTCAGAGGAAAAAAACAGTGATGAACAGTGAAGAGAACATAAGGTACTTCTGAGATATCATCAGTTGGACCAATTTATGCAGTAGAGGAATACTAGGAGGAGAAGAGAGGAAAAGAAGCACAGAGCCTACTTGGAGAAATTGTGACTTAAAATATCCCAAATTTCAGGAAATAATTGAGCAAACAAATTCAAGAAGTCCACTGAACTTCAAGTGGGATAAATGTAAAGATATCCACACTTAGACACATTATCATCAAACTTCTGAAATTCATAACTACTAGAAGCAGAGTGTTCTTACAGAACTATCAATGAATTTTTCAGCAGAAATTTTGAAGACTAGAAAATTGTGGAATGATATATTCAAAGTTTGCACCCATTAGACCTGTCTTAAAAGTAATGCTAGGAGTCCTTCAAGTTGAAATGAAAAGATGTTAGTCAGCAATATGAAAGGATATAGAAATATAAGGTTTTTTTGGAAGGGGAAATATATTGACAAATACATACCCTGTAGTATTATAAAGTTTGGGTGTACATAACTTTTAATTATGGTACAGAATTTAAAAGACAAAAGCATTAAAACTAGGTATATTTCTATGTTAATGAATGTACAGTATAAAAATATATGATACAATTCTTTTCTACCAGAATAATCCCAGTGCAACATAGGTTTGAAAAGAACATTTAAGTTCTCACCTGCACCTTTCTTCCCCATAGCAATGGGGTGAACATTTTTGAATGAAAATACTTATAGTGATGAACAATCTGTTTATAATCCTTTCACTGGGGTGAATGAAGATGATAGAACTGAGAATAAATTCTCAAATGCAACTCAAATCAAAAGGATTAACCTCATATGTTCCTAAGGCCCATATTGAAGAAGCACTTCACATACTGTTTATAAAACATGGAACAAAGTTAAGCTCTCATAAGCTTGTCATGCCTGATAGGAAAATAATATAATAATAAATAGTTCTTAACATTTTAAAAAGGATTACTGAAATAATGTATAGAAAATTCTTATCATGTGACTAGCATCTAATAAACTTTTACTTAGTGATAGCTTTTGTTATTTTTAAATTTTTACCTATGACCTGATAGGAAGGATACCAGGAAAGAAAATCTTCCACTCCTCTACCCCATGAAGGAAACTCCAGTAAATCTCTTTCCAATTACAGACACTGCCATATTTTATGTTGATTAAAGAGCGATAGCAACATAGATTGAGTGACTCAACAACTAGCTAACACAATAGAAGGGAATCATTTATCTAGGCAGGTCCATTATTTTGGGGGTGATCATACATCTTAGTTTGCCTAAGATATCCATGTGAAATGCTCCCTTTTCACTCTCAAAAGAAGTATGATTTTGAATGATCAATTATATAGCTTCTTTGATTATAGCCTACAGTAACCAAAACATTACTTGTGTAGTAAATGCTATATGATAATGTGGATGTGATGAGACCAACAGCATTAAATCCTCTCTGAAACTAGTAATCTAGACATGATAATTGGGAGTTCTGGAAGACATATGACATATGAAAATATAGATGCTTAAGAGGCAGGTAGGACAAAAAAATAATCAAAAGGGTTAGGGGGACAGTGGCTAACAATGGATTACCATTTTGAGTAATTAAAACTGTTTAGAGCAGGGTTTAGCAAACAGTAACTGATGGGCCAAATCTGACCCTCTGTCTCCTTATTTAAACAATATTTTATTGGAACAAAGCTACTCATTCATTTATTTATACCCTATGTCTGCTTTCATACTACTATGGAAGAGTACAATAGCTATGACAGGAAAAAGATGAAAATATTTACTATATGGTCTTTCGCAGAGAAATTTTTCTTACCCCTATGTTAACCACACTTGTAAATACTGAAAACAGCAATAAATTTGTAATTCAATAAATTAAGTAGGGATGAGTAACTGTAGAACCCTTAGCCACAGCAAGAAGATAGCTACTCATAAGGTATATCCATACTTTCGGGAATATACATGCATCAATTTTCTTATGTTCTTCCATCAATAAGTAATACTAAAGAGGCAATGAAGGATTCAAGGAATCGTTTTGGACAACAGGAAAGGCTACTAATACAAATCAAAAACTGAAGCCTAATTGGCTGCAGTGAGAATGTATGGAATTAGATGGATCATGACAGTATGAAATGTTTTTTTCATCATTTTAAGGTAATTTCTGAGTAATTATTTATCTAAAATTTCTTATGTTGTAAAAGCATAACTAAAGAAAATATTTCAGGAAGAATAACTAGGTATGTTTTCTATATGGTAATTAGCTCAGAGTGTTCAACATTTATTTGGATGAAATGGGAATTAATTAAGTGGCAATCTGACTTGTATTTCCAAAGTATGACTGAGACTGTGGTTGATATTGGAACTTAGTGGGGCAATAATAGAAGCAGTATGAAAGAGGAAGTAATTGTATTGTCTTGGATGGTGAGATTATGGTGACTTGGAAGAGGGTGGTAGAAAAAGAAATGGATAGATCTAGAATATATTTTAGAAGTGCTATTGACATTGTTACACAATTAAAAAAATAAAATTAGCTAAGCTACTAGGTATTCTAAACTGTATTTATGACTAATTTCAATTTTCTCACAAAGTACAAGAAAAGATAATTTCCAAGAATTAGGAATTAAAAAATAGTTTTGGTTTATTTAAATAAGTAGAAGTTGGAGACAGTTGCAGTGTTGAGATCAAAGTTTGGAGACTACAAATTTGAAATGGCATCAATCTACACTATTTTGCAGGGTAACTAAGGTTCATTAGCGTTTCATAAATCAATGAATTATTAGGCTAGGGTTTTAAGTGTAGTGTAGATATGGATACTATCCAGAATGATTTTGATTCCAAAGTAGAGAAAAATCACTGAATATCAAATGAACTTTTTTCTTTTTCCTAAAATTTCCTTACTTCAAACCTTTTCCTGACTGGCTAACTCCTGTTCATCCTTCAAGATGTAGTCTAGTAGTTCTTGTATTAATAAGCTTGTTCTAAATTCCTACCTCCCTAATATGTATAGTCACTGCCTGGATAACTCATATGTACTATTCATACTGCCACATTTGTATTATATTTGTATACTGCACATTTGTATTATAATTTTTTACTTTTATGTCTCCTCTACCAGATCTCAGGATGCTTACAGTCTGGTATAGAAGACATCATCCTGAAATCAGGAACCATTTTCTTTTTTTTATGTTTAACTTCAAGAATTTATATATTTTTCATTTTATTAGTATATATTCATTATGTGGGGGGAATTTGTTGTGGCAATTCTAAATAGCCTTATATTGTACACTGGTTAGGTCACCACCTCCATCTCTCTCTTCCACTCCCTCCTGTCTCACTTACAATAATTACAAGAGGTTTCATTGCTCTATTTCCTTTTGTGTAAGTGAAGTCCATCAACCTTATTACTTCATCTTTATCTCCTCTATTCACCTCCCTTCCCATAAGTACCCACACACATGTTGCACCTGTTTTATAGTCTTGTCTTTCATTATTAATTCCAAAGTAGATATTTAAAGGTGTTTCTCAATGCATCTCAGCTCTGAATATGCTTTATTTTGCTCATTTCAATCCCTCTTTACTCTCCCTTACCCTTTCCCTCCCACCTCCCATTATACAGCAGCTTTCAGTACATATCTTTATGTTCTCTACCTGCATGGATGTGAAGTATTTTGATATTGTTGACTATCATTCTTTTTTCCTTTCCTGCCTCCTCTGTGCTCAATAGTGTAGTTCCACTATTCCCAACATATTCTACCTGTAGATGTGTATATGATCATGTTTGTTTTGTATATATGCTTATCTTTTAGATCTATCTTCTGCATATGAGAGAAAACATGCAACTTTTGTCTTTCTGAACCTGGCTTACTTCACATAACATGATGTCTTCCAAATTTAGGAACAATTTTGAGTTCAGTATATTATTATTTTTCAGTTTTTTGGTTATATTATTGTTGTACTAGGGTTACATTGTGACATTTATAAAAGTTCTTGTATTATATTATATTTGAATTCACCCCCTCTATCATTCTCCTTTATCCCCCTTCTCCCATTCCTGGAATAACTTCAACAGTTCTCATTTTTTCATTTACATACATGTGTACATAATATTTCCAATATTTTCAACCTCCTTCACTCTTTCTTTATATTCACCCCCTCCCTCTGGTGTCATCCCCAAATACAACCTGTTTTAACTCTCTATTCTCCTCTTTTGAAAAAAGTAATTTTTTTTTGTTTAAGATAGCTCTTTAGGGAGCTTCCTCATGACTTTTCCATGTATATATGTATTATAACTCGAATTGGTCATGCCTTCTATTTTTCTCCTTTCTTCATTCTTGTATAGAAAGTATATCATCCATATTCACCTTCTTAACTTCTTTCTTTTACCCTTCCTCTCCTGTTACTTACCCTCCTTTAGTGTGACCTGTTTACTTATTGCTTACATTTGCATTGTGTCTGTCTCCCACATATGAAAGAAAACATGTGGCCTTTGCTTTGCTAAGCCTGAAGCTTTACTTCACTTAACATGATGGCCTCCAATTTCAGGAACGATTTTCAGTTCAGTGTATTACTGGCGGTGACTTAATAGTAAGTAATTGCTACATGTATGTACCAATTAAAAAAGATTGATATCCTATTTTGCTAAGAAAATGTGTCAAGACAGAAATATGTCTAAAATTAAAAACATTGCACAAGTCCACAAATATTCAAAGAGAAATATATCCTACTATATAGTTATTTTCAAAAGATTAAATGAAACTATTCTTGGCATGACTCCAAGGTCACAATAGTTACACAGTTGCCATAGGTTAATTGCACTACTATTAGGTAATAATGCTTGCTAATTAAGGAGGAGCATGGAGAACCTAATCTGCCCATGGAGTCATATAATAACAGCCTGTCAGGGATTTCTGAAGGCATAACAGGAACATGCAATAAAGTCCAAATGATTAAATGTTCTTTCTTTTCCCACATTTCACTTTTCAATGATTTTCCTATATGTGACTAATATAAAAACTAAGGATAGAGCTGACCTGTTTGTGTTATAGGGTCATCAAGGGCTGGTTTTTAGCAGTATAATTCTTAGGTACTCTATAAATATTTGTTGAGTAAATTAATTTTTTTTCCTTATCCATCAAAAGTCATTGTTTGAAAATACGGCAGGCTTATTCTCAATATAAGTAGAAATTTGAGGAAAGATTTATACTTTTCCCACTGATCCTTTGACTTGATTATCAGGAAAACACCAATTTAAAGACCTAATATGTTGAAATAGAATTTTTATGATACATGTACATATAAGATATATGTATATATGTCATATATTTTGAGAAAAATAGCTAAATTTTAAAGCATAATTTATGAACTTTTATGGATTCTGCGTTTGATTACTTGTCTTTAGAAATTGTTTTTTATTTGTCTATATAATTGCTAATAAACAATGTATCATCAACTTCTCTGATATGTAGTTATAATTAGAATTGTGTTGCCCAATCTATCTCTCCTCTAGGTAAACTGCAGATTTAAAGCCATATTTGAACCTGACTTACATAATTTAGCAAAAAATGCCATCAAACAAAGTTAGCATCAATAGCAGTCATATCATTATTACCTTAGCCAGATATTACCATGTATAAGCATTTTTACCTTCTTGTCCACATAAATTTTTCTTTCTATTTCTTTCTTTCTCTCTTTCTTTTTCTTTCTTTCTTCCCTTCCTTTCCTTTCCTTTTCTCTCTCTCTCTCTCTCTCTCTCTCTCTCTCTCTCTCTCTCTCTCTCTCTCTCTCTCTCTCTCTCTCTCTCCTTTCTTGTGTTACTGGGAATTGAACTCAGCATCTCTCTCTCTTACTAGGCAAGCATGTTACCACTTGAACCATATTCCCAAATTCTTTAGCTTTTAGTTAGTTTTTCAGATAAGGTCCCACATAACTTTGCCTGAATTTACCTCAAATAGCAATCCTCCTGTCTCTGCCTCCTGAGCAGCTGGAATTACAGGTATGTACCACCATGCCCAGTTCTAATTTCTTATTTTCTTTAGCGTGAACTGATTGATATTAGGTTCATATTTATGAACTTAATTTTCATGTCTTTCTTGCTATGCTATAATGTCAACTTCTCCACTAATGACCAAAGAGATGAAAGTGAAAACTTCTCTAAATTCAGAAGCATTTCCTGATGACGGACAAGAGATTTATAAGACATTCAAGAAATGGAGTTGTACTTCACACACCATCTGTGCCCATAATTTAAGTCTTCCTTAAGCAAAGATGTAGTTTAAACAAATATTGAGTGGAAAAATTCATCAGACAAATGAATTTTATTCTACCAAACAATTTTGACATAGCAGATATGTGCAAAGATGAAAGAATTGATGTGCTATTGGATTCAAAATTAGTAGTCATGTTTGCCATACAGTGTCCAACCAAAGAATGAATTGAATTTTATGGAAGACAGCAGTTTCTTTTAAAAAATCATATAGTTTTGCACACAGAGACAGTGAAGCAAGAAAATTCATGTGGAAATAAAAAGGAAGTCAGTGGAAAATGACAAAATGAGCAGAAAAAAACTAGAAAACTAGACATGTAGAATTACTTACAAATTGGTGAAATGCAGTAACCAGCAGAACAGCTTCAAAACTTAGGTAAATAGCATTTTTGATGCTATGTTAGACACTGATCAACCAGCCAGCTACAGAGTCTTTAATGCAATAAAACAAAACAGGGTCCCAAAGCAATAAGTACAACTATTTTATCAGAGTATGTTTTTTTTAGTCATTAAGACCTATAGCTGGAATTCATATTTAGAGTTTGGGTTCTTTTCAAAAAGTTTCTTCTCTTTTGGGTCAACAGAACTTGAAATTTTTCAACAGATGCTTTTGTTTCTTTTGAGGTAGTGGGGTTTGAACTCAAGGCATTCTACTACTTGAGCCATGCCTCCAATCCAACAGATATTTTATGAAAGTGTTTTATTCTTGATGATTGTTTAGCAGTTGAGATCTATCTTAAAGTAAAGGTATCAAATATGATACTAATACAACCTCTTAATATTTTCTAAGATTACTACTTATCCTCTTCAAGAAATTGTGTATGTGTTGTTCTGAGGGGTTATTCCTAAATTGTTTAATTCTCCAAAGAATACTTAGGATGCTTTTCCTCACAAGGAATTTTCTTTACACAACACTTAGTTTTCAAGAAGTCATAACAGACTTTTTTCTCTTACCTAGTTTCCATGAAGTGTACATAACCATTTTCTCCATCATTTTTTGGTTTCCTGAGGAGGATCTGGAAGAGATGAAAACAAAAAGGCAAAATTTTGAAGAAAGGATACTCATAGATAAACTGGCAAATTTAGACTAGGTCCAAAAGTAGTCTTTTATCTGTTCAGACATCATTTAACAAGTCATTAAAATAAATTGGATCTTACTTTTCTAAATATATAGGACTGTGCTCTCAAGAGAGTCAATAAACTAACTAAATAAATGCAACTGGTGTTTTCTTGCAATACATAATCTTAACTATGGAAGAGTAGAATTAGGTCACAATGAAGGAGTCAGAAGATCTATGCAACATACACTGGGTTTTAATCACAAACTTGCTTGGGAAAGCTGAGAAAATGAGCTAAAGAGAGTAGTACAGTACAAAAAGAAAAACTATCAACTTAACATGAAAAGAATTATGAAAGCACCAGTTTAAATTGCTTATTTTTATCTAACTAGAAAGAACCCTCTCTATCTCTTTACCAACATGTATTCACTTTTCTGTCTTAACACCAATTCTAGCATACAACATACCCAAAGATATGTGGATACTTATGTCTTGACATTTGGTAATAGTTACAGGAAAAGCGAGGGGAAGCTAGGTGCCAGTGGCTCATGTGTATAATCCTAGCTACTTGAGGAGGCTGAAATGGGCAGGATCATGGTTGGAGACCAGCTAAGGCAGGGAGTTTGAGAGACCCCCATCTCAAACAACAGCTGAGCACCCACTATGGTATGACCTTGTCATCCCAACCTACATGTGAGGCTAAGTTCAAGAGGATTGCTGTTTCAGGGCAACCCAGGATAAAAAGAAAAAGACAAAAAAACTTTGTGAGAGTCCATCTCAATGGAAAAAAACTTGTGGATGGCGGTTTGGGCCTAAGAACCGAGGGGGGAAGGGGGAAGAGGGTGGGGGAGGGGGTGGGGGGAGAAATGACCCAAATAATGTATACACATGTGAATAAAAGAATAAAAAATAATAATAAATTTTAAAAGGCACTAAAAAAAAAAAACCTTTGTGAGATTCCATCTCAATGGAAAAAAAGTTGTGTATGGTGGTTTGGACCTATCATACCAGCAAGGACAAGAAGGATAAAATAAGAAGACTGCTGTTGAGGCAGGCCTGGGCAAAAAGCAACACACTATCTCCGAAATAACCAGAGCACAAATGGCTGGAGTCATGGCTCAAGAGGGTTTAGAGTGCCTACCTAGCACCTAGCAAGGGCAAAGCATTGAGGTGGAAACCTATACTGAAAAAAAAAAGAAGGGAATTAACAGGTGAATATGCCAAATATCTAGATGAACTAGATAAATCTGAATTAAAACATTTCAAAATAACTAAATACTTCATATCATTCAGAGATTTCTCTCACATAGTCAGAAACAGAGGAAGAGTCTTTTCTTTGGCTAAATACACGGGCCAAGAATCATTTCCTCAAATGAAGTCTAACTGAGCAAGTTCATATGTTATAAAACTGGAAACAGAAGATACCTCTGGCAGAGATTCTTTAATAAGTATAGGCTTACCTTAAGCCTCTGAGTTGTTCCTTAGATATTTTACAAGTCATTTCTACAAAACAGATGGTAAGGAAAACAGTCACAAAATTAAACTAATTTTTTCCAGAATCCTATATGCTTGAGGTAAGAGTTAAAGAAGTAATATCAGCTCATGGGAATTTGATTTAGTGATATGACTATCAATATTCCATCCCCAGTGTTAGCTGTGTTAGAATTTTCTGAAGGTAACACAGCTTCACAGAAATCCACAAGAGAGTTAGCAATGTGAAATATTGGCATAGATCACAACTCTACTAATAGCATAATCAATTTGTCTACTTTTTAAAGATTGCAATTGAAGAAGGGGTTTGAAAATGGGTTTGTAGATTTGAACGTCATTTTATTTTAGTGTTCTCTTTTTTTCAAATGACTGCATAAGTATAAATAAAAATGTAGAGTAAGTCAAGAACTTAGGGAAAGTGATTCTAATAAAATTCTTTTTAAAAAATTGATGCTGGTTACACAAATATATAAACCTTGAAAATTCATTAAGTTGTGTACTTATGATTTGTGAATAGTTGTATATGAATGTGACATTCTAGTAAAATGTTTAAAAATTAATTGCAGCCCTTAAAAAGTGAAGTAGATTATTAAATAGCTACCATTTCCAAGTTGCATATACTCAGCTACTTTCTGTACTTTAAGCAAAAATAGGGAATTAATTTAAAGACTATCTAGTTCTCCCTCATTTTATGGAATGGGTAAACTCAGGTCCAGAATGGAAATGAATTTATTTAATATAGCATAGTAATGAGATCAGGTCATCTGATTTCTAGTCCACTGCTTTTTTCTGCTATACAACATTCTTATTAAATGATTATCAATTTATCTTAACACAAACACGATATGTGGATATAACCAAAGCAATTAAAAATTACAATATGTATTCTAATAATAAGCCATTAGCAAAGTATTTCCAAGACTATAAGAAAACTGAAGCTCAGAGAAATGAAATAATTTGTTCAAAACGATCCAGTGTTAAGTAGCAGACTTAGGTGAGATTCAATTCCAAATTTATACAACTTCAAAGCCTGAACATTTTCTGCTGCAATGTACTGCTTAATAATGTAATTTTGTTAATTAAAACTTGAACTAGGTCCACAGAAACAGTTAAACAATTCATTACATTTTCAACAATTCAATTAGTAAGTTGCTGAGCGGCTTGTTTGAACAATGTTGGCCTGACACGAAACAAGAATGCTTCATCCACCAAGACATTTTTTTCTGTTCTCTTTCACTGTTTCAACTTCAAAAATAGTTCTATTTACATTTCAGTCTATCTCTTGTTGAAAGCAATATTAAATTCTATTAGAATTTTTATATACATACAGGATTGCTTCCACTGTAATTTCTATACTTATGTCAAATACTTATAGTATTTTGTGTCTTATTTGTGCTACAAAAATGATATTACTGTTGTTTCCCTTTGCTGCTATTAATCTGTTTACTGACATTAGATTTTAATGGCTGAATTAATATTTTCATTGCTAAGATAAAATATAATTTCTACATATAACAAGGTATATAGCACAAAAATAGATCACACTGAAAGTGTAAACTATTGGTTTTACCCTAAAGTTTACATTTTGCTGAATTTATAACTATTAATCTAAAGTTTCAGAGCTTATTGACCAATAACACTATGACCAAATTATTCTTAACATATTCTATGGTTCTTCTATGTACAAGTAAAGGACAGAGGATCAAATGTTCATAGAGCTATTTATTTTTTATTTAAAAAAATTTTTATCCATTTATTCACATGTGCATACATTGTTTGGGTCAATCCTCTCCCCTGACCCCACCCCCTTCTTCTCTCCTCTACCTCCCCTGGCTTCCAGGCAGAACTTGTTCTGCCCTTATCTCTAATTTTGTTGAAGAGAAGACATAAGCATAATAAGGAAGACACAGCATTTTTGCTAGCTGAGTTAAGGATAGCTGTATAGAGAGATTCCTAGCATTGCTTTCATGTACAAATGTGTTACAACCCATGTTGATTCAACTCTAAGGGATATTTACACTGGTTCCTGATCCCCTTCTTGTGTTGACCTCTATTGCTTTAAGGTTTCTGTATTAGTTCCTCTGCAGTGGGGACATCAGATGCTTTCATGTTTTGGGTTTTCTATCTAACCCTGTGCCTCCCGTATGTTTGCTCTCTTTGTCATGTGACCCAAGTCTAATAACATTGCTGTATTTGCCCTAGATCTAAAGTCCGCATATGAGGGAGAACATATGATTTTTGGTCTTCTGAGCCTGGCTAACCTCACTCAGAATGATGTTCTCCACTTCCATCCATACACTTGCAATTGACAGGTTTTCATTCTTCTTCATGGTTGAGTAAAATTCATGTGTATAAATACCAAATTTTCTTAATCCATTCGTCAGTAATGGGGCATCATTGCTGTTTCCATAACTTGGCTATTGTGAATAGCGCTACAATAAACATGGATGTGCAGGTACCTCTGGAGTAACCTGAGTCGCATTCCTTTGGTTGTATCCCCAGGAGTGGGATTGCTGGATCATATGGTATCTCTATGTTTAGATTTTTAGGAAGCCTCCATATTTTTTTCCAAAGTGGTTGCACTAGCTTGCATTCCCACCAGCAGTGTACCAGGGTTCCTTTTCCCCACATCCTTGCCAACACCTGCTGTTGGTGGGGTTTTGGATGATAGCTATTCTACACAGGGCTGAGGTGGAATCTTAGTGTGGTTTTGATTTGCATTTCTTTTATGGCCAGAGATGGTGAGCATTTTTTCATGTGTTTTTTGGCCATTTTAATTTCTTCTTTTGAGAAATTTCTGTTTAGTTCAGTTGCCCATTTCTTTATTGGTTCATTGATTTTGGGAGAGGTTAGTATTTTAAGTTCCCTGTATATTCTGGTTATCAGTCCTTTGTCTGATGTATAGCTGGCAAATATTTTCTTCCACTCCATGGGTGGTCTTTTCAGTTTAGAGACCATTTATTTTCTTGTGCAGAAGATTTTAATTTTGTGAAGTTCCATTTGTCCATCTTTTCTCTTAGTTGCTGAGCTGCTGGGGTTCTATTGAGAAAGTCCTTGCCTATGCCTATTACTTTCAGAGAATTCCCTGTTCTTTCCTATAGTAACTTCAGACTTTCAGGTCTGATATTAAGGTCCTTGATCCATTTTGAGTTGATACTAGTACAGGGTGATAAACATGAATCTAGTTTCAGTTTTTTGCAGACTGATAACCACTTTTCCCAGCAACATTTGTTTCTTTTCTCCATCGTATATTTTTGGCACCTTTATAAAAATAAGGTGGGCATAGCTGTGTGCATTCATATCTGGGTCCTCTGTCCTATTTACTGGTTGCCATGTCTATTTTTCTGCCATTACCATGCTGTTTTTATTGCTATTGCTTTGTAATGTAGTTTGAAGTCTGGTATTATGATACCTCCAGCATTGCTCTTTTTGCCGAGTGTTGCCTTGGCTATTTGTGGTCTCTTGTGTTTCCAAATGAACTCTAGGGTAGATTTTTCAGTCTCTGTGATGAATGTCATTGGGATTTTTGATGGGAATGGCATTGAACATGTAGATTGCTTTTGGTAGTGTAGCCATCAATACTATGGTCATTCTACCAATCCATGAGCACGGGATATCTCTCCACCTTCTGTAGTCTTCTTTAATCTCTTTCTTCAGGGGTTTGTAGTTCTCCTTGTAGAGGTCATTCACATCATTTGCTAAATTTACTCCAAGGTATTTGATTTTTTTTGAGGCTATAGTTAATGGAATTGTTTCCATATATTCTTTCTCAGTTTGTTCGTTATTGGTGTATAGAAAAGCAAATGATTTTTGTAAGTTGATTTTGTATCCTGCCACCTTGATGTAGCTGCTTATGGTGTCTAGGAGTTTTTGGGTAGAGTTTTTGGGTCTTCAAGGTATAGGATCATATCATCTGCAAATAGGGATATTTTGACAGTTTCTTTACCTACTTGCATTCTTTTTATTTCTTCTTCTTGCCTAATTGTTCTGGCTAGGAATTCCAGTACCACCTTGAATAGGAGTAGGGATGGTAGGCACCCTTGTCTCATTGCTAATTTTAGAGGAAATGTTTTCAGTTTTTCACCGTTAAGTATGATATTGGTTGTAGGTATATAGCTTTTACAATGTTGAGGTACTTTCTTTCTATTCCTAGTTTTCTTAGAGCTTATATTATGAAATGGTGTTGGATCTTATCAAAGGCTTTTTCTGCATCTATTGAGATGATCAAATGGTTTTGTCTTTGCTTCTATTAATGTGCTGTATTACATTTATAGATTTGCATATGTTGAACCACCCCTGCATCCCTGGGATGAAGCTGACTTGGTCACGGTGAATGATCTTTCTGATGTGTTGTGGTTTCGGTTTGCCATTATTTTATTGAGGATTTTTGCATTGATGTTCATTAAGGAGATTGGCCTACAGTTCTCCTTTTTGGAGGTGTCTTTGTCTGTTTTGGGGATGAGTGTAATACTGGCTTCATAAAATGAGTTAGGCAGTATTTCTTCCTTTTCTATTTCATGGAACAGTTTAAGGAGAGTTGGTAGTAGTTCTTCTTTAAAGGTCTGATATAATTCAGCAGAGAATCCATTAGGTCCTGGAATTTTCTTTTTTGGGAGATTCTTTATTGCTGCTGCTTCAATTTCATTTTGTGTTATAGATCTATCCAGGTGATTAATATTCTCTTGGTTCAATTTTGGATGGTCATAAGTATCTAGAAATCTGACCATTTCTTCAAGATTTTCAAATTTATTAGTATGTATGTTCTCAAAGTAGTCTCTGATGATTTCCTGATTTCCATGGTGCTTGTTGTTATCTCCTCTTTTACATTTCTGATTTTACTGATTTGGGTTTTTTCTCTCCTCATTTTATTCAGGTTTGCCAAGGGTCTGTCAATCTTGTTTACTTTTCAAAGAACCAGCTTTTTGTTTTGTTGATTCTTTGTATGGATTTTTTTGTTTCTATTTTATTGATTTCAGCCCTTATTTTTATTATTTATCTCCTTCTGCTTTTTTTTTTCTTGTTCTTGTTTTTCTAGGAGTTTGAGATCTAGCATTAGGTCAATGATTTCAGATCTTTCTGTCCTTTTAATATATCCACTTGTGACTATAAATTTTCCTCTTAGGACTGCCTTTTCTGTGTCCCATAGGTTCTGATAGTTCATGTTTTCATTTTCATTAACTTCCAGGAAACTTTTAATTTCCTCTTTTATTTCATCAATGACCCATTGATCACTGAGCAATGTGTTGTTCAGCTTCCGATTGCATTTTTTCTACTGTTGTTTTTGTTGTTAATTTCCAGTTTTAGTGCATTGTGATCATATAGAATGCATGGGATTATTTCTATTTTCTTATATTTGCTGAGGCTTGCTTCGTGCTCTAAGATATGATCAATTTTGGAGAAAGTTCTATGGGCTCCTGAGAAGAATGTATATTCTGCAGAAGTTGAATGATATATTCTGTAGACATCAGCTCTGTCCATTTGATCTATGGTGTGATTTAGTTCTAGAATTTCTTTATTGATTTTTTGTTCAGATGACCTATCTATTGGTGATAGGGGGTATTAAAGTATCTCACTACCACTGTGTTGGAATCTATATATGTTTTTAAGTACTTCAGTGTATGTTTGATTAAATTGGGTGCATATAGGTTGATAATTGGCATTTCCTTTTGGTGTATTCCCCCTTTTATTAGTGATCTATGTAAGTTTGAAGTCAACATTGTCTGAAATAATTATTGCTATTCCTGCGGCCATTGGTTTGATAAATCTTCTTCCAACCTTTTGCCCTAAGTCAGTGTTGTTTCTGTCAATGACATGGGTCTCCTGTAGGCAGCAGATTGTTGGATCTTCCTTTTTAATCCAGTTTATCAATCAGTGGCTTTTGATTGGAGAATTAAATCCTTAACATTCAGTGTTAGTGTTGATAGGTAAGTGGTGATCCCTGTCATGTAGTTGTCTTTGTTGATTAAGGGTTTGATTGTGTGTAGCTGAATCAATGTTACTCTCTACTTTCTTGCCTTTTCTTCTCCTGTGGTTTGGTTCTGCCTGTCCTTTTATCATTTTGTTTGCTTTCATTTTCTGTGTGCAGAATTCCTTGAAGAATCTTTTGTAGTGGTGACTTGGTGGTCATATATTGTTTTAGTTTCTGCTTATCATGGAAGACTTTTATTGCTCTATCTATTTTGAATGATAGTTTTGCTGGGTAGAGTATCCTAGGTTTGAAGTTGTTTTCATTCAGTGTCCAGAATACCTCACCTCATGCCCTTCTTGTTGTTAAGGTTTCCGTTGACAAGTCTGCTGTGATTTTGATGGGTTTACCTTTGTATGTTATTTGTTTTTTTCTCTCTTACAGCCTTCAATATTCTTTCTCTTCTCTGTGCTTATTGTTTTAATGGTAATATGTCATGGGATAGTTCCATTTTGGTCGAGTCTGTTTGGTGTTCTGGAGGCTTTTTGTATCTGAATGGGCATAGTATTCTCTAGATTTGGGAAATTTTCTGTTATTATTTTGTTGAGTATATTATGAATTCCTTTTGCTTGCACCTCTTCTCCTTCTTCAATGCCCATGGGTCTCAGGTTTGGAGATTTGATGGAGTTGGTGAGTTCTTGCATATTTCTTTCACTGGTCTTGAGTTGTTTAACTAATAGTTCTTCAGTTTTTCCTTTAATTTCCATTTCACCTTCAAGCTCTGAAATTCTGTCTTCTGCTTGTTCTAGTCTGCTGGAGTGGCCTTCCATTGAATTTTGTACTTCTGTTTCATTCTTTTTTCTGAGGTTTTCCATATCATAGGTCACTTCTCTTTAATATTGTCTATTTTCCCCTTTAATTAATTTATCTCCCTGTTTATAGTGTTCTCTGTTTCACTTTGGTGTTTATTTAGGGCTCCTATAATTTCATTTATTTGTTTCTTATCTTCTCATATTCTTTATTTTTGATGTCTTGAAATTTCTTGAGTGCCTCTTGTACATTTTGGTTAACCATGTCTGGTATCATCTCCATGAAATTCTCAGTGATTACTTGCAGTATATCTTCTTTAAGGATGTTCTTGTGGACATAGTTAGGTTCCTTAGCATCCTTTATCTTTGTTTTGTTGGAGTCTTGAACTGATTATCCATTTTCTTCATTTCCCTCTGACTCTTGTATTAAATTATTTTGGGGGGGGTAAAAGTTTTCATCCCTTTTTTCTTCTTCCCATCACTTCTGTTAGTATTGTGTAACTGCTCTTGATAGGCTAGTTGGTGGTTTCAGTCACCTGTTTTCTTTCCCTTGGTTAAATTTTTTTTTTTGCTGTATTGGGTCTTTATCTTAGTGTGTGTGTGTGCTGTTTCTTTCCCTGGTTTATGTGTAATTTAATAACTAATTCACAGTGATAAAACAAAAAAAAAGAAAACAAAACTAAACAAGACAAACAAACAAAAAAACCAAAGAAATCAATTGGGAGACATGAGCAAACAAACAAACAAACAAAAACTCCAGGCTCAGGATCAATAGAATTTCAGTCTTAGTTTAAGTTCTGGTATTACTCCTCCAATATCCAGTCCTGGTGTTGACATTTAAGCAGAAGCTCTGTCTTAGTCTTGGCCTGTGGGTATTGATTTTTTTTTCCTTATGTCTTTCAGCAGCTGCTGCTTGGTCAGCTTCTCCAGCAGTGGCATTTCTGCAGTTTACGAGTTGTCCTGCTTTAGAGTTGGCTTATCTCTGTGCTTGTTTACTAGGGGCTTATTTCTTTATCTTGCCCCCTTTCTCTGGGGCAAGGGCAAAGTCAGTGATTCATTAGCTGGTTGCCACTGTCAGCATGTTGTGATGGTTTGCTGTTTGTTCCTCAACTCTGCAAAGCTGTTTGACTGTGGGTGCCCAGGGACTGAGTCCTGTAGTCTGCTGCCTTTGCTCCTTCCCTACTTCAGGCACCCACCTGCTCTCAGCCCTCCTGCCTTTTGTTTATTGTTGCTTCCCACAAGTTCAGCTCCTTGCCCCTCTCCCCTTCTCCAGTGCACTTTCAGTAACTCCCACCCCCTCAACTGTACACTAGTTTTCAGTTCCATTGTTTATTGTTCAGCTTTTTTTTTGTGGTGGGAACATCAGTCTGTCCAGGAAGGTTGTGCTGGTTTATCCCAGGGTTGGCTGAGGGATACTGTGTGATCCTTGGCGCTCACCTGCTTGGTCTGCCGCAACATCTTCCAAGCACATTTAGAGCCAGTGGGCAGTGGTGGCAGCAGCAGCATGGAGGTGGCAGCCTGCTTGTTCTGTCAGTGGATCATGGCCTGGAGAAGCCTTCCACAGGCTAGGGGTCCAGGTGCCAAAGTTTCAACTCTCCCTGGTGCTTCTCCTCTGCCAAGCATGGCTCCAGAGTCTCAGCAAAGTCCTTGATTCATGGAGCTCATGCTCTCTGCATCTGTGCCCCAGTCATCATTTTGGATCCTCCCCATAGAGCTATTTAAATCCACATCTTCCTTACAAAGTTTACTATGCTTTCCTATTTACTTAAAAGGGATCATCAAACTGGTATGTCATACAAGTTATCCAGCTAATAGTATATTGTATTAAACTTAAAGGAAGATGTTTGGCCTGGTAGCTCATGCTTATAATTCCAACCCTAGGGAGCCTGAGGCTGAGTGATCAGGAGTTCGAGACCAGCCTGAGCAAAAAGTTAGTGATACTCTGACTTAAAGAAAAAAATAACAACAAAAAAACCTGAACAAGGCCACATACAGTGGCTCAAGCCTGTAATTCAGGCTACGTGGGAATCAAAAATTGAAAGGAACGCAGTTTGAGGCCAGCCTAGGTAAAAACTTGAGACACCTTGTGTCAGCCAATGGCTGTGCACAATGGCATGCACCCTATCTCAAAAAGAATAGATGCCAAAAGGTCTTGTAGAGTAGCTTAACTGTTAAAGTACCTGCAATTGCAAGGCCCTGAGTTCAACCCCCAGTATTGCCAAAAAATAAAATAAAATAAAATAAAGACAGATAAAGGAACATCATTTATCTACTCATAAAATGATTTAGGCTATTTTAAATTGTTAGGCTATCCTCAGTGCAACAATAATAGGATAATAGAAGGAGAGTCCTCACCACCTACCCCTCCAATAGAACCATATGAGCTAGGTGGTGGATATGTTAATGTTATTCTGGAATCATTTTAAAATGTATAGATACATCAAATCATTACATTGTACAACTTGAATATACACAATTTTATTCATCAATTATACCTCAATAAAGCTGGGAATACATTTTTATCCTTTTAACAACCAAAAAAACTAAATTTTCTAATTTTGAACTTGTATTGGATCCTCAGAATTTCTAACAACACTATGGTATTAAAGTTCTAATGAAACAATAAATTATGTAATTATTATTCATTTTATGATTCTCAAGACAGGTGCAACATCCATGTTCAAAAAGATATAGAGCCTTCTGCAGCAAACCTATTCTACTGACATACATTATACAGAATTAGCAATTTTTTAAATTTAAAATAGTGATACCAGTGGACACTCAAAATGCAAATTATTGTCCTCTAAAATTCTACAGTGTTTTCATTTTTCTCCAGAATATTTTGCTGTCTAGTATTTTATTTGATACTCACTCATCCCTCTGAAATAAACAGACTGCATCTCTTTTATATGCTGAGAGGCCTGGTCAGTAAGATAACAAATGATTTCGCTAAGTCTAAGCAAAATTTAAATTAGAAACACTTTTTGACAGCATCAAATTGCCTTTGCTATTTGTTTTGCCTACTGAGAAGCTATTAATCAATGAATATAGACTCTCTTTACAAGGAAAAGTAAGGATTGCAATAATTTAGACCCTCACAGTTCCCATCTAAGTTCAATCACCACTTATGCAAACACTGAACATAATGTGATTATAAAAATGGGAAGTTGCAATTTCTTTTGATTTTCCTTTCAGTTTAATTCCATTTTCAATTCATAAACTGAACAGAACATATAGCACAATCTGCAAGTTATCTTTCCTATGGAGGATATCCGAGTTACAATAGGAGATTTAAAAAACTCAGTAAGAAAGTTCATTTGATCCATTACTTGAATGCAACATCCAACATATATATATATTTTTTTTGATGGAACTGAAGTTTGGACTCGGCCTCACACTTGCACAACATATATAAGTTGAAACAATAATATTTTGGAAATGAAATAACATCACTGTTTTTACCATAGTAAATTGGCAACTTTGCAAATTGAGCTGCCATGATTAGGGTCTCTTTAAACAAAATTGCATGAAGCTGACATATGCAAAATTCCTAAGGCTAAAAAGCTTATGAAGAATCTCCAGTCCAGGCTTTGAGAAAGTTGCTGAGCTTCTTATTCACATCTCTTCTTAGGAATATACATGGACACACTTATTATCATAGTAAAACATTATTTTTAAAAACAATTCAAATTGTGTAATAGTTAAGGTCTGCTATTTGCAAAATAAATGCTCAAAAAACTAGAAATAAATGGTATACAATAGAATATTTACATGTATAATCTACTAGTACATATAGACATTATTTCAAAGTGTTCAATAATCAGTTTATGTTATTTTATTTTAATATTATAGACTATGGATATATATGGATATATGCACATGTATATTATACAGGTGTAGATATATACATTTGTATATATATATGTGTGTGTTTCTAAAGATATATAAAATTATATATCTTCCTTACTCATTTTAAAATCTGTCATAAAACACCTTTTTTTTAATGGAAAGGGATTAGTGTTAGGGCCCATTATATCATTAAAATTTTTTTCCTTTATATTATTAAAATTTTATTTTGTTATCTTATATCTTATTGGTATTTATTATTTTTATTAATGAGTTATCATTATGTATCCTCTTTTAATACAGAAAATAATTTTAATGATTTACTTTTTTATCTCAGGAACTCTCTTTTACTTCTAGGAAAGTTGTTGCCTTAATGGCATTTTAAACAAGTTAATTTTTCCCTTTGAACTAAATAATTCTTTTTCATAATCTATTTCAATGGCCTCGTCAAAATATTATTGATTAAAGTAGAAGATTCAAGGATATTGGAGCTTACACTTCAAAGTAAATATAAAAGTTTCCTGAGGTTGAAAATTCCATTCTCATCCTTTAAGATCTTTAGGAACATAGATGAAATTAATGTTTCTTTCAAGGTAAGAAATCTGTGCAGAGACAGGTGTGGTGGTACATGCTTGTAATCCCAACATTTGGGAGATGAAGGTAGGGGGATCACAAGTTTGAGGTTAACCTTGGCTGCATGGTGGGTTCAAGGCCAAACTCTGGTCTATGTAAGAAGATGCTGTCTCAAAAAAATGACCTTTTCAAAAGAAATTTGTATACAAAAAACATATGATCTGAGTTATTTTCAAGACTTTAAACAGTCAGAAGACTTTACAGACTTTAATTCTGGCCACTCAGAATTTTAACAGGTAAGGGAAAGCACTTACTTTTTTAAAACTTGCAATGTTTAATTATGTATATCCCATTATATAGCAAATACATTCTCTCTAAACAGCAGCAAGAATAATTTATTTATTTTGTTCAGTTATAAATGGCAGTCAAGAATTATCAGGTGGTTAAAGGCTACCAAAAATTTACTATAAGACAGGAATCAATTTATCCATATTCTGTTTCCACCATTCGACTTGATTTACTTAAAACACAAGTGGTTATTTTGAGAAATACCAGAAATGCTGATAGAAAATTTTGAGATGCAATATTTTGAGTTGGTTGGATAGAATACATGCAAATTTAATTTGCAAATTTTGATGCACAATTTTTTCAGAAAAAAGAAGTAAAACTTTTAAGTGAATCTTATCAATTTCCATCCCCTTCAAGAAATTTACTGTAACTTGATAATTTCCTTGCATTTGATTTTAAAAAAGGATTGATTTTTGAATAACCAAATACTTATGTTGCTTACTAGGTATTTTGAACACCAAACACTGACAAAAATAGTTTGAAATGTCAATACCTCATTTTCAATAATAGAAAACTAGGTAGACATCAACAAATAAATAGAAGATTTAAACAACCCTGAAAAGGATTAACTCTGACAGACATCTATTGTGTATTTCACCCAAGAATAGAATATGTACATTTTTCCAGTGGATGTGGATAATTCCACAGATAAACTGTATGCTAAGTCATAAAGCAAACCTCAATAATTGAGAAGAATATAAATGATACCATATATGCTTTCCACACAATGAAATAAAATTAAAATTAACAACAAATAAATTTGTGAAATTCATAAATATGTGACTCAAGTAGTAGTGGGAGAGAGAGAAAAGAGAAGAAATCATAAATAACTTGAGAAGAACAATGAAAATTCAATATAACAAAGCATTGTTGGAAGGAAAAATTATAACTTTTAACAAAGCAAGCAGAAAGAAGAAAATAAAACATATTAATGCAGACCCAAATTATTAAAATCAGAAATGGGAATGGGGATGTAACCAGCAATTTTACAAAAACAAAAAGGAGTATAAAAGAATAATACAAATAATTGTAGACTAATACTTCAAGATCCTAGATAAAGTAGAAAACTTCTTGAAAATGTACAATTTAACAGGAACAAATCAGGAATAAAACAAATCTGAGCAGACCTATTATAAATAAAGAGATGGAATCAGCAGCTAAAAAAAATCCCAAAAATTAAAATATCAAGACCATATAGTTTCATTGCTTAGTACTATCAAACCTTTAAAGAGCTAAGGCCCAGTCTTCTTAAATTTTTTCAATCACTAGAAGAAAAAGGAACATTTCTGAGCTCATTCTGTGAGACCACAATTATGTTGACACTAAGCTATATAAAGACTTCACATGGGTTAAAAATAAAAACAAACTGATATCCTTTATGGGTATCAATGTAGAATTCCACAACAACTTGCAAACCAAATCCAACAGCTTATAAAAAAGATTATTCATATGACCAGGTGGGATGTAGCCCAGAAACACAAGGAGGTTCAATACAAAAAATTCGTTAAGGCAGATAAGAAGACTCTAAGTTAAAGTGCATTATCACCAACACCTGACATATCAGACTTCTCTATTTTAGTCACTAATGGGTGTGTAGGGTAACATCATGTTTTTAATTTATATAACTAATTATAGAATTAATTTATATAATTATATAATTAATTTATATAATTATATAATAAATTTATATAACTAATGTTATTGAGCATCTTTTCATAGGTTATATCTTCTTTGGTGAAGAATTTGTTAAATCTTTTGTACTGTTTTTGTTATTTTTTGTCCCCTTTTAATCACATCATTAAATTTTTTTGTATATTCTGAGGATAAGACCTTTATCTGGTATATGCTTTGTAAATATTTTCTCTTTGCATGTGGCTTTGTTTTTCATAATCTTTAAGGTGTATTTCAGAAAGGTGGCATTCTTAATATTAATTAGGTCCAATTTATATTTTTTTCTTTTATGGATCACACTTTGTGTGTCATATCTACAAAATGTTTGCATAACCCAAGGACACAAAATTACCTCCAATTTATTCATTTTATTTTTATTTAATTTTAATGTATCATACTAACACATAATATTTGTGCATATTTATGTGGTACAGTATGATAATTGGATACATGTATACAATGTGTAATAATCAGGGTAATTAACATTTCTATCCCTTCAACTAATGATTATTTTTATGTGTCTGGAACATTCAAACTCTCCTAGTTATTTTGAAATATGGTATAGACTGTTGTAAATTATAGTTACCAAACTTAGTTTGCCCCTTCTAACTATATTTTGTTGCCCCTTTTATTACCTTTCTCCACTTCCTTCTTCCCCAACTCTTTATAGTCTCCATTGAAAACTATTTTACTATCTTCTTTGATGCGATCAAATTTCTTAGCTTTTGCAAGTGAATCAGAACATATGGTATTTATCTTTTGTGACTGGCTTTTTTCACTTAATATGTTGTTACCCATTTTCATCTACACTGAAGCAAATGACAGGAGTTTGTTCTCCTTTTATAAATGAATAATATTTCATTGTGTATATATGCAACATTTTTATGCATTCATTTGATGATGAACACTTTGTTTTATTCCACTTCCTGGCTTTTGTGACTAGTGCTGTAATAATCATAGGAACACAGGTATCTTCCTGATATAATGATTTCATTTCTTTTAGATGTATACTCAGAAATTGGATTGCTAGATCTTATGGTAAATCTACGTTTAATAATTTAAGAAGTTTCTCAACTGTTTCCTCTTCTGGTTATAGTAATTTACATTTTCACCAACAATGTGTGAATTTACCTTTATCCTCACCCCTGACAGCAATTATTATTTTTTGTCTTTTTGAAAATAGCCATTTAACTGGAGTGAGATGACATCTCATTATGGTTTTGATTTGCATACCCCTGATGATTACAGATATTGATCATTTTACTATATGCTTGGTCTTTTGTATGTCTTTTTTAAAGAAATATCCATTTGAATCATTTGCCATGTTTTAATTAATGTACTTGGTTTTTGGTGTTGAGTTGTTTGAGTTCCTTATATATACTGGGTATCAGATGAACCTTTTGAAAATATTTTCTCCCATTCTGCTGTTTTTCTATTCACTCTGTTGATTGTTTTCTTTGCTACACAGACACTTTTTCATCTGATATAATCCCATTTGTTTATATTTATTTTTGTTGTCTGTGCCCTTGGGGTCTTCTCCAAGAAAAGCTTTTCCTTGAGAGAAAAGGTGGTGGATTAGAGACAACCAGAAATTTCCTGCATCTCCACTAATCTGAAACAAAGCATCAGGTATGTAGCTGCATGGAGCAGTGATGGGTATGGAAAGGAAAATGACAAGAATAAACAGAAGATAGTTAGAGGCCATGTGAAATCCAGAAATATTGAACTTGAAATTCCTAAAAAAAAAAAAGAAGAACAGACCTTAGCTGAGAACACTAGGGAGGAGAATCACCCTGGGTGGTATTGTAAGCAAAAGAGAAAAGCAAAACAGCAAAGCCTTGGGCAAGCTCTACAGGTGCTCTACAGTATAGTTGGTACTTTGCAAAAATATAGTTTAAGATGGGGGATATGTGTCCCAGGCAGAAACAGATGTTGAAGAAGAGGTCCTCTGCATATCCGAGCTTGCTTACTAGTAAGTACCATGCAGGGAAAATCATCCTAGGAATGGTCTCATGAACTCTTTCAGCACTGGAGAGCACAAAACCCGCATTTTTGTAACTCCAAACTCCAAAGTCTTCTCCCTCTCAAGACTAAGTGAATGATCACCCTGAGAGTCATTTCTAAAGTTTGATTTGATATTTTTATGTATCTTTCATGTTTAAACTTAAGTATTGAACATATGAAATATAGTTATAATAACTTTTAATTACATTTTTTGTGGATCAGTTCTGTGACATTTCTGTGTTTTTTTTAATTAATTGATTATTCTTTACATTATAGATCCTATTTTTCTACTTCTGTGCATTACTGGGTATCACCCATTGGATGTAATACATTGTGAAATTTTATTTTGTTGGGTGGCAGATATATTTGCATTCATAAAAATATTCTTTGTTCTGAGACAGAGTTATCTTTTTGCATCTTATTTGATCCTTTTGCATCTTGTTTGTAACATTCCTTAGGCTAGGTCTGAGCAGCATTTAGTCTATTGATAATAATTTTCCACTATATTGAGTCAAGCTACTTCTAAGTATTCTATTTAATGCTATATGCATTATGAGATTTTCCTGTCTGACTTATGGGAACTAGGACTCCTTCTGGCTCTGTGTAAATGTTCGGTAATTCCATTATAATTATTTTGTATTTATCTCTCTCCCATCTCACCTGGTGTTTCACATATATTTTGTCACCAGCAGGAATGCTCTTTACATCTTCAGGCAGGAAAGTAGAAGTCAAAGACGTCTGAAGTATGACTCTACTCCCTATCGCTAAAGGGCGGGCCACGTGAAAATCATAAGAAATATTTCAAGCAGTCTCTATGTGTAAAGATAAGTCCCTAGCTGAAAGCTAGCAAAGATACAGAAACTTACTCCTACAACTGACAGTGAATGAGTTCTGAAAACCTGAATGAGCTTGTAAGCAGCAGACTTTTACCCCAGAGCCTCCACAAGTGAATGTCACCCAATCAATACAGTTTCCGTGTTGTAAATTCCAGAGAAGAGGACACAGATGAGCTGCACTGTACCTGGACTTCTGATCTACAGAACTGTGAGATAACAGAGCTGATAAATTTGTGGTAAGTTGTCATGGCATCAATAGAAAATTAATACTCCAAGAGGAGTATCTTGGTATTTTTCCACTTGAGCAATTTATGTTTTTTGTCTGGGCTTTAACATGATTATGGAGTGGTCTTGCTTTTATTTTGCTTTATCATGGCAACAGAATGGCATTGTCTAATGTTAATGTACTGTGAAATTGTTCATGTTAAATGAGGACAAACCAAGAATTTGTTGTGAGTGCCAGGAAAGCATGTAGTCACAGCAAGGCCTACCTGATAGTACCAGACCAGCTTCTGTATGTCAGGGGCTGTTTTTATTGTTGTTGTTTCTGTCATTTATTTTTCTCTTGTGTGGTGTATATGTGAATGTGTGTGTATGTGTGTGTGTGTGCTTTAAATGAATGATTCAATGAAATTACAGATCACTACATTCTATGGATCCTCGGGTTAATAAAAATCAAAAATGGGAAATCTTTCTTTGTTAAGGTATACTGTTAAGAAAACTGAATAGTTTTCAGGGAATAAAGGTCATTTTCAATGCTAAGTGTAATTAGAATATCTTTCAATTTTCTCCAGGGTAGAAAGTATAGGTACTAAAATTAATACAGTCGTAAGATCAGGCTCATAAAATCATTGATTCATATTTTAAAATCAATTTACTTATTTTTCATATCTAGCTAAAATCAGTTCTTATTTTTAACAAATACAGATGAATAATTGGAGAATATGTTTCTAATATTTTAAATAGATCTGTCTAGAGTCAGTATAATTTCTTTAAGACATGAGAGAAAAATATGCACTAGGTTATAGAGAGTCATTAAAATTTGTTACTTGGACTTACTGCCTCAGTTGTTTATTTATGATTATATGTTGTTAATTGGTACCAGATTATATGCAATACCTGTAAAGATACTGATTCTCCTTTTCCTACCGTGTAAAATGCCTTAGCACTCATAGACTCTCTATATCAGTTATTGGAGTTCCCTTTAATTTCTTAATACTCCAGGCACATCTTATAATTTACTGAGGCCTTTAGATCAGCCCCAGAACCATCATCATGTAATTCATTAACATTAAATATGGAATTAAGAGAGGACATACTAAGTTATGAGTACATTTTGTGAAGATTTTGTTCTATCTCCATTTGATAACAAATATAGAAACTTAAAAAATATTGTATCTCTGTCTGAGTATCTAGAATATGAAGGTATTAAACATTTTTAAATGATGATTAAGATGAAATTTAAGAATCACACACGCTGCCTTAATTTCTATATACCTTATATATATGTCTATAGTACAAGATTTCTTTTCACGATAAGAATGACTTTATCATTTATGAATTCCTTAGCCAAGTTAGTAACTGAAGCTAGTTTTATTAACTGTGTATAAAGTTCATAAGTTTACATACTCTCTTAGTTCATTCAGGCTGATATAACAAAATACCTTATACTGTGAAGGCTAAAAGCAACAGAAATTTATTTCTTATAGGTATGTAGGCTAGAAAATACAAGATAGCACATATTCAGTATCTCCACTCCCATGACCTAATCACCTCACAAAAGTCCCATGTCCTAGCACCAACTCTTTGGGGATTAGGATAACAACACATGTATTTTGACAAACACAAAAATTCAGTCCATATCATATACTAAATGAAGAATGAAATTTTTCTTTTCTACTTTACTAACATCTTCTAGTTCTAAAATACTATACTTTCTGTTCAATAAACTTCAGTTTCAACAAAAAAATAATAAACTATCCAAAGAAGAGAAAAAACATGCCCCTTAGTGGAAAGTTTATAGAGGGCATTGACTAAAAAATATCTTTTTGAAAACCTCCCTCCCAGCTTTTAAGCCTTGAATATTTTCATGCTTGACTCCATGACTTTCTCTTTAACTCAATTCCTGGCACAATCTTGAGAGGTTTCAAAATGCATTTAGAGATATCTTTGGTGGTACACAGTATAGGCTGAATGTTTCATTTTTGCCAGCCTAGTCAAAATAAAGTGGTATCTCAGGACAAGTTGAGCCCAGATGTGTATGGTGAAGAATGGATGGAGAAGGATGTTTGTGTCCAGAGAGCTTTGGCATGAGGTTCTTCTGGGTTCAGGGAGTATACCAACTTGTCAGTATTTTAACTTAGTATGATGGATGAATTTTCTTGACCTTGGGAGAGTATAAATTGGAACTCTAGACACACATGCGAGCAGTCCTCTAACTACAATTTCTCAGAAGAGACTATGCCCATAATTTTTCATGTTTTTGCATGCAGAGGCAACAGAGATGGATTTCTCAGTTGTTTCTCCTTATTAATATGACTCTTTCCAAACTTGAGGTTCCTGTTGAAGGCAGTTTACCAGTGGTGTAATGATTTTCATGTTTACACCATTCTTGTGTTGGCTGATGACTTATTTTTTGTGGGGAGGCATGGTCCTTGAATATTTCTTGGGATTTATCTGTGAGGTTACCAGGTCATTTTAAGTTTACTGAGTTTACTGCAAATAATTCTTATATCCATATTTTAATCTCAGAAGCTATTTACATTGAACAATTCTAGGTAACCATACTGTTGGAATACCAAAACATTTCTTTCAAGATGTTTACTATTTCATTATATTTGTCTAGAATCTGCTTTTGTATTTGGAATAAGATTGGAGTCCATTTTCCCCTTTTCAGATGGCAACATAGTTATCAGATGTATTTATTAACTCATTCTTTTTCACTAAGTCAAACTATTGTGTTTATTATAAATCACCCTATCACATGTTCTGGATTTAGTTCTGGTCCATCTTCTGTCCTATTCATCTACTTGTTTGTCTCCATAAGAACATATACTGATTAGATTCCAGTAGCTTCTGTATGGCCTAATGTATGACAACACAAGTCTCACATGAATATTCTTTTATTATGTAACTTTCTTAGCTAATATCAAGGATTTATTTTCAGAGAATTGTTTTACTCATTTTTTTTCAAAGAAGTGAGCCTCAGCACGTATTTTGTACACTTAATTGGAAAGAACTGAGAAGTCTGGTGGAGAAGTAGAAGGAGCATCATGTGCCAAGTCTTTTTCCCTCTCCTGGGCTTAGTTTCCACTTCTTTGCCCACTCTGGAGTCCCAGTCCAAGTTAGCTCAGCCTTTTAGTTTCTCCTAGAGCAATGGAGAACACCCAGTGATGAGCATCTGTTTATGTCCATATTGGTTAAGCACTGTTATTATTGCCACAGAAAAGAAAAGATTAAAGCGCAAAAGAGTGAAATAACACTCCCAAGGTCATCCAGTAGAGGTGGGCTGATGAACTCAGACAGTCTGACTCTAAAGCTTATGCTGTCAAATAGGCAACCTTGAAAATTACCACCCACAGAATATGTGAACTCCAGGATTAACTTCGACTACCCACCACAGACTAGAAGTTAACATACAAACATGAAAGCACTGCCATTAGAATGAGACACTAGAGCTTGTGGCTGTTTCCAACTGTTTACTATTCAAATTATATGTTGAATTTTTAAAATAAAGGAGGTACACCAAAGAGTTAACAGGTGGCTGCCTCTTAATAGGATTCTTGCAGAAAGACTGCTCTGAACTTTCTAATTCTGGCACAGTGATCATGTATCATATATTCTTGAGTGATTCAAAAATGTTATAAAATGTATAAATAATTTTTAAAATAAATTTAGTATGCTCATCTTATAGTTCACCATCAAATGCCTGGGTCTTCACAACACCAGTGACCTTCTCTTCCACTCCACAACATTTCTTCTATACTTGAAAGAATCCCATTTAACCAAAACCACTCTTAAATCTTCATAGTTCATTCAGTATCCATAGACTTTTACCTTCCATATTTCCCATTCATTTATTACATCTACACATGCTTTTTGATTTTATGTTCCTTGATCTCTTTATATGTTTTGGTTCATTATATTTATTACATTATATTATATTATATCACATACAGAGTATTAAATACTTCATCTACATTATCTTACTTAATTCTCATAGAAACCCTATGTATGAGGTAGATACTATAATTATCCCATATTAAATTGTAAGGAGTTCAAACAAGTAAGTGGAAAATTCTGGGTTTAATATTGATTTTATTTTTGTTGTTATATTTCATTTGTTTTCACTTTGCAATGCTAGAGATCAATCCAATGCCTCATGCATACTAAGTGTGTACTCTATCACTTAGCTTCATCGCCATCACTGAATATTGAATTTCTAATCATAAATAATGAGTATTTAATCTTAATGTTTACTACATTACTTACCCATTTTCCTTTCCTATGTACTTCTGCTTTTTCTCCTTCTCAGAAGAAATTTCAAAACTACAGTATTCTCTTTAAGACAACAGTTCATCTTGTAGTTTGAACCTTATAACAGAAGACTTCCTCTTACTTCACTGAGAAAACGGAGGTATCAAGTCACAATTTCCTCAAGCTTCTGTTTCTATAAATTTGTTCATATCTATAACCATTCCAATTATGATACATTCCTCCAGATTTGAAATTATTTCTCTAATTCTGGCCAAAGTTAACCCACTTACCATTAAATTTTTCTTTAAATAAATGTCAAAGAGTTGGTGGCCATTTATCCTTTATCTCTTCTTGGGTCACTAAATCTAAGCTTTTTGAAGGAATAGTCTTCATACAACATCTTCCCTTCCTTACCATTTCCTGGCTTCCTATTCTTCTTAAGCTCACAAATAGTCCTTTAATTGTCAAATCCAATGCATATTTTCTATTTGTTCTGGTGGTCTTCTCTCCTGTACTTGACATTTATGATATCTTCATTAATTGTTGTTCTTCCTTGATTTATGTGACCATTGAACTCACCAAATTTCTTCTCATGCATCTCTGACCATGACTTTTGTTTTTCATAATTTCCTCTTCCTCTTCTAGTCCTAAAAGTTCAACTCAGATATAAATAAATGCACACGATATCATGTCAATATAGAGGATGGGCCTTTAATTCAAGGGATTTCTTATTTTATTTATTATTCTCTGTTTGATTGAATGCCTCCTTCATATACTTGTAAACACTTTCAGAGTTGGTCTGTGTGTGACTCTTCCACAGTGTCTGGCAAGCAGTAAGACATAGGCTGATTAAGAGAACTAATTCTTATATTCAAAGCTTTGGATAAATTAGAGCATATATTTTCCTATAAGTTTGTATATCAAGTGGCATTTCTCATTTTCATTGTCCTAAACTATATTATCAACCCTTCTCTCATCTTAACATATTTAATTCTTATTACAACCCTGAAAGTTGGGAAAGAAATATTTAATCAATTTTATTTTATGTATAAGGAAAGACTAAAGAAGTTTGAATATTTTGACCATGGTAATATAGCTATCAAATACTGGATTCTCATTTAAAACCTTGATGACTCTTTTTGAATGCTTTTCTAATCCTCATTTGTTACTTCTAGCATCATTTCATTATTCATTATTATTGTTCATACAATAATGTAAGAGCAAAGCACTTGGCCATTTTCTAAATTCAAAATAACAAGGAAATATAAATAAAAGCAAGTGTTGAAAGAAACAGTCTAACTATATATTAAATGCTGCATATTTAAAAAAAACTTAGCTTGTGTGTTTTTGACTATGCTTTTAAAAATAAATCTTAATCTAAAATGTGACAAAATAAGTGTACAAAATTTTAAAACAACCTCAAACAAAAGATTTCAAAAAGCAGCAACCAAAAATAGTAAAGAGTAGATATCAATGTGTTGCTAGGAATTATATGCCTTTGTGAAATTTTCTAGTTTTAAAATGTCCTATGTACAATTTAGAATATTAAATTTCAAAGCACATAAGCTAAAATAATTGCATATTAAAGATCACTGACAGCTACTAAACTGTACATTAACTTTAAGAGGTACCAGATAAATGAACTTTATTTAGATATTTTAATAGAAGCCCCAGGGAGTTGCCATATAGAACCTGAACAAAGTATTTTGTCATTTGTAGTTCCTAGTGATTTAAGCTTATAACTCACACAAAGGAAAATATTTTTAAGGCATAGTAATATTTCATTTAATATCTGAGGAAAGAATGTTCTGATAGTGGTAAAATGTGTCCAGCATAAATGACTTCAGCATGATTATTTAAACATTGACCATAGCCAACCTAACATTTTAATTATATAGGAAAGTAGACCCAGCCCCCCCCCAAAAACAAAGCCTGAGATATAAGAATGACTAAAACCCAGGTGAATTACTAATAAGCTTCGTAAATGCTGATTAATATAATTTATACATCTCTGACTATATATTCAGTTAATTTTATTCTTCAGGCAATAATGGTCGGGAGAACAGATATTTTTTCATTCATTCAATTCCACATTCATTTATTCGTCAACTTCTTACATAGTGCTTACCACATGCCAGTCATTTTTCCAGGCCTATAGTGATACAATTACGTATACAATAGTACCCTCAAGTATAAATAAATAAATAAATATCTTTATGTGTGTGCATCTGTGGCAGGTGATAAGTGCTACAAAGGTTCTCAGGAAATGACTTGTCTGAGGAGGTATCATTTTAGCAGAAATGCGAAGAAAATGAAGCAGCAAGGAGAACAGAGTTTTTGGCAAGGGGAGCAGTAAGTACAAAATGCAGGAGAATGATTTTTATATAGTAGAAAGAGAAATTACCCAGGGGTGGTGTAATATAGATGATGATGCAGAAGCAGGCATAGGCTAGGTTAAATTGGACATTATAGACCAATGAATAGACTTTGTATTTTCTTCTAAATGTTATGGTACATGATTGTAGGGTTTTGAGTATGAGCATCACATTATTAGAGTATTCAAATGTTCAAATTTTATTTCACGAATCAATCAATTAAATATATTAATAGATTTATATGAATACAGGTAACAAAGAGTAAGAAATTTTATAGGAAACAAGATGTCTTTCCAAAAAACTGTTAGAACTAATGAACAAATTCATTAAAGTTTACATATACAAAATTAATTTTTGATACACTAGAACATCAAAAGAATAAACTACTTAGAAATAAATTTAACAAATCAAGTGAAAGATCTTTACAGTGAAAACTATAAAACATTGATGAAACAAATTAAGGACATAAATAAGTGAAAAGGTATTCCATGCTTCACAGATAGTAGGAATAATGTTAAAATGTCTATATTCATTCATTTTCTGTTACTATAATGAAATACCTGAGGCAGACTAATTCCATAAAGAAAAGATTATTTAGCTCACAGTTTTAGAAGCTGAAAGTTCAAATAGCATGGTGTAAACTCTGGCAAAAGTTCTCTTAGGTTATATTACCTCATGGCAGATTGCAATGTTTAGAGTATGTGGGATGAAAGATTCCATCATCAAGCAGGAAGCCATAGAGCCTGGGATCCCACAGTCCTTTCTGAGACCAGACCAAATGATCTAAAAGCCTCCGACTAAACTCAATCTCCAAAAGTTTCATTACCTCCTAAATTGCCATACTGGGACCAAGCCTCCAACACATGAAACTTTGAAAGACACAATTAAACCATATCCAAACCAAAGTAATATCTGTATTACCCAAGTGATTTACAGATTCAGTGTAATCCCTACCAAAATAGCAATGTCATATTTCACAGAAATTGGAAGAGCAATCTTAAAATTCATACAGAACCACAAAGACATTGAGTAGTCAAAGAATTTTTGAACAAGAAAAACAAAGATACAGATACTACACTTTCTGATTTCAAAATATATAGTAATCAAAATGATATAATACTCAAAATAAAAAAACAGACATATAGACAATTGAACCAGAATGGAGAACCCAAAAATAAATCCACACATTTACAGTCAAGTCATCTTCAACAAGCATGCCTACTACATACAATGGGAAAAGGGTGGCCCTGAATAAACATTTCCCTGAAGAAGACGAAGAGCCAACAGGCATATGAAAAAGGTGCTCAAAATCACTAGTCACAACAGAAATGCAAATCAAAATCACAATGAGATATCACCTCACCTATTATGGTGGTTATTATCAGAAAGGGGAAAGATAAAAAGTGTTGGGGATATAGAGGAAAGGCAGCTCTTATATACTGTTGGTGGTATAGTAAATTAGCACACACATTATAGAAAACAATATGGGAGTTCCTCAAAATGTTAAAACTAGAGGGAGCATATGACACAGCAATTACACTTCTGGATATATACCCATACCAAGAATTTAAGTAAATGCATTTCCAAGGCATTTAAAGCAATCCTACCTTAAAGTTTTAAGGCATTAAGATTTCTTTTAGGTTTTTTTCTCTTTTTTCCAGTGATATTTATTTTGATTTTGAGTTATCAATGTCTTGCCACTGTTGTACTCTTATCTAAATATATAGAATATTTTTAGATAATGGCACAGTTTTAGGAAGTTTTATCTTTGAACTCTGCTTTTTCTTTTTCCCCTCTCAGAATGGAAACATTAAGAAGTAGTAAGCAATCTTACTGCTGTTGAAATGAATTCCAGCTACTCTCAGTACTAATGAAGTGGAAAAGAAAACCAAATAAACCACTTCTCTATACAGAAAACAAATTGTCTTTTATTAAAAAATTAAAATTTCCCCAAAGATGTTATATATTAGCCTAACTTACCTTCAGACCATGGCATGATGTACAGTACAATCTTCTAAATGTTTTACATGTTTCATGTCTCATTTCCTGTCAGATAAACTCTGTTATGTGGTTAATATTAGAAGAAACCCTTCTTGAGGATAAGACTATTGTCTTCTTTACCACAGAGTCTCAGTGTTAATTAAGAGTGCCTAAAACATAACAGGTGATCATAAGTATATATTAAGTGAATGATTGAATTTTGATTATGCAAACTAAAAAGCTGGGGCACAGACATTTTAAGAGAGTTTCTCAAGTTTATATAGCACATGCATTGCACAGTCAGGACTCAACCAAGTTCTATCCAACTCAACAGCCCTTTGCAATATTTATTTTGCCTCTGAGAAATCTACCAATCTCACTTTGTGATAGGTTCCCCAGTCTGACAATCCTACAGTACTAATTTAATTTCTGATGTCAGGTTTCTATGGTCACTTTCCTTACCTGACTATTCTTAAGTTCTCCGTCCTCTAGTAAAGTCTTTAAGTTAATAAAACCAATTTTTTTCTTCCTGATATTTTTTTGGCACCAGAAAATATTTTCAAAATTTGGCAACACTAGTAACCCACAGGGTCATTTTGCAGAAAATTTCTAGAGTATTAACTAAGAATCCAAAGTATACAGACATATCTAAACTGAACACAGATGTTATTTGATAACCATAAGTAGCACATCTAGAGAACATATACTAAAATTACTTCTTGGGAATGTAGTATGATTTGTTAGCTGATTTATTCTACTTTTTGTGATTTTAGACATTTAGAAAAATGGAAGCTTTTAGGATTTAAAAAACATAATAAGACCAGTAGAAAAAATTATAGACATTTATGTTTTGAAAAAATATTTGGGAAAAATCTCATCAAATTCTATTAACTTTAAAGGAATGAATTTCATTTTGTGAGGTAGAAAGTTGGTCACCAGAACTTAATGTTACTATACAAATACTTGGTAATATCATGCCGATTTGAAAATATCCATCTACTCTCCATTTATAGTGCTACTGTTCTAATTAGAGGGTCCCAAAAAACTCTCATTGACACTACAATATTATCTTCACAGGACTTCTTGCTTCTACTTTTCCATTGATTTTCCACACAATAGAAAAAAATATTTTCAAATGGTATTGTGATACTATTTCCGTGGAAAATATTTCAAAGGCTTCTCATTAAAATGATAATAAAATACAAGCTCTCTATTAACAGGTCTTAACATGACCTGGCCCCTATAATTCCAATTTCTTTTCTTATAATCCTCTTTCTTTCTCCATTATAGTTATTAAATATGCCTTATAAGGCTTAAATATGCCAAATATATTCCATCATCTTACTGTTCCATTTTCTGTCATATTTCCTGGAAAAGTCTCAGAATTTCATTTGATCAATTGTTTATCATCATTTAAGCTAGCAAATCTTCCTTTACCAACCTAACTGAAGTTGACCTCTACCTCCAGTCACTTTTTCCATTTGCTTTATTTTATTTGCTTTGCAATACTTTTTGCTATCTAAATTACATTTACAATTGTGTTTGGTCAGCCGCCACTAGAATGTAAAACATAGAATGTTAAAGATTCTCCCCATTTGCTCAATACTGTAGTCCTAGCACATAAAAGAGTGTCACAAAATAGGTTAGCCAAAATAATAAATATATGTTGAATGAAAGAAAGAATTTTAGGATTTATCAGTTTGATCTCAGTCAAGATCAAATTCTCTCTTGGAGCTAGGCACAGCTCTGTCTTTGATAAAGAGGAAAAGGCAACATAAATGATTACTGGGTACCTGAGAAGATGTGGGGAAAGATAGAGATATGCATTCCCTATCATTAAAATAAGGAATGAATACAGAAGCTAGGGTGCTGGTGATATTTTTCTTAATTTACTATTATTATATTGAATAAATCTATCCATGATGATGTAACGTGCCATTAAGACACTCCCATCAAGTTAGATGTAGTGTCACATGACCATAGGCCCAGCTAATTGACAGGCTGAGGCAAAAAGATGTGGTGAGTCCAGGAGTTCAATGACTGGGGAACAGAGTGAGGTAGAAGAAGGGAGAGATAGAAGAGGAACAGAAGCAGGAAGAGGTAGAGGAAGAAGAGGAAGAAAGAATATTCCCCAAAAGAAAGAAGATGAATTTTGATAAGAGAGGTTATTGATATATGAGAACTGTCCAATAACATATCTTAATCAAGCGTTAGGAAGCTGTAGCTCATATATCCTATACATGTTTATTTATTTAGTTGTTTTTGAGGATTTTCTTACACTGAGGGTTGAACTTAGGGCTTGAACTCTACCATTTAAGCCATGCTGTCTGTTCCTTTGCTTTTATTTCTTTTTACACATGGGGGGTCTCATGCTTTAGCTATGGTCAGTCTTGGACCATAATGTTTTGACCTCTGCCTCCAAAGTAGCTGGGATTACACTCATGAACCACCACATCCAGCTTGCTTTTTGAGATAGGGTGTCACTAACTTTTACCCTGACTGGCCCCAAACTGTAATCCTATCTCCATCTTCTAAGTAGCTAGGATTATAGGAGTATATCTTCAGGCATGGCACTTAGTCCATAAATGTTTTTGTCAGTAAAATTTTCTTTAGCCAGAGACTGTATGTACAGAAGAGCCTAAAATACTTCGTATACTACCCTTTATATAAAAAACACTTTCTGATTCCTGGTCTATAACAAGAAGTCACAACAGATCACATTACCAGGCTATAAGAATGGGTCTTAGAAATGTGGAGAGTAGAAATGGGGAAAAAAGCCATGATAGGACATTAAATAATAAATCAAAAGTCTTAGAGAATTAAGTATGCAAGAGTATATATATTATTTAAGTCCAAAAATCCCACTAGATGATTAGGTTCCATGGGAGGGCCCAGAGGAGACTCCATTTATAACAATAAAGTGCTTTCTGGTGAGAAGGATACTAGCATCATCAAGAAGCATAGTGGTCACAGTGGGAGACACCATTACAGAATGGGCTTCCTGCTTTACTAAAAGAAGCAAGGCCAGATCAATCATGAGAAGCAAATTAAGACCAGCATGAGAGGGGGATGTGACATGCAGAGAAAAATGGATATGGTTCATAGAATACTGAGCTCTAAGAATTGAATATATGGGCAACACACAAAGTTACTGTTTAATTATAAAGCTAAAAAATCAAGGTTATCTGAGGACACTTACCTCAACAAAATTGTTATACTCATTTTCCACTTTCTAGAACTGAGCCCATTGTCTGAACAAAATTTCAGGTCCCCACGAGGAAGGAACTTACAAAGCCATGACAAGTAGACATAGTAATGATGCCACCAATCCTTCCTCAAACAGGCCTATGGCCATTTTCTTGAATAAGAGTATATTATGTGTAGGAGAACACCAAACATTTAGAGAACTGATAGACACAGGGTTTGAATTGACATTGATATTCAGAAAAAAAATGTCATTTGTAGCCCACCAAATGGAGTGAGGATACGTGGTAATCAGGTAATAAATTGAGGAGTCCTGAACTTCTCAGTGAGTCTACATCCTATCAGCAGTTTATCTCCATGTTTCATGCATGTATAATTTGAATGACATTGTCAAAGATTGGCAGAACTCCTGTATTTTTTCCTTGGGTTAGAGCTGCTGTAGTGGAGAAAGCTGAACGGAAGTCTATGAACCTGTCTATTTTCTACCAAGACACAATAGTAAAACATATACCTAAAGGATACAAGTGTGACTGTCTCTATTATATCTCCATTTAACTCAGTAGTCTGAGTTTGGCTCATACAAAAGCTAGTCAGATCCTAAAGAATGAGTCGACTATGACAAACTCATCTGTGTACTATCTCCATTTCTAGATACTTTACCAGATTTGAAATTTTTACTAGAACAGATTAACATGGATTTAGGTACCTCATATATGTCCATAAATCTAACAATGTGTTCTTTTCAATCCTAATCATAAAAGAGGATAGAAATAGATCTTGTTCATTTGAGATGGACCACAGCACACACTTATAGTGTTTCCTTATAGCTTTTTAAACTCTTCTCTTTCTTATCATAAACTAATCTGAAGATATCTGGACAATCTGACATGCTGTAAAATATCATTTATGCATGTTAGTCAAGCTGGGTGAACCAGAAGTAGCAAATGTGCTGGAGGTCTTAATAGGGCACACACTTTCCAGAGTAAGAAAGATAAAACCTGCAAAGATTGAAGAGGCTACTATATCAGTGAGTTTTAGATAACCCAGTGGTTTGAAGCATGTCAAAATATTATCTCCAATATAAAGGGAAAATTATTGCAACCCACATTTCCAACCATTAATGGAAGGAAGAAAAAATCTTACCATGATTCTTCAGGATCTGTACAGCACATATTATACATTTTGGAATACTGCTATGATACGTGTACCAGGTGACAGAAAAGTCTGCAGCACTGGATGAACTTCAGAGCAGGAATGTACTCTGTAGCAGGTCTAGGTTGTATGTAAGAAACCTTCCCACTTGTGAACTGGAAGACTTTATAGTATTATAAGTATTTGTTGTGATAAACTCTCCATGTGAAGTTTATGGCAAATTCCAATAGGGGAATAAACCATGAGGCCTAGAAACATACCCACCTACCAATGTCATCTGTCACTGGCTCCATGGTGAAGGAGTATCATGAATCAGCTAGTAAAGAAGTTCAGTTCACAGATGGCATGACTTGGCAAGTGGATGGAAGCAAAAACATTGCATGTGATATTAAAATCCTACTTGATGCTTAAAAGATATCATGAAAAGGAATCATCCTTACTTTGAGTGTCAGGCACAACACTGGGTTAGCCACTTGCATGGAAGTAGAAATGGCCTGTAATTAGAAATCATGTGTATTCATAGGTAGTGGATAATACTGTGGCTAATTGGTCATGTACCTGAAAAAAGAAAGATCAGAAGATTAAGAACAAGGTGGCTTAAGGAAGTATAATGCAGATGGTCTTATTGGAATGATAACAAACTGTGAAGATGTTTTTATTTCATGTGACACCATTCAGAATGCACTCATTGCAAAAGTGACAGTAAATAACCAAATAGAATAAGGTAGTCCGTTAATAGCAACAAGTATCTGCCATCACTCACATAGTACTAGAACAATGAACAGATAAAGAGTACCCATGGTGACTAACAGTATAAGCTGTCAAACACCAAAGGTGATATTACAACTGCTTATCCCAAATGTCTAACATACCAACTGTAGGGACCATTGCTGAGTCAATGATATGGCCTTATCCCATGAGACTAGTCAGCACTTGGTGATAACTTGAATACACTGATTCATCGTGATAGAAAATGACATATATTCTGGGTAAATGACTACCTTTTCTGTCTATAAATCCAGAAGCAGAAGCTTATTGAATGTTTGATTCACAGATATTTAACGTCACCTAATAATTTTCAGACCAATGGACTGACTGCATTACAGAAAAGAAAGTGCCAGAGGGTACCTGGTTCTAATTACACACACCACTGCCCAGAAGATGCCAATGCAATAGAACAAAGTATCAACCAATTAAATTCACAGCTGAGGCAGCAGTTTGAAGATCTTAACCTTGTGAGAAAAGAATGGTGCTATCTTCTAAAACACAATGAATATTCTAAAGTAATAACCAATGTGTGGCTGTTTTGATGTCTTTGATAGTACAAAAACTTGAATCTACATCTCCCAAAATGATAGCCTTGAATTCTGCAGATGTAGGGGTCTTGGCTCCCACATAAAAATACAGCTACCCAGAAACAGAGAAAAAATACAATTTAAATTTCAAGCCATAATTGATATCTTGGGTCTGCTAATAGGTCATCAAGCAAGGAAAGCCATCAGGCCAGGTAATTGACACTAATCATCGAGGACAGAATAAGGGTACTATTATTCAATGTGTACAAAGAATATGTTTTCATTTGGGTGACCAAAATGGTATCTTTTTGGAATTCATTTGCCCAATTTTGAAGGTAAGGGATCAAAAATGGTAGGCATAGTCTCCGAAGATGAGTAGAAGTACAGACACCAGATGAATGAGGATTTAGGTCATCTAATAAGGAAATCATTTAAGCCAGAAGAGGTGCTAGTGAGAGATATCTAAAATGCAAAATATATAAGTTGACACATTTAAAAATAGTTCATTCAATCCTATGCTTGCAGGATAATTTTACATAGGGAGAAAGGATTAAATTTACAAGTAACAATGATCATTGTTCTCATGTAAATATTAATGGAGACCAAGTTAATATCTGTTACCTATTCATGAATATCTATCCATATTTGGATTTTATTCCTCTGTAACTAATGCTGGTAATAGTAACATTAGTAACAATTATCATTTTTTAGCAGTATAACAAAAAAGAAGATCACCTACATTTTTTCCTGTTTATTATTTGTTATTATTGTACTGGGGATACATTGTGACATTTACAAAAGTTTTTATAGTATATCATAGTTGAATTCACCCCCTCTATCATTCTCTTTAATCCTGATCCCCCTATAATTGGAATAGTTTCAACAGACCTCGTTTTTCCACATACGTGCATGCGTACATAATTTTTCCACTATATTAACCCTTCTATGCACTTTTGCATTTCTGATTTTACTGATTTGGGTTTTTTCTCTCCTTATTTTAGTCAGTTTTGCCAGGGGTCTGCCAATCATATTTATTTTTTCAAAGAAACAGCTTTTTGTTTCATTGATTCTTTTTAAGGTTTTTTTTTATTTGTGTTTCATTGATTTCAGCTCTTATTTTAATTATTTCTCTCCTTCTGCTTGCTTTGGTATTTGCTTGTTCTTGTTTTTCTAGGAGTGAGCTGTAGTATTAGGTCATTGATTTGAGATCTTTCTTTCCTTTCAATATATGCACTCATGGCTATAAACTTTCCTCTTAGGACTGCCTTTGCTGTGTCCCATAGGTTCTGGTAAGTTGTGTTTTCATTTTCCAGGAACATTTTAATTTCCTTTTTTATTTCATCAATTATCCTTGATCATTGAGCAATGTGTTGCTCAGCTTTCAATTGTTTGCATATTTTTTACTGACATTTTTGTTGTTGATTTCAAGTTTTAATGAATTGTGGTCAAATAGAGTACATGGGATATTTTTTCTATTTTCTTATATTTGCTGAGGGTTGCACTGTGCCCTAAGATATGATCAATTTTAGAGAAGGTTCCATGGGCTGCTGAGAAGAATATTTATTGTGCAGAAGTTGAAGGAAATATTCTGTAGATATCAGCTAGGTCCTTTTGATCTATGGTGTGATTTATTTCTAGGATTTCTTTATTGATTTTTGTTTGGATGACCTATCTATTGGTGATGGGGGGGGTATTAAGGTCTCTCACTACCATGGTGTTGGAGTTTATGTATGTTTTTAGGTCCTTCAGAGTATGTTTGATGAAATTGGGTGCATTGACATTTGGTGCATATAGGTTGATAACTGTTATTTCCTTTTGGTGTATTTCCCCTTTTATTAGTATGGAGTGTCCTTCTGAATCTTGTTTGATCAATGTAAGTTTGAAGTCTACTTTGTCCAAGATAAGTATTGTTACCCCTGCCTGTTTTCGGGGACTATTGACGTGGTAAATCTTCTTCCAGCCTTTCACTCTCAGCCAGTGCTTATTTCTGGGTATCTTGTAGGCAGCAGATTGTTGGATCTTCCTTTTTAATCCAGTTTGCCAATCGGTGTCTTTTCATCAGGGAATTTAGTCCATTAACATTCAGTGTTAGTATTTCTAACTACATGGTGATCCCTGTCATGTAGTTGTCTTTGTTGATTAAGGGTTTGTTTGTGTGTAGCTGAGTCAGTGTTACTCTTTACTTTCTTGCCTTTTCTTCTCTTGTGGTTTGGTACTGCATGTACTTTCATTGTTTTGTTTGCTTTCATTTTCTGTGTGCAGAATTCCTTGAAGAATCTTTTGTAGTGGTGGCTTGGTGGTCACATATTGTTTTAGTTTCTGCTTATCATGGATGATTTTTATTGTTCTATTTTGAACGATAGTTTTGCTGGGTAGAGTATCCTATGACTGAAGTTATTTTCATTCAGTGCCTGGAAGACCTCACTCCATGCTCTTCTTGATTTTAAGGTTTCTGTTGAGAAGTCTGCTGTAATTTTGATGGGTTTACCTTTGTATGTTATTTGTTTTTTCTCTCTTACAGCCTTCAGGATTCTTTCTCTAATCTCTGTACTTGTTATTTTAATGATAATACATTGTTGGGTAGTTCTATTTTGGTCAGATCTGTTTGGTGTTCTGGAGGCTTCCACTATCTGAATGGGCATAGTTTTCTCTAGATTTGGGAAATTTTCTGTGATTATTTTGTTGAATATATTATGCATTCCTTTTGCTTGCACCTCTTTTCCTTCAATGCCCATGATTTTGGGCATTGGTCTTTTGATTGAGTTGGTGAGTTCTTGAATTTTCTTTTCACAGGTCTTGAGTTGTTTAACTAATAGTTTTTCAGTTTTTCCTTTAATTGCCACTTCATCTTCAAGTTCTGAGATTCTGTCTTCTGTTTGTTGTATTCTTCTGGAATGGCCTTCCATTTTATTTTATTTTGTATTTCTCTTTCATTCTTTTTTCTGTGGTCTTCCATATCGTGGGTTACTTCCTCTTTAATATTTTCAATTTTTGCCCTTAATTCACTTATCTCTCTGTTTATGATGATCTCTGTTTCAGTTTGGTGCTTATTTAGGGCTCCTATGATTTCATTTATTTGTTTCTGTGTTTTGTCATATTCTTTATTTTTGTTGTCTTGGAATTTCTTGAGTGCCTCCTGTACGTTTTGGTTGACCATGTCTAGCAACATCTTTATGAAATTCTCATTAATTACTTGTAGGATTTCTTCTTTCAGAACGTTCTTGTGGGCTTCTTTAGGTTCCTTAGTATAGTTTATCTTTGTTCTGCTAGAGTCTGGATCTAGGTATCCGTTTTCTTCATTTCACTCTAAATCCTATACTACTTTGTTTTTGGGGGGAGAATCCCTTTTTCATCTGCCCATATTTCCACTAGGTACCACTTCTGTCCCTGGACTATGTGTAATTTAGTATCAGCTGTGTTACAATATTAATACTAACCAAACCAAGAGAGAAGGAGAAAAAAGAGAAGAAGAAAGAAAAATAAAAGAAAAAAAGAAGAGAGGAAAGAAGTGAAAAAATGGGAGAGATGGTGGGTGATCAAACGTCAAACCAGACAACCAAACCCTTAAAGAAGGGGAAAAAAGAAAAAAAATCACCAGTTCTGGAACAGTAGAATTGCAGTCTTAGTTGTTCTGATGTTACTCCTTTAGATTCCAGTTCTGTCTATCTGTGTCTCTTAGGTAGGTTTGGAACACTCCTGTGGTGGCCTGAGTGGGAGTCTTGTGGAGCAATAATCTGGCAAGCCTGTAGAGCTGGGGCTCAGCATGGAGTGAGGGGTGGAGATCCTGGCAGAATGGAGGATGTGGCTATCTCATGTGGAGCTGGTGCCCAGTGGGGCCCATGGGGCCGGTATCCCTGCAGAGCATGTGCCTCATGGGCTGGTGGCCCAAGGGGCGGGGTTCCTAGTGGGGTGTGGATCTGGTGCAAGGCTGGGGCCCTGCATGGCCTGAGGGGCAGAGAGCCTGTCAGAGTGGAGCAGCAGCTCCACAGGCCTATGGGGTGGGGACTTGGCAGGCTGGCTGTTCTTTTAGTAGATAAGTGGCATGGAGAAGCTTCTCATGACTGAGGGATTTAGAATGCCATACTTTCTGCTCTCCCTGGTGCTTAACCTCAGCCATGGGTGTCTCCTGCATGTCAGCAAAGTCCCTGGTTCACGGCACTCACATGGTCTGCAGCTGTGTCCCAGGTGCCATCTTGGATCTTCCTCCTCCAGTTTTGAAAAAGAAAAAAATGACATTTTTGTTTGTTTAAGATACAGGGTGTTTCATTGTGACATATCCATGTATATATGTATTATAGCCCACATTGGTTTGTCCTTTCATATTTATACTGACTTACTTAGGAACATGAGTTGTCATCATTTTTAGTTAATCAGTTAGAAAACTAAGATGCAAAGAGTTTAAATTCCACAGTCATACAATAAGTAATGATAGATACAGAGCTATAATCCACATCTTTGAATTATAATTCCGTACCTTTTCTATTCTGCCACAATGCTTCATACCAGATCACCTTTGCCTATTGTCCATTAATGTTCATGTATGTATTAAAAATAGCAACAGCTAATGCTTAATCAGTACTGTCCATATACCAGCCAATCTTCTAAGCAATTTTAATATAGAAATGTGGGGTTTTTATGACAAAATATGATGAAAGTTTTATTATTATCATTAGATTGCAGATAAAGAAAATGATGCACAGAAAGATTAAGTAAATTGCCCAAATTCACATAGCTTGAGAGGGATTAAGTAACTTGCTAAAATTTCAAACTCTGAGACCCTAGTACCAAAGTAAATTCCTAACACTGTGCTATCATGAATTCATTCAACAAATATAGAGTAGGAAGCCAAGAACCCTTTACTCTCTTTGACATACATTTTATTAAAAGTCAGAAACATGTATATACTTAAACCATAATTAATTTTTGTTTCCAATTCTGGACTCTGGCTCTATTGCTTGAAGCCAGTCTCCAGAGTAATATTCATCACTCATTTTTCCATCCTCACTTACCTACTCACTTTGCTTATTTGGGACATTCAGCTTTTATGACCCATTCTGTAGGGTGCCTTTTCTGAATCCCAAACCTGGACTAGGTTGTCCTCCTATGTGTCCCCAAAGGACACTATGTGTACACCTGTCAGAATGGGTCATATCCATTTGTAATTGCATGTTACTTGTCTTTCACATTAGACTCTAAAATCTTTTATATTTGGGATTGTTCTTTATTTAACTTTGAATTCCCCACAGCCTAATAACAGTCATGGTTTATAGAGATAATGTACTAAATGCCTGTTGATTTCATAGTTTCCCATAGAGTTTTATCACTTATAAATCTAATTAGAAAGGTAGGTATAATGTTTGGCACAGTGCCTGACCCATAGTTCATTCCAACAACAGCGTGTAATTGAATGGAACCAAGTAAGAGTAATAAATGATTCATAAAAGTCTATGACTCAGTAATTTATTGAGAGATAGCAGGCACACATCAATTTATTGGAAGATGGTAGGCACAATGTATCTAGTAACTAAAAGGAAAGGTATGCCAGTAGAAATATGTAGGAAACATCTGGTTGTTAACAGGACATGTTTCTGCATACAATATCTAAAAATACTTTTGAATAAAGTGGAAAAGTATATGTAATGTGTAATGGATGGCCCACATCAAAAATTTTTTTTTCATACATCCCACAAATATATATTAATATAGTTTTCTTAATACATTCAATATCAGTGCTGCTTTTGTTTATGGAGAATGAGGGAAACCAATCTAAAAATACATGTTCAAAGTATATTTTTCCCTATGCTATTTATTCAAATACTCAGTAGTAGAATAAACATGCAGAATCTAAAGAACAAAAGTAAAACCAAGTTCAGCAATTTTATAGAGAATAGTATCAATATTGGCTCACACCCAATTCATTCAGGTTTTAAACAATAAAGTGTTTTACCTGAATTATGTTGAAGAATAGATAAAACTTTGCCTTACAATAGAAAAATACATTAATAATATGACAAATACCATGTAAAATAATTGGACGAACTGACTATGTTTTTCTACTTGCTATCAAGCAATCATTTTGCTGACTTTAAAAATAACACAATGGAAACACATATGCATGACCTTTAGAGTTTGCTTGGTATTCACATAGCCTCTATCTGTAAGAAAATTCATTCTTCTTACTAGCCCTGTTCTAATGAGCACATGATGATCAGAGGTTAAATATGGCAAATGCAATGATCACCAAATTTTCTCTCATACACAAATATGGACAGCTGTTGTGAGAAGACCATGAAAATATCTATAAAAGCTACAGCAGAACATAATCAAAATTTACATGTGTTCTAACAGGCCTAGACAAAAAGAACAGAATTTTTATATGAACAGTGCTTCACATAGGTCTAGCCACACAGTTGCTTAGGAAATATTTTAACTTGACTTAGTTAACTACTTAGAGACAAATCAACATATATCTGATTGATATTTTTATGACAAATAACATATTGTTGTTAGTGCCAAAAAGTGTTTATTTTTATTTATGTGTACTCTTAAGTGTCTCTATAATTTTCTTTATTTTTGTCTTCATTGTTAAATTCTCATCTTTTTCTTCTGTCTCAACAGAAGACACTTTTACTCTATGTTTAGTTTTAGCTTTCTCTCTCAGATTCCTGAATACTCTTAAGTGGATTCTTGTATTTTTTTTTCTTTTCCAGACAATGGATTTATGTTCTATTATTAGTCATAGAAGTCAAGTTATTAGGGCCTCTCCAGTTGTACAACATAAGTAAGTGGTTGAAGGCAGAGTAGGTGCTAGTCTTGAGAATACTTATGACAAACTATTATATCTATGTGAAAGATCTGAAGGAAAAATATCATGTTCTCAGACCTTGCCACATTCAAGTGGAGACCCTCTACTAGTCACAGGGATCAAAATTCATTTGGATCATCAGTGCAGGTCACCTATAGGTTTATGTGGGTCAAAATAATGGGAAGCCTTTTCAAATACAAAAATAAGGCAAAGAAATTCAACACTTGCTGGAGGAAACTTATAGACCTCAACAAAATAAGGCTACTTACAGAACCCCAAACCCCTCAATTTCACTTTAGCATTTATAGAAAGTCAAGCTCAACACTCAACTGTTTTTTCATGAATCCCCAAAGTATCAAGAAAAATAAGGCTCTCTCTCTCTCTCTCTCTCTCTCTCTCCTCTCAATAATAGGAAAATAATAAAAAATGGAAGAGGAGAAATAATGATTCACTAATTAACGATAGCAGAATAAAAGAAAATTATTCTAAAATAAAGAAAAACCTAAGTGTAGATTGAAAAACTGTACTGAACAACCAGTAGAATTCATGAGAAAGTAACAATATAGATATACCCTGGTAAACTGTCTGACTTCAGACACAGGAGAAAATATTGCCAGATTCCCAAGATGGAGAGTAGCCTACTTACAAAGAAATAAAATCAGGTCTATGGCCTATCTACAGACCCCTACCTAATCTATAGACCACTGACAAAAAAGGTTTATAACCAATGATTACTATGCTCAGCCAAATTTCACTCATCTTCATAGGCAAAACAAAAAAGATTTTGAATCATTTAAAGGATTTAAAATTGTTAATGTGCCCCAATCTTTGAAAGCATGTGAAAAAGTATTTTAACTAAACAAGATGTTGGAACAGAGAAATTAAGAGAGAAAGATCAATATAGGGAAAAATAAGTAATAAATATATTTATAAGATTCAGTATTTGTAATTTAGGTGAAAGCATCTGTATTACCCAGACATTTTCATCACTGTGATAAATGACTTAAAGAAGCAAATTAAGGAAGAAAGATATATTTTTGTTCATGGTTTCACAAGTTTCAGTTCATGAACTGCTTATTCAATGGCTATGAGCCTGTGATAAGGCAGAGCATTATGGTGGAAGAACAAAGTTACCCCTTTTGTGGCAGCAGAGAGACAGAGACAGAGAGAGAAAAAAAGGGACCAACCATAAGAAACCCTTCAAAATTGTGGTTCGGTTGACCTATTTTTACTCCAACTAAGCCCCACCTCCAACATTTCCAATTTTTAACACAGTACCACCAATTAGGGGCCAAGCATTCAACACACGAACCTGTAAGGGACATTTACATTTAAATCATAATAGTTTCTAACATAATTGAGAATTCATAGCATAAAATTTAAACGGGATTCTAAGAACACAAAAGGAAACAAAAAGGAAAATCACCTATAACCAATTTTTAAAAACTATTTTTCCTTTACACCAATTTAGGGTAATGAAGTAAAACATCTCTCAGAAGTATTTCTAAAAATTTAAGCTTCATCTAGAATGCAGTAATGGACATTTTAGCAAAATTTTGACTTATTATACTTTTGGTATAAAAGTGACAGTCACTTAAGAATGGAAAAATAACCATCTGTAGAATGTAAAACATCACAGAATGTAAATTTAACCAGAGGGGAAAAAAGTAATAAACAAAATCTTGATCAATTCAGAGACAAAATAACAAAGGAAAAAATAACAACAAAATAAAATAAGCAGCAAATGTAAAATTAAAATGCAGGATGAAAATTAAGTATATCAGCTATTGAATTAAGTATGAAGATGCTCAAATTATATATTTGAAAATAAAAGCAGAAGTCAGATGTGCCTGAAAACAGCAAAATGTGATGTCTTTAAGAAAACATATCTAAAACAAAGTAAAAATGTTAAAATAAAAAATGGACTATTACATTATAAGTGAGTGCAAATAAAAGATGATGATAGGCTTACCATTACTAGCAGAAAATGAGGATTCCACAGTCAAGCTACACTTAACTAAAAAAATATGAAAATTAACTTTATATATGTAAAATACAAGATCCCTTTTTTCATATATATTGAGAGAATGAAAGATATATCAAATATCAAACAAAAGCATAAAAGTTTCAGGGTATAGGCAATAAGCACTATTGTCCATAATTCTTATAATACAAGCTGAAAATATAGACTTTCTAATAATTCTGGAATACTTACACAAATAGTTCATGTTTTTATATATTAAAGAGGTTAACAAATTCTGGCAAGTATAACTTTTGTTGGATATGTTCTCTAGTCATAATACAATAGCATCTAAAATGAATTAATAAAACAGCCTAAATCATTAAAAATTAGGAAACAAATTCAGAATAATCATTGATCAGTGTGCAAATGAAAACAAAAATTACCAATTATCTATGAGGTAATAAAAAGGACCATTACCACAACCTGAGACACAGCTAAACTTAAGAAATTTACATGTTGTTTTAAAACTTCAGACTGAAAATAAACTAACTAAATGTTAAATTAATACATTATAAAAACAATATCAAAATGAAACGATCAAAAGGCATAAAGATATATTTAGTTAAATAACAAGGTGAATAGTAAAGTGGATAAATAATATTTTAAAACATGTTTTTGAATAAAATTTTTAGGATCTGGTAAAGCAAAAATTTTCAATATTAAAAGTAAGACAGGTACAATAACTATAGATGCCAAACAAGATATAAGTATTAAGAAAATACTACTGATTTTTTTCACAGAAAGAATAGTAAAATTCACACAAAGAGAATTTTTTTTAAAAAAAGGAAAAACCCAGCAAGAGGTATTCCTAGATATTGTTTTAACAACAACAATAACAAAAAGCTTGTGGAAGTTCTGTCAAATAAAAGGAATGAAGACTGTTGCTTCTAGATTAGATAAAATATTATTATAAGACTTTTTAATGAGAAATGATTTAAATATCTGTAAAATATTAAAAATATAGAGTTTTAGAGGAGCTGAAGAGCAATGAAGGAAATCAACACCTAAAACAACAGAGTTCCTAGAGAGACAGGATACATATTGAGGTAAGATCTATACTTACCACCTGATTTTCTCTCTAGGACAATTGCCACTTCACACTAAGGGGCACAAAAACAGAGCAAGAAATAGTTCAAGGATACAGCTATGTCAGGAAGCAAGGACACTTGGGAGGCAGAAGGAAGAGGGTTGTAAGTTCTAAGTGAGGCTGGGACACACATCAATTCCATGTTTCACAAGAAGCCAGGAGACAATAATTGGAGTTCAGGAGTACCAAAGCATTCAAGATTTGAGAAACCAAGATCCCAAACAACAAAGAACTACAGTAACATGTGCCCAATATTCCATGTATATTTCACCTTGAGTAATTGCTCAACTTATAAGATGTATATGCTTGTCATTAGACAGGCAACTAGAAAGAATTTAGTAGGAGCCTATTAAAGGTAGGCAGAGACTCCAGCTGTCAGACAGTGCTAGAGGACAAAAACTGAACTTCAGGTTATACTATGGAAAAGGGATCTGACCATCAGCATCAGATCTCAGATAATTATTCTGAAGGGTGACATCTTGGAAATAAGAACAAGCCAGAAATATATTAATCTGCATAAAGATTTAGATTCAACGTTTACTGGAACAAAATGAGTTGCTAGTACTTTAGTGTCCACAGAAAGCAAAATAATCTTTCTCTGGAGTAAGAAAACATCAACCTCAGCCTCTATACTTTTCCACCTACAATACCTGATCTTCAATAGACATATGCATATATTGATGTATATTTATATGTGTATTTGCTTGTATATCAAGGATGCATGGAAATAATATAATTATGTAACTATATAATAAAACATAATATAATAAAAATAACTATAGATGTTATAGTTCTGTTACATAATGTCAGAAAACCAAAATGTAAACAGAAAATAAAATAGACCAATTAGTGTTATTAAACAAGGATTTATAAATACTTAAAAATAACTGGTTAAAATACCCTACAAAAAAGAAATGATTATTTCAACAAGTATGTGAGGTTTTAACTGGACAATTTAAAGGAAAATTTAGGAGTAAAAAATGTAACTAAAATTAAAAAGTCAGTTTACAGAATAAACAAAATAAGAGAGATACTCATGAACTATAAGATATTGAAGAATCAAGAGATAAAATGATTTTTTCAAGTTCAGTAAAGAATTGAAGTAATAAATATGAAATAGGATAAAAATGTGTAGTGTATGGATAAATTGAGAATCAGAGATAAAAGTAAGAAAGAATGAGGAAAAGTTATATTTGCCTAAAAAATATCTAATGCTTTTCCATAAGTGAAAAAGAAATAAACTAATTTACTTCCAAAGTTCAGTAAGCATGAAAGCAGCATCAGTGGAAAGGAAGCCATCATACTCAAACTGCTGAAACCCAAATGTAAAGAGAAAAACATAAAATTACCCAAGGAAAAATATGCATGCAGGAAGTAAGAATTACATCTGATTTCTTTATCAGAACAACAGAAGCTAAGAGACAGTGAACACACATCAGAAAAGTAATTAAAAATAACTGCCAAAATAAAATTTCATTTGAGACAAAAGAATCTTTAAATATGAAGGTGAACTAAAGTTTTTACCAGAAAATAAAAGTAGGGAATCCATTGACATAGTGTCCATATTAAAAGACATGTGCGAGGTATCTCTTCAGCAGGAGGAAAATGATGCTAGATTGATGCAGAGTACTGGCAACAGAAATAAAAAGTAGCAGAACAGGTCATGATGTAGGTAAATCTAGATAAATATTCACTTTTAAGCTTGTTATAATTTCACTGGAAGCCTGAAGTATGCTTAAATTAATAACATATGGTTTGTAACAACAACATAGAGTTTAGTTAAGGTAGTTAAAGGTAAAACTTAGTTAAGTCAAAGGTATATATTGCAATCTCTTAGGAATTTCTAAAAATAAGAAGAAAGAGTAGTATAATGAACACTAACAAGAGGGAAAATTAATAATAAAAATGATATAATTAAAGCAATGAAGGCAACAGAAAATTATTAAAGCACAGGTAAGACTAACAAAACACAATAGGAATGTAAGTTTAATACTAAATATATCAGTAATTACACTAATATTCATGGAAAAAATACTTCAATTATATGCAAAAGTAAATTTCTATACCTTATCTACATTATGTACTCTTTGAAGACTGTTTTCTCTTATTCATCACCATGGTTTAAACCGCATCTACATTATTTTATACAGATAAGATGTATTAACTTTACTGCAGTTCAGTATTCCATTGTGTGGATAAACCATATTTAATTTACCTACTTTCCTGCTATCAAGAAGTTTAGATTTTAGAGAAATTTTCAATGTAACTGAATGAAAAATAGGCAAAATTTTGAAAAGAAATAAAAAGTATACACAATAGTTGAATTTTATCTTATTTCTCTTGTAACTTACAGATCAGAAATGAAGACACCAGTAAGTACATAAACAATTTGCAGAACATAAAAAGCAATTTTGACTTAATTGGTATATATAGAACACTTCATCTTCCAATTACAGATTCCTTTCTATTTCACTTGGTATATTTACCATAATTGACAATATTTCCACATATTTACTAACACTCAAATCATGCAGTGTCTGCTTTTTGACCATAATTAAATGAAGGTAGATACTAATAATACAAATAAATTTAAAAAGTCGTATTTTGAAAACTTCTACACTTCTACACTTGTACATTTCTATTATTCCACAAATCAAAGGACTTGTAATATGTTTTAGAAAATATTTACAAGTAAAAGAAAATAAACATGAGAGTATTTAAATCTCTGCTTAAAGGTAGATGCATAGCTTCTAATTCCTACATAAGAAGAATACTAAAAATCAATAAGCACCCACCTTATGGAATTCAAAAAAGGAAACTAGCATCCCCTAAAATAATGTAGAAAGAATTGATAAAGATATGACCATATATCAATGAAATCATGACCAAAAAATAGAGAAAAATCAACAGACATAATTTAGTTCTTTAAAAATATGAACAATTGATAAACTCATAACAAAAGATCCAGGGGGGAAAAGGGAAAGAGAGAGATGGTATAATTTATTAAATCATGAAGGAAAGTACAAGTAGAATTACCAATCCCACAAACATAAAGAAGATAAGAAGATGTTATAAAAAATGTTTTGCAAATAAATTTGAATGAAAGAGAAAAAATTTAAAAATATAACTTATTAAAACTGACACAAGATAAAATAGGACATTTGAAAGAAAGGAGAGTATAAAAAGTCAACTTATTTCATAAAATTACCTGCAAGGTTCTTAACAAAATTTACTAAATAAAATCCAAAGATATATTCATAGGTCAGCCCCAAAATGTAAATTATTCAAGGAATATAACATTTGTTTTATGAAATGCAATTTGACACATTAATAAAAAAGATGAAAAAAACAAAAAGTGCAATAAAATATTCTATTAATTTGATACTTCTTCATGAGTTCTTACTCTAGTAAACTGCATCTATGTATAACTTATAGAAAGAATGAGAGTAAACTGAAATATTGAAAGTTTTCCTTAGAGTCAAGTATGAAACAAAATATATCTTGTACCACTGTATCAGTCAACACTATGTTACTAGAGCTCCTGACCATAATTTCTAGCTCTGGTAAGAACATTCACCCTCATTAAGGGAAAGTGACGTAATTGAAATAGAAAAGTGAATTTATTTACAGTTTTATCCAAAACTGAAGAGAGAGATTCTCAATGTATTTCTGTCTTGCTCATAACATGACTTACAGGAAAGATAAAACAAAAGCCAAGAAATATGCTTATGCAGATTTAGCTGTGGGCTCTATGCAACAGAACTAGAAAATAGTCCTTTCCTTGGAAGATAAGCCTTTTTCTTTGTGCCCAGCAGTCCCGATCTGGTATTTCCCATGGGATCCTAATTCGCAGTGCCTCAGTGTTGTAATTATACTGTAGATTGTAGGCAGTATATGAGTTGGAAAAGCTCAAAACTTTCTTTATTCACATTCAACAATGATTGCTTAGAAAAACATCCAAAAGAAGTTATTAAATATTAGAAGTAATAATTATTTGTGTTGGATAAAAAATTGATAAGCAACAGCCATTATATTTTTATACTGATTTTCTATTTCCTTGTAAGCTAAAAATACAAAATCGAATTTAAAAAAATAAATCTATACTAACACAAAAACAAAGCCTAGAAAAATAGGAAGCAAAAGATGTGCAAAAACAGCACACAGAAAACTGTTAGAAAATTAGTGAAACAAAGAGGACCTAACAATGTAAAGGGATTCATCTTGCCTATACTTATAATAGTCAATATTTAAAATTTGCCAGGTCTCAAGCTAATCAATATTATCAGTTAAATTCCACTCAAAACAGGGGAACAATTTTTGTGTTAAATGACAAAGTAATTCTAATATTCATGTGGAAATACAAATGACTAAGAAAAGTCAATATGATCTTGAAAAAGAACAAATCTGGGACATTTGAAATTACTAAGTAGACTGAAATGGGAGGTGTAGTACACCACAGGACCTACTACAAACTTCAGTACCAAATAGAGAAACTTTAGTCATTTTTATTGAAATCAAGAACAAGACAGAGACCTTGGTAACCACCATTACTCAAAAGTATTTTAGAAATTAAAGCCAATGTAATAAGATGATGACATAAAAATCCATGATAAATAATAGAATTTAAGAAAAATTTCACTATTTGGAAGTTATATGGATATATACTTAAGGTATAACTCTAGAGGAAAAAGTAATTGGAATTAATAAAATAATTTAGTAAATTAATGAAAAAAAACAAAAATCAATAGCGTAACCATTTTATAAAATATTAACTACAATGATATTGTTACTATGCTATTAATAAGTATAAAGTTATAAAATATATAGAATATATTTTATAGGAAATAAAAAGTTTGTCTAAAATATGTTTAAAACTTTGAAAGACAGACATTTTTTAATGGTTGAGAAGAATTGTTAGCATAAAATGCTGGTCCTTTCAAAATTTATTTATGTACTTAATATAACTCCATTTAAAATCCAAAAGCAAGGGTTCTATAGCTGCATATTGAATGACTATGACAGAACACTGGAATTCTACAAAGAAAAACAGAAATCTCATAGAATTCAGAGACCTGGGACAACAGCATAGCAAGAATAAATATCTCAGTACCTGACACCCTAGTGAAACTGGGGGGAGGGAGCATCTCCCCTCCACAGGGGTAAAAGCAAAAAAGAGAGTCCCAGCAAACCTCACCATCTCAGATACTGGCAAGCCTAGCAATTGGAAAGCTTTACAACCCTTGCACGTTTACAGACTAAGTACATGAGAAATTTGTAATCTACTCAGTAGCCTGGCTTTAGAAAAGGGATTCACTTTATCTCTCAGCAAACACCCAGGGTACAATATCCAGGGGGCTCCATTTTGAAAAGAAACCTATTTCTGAATTTAGAGTACTCTGTTGGTCAAAAATCCCTGCATATCCTCATCTCTGGGAGGCCAGACATTTGACTGCACTGGCTCAGTGGGAGGCTGCTACATGAGCCAGATCTGGCTCAGCAAAGTGACTGACAGATTTGCTGAAAATGCTACACTGTGGGAAATGGGTATTGCCACATAGAGGGGAGCATAGTGCATTGCCATTGAGAATTAGGTAATCAGGGAGCCTGACCTCTAGATCAAGGAATGTGGTCAGTCATGTGTGTTTTCACATGGGTGCCAAGACTGAAAGCAGTGATACATATGTTCCTCTCCCAGTGCCCCACATGGAAGCCTGTCAATAACAAGACAGAGAAAAAGCACTGGCTCCGCTGCTTCCCCATCCACCAAAGCATGAGGGTATGATCTCAAGCATTGCAGTGGCTCTGGCTGTCTTCCCACTCCCAAGGGAGTGCACAGCATAAAGAGGTACAGACAGAAATTTTGTCCAATGCTGTCTGCCTTCCGCTTTTGCTTATTCCTATGAGCACCTCAGTTGAATTTTACCTGGCAGGCAAAATTCCCATTCCCACTAGACCCCTGTCAGGCACTAAAACTGAAAGAATGAGAAGGAAGTCATTGCTCTGTCCTCAGGCATGCACAGCTAGGGGGAATCTGAGGTCCTATTCCTGAGCAGGCATGCCTGCAGTAGCAGCAGAGGGTAATAATACAGTTTCTGCTGCCTCAGCAGCTAGCAGTTCCCCTGCATTGGTCACCACTGCACCTTGTCAGGTCACACACTGCTGACAAGAGTGGGTGTGAGCGCAATAGTGGAGATGCTGTCATTCATGCACCCACCTCTCCTTGCTAATGAACTGACCTGCACCAGTGTCTCTAATCAAACAAAAAGTGCTTCAGACCCTGTACCACCACTGCAGCAGCCAGTACCAAGACCATTTCAAATTGCAGAGCCAATATCAGCAATGCCTAAAGAAATGCCTTTCACCCAGCAGAAATCACCTCTCTCATTGTAGGGGTAAACATGCAGGGTGCACCCCACACATTCTGTGATCTATGCCACATCTGCTTAAACTGCTAGTGTCCCCACTCTTCTGTGACCTGCAGAGACTGTGGTCTCTCTTACTCTGATACAGTGAACACTGTGCCAAACTCACAAATCACAGGCAATAAAGCTGTAGAGAGATTATATTCTGGTGTCCAATTGGAAATAAACACAACACTGCATAACAAATTGATGCCCCAAGACATGTCTTTAGGAGAAAAACGCTTATTTAGAACGCCATCCATAAAAGTAATAAAGATATCCATTCCATCAGTTGCACAAATCTCAATATAAGAATACAATAGAAATATGAAAAAAATAAGGTAATATGATACCTCCTAATGCTCACTGCTCTGTAGTAACAAATTCCCAGGATACTGCAGTGGATGAAATGCTTGGTGAAAAATTCATAAGAATGATTTTATGAAAAGTTCAATGGCATCCAAGAAAATGCAGTTCAGTGAAATTAGGAAGATAATACAAGACATGAAGGAGAAATCAGCAAAGAGATACAGATTTAAAAAAAAAAAGAGCCAGTAAGAAATTTTGGAAATGACAAGCTTAAGAAATCAGACTTAAAATTCATTTCAAAACCTCAACAACAAACTAGATCAAGCACAAATGAAAAGAATACCAGAGTTTGAAGATAGGTATTTTTGAAATATCACATTCAGGCTTAAATAAAGAAAAAAATAAGAAAGAATTAAGAGAGTATTCAAGATATTTGGGATGCAATTAAAACATTTAACATTGGCATCATTATCATATCCAAAGGAGAAGAAATAAAAGTTAAGGGCATAGGAAACCTATTCAACAAAATAACCACAGAAAAATTCCTTAATTTGGGGAAAGACATGACATCCAGGTCAGGTGGCTTTTAGAATTCCAAATAGACATGACTAGAAAAAAATCCTCACTACAATATATTATATAGACAAACTTTCAAAAGTATAAGACAAAGAAAGAATTTTTAAATCTGCAAAAGAAAAGGGTGAAATCATATTTCAGGACAATCCACCCCATTAGACTAACACTAGACTTCTCACCAGAAACCAGTTAGGCCAGGGGAGTGTGGAATAATGTATTTTGAGTTCTGATATAAAATAACTTCCAATCAAGGTAATTATACTAAAACCATCCTTCAAAATTGAAGGAGAAATAAAGAACTTCCAGGCTGGCACAAACAGGAAATTCATGACTATCAGACAAGCCTTAACAAAGATATTTAAGGATATTTTATTATCAGAAACAGAGGAAAGATAACTGCCACAAACATAACATGTGAAACTCAGTGTGGTAGTACTTTATCATATAATCATCACAGTAGGTACAGGATAAGCATTTTATTAAATTTTAACATCCCTTTATGATAAAAACCCTGAAAAAATTAGTAATAAAAGGATCGTACCTGAATATTCTAAAGGCTGTATATGACAAACCTACATTAACATAATATTGAATGGGTAAAAATGAAAATATTTCTTGTAAGATCAGGAACACAAAAAGAGTGTTAACTTTCACTGCTCTTAGTTAATATAGTTCCAAAAATTTTAGTCAGAGCAGTTAGGCAAGAGGATGAATAAAACACAAATAAGAAAGGAGGAATTCAAATTATCCCTGTTTACCAATATGACTGTATACATAGAAAAACCTAAGTACTCCACAAAAAGACTACTAGAACTGGTAAATTCAATAAGCTAGCAGGATATAAAACTGACATAAAAATCTGTGGGTTTTCAATATACTAATAACAAACTTGCTGTTAAGGAAATCGTGAAAACAATCTTATTCACAATATTCACACAAAAAATAAAATATCAAGCTATGTGTGATGGCACATTCCTGTAATTCCAGGTCTTGGGAGGCTAAGGTAGAAAGAGCTTGAGTTCAAGTCCACCCTGAGCTATAGGCCAAGACAGTGTCTCAAAAAAGAAAGCCAGTATTACCCTGATACCAAAATGGTTAAGGACACGTGTTTAATGCAATTCCCATCAAAATCCCGATGACATTCATCACAGAGATGAAAAATCTACCCTAAAGTTCATTTGGAAACATAAGAGACCACGAATAGCCAAGGCAATACTCAGCAAAAAGAACAATGCTGGAGGTATCACAATACCTGACTTCAAACTATATTACAAAGCAATAGCAATAAAACAGCATGGTACTGGCACTGAACCAGATATGAAGACCAGTGGAACAGAATAAGGGCCCAGATATGAATCCACACAGCTATGCTCACCTTATTTTTGACAAAGGTGCCAAAAACATACGATTGAGAAAAGACAGCCTCTTCAACAAATGTTGCTGAGAAAAATGGTTATCTGCCTGCAAAAAACTGACTAGTCCACATTTATCACCCTGTACTAGTATCAAGTCAAAATGGATCAAGGACCTTAATATCAGACCCGAAACTCTGAAGTTAGTACAGGAAAGAGCAGGGAATACTCTGGAAGCAATAGGTATAGGCAAGGACTTCCTCAGAAGATCCCCAGCAGCTAAGCAACTAAGAGAAAGGATGGACAAATGGGACTACATGAAATTAAAAAGCTTCTACACAACAAAAGAAATTGTCTCTAAACTGAAGAGACCACACACAAAGTCGGAGAAGGCATTTGCCAGCTATACATCAGACAAAGGACTGATAACCAGATTATACAGGGAACTTAAACTAAACTCTCCCCAAATCAATGATCCAATAAAAAAATGGGTGACTGAACTAAACAGAACTTTCTCCAAAGAAGAAATTCAAATGGCCAAAAGCACATGAAAAAATGCTCACCATCTCTGGCCATAAAGGAAATGCAAATCAAAACCACACTAAGATTGACCTCACTCCTGTTAGAATAGCCATCATCAAAAACACCACCAACAACAGGTGTTGGTGAGAATGTGGGGAAAAAGGAACCCTAACCCACTGCTGGTGGGAATGCAAACTAGTGCAGCCACTCTGGAAAACAATATGGAGGCTTCTTAAAAATCTAAACATAGATCTGACATATGATCCAGCAATCCCATTCTTGGGGATATACTCAAAGGAATGCAACTCAGGTTACTCCAGAGGCACCTGCACACACAGGTTTATTGCAGCACTATTCACAATAGCCAAATTATGGAAATAGCCAAGATGCCCCACTACTGACGAATGTATTAAGAAAATGTGGTATTTATACACAATGAATTTTACTCAGCCATGAAGAAGAATGAAATCTTATCATTCACAAGTAAATGGAAGGAACTGGAGAACATCATCCTGAGCAAGGTTAGTCAGACTCAGAAGACCAAAAATCGTATGTTATCCCTCATATGTGGACTTTAAATCTAGGGCAAAGGCAGTAATGTTGTTGGACTTGGGTCACACGCTAAGAGGAGATCACATACGGGAGGAATGGGGATAGGTAGGAAACCCAAAACTTGAAAGTGTTTGATGTCCCCACTGCAGAGGCCAATACAAAAAGGGGACCAGGAGCTAGAGAAAAGGTTAGATCAAAAAGAATTAACCTAGAAGGTAACACACACGCACAGGAAATCAATGTGAGTCAATGCCCTGTATAGCTATCCTTATCTCAACCAGGAAAAAACCCTTGTTCCTTCCTATTATTGCTTATACTCTCTCTACAACAAAATTAGAAATAAGGGCAAAATAGTTTCTGCTGGGTATTGAGGGGGTGGGGGGAGAGGGAGGGGGCGGAGTGGGTGGTAAGGGAGGGGGTGGGGGCAGGGGGGAGAAATGACCCAAGCCTTGTATGCACATATGAATAATAAAATTTAAAAAAATCTATCTTAAGGAAATAATGTAAACCATGGACAAAGATACTTTTTGCAACTGCTTTAAGTAGGGTGGAGAGAGGGTTGAGGGGGAGAGATGGTGGGGGTAATCTAACCAATGTACAATATAAGCCTATTTAGAATTTTCATAATGAATCCCCCCTGTACAACAAATATATCCAAATAATTACATTTTTAAAAAATTACAAAAAAAAAAGTGACTGAGGTCAATATGGAAAGGTGACGGCAAGTAGTTAAAGGGTCAGGTAGAGATGAATCAATTTGGGTTGTAATTCACTTGTTCATGGATGCAATGCTAGGCTCTGTATTGCTATCCTTATCTCAACTAACAATAATTCTTTGTCTTTCTATTATTGCTTATGTCTTCTCTTCAACAAAATTGGAGAAAATGTTAGAACAGGTTCTGCTTTGAAGTGAGGGGAGTGGGGGGGGAGAGGGAGAGCATAGAGAGCAGGGGGGAGAAATGACCAAAACAATGTATGCACATATGAATATATGAATAAAGAAAAGAAAAAAGAATGTAAACATTATTAGTCACTTTTAAATGTATTTTAGGCATATTTATGTGCAGATCAATATTTACATATATGTATTTCATGTAGTATACATATACACAGGCCTTTATAACAAGAAATATAAGATTCATAGAGTACTAGACAATTAGTTCAATAGATCATTAAAATATAAAATAATTCATAAACAATAAGGTAAAAGGAAAATTCTGATGAATTTTATTCATCAGAATGACAAAATAAAGAAATTTGTGACATTCTGTCATTGATATGCAAAAATAATTACAGTTGCATTGTTTTGTGGAGATATCAATTACTAAAATAGTTTTGAAAAAAAATAGTGGCAATATCATCCAACATGTTACATACCATTTGCCCCTAAAGAAACAAAAGCACACACATGTAAATACATGCATACAAAAGTGTTTATTTTAGCATTCTACTTAATACTAGAAGAAAGGAGCTTAATTTAAGTGACCATTGAGAGTCATTCAATTGTGAAGCATTCATATGATCAAAAATAATTTCTTAGATCTATATCCAGTGTTCTGCAGAGATGTTCATAATGCACTTTTGAGTTAGAAAACTAAGGTACAGAAGAATGTATACATTATGACTGTTTCTTAAAATAGATGAACACAAAGTTACATGCAGATGGAATTAAATAATGCTATATAAACAGGGAAAAATGTTTGGAGGGATGATAAGAAAAACAATTGGCATAGACTCTGTTTATGTATTTTTATATTGTTTCAGTAGTTACTGTGAAGAGATATTACTCTTGTGCTTAATATAAATTAACAAAGAGGGTAAATCTGGCAATCACAGCCCTATATGCTAGACTATACTGTCAGTGTTGAGCTGCTGTTGTGAGATTTATTCAGTGATGCAGCAACCTGTCTACAATGTTTATATTCTAAGATAATATTATAGCACTTTACCTCCACAGTTACTGAATGTTGATATTTCATTAAAAAGTATGTCAAAAAACTTGTAAAAGTTTTGTAAAAACAAAACAAAAAACCCCTTGTAATTCTCTGAAAAAATTTCCCAATTTTTTTCTTCACCAATGTAGTTTAATGGAAGTTACTATCAACTAGTTTCAACACCTTAAAAATTGCAAGTTCATTTAAATAATTTAGACTCCAAAAAAAGCTTAGCTTATTTATCATTAAGCACCTGCTTTCAAGTTTTTAAGCAGAATCTTTATAATTCATATCCATTAAGATGATATCTCACATACAAATAAATTATGCATAATATAATCAAATCACTTTTATATTGGGTAATATAAGCATGATGGTAATTCTGTTTCTTGAGTTAAAAGTACAGTCATTGCTCTAACTACATTTAATTATTTCAATCTTTATTGAAAATCAGAGAACTAATGGGTATATGGAATAGCTGTATTGTTGTAGAAAACTTTAATGAACTCAATTCAAAGTTCAAAAATTTCAATGATCTGTTCAAAGGAACTATGATAGGAAACTTTTGGGGTCTATGAGAAGAATATGAACAAATGACTAATATGACCTGATATAACAATCTGTATAAAAAGGTGAAATACATTACATACTTAATTAAAGATGAGTTTGTATCAATAATTCTCATATTGTGAAACTAACAATTATATTTTGACACAGTACCTAGTACCTAAACTAAGAGATACAATCAAGTTATGATGGTTCATCACCTCTGAAAGAGATATCTAAGATTTCAAAAGTCTTATTTTGAAGGATAACTCTGCTTTAGAAGAAACATGTAAAACTTTCTTGGATTTTAGTATTCCAGTGCCACAGTACTTTAATAGATTTCATTAAGTCAATATAATTTTATTGGTGATTATATCCATAATCACTATTGTTTTTCTTCTCCATTCATTTAACTAAGATCATTATCAGATCTGTGTTAGTCAGATTTCTATCACTGTGACAAAACACCTGAGAAAATCATTTCAAAGGGAAGAAAGATTTATTCTGGCTCACGGTTTCAGAGGTCTCAGTCCAAGGTTGGCTGGATCCATTGCTTTGGTCTGAGGTGAGGCAGAATATCATGGCAGTGAGACTGTGTAGAAGAGAAGGCTATTCATCTCATGGCAGTCAGGAAGCAAAGAGTGAGGGAAATTGTCTAGGGTCAAGATAAACCTCCAATTACATGCTCCACAGTGAACTACTTCCTCCAATTAGGCCCTAACCTCCTACTACCCCATTTACCTATGAACTCATCAATGGCTGTTAGCACCATTATAATCCAATCATGTCTCAAAGGTACCATTAATTGGGGAACAGGCCTTCAACATATGAGCATTGGGTAACATTTTATATCCAAACCATATCATAATCCACCATTATAATTCAGCTTTAAAAGACAGGTCCACTTCTCTTGATTCCTCAAAAGTCATTCAACAATATCATTCCTTCAACAAGTATTTATTTATCTCCAAATATGTATGTACCAGGTGGTATGCAGGAATTAATAAAAATTCATTCCCTTAAGAAGTATATTATTCCTTCTGAAGATGAACAGGATCCCATGGAAATGTACCAGAGCTATATTTGAATGTATAGAGGCCAAAAAAAAATCAATTTGATATAATTCATAAGTAATCCATACTTTGGTTGATATTAATAGCATCCCAGTGATTCCAAAGTTCCCTTGACCTAACATCATTCATTCCATTTAGCCACACAGATTGAAAACCTGGAACTTGCTTGGTGCTTTAGGCCATTTTGTGTGACTATGACAGAATACTGAGTAATTTATAAAGAACAGAAATTTATTTCTTATAGTTGTGGCGGCTGGGAAGCCACATTCAAGGGACTGGCATCTGACAAGGATATTCTTGCTGTGTTATTCTGTGAAAAAAAGTGGAAAGACAAGAAAGCATGGTGGAGGGGAAGGGGAAGAAAACCACAACTCTTGACACAGTTGCATTGGATATTAAGTTTCCAACAAATTAACTTTGATTGAGTGGGTGGTGGGATGCATATTGTAACCCTTCACACATAGCTTTCCAGGAAGGATCTTTGGTCTGAACTATCTAAAAGCTTTATAGATCTGATTGGACTTGGCTACTCTACACCTCAGTCAGACTGACTAGCTGGATTAAAGAAAGTCTATAAAGACAGAAGGGATATAGTCAAAGGCTGGCAATATGACTCCATGCACTGGAGAGTACGCTACAAGAAGCCAATCTTTTTCATAGTCTTTCCACACCAAGGTGTCTATTCATCCTAGTAAATAAATTCAGATATCAATCTATCACTTGTTGCCTGTCTCAAGACTTTAGTGTCAGTGTTGATAAGTAGCATGCCACAGCACAACAGAAAAAAATTTATCCATATCTGAGAAAATTTTTTTAAACCATAAAGATTGTACAGATCTCAAGGCACATATACAATCTAAGCAGCATGTACAATTGCATCTGTACATTGGCAAACCAAACTGCATGAAATGATCCTTCACCTCAGCCCTCTCCTAAATAGAAATCTATAAGTGACCCAATTGTAAACGGTAACAGCATTGTAATGAGTATATGAAAGAATGCTTTGCTTTCAATTCCTGCAGGATGTCAAGTGTGCCATTAAAACTCTTGCAATTCTCTAGTATACATTCAAACAGAAATCCATGTAAAAAGAAAGGAAGATTTACATATTTAGCAGGGTTTAAAAGGGGATTTGAATCATAAGGCTGATTGCAACTGGACCCACTGATTGTGAATAAGGGTCAATTTGAATAATGCATCATCTATGCTAACTCCTGTCATAAAATCATCATCAAGGCACAGATGAATAATTCTTCAGGCCAATCTCATTATTTAAAGACCAGCATGTGGTCACTTGCTGTGTAGTAAAGGCATGAGAATTATTATAAAGCCTTGCAGATTTGACATTCATTCCTAAGTGAGCATTTTGAGACATGAACTTGATCTGGATTACTAATGAATAAGTGATCACCATATTATGATGAGACTCGTATTTCAAATTTTATTTATTTTAGCAGTGGTGACTTTCTAAATTGGCTTAATTCTTTAATTGGAGAATGTCATTGAAGAACTAACTGGATTTATAGAAAATAGGAACTATTTCCAGGACAAGTTGCACTTACATCTGTTGTGCCTGCAGCAATATAAGTACAATGGACTTGGGTTTGGCAACAATGACCACTGCTGGGTGCCAAGCCCAGCCAAGCACACCTGCATCTCAGTACTTATAGGCACTGTCTTTGTCAAATATTTGGCCCTATAAATCTCTGAAAAGAAAAAATGGAAACTGCTTGGGGTGATATTTGATGTCTGCATTGGGAACCCAGAAAAATTCAAAACACAGTTGTTGAAAATGAGAAAGGTTTAGTGCTTTAAATGAAAAGCTCAATTACTTTTCGATGGATAGACCTTACTTTTCAGGGTAAAGTTTGGAGTTTGCTATTGATTTGAAATAACATGACTGGTTCTTTACTGATGAAAGCCTAAATCATATCAAGATGAGAGAGAATAGGAAAGTAATATTTTCTAAAGTCAAACTTTATGCTACATTCCCAAGGAGGACTAAATTTTGTTGAGAATGGTGACATTAGAGAATTCCTTTAAAGTTTTATTTCTTTTTAAAAGGGGGTCTTTCTTATTTTCATGTAAGCAACCTATTCATAAATTATGTTCAGAAAACCAAAAATATCAAATAAAACCCACTGGAAAATTGTTCAATGGTACAATCAAATATGAATATATTTGCGATATGAAATACAGTTTGCTTCTCCAACTACCCTATATTCTAACTATAAGCATTTTTGCCTAATTATGTTTTCCTGTAGACATCTTGAGTTGGAAAGCAAAACACTAACTTGAAAGAAGTTTTTTGTTTGGTGCTTTTTTGTTGAGGAAATTAAGAAATTAAGTAAATAACCTACAGTATCTATTTTACACAGTGCAGTTTTTCTGATGCCATCAGAAAAATCCTTTCACTAGTAATTCATATTTCAAGTGCATCATATCCTGGTTTTATTATTTTTTAAATTATGGTTGTTGCAAGTGAAAGACAATGAAAGGTGACCCTTAGTGTCAACTTGAATAGAATATTTCCCTGAGGATTTGATAGATTTTAATGCTTCTGTGGAACTGATGACTCCTATATAATGAAAAGGGGAAAACAATCAATAATGGGAGTGAAGTCTTTCAACTTCCATCTTAAATTGGCAATAAGCCCTTCCAAAGCCTGGCTAATAACCAAGAATACAATGACCAGAGCAGTTTAAACTTCTTCAGTCTGTAATGCAAGCCTACCTGCTCTTTTGAAGTCCCACCCTAATGAGTACTGCTGCCAAATAAGTTTCCTGGTCTCCTGCAAAATATTGAGCATGACCTTCAGTTGCATAAGCAATCTGATTTAACCTTAGCTTGTATTTCACTAAGGAAAAAAGAAAAAAGTATCCTTATGTGTGCCTATGTGCTCACTTCCCTCATGATACTCAGCAAAGGATTTCCTTGATCAAAATAAGGCAACTCTAAAACATTCCTTATAATTAACTGAGGCTAAAAGGCTGAGATGAACTCTTTAATAATTCCAAGAAAAATCACATATGAAATGTTTCATTCCTTGGTGTATTCTGTATTCTTTAATACCCAAGTTATTAACCATTATTACTGTAAAGGTAAGTGATAATCATTTTAAACACACACACACATATATATATATATATATATATATATATATATATATACTCTTCTATACTTTTGCACAGCTTATTTATAAGCACTAGGTAGATTTTCTTGAGGAATTATACTAGGGTCTTCATTTTTTGGAGAAAAGGCACATTATCAGAGAAAAAAAGTGTGTGTAGTCAATCAAGTCAGAGTTCATATCTCATATTTAATGCTTACTAATTGGGTGAATTTGGAAAAACATTTAATCTTTCTGATATATTGTTTCCCTGTTTGTAAAACAAAATTTTGTGTTAAACATAAAGCCAGTTACAGAAACAATGACACCAATTATCACATCTATCCATCAGTTAAGAAAATAGTATTTGAAGTCAGATCTGAGTTCAGGTCTTAATTCTACTACTTACTAGTTTTGCGATATTGGGCAGATTACTTAGCGCTTCTGAACTGAAATTTCCTTAGTAGCAATATGGGACCACAAATGCTTATCTCACAGAGAAAGTTTTTATGATCCAAAAAAGAATTTAAATTTTAATCCTTTACTCTCACTAAACATTACCATCACCTTAACTTTCTTTTATATTTTCTTTGTAGAATTTATTACTATTTAATATCGTGTTGTATATTTTTTATTTGTTCATTTTATGCTCTCCACTAGCATGTAAGCTACATAAGGGAAAGGATTTGTGTTGTATCACTACTTCCCCAATACATCATAATTTAGCTCAATTAAGGTGGTCAGATATTTATCAAGTGAATGAGCAAATGTCAGGAATTTGATATCCATATATTAAAAAACTAATGATTTAACAAGTGTTCATTTGTTTTATCAGGATACATAGAGAAGCCAGGCATGATTGTATATACCTTTAATCTTAGCACTCAAAAGGCTGAGGCAGGAGGATCATGAGTTCAGTGTTAGCCTGGGCTACATAGCAAGTTGGAGACCAGTCTGGGCAACATAGCAAGAAACTGCCTCAGAAAAATAAATAAATAAAATACAAGGAGAAGGTAAATGACTTGTTTAACAATGAACATCTATGGAGTGGCTAGAATGGATTAGGATACAGACTTTATTTCTGGTTCATTCTTCTTTATACTATTCCAGTGGTTTTCCACATGTGGTCCCTGGATGAGCAGCATCAGCATCACCTTGGAGATGTGTTAGCACATTTCCACAAATTCTCAGAACCCAGTCTAGATCTTTTAAATCAGAAACACTTGGAATGGGGCTATGCAATATTAGTTTTAGCAACACTTGATAATTCTGAGACAGCTAAAGTTTGATGATCACACCGATCTAAATATCCCAGTACTTTCTAACACCATGACTACTTTATAATACCTTATCTTCTTCAAAGTCAAATGCAAAAAGTGATTATTAAATTTGGACCAAAGATTTATCACTTATAATAAAGATTAATTTATTCAACTTTAAATAACATTTTTTATTCTGTTATTGTCAGACAAAGGAGGACTTTAAAGACAATCCTTGGTTTTAGCAAAATGAGGTTAAGTTTCCACAGGATTATATCAACATAGATTTGGCCTTTAAAGCTGATACAAAAATATTTTCACAGATCAAGATGAATAGCATAAATTATGATAATTTATTTTTTGGATGCTCTTAATCAGATATATCACATATATTCCATATTGTTAAAAACTTTATCCTGCAATATTCCTTGGTCTAGCTTCTCTGCCAATGACTGCCAGATTTTTCTTTTTTATTTTTGAAAACAGTTCAAACAATCCACAATGCCAAAAAAAAAGTAGAGAAAAAATGCATTCATTGATTGTTGGCTCTGAGTCTATGGCAAGGGGAATTAAGAATTTACTGCATTTCATTGATTGCACTATAAAAATTGGTTGTGTGTAGATTATTGAAAAGATTGAATAACAAAAATGATAAGATTCATAGAGTGTTCTGGTTTTGCAAAAATACTTTAAACCTTCATTTATTAGACTTCTTATCCTTTTGCCTTCACCAACCCTGGTCTTATATTCACATGATGCTGCACTGAATGAATTCAAAGATGAATCTTCCATTCTCCTGAAAATAATATCATAATGTTAGTGGACAAAATTAGTTTTCATTCCAGATATGAAAAAAATTGAAAATAATAATTTCCCCATGTAGTTAGGGCTTTCAGTAATTGAAAGTTGCAATTTTCTCATAAGAGTATCATTGCACAGCAGATAAAGGTTATTTATTTGTATTAGAATACTTTTATATCATGTAAAGGCTGAATCAGCTTGTTCTTTTCAAAATATAAGGCAGATTATGAAAAGTAAGTTAAAAAAAGCCAATATGGACATGGTTTCAACCTAAGCTCAATAGAAGAATATATCTGAATCTTAACACTTCTTCATTCATTATTACTATACACTCCAACAGAATACATTATAGACTTCTGTATTCACTCAACCAGAGGTATCAGCATCAACTCTGCATTTCCTAGCTCTGGGTCTGTGTGCTAGTTCCGGCCTATTTTAAGAGCAGAAGATTTTCAGAGAAGACTCTAACTTAAGCCACTCATTAGCTCAAATGATTTTGTTGATTGTAAGAATTTACCATTCCAGGTTTCTTGCACAAGTAAATTATCTTTGTATACTACTTCACAATTATTAAACAATTATTAAACAAAATGTTTCTTCAGCACTATTGGCAACAAAGCACAACATTTGGACTTAGGACATTTGCTTCTCTGAGGACTCTAAAAGCATCACAGTGAGGGATGAAATTTTAGGTTATAGCAGTTTCTCAACAGTCCACTAGTGAATATTAGCCTTACATGAGCACTACCTTCCCAGCAAGCTGGCAATGAGGTGAAAAAGAACTAGTGATGGCAGTAAGAGGGCTGGGTAAATTTAGATGAGGAATAGTAGTTTGTGACAAAATATCAAAGATAAATGATGAGATTCCCATAATTTGGGGAAAGTAAGAGATATCTGGCGAAAAGTGACTTTGTGCACCCTCCTGTGTATGAAGAGTCCTCAGAAGCCACTTACTACATGACATGCCAATGGGCTGACAGGAATTCTTGCCTAAATGTCAGTGTGCATTGGGAGCTTAAGAGAAATACCAGATAGGAGTTGGAAATGACTAATATCACCTATGCCCTCAGACAATGCTTGGTTTCCAAATGCAGAAGGGACAATCAAGTTCGTTGCTGCAGTTGGCCGAACAAGATCGCCTAAATGTCATCTGCTTTGTACTGGATCGATGATGCTATCACCATGACCTCCTGCTTTGAGAAATGTTAAAATAGAGCCCAATAAAAATAAACTCATCCATATTTCAATCCCTGCATTTTACCCTTTTAGTTATCTCAAATCAATAACCATTCATTGGCTACTGTGGTTCTCAAATGGAGGAGGGAGCTGCACATTTTCTTAATAACAGCAACTGTTGAGATTTAGCTCTACATTGTGTAGTGTGGCTGAAAAAAAACAGAGCACCATGGACTCTGTCAACATTTCATTGCATGTCTTTTTGAAACTAGGACATTAAAATTTGGTCACTATTAAGATTGTAAGAATGGTAGTAGCATGTTTTTGTGAGATGGAGACACAAATAAATATTTTATTGTTTAATCTCTTCATGCGATGACAAGTCCCAAATTCAGGAATTAAATAAATGGTATCTCCATATTTGTGGTGGCATACAATAGGTATTTATCTGGGTTTCATTTAAAAGGTAAAGCCAGAGCATGATAAAAGAGGTATCTTTTGCTTTTCAATCATTAAATACCTAACTCTATGTTTTACCTAATTCTGTAAATATACTGCTAAATGATTTGGAAAATCTGTCAAAAATGTAAGTTACTCATAATCATATGACTATAAAATAAATTTATATAAGTTTATAATCAGTCACTTGTTATTATGTAAGGAGGAGAACATATGAAAAGCAAATGATTAAGAGCCAGATAGCAGTACTCATACATGCTCTCTATTCAGAGACTTATTTGTGATGTTGAATAAACTCCAAATGTTTGATCTATACTTAATCTACTAGTTAGTTCAATCTGTAGCTCTATATGTAGAGTAAATCATTTCTTAAATTATATCCATATGTATCTAGTTTTTAAGTCAGTCCAAAACTAAATTATCAGTGTAATGTCATGTGATTTTCTATGCTGCAAAAATCACAAAATGTACAATGAGTGAAGAGAAGATATATTAATTTCGTTTTCTTATGAGACTCTTTATTACAGATACACATTTACTGTGGTGGAATGTGAAATGTGATGATGTCTGATAGACTAATGAGTTTCTTGGTCCATTTTGTTTGAGAAATATGGTTTAAAAAGAAATAGAGGTATAAACTAATTATGGTTGATAAATGAGGATGATAATGAATGAGGGTCAATCTAATAAACAAAAAAGTCAATGAAGAGGGAGGTGGAATTGGAAGTATTATAATTCAGAGGGGTGAGATGATTAATGTTATTGAGTGACAAATATTATCATTTGGATGGTGTAGTAGAGACAGCAGAGGGACTTTAAAGTGAAAGAGATCTGTGTTTGAATCCTGCTTTTTTCCCAGTTTACTAGCTGTGTTTTTGACATTATACCTAACTTTTGCTGCTCCAGTTATAAAAAGGCAGGAATAATCTTTATCATGGATTACTATTGTGAGATTAATGCTTTTTATATCTAAAGTGATGCATTAACAAGAATTCTCACTAAATGGTAGCTATTATTATTGTTATTTGACAGGTAAGGTAAAATTTCTAAATGGCTGAACACTTACCATGAATGATGGCTATTATTTCCCTGTTGTCATAAAAAAGGCAACCATCAAGATGGGCAGTTACAACCTCAGGTTAAATAATGACATTATATAAGTTGGCTATAATTATTTTTAATTCTCTGCTGTCTTATGATAGAAATAGATAGTTGTACCAAAGGTGCTACAGCATTCTGTGACCTTTGAATGGATAGGCTTATAATTTTCTTGGAATGGTATTTGGTATAGAGAAAAGACCCTACATATTGGAGTCCAGGAAGATGGGTTTATATTTGCTATTTGCAAGTTCAAAAGTTATTAAATTTCTGTCACCCTCAGTTACCCATTTTAAAAGTGATAATGAGTACTGGTCAGGAATAAATGAAATAGCATAACAAAGCATCCAGCACAATGCCTGGTACATAATAGATTCACAATAACCCTTGATCTCAATGCTTACATTCCAACATCATCACATATCTCCAAAACCACACTGCATGCCTGTTTTAAATATAGTCCATCTTACTGTTTATCAATAATTGCAAAATTTATGACCAGTGACTACTGAGACTAGCATAGGAGATCTCTTTAAAAGTTTATTAAAGGCCTCAGGATTGCTAACTCAAGGAGATAATATTTTATTTCTCTTATTTATTTACAGAATAGAAAATCAGTCAAGTTGTCTTTCTGTTTCCTGTTTTACAATATAAGAATAAAATGAAGTGACACTATTAAAAAGTTAGATCTTAGATTTCCTTCTTTTCCATTTTCTTTCTTTCTTTTTAAAATTGTGCTGGATGGAGGTACATTGTGGCATTTACACAGGTTCTTACAATATATCAAATATATAATACTTGAATGCACCCCCTTCACTATTTTCCTTCATACCCTCCTCCCTCCATTTCTGGAACAGTTTCAACAGATATCATTTTTCCATTTACATACATGTATACACAGTATTTGCACCACACTTACCTTCCTTCACCATTCTCCCACCTCCTCCCCCTTCCCTCTGGTACCAATCCCTCCTCTGCCAGCAGACCTCTTAGAGCCAATATTAGCTGAAAGCTAAGCCAGTCTTGACAGCTAGAATGAAAGAAACTAAAAGAATAAGTTAAAGGAAGTAGTTGGGCACCTTAAGAGAATTTGAAGAACTGAAGTTTGTTTTTTGGCAAACAGAAAAGTACCGTTTTCTATAGAAGTAAAACAATGGAAACAGATTATCAAACTGAGTTCCAGAGAAGAGGACCATGGGCATATGATCTATGCATTAATGTCCTGCTCTTGTTATCAGTTCAAAACTAAAAGAAGAGACTTCAAAATTTTATACCCAAGAATTGATTGACCACACAAAAAGTCTGCAAGAGCCCACCTCAACCAATATACCTCTCACCTCAGCTAGATGGGAAGCAAAAATAAGATTGCTGTACACGAACACTAGGGCAAAAATGTGAGACCCTATTTGCAAAATATGTAAAGCAAAAAAGGCATGGCTCAAGTGATAGAGCAACTGCCTGGCAAGAAGAAGGCCCTGAATTCAAACCCCAATATTTCCATAAAAGAAAATGTAAATCTTGGTGGAGAGCAATTACAAGGACAGGCCTATCTCCATGATACTAGTCATAATAGCCAAATATCATATCAAATAGAAGTCGAACAGAGAGAATTATGAAAGAGAGAACCAAGAAGGGTCTGCCTTCTTGTGTGGCCACAATTAATCCTGTGGGTCAGGAAATCTGTTCACACTGTGCCAGCTAGACTGTACTCACTCAAGACCAATAAGAGAAGTATGTGGGGCAAACTTAAAAATATTTCCCAACTCATATGCAGAGCAACAGACAAATATTGAAAACCTCTCTGGCACTAACTTAAGCCACACTTTTTGATCAAACACTCCCACAGTCAGTAAGCCACATCAATGAAAAAGCAACCGCAAGAATGTGATGAATGCCTGTCATCCAAGGAGGGGAAGTAGTAGGGAATAGAACAGTCTGAAGCCTGCCCAAAAAATGACAAAAGCCAAAAAATGATGGAGACGTCAAGTGGTGAAGTACTTGCCTAGCAACTGTGAGGTCCTAAGTCCAAAACCCTAGTACCGCCAAAAGAAAAAAAGAAATCAGAAAGAATTGACATCTCAGCAATAAAATTTGGAGTCAATTGATTTTTGACAAGCATAACAAAAACACTCAATGAGGAAAGACAGTCCCTTCAATAATAGTGTTGGGAAAATTGCATAACCACACACACAAAAATCATCTCACAATAAGTAAGACTTAAGACCTGAAACTATAAAATACCTAGAACAAAACAGGCAAAAACCTTAACATTGGTCTGGGTAATTAATTTTTGATGTGACTCCTAACACACAGACAATAAAAGCAAAAATAGACCTTTTGTTTTAAACAAAAAGTCTTCAGCACAGCAAAAGAAATAACCAACAAAGTCAATGAACAATCTATGGAATGGGAAAAAATCCTTTCAAAACCATACAGCTGGTATAGGATTCATACACAAAATATATAAGAAACTTAGTAACCAGAAAACAAATAGCCCTCTTAAAAAGTGATCGAATAATCTGAATAAACATTTCTCAAGAAGACACAAATGGCTAACAAGTATATGAAAAATACTCCAAATCATTAATCATCCGGGAAATGTTAATGAAAACAATGTGGTATCACCTCACATCTGTTAGGGAGCTTCTACAAGAAAGATAAAGTATAAGCATTAGCCAGAATGTGGAGAAAAAGAAATCCTTGTATACTTTGGTGTTAATGAAAATTGGTATAGCCTTCATGTGAAACAGTATATAGGTTTCTCAAAAATGAAAAATAAACTACCATATAATCCAGCAATTCCACTTCTGGATATACATGGAAATAAAGTTAAAACAGTGTTTCAGATATATTACACTTTCATGTTCATTGCAACATTGTTCATAATAGCCAAAAAAGGAATCAACCTAGGTGTCCATGAATAGATGAATGGATAAGAAAATATGATGTGCACACAGAGAGAAATATACTTGCACATGCAAATGGAATACTATTCAGTTTTTTTCACTGTGATGTAGTTGAACCTGGAGGACATTATGCTAAGCAAAATAAGTCAAGCAAAGAAAAAAAATATTGTATGATCTAACTTGTATGTGGACTCTAAAGAAGTCAAGCTCATAGAACCAGAAAGTAGAATAGTATAGCCTTGGCTGGAAGTGGGAGTGGAGAGGGGGAATGAGAGTCAATGAATACAAAGTTTTAGTTAGAATGAATAATTTCTGGAGCTCTGTTGTACAGCATGGTGACTATAGTTAATGATAATGTAATGCTAAGATAGTATAGTCTTGGGTATTCTCAACACAAAAACAGTGATAAGTATGTGATATAATAGATATGTTAATTAGCTTGATTCAATCATTTCCTATTTTTTGTGTGTGTATATCATATATTAAAAAAAAAAAGAATTTCCTTCGGTTCTAAGGATGAGTGTGGTTGCATGCTGATGCTTGAAAAAAATTTACACGCTAAACCTGGGAGAATCCCATCACCAGGCTATGAGGAAAATGAGAAGCAAGGCAGCTGGCTACACCCTTCTCTTTCCTTCCTACTCTTTCCTTTGTTTCCCTCTCTTTTCCTTCCTATGCTTCCCCTCTCTTTCTTTACTCTCCTTTCTAGGCAACTTTCTTCTTCCCCCTGCCTGTTCAATTGACTCAAAATGGCTTTCTTTGTATGCCTCAACTCTCTCTCAATTCTTTGCACTTGTGTATGCTGCATCCTCACCGTGGACTATTAACTCTCCTCTTAGCCTACCTGGATCCTGCCTGCTCTTTCATTCTTCTCAGATTTAGCCTCTTCGGTAGCTTCCCTTGTCTCCCAAAGATGGGGTAAATGTCCCATCTTTGAGCACCTATGAGATCTCCTGCTAACCATTTCAACTTTGGTCTTTCTACTCTGTATGGTAATTTGGGGGCTTTGTTCCTTTCCCCCATTGCCCTGGGTGCCCTTTAAAGGCAAGAATTTTGCTTTGAATTCTAATGTTTTATTCAAAACATGGAAAAAAATGTATAGAATTTTCTATTCTATGGTATATAAATGGTATATTTTCACACTTACTTATATCATTTTTGTTTTTGTAGTCAGTGTGTTCTACTTTTGCAAATGCTGATTCCACATGTATATGTTAAATTTATATGTAAGTAATTTTTTTGGTGCTGTTTCAAATCTTTTTTTTCACCATTTCCAATATATAGTTTTCATTTGGGGGTATATAGAAAAACAACTGATTTTTGTAATATTGTCCTTGTCTTTGGCCATTTTACTAAACTTCTTAAGTTATTTCTATGAGTGTTTTGTAGATTATTTTGAATTTCTACATATAAACAGGTTGCATGTTAATAAAGTTGGTTTTATTTTTTCTTTTCTAATCTGTATACTTTGTAGATGTTTTTATTCCCTCATTTCCCTAGATAAGAGTTCTAAAACAGAATATCCTTGCCTCAGTCTGTCACTATTATACTTTTTTAGCCTTAGTTTTTGGAGAGGTGGATATTTTTACTGTTGCTATTTTTCTTTGTGTGTTTTTCTTCAAAATGAATGGTTATTCTCTGGTCCTGTCTTGTACTTATATATTTTTATTAAGCTACTCACATAGGAAGTGATTAAAATATGGAAAAATTCCTTAAATTTAGTTTTTAGATAACTAAATTTACTTGTAAGTTTAGTCAACATATATAATTGACCTAAACATTTCAGAAGCTCCTCCTTTTTTATCCCTTAAATGCTCCTGATGAAGCCCATTCTCCAATCCAAGTAGTTTTCTTGAAACCTCTGTTGTATGCCAGGGTTGTTAAGGATCTAGTCTCTCAAGCACAAGGTAAAACCTCTTTGACTACGAGTTGCCTGCAAGGCAGCCTGTAGGGGACTCTTCACAAGAGCAGGAAGTCTCTTGGCCCATGGAGGTAACCCCTCATGCATGGTTCCCAGTACTTGATGGGCCAGAGCATCTTCCTGACCCTCCTTATCTGACACCTAATCAGAATCTCCAGATTGAACTTTACTTTTAAGGTGGGGCTGAAGGTTCAGCAGCTCCACATCCTGCAGCATCTTGTTACTGCCTTTCACACTCCTGTGTGACTGGTTGTAAGGGGTGAGTCCCACATCCCAGCTCAGCTACCAAGGAGGAAAATCTTTTACTTCTTACTTCTATTTCCTTACTTTATTATAACATCTCTCTATTATCCTATATTTCTTCTACTCCTGTACTATAATTCTTATACCACATAATTTTTCTACCTTAATCTACTGTATAATTCTATCTTACAATTCTTTTTCTGTATTTTTTTCCTTTTACCCAACTTCTTTAACATAGCTTTTTAAAAGCCTATATAGAGAGTTTCCCAAGTTTTTACACCTGACTGTATTCAATTCACTCTCCCTCTCACTTTGCTTGTTTTTCTGTTCCTTGCTTATTTTTCATTTCTATTACATGTGTGTTTCCCGAAGAGTGTTTCCTTGTCTCAAGCTTTGAGTTCCCCTGCAGTTAGGTCCCTGTTCAGACACCACCTAGAGTGAGCTTTCTCTTGCTCCTGTTACTACTGAAACTAACTGGGCTAACTGGGGGCAACAGGAGATGCAGAAAGGACAAATGATAAGCAAACATGCAGAAAGTTGAGGCCAGGTGTGCTGGGCACTCGGATGGAGATGCACAACAACTTCATTGCTTCTTTTCTCTGTCTTTTCTTTAAGGTCTTACTCCTTTACAAGTCTTTGAAACCTTGCTTCTAAAGTCTTTTCTATTTTTTAAAGTCTCTTTCCTTAGACTTGCACTGTCCTATGTTTTTTTTTAATTTCTCTTAAAGTCTTTGCCCTCAGACTTGCACTGTCCCATTAGACTTACACTGTCCCATATTCTCTTTTTAGCTTTCGTAAAGTCTTGGTACTCAGAATTGCAAGCAACAGCACCCATATCTAAAAACTGCATTAGCATAACTCTTAAAGTCTTTGTCTTTAGACTTGCACTGTTCCATGTTCTTTTTAGCTTTTCTTTTTTTTTATTATTTATATGTGAATACAAGGCTTGGGTCATTTCTCCCTCCTGTCCCCACCCCCTCCCTTAACACCCACTCTTTAGCTTAGCTTTTCTAAAGCCTATGTATAAAGTTCTCAGTGCAGAAAGCTGCTCTGGTGGAGACACACAGCAGCCAGCTGTGTCATTCAGCAGCAGTCTCATAAGCAGCCTGCAGGCAGCCAATCAAAACCCATCAAAAAAACCTTGCATCCTCCTTCAGGGAGTCTTTTATGTCCAGTGGTAAACAAGTAGGTGGAACAACAGTTCTCAGGGAATGGCATGACATTGTAACAAGAGAAACCTGCATTCCTGCTTCTTTGAACATAAACAATTTAGGAAAAGCAGCTGTGCTGCATCCTGCCTTGCTCTCTTCTGTGGCTAGGGCTGGCCGTGCCAAACTCAGCCTGTCATTGAGCACAGCTGTGTTTATGTCAAATTCTCATAGGCTTCTCATAATCTGCTCCCCAAAGGAAGCAGGATAAATTTAAAAATCAGTTGAAAGTCCATCTCTATAAAAGGAATTTTCCCAAGACAGGAACCAAATATAACCTAACCCAACACCATCTTAATTGACAGAGGTCAAATAAACTGGACCCTCATGCTCTTTCTCCTCTTTATGTAGGAGAAGAAACAACCTTAGCATGTAGTAGAATAAGGACTTATGCAGATATTTTACTACTATGAAAACAAGTGCAGTCTAGTTAGAGGAAAATCAACTGGACTCCTTCTTACACACACCTTAATGTTAAGACTTCCCACTAACTGGTATAAAAAATATTTAATTTAAAAATGTTGACACTAGAGAGGTAAAAGGGGAGGATTATAGTTCAATTCAGGTCAGGCAAAAAGTTAGCAAGATCCTATCTTAAAAATAAGACGGCTGTGGTATAATTATAGTTACTAAGAGGTAGAAAGATCACGGTGTTAGGCCAGCAGGACAAAATTATGACACTCTACCTGAAAAATAAACTAAAAACAAAAGGGCTGGGGTCCTGGCTCAAGTTGTAGTGCACTTACCTAGCAAATGGGAGGCCGTGAATTCAATCCCCAGTATTGCCAAAAAAGTTGATAATACAATACATAAAATACTTTTTATAAATGTACAGAGTATAATCTGTAGCTATCAATTCTACCTTTTTTTTTTTCAAGGAAACTGAAAGTTACACTGTGGTTGAGACTTGTATCTTAACTTTGAAAAAGTCCAAGATTCTATCACACTGATGTATGGTCAGACTTAACAGCCCCAATTTTTAAACATCAAATCATAACCAGTTTATTGCAAAAAGCCTCTGTATACATTTATTTAACAATTACACTACACTAGTTATCCCAAAGAAGTTAACATACAGAAACATGCATCAAGAGAAGCACAAAATAGCACCCTTCCCTTCTGCACATTAACAACTTATTACTCCCAAGTCACGGTGCTCACATCACCGAGGTCTGTGAATAGTTCTTCATCCTGAAAGATGGAATGACTTAAGCACAAATGCAACAATTTCTTGTTAAAAAAGTGTTAATTTAAGCCAATATTTTACAAAATTTACTAGACAAATGCCATAAAAACTGCCTTCACTTAAGCTCTGATGGGGACTGTCTTGACATGGATGATTCACAATTAGTATCTTCAAACAAACTCACCAGCACGCTTCACTAGCCTCCTGGATTATACTTCTCATCAAACTCTGGAGAGATGGCTTTGTCAATTTCTGGCAAAAAGAAATCTCTCAAAGTGCCACATAGACATGGGGGTGTGGGCTTTTCCCACTAGTGAACTTACCAGACTGGTGGTCTGCTTGGTACAAACCATTTTCTGTTATCCAAAGCTGATGTCTTAATGCTGTTTCTCCAACTGCCCCATTGCCACTATTGTCCAATGAAGAGCCCCATTCACTGAGTGAATAAACAATGCTCCTCCAATCAACCACCAAACCACTCTGCACCAATTTTATTCTTTAAAATGTTTCTATACTTACATAAAAAATATTGTAGATTCCTAGTTAGTGTGTATAACAAAAATGTCTTTTATTTGTAACACTGCAATAAAATTTCAATTATAAAAAAATAACAATTTTATTCTTTTGAGCATGTTTTTAGTAATCTGCTTAGATGTTTGTTTTCTATGCAATAGTAGTTGAAAACATTATTCCACATATCACTTTTGAGGACAACTTTCTTATAAAGTTCTAGAGCTATTGTCTTTGAACACAAATAAATAAAGTAACCAACATAAATGTTGCTATTTCACCTAACTTTTCCAGTCAAGAATTGTAATAACCACTATACATAAATGGCACTAGATTACTTGTTTGCTTAAAAACAAATTGAAAATTTTTAAAATGAAGAAAAAAAACTTATATTATAGTTTGGATGTTGAATATCCCCCATGTGTATAGAACTTGGTCCCTAGGGTGGAGCTATTGGGAGATGCTGTGAACCTTTAGAAGGTAGATTATCAGAGGTCTGCCCTCAAAAGAGATTGTGGAATTCTAGTCTCTTCCTTCCTGTCTCAATCTTTCTCCTGGCTTGAGATATGAGTTCTCACTCTGGCACATCTTCCCACTATGTTGTGCTACCCTCACCAGAGACGTAAACTGATGTGGTCACCTGATTTTGGACTTGATCTCCCAGGAGCCATCAGCCTAATCAAACCTTTCTTTCCTTCATTAGTAGCTTTTGTCAGTTCTGCATTATATTGATGCAAAAGTGACTAATAGAGTTTGCATCAGAAAAATGAAATAGGAAGCCAAGAGCTCGCTCCTGCAGATTCCAAGATTCTTAGAACAGTTAATTTTATCTCCACAATCTCCATAGGAACAACACAGAGCAAAATTCAATCATTATTTGAATAACCAAATACTATTCTTAAGAATAATTTCATTTAAGCAAATACATGTATTCTTTGTGTACATATAGTACTAGATAATGATCTGATTTGAGAACATCTGCAATTATTTTAAGATATTACCTTAGCTATAGGTTTCAAACTTAAGATAGATTTTAATCATGGTTTCTTAAAAGTAATGACATATCTCAGTATAATGGTCATTTATGCTCATGTTTTTTGGAGTGTCAAACTCAAACATAAATTTGTCATATTTCTTAACATGAACATCTTAGACCTTTTTGAAGCAAAGTGTATGCATGTTTTGCTACTAACAAAAGTGAAATACCCCAGTTTTCAACCTGCTTACTGTTGCTCAGGTCTCTCTCTAATGTAGTGCCTTACTTTTCTTCCCTTCTACATACCCAGGAAAGGTTCTATGTAGCTCTTTGGTAGTTTGTGTTAATCTATATAGAGCTTTGCAATGCTATAATGAAACACCTGAGACAATCAGTTTATAAGGAGAAAAGGTTTATTTGGGCTCAGTTCTGGAGGCTCTAGTTCATGATCATTTGACTCGGTTGCTTTGAGTCTGTGGTAAAGCAGTATATCAAGACTAGAGAGCATGGCAGAGTAAAACCTGCTCACCTCAATGGCCAGGAAGCAAAAAATAGAGGAAAGGACAATAATAACACAATTCTCTGAAAAGGTGTACCACTAATGATCTAAAGACCTCCCAGAAAGCCCCACCTTTCAAGAATTTCACCATCTCCCAAGAGTACCATTCTGGGGACCCAGCCTTTAATTTGTGGACTTTTGGAGGACATTCAAGATCCAAACTGTGGTTCTAAAACACCCAGCTCATATACGAACCCTTATAGTTCCCATAGTGTATTGAAGTTATCAGCTTGATTTTGCCTCTTTTGTACATCCACGTGTTCATTTAGGGCTAGAACTGTGTCAAATTTGTCTCTGTATACCTGGCTTTCAAGAATTTTCTGTCACATAAATTGTTGCTTAATGAATGCTTGTGGAACTGAGACTAAGGTTATGTACAATTACCTTGAAGTAACCTAGAAATAATTGGAGGACCAGGAATTAGGGGAGTATAATCAACTGCTTTAAATGAATAGCTGGTGGTAAGGCATCAGAGATATATATCCCTTTCTGACACATTCTACACCACAAACTAACCTTCCAGCCTGCCTAGAATCTTAATTATCCTCTAACCTTAAAATCAACCAGTCACTGTCTAGTGAGTGAAAAGGAAATTCCTATTCTAGGGGAACAAGTGATGTAGGCAATTTGCCTTAGCCCTCTCTCCTCCACTGCCACTGAGGAGCAGTTTCCAGTAACATATTAATATATCATCTGATTAATATATGCAGTTAGCCTGGCTTATTCGTGGATTTTTTACATGCAGTTCTGATGAAGTATGGTCAAAAAATTAACAATACATTTTTAAAAAGAAATTTGAGTCCTGCATTATGATTCTTCAAAGGCAGACAAAATAAACAATATGAATCTTTTTGTAGACACTTCATGAGATCTTCTGGTTCTGCAACATTGGGTCTCTCAAGAATCTTTTTAACTGTAAGAAAAGATCAGATGCTCACCAAAGTAAAATTAGATGTAATTCACTAATAAAGAATGATTGGAAAGTTTTGGGGGTTTTTGAGATTTTTTTTCCAAAAGCACCCTCAATAGAAATAATTTCTAGAGTTATGTTTAATTTTCTCTGGACCTCTATTTTAATAGCTCTATATCATTTGTCTTATATTCTCATCTTTTCTAAGCCAACCTTTCCAAAATGTTATGCCTGACAGCCATTATTAATATTCCTGCCTGATTACATAATTATTGGCATTTTTAACTTCAGCAATATAAAATGTAGCAGAAATTGAGAACTAATCAAGATGGAATGTTTCAGACCCCAGTATGTTGAAGGCTTGGAGTAAATATTCATTTAGATATTAGAGATTTAAAATGTGCAACTTTCATTAATATTAGATAATATCTTTTCTCATTTTCCAAGTGTTGAAATTGGCACTCATAACATAGTGCTCTAACAGAGCATAAAGAAGCATTAGCTAATTTGATTTATGCCAGAAACCTTTACTGTGTTCACCAGGTAAGAAGGCAGCTTTGGTGTGTGACAAAGAGTTGGAAGTTGAAATTTCCTTTGTGTTACCACATAGCATGAAAAAAATGTTATGCATTGTCAGAGTTACAGCACCACCTACCAAATATCACGGGAACTAGATAGAGCACTAGGTTTATCTATCTATAGTCAATGCACCTTGGGTCAGAAAGCAAACTGGAGGCCAGATGCATCATTTAAATGATATTAGACCAGTGACTTAAATTCCAAAAGCCTCCTTGTGAGAAATTCAACGCTTCCCTTATCTTCCAAGAATTTGATCCATCCCACACATTCCAAGAATTGTGTGGGATGGATCAAAACAGATTTTCAAAGTCTGGAACTTTAGAGGAGTATTTAATGAGACATGATAAAGTTAAATTCCAAGTTATCCTTTTAATTTTGTATCTGTGTCCTTCTTGGCACAAGTGAGCACGATACCAAAACTTCATTCTGAGAAGCATAGCCAACCTTATACAAGGAAAGAGTGATGTGGCTAAATAGGTGTTAAAGAAAAAATTTTAAATCTCTCCTTTGCTATCTGTACTGAATATTGCCCATTTGTCCTCACATCCATACTCTTACCTACCCTGTATTGTAGAGACTGGCTTGTATAGATCATATGAAAAGGATCCTTTTGTTATTTGGCTTTGAGCCCTAGTTGAAGACCAGAAGGAGTGGAGATAGTGAGGGTGGCTTTCTTCTTGCAGACTTCATGGGCTGCCTATGTCCATTAACTAAAAACCATAGTTCCAATCAATATGATGCTGAGGATTGAATGAGCTTACAGTCATAATCTACTGAGTGCATGATCCAGCATGTAACAAGTACTAAATCATTAGAATATTTGAAAGTGATTTTTTTCAATTAGAAGGCATGAGAGATAAACCATACACAAAAACTAACTCAAAATGAATCAAAAACCTAAACATAAAAGCTAAAAGTATAAAACTGTTTGAAGAAAACATAGGGAGGAATCTTCATAATATTGCATTTAGCAAAGATTTCTTGCATATGGCAGAAAAAGCACAGACAACAAAAGAAAAATGTGGATTTCATAAAAATTTTAAAACTTTGGTGCATCAAAAGCCAATGCATAGGATGGGAGAAGACATTTGCAAATCATATATCTGACAAGGGATTTATATTCAATATATGTAGAAAAATTCAATAGCAGCAACAACCAAATGATTAAATAATGGGCCAAGAACTTGAATAAAGTATTTCTCTAAAGAAGATATACAAATGGGCAATACCATATGAAAAGATGCTCAATGACACTAACCATTAGAAAAATGCAAATAAAATTCATGCTGAGATAGGAACTCAGACATATTAAGATGGCTATTATGTTAGAAAAAGAACACAAAATAACAAGTGTTGGTGATGTGGAAGAAATTAAAATCAAAGGACAAAGTAGATTGAAGCACCCCAAAAATGTTAGGGTGTGAAGACATGAGGCCTAAATCAATTCTATCTCAGAGAAATTTTGACCGTGTACAGATGTAAATTGCTTTCCAAACATAAACTGAAATATCATCAGGTCAAAATTCACCACATCCTGTACTTTACAGACTGAGAGCTATAGTTTTCATTAAAGTGGAATATTCTAGCCTATACATAGCCACCTGCAACTTCCTTTTCTTCCCAAGAATGTCTTTGTTCTTATTCTTTCTCCTTTCCTTTATACAAACTGCTTAAAATATATTCTTCCTTCCTTCATTTTTTTTTTTGGACAGGGTTTTTCTATGTAGGCTGGGCTGGCCTTGATCTCACCATGTATACAAGGCTGGCCTCAAACTTGCAATCCTCCTGCTTCAGTCTACTGAGTGCTGGAATAACAGTCATGTACCACTATACCCAATCCCTTTCTTATAAGGCTATAAGACTATATGTTGAGGTACATTCCTGTATTCCTAGTCTTATAAGGAGATTGGCCTGTAGGTCTTATTTTTGGATTTGTCCTTGTCTTGTTTTGGGATGAGTGTAATACTGGCTTCATAGAATGAGTTAGGCAGTGTTCCTTCCCTTTCTATTTCATGGAAAAGTTTAGGGAGTGTTGCTATTAGTTCTTCTTTAGAGGTCTGGCAGAATTCAGCAGAGAATCCATCAGGTCCTGAAATTTTCTTTTTTGGGAGAATCTTTACTGCTGCTTCAATTTCATTACTTGCTATATATCTGTTTAGGTGGTCAATATCCTCTGGGTTCAGTTTTGGATGGTTATAAATATCTAGAAATTTGTCCATTACTTCAAGATTTTCCAGTGTATTAGAATATAGGTTCTCAAAGTAGTCCCAGATTATTCCCTGGATTTTCTTGGTATTTGTCTTATCTCCTCTTTTTCATGTCTGATTTTACTAATTTGGGTCTTTTCCCTCCTCATTTTAGTCAGATTTGCCAGCAGCTTGTCAATTTTGTTTATTTTTTCTAAGAACCAGCTTTTTGTTTTGTTGATTCTTTCTATGGTTTTTTTGGTTTCCATTTCATTAATTTTAGACCTTATTTTTAATATTTTTCTCCTTCTGCTTGTTTTAGGTGTTACTTTTTCTTGATTTTTCTAGGAGTTTTAGATGTAGCATTAGGTCATTTATTTGAGATTTTTCTGTCCTTTTAATATCTGCATTCATAGCTCTGAACTATTCTTTTAGGACTGCCTTTGCTATATCCCATAGGTTCTGGTAGGTAATGTTTTCATTTTCATTAATTTCCAGGAAGCTTTTGATTTCTTCTTTTATTTCTCCTTTGACCCACTGATCCTTGAGAAATGTGTTATTCAGCCTCCAATTATTTGTGTATTTTCTGCTGTTGTTTTTGTTGTTGAGTTCCAGTTTTATTGCATTGTGATCAGATAGACTGCAGGGGCTTCCTTTGTGCCCTAAGATATTATCTATTTTGGAGAAAGTTCCATGGACTGCTGAGAAGAATGTATGTGCTCTTGTGGTGTGAAAGATTCTGTAGACATCAGTTAGGTTCATTTGATCTATAGTGTCATTTAGTTCTAGAATTTCTTTGTTGATGTTTTTATTGGATGACCTATTTCCTGGTGATAGAGGGGTATTAATGTCTCCCACTACCACTGTGTTGGAGTCTACATGTGCTTTTAAGTCTTTTAGTGTATGTTTGATGAAATTGTATGTACTGACATTGGGTGCATACAAGTTGATAGTTGTTATTTCCTTTTGATGTATTGCCCCCTTTATTAGTATGAAGTGTCATTTATTTCGTTTGAACAATGTAAGCTTGCAATTTCCTTTGTCAGATATAAGTGTTGCTAGTTCTGACTGTTTTGGGAGGCCATTGGCTTGGTACATCTTCTTCCCAGACTTTCACCCTAAGCCAGTGTTTACTTCTGTCAATGAGATGCATTTCTTATAAACAGCAGATTGTGAGATTTTCCATTTTAATCCAGTTTGTCAAGTGGTATGTTTTGATTGGGCAGTTGAGTCCATTGATGTTCACTGTCAATATTGATAGGTATGTGGTGATTCTTGCCATTTAGTTGTTTTTGTTGCTTTAGGGTTTGATTGTGTGCAGTCAAATCAATGCTACTCTCTGATTACTTGTCTTTTCTTCTCCTGTGGTTTGATACTTCCCATTCTCTCATGGTTTTGTTTGCTTTCATCTTCTGTGTGCAGAATTCCTTGTAGAATGTTCTGTATTGGTGGCTTGGTGGTCATATAATGTTTTAGTTTCCATTTATTGTGGAAGATTTTTATTGCTCCATCAATTTTGAAGGATAGTTTTTCTGGGTAGAGTATCCTAGGGCTGAAATTATTTTCATTCAGTGCCTGAAATACCTCACTATGTGCCCTTCTTGCTTTTAAGGTTTCCATTGATAAATCTGCAATGATTTTGGTGAGTTTACCTTCATATGTTATTTGTTTTTTCTCTCTTATAGCTTTCAATATACTTTCTCTGTTTTCTGTGCTTGTCATTTTAATAAAACATGCCATGGGGAGGTTCTATTTTGGTCAAGTCTGTTTGGTGTCCTGGAGGTTTCCTGTACCTCAATGGATGCACTTTCTCAAGATTTGGGAAATTTTCTGTTGTGATTTTATTGAATATATTACATATCCCTTTGGCTTATACCTCTTCTCCTTCTTCAATGCCTATTATTCTCATGTTTGGTCTTTTGATGGAGACACTGAGTTCTTGCATATTCGCTTCACAGCTCTTGACTTATTTGACTAACAGTCCTTCTTTTTTTTCTTTAATTTCTATATTATCTTCAAGCTCTGAGATTCTTTCTTCCACTTGTTCTAGTCTGGTGGAGTGGCTTCCACTGTGCTTTTTGTTCGACTAAAGGGATTTTTATCTCCACTATTGCTGTTTGATTTTTTTTTCTGAGGTTTTCCATATCTTTTATATTTTGTGTTATCACCCTCAATTTATATCTCTCTATTTATAATGTCCTTTGTTTCCCATAGATGTTTTTTGAAATCCTCTCTGAGTTCATTTATTTGTTTCTGTGTCTTCTCATGTTCTTTATTTTTGGTGTCTTGAAATTTCTTGAGTGTGTCTTGTACATTCTGTTTATCTACATCTAGTATCTACTCCATGAATTTCTCAGTGACTCCTTCCAAGATTTCCTCTTTGAGGGTGTTTTTGTGAGTAACACTGTGATTGTCCTCAGTGACATATATCATTGTTTTGTTAGGGTCAGAAACTGAGTATGCATTTTCTTCATTTCCCACTGAATTCTGTATTGAATTTTTTTTTAATAAATGATTGTTTTAATACAATGACTCTCTTAGACACAAAACATCTCTACAGGGCAATAAACCCAAACAACAACAACAAAGAAAACCCTATAACGTTATATATCCTGTATCTTTTTTTTTTGACTTTTTTTTTCTTTTATTATTCATATGTGTATACAAGGCTTGGGTCATTTCTCCCCCCTGCCCCCACCCCTTCCCTTACCACCTACTCCGCCCCCTCCCTCTCCCCCCCAACCATCTCAATACCCAGCAGAAACTATTTTGCCCTTATTTCTAATTTTGTTGTAGAGAGAGTATAAGCAATAATAGGAAGGAACAAGGGTTTTTGCTGGTTGAGATAAGGATAGCTATACAGGGCATTGACTCAATTTTTTTTTCCTTTTCCTTTTATTATTCATATGTGCATACAAGGTTTGGTTCATTTCTCCCCTGCCCCCACCCCCTCCCTTACCACCCACTCCGCCTCCCCCTCCCCCCTCAATACCCAGCAGAAACTATTTTGCCCTTATTTCTAATTTTGTTGTAGAGACCGTATACAACAATTTTTTTTTGAAGAGTGTTTTCCATCCCTTCTTCATCTTCCAATTGCTCCACGTGGTTCTGTGCAACCATGTTCTGTTTGACAGGCTACTTGGTGGTTTTAATTGCCTGTTGTCTTTCCCTTGATTTAATTTTTGTGTAGTGACTCTGTTGGTTGTTAGCGAGGATGATGTGCTCTTTCTGTCCCTGGTGTGGAGGTGTAATTTAATAATAACACATTCACAGGTTCAATGCCAGACCAGTTGTTTACATATTACATAGAAATAACCTTGGTGAAAATATCCATAAACAGTGGGATTTGGGGGGGGAGTTATTAGTTACTCAGCTAGATATAGAAATTTGTGTTATTTGTAAAAGTGCCATTAAAAAGGGGGGGCTCCAATAACACATTAGAAAGATCATTCACCAAGCCCAAGTTGGTCTCATCCCAGGGTTGCAGGGGTGGTTCAACGTACAGAAATCTATAAATGTAATACAGCACATTAATAGAAGTAAAGACAAAAACCACTTGATCATCTCAATAGATGCAAAAAAAGCCTTCGACAAGATCCAACACCACTTCATGATAAAAGCTCTAAAAAAACTAGGAACAGATGGAAAGTACCTCAACACTGTAAAGGCTATATATGATGAACCTACAGCCAACATCATACTTAATGGTGAAAAACTGAAACCATTTCCCCTAATATCAGGAATGAGACAAGGGTGCCAACTATTCCCACTCCTATTTAACATAGTCCTGGAATTCCTAGCCAGAGCAATTAGGCAAGAAGAAGAAGAAATAAAAGAAACATAAATAGGTAAAGAAACTGTAAAAATATCCCTTTTTGCAGATGACATGATCCTATACTTTAAATAACCCAAAAACTCCTAGACACCAAAAACAGCTACAGCAAGGTGGCAGGATACAAAATCAACTTATAAAAACCATTAGCTTTTCTATACACCAATAACTGAGAAAGAATACATGGAAACAATTCCATTTACAATAGCCTCAAAAAAAAATCAAATACCTAGGAGTAAACTTAACAAAGGAAGTGAATGACCTCTACAAGGAGAACAACAAAACCCTGAAGAAAAAGATCAAGGAAGACTACAGAAAATGGAAAGATCTATGCTCATGGATTAGTAGAATCAACATAGTAAAAATGGCTAGACTACCAAAAGCAACATACATATTTAATGCAATTCCCATCAAAGTCCAGATGATATTCATCACAGAGATTGAAAAATCTACCCTAAAGTTCATTTGGAAACACAAGAGACCTTGAGTAGCTAAGGCAATGCTCAGCAAAAAGAGCAATGCTGGAGGTATCACAATACTCTACTTCAAACTATATTACAAAGCAATAGCAATAAAAACAGCATGGTACTGGCACAAAAACAGACATGAAGACCAATGGAACAGAGCAGAGGACCCAGATATGAATCGACACAGCTATGCCCACTTTATTTTTGACAAAGGAGCCAAAACTGTATGATGAAGAAAAGATAGACTCTTCAACAAATGTTGCTGGGAAAAGTGGTTTTCTGCCTGTAAAAAACTGAAACTAGATCCATGTTTATCACCCTATACTAGTATCAATTCAAAATGGATCAAGGACCTTAATATCGGACCTAAAACTGAAGTTAGTACAGAAAAGATCAGGGAATACTCTAGAAGTAATAGGTATAGGCAAGGTCATCCTCAATAGAACCCCAGGAGCTCAGCAACTAAGAGAAAAGATGGACAAATGGGACTTCATAAAATTAAAAAGCTTCTACACAACAAAAGAAATGGTCTCTAAACTGAAGTGGCCACCCACAGAGTGGGAGAAAACATTTGCCAGCTATACATCAGACAAAGGACTGATAACCAGAATATATAAGGAATCTAAAAAATTTAACTCTCCCAAAATCAATGATCTAATAAAGAAATGGGTGACTGAACTAAACAAAACTTTCTCAAAAGAAGAAATTCAAATGGCCAAAAAACACATGAAAAAAAGTTCACCATCTCTAGCCTTAAAGGAAATGCAAATCAAAACCACACTGAGATTCCACCTCACCCCTATTAGAATAGTCATCATCTAAAACAACACGAACAACAGGTGTTGGTGAGAATGTGAGGGAAAAGGAACCCTAATCCACTGCTGGTGGGAATGCAAGCTGGCACAACCACTCTGGAATACAATATGGAGGCTTCTTAAAGATCTAAACATAGATCTGACATGATCCAGCAATCCCAATCTTGGCTATATACCCAAAGGAATGTGGCACAGGTTACTCCAGAGGCACCTGCACACCCATGTTTATTGCAGTGCTATTCACAACAGGCAAGTTATAAAAATAGCCAAGGTGTCCCACTACTGATGAATGTATTAAGAAAATGTGGTATTTATACACAATGGAATTTTACTCAGCCATGAAGAAGAATGAAATCTTATTATTTTCAGGTAAATGGATGGAACTGGAGAACATCACCCTGGGCGAGGTTAGCCAGGCTCAGAAAACCAAAAATCATGTTCTCCCTCATATGCAGATTTTAGATCTGGGGCAAATACAGCAATGTTGTAGGACTTGGGTCACAGGCTAAAGGGAGAGCACATATGGGAGGTATGGGGATAGGTAGGAAACCCAAAACATGAAAGTGTTTGATGTCCCCAATGCAGAGGAACTGATACAGAAATCTTAAAGTGATAGAGGTCAATATGGAAAGGGGATCAGGAACTAGTGAAAAGGTCAGGTAAAGATGAATTAACTTGGGTTGTAACACATTTGTACATGGAAGCTATGCTAGGAATCTCTCTGTATAGCTATCCTTATCTCAACTAGCAAAAACACATTGTCTTTCTTTCTATTGCTTATGTCTTCTCTTCAACAAAATTAGAGATAAGGGCAGAACAGGTTCTGCCTTGAAGCAAAGGAGGATGGGGGGAGATGGAGGGAGTTGGGGGCAGGGGGCAAATGGCCCAAACAATGTATGCACATTTGAATAAGTGAATAAAAAATGAAAAATGAAAAAATAAGGGGGGCTGGAAAAGAGTAGTTGGGTAGAGGAAGAGGAATGGAGGCTGCTTGGTTTTTGTGGCCACTGTGCGTGATCGGGTGTATTTCTGTTGTTGTACTGGAGGGTGCTTTTGTTAGGGATTGCAGGTAGTAGGAGTTATGTACAGCAGGTACTGTAGGCTAGTCAGCAGTGAGTGTGTGTGTAAGAGGGAAGGATAGTGTGAGACAGGTCAGGGTAAGATAGAAGGGAGAGGCAAAGACAGGGAGAGAGAGTAGATGAGAAGGGGCAGAAAGAGTAGTTGAGAAGGAGAACAATGAATTGTAGCACAGGAAAAGGAGGGAATGTGAAGGAAGTAAGAATAGGGGTAAGAAAATAGTGATGGTGAATTTAATAATACAGAAAACACACACACACACACACAAAACACAAAAAAAAATCCAGGTACAGGAACAACTAAAGTTCAGTCTTTTGGTAAAAGTTCTGGAGTTATTCCTTAGGCATCCAATCCTGGTATTGGGGTACAAGAAACTCTGATGTGGTCTTACCAGGTGGCTTGCTTGTGATTAGTATTTGGTTTCTTCTGTCCACAGGGTTAGTTGCAATTGGGAAGTGAGTTAAGTCTGCCAATTTGTGCAGGGTGGTCAGAGTTGTTGCTGTTTTCACCAGGCAGCAGCTTTTTTGCCCTTCATTTGTAACTCTGTTTGGTCTGCTCCTCCCCAGCAAGGTGGGACAATTCAGTTTTGTTTTGTTTTGGTTTGGTTTGGTTTTTTTGAGGTACTGGGGCTTGAACTCGTGGTCTTCACTTTGAGCCACTCCACCAGACTTATTTTTGTGAAGGGTTTTCAAGATAAGTTCTCGCAGAACTATTTGCCATGGCTGGCTTTGAACTGTGATCTCCCCAATCTCTGTCCCAGAGTAGTTAAGATTAAAGGCATGAGCCACTGGCACCTGGCAGCAATTCAGTTTTGAATACTGCTCTCTGTCCCATGAGATCTGCTCAGGGATCCTGACCTCCTGCCTAGCTTTGGGAGGTTGGACCCCAATCTCTCAAGCCTTGTGTTTCTCCTGACCTCTGCTCGGTGCCAGCAGCTCCTTTTGAAGGTTGGCCTGTTGCCCTGCCCCTGCTCTCAGCTTTTGTGTTTCTCCCAACTGCTTGTGCTTCTCCTGAGTTAGTTAGTAAGCACTTGATTATTTTCATTGTAGTTAAATACACATGGTTATACTTTTCATTTTAACCATTGCTAAGCATACAAGTCTGTGGCATTAAGTACATTCACTTTGTTGTACAATCATCATTAACATCCATCTCCAAAACAAACATTTTCATCTCCCTCCGAGCTGAACCTATGTACCCATTAAACAATAATTCTCTATTCCCCTCTCTGTCTGGCCCCTGGAAATTACCATTCTACTTTCTGTTTCCATGAATTTGACTCCTTGAAGTAGTTGATATAACATGTATAAGTATAACAAGTATATAAAATAATTGTTTTTCTGTTGCCATCAAAGTTCATCCAGACTATAACATGTAGCAGGATTTCATTCCTTTTTAAAACTAAGTAATATTCCATTGTTTCTATATATTACATTTTGTTTGTACATTAATCTGTTGAAGGACAGTGGAATTGCCTCTACGCATTATTTTGAATAATGTTTTTTGAATACAGATGTACAAATATCTATTTGAGTCCCTGCTTCCAAATCTTTGGAATATATATACAGAAGTGGGATTTCTATGTCATATAATAAATTTGTGTTGAAATTTTGGAGGAACCTGTGTACAGTTGCCACTTTGGATTCACTATTTTGTATTTTGACCATCAATTCAAAAAGTTCCAGTTTCTGTACATATTCACTGTCAAACCTTAAGAGAAATTGAGGTACAAATTAATTAAGAAACAGAGTTTAGCTGGGCTTTGGTGGCTAATGCCTGTAATCGTAGCTACCTGGGAGGCCAAGACTGGGAGGATTGTGGTTCAAGGCCAGCCTGAGCAAAAATATTTGTGAGACTCATCTCAATAATTCTGAGCACAGTGGCACACAGCTGTCATCCTAGTGGGTGAGAAGCCTAAAATAGGAGGACCATAGTTAAGGCTAGCCTGGGCAGAAGTTGAAACCCTGTCTAAAACAAAACTAGAGCAAAAAGACTTATAAAAGAAAAATCCAGGACATGATAGATTCTCAGCTGAATTCTACCAGACCAACACTCCTTAAATTATTCCATGAAATAGAAAGGGAAGGAACATGGCCTAACTCATTCTATGAAGCCAGCATTACACTTATCCCAAAACCAGACAAGGACACATCCGAAAAGGAGAACTACAGCCAATCTCCTTAATGAACATTGATGCAAAAATCCTCAATAAAATAATGGCAAACTGAATCCTACAACACATCAGAAATATCATTCACCATGACCAGCTTCATCTCAGGGATGCAGGGATGATTCAATATACAAAAATCAATAATTGTAATACAGTATATTAATAGAAGCAAAGACAAAAACCACTTGATCATCTCAACAGATGCAGAGAAAGCCTTTGACAAGATTCAACACCACTGCATGATAAAAGCTCTAAGAAAACTAGGAATAGAAGGAATGTACCTCAACACTGTAAAGGCTATAAATGACAAACCTATAGCCAACATCATACTTAATGGGGAAAAACTGAAACCTTTTCCCCTGTAGTCAGGAATGAGACAAGAATGCCCACTCTCCACACTCCTATTCAATAATCCTGGAATTCCTAGCCAGAGCAATAAAGCAAGAAGAAAAAATAAAAGGAATACAAATAGGTAAAGAAATAGTCAAAATATCTGTATTTGCAGATGACATGATCCTATACCTCAAAAACCCAAACAACTCTACCCCAAAACTCCTTGACACCATAAACAGCTTCAGCAAAGTAGCAGGAAACAAAATCAACTTACAAAAATCAGTAGCCTTTCTATTCACAAATAATGAATAAATTGAGAATGAATATAAGAAAACAATTCCATTTACAATGGCCTCACAAAAAAATCAAATACCTAGGAATAAACTTAACAAAGGATGTAAATGACCTCTACAAAGTGGACTACAAACCACTGAACAAGAAGATTGAGGAAGACTACAGAAGGTGGAAAGATCTCCCATTCTCATGGATTGGCAGAATCTACATAGCAAAAATGGCTGTACTACCAAAAGCGATCTACATACTCAAAGCAATACCCATCAAAATTCCAATAACATTAATTAAAAGATTGAAAAATCTACCCTAAAGTTCATTTAGAAACACAAAAGATTGCCAATAGCCAAGGCAAAAAGAGCAATGCTAGAGGTATCCCAATACTCGACTTCAAACTATAGTACAGAGCCATAGCAATAAAAATAGCATGGTACTGGCACAAAAACAGTATGAAGACCAGTGGAACAGAATAGAGACCCAGATAAGAATCCATACAGCTATGCCCACCTTAACATACGATGGAGAAAAGACAGCTTCTTCAACAAATGTTGCTGGGAAAATCTGTCTGCAGAAAACTGAAACTAGATCCATGCCTGTCACCCTATAATAGTATCAGCTCAAAGTGTAAGGACCTTAATATCAGATGCAAAATCTTGCAGTTGATACACAAAAGAGCAGGGAATACACTGGAAGCAATAGGTACAGGCAAGGATTTCCTCAGTAGAACTCCAGCAGCCCAACAATGAAGAGAAAGAATGGACAAATGTGACTATATGAAGTTAAAAAGCCTCTGCACAACAAAAGAAATGGTCTCTGAACTGAAGAGACGACCCACAGAGTAGGAGAAAATATTTGCTAGCTATACATCAGACAAAAGACTGATAACTAGAATATACAGGGAATTCAAAAAATTAAACTCCCCAAAAATCAATGAACCAATAAAGTTTGGCAATTAAACTGAACAGAACTTTTTCAAAGGAAGAAGTCCAAAAGACCAAAAACACATGAAACAATGCTCACCATTCCTGGCCATAAAAAATGCAAATCAAAACCACAGTAAGATTCCACCTCACACCTGTTAGAATAGCCATCATCAAGAACACCAACAACAAATGCTGGCAAGGATGTGGGAAAAAATGGAACCCTCATACACTTCTGCTGGGAATGTAAGCTAGTACAACCACTTTGGAAACCAATATGGAGGCTTCTTTAAAAACTAAACATAGATCTACCATATGACCCAGTGATACCACTCCTAGGGATATACCCAAAGAATGTGACTCAGGTTATTACAAAGGTACCTGCACACCCATGTTTATTGCAGTACTATTTACAATAGCCAAGCTATGGGAAAAGCCAGGATGCCTCACAATGGACGAATGAATCAAGAAAATATCTTTATACTCAATGGAATTTTATTCAGCCACAAAGAAGAATGAAATTTTTTCATTCACAAGTAAATAGATGGAACTGGAAAACATCATCTTAAATGAAGTTAGCCAGGCTCAGAAGGCCAAAAGTTGCATTTTCTTTCTGATATGTGGATTATTGACCCAAAACAAATGCAGTAATATTATTGGACATTAGTCATATACTAAGGAGAAAATGAGCACGGGAGGAATAGGGAAAGGGAAGGAAACCTAAAACTTGAATGTGGTTGATGTGCTCACTGTAGAGGAGTGAATACAGTAATCTTAAACTGGCTAATGCCACTATTGTAAGGGGACTAGGAAGTAGTGAAGAGGTCTGGTAGAGATGAGCCAGTGTGGGTTGCAATACACATGTGCATGGAAGCAATGCTAGGAATCTCTCTGTATAGCTTTATCTCAAACTAGCAAAAACGCTCTGTCTTTCTTATTATCTCCTATGTTTTCTCTTCAACAAAATCGAAGAACAAGAGGGCAAAACAGGTTCTGCCCAGAAGTGGGGCAGGGGAGGTGGCCCAAACAAATGTGTACACATATGAGTAAATGTAAAAATGATAAAAAGAAATCACAGGCAAAAACACGTTCCCCACAAAGAGAAAACAGGAGACATATAGTTACCACTGCAAAATGACCTGCACAAAATAAATCATGCTATAAACTCAAGTACATATTTATTTTGGTTAAAATTGGTTTTATGATCAGTTAGGAAAGAAATCCCACCTACTGGTATTCTTAGTTCTACATTTCAGCCTTTCATTTTAATAAGGAACACATTTTTCCCTATAGTATTTTGGCCTTTAACTGCTCTTTCTGGGTAATGTCATAGATCATGAAGCAAACCTGAGAAATAAATAATTTTGAACCTATTTTTAACATGTATGCATTTAAGATTAGCCTTAAGCAGGACTGTTAAGTAGGAGAGATTTTCCTCTAATCTATTTTTTAAATTTATCTCCTCCTCCCTCCAGAGACCTAACTTGCAATAGTTGAACCAAGGTTATGAGAATTTCTTGCTTCCTTTTCTTCCATCAACACAGATCTATCTTCTGTCACATTTGAGGAAGAGAAACTTATTCAAGGATTCAAAGGAGATTAATGTTTGGCAATAGTTGTAAATATTTCCCATATTAAATATGGTTTGCATTTTGATGTGAGCTTTCAATGTTTCATCTCACACAGTTGATATAAAAATTCCAAGACATTTCTGTAGCAATGTCAATATAAAGAAAATTATGAGAGCTAAAGGAAGATATACCATTTATTGTGCATCTCAAATTATATGAAGTCTTATCTCTGCTCTGTCTAGATGTGAATCTGAGCTTATATAAAATGTTGCTTTTTCTCATAAATGCTGGAGAAAGACAGGAATAAAAAAAATTAACCTTTGTGTGATCTCTTGATATCTTTATTGAACACTTTCTTACATAGTGGATTTTGAGTCTTTTTAAAAAATGAATGCTCACACACAAACACACACACACACACTCACACACACACACTTGTCTTTCTAGCTTGATCAGGCAAATAATAGAATAGTATCCTGATAAATGGCCCATTGGTAAGAAAAGACAACAAATATAGCATTTCAGGAGGGAAAAGAGGCTTTATTAAAAAAAAGTGAGTTAAGGGTAATGATATTTCTAGGTAGCCTCACAAGAGACTCATTTCCCAATTTGAGGAGAGTGACTAAAAAGCTGAAAAAGAGATCGGTCCTGACCTGCAGGCCTGGCACAAAGCACAGAAGCAAGTACTGAGCATTATTAGCATCATGTTGTGCTCATATTTGTTTACTTTTTAATTTACTTCCATGCTTCTCCTGTGGCCATGCTGTTTTAATTTTTGTATTTTTTATTTAAAAAAAGAGCACAGCAAAAACTGCACTCCAGGGAAAACACCCCAAGTTATCTGCCTTTAATAAAAAGAGAGAATTCTATATTGCTCTAGGGACAGCACAAGTAGAAACTGCCCTTCTGTCAAAATTCTAGGGGAATAAGACACAGGAAGGAACATTTTTTTCATGATTGTAGTATCATGGTTTACCTCCTCAAAAAGAGACAGAATCTGTGCATGGAACATTAATAAGTGAACAGTAGAGAATCATCCCCATGTTGCAAAAAGAAGCTTTTGCTAATTTCCTTCCTTTCATATTCCTCTGTTTCTTCTCTTTAGTTATTTCTCTACATTTACTGGTCCCTATTGCTCTTAATTTCAACTTATTTCCTACTCCATATGCTAGATTTATTCCTTTAATATTAGGCTTATTTTGCTTAAGATCTCTTCAATTCAATAAGTAGACTCAGTTAAAAAAAAAAAGATATTATAGGACTTGGACCACGAGGACAATGAGAGAATAGGCAAGAACTAGAAAATGAGATGTATCCTGCACCTGAGACATGAAGTGGATACTGTCATATTTTCATCTTGAAACAATTATACTTGAAAAAAATCCTTATGGGTTAGGGCTTCTCTAGGGACAAGATTTAGTATTTACCTGCAAGAAAAAAAAACTATGAATTCCTAGTTTTACTACTAATTTTAATACCTAAAAGTCAATATTTTAATTCTGAAATTAAACTTTAAAAAACACAATCATTTACTTACAGATTGGAACTTAGAGAAGAGGGATCAGGTCATTCTACCCTGGTTGTTTTGTACAGCGCATATGCTACTTTGAGGGATCTGTTGCCCAGGGATCATTCCGGGCTACATCAATGAGTATTATACTTTGGGATCTATTCTGAGAATTCTGGAGAGGAAAGAGGACTTAACTTTTCTCATTACTTTATGTCATATTTTCTTCTCTTTAGATCTCAGATTTAGCCTACATTATGACTGCTTTATTATGAATTTTTGCCCTAACCTATATACCTATATACCTCCTATCCATCTTTATACTCACATGGTAGAAGGGGACATAAGAAGCATAGAAGGGGACATAAGAAGTATGATTTCATACAGAGAAGAGAATAGATAATTTTCAAGTCAATTAGCTGAAGTAAATTCAAGCAATCCATGAAAAATAAATGTATTAAAATAAACAGCAACTAATGGTAGAAGAAACCTGTTGAAATAACCATAAGAAAGGGACTAAGGTAGAAAGAAGAAAAATAGAGATAAACCAATTTGGTTATAATACATATATACATGGAAATGTCATAAGGAAACTCCCTGTGTAGCTTTCATTTTTTTTCTTTTACAAAATGAAAGAACATGAGGGCTGAACAGGTCCTGTCTGGGGAGCTTGGTACTAGTAGAAGAGGGGAATAGGTGGAGATAGGGTGTAGGACGGTGCATATAGTACAAATACTGCATACACACATATATAAATGGAAAAATGAGACCTGTTGAAACTATTGCAGAAATGGGGGAGGGGTGGTAATAAAAGAGAAGGATGGAGGGGGAAATTCAAATATAATATGCTTGATATATTGTGAAAACTTTTGTAAATGCCACAATATACCTCCACCCAGAACAACAACATTTAAAAATAAAGAGAATAAAATAAAATAAAAGACATGAAGTAAACTGAAAAAAATTCATGAATTCTCACTATAAGTTATCTGAACAGATTTTGCAGCAATTACACTGTAGACTTCTAGGAATCAATACATTTAAATATAACATAACAGGCATTAGTTCAAAAGATCTGTTCAATCATTGATCCAATATGTTTCATCATTAAAATGCACAATTATACATAATTTACAACTGCTTAGTATAGCAATAATTGCACAAACAGGAGACAGAGGAAGAGACAAAGAGAGAATAAACCAAGAGAAAAACAAAAAATAAATTCCACACACACAAACGCACCCTTAAAAATGTCAGTGTAGCATTGAAAGGTTTACCAAGTGAAAGCAGGCCATCTCTCTTTCATTTTCGCTAAGGTAATTGATTATCAGTAATTGCCATGAAATTTCTTTCCAAATGAGACCTTTTGTTGGTGAAAAAAAGAATAATAGTGCATAATCAGGAAATTGCCTTCTATGTACTCCCAAATAATAGAGCTTCAATGTCTATTTTTGTTCCATAAGGGTAATCAATCCATTATCTAGATCTCTGTTTGATTTTGCCAAGAAAATGCTATCTAAAACAGCATTAGCTACAGTTTTAAATGTCCAAGATTTTTTAAAAACACTTCTAAGACTGAATCCTATAACCTTATAGGTAAAAAGCCAAGTGCAATAATGTCTATCTGAATTATGATAAATAAATCTCAAGGTTCTACTTTCTTATCTTTGTGGCCTTTTGAAAATATGAATTCATTTAATTGCAATACGTAGATAACTTGAGAATGGAAGAACAGTTTCAATAAACTATATTATTTTTTGAAATACCAACATAAAACTGAAATTGCATTTAACCTAGCAATGCTTTGTCACACAGGGTTCTCCACACATTCACTAGAGATTTAATGATAACATTATATATTAATACATGTTTGTGACTTATAATTAAGTTCAGAGCAACATATTTTATCCTAAACCATTCATTTCTAAAGGTTGAAATGTATTTACTTTATTCCTTTGTTACTTTCATTTTTAATTTTTTTGTTGTTAATGTGCCCATGAAGTATCATTTTTCATGTAGTCTCTAACAATTGCAGATATTTCTCTAAATGGTTAATACTTTCCACTTAACGATTTTGGATTAATACTTTCCACTTAACGATTTTGGAAGATAAGCATTTGAGCACAAGAAATAGAACTATCCCATTCTCAAAACTCACACCAAAATGTACATTAGTATAGAGGGCTCAAACTTCAGTTTTGCCATTAAACTTGGAAAAGTTACTCACAGTTTCTGTGCTTTTGTTTCCTTATCTGTAAACAAGTAAGGATTATTGGACCTGCTTTGAAGCGTTATTGGGAAGATTAAACAAATTAATGTATGTGAAATGCTTAGAACAACACCTAATAAGTGCTATGTAATTAGTTATTGTTGCTGTTTTTCAAAGTGAAAAACTTAGTCAATTTCCCAAGTTTTCTTGACAGGTTTCAAAAGAATGTTACCATTTTAATGTAAAATTATGTCAGCCATGAAAGTCAGGAGCATGTTCTACAGATGAGTTTTGGTTTCCCTTTGCTCTTAGCATTGAGACAGCTTTCCTGCATCAGATCTAAAATTCCCAAATGCTTTGGGTCTTACCTTCTTGTCCAGATTTATGTTATACCACACACAGTAATGACTCAGTCATATCCTTAATAATCTTTTCATAATCTTTTGTTGTCCTATTTTGTCTTATAGAACTATGCACATGACCTCTGCATAAAATGTGTTTCCCTCCCTTGTTAATCTACTCAACTAATGATTAGTCTTCAGATATCATTTTAGTGTTATTGCTTAGGCCAAATCCAACAATAAATACTCTCATAATTCTGAAAAACTCTTGTAGACTTTATTTAAGTTATAACTTTATATTAATTTGTATCATTAGGTGAATACTATTTGTTTCTGCCACTGTATTTTTAAAATACCACTAGGGCAGAGATTATTCATGCTTTTTCATATAGCACTATAGTGCTCTCAATGGTGACTGACGCAAAGTAGGAAGTCAAATTATTATCCAACGAATCAATAAATGAAAAAATGAGAGAATTTTTTATTTGGTCATATCTTCTTCATGTATAGTAAATATGAAACACAATGAATGCATATAAAAATATTGATGGCCACAAACACTTCTCATGAAAAAAGAAATTATTAGTCACTCCCCACTGATAATTTATCTGTAAGCAAAATTTTTATTTATAGTCAAGAATAACTTTGATAACAAAGAAGAGGAAAGATTTAAAACAATATAACAAGTCAAAATCTTAAATACAAGCAACTTAAGTGTTATTACATGTCACTGGACTCTTACAAAAAACCCTGATGCTTCTGATAGTCATATATGGTTAAAATTCAATTCTGAAACACTTTTGAAAAATCATGTCTGAAGAGTTAAGCTATTGAAGCAAATACATTGAGATAGAAATGGGGAAATGTCTTTTCTCCTAAAAGTAGTCTGAAGAAAACAAACAAAAACAAACATCTGCATATCTATATGGGTCAGAAATATGTTACTATTCTTTTTATTTTAGAATTCACTCATACCTACAAATCATTTCCCTTTTTTCTCCTATAACTTTTATACATAATTATTACATTACTCTAAGTTTTGACTATCTTATGAGGTTTGTTGAGGGAAATTCATACACAAATATGCAACTATAAAGTATATACTATATTCATTTTAAGACTTTGCACATGAATGAGGCTTTTAGTAGATTTAAATTACAGTACAACAGTATTATACCTAGCATTAAGTGAAAAATCCTAAAGAATTAAGTAGAAATTATATCAAACGATGTCCAAGTGATAAAGATTTTTACATTTATAAACAATTTTGTGAAGGTGACATACACAAGTCACATGTTAAGCACCAAAATAACTCAGAGAAAACTATACCTACTTAAAACATTTAGGAACTATCTATGAACGAATTTACAATGACTGACAGAAGTATATCATGTGTGTACTTTACAACATACTAAGTTATAGTTACTTAACACAGCACTGTGGAATGCCTTTTAAATACAGGTATGGAGATTACATTTTTAACCTCAGTAATTACAAACATAGCACTAGACTTGTAAGTATAGTATAGAAAGGGTAATAATTAACTGGATAGCAGAATAAGAGAGCTAGTTAAAAGTAGTCTGGGTTCTCCATGAAAAGCTCCTCAGGAATAAAACCATCATTTAATAACGCTAAGTCTATGTCCTCTACAGAAGAACCCCCTGGAATAGAATCATCCAGTAAAGGAATTGATGCAGTAGTTAAAGTTATTTGTCTCTCATTTGCCATTTTAATATAACCACCAAGCCTCTTATCTAGGAATTTACTAGTCATAGATAAAATAAAATGTAATGCAGCATTAAATGCAACCAGGTTGGATTGATATACTTTTTGTCTAACCAGTGGAGGGCCTTGGCAAATAAGATGAAAGGCCTTTTCCTGTGTCCATCTGGTAAAACTGAAGGGATCCTACTCTATTGCAAAAGGAGGCTGAATAAGACCTTTAACTGTGTGGTGACATTGAGGGCAAAAACTAGCTCTAAACATTCAATCTTGGTCAGCTTCAGAATAATCATTTTGAACAAGCCTTGTCTGTTGTAACCAATGTCCAAGAGCCAGAGTAGGGAGACATGGTTCTTTACAATCAGGGCAACACCACTTGCCTAAAGACATCTTTGTAGCAAGATTATAGAATTAGTTAACAAAACCTAGCAGGATTAAATATCATTATACTGACAGTAAGTCTTGATAACAAAGTTAACTTCTGACTTAAAATTAAGTCTGAGAAAATAAACTTTATTTTATTTTTTTCCTAGCCTATATATCTAGGAAAATATTGTCAGAGCAGTAGAAGAACATCTCATCAAGAAAATAATTATGGTCTAATTAACAAATTTAACTTTGTAATCTTTCCATACATTAAATAGTAAATTAGTCTATTAGCATTAAATAGAAGAGTAAGGAGATGCAATTAAGTAGAATGTTCTCAATGTTAACAAGAACACTTTAGTAATATATTTGAGGCCTGTCCCACACTGCGGAGTTAAATTTGATGTGTCTACAGATCAATGGAATTTGTTGAGGGGCAATTGTCTCTGCTTCTCTCAATTCTAAGCCCAGTCTCAGTTAGGAAGAACCAGATCAAGACAGAATGGAATCTGTTACTTCTCACTGACACTGCTCACAGGCCTTGAATATTAGTTCTCTAAGATGAGATAGGTTCTGGCTGAACAGGGATACTTCATGTAAACTCAGACAGGAAGGATAAGGAAGGATGTTTTACAGAGGGATGTGCATAATCACCTCAGTGGGTGGCATTATTATGTTCACTTGATTTTTAGAAGTAGTTGATCAGTCTTTTGGGTTGTTGGCTGATGTAGTTCATTTTCATCAGTGAAGTGTGGAAAGTCTGACTTATGTAGGTAAGCAGGAAATACTTGTTAGGCTTTTCCTCAGAGTATCTCTCATAAGATATCTTCCCAGTGCTTCTGTCTCTTGACCCAAGAAATAGTTGAGGAAAGGAATTTAGTTGTACTTGGGGTATCTGTAAGGAAAAATTTTACAAATACTATGAAAAATTTGATAGCAACTTAGACGGACAGTATGCTGAAATTTTCATTGAGAGGTATTATGGGTTAATGAACATTATAAATTTGATTTATTTTTTCCTAGTTGTACTATTACCTAATGTTTAATGTATCTTAGTGCAAGTGTTAATAAGAGTGTGTAAATATATGTCACATGACTACATCTCTTGAAGCTTTTATCAAACTTATACATTGGTGAATTTTATTTAGTACATTATCCAATATATTTAAATAACATCAACTTATAATGTCATGAAATAAAATATACAACTTAATAACTTGGCCATTTTAGGGCATTTATCTTTGAGCACTGCTTCATTTTAATGGCTAAAGATGAAAATTCTATTATGGAGGCACTTGTAACTTATTTTCATTGTGTCTTTTTTTTTTCCCTTATCTCTAATTTTGTTGAAGAGAGAGTATAAGCAATAATAGGAAGGACCAAGGGTTTTTGTTAGATGAGATAAAGATAGCTATACAGGGAGTTGACTCGAATTGCTTTCCTGAACATGTGTGTTACCTTGTAAATTAATTCTTTTTGACATATAGTATATTTAAATTACACTTTTAATATTAACATTAAAATAAAGTTAGATCTTTGCAAAGAGACTACATTAAAAAATAAAATGTTGGATCCAAAAGAATGAAGAAGAGTTGTAGCCAAGGCAATTTCAGAGGACACAGGGAATTCCTTGATCACACTGTGGCTGTCAGCTATGGTGACAGATTTTCAATTCTATGTGAGATATTGATTATAAGTGATATACTTATCTTAATGCAAAAACTAAAATCACTTTGACTTAGGTATGATTTTTTAGTATTAATTTACCTTTAAGTTGATGACAAATCTGTGAGTTCTAAGCTGCTGCCTCAGAAAACAAGAATGACAAGGATTTGAAAAGCTTGTAAAGCTACTATATTAGAACCTATAAACACTTTATGATTGAAATCACCATTTGAGAATTTTTTAAATTAAAACTCTTTTTTATTAGTGTGCATTAGTTTACAAAAGAGTTTCACTGTGATATGTCCATACATGTATGCAATGTGCTTTGATCAAATTCACCCCCTCTATTATTCTTTATCACTTTCTCCTTTTTTTCTTACAATTTTAATGAGTTTCATTATTCTGTTTTCATATCTGCATATAGAGTACTTTGATTTTATTCATCCTCCATTACCCTTTCCTTTCTCCCTCCCCCTTCTTCTGGTTCTTCTTCCCTAATTACTTTTCTCTTTTATGTTCATGCCATATTGTAAGGTCTAGATTCTACATAGGAATGAAACCATACAGTATTTGTCTTTTTGAGTTTTGTCACAGTCAAAAAAAGACAACTCTAAAGTAAAAATAATAATAATAAAAACCTTACAGCACTGTACAAATTGTGCAATTAGTTCTAGCTATGTGATCAATGGGCAAAATAAAAAAAAAGCACTTAAGGTCTTCATGAGGTTCCATTCTTTTGTTCATTTGTTTCTGGAATTTCATATTCATATCTTCTTGTAGGATGAGACTGGGCATGGTAAGATATATTTAGTCAGTCTGCCCTGCTCAGATTTGTAAGCTGAAGAGTTCTCAGATGGTAGATCAGCTGTTTTGCCCATTTGCCACCTTGTAGTTTAGGAATTTCTGGAAGTCTGAAACAATAATTGAACTTGCAGTGGTACCAACATTGAATGGATAGTGACCTTGGGTTCCATTCCCTTGATTTTCCTTATCCTCTTCATTGCCATTTTCTGTAGGCTGTTCCTGGAAAGGAGGACACTGCAGAATTGTGTTCTATATCCCATATACATTCCACCTCATTAGTTGACTTTGTTTTCTTGTACCCTGGCTGCCACCACCCTGAATCAATTCTCTGAAAAGAGGGGTCACAATACTATCATCCTTATCTGAAACATCAGCATGCAGTAAGGTGGGAACTTGAACCTGTGGTAGGTCCAGCATTGTTGGGCCTGGCATTCATAATGTTTTTGTATCTCTCTGTCTTTCCATCACTGTGGGTAACTGCATGGAAGACCCCTATGCCCTAGATAGCATCTATACAGCCTCTGGATAGCATCTTCTGTATAAGAACTGCCTTGAACTGGAACTTCACCAGGGCCTGTAACATTTGTTGTCTCTATGCTCTTTTCTCCTATATCACCAAACTCCACATTCTCTCTATTTCCTATGCTGTGAAAGTACTTCCTGGGGTCATTATTCTTCATGGTAGCCTGGTGGACAAGTATGTGTTGCTTGGTGTCATTCCTGTTAGTGAAAACGTATCTATTTCTTTTTTTTTAGCATTTATTAGTTGTATGAAGGGGCATTATTTTGCTACTTCCACACATGCATACAATACATCTTGATCAAAATCACCCCCTCAATCTTCCCTCTCATCCTCCCCCACACACCATAAAATAATTTCAACAGGTTTCATAATTCTATTTTCATACTTGTGCATAAAATACTTCAACCATATTAACCTTCCTTCACCTTCTCCTTTTGCTCTCCCCCACTCCTGCTGGTATCTACCTGCAAACATGATCTATTTTATATCCTATTATCCATTTTTAAAGACTGTATACCATATATGAGAAAGAACATGCTATCTTTATGTTTCCCATTCTGGCTTATTCACTTAACATGATGATCTCTAGTTCCATCCATTTTCCTGCAAATGACATAATTTCATTCTTTTTTGTGACTATTACCCCATTGTGCATACATACCATATTTTCTTAATCCATTCATCAATTGTGGAACATCTTGACAGTTTCCAAAGCTTGGCTATTGTGAATAGTGCTGTAATAAACAGGGGTGTGCAAGTGACTCTATTGTATCCTTGCTTACACTCAGATATGTCCAGAAGTAATATCACTGGATTGTATGTACTAAAACTACATCGCACTCTCTCACATCTTATTTATTCACTCATCAGTTGATGGGTATATAGGCTAGTTCCACATTTTGTCTATTGCAAATAGTGCTGTTATAATTATGTATATACCGGTATCTGATATCTCAATTTATGTTGACTTACATTCCTTTTGAGAAATGCCAAGGAGTAGTATAGTGAGATCATATGGTAGTTCTCTCTTTAGCTTTTTAAAGGAACTTCCATACTGATTTCCATAGTGGTGGCACTAATTTACATTTCCACCAACATTGTATCAGAGTTTCTTTTTGTCAGCATCCTCACACTAGCATTTGTTGTTTGTTTTCTTGATGATAGTCATTCTGACTGGGATGAGATGGATTCATTTTCTTTATGGCTAAGGCTGTTGAATGTTTCTTCATGTGTTTATTAGCCATTTGTACATCTTCTTCTTTGCTTTTTTAGTACTGGAGCTTGAACTGAGAGCCTACACCTTTAGCCACTCCACCAGCCTTTTTTTTTTGGTGAAGGGTTTTTTCGAGATGTGGAAATATTTGCATGGGCTGGCTTTGAACTCTGAGCTTACTGATCTCTGCCTCCTGAGCAGCTAGCATTACAGGCATGAGCCACTAGTGCCTGGCTTTTATGTCTTCAGTAGAAAGCTGTTTCTTTAATTAATTTTTCCATTTATTAATTAATAAATTGGATTAGTTGTTCTTTTGGTGTATAATCTTTTGAGCTCTGCACATATTCTGAATATTAATCCTTTATCCAATTAATAACTGGTAAAGATTTTTAGCAATTCAGTAGTTTTTCTTTTGATTCCAGTGGTTGTTCCCTTTGCTGTGCAGAAGCTTTTGAATTTGATGTGATCTCATTTTCAATTCTCATTCTTAATTTCTGAGCAATTTGGGTTCTATTCAGAAAATCACTACAAATACCTATATTTTCAAGGGTTTGACCTCTTTCCTTCGGATATTTCAAAGTTTCTGGTCTTATATTAAAACCATTAATTCATTTGGAATTGGTTTTTGTACAAAGTGAAATATAGGGAGATAGGGGTCTAGTTTCTGTCTTTTATATGCAGATATTCAGTTTTCCCAATGCTATTTGTTGAAGAGACAGTTATTTATCCAATGAAGGGTTTTGGTATCTTTGTCAGACATCAGATAGCTATACCTGTGTGGGCTTATCTCTGGATCTTTTATTCTATTCCATTAATTTTCTTGTCCATTTTTGTGCCAATACTATGTGCTATTTATGTTACTATATCTCTTTAGTTTAATTTGAAATCAGGTATTGTAATACCTCCAGCATTGCTCTTTTTGTTCAAGATTGCTTTGGCTACTTGAGGTAATTTTTTCTTCCATATGAATTTTTGGATTGGTTTTTCTATTTCTGTGATGAATGTCAATTGGAATTTTGATGGAGATTGCATTGACCCTATAGTTTGCTTTCAGTAATATAACCATTTTCACAATATTAATTCTGCTAGTCTATGACCATAGGAGGTCTTTCCATCTTCTAGTGTCTTCTTTAATTTCTTTCTTCAGTATGTTATAATTTTCATTATAGAGTTCTTTTACTTAGTTAGGTTTATTCCTAAGCATATAAGTTTCTGAGACTGTTGCCGGTGGGATTGTTTTCCTGATTTCTTTCTCAGTGTGTTCATTATTGTAATATAGGAAAGCAACATATTTTTAAATGTTAATTTGGTACCTTGTTACTTTGCTGTATTTATTAGATCTAAGAGTTTGGTAGTAGAAACTTTAGAGTCTTTAAGTGTAAGATCGTATTATTTGCAAATGGGGATAATTTCACTTCTTCTTTTCCCATCTCCATCCTTCTTGCTTATTGCTCTGGCTAATAATTCTGACACTATTTTGAATAATTCTGGGGAGAGTAGAAATACGTGTCTTGTTCCTGCCCTTAGAGGAAATGCTTTCTGTCTTTCCCCATCTAGGATGACATCAGCTACAAGTTTATTATATTTATAGCCTGTTTCATGTTGAGGTATATTCCTTCTATTCTGAGTTTCTTCAGGGATTTTATCAAGAAGGGATGTTGAATTTTGTCAAAGGATTTTTATGCATTTATTGAGATCATGTGATTTTTATTTTTAATCTGTTTATGTGCTACATTACATTAATTTGCATATGTTGAATCATACTTGCACATCTGGAATTAAACCAACTTTATCATGGTGCATGATTGTCAAATTTGGTTTGCGAGTATTTTATTGAGAAATTTTATGTCTACTTTCAATAAGGAAATTGGTCTACAACTAAACAGATCTATAACATATAATGAAATTGAAGCAGAAATAAAGGGTCTCTCAAAAAAAAAGTACAGGATGTGATGGATTCTCACCTGAATACTAGCAGACCTTCAAGGAAGAACTAATACCAACATTCCTTAAACTTTTCCACAAAATAGAAAGGGAAGGCACACTGCCCACTCATTCTATGAAGCCAGCATTATACTCCTCTCAAAAACAGACAAGGACACATCCAAACAAGAGAACTACAGGCCAATCTCCTTAATGAACAATGATGCAAAAATCCTCAAAAAAAAATAATGGCAAATTGAATCCAGCAACATACCATGATATCATTCACGTCAACCAAAATGACTTCATCCCAGGGATGCAGGGATGATTCTACATATGAAAGTCAATAAATGTAATACAGCACATTAATAGACACAAAACCAAAAACCACATGATCATCTCAAGAGATGCAGAAAGAGCCCTTCATAAGATTCAAAACCACTTCATGACAAAAGCTCTAAGAAAACTAGGAGTAGAAGGAATGTACCTCAACATTATAAAGGCTATATATGACAAACCTATATACAACATCATAACGGGAAAAACAGAAACCATTTCCCCTAAAATCAGGAACGAGACAGGGCTGCCCACTCTCCCTACTCCTATTCAACATAGTCCTGGAATTACTAGCCAGAACAGTAAGGCAAGAAAAAGAAATAAAAGGAATACAAATAGGTAAAGAAACACTCAAAATATCCCTATTTGCAGATGACATGATCCTATACCTCAAAGACCCAAACAACTCCACTCCAAAACTCCTTGACACCATAAAAAGCTTCAGCAAAGTAACAGGATACAAAAATCAGTAGCCTTTCTATACACAAATAATGAACACATTGAAAAAGAACATAGGAAAACAATAGCCTCAAAAAAATCAAATACCTGGGAGTAAATTTAACAAAGATATAAATGACCTCTACAAAGCTAACAACAAACCACTGAATAAGGAGATCAAGGAAGATTACAGAAGATGGAAAAATATCTCATGTTCATGGATTGGCAGAATCAACATAGTAAAAATGGCTATACTACCAAAAGCAATCTACATGTTCAACGCAATTCCCATCAAAATTCCAATAACATTCATCACAAAGATTGAAAAATCTACCCTAAAATTCATTTAGAAACACATAAGGGTGCAAATAACCAAGGAAATACCAAGCAAAAAGAGCAATGCTAGAGGTAACACAATACCCAACTTCAAACTATACTACAGAGCCATAGCAATAAAAACAGCATGGTACTAGCACAAAAACAGACATGAAGACCAGTAGAACAGAAGAGAGGAACCAGATAAGAATCCACATGGTTATGCCCACCTTATTTGACAAAGATGCCAAAAACATACAATGGAGAAAAGACAGCTTCTTCAACAAATGTTGCTGGGAAAAGTAATTATCTGCTTGAAGAAAACTGAAACTAGATCCTTGCCTATCACCCTGTCTTAGAATCAACTCAAAGCAGATTAAGGACCTTAATACCAGACCTGAAACCTTGCAGTTAGTAAACAAAAGAGCAGGGAATACCTTGGAAACAATAGGTATAAACAAGGACTGCCTCAGTAGAAATCCAGCAGCCCAGCAATTAAGAGAAAGGATGGACAAATGGGACTACATGAAATTAAAAAGCTTCTGCACAACAAAAGAAATGGTCTCTACATTGAAGAGGCCATGCATAGAGTGGGAGAAAATATTTGCTAGCTATACATCAGACAAAGGACTGATAACCAGAATATACAGAGAGCTCAAAAAACTAAAGTGCCCCAAATCAATGAACCAATAAAAAAAGTGGGTAACTGAATTAAACAGAAATTTTTCTAAGGAAGAAATACAAATGGCCAAAAAACACATGAAAAAATGCTCACTATCCCAGGCCATAAAGGAAATGCAAATCAAAACCACACTAAGATATCACCTCACCCCTGTTAGAATAGCTATCATCAAGAACACCACCAACAACAAATGCTGGTGAGGATGCAAGCAAAAAGGACCCCTCATACACTGCTGGTGGGAACATAAGCTAGTACAACCACTTTGGAAAACAATATGGAGGCTTCCTGAAAAACTAAACATAGATCTGCCATATTATCCAGCAATACCACTCCTAGGGATATACATGAAAGAATGCTACTCAAGTTATTATAAAAGCACGTGCACACCCAGGTTTATTGCAGCATATTCCATAGGCAAGCTATGGAGACATCCAAGATGCCCCACTAGTGATGAATGGATTAAGAAAATGTCATATTTATACACAATGGAATTTTACTCAGCCACAAAGTAGAATGAAACGTTGTCATTCTCAAGTAAATGGATGGAACTGGAGAACATCACCTTAAGCAAAGTTAGCCAGCCAGGCTCAGAAGGTCAAAAATTGCATGTTCTGCCTCATGCTGATTTAGACCAAAAACAAATGCAGTAATATTATTATTATTGCACATGGATCACACACTAAGGGGAGGATGCGCATAGGAGGAATAATGAAAGGAAAGGAAACCTAAAACTTGAAAGTGGTTGATGTGCTCACTGTAGAGAAGCGAATAAAGCAATCTTAAACTGGTAGAGGCCACAATGGGAAAGGGTCAAGGAAGTAGCAAGTACATGGATGGAACTAGAGAACATAATCTTAAGTGAAGTTAGCCAGACTCAGAAGGCCAAGAATTGCATGCTCACCCTCATATGTGGATTATAGACCCAAAAAAAATGCAGTAATATTACTGGACATGGGTCACAGACTAAGGGGAGAACATACATGGGAGAAATAGGGAAAGGAAAAGAAACCTAAAACTTAAATGTGGTTGATGTGCTCCCTGTTGAGGAGTGAATAAAGTAAACTTAAATAGCAGAGGCCACTATGGGAAGGGAGCCAGGAAGTAGCAAAGAGGTCTGGTAGTAACAAATCAATGTGGGTTGCAATATTCAAGTGCATGGAAGCAATGCGCGGAATCTCTCTGTATAGCTATGTTTATCCGAAACTAGCAAAAAGGATATGTCTTTCTTATTTTCTCTTATGTTTTCTTCAACAAAATTGGAGAAGAAGAGGGTAGAACAGGTTCTGCCCAGAAGCATGGGAGTGGGGAGGTAGCACAAACAATGCATACACATGTAAGTAAATGTAAAAATGATAAAATAAAAGGAAAAAAAATAAAATAGATACTGGAAAAAAAGGAAATTGGTCTAAAATTTTCTTATTTTGTCGTGTACTTACCAGGTTTTAGTATTAGAACAAAATTGGATTCATAGAATAAATGTGGTAGTGTTCTTTCCCTTTCTTTTTTTATTTTTTGGATATTTTGAAGACCATTGACTTTAGTTCTTCTTTAAAGGTTTGGTAGAATTCAGCAGTGAATTCATCCAGTCCTGGACTTTGCTTTGTTGGAAGACTATTACTGCTTCAATTTCATTGACTGCTGCAGATTTTTTTAGGTGGGCTATAGCCTCTTAGCTCAAATTTGGTAGGTCAAATGAATACAGAAGTTTACCTATTTCTTCTATATCTCTCAGTCCATTAAAATACAGGTTTTCAATGTATTCTCTAATCATCCTTGGGATTTCTTTGGTTTCTATAATTGGGGTCCTCTTCCTCTTTCTTTCATTGGTTTAGCCATCTTGTTTATCTTTTCAAAGAACCAAATTTTTGTATTTTTTAGCCTCTATTTCATTAATTTCCCCACTGATCTTTATAATTTCTTTTCATTTACTGTTTTTAGGTTTAGCTTCTTTGTATTTTTCTAGGAATTTGAGATGTATCATTAGGTTACTTATTTAAAATTTTCCTGATTTTTTAAGGTATGTACTCATGGATATAAACTTTCTTCTTAGCCCTGTCTTTGCTATGTCCCAGAAGTTCTGGTAAGTTGTGTATTCATTTTCATTTGCTTCTAGGAATATTTTGATTCCTTCTCTTATTTCTTAATCTTTTATTTCCCACTGATCATTCAAAAGTGAGTTATTCACTCTCCATGTATTGAAATATTTTCTGTAATTTCTCATTATTGATTTCTACTTTTCTTCTGGTGTGGTCTGGTAAAATACAAGAGGTTATTTTAGCTTTTTATATTTATTAACACTTGTTTTATTTTTAAAAATTTAAAAACTTTTTATATTTGACTTATCATAAATCAATTATATGAGAGGATCTCTGTGATAATTCCTTACATGCATAGAGTGTACATTTCTTGCTCACCACTTGTCTATGAGCTAAAATATTATCTATTTTGGAGACAGTTCCATGTGCTGGTGACAAGACTGTTCTCTGTGGTGTTGGGTGGAATAGTCTATACATATGTATTAAATCAATTTTATCTATAGTGTCAATCAATTCCTTGTTGATTGTTTCTGGATCACCAATCTATTAGTGACAGTGAGGTATTAAAGTCACTTACTATTGTGTTGGGGTCTATCTGAACTTTTATGTCAAGTAGTGCTTCCTTTATTAAATTGAGTGTGCCAATATTCAGTGCATGTGTGTTTACAACAGTTAAATTCTTTTCATGGATGTTTCTTTTTATCAATATGAAGTGACCTTCTTTGCCTCTTCTAATTTTGGATTAAAGTCTACTTTGTCATATATGAATATCATTACTCCTGCTTGTTTTCATGGTGCATTTACTTGGAAGATCTTTTTCCATCCTTTCACTTTAAGTGTGTGCTTGTCTTTATTAGTGAGGAATGTTTCTTGCAGACCACAAATGGTTGGATCTTCTTTTTTAACTCAGTCTACTAGTCTGTGTCTTTTGATTGGAGAATTGAGATAACTAACATTCAAAGTCTTTACTGAAAGATAGGTGGTAATTCTTGCCATTTTGTTGTTTTTATAGTGTTTTATTTTTCCCTGAAACTCACTTGCTTAGTTACCTGCCTTGTGAGATTTAGTTTCCTCCCAATTTTCTTGGTTGCATTTATCTTCCTCTCTGAGTATAGAATTCCTTTGTGTATCTTTGGCAGAGTTGGTTTAGTGTTCATAAATTAATTTAGTTTTTATTTATCATGGAAGGTTTTAATTTCTTCTCCAATTATGCATGATAGCTTTGTTGGATAGAGTAGTCTAGGTTGGCAGCTTTTTTTCAGAACTTGAAACACATATTTTATGTCCACCTTGCTTTTGTGGTTTCTGTTGTGAAATAAGCTGTTATTCTGATAGGTCTGCCTTTGTAGGTGACTTGGTGCTTCTCTCTTGCAGCTTTCAACTCTTTCCTTTTTCTCTACGCTTAGAGCTTTAACTATAATATGACATGAGGGAACTCTATTCTGGTCTTTTTTGTTTGGGGTCCTAAAGGCTTCATGTACCTAGATGGGCATCTTTTTCTCGATATTTTGGAAGATTTCTCCTATCACTTTTTAAATATGTTTCCTATGTCTTTACCTTGCACCTCTTCTCCCTTTCAATACCTATGATTCACAAGTTTGATCATTTAATGGAGTCCCAGAGTTCTTGCATATTCCATTTGTACTTCTTTATTCTTTCATCTTTATGTTTACCTGATTTTCCTATAACATTTACCTTGTCTTCAAGTGCTGATATTCTTTCCACTCCCATATGTTTGAGGCTAGTGGAGAAGCTTTTAGCTGAATTTTCTATTTGATTTATAAAACTTTTTCATTCCCAGAATTTCAATTTGATTTTTTTTTTAGGATTTCTATATCTTCACTGAATTCTCCTTTCATGTTTTGCATTATCTCCCTAATTTTATTTTGGCTGTTTATTTGTATCCTCTTTGAGTTCTTTTAGCTATTTACTTGTATTCTGTATGAATTCATTTAGCTGTTCACTTGTATTCCCTTTGATTTCATTGAGGTGCTTATACATGTCCTCTTTCTTTTTTTGATTATTCTTATCATTATTTGAGATTTCATTCAGTTAATTATCATTCAGATCCTTTGTTGTGTGACTGTTGGCTGAAGTGGTAAGCACTTGTGGTTCTTCAATGTGATATGCTCATCTGAAGTCAACTCATTGTTTGGAGGTTTTATTCACCTAGTCTTTCAGTTGAAATTATTCTCTATGTTCTTGGTAGACTGTATAGTGGCAGGATTACTGTCCTGCTTCTGGTCAATAACCTGTGGATACAATTAATCAATAACAGATTCACCAATCTGATACCAAACCAGATATTTACATGAAGTAAAAAACTCTTGGTGACAACATCTATACTAATCACATGGTATATGAAAGGGACTTGCATTCTTGCATGGTATAGTAAGTGGCTAAGAAAAAAAAAGATTTCTTGTTTGTAGGAGTTAAAATTAGGTAGTAAAAGTAATGGGAACTGAAGGAAGAAGGAAGATGGGGAAAGGAAGTGATGTGTGGGCTGGAAGTAAACAAAATAATAGCATGCAGGAATATAGTCCATTTATTGTAGACAAGGACACTATAGTCAGGAATTTCAATAGTATAAAGAAAATAAGAATAATAAACACAATAAATAGAACAAACCACCAAAAGAAAAATTTGTAGAAATGAAATTAAGAAAAAAAATTAAATTTACATTTAAAAAAGAAAAAATGTAAAGATAAAAATAAGTAACCAGTATTCTTCCTTGAAAGAGTATATGCCTGTTGGGCTCCATCTATGCAGTGGATGTTCTTCTCCAATCTCTGGTTCTCAGATTTCTGTTTGCAGTTCTCCTGCTGTGTTTACTCATGTGATCAACCACTCTGGGCCTATGCAGCTGACGTGTGGTATTTTGTGGTAAAGTTAGGGCTTTAGATCAGAGTTAACTACTGTAGTGAAGGGGGGCAAGTGTTGCTTTGGTGAAAGTCTCTTCTGGATAGCTGTGTTTATGTGGACCCTCTGGGCTGAGCATGTTCTTAGGGATCTGCTTATCACAGGGAAATTTGCCTGGCTCTCTCTTCCCCATGCTATGACATAGGCACAGCCACCAGGTGCCTTGTTTTTATCTCTGCATTCATTTTATAAATGTAAAGTTTGTTATTTTATAAATTTCTCTAGTCACTACCTATCTAGTCTTTTATTGGTGCCCTCTCCTATTTATTAACTTTGCCACCTTTCTTTGTACTCACATACCTGAGGTATTATTTCCGTTTCATGGAGACACAAAAAAGTGGTGCAAGTCTCTCTCCATTTGAAGAATTTATTCCAGTGCTGGGCATTGTTTCTAAAAGAGATCTGGAATTCAATTTTTTCATATAGATGTGCACTACTTTATTTAAAAATCTCACAATTATGAGGCATTTATCCTAACCTTACTCATAAGAAATTAATTGAAATGAAATAGATGAGTCAAGATTCCAGAGATGTGGGTTTGGCAAATAGAATATAAGAAGCAACAGCCTCCAGGAACATCATTTTCTTTTAAGAATGTATATCTAATAATTTGATATTTTTAGAAATAAGAATCCTTAAGTAAGTTTCTTACAAATGATCTGGTAGCTTTGAATCTTTACTGGTTGACAACTTCTGGAATTTGTCTAAGTTCAAACAGTGTGGTATCCTGACTCTTGAGTCTTATTTATTGTTACTCATACCAGCTTGAGTTCTTTCCTGGGGCCACCAACTAAGGATCTGACCTTTGTCAGTCTCTGAGGACCTGACAACTTGCATACTATTCAGGGTCTGAGCAAAAATCACCCATGGTACTCTGACATGTGGGTCTGACACACGGTACTCTGACACTCTGACTCTGTTACATGCTGGTGTGAAATGTGGTCTGGTGTCGAGGGTTCTTGCCTTCACAGACCAAAGAACTGACTTGTGAGGAAGCTGATTAACTTGTGAGACAAGGCCAGTACACAAAGTAAGATTCATTAAAGAGAAAGGAAAGGCTGCAGCTAGAGCAGTGCAGTGGAGCCCGGAAACCAGTGGCTCCCTGCTCAGGTGAAGGTTGGGGCTTTTTATGGATGCTTTAACTTTGGGTTAGAGTAAGGGTTAGTTGGGTCTTTCCATTGGCTGTGGACTCATGTGCACAGGCTCTCCTCACTGAGCTGGTCTGTTTGCCCCTTATCAGGGAAAACAACTTTGAAAGCATTCTGTTTACCACCCTTGTGGCAGATTTATGAGACCATGTATCTCCTCCTCAGGGTGCAGGAATGCAGATTTATAACTCCTCAGGGTGCAGGGCTCATAGTGCTCTCCATGGGGGATGGGATACTCACTCATCTGCCTTTTAGGCTGTGTTAAGTACCCAGACCCAACACTTCAGTGCTACTTATTCTACATCACATAAAATACAGAAACCTAAAATTCAAACAATTACTGTTTTAAAACCTTTGATACCTGAAAGGTGATATAGAATAGTGGGTAAGAGTTGAATCTAGACTGCCTGGTTGCAAATCCAATTTATGCAATTTCATCCCCATGTAACTTTGATTTTCTATGCCTCAGTTGCTCAATTCTTAAGTGATGACAATAATGATATCTAAATCATTGTGGTATTGTGAGGTTTAAATGCATTAATTTTTGTAAAACACTTATAAGCATTCATAGCATATTGTGAATGTTATGTCAAGCACAAATATTAAATCAAGATAATGAAGCCATGTGTCAGATGACTTAAATAAAGTCAATTTGCCCAAACTAGAAAATTTCTCACCTTAGAAAGTCTGCATTTTCATGTTTCTGAAGAGTGGGATGACTAACTCCAGGTATTTATGCCAGATCATAAGATCATTAACTGTTATGGTATAGGAATTAACCATTCTATACAGATAATCAATCTGTAAGCAAAAGTTTTACATTAGTAATGTAGAGTATATGCCATCTTCGGTTACAAAGATGGAAGAAGCAGTGAATTGACATTTTAGGCTTTATTAATTGTCATTGAAATATTATAGGATATCTACATGTATCAGATGATTCTCATGGACAATATACTTAAATCTCATCCCAAACCACTTTCCTAGGATCAAAACAACATTCTAAAACAAAATTTGAAAGATTAACATTGTAGAAATTTGAACTTTAGGAAAGACAGGAAGTAAATTATTTGCAGGATTAGCCCTAATTTTAAATCTTTTCCTTTCATTGCACAAAACTATCCTGTTAATTTGTATCAAGTCTTAGAAGAGGTTGGAGCATTTTGTTTGTCAAGCTAGGTCAGTACCAGCTTCATTAGAATCACTTCAGAATACTTAAAATTCAGATTCCTAGGTTCCATCACAGATTTTCTGAACATTTGTGGGAAGCCAGAAAATTTTAACTTTTAATCTTCTTCCACAATCTTTTACACCATCCCTCTTCCTTCACCACCATTACAAATAACTCTTATGCACAGTGAAGTTTGTGGATCATTTGGTCAGCAACTTTCCAGAAATGAAATATTAAAATTATCCATGACAATCCTGCCATAGTTTCATCCAAAGTGTTAATAGTGCCTGTGGGCCATCTGGGCAGATGTTGCAGGCTTAACACCACTGTAAATCACAAATGAACTTCTAACCCTCTTACTCTAACAAAGCATATTTTCATTTCACTTAGAGATTTAGAGCTTAGAAAGTACTTTTTAAGATAAAGAAGCTTTCCACAAGAAGACTGTAACTTATTTCAACAAAGAATTTTATTGGACAATAATAATGTGATGCCACCAAACAAAAATAAAATGCTAAAGGAAAATATTGCAACAGTTGTAAAATGTGGTATGCACTAAATACATACATAACTGAATATGACCTGTACAAACTTATATAAGCTCCACCTCAACAAACTATAAAAGACAGAAATATGTTTTGTTATTCCTTCATTTGAGATCATGGTCTATTTAGAGAATCTAATGAAACAAAATCTATCTCTTCAGGAAAATTCACATAGACACAAATTTGTTTTACAAACTCATGGGGTTCATAGACACTCCATGGTTTATGAACCCTGGTTAGGAACCTTTTTTTGGAGGTGGGGGATTATGTAGAAAAGCAATTTACACAGGAATAGAGAGTAACTGGACTGCTGGTGAAATGAGTCACCCAAAACGGAGATGAAATCAAATTAGTCATCAAGGACTGACTCCTAAAATGAAAGCAACTCTTACCAAGGATTTGTTTATTTTTAACAAACATAGGGTATCAATTCACTCTTCCTAACTTGAGGGAACCTTTTTTTATAACTAGATAACTGAAAAAAGAATGCATGAAGCATATCTTCCAATTCCTAAGAAAACCTATCCCAACCCCAAAAGACCAAAAGTTGAGCCAGCAAATTATGTTAAGTCTATGAAAAAATTATTTTAACTGCAAATATACTAAAATAGTTTGGTATGTGGCATTCCCTTTAAAGAATATTTTTTCATAAATGCAATTGTATAGCTGGCACTCAATGACAATCTTGAATTTTAAAGTCAGCTGTTATAAAATAAAAGAAATTCACTTTAAAACAACATATCAAGGAGATCCAAGATGGCAACTACAGTGCAGAAGCATACAGTGTGAGCTACATAAATCAAAATTCTTGCTGAGATGCTGGAGCTATACTTGGCAGAAAAAAAAGCACCAAGAAGAATCAAAACTTCAACACTCTGAACCCCCAGGCCACACAGAGCTTTTTCACACCACATTACACTGAGAAAACAAGAAGGCTCTCATACCACCAGACACCGGCTCCAAACCTGTTTGGGAGAATCCAGCAGACCAACAGGTGAGTACCAAGTGTCACACAGTATTCCCATAGCCAACCCTGGGATAAATCATCATAGCCCCCTGGACAGACTGAGTCCCTGGCCCACAAATAAAGAAAAAAATTGAAAAATAAACAAGGAACTGAAAAGGAACACAAAACAGAGGGGGTGGGTGCTGTAAGTGCACCAGAGAAGGGAGGAGGAGCAAGGAGCTGATCTCCATGAACTTTCAGTAAACAAAGAGTGGAAAGACAGAATGACTGACAGCAGGAAGGTGATAAGCCACCGCCTGAAATAGGGCAGGTAGAGGTCCACAAAAATCTCCTGAGCCAATGAGCAATATCCAAAGTCAAACACCTCTGAAAAAGTGATAAACAGTCAGCAAACCATCATAACACACTGACAGCAGGAGGCCAGTTGACGGATCTCTGACCTTGCAAGGCAAAGAAACAAGCCACCAGCAAATCAACACAGTGAAAATCCAACTCCAAAGCAGGATGGAAGGTGGGTTACAGAGCTGTTCTCCAGAACCTGAAGACAATATACAAACTCAAACTGCCACACTTCACTGAGGGAGAAGCTGACTAAGCAGCTGCCACTGAAAGATGAGAAAAAAATCAAGCAAAAGGAGAGAAATAATAAAAATAAGGGCAGAAATCAATGAAATAGAAACAAAAAAAACATGCAAAGAATCAATGAATCAAAAAGCTGGTTCTTGGAAAAAATAAACAAGATTGACAGACCCCTAGCAAACCTGACTAAAATGAGGAGAGAAAAAACCCAAATCAGTAAAAACAAAATGCAAAAGGGGATATAACAACAAACACCATGGAAATCTAGGAAATCATCAGCGACTACTTCAAGAACCTATATTCTAATAAATTTGAAAATCTTGAAGAAATGGACAAATTTCTAGATACTTATGACCACCCAAAATTGAAATAAGAGGACATTAATCACCTGAACAGATCTGTAACAGAAAATGAAATTGAAGCAGCAATAACAAGTCTTCCAAAAAAGAAAAGTCCAGGACCTGATGGATTCTCAGATGAATTTTATCAGACCTTTACAGAAGATCTAATAACAACTCTCCTTAAACTGTTCCACAAAATAGAAAGATAGGAACACTGCCTAACATATTTTGTGAAGCCAGTATTATACTCATCCCAAAACCAGAAAAAGACACCTCAAAAAGGAGAACTAAGGCCAATCTCCTAAATGAACATCAATGCAAAAATTGTCAATAAAATAATGGCAAACCGAATCCAGCAACATATCGAAAAAGATGATTCATCACGACCAAGTTGTCTTCATCCCAGAGACACAGGGGTGGTTCAGTATAAGCAAATCTAAATGTAGTACATTAATAGCAGCAAAGACAAAAACCACTTGATGATCTCAATAGATGCAGAAAATTCCTTTGATAATATCCCACATCACTTCATGATAAAATCACTAAGAAAACTAAGAATAGATGGAAAGTACCTCACCATTGTAAAGGCTATATAAGCCAAACCTATAGCCAACATCATACTTAATGGAGAAAAACTAAAACCATTTCTCCTAAAATCAAGAAAGAGACAAGGGTGACCACTATCCCTACTTCTATTCAACATAGTTCTGGAATTCCTAGGCAGAGCAATTAGGCAAGAAGAAGAAATAAAATGAATACAAACAGGTAAAGAAACTGTCAAAATATCCCTATTTGCAGATGACATGATCCTATACCTTAAAGACCCAAAAAACTCTACCCAAAAACTCTTAGACACCATAAACAGCTATAGCAAGATGGCAGGAAACAAAATCAACTTCACAAATCATTAGCTTTTCTATATACTAATAATGAACAAATTGAGAAAGAATATATGGAAACAATTCCATTTACAATAGCCTCAAAAAAAAAAATCAAACACCTAGGAGTAAATTTAACAAAGGGTATGAATGATTTCTACAAGGAGAACTACAAAGCCCTGAATAAAGAGATAGAGGAAGACTACAGAAGGTGGAAAGATCTCCCGTGCTCATGGATCGGTAGCATCAACAATTACCAAAACCAATCTGCATGTTTAATGCAATTCCCATCAAAGTTCCAATGACATTCATCACAGAGATTGAAAAATCTACCCTTAAGTTCATTTGGAAACACAAGAGACCATGAATAGCCAAGGCAATACTCAGCAAAAAGAGCAATGCTGGAGGTATCACAATACCTGATTTCAAACTATATTATAAAGCAATAATGATAAAAACAGCATGGTACTGGCACAAAAACAGACATGAAGACCAGTGGAACAGAATAGAGGACCTGGATATGAAGCCATACAACTATAACCAACTTATCTTTGACATGGAGAGAAGACAGCCTCTTCAACAAAAACTGCTGAGAAAACTAGTTAGCAGTCTGCAAAAAACTGAAACTACATCCATGTTTATCAGTCTATACCAATATTAACTCAAAATGGATCAAGAATCTTAATATCAGACCCCAAACTCTAAAGTTGGTATAGGAAAGAGTAGGAAATACTTTGGAACTAATAGGTATAGGCAAGGACTTTATCAATGGAACCCCAGCAGCTCAGCAACTAAGAGATAGCATAGATAAATGGGACTTCACAAAACTAAAAAGCTTCTGCTCACAAAAGAAATGGTCTCTAAACTAAAGAGACCACCCGCAGAGTGGGAGAAAATATTTGCCAGCTACACATCAGACAAAGGACTGATAACCAGAATATATAAGGAACTCAAAAAGCTAAATTCTCCCAAAATTAATGAACCAATAAAGAAATGGGCAAGTGAACTAAACAGAACTTTCTCAAAAGAAGAAATTCAAATGACCAAGAACACATGAAAAAATGCTCACCATCTCTAGCAATAAAGGAAATGCAAATTAAAACCACACTAAGATTCCACCTCATCCCTGTTAGAATAGTCATCATGAGCAACACCACTAACAACAGGTGTTGGTGAGAATGCAAGGAAAAAGGAACCTTTTCACACTGCTGGTGGGAATGCAAACTAGTACAACCATCTGGAAAAAGATTTGGAGGCTTCTTAAAAATCTAAACATAGATCTACCATATGATCCAGCAATACCACTCTTGGGGATATACCCAAAAGAATGTGACACAGGTTACTCCAGAAGCACTTGCACACCCATGCTTGTTGCAGCACTATTCACAGTAGCCAAGTTATGGAAATAGCCAAGATGCCCCACGGCTGGCGAATGGATTAAGAAAATGTGGTATTTATACACAATGGAATTTTATGCATCCATGAAGAAGAATGAAATGTTATCTTTCACAAGTAAATGGATGGAACTGGAGAACATAATTCTGAGTGAGGTTAGCCTGGCCCAAAAGACCAAAAATTGTATGTTTTCCCTCATATGTGGACATTAGATCACGGGCAAACACAACAAGGGGATTGGACTTTGATTACATGATAAAGCGAGAGCACACTAGGAAGGCATTAGGATAGGTAAGACACACAAAAAACTAGACAGCATTTGTTGTCCTCAATACAGAGAAACTAATGCAGATACTTTAAAGTGACAGAGGCTAATAGGAGAAAGGAACCAGGAACTAGAGAAAAGGTTAGTTCAAGAAGAATTAATTTAGAAGGTAACACACATGCACAGGAAACCAATGAAAGTCAACTCCCTGTATAGCTATCCTTATCTCAACTAGCAAAAACCCTTGGTCCTTCCTTTTATTGCTCATACTCTGTTGTCAACAAAATAAGAGATAAGGGCAAAATAGTTTCTGCCTGGTAGCAAAGGGGTGGGGGGGAGGAAGGAGGGTAAAGAAGAGGGTGGGGGAAAGGAGGGAGAAATGACCCAAACATTGTATGCACATGTGAATAAAAGAAAAAAAAAGCAATAGCAATAAAAACAGCATGGTACTGGCACAAAACAGATATGAAGACCAGTGGAACAGAATAGAGGATCCAGATATGAATCCACACAGTTATGCCCACCTTATTTTTGACAAAGTCACCAAAAACATGTGATGGAGAAAGGAAAGCCTCTTCAACAAATGTTGCTGGGAAAAGTTGTTATCCTTCTGCAAAAAACTGAAACTTGATCTATGTTATCACCCTAAACTAGTATCAACTCAAAATGGATCAGGGACCTTAAAATCAAACCCAAAACTGAAGTTAGTACAGGAAATAGTAGGGAATACTCTGGAATTAATAGGTATAGGCAAGGACTTCTCAATAGAACCCCAGCAGCTCGGCAATTAAGAGAAAGGATGGACAAATGGGACTTCATAAAATTTAAAAGCTTCTACACAACAAAAGAAATGGTCTCTAAACTTAAGAGACCACCCACAGAGTGGGAGAAACTATTTGCCAGCTATACATCAAACTAAGGACTGGTAACCAGAATATACAGGCAGAACCTTCTCAAAAGAAGCAATAAAATGGCCAAAAAACACATGAAAAAATGCTCACCATCTCTGGCCATGAAGGAAATACAAATCAAAATCACACTAAGATTCCACCTCACCCCTGTTAGAATAGCTATCATCCAAAATCCCACCAACAACAGGTGTTGTCAAGGATGTGGGGAAAAAGGAACCCTCATACATTGCTGGTGGGAATGCAAACTAGTGCAACCACTCTGGAAAAAAATATGGGGGGTTCTTAAAAATCTAAACATAGATCTAACATATGATCCAGCAATCCTACTCTTGGGTATATACCCAAAGGTATGCGACTCAGGTTACTCCAGAGGCACCTGCACACCCATGTTTATTGCAGTGCTATTCACAATATCCAAGTTATGGTAGCAGCCAAGATGCCCCACTACTGACAAATGGATTAAAAAAAATGTGGTACTTACACACAACGGAGTTTTACTCAGCCATGAAGAAGAATGAAATCTTAAAATTCTCAGGTAAATGGATGTAACTGGAGAACATCATCTTGAGTGAGGTTAGCCAGACTCAGAAGACCAAAAATTGTATGTTCTCCCTCTTATGCAGACTGTAGATCTAGGGCAAATGCAGCAATGTTGTTGGACCTGGGTCACACACTAAAGAGAGAGCACATACGGGAGGTATGGAGATAGGTAGGAAACCCAAAACTTGAAAGTGTTTGATGTCCCCACTGCAGAGGAGCTAATACAGAAACCTTAAAGTGACAGAGGTCAATATGGGAAGGTGATCAGGAACTAGTGAAAAGGTCAGGTAGAGATTAATCAATTTGGGTTTTATCATACTTGTGCATGAAAGCAATGCTAGGAATCTCTCTGTATAAGTATCCTTATTTCAACTACCAAAAACATTTTGCCTTTCTTGTTATTGCTTATATCTTCTCTTCAACCAAATTGGAGAAAAGGGCAGAACAGATTCTGCCTGGAAGCGAGGAGGGGTGGCAGGGAGAGGGAGGGGGCAGGGGGCAGGGGGCAGGGGGAAGAAATGGCCCAAACAATGTATGCACATATGAATAAATGAATAAAAAAATAAAATAACATATCAGGGCTAGGGGTATTTCTGAAGTGGTATAATGCATCCCTAGTAAGAGAGAGGCCCAGAGTTCAAATCCCAGTACTGCCAGAAAAAAAGACAACATACTATATTTTTAACAGCTTTCTTGATTGCTAACATCCTTTTCTCATTTTTAAATCAGGTTTGTTTTTTTAATTGAGTTATAGTACATTCTAGATATTATTTATCAGATAAGTGATTTTCAAATATTTTATGTCCTTCATAAAACCATCATTTTCCTGATGGTTCTTTTGATTCATATAGTTTAATTTTGATGAGACACAGTAGGTCTAATTTTTCTTTTGTTGCTCATACTTTTGTAATCATAGCTAAGACTCTGCCAAATGCAAATTCACAAAGACAAAATTTTTGAAGAGGTTAATGATTTTAGCTCTTAAATTTTGGTGTTCAATCCACTTTGAATTAAATTTTATATATAGTATGAGTTAGGGGTTCAAATGCATTCCTTTGCATATGAATATCCAGTTGTTCCAGCACCATTTTCTGAAAAGACTTCTTGCTATCATTGTGAGTTTTTGTGGATGATCTTTGTGTGGTGGCTGATGAAGTTCTCTTCTAGTCCTAGATTGCTGAGTGTTTTTATCATGAAGGATGTTGGTACTTGTCAAATTCTTTTCCTACATTTATTGCGATGATCATGTGACTTTTCTTTTTCCTTTTATTCATATTACACATTGCATTAGTTGATTTTCAGATATTAAGCCAAACTTGAAAATCTGTGATAAGCCCATAATAGTGGGACATAATTCGTTTTATATGTTGCTGGATTTGGTTTGCTAAAATTTTGTTTAAGGATTTTTATGTACATCAACATAAAATATATTAGTTTCTGTTTTTCTTTTCTTCAGATGTTGCTATAGTATGATCTTGAATCTTCCCCAAAGGCCCATGTATTAAGGGCTTGGTCTCAGGCAGGTGCTATTAGCAGGTGGTAGAACCTTTACAAGGTGGAGCCTACAGAAAGGTCATTAGGTGATTGGAAGCAGGCCCTTGAAGGGGACTTTGGGACCCTTGCTCCTTCCTCATTCTCTCTTTTGGTCCTTGGCCATAAGGTGAAAAGTTTTGCTCTGCTATGTATTCCTGCAACAATATGCCCAAAGCAAAAGGGGCAACTGATCATAGAGTTGAACCGCTAAAATCTCCAAAATTGTGTCAGGACAAATCCTTTCACTTTAGAAGTTGATTGTCTCAGGTATTTATTATCCTCATGGAAATCTGAGTAAAACAGATGTCTTTATCTGGTTTGGGTATAAGGGCAATACAAGCTTCATAAAATGAACTGTGAACTTCTGCCAGCTTGTATTTTTTAGAAGTGAACATGAAACAGTAATATTACCTCTCTTTTAAGTGTTTGGTAGAATTTAATGGTAAAATCATCCAGGCTTGGATTTTTCTTTGTAGATAGTTTAGATGCAAACATAATGCAATATAATCACAATTATGGAAAAAGTAAATATGTAACATTTTATGCAGAAAATAACAAAAAGAAGAAAATCTACCACCAGCACTTAAACAGCTACCTTCACGTTGTTTTTATACCTCTCTTTACATTTACTTTTCTATAGCTAATATATAGGAATTTAATGATTAAATATTTAAAATATTGAAAATTTTGTGTGATTGTAAATTGCTTATTTTTTAAATTATATTTTACTGAACAAACAAAAAAACCTATTTCTCCTGTATAATAAATACAATTATTAATGGGATTGAAATTTATTAAGGGATGTAGTTACTTAAAATAACTTCAATGTGCCAGGTGTGGTAGTGTACACCTACAATCCCAGCTACTGGAGTTGCAGTAATTGGGAGGTCATGGTTCAAGGCCTGCCCAAGCAAAAACATTTGGCAAGACCACATCTCAACAAATGTGTTGATAGGTCGTGCTGGTAATCCCAGCCACATGGGATGCATAAGTAGAAGGTTTGCAGTCTGAGGCTGGCCTAGACAAAATTTGAGCCCTTGTGTAAAAAATAACTAAAGCAAAAAGGGCTGGAAAAGTGGCTCAGTTGGCAAAGTGCTTGCCAAGCAATTGCAAGATCCTGAGTTCAACCCCAACCACTAGATAAATAAACAAAATCAGTGCAAGACATGGTTTTCTATCCATGTGTAGAATTTTGAGGCAAATGACACATGTGAGTCCCAGAATATAAGTTTGATCCTAACATTATTATGTACAAATTTCAATCTAGTTTCTTTGAAATATATAAACAACTAGCTGACTATCCTATAAGGTTGACCCTTAAGCTGGGTTAGGAGATTCTGAAAAGCACAGGAAATCTGGATAATAGTTACAGCCCCATTGAATGCTCTGCCTTAAGTAAGAAACTGAAGATATACAAATGCTATGATAAACTAAAAGTATAATGCAATGTAAATGGAAATTATCATTTACAAAATATGTTTAGATAGAGACTGGAGAATTTGGGATAGTACAAAAATTAAGCTTAAAAAGCACTGGACATTACCTCTGAAAATAATCCCTTCCCTATTTAAAAAGTGTTTCTTAAAATACAACAGCAACAAGTGCTTCCTAGGAAAGAACTGCATTACTCTGCAGAAATTTAACCTGTATTATATACCAGGCAACTGATGCAAGGGTTGCCATGCCATTGGTTCAGGGTGAAGAAACAAACAGGAATCAATAGGTCCTTGATGAAAGTTTCCCTAGATTCTGCATTATCTAGGAGTACAAAAGAAACTGATTATTTTTATTTTCTTAAAGTCATAAAATGATGTACAAATACAAAACAAGTTAAATGGCCTCTGTTATGGCTGGATTTATTTGTAATCTCTACTTTGAGTGTTTTTTGGATCTCCTTTAAGCTCACCATAAAGTCTATGACAACCATGTAAATATGTGTAAAGTAAGGCCTATTTAAGCCATGTGGCTTAAACTTGTTTTACTACTGAAAAAGAAATAGTTTCTTCAGAAATTCTCTTTTCTTCTCCTTTAATATCATTTTCGCTTTTAATTAAAATTTTTCAATTTACATTTAACGATAACCCAGGAACCAATGCCAAGTAAATTTTTAAAATGAGACCAAGCTGATCTTCCTACCCTTCATACTTCTTTATGTACAACTCTTGTCTTTATTTGGTTGCTTCTACCTAGCCCTTATACACAATTCCTTCACGAGAGCTCTGGACTTCCCAGGATCTTTCTACAAGAATGTTTCCTTTTCTATTTTATCATTTTCGCATTTACTTACATGTGTATAGGGTGCTTGGGTAACCTCCCTGCCCCCCCTTCCCTGCATACTGGCATAACCTGTTCTGCCCTCTTGTTTTCTGATTTTGTTGAAGACAAAATATAGGCGATAATAAGAAACAAATAGCATTTTTTCTAGTTTGAGAAATAGATAGCTGTACTGAGAGATTCCTAGCATTGTTTCAATGCACTTGTGTATTGAAACCCACATTGGTTAATCTCTACCAGATATCTTCACTATTTTCTGGACCCTTTCCCATTGTGGCCTCTGCCAGTTTAAGATTGCTTTATCCGCTTCTCTACAGTGAGTGCATCAACCACATTCAAGCTTTAGGTTTTCTTTCCTTTCACTATTGCTCCCGTGTGCATCCTCCCCCTAGTGTGTGATCCATGTGCAATGATATTACTGCGTTTGTTTTGGGTCTATAATCAACATGAGGCAGAACATGCAATTTTTGGCCTTCTGAGCCTGGCTGGCTAACTTCCCTTAAGACAATGTTCTCCAGTTCCATCCATTTACTTGAGAATGACAAAATTTCATTCTTCTTTGTGGCTGAATAAAATTCCGTTGTTTATAAATACAACATTGTCTTGATCCATTCGTCACTAGTGAGGCATCTTGGATGTTTCCATAGCTTGGCTATTGTAAATAGTACTGCAATAAACCTGAGTGTGCAAGTGCTTTTATAATAACTTGAGTAGCATTCCTACAGGTATATCTCTAGGAGTGGTATTTCTGGACAATATAGCAGATTGATGTTTAGTTTTTCAGGAAGCCTCCATGTTGTTTTCCAAAGAGGTTGTTCTAGCTTACATTCCCACCAGCAGTATATGAGGGTTCCTTTTTCCTTGGATCCTCACCAGCATTTTTGGTTGGTGGTGTTCTTGATGATAGCCATTCTAACAGGGGTGAGGTGGAATCTTAGTGTGGTTTTGATTTGCATTTTCTTTATGGCCTGGGATGGCGAGCATTTTTTCATGTGTTTTTTGACCATTTGTATTTCCACCTTAGAAAGAGTTCTGTTTAATTCAGTTACCCACTTTTTTATTGGTTCATTGATTTGGGGGGAGTTTAGTTTTTTGAGCTCTCTGTATATTCTGGTTATCAGTCCTTTGTCTGATGTATAGCTAGCAAATATTTTCTCCCACTCTATGCATGGCCTCTTCAATGTAGAGACCATTTCTTTTGTTGTGCAGAAGCTTTTTAATTTCATGTAGTCCCATTTGTCCATCCTTTGTCTTAATTGCTGAGCTTCTGGATTTCTACTGAGGCAGTCCTTGTTTATACCTATTGTTTCCAAGATATTCCCTGCTCTTTTGTTTACTAACTGCAAGGTTTCAGGTCTGGTATTAAAGTCCTTAATCTACTTTTAGTCGATACTAGGACAGGGTGACAGACACGGATCTAGCTTTTTTTTGCAGGCAGATAGTCACTTTTCCCAGCAACATTTGTTGAAGAGGCTGTTTTTTCTCCATCATATGTTTTTGGTGTCTTTGTCAAAAATAAGGTGTGCATAGCTGTGTGGATTCTTATCTGGTTCCTCTCTTCTGTTCTACTGGTCTTCATATCTGTTTTTGTGCCAGTACCATGCTGTTTTTATTGCTATGGCTCTGTAGTATAGTTTGAAGTTGAGTATTGTGCTACCTCCAACATTGCTCTTTTTGCTCAGTATTGCCTTGGCTAGTCACAGTCTTTTGTGTTTCCAAATAAACTTTAGGGTAGATGTTTCAATCTTTGTGATGAATGTTACTGGAATTTTGATGGGAATTGCATTGAACATGTAGATTGCTTTTGGTAGTATAGCCATTTTTACTATGTTGATTCTGCCAATCCATGAACATGGGAGATCTTTCCATCTTCCATAGTCTTCCTTGATCTCTTTCTTTAGTGGTTTGTTGTTAGTCTTGTACAGGTCATTTATGTCCTTTGTTAAATTTACTCCCAGGTATTTGGGTTTTTTTTAGGCTATTGTTTTCCTATGTTCTTTATCAATTTGTTCATTATTTTTGTATAGAAAGGGTATGATTTTTGTAAGTTGATTTTGTATCCTGCTACTTTGCTGAAGCTGTTTATGGTGTCAAAGAGTTTTGGGGTGGAGTTGTTTGGGTCTTTGACGTATAGGATCATGTCATATGCAAATAGGGATATTTTGACTGCTTCTTTACCTATTTGTATTCCTTTTATTTCTTCTTCTTGCCTTATTTTTCTGGCTAGTAATTCGAGTACCATGTTGAATAGGAGTGGGGAGAGTGAATACCCTTGTCTATTTCCTGATTTTAGGGAAAATGGTTTCAGTTTTTCCCCATTAAGGATGATGTTGCATATAGGTTTTTCATATACAACCTTTGTAATGTTGAGGTACATTCCTTCTACTCCTAGTTTTCTTAGAGATTTTATCATGAAGTGGTGTTGAATCTTATCAAAGGGTTTTTCTGCATCTATTAACATGATCAACTGGTTTTTTACTTTACTTCTATTAACATGCTGTATTACATTTACTGATTTTCATATGTTGAACCATCCCTGCCTTCCCATGATGAAGCCAACTTGGTCATGGTGAATGACCTTTCTGATGTTGTTGGATTCAATTTGCCATAATTTTATTGAGGATTTTTGCATCAATTTTCATTAAGGAGATTGGCCTGTGGTCTCCTTTTGGATGTGTCCTTTTCTGATTTTTGGATGAATGTAATGCTGGGCTCATAGAATGAGTTAGGCAGTGTTCCTTTCTTTTGTATTTTATTGAAAAGCTCAAGTAGTGTTGGTACTGGTTCTTCTTTAAATGTCTGGTCAAATTCAGCAGAGAATCCATTAAGTCCTGGACTTTTCTTTCTTGGGAGACTATGGCTCCATCAATTTCAATATGTGTTGTAAATCTGTTTACATGGTTAGTATCCTGTGGGCTCAGTTTTGGATGGTCATATGTATCCAGAATTTGTGCATTTCTTTAAGATCTTCCAATTTATTAGAATAAAGGTTCTCAAAGTAGTCTCTGATGATTCTGTGGATTTTCTATGCGTTTGTTGTTATCGCTCCTTTCTCATTTCTGTTTTTACTTACTTGAGTCTTTCCCCCCCTACTGTTTCTCAGATTTTTCAGGGGCTTGTCTATCATGTTTATTTATATGACCAGTCTTTTGTTTCATTGATTCTTTGTATGGTATTTTTTGGTCTCTATTTCATTAACTTTTGCACTTATTTTTATTATTTCTCTCCTTCCATTTGTTTTGGGTTTTGCTTGTTCTTATTTCTCTAGCAGCTTGGAATGTAGCATTGGGTCATTTATTTGAGAACTTTCTGTCCTTTTAATGTATGCACTTATGGCTATAAACTTTCCTCTTAGGACTGCCTTTGCTGTGTCCTATAGGTTCTGGTACATGGTATTTTCATTTTCATTTAATTCCAGGAAACTTTTGATTTCCTCTCTTATTTCTTCTTTGACCCACTGATCCTTGAACAATGTGTTATTCAGCCTCAAATTATTTGTGTATTTTCTGCTGTTGTTTTTGTTGTTGAGTTCTAGTTTTATTGCATTGTGATCAGATAGAATACAGGGGGTTATTTCTATTTTCTTATATTTGCTGAGGCTTGCTTTGTGCCCTAAGATATGATCTATTTTGGAGAAAGTTCCATGGGCTGCTGAGAAGAATGTATGTGCTGTTGTGGTATGAAATATTCAGTAGACATCAGTTAGGTTCATTTGATCTACGGTGCCATTTAGTTCCAGGATTTCTTTGCTTATGTTTTTATTTGGATGATCTACTTACTGGTGATAGAGGGGTATTAAAGTCTCCCAGTACCACTGTGATTTTAAGTCCTTTAGAGTATATTTGATGAAACTGTGTGCACTGACATTGGGTGAACATAGGTTGATAATTGTTATTTTCTTTTGATGTATTGTCCCCTTTATTGTATGAAGTGTCCTTTATCTTCTTTGTACAATGTATTTTTGAAGTCTACTTTGTCTGATATGAATATTGCTAGTCCTGCATGTTTTCAGTGGCCATTGGCTTGGTAGATCTTCTTCCAGCTTTTCACCCTACCACCAGTGTTTATTTCTGTAAATAAAATGCATCTCTTGTTAACAACAGATTGTAAGATTTTTCATTTTAATCCAGTTTTCCAAGCAGTATCTTTTGATTAGGGAGTTCAGTCCATTGATGTTCAGTGTCAATATTGATAGGTATGTGGTGATTCCTGCCATTTAGTTGTTTTTGTTGCTTTAGGGTTTGATTGTGTGCAGTCAAATCAATGCTACTCTCTGATTACTTGTCTTTTCTTCTCCTGTGGTTTGATACTTCCCATTCTCTCATGGTTTTGTTTGCTTTCATCTTCTGTGTGCAGAATTCCTTGTAGAATGTTCTGTATTGGTGGCTTGGTGGTCATATATTGTTTTAGTTTCTGTTTATTGTGGAAGATTTTTATTGCTCCATCAATTTTGAAGGATAGTTTTTCTGGGTAGAGTATCCTAGGGCTGAAATTATTTTCATTCACTGCCTGAAATACCTCACTATGTGCCCTTCTTGCTTTTAAGGTTTCCATTGATAAATCGGTAATGATTTTGCTGGGTTTACCTTTATATGTTATTTATTTTTTCCTCTCTTATAGTTTTCAATATACTTTTTCTGTTCTTTGTGTTTATTGTTTTAATAATAATATGCCATGGGGAGGTTCTATTTTTGGTCATGTCTGTTTGGTGTCCTGGAGGCGTCCTGTACCTCAATGGGTAGCATTTTCTCTAGATTTGGGAAATTTTCTGTTATGATTTTATTGAATATATTACATATCCCTTTTATTTGCACCTCTTCTCCCTCTTCAATTCCCATGATTCTCAGGTTTGGTCTTTTGATGGAGTCACTGAGTTCTTGCATATTCCCCTCATAGCTCTTGAGTTATTTGGCTAGGATTTCTTCCATTTTTCTTTAATTTCTATATTATCTTCAAGCTCAGAGTCTGTCTTCCACTTGTTCTAGTCTGGTGGAGTGGCTTCCACTGTGTTTTTTCTTTGACTAATGGGACTTTTTATTTCCAGTATTGCTGCTTGATTTTTTTTCTGAGGGTTTCCACATCTTTGTTCAACTCCTCTTTTATATTTTGTGTTGTCATCTTTATTTCATTTATCTCTTTTTATAGTGTCCTTTGTTTCACTTTGGTATTTGTTGAAGTCCTCTCTGAGTTCTTTTATTCATTTTTGTGACTTCTTGTGTTCTTCATTTTTGTTGTCTTGAAATTTCTTGAGTGCAGCTTGTACCTTCTGGTTAACCATATCTGGTATCTTCTCCATGAATTTACAGTGATATCTTCCAAGATTTCTTCTTTGAGGGTTTTTATTTGGGTGTCACTGGGCTCCTTAGTGACATTTAACATAGTTTTGTTGAGGTCAGGAACTGGGTATCAATTTTCTTCATTTTCTGCCGAATCCTGTATTGAATTATTTTTGTTAGGAGAGTGCTTTCCATCTCTTCTTCTTCTTCTTCCCATCACTCTACTTGGTGCTGTGCAACTATGTTTTTGATAGGCTAGTTGGTGTTTTTGATTCCCTTATTTAATATTTGGGTTGTGACTAACTTGTTTAGAAGAATGTTTTCTCTGAAATATTTACCAACCCTTCATCAAAATTTCTCTGACCTGTCTCGCTTGCTTAAGGCAAATATCTAGGAGAGTGTTTCTAAAAATGTCCCAAGTTACAAACTTGAAGGAAGAGAGGTTAATGTACTTCACTCTGTGACTGCACTCTTATTTTAAACTGGAGCTATCTTGAGACCCAATGTAGGGTAGATGTACAATTGGCTTGCAGAAGAGGAGATCTTATTTCAATTCTTAAAATAATTAATTACATGAGTCTTTTTCTGCCTATGTTCAGGGATGGTTCTTCATAATAAAAAGCATGAGCAAAATTACATAATTCTCTACACTTTGCATAGGGTTTAGTGAGAGGAATTATACAGAGATAAGTAAATAAGGCATTTATTTAGCAAGTTAGTCCAAAATAACAGAAATTTTATTCATAGTTTATGGTGACTATATAATGTGATAAAGGAACTTTCTGGAATCTCAATTATTCTTATGGCACAAGAAAATAATTAAGATAAGTCTATATGTATATATAATTTAGAGAACTGGAGTAGAGAAATAAAATGCATTCCTAGTTACTCTTAACTGTCATAATTTGGCTATGAAGGCAATTGTGATAGAATTATCCTTATTTTGTCTGCAAAAATCTGATATGAAACATTTTAAGTTCTCAAGTGATAGATTGACTCTGTTCAACAAATGGATCCCCAAACTACAAACTTATGCCAACATTCTTTATCTGCAATGTAAGTTCAGTATTTATTTATTCACTCATCTATTTTTAACTGGTAACATGTTATATATGAATGTAGAGTGTGCAATTCCTATATCTATTTTTTTCTGGGTTTAATTTTGGCAACAAAGGTGTGGGAAATTGAACTGGAAAGGCAAGAGCAATTTCCTTGCTCAGCTATAGAATATAGTTATCAATATACTTCTCATTTTTCATAAGGCTCATCTTAGGATAAGATATTCAAATTATCTTCAAAACTACAACCAAGTTACCCCATTAGATTTATTTTAAGTGTCATATTTATTTTTTAACTTTTAAGTTTAATTTTTATTCCCTACTCTAGAGAAACTTTAACACAAAAACACATGCCGACATTTTACAGTAGTGTAAAGGTTTTTTTCTAAATGTAACATTCAACAAAATTATTTAAAATCAATTAATTTTTGTTTCAAGAATTTCATGTGTTATTATTTCTTCACTGACCATCAAGGTCACTTTAGTTCTTCTAAAGCTGAAATTCAAGATTTATATTCAAGATAGTCCTTTTTAGCATTTATACCCAATCCAGGTGTCCTATCAACCTTGCCTTCTATTATTAGGGCTATTTTATCCCCACTTGAAATATGGACATACTGATGCTAGCTTCAAAATTCCCCATCTAGGATCTTTGGGATCTAACTTCCTTAAGCAATTTACTTCAGAATCTGCCTGATTTTCAGTTGCTGACACCTTCTCTAAACAGCACTGATTTCAAGTTATATTCATTCCTAAGATACTACACTCAGGTACAATACAGATCTGTAAGATATGCCAATACCTAAGGTAAAAAAAATTACAAGATCTTTCATGCATTTTGTCAATTTATTTTATTTTTTATTTTAAATATATTAATTTTACATATTAATGAGATTCAAGTTTATTGTGAGGTGATCATATCTCGTATTCCTTTATTCTTATTTTCCTATCCCCCAACCTCTAGTAATCACTATTCTATCCCATTGGATTTCAGGATAAATTGATAGATGATAAAGAGGTAGGCAGATAGAATATACATAGAGATAAGTATATGCAAATATATTTCTATCTAGATATCTATCCAGATAATTATCTTCTATCTATCTATCATTTCATGAGCTTTTACAAAAACCCCTTTGTTACAAAGGTATGTGAATGTTGTCTCTTCTTTTATTTTGTCTATTCAAACCACATATGTTCTGTAAGTTTTTTTTGTTAAAATTTAATCAGCATCTCTTTTATTTAATTGTTGCACTGGGGGTACATTTAAAAAAGTTTTTACAATACATCATAGTTAAATTTACCCTCCCATCATTCTCCTTTATCCTCTCTCCCCCACTCCTGGAATAGATTCAACAGGTCTCATTTTCCCATTTACATACATGTATACACAGTATTTGTACCATATTCACCCTCCTACACTCTTCCCCCACATCCTCCCCCTTCTCACCGGTACCAACCCCCAGACAGGACCTGTTCTGCCCTGTTGTTCTCTGTTTTTGTAAAAATAAAAGTGACATTTTTGTTTAATATAGCTATACAGGGAGTTTCCTAGTGACCTTTATTATATCCTGAATTGGTTCATCTCCTCTATTATTCTCCTTTCTACCTTAGTCTTCTTCTCATGGTGATTTCAACAAGTTTAAAATTCTATATTCATTCTTATATATGATGTACTGTTAACACCTTTTATTAAAAATAGGGTTACTATAAGAGGAGATATCTTAATAGGATGTCAACTAGGCAAAGTGACCATGGGCAAAGGAAACCTGGAGCTAGGTAATTATCCCCTGACTAGGTATATATACATGATGCTACACTAGTTGAAAACTTAAATATAGACAAAATCTGTCAAACGCTAGCTATTTGTCATAAATTTTCCTCACTAAATTCAATTCAACAGCTTTTTCTCTTCTTTTTTATATTATTATTTTTTAAATTAAGCAAGGCACCGATGGCTAACACCTGTAATCCTAGCTACTCAAGAGGCAGAGATCAGGACTGCATTGCAAAGGCAGCCCAGGCAAATAGCTCACAAGACCCTATCTCAGGAAAAGCCATCACAGAAAAAGCTGGTGGAGTGGCTCAAGGTGTAGGCCCTGAGTTCAAAAACCAATACCACAAAAATTTATTTTATAAACATATAATAGTTCTATAGAGGGATACATTGTAACATTTACATATGAGCTTCCAATATATCTTAGATTTACCCCTTCCATCATTCTCCCTCTTCGCCTCCCACTTCTTTGAACAATTTCAACAGATTTCATTCTTCTATTTTCAAATATGGATACAAAACACATCTACCATACTCCCCCTTATTCCCCTTTTTCTTGTGTCCATCCACCTCCCACTAGCACTCACTCCCCCAAAAGACCTATTTTTCCTCCTGCCCTACATTTTTTTCAGTGAATATTTGTAGTCTAAGGAGGTTTCATCTTGGTATTCAGGCCTGAATATATTATGCTTTAATTGAATTAACCCTCCCCCCATTACTTACTCATTCTCTATTACCAAGCTCCTCTAGTGTTCAACAACTTACAGTACAGTACATTATATTATATTCATATATAAATGGGTTTTTTCAATATTTTTCTTTCACTAACATTTTCTTTACCTCTTTCACTTCTCATAGTCCCCTCAGATAGACTCATTAATATAATTTTTTCTCCCATTATAATATGTATATATGTATATATATATGATCATATATACAATCATGTATGTATTTATGTATATATACACTTAACTTATAAGTCTAGCTCCCACATGTGAAAGAAAACATGCAACCTTTAACTTTTTGAGGCTGGCCTACTTTGCTTAACATGAAGTTCTCCAGTTCCAGTTCCATTCATTTACCTGCAAACAACATAATTTCACTCTTGTTTATGGCTGAATAAAACTCCATTGTGTGTGTGTGTGTATATATATATATATATATATATATATATATCACATTTTCTTAATCCATTCATCAGTTGTGGGGCATCTAAGATGCTTCCAAAGTTTGGCTATTGGGATAGTGGTCCAACAAATAGGAGTGTGCGAGTGGCTCTATCATATCCCGGAGCACATTCTTTCAGATATATGCCTAAGAGTGGTAGCCCATGCTCATGGATCAGCAGAATCAATATTATGAAAATGACTTTAATATCAAAAGCAATCTATATGATCAATGCATCTCCATCAAAATTCCAATGACATTCTTCACAGAATGTAAGTTGTAAAGTTCATATGAAATCACAAAAGACCTTGAATACCTAAAGAAATCCTGAGGCTGGAGGTGTGGCTTAAGTGGTAGAGCGCTTGCTTTGCAAGCATGAAATCCTGAGTTCAAACCCCCTGTGCCACCAAAATAAATAAATAAATGAAATTAAAAAAAACAAGAAAAGAAATCCTGAGCCAAAAGAGCAATGGTGAAGGTATCTCAATATCTAACTTCAAACTATACTACAGAACCATAGTAATAAAAAAAGCATAGTACTGACAGAAAAACATACATGAAGTCCAGTAGATTAGAACAGAAGACCCTGACACAAACCTATGCAACTATAGCCATGTGATTTTTGACAAAGTTGCCCAAACTATGCATTGGGGCAAAGACATCCTCTTCAACAAATGGTGCTGTGAAAACTGGATTTCTACCTCTGGAAGATTAATACTAGATCCCAATCTCTCACCTTGTACTAGGATCAATTCAAAATGGACTAAAGACCTTAATGTAAGATCTGAAACAGTGAAATTAGTCTAGGAAAACATAAGAAACACACTGGAGCACATAGACATAGATAACAACTTTATGAATGAAACTTCAATAACTCAGCAATTAGAAGACAGTATTAACAAATGAGACTGCAGGAAACTGTAAAGCTTCTGCACAGCAAAGAAAACAGTCACTAGACTGAGGAGAGAGTCCACAGAATGGAAGAAAATCTCTGCCAGTATACATTTGACAAGGAATTAATAACCAAAATATACAAGGATTTCAAGAAACTAACTTCTCAGAAAATCAACAACTACTGAATAAATGGGCAAATAAACTAAACAGACAATTCTCAATAGAAAAAACATACATGGCCAATACATACGAAGTAATGCTCAAAGTCTTTGGCCATAAAGGAAATGCAAATCAAAACTACATTGAAATTCCACCCAACCCCAGTCAAAGTGGCTATCATCAATAACAAAAACAACAAATGCTGATGAGATGTGGGAAAAAAAATTTGTACACTATTGGTGGAAATGCAAATTAATGTAATCATTATAGAAAGCAATATGGAGGTCCCTCAAAAAACTAAAAATGGAACTACTATACAATTCAACAGCTACATATATATGTATAGCCTAGAAGGTATTCTTTCCTCTCCATTTTATAGATAGTAGTTTATTCCTACTATTTATATGCCTGGATAGACAAGTTGATTTTGATAAGAACCATTTATAGGATCTGGGATTTAGGAATCAGGGTCAATCCCAGAGGAAGAGTAAGGGGAAATAAAGCTGTGGGTACAGACATTCATAAAGACTTTGAACTAAAAGTGAGAAAAGAAAATTAACAGACCAGTGAGGTAATTCAGTGAAACTGGTAGTGGATGTAGGGGACCTGCCGCATGCTGTCACCTTGATGATGCTGCAAATATGCATACAGGCCACAAGGCAAGTTTTAACCCCAGTCTGTCCTGAAACTTGGCAGATCACATTGTGATCATCTCAGAATTTTGGAAGATGGACAGCCTTGTGAGGAGAACATACAAGGTAATAGCTTACTTGTCTCCTTGTCTTCAGAGAGGATACCATGGAACCAATTCCCATTTGCCTCCTTCATCCTGATGAGTATTGAGCCTACTGCTTTATCCTTCCCATGTTTGGGTACAGTTTCAGACTATAAAATCAATTAATTGCAGTATGGAAATGATTTGTCAGCAATAGAATGTGCTAGTACATGTGTTACCTATCATCTAGATACTTTTGTTGTATTATGGAACAAAGAACAAGGAGATGCTGATCCTGCTCTTGCTCTCTATGTAAAATAAGAAAAACTTTAAATCTACCTGGATAGTGTGAGAAGAGAATTTTTGAAATGGTTAGTTTGAAAAAAGAAGCAAGGATCAATCAGACAAGGCTCTAAGCCATTTAAAGGAATTTATCTTTTGCATAATATGCAGTCACTTATGTATATCTTCAAATATATGTTGATCATAAATGTTATCTAGCTTAAGAAAGAATCTAGTCATTTCTAAAACAAGCAAAACACATGTTTCTTCCTCAGGAATATGCAAAAACAACTAGGGAAGATGGAATGGAGCTTTCCTATGAAAATGAAAGGAAAGAAGTTGCAGACACTTGCTTCAGGAGAAAAAAATTGAGAAAAAGTGTCCTAGATCTAGAAGACTGTCTGTACTTTGTTCCATTAAGTCTCAAAAATCACATACATGTCAAAACATTTTGTACTTCAAAATGTTACTGGTAAGTGAAATAGGTTATGTTACAGGTACAACATAAGTTTGTTTGTGTCATTTTCCGTTCTTTTTAAATGCTTCTGGAAAAAAGTTTATAAATTCCTCCTAGAAAAAAGTATTTTGAAGAGGAATATTGAACTCTCAAAAGATAAACATTCCCTTTATGTGTCAACAGTTAATGCACAAGAATAGATAAAAATGGGCTATAAAAGAATGGATGGCCTGCATGCAACAGAGACATTGCAAAGTCCACCTATGACCTACCTTCTCTTGTGCTGAAATACATTGCACTCAGGTACAAGCCACAGGAGAGCTACTTGTACTCTCATCTATAAATGGCAAAAAGCCCCAGAAAAAGATTATTAATGGACTGGATACATCACTTAATTTTTTTCACTGAAGCCAGGTATAGGAAATGCAAAGCAGAGTGGTTTTGGCTTCCATGGGAAGTAGAATTGCTATTAGTAAACTTACCCTGTATTCCCAAAAATATTCTACTCACTTCTAAATAAACTCTAAACAGGAGATATGTACAACATTCCAAGATAATGGAATATTATTTTGAAACTTGATACTATATTATACCAACACAAAATGCACCATAAGTTACTTCAACCCCAATTTTACTGAGACTTTTAAAAATCATTCACATGATACTTTTACCTAGAATTCATAAACTGTTTTGTAATGAATCTCTTGCAAATAGAAAATCATATATCTGTTATTTTTTTAGTCTCCTATCATCCTAAATCAGCATGCAATTTGAATTTTCTTTGCTAGCATTAATAAATCTTTAGCTTTTATATGGCACCTCTCAGCCCCGTCAGCACTGCACATAAGAAAACTCTAAAGAAAGCATGCTGAGATTGGACATATAGAAAGAGCTTTGAAAATTACACCTGAATTCCAAGGCAAACCCCATGGGATTATTGTGGATTCTCTTCAAGCCAACAGCAGTTTCAAATTCCCGACCATACAAGAAGTAGGAAAAATTTTAAAGCTACCAATTGATAGCTGTTACAGACCTTATAGCTACCTAGTTTGTACATTTTCTTTTTTTTTTAACCTTTCCTCATATTTTCATCAAGAAAAGAGAAATAAAAAGCAGTCTGGAAGACCACTTTCATCTCTGTTCTTCCAGTTAGCTTTGCATTCTGGGCAGATGAATAATTGTCTAATTCTTAATGATGTTGAGGGAAATTGACTGCATTAAACAATTTTAGCTTCAATAATGCTTAATCCCTGTTTCTCATTGTTATGATTTTTAGAAGTACACATTGACATACAAGGATAGTTTTTATCCTCCACTAAACTGAATCCACAGTCACAATTACCAAAGTCATTCAGGCCAAAAATGTGCTTTTGCCTGAATTACCAAGGCAATTACACCTATCCTTAGAGCAGCTATTGATTGAAAAGTGTAGGCCTGATTATTGCCAACTTCTGGATTTCTTTATCCTTATTTTCTTTGAACATGTGTGTTCTTCATTTTTATAAAACCTAGAAAACATAAGATTCCAGAACTCCTACTATTACGAGAATAACAGGGTATATTTGAAAATTGGGAATGACATAGAGCTATGAGGAGAACAGGGGAAAGGAGGGTAACAACTTAAAGGAATTATCTTATTTTAACCCCTGAAACTGTATGACATTGAACTCTACTGTGAAGTCCTCTGCTTTGTTGGGGGAAAAACAGATGATCCACAGGGAAAAGAAGAGGAGGAAAGGTTTGTATTATTAACAGTTTAAATGCATCATGGTCTCTGTTTAAATACAATCTTGATGAATTGTTCTTAAAAATGGTATTGATCTAGGTAATCAATCTTGGAGCTTTTGTCAAAAAGGATTTTTTCACCAAAACTACACTATCGATTACTTGCATCAGAGAAAAGCTTAAAAAGGGAGAAATGTATTCAAGTCAAGGCTATTGCTGATGCCCCTGAAAATTCTAGACTTGTACATCCACCCCCATTTAAAAAAAACAAAACACTGATTGCAGGAGCAGTCACTACTGGGCCTTTGTTTCTTCCCTATTTGTCCCCTGACAACTATTGTAAATCTTGTAGCCTCATGCTACTTACCCTTCATTTTAACCAGTTAGACTGCAGTAATTGAGCTCTAGCCTCGCAAAACAAACGCAAGAACAACAAACTCAAAACAGTGTTTAATGGTTAAAATAAAGGTCTTAGCAGCCGACCCCAGGATCAATAAATATAAACTGGAAATCTGAGTGAACTTTTCAAAAATCTATTTCTTCTTCACATGGCACTCTTCTTTTCTTTCATGAATTTTTATTAGCATATATTCATTATGCAGGGGGAATTCATAGTGGCAATTCTGATTAGATTTATATTGTACATTAGTTACATTGCCCCCACCATCTCTCCCCCTCAAATTCCTCCCCACCTCACTTAAAGTAATTGCAAGACTTTTCTAGTTCTATTTCATATAGGTATATGAAGTCCATCAACCATATACCATCACCTTAATCTCCTTCATCCACTTTTTTGCAGTTTCAAAATCTTACATGAGAAAACACATAAATCCTGCAGACTGTATTTGGTAATTTTGAAAACTTAGTTGATAGTTTAAGAATAAATTTAGCAATCCCAGTGAGCCTATGGTTTTGATGGTCATGCATTACAAGTTCTCTACATATATGCCTTAGAGTGAGCTTAAGAGTATATCCACCAGAAGTAAGAGGATTATTGTTATTTATATTAATAAGTTGACTCAATGCTCTGACATTAATGCACAGAAGTACATCTGGGTGCTTAGTGCATAGTGCAAATTCCAGAAAAAGGGCTTAATTTAGATATCTCTAGTCAATCATCTAAATAGGGGTGCTATATGGACAAGAGATATTAAATTCAGGATCAAGTTCCAGTCCTAAGTCAGGCAGCAGTAGTGACAGCATTGTCATTCAATGCCTTCTCTAAGCCCAAAGTGCCTATCATAGACTCAAGAATAATAGCCAAAATACAAAGTCTGGAAATAGTGACTTTAAAGAACGAGTAAGCTAATAACCTCAAATTGTTGTGTCATATATAGAAATCAAATGGCATAAAACATGTAGAGAATTAATAAACAACAATGTATACTGACCTTTAAAAAAGAGAGACAACATTAAACCCCCTCAAGAACCCATATTAAATGGTTAAATATTTTGGGCTATATCACAAAAAGAGGTTAATGTCCAGAAGGAAAGAAAAGCAAGATGAAATAAAATGTCATTCTAAGATCACTTCCTGTGGAATATGCTTTTACATGAATACAATAAATCATGAAACAGCAGAATATGCAATGAGGGAAAAGTAACTGCATTGAAGTAACCTGACAACCACTGTCCCAATGAGGTGACCAAGGTTGCCATCAGTGACAAATCATGTTGATTGCCACTTCACCTTTGCTGTTTTCCTCCTAATGGCCTATAACCCTAACATGGACCTGAGAAAAACTCAAATTGAAGGGATGTCCCACAAAATATTTGACTAGTACTCCTCACAACGGTCAAGCTTATCAAAAACAAGGAAAGTCTTAGAAACTATCATAGCCTAGAAGAAGCTAAAAAGATATGAAAAATAAATGTAATAGAAAAAATACTTTCAGAAAAACTAGTGAAACCTGGATAAATGGTACAATTCAGTCAATGTTATGTACAAATTTTGGTCCCTTACTTACAACAAATATGCCAGAGTGCTATGAGTTGTTAACAGTAAAGGAAACTGTGTATTAGGTATTTGGGAACTCTATGTGACTTTTGCAATTTTTTTTGTAAATCTAACATTCTAAAATTTAGAAGTTTACTAAAAATAAAAACAATTAAATGTGTTAAAAAAATTAAATATGAAGTGTTTAGCTTAAAACTTTCTATACTACTGTTTCTGAATCACAACATATTTGAAGTAAGATCTTTACAGTTACCATTTATCTTAACTCTTATCTTCTATGATCCAGATTGTGGGTAGATATTAAAATTCATAGTTTAAGTCCATTGCAGCTGTATCATTTAGTAATCTTTATAAAAATATGCTCATCTTACAATCTCTCAAACATGTTTTTCACCTATAATACAATATTATATATAATATATATTTTCACAATATGTATATAATTAATACCTATAGCATATTTTGCTATATTATACTATACTATATTATAGTATATATATATAGTATATATATATATACTATGTATATATAGTATACTATTTTATACTATATAACTGTACATATATATCTTTATATAAATAGACTTTCCATCATAGGTATAAGCATTTTTTCAGAGACATTCTTGGAATAAAGATGAATGGGCCTAGGAGCTTTCTAGTTCAAACAGACCAAGGTAGAAAACCAATACAGGGGAACTCTCTCTTAGATGTAAACAACTGTGCTATTTTTGTTTCTTACTCACTTCCTTGGAATGAAACAATGGGGAGCTGAATGATTTCTCAGTTATGAGGCTTTGGAGGGTCTACTATTAAAATTCAGAAAACAAAATGTGAACTGGGCATTCAATAAATTATTTGGCATCCATTTTAGGTACTACTTCAGGTGCTACACCTATTGTTCTGTTAATATAAAACCAAACTTAGGGGATTGTTTCTTATTTTTTTATAACCATAGGTAAGGGTTTCTAAACTCACAATTGTTTGAAGAAAATAGGTTTCTATATATATTCTTAGAAAAATATGTGTTTGCAGGATCCTCTAAGACTATTTTTAGCGCTGTTGAATGCACTCTCCCATTTTCAAAATTCAGTAAGACAACCACAAAAAATAATACAAGAAAGAAAATATATACCTCCACTATGGGCTCACTCAGAACCTCCACTTCAGAAGAGAACTGAATGTGATAGGCAAGGTAGCTAAATAATATTAATAGTCTCCAGAGTAGTGCAATATCATAATAATTATTTTGCAATATTCATACTATTAAGTTTTCAGCACTTTCTGAATAGTTTCAAATTCATCTTTCACCTGAGAATAGCAATTTGAAAATCAGTTGCTCAATTTGTCAAAAAATTAAGCTATAAACATCTATTATAAGCACAGTGTACTTTTTGTCTGTGTATTGCACATCGTAAGTAGTTATTATTTTTAAAATACAATTAACCCACTTATAGTATACATAGATGCAAGTATTTTTAAACTTCCAGAGTCTTGCATTTCAACAAAAATTTCTATTGTACTTTTCAAGATGCATACAAACATTTTAGAACATGGATGTTGTATCTCTATAAGCAGCACAAATGTGATACTGTACCACAGAATAAGCTTAAAATATTTTGAGACGTTTTCTAACATAATCTAGGGACTTCAAGAATCCCATGGAACTAAAACCAAAGGGTGTATGTGTGTACGTAAAATCTTTCAAATGGGTTATGAAAATGTGATCAAAATCATCTAGTGCTAGGATCAAAAGTTTCTTTGGTATTTTAAAAAGTTTTGTTGGTATTACCACCTTCCTTTACATTTTTAAGTCTTAAAATACCAAAACTGTGGAGAAATGTCTGAAGGAAACTAAAGCAATATATGTGTACTCAAAAATGGAATTATAATTCATATGGTAAATACCCATACCTAATTCCAAATTTCTGGGAATTCATTTTAGTGATTAGTTAGACTGCCCAATATTTACTTAATGCTTCTATGATGATTATATCATATTTTACTCTTTATTTTTATAATCATTTCAAAGTAACCAACTATGTAATTCTCATTTATGGCATTTACATTTTGGGAAACTAGCATTCTTTATAACTGACTTTTTAATTCAGTTTTTAATAGATTTGTAAAACTCTAATTTACAAACCATCAAACTACCCATTTAGATGTATAATTAAATGATTCTAGTATGTATACAGTTATGCATTTATCACAGAATCCAATTTTACAACATTTTGACCACCCTATAAAGATTCCTCATGCCTATTTTCAATCACTCCCTGTTCCCACCTCAGGCCTCAAGCTATCACTATTCTAAGTTTCAGTAGAGTTCCTTCCTCTGCACATTTTCTATAAATAGAACCAATCAATATGTGATGTTTCACATCTTCTTGCATTTAACTGAATATTTTTGAGAGTCAACCATGTAGTCCGTATCACTACTTTTCTTTGCATTTCATCATACAGGTATACCACATGTTATATGTTCACAAGTTGATAGACATTTTATTTTTTACACTTTGAGTTGCTATGAATAATGCTTCTATAAACATTCAAGTACAGTCTTTTTTTTTCTGAATCTTCAAAGATGTACTATATTGTTCAGAATTCTTAATGGCATGAATCCTTGTTTTTGGATTGTTCACCCAGTATCACTTAATGCAAGTAACACTTCCAGATAAAAGTAAATAATTGTCAAAGGAAACACTGAAAAGCTTAGTAAGCTTATAACTGAGTACACTGTCACCATATTATATTTCTAATCAAGAGATTTAGCATTCATCTTCACATTTCTGCATTGATCAGGAAAGTATCTTTTTAAGTGCATATTTCTTTTATTATCTCTGATTTCCTCCAGTTCAAGATGTTCCTGTCTTTGTAGCAAACCAAAGTGTTTCACTGAAGTAGCATTAACATTTCATTGTCTATGTCTGTCAGGCTATTCTCAATACCACTTCAGTTTTTACAACTTTTATAAGTTCATGTATAAGCAATACAGATCTCACTAATTTGAGAAAAATCTGACCTTCTGCCAAAAAATGTTTAAAAACAGAAAAAATTAATAGTAATTTATGTGAAACATCAAAACAGGCTGCCACCTTTATGAAGTTTAATTCACCTGAACAAGAAAAGGAAACTTTGACCTGCTTCTTGCAACCCAGATGCCCTACAACTGATGAATGGATTAAGAAAATGCGATCTCTCTCTCTCTCTCTCTCTCTCTCTCTCTCTCTCTCACACACACACACACACACACACAAATTCAGCCATAAGGAAGAATGCAGGTAAATGAATGGAGCTGAAGTATGTCGGGCTCAGAAGGACAAAGGTTGCATCTTTGCATCTTTTCTCTCATATGTAGAAACTAGACCTGAAGATAAATGTATGTTTAAGTACATATATGATCACATACATCATATATATAGAGACAGAGAACATGATTGTAATATATATACATATAGATAGATAGATATAGATACAGATATAGATATATATATATATAGAGAGAGAGAGAACATGATTGTAACAGCAGGTCTTTTGGAGGGGATTAAAGGAAAAGAGAATGATAGTTAATAGTATTGAAATACATTGCATCTGTGTTTGAAGGTAGTATAATGAAATGCACTGAATGCTGCTGAATAATAGAGGAGCAGGGTGATAGAGAAAGAGTAATTAAATGGGGTTAATCTGATTAAAGCATAATGTATACATGTGTGAAATCCAATGAAAAACCCCCTTGAACAATCAATAACATATAAAAAAATAAAGGACAGGAAGGTAAAAGTAAAACAGGTCTTAACTGGTTGTAAATACCAGTGTGTGAGGGGAGGGACAAAAGGAGAGGGTAAAGAAGTGCGAATATGGTCATTGTACTTTGTATATGAATATGAAAATAGAACAATGAAACCTGTCAAAATTGTTCTAAGAAGGGGGAGGGGGTGATGAGGGAGAATGATGGAGGAGGGGAATCTAATTAAGATACACTGTAAGCACATATGTAAATGTCACAGTGTATATTCCCTCTGTGCAACTATTATATTCTAATAAAAATGTTTGAAAATTTAAATAAAAATGAAACCCCTATTTGTCTTTTTATCTGGTTATCCATAGAATACTGCCAACTCTTTTACAAGTCACTGGCTAATTAGTAGGTGAAGAGGAAAAATGAGAGACATAATGGATCACACACTGTTGTTCAATATTCTCCATGTTATACACAGATGCTTAGGGAATGGATTCCTACTCTTTCTGCAATAGATCCTACAGCAAACAGCAACCAGGTAGCCTCTGAAATACACAATGTCAATTCTCCTAAAGAAGACTGTGAGACAGAGGGCATCGTAGTAGACTTTCCTTTACTATACATAGACTAGTGTTCAGTGCATTGTGAAGGAGAATGAATCTTGCTTGCTACTTATTCTTTTTTTTCACTTTTAAATAAAGTCTCTCTGAGATTGCTATAAATGAACTGCTTATTTTAAGCAGTATTCCCAAGAGAAGTGCCTTTCTAACAACCCTCACATGTCTTCTCAAGCAGTGATACTGGAATATTTGTCTTCCTACAACCCTGCATCCAGGCACATTTGCCTTCTTTACAGATGACAAAGAGGGATTTTTAATGACTCTTATCTAGGCAGAAGCCCAGCAGCCAGATTCAACTGTTAAGAACTTTTGATGTCAAGTTAATTTTTAGTCTATGTCCAACGTATTATATTCAGCTAGATCACTATTTGGATACACTCTAATATAGTAGAGAAGAATATTTCTTAAACGATCATTTTTCAAAGTACCTGCTCGCATTCTCAATTTAATTTAAGTAATGGGCGCTAACAGTTTCAGTGGAAAATGAAGAGGAAAAAGAGTAAGGAAAATCTCATTTTATCAAACAACCAACTAGACCAAGTATGTCAAACACATGCATTTTCATTTCACTAAAGAGAACAGGTTCAACAGAGCATTAAAGAAAATATTACCACAGAAACAGCTCTATGCCAGCATATCAAATCAGGATAAATCCAGGTTACTTTTCTGATTTATGGGTCCCATGGCATTCTTCTGCCAAGGTTAAGTCCCAGGATAAGAGAAGCAGATTAGTTTTAAAGGCATATGTCATCCTTCATCTTATCCTCCATTCTCCAACAATTATGAATGAGGCATCAATATCCAAGGGACAAAAAAATTAAGAGCTATGAATATTGTAGGCATAATCTAGATCACAGTTAAACAAACCCAAATCAGGTATTCCATGTTCCCTAAAATACAAAAATTATGAGAACCAGCAGGAACCGCAGCATTTGGTCCTCTTACCCCCAACAGTAGCAGATTTTTATTTTATATCCCTGCCTTCTGTGCATTTTGTGCTTTCATTCACAGTATTTTTTACAGGCATTACACATTTGTAAAGTACCTTTGGTACTAACTGGGTACCCAATATTCATTCATTCATCATTCATTCATTTTTCAGGAAATAAATATCCAGTAACTTCAGTTCAAATCTTCAACATATGCATTTTAAGCTACGTGAAATATGAATAGATTGTTAGTCAGAATAATTGTTAATGTACTGCTACATAAGTAAAGTTAACATCAGGAATGTAATGACAATATTTCGATACCTAATATATATTGTTTCATGGCACAATTGGCATAGAGAACTGAGGTTAAACAGGCTCAATTTTAATGTCTTCACACATTATACTAGAAAGGAGTTATTTCAAAACATTTTAAAGAACTAAAGATCATGAAGTATGTATGTATTAGAGCATAATTATTTTTATTTGGGGACTATAAGTACTTTTAAAAAGTGCTCCTTTTTACCACCTTAGAAGTAATTATAGTAATAATGTGTTGTTTTCATGTACCAAGATGACACCACTGACCCAAGATCTGTAAGTTAAATTCATTTAATTGTATGTCCAGAACAGATGATAGATTTTTTAAACTGATTCATTGACATAGTCAAACCCAGTGGCCTCTTGTGACCTAGAGTAAACATTTGCCAAGGCCTAGGACTAGGGTAAAGAGTACAGCCTGTAGCCATGAAATTGAATAAAGCTAACAAGTCCACACAGAGGTCAAAAGTATGATGTCAGCCATGGCCTACAGATCAATAATCATAGGTAAATAACTAGTAATTCAGAAACACACAGAGGGTATAATTCCCCTAAGATTTTCATTCTGGCAAAATCAGCAACTGACTCGATCTCTGGCTACTCTGATTATCTTAGTTGGTATAGATGCTACTCAGAAATAAGAAATATTCAAACATGCAGCCACTTTCATAAGGTTATATTAACTGCAGAAAGATAAGTCAGCTCTCCCAAATTGTAGCAGATCAACACTCAGTAATCTATAACTGACTCATCCTCCAAGATGCCAGTTAGACCAAGAATTTTTAAAAGACATGCCCCACAGAAATTCACTGTTTAGTTGATTTAAAAAACAACTAAGTTCCTTTTAAAAAACGTGACAGTATTATATGTATTATGCCAAGTGTGGAACCCATTAAGTTAGGTATGGTCCACTACCTGTCCACTAACAAGTGAGGAAAAGACAGACACATAGAAAAACATCTTGATAAAGATATATAGAAAGGATGTCATACATTCACAAAGAAGAGGCTCTTAAAAAGATTATAAGAGTTAGGTAGATAGAATGGGGATGACAGTTGGAGGGAGAGAAAATGAAGGCATTTGGGGAATAATGTTCCGAAGAAACAGAGGCACAAACAAGGATGTGGACAAGCATCTAAAATTTGAGGTTGTTGGGGCTTCAAGCAGTTATAATTAAAGTATGAGCTACGGATTTTTTGCTAATGATTTTAGTTTCACCTTTGTGAAAATAAAACTACCTTTTTTTCCTGTGATTTAATTTCATTGTCAGTGTTTTTATTTTTTATTTTCACAGAAAATATTTTTTATTACTATACTCTTTGCAACATTTTGGGAACAGTATGTTTAATCAATTAAGTCAAAGAGAAAAGAGCATTTACTGACAGAACTAAAGTCCAAATTAATTCATTAAAAATTTTAAATGAATTTAGAAACACACAGAGGGTATAATTTCCTTAAGATTTTCATTCTGGTAAAATCAACAACTGACTGGATCTCTGACTACTCTGATTACCTTAGTTGGTTTAGAAGCAATTTATATATGCAACATTAGGGACAATAGACATCTGAGTTGATTCCCTATTTTAAAAAATGAGGGCTTTGTGTATAAAAGCCTCTTCTTGGTGGGACTTGTATATCTGAAAATCAATAGGTTCTAGAGCTGATTTACCAGATTGCTCACTGGACCCCAGAAGGTTGCCCATGGTCCACTAAGTGATGGAAGATTATATAACTAAGCCTTCAGTGTCACTTTACACCATGTGGACTGATTTCTGATATTAAAAGGTCAACTATTCCAGGAAAAGGCAGCAATTTTTTTTCATCAATCACTTCCTGAATATCTTTTGCAAAATAATATTTCTTCCTGAGCAAATTGATCCATTGCCTCTCACCTGCATATTAGTAGGCTATTTTTTTTTTATCTCTTTATATCCTGGGCCATTTTCCAGTCTACTTAGTAACCTTGAACTTGGCCTGAGTGTGATAAAGGAACCTCCTATCAGATCAAGCAGCAGCAGGCTCAGCACAGAAGCTGCCATACTGTCCATTGCAAAAGTCAAACCCTGACAGTGTTTTTAAAATGGAGCTCCCTTTCTCTCGTCCAAATTATGTTCACTATATAATCCCTTAGTTTGTAGAGAGAAATAATTGGACATTATTACTAATAGTAAGACTGTGGTCATAAAAATAAGTAATTGCAGAAATTCCTTGAGTTCAACTAAGTACATAGCCAAGGGAAGTGCTATGGCAAAATTAAAATACTCTTCCCTTAAAGGAACTAATATTTGAAGAAGAGAGAGATACACACAAATTGCTTGATTATATCTGATGACTAGTGATGAGGATGGAAATTTACAAAATAATGATTTAAAATTTGAGCTGTGTTCTACATACACAAGGACAAGTTAAGCTAATATTAAATACCATCTCAAGTAGTATAGACCGTTGTGACAATATGTCCTCACTGATCATACCAAAAATGAGAATGGCTGTCAGAAAAATCTCCTATACTTTTCTGATGCAGATATGTAGTAAAATAACAAGATCAAAGCTGGCAAATGTCATTTTAGACAAATGGATAAACAAATGTAATATATATGTACATATATATGTGAAATATTATTTACCCCCAAAATAAAATAATAGCATACACCACAACATAAACCTTGAAAACAGGCTAAGTGAAAGAAATTGGAAAAGATCACATATTTTACAATTGGGAGGGTTGAGGGGAAATAAGGAGTGACTGCCTAGTGGGGTACAGTTTATTTGGGGGGATCACATGTGTTCTAAAGTTGGATTGCAAAACTAAAAAATTTAAAAAAACGTTGAATTGTAGTAATGATTGTACAATTCTGCAAATATACATAAAATATTATAATGATAACTTGTATTGTATGTAAAGTAATCTCCATAAAGCTATCATTTAAAAATGTTCCCACTCTTTTTGGCTCAAGCTTATAATTCTAGGTACTCGGGAGGTGGAGATTGGGAGGATCATGGTTTGATGCCAACTCAAGCAAAAAGTTCCCGAGACCCCATCTCAAAGCTGGGATGGATCCCCACACCTGGTGCCCATTTTAAAATTCGAAACAGCGACTACGCACATCTACATCATCACGTCTATTTCGTCACCTTACCCCCACCAATCCCCATCTCCCATCCTCCTCTGCGCCACCGCGTCAGCCATGATTTTCGCCAACGGTGAAGTAGTCTCCAGTGTCGCTATAATGGATGCCACCCATTTTGCACTGAGAAAACTCCATGAAAGAACCGAATTCCCTGAAGGGTTCAAAATTGAGGCCAGCAAGGGTCAGCAGGATGCCAGCAAAATGTTCATCGGAGGAATATCGCATGCTATCAGTAAGCAAGCTCTTTTTGAATATTTGTCTCAATTTGGCGAGATCATAGATTTTATGATAAAAACTGACCCAAACACTGGGCTATCGAGGGGGTTTGGATTTGTGCTTTTCAAAGATTGTGCCACTGTTGAAAAGGTGCTCCAAGTAAAACAGCATGAAGTGAACGGCAAGAAAATAGAACTTAAAAAGGCGAAACCTGTAGAATCTCAATTCCCCACCAAAAAGATTTTTGTGGGTGGGTTGAACCCAAGTATCCCTGAAGAAAGAATCAGAAGGTACTTTGGCACATTTGGAAAAATCGAGCATATTGAGCTGCCATTGTGTCCAGGAACAAACGAAAGACGGGCTTTCTGTTTCATCACTTACACTGATGAAAACCCTGTGAGGAGGCTGTTAGAAACCAAATACCATCTCATTGGCGCCAGCCGCTGTGAAGTTAAAATGGCCATCCCAAAAGAATATTTTAGGCATCCACGCAAGGCGGGAAGAGAAGCTTCCATTACTGGTTTAGGCAACCTCTTGGGAGGCAGCAGCCATCACCGCCGCCATCGTGGCTGCCCCGGAGCTAACTCAGATGTTCCAGGAGAAAACTTAAGTGCTGAAAGAGAAAACCCAAATGATCAAATAGCAAACTCACATGATTCCAGAGAAAATGAAAATGATTCCGGGGCAGATTTCAATGCTTTCGAGGAAGATCTCAGTGTTTTGGGGGCATGCCCAAACGCTGTAGGGACAATGCAAAATGCTTTGGTGGCAAACCAGCCAGCTTTAAGAGCAACCCAAAATGCTTTGGGAGAAAATCTGAATGAGTTTGGAAGAAATCAGAATGCTTTGGTAGCAAATCAAAATGCATTTGGAACAAATCAAAATGCTTTCAGAGCAAACCAAAGTGTTTTGGGGGCAGTTGGTGGTGGAGGCCTTCCTTCCACGTTTGTTCCTGTTCCTTTCTCAGTCAGCACTGATGGACTTAACTTTGCTCAAGTATTTGGTGATTTCCAGAGTGTCTACAGTTATCTACCTGTTTTTCATGGCTACCCTGGAGATTATTTCTTTGGATATGGGACTAGTAGTGACTTAGCACCTGTACTTACTCATGTGCAAATAAACCAGGCTATTCCCCTTGGTAGTAGTTACCAGGGAATTTATTGGCCATTTTGAAGTCTAAGGATGAAGCTTCCATTAAACATCTCACTCTGTCCTAGAACGAAAAGTTAAGTTACTCATAAAATGATTGTGAGACTGTTTTGTGGGACTTTATTGTTATTTCTTCATTAACTGTTTCCAGCTGTTGTTTGAACTGCCAGTTCTTTCTCCATGAACGTTTGACATTGAAGCTACAAGAAGAATACAAAGACTTCAGGCTTGTATTATGGAAGTTAACTTTTTCTATAAAAATAAAATTTTGCTACTTTTATTTTGGAGTGACTTCTATTTTGAAGTGGTGATTTTATTTTTGTTTTGTTTTGCTTTTGCTGTTTTAGTGAGAGGAGTGGGAGAATTTTTGATCAGCCAGCACCTTTTATCTTATATATACAATATGGTTAAGTGTTACAGCTTTGCAAAGGATATAAAACAATATGGTTAAGTGTTAGATAAAGTTTTGCAAAGGATGATGTGTTATGAGAGACACATCTAAAACAGGATTTGGGAAGGGGTTTCTGGGGGAGGAACGCAGTAGGTAGGCCTTGGCCAATTGACTATGTTGAGATGACAGAACATACCAAGGTGTTGAAGGAATATGTGTACTTTGGGAAGATAACAGGGTTTTTTTAAGGTTGGAAACAGGGTGCATATGGATAAGAGAGGGGAGGCAGATGAGCTTGAGCATCACTGTCAACAAAAATCTGAGTCATAAATGTGAGCCATGTACATCATTTTAAATTTTCTTGTAACAGTTTTTAAAAAGCAAAAAATCATTTTAATAATAAATTGTATTTGATTTAAGATAACCAAAATTTCATTTCAACTAATGGAAATGAAAATTATTAATGAGAACTTTTTCTTCATAGTTTGTACAAGTTCAAATCTAGTGTATGTGTTACTTTTATAGTACATTTCAGCTCCAACTAGTTTTATTTCAAGAGCTCAACATATGTGGCTAGTGGGGATCATATACAACAGTGCGGATTCAAATTTCAGTACGTCTACAGTACGTGCTGGGTTGGGGGAAGTTGGTTTCTGTCTTTAAGGAGAAGTTAAAAAATATTTTTAAAGGGAGTGACTTGAGACATTAAATATTTAATACATGCCTAATGCAGAGCACTGCTTCTTGCTAGGTTCCTAAAATCAACCTCTGCTTTCAGATAATTCTGGGTCAAGAAGGAAAGAAAGACATGAAACCAAGAGTCTCACAATCATAGGGTAATATGGGAGTAAATTTGAATTTTTAAGAAAAAAATTTACTTACAACCATATGCATTTACTTTATTAGAATGCAAATGTGCTCAAAGCAAAAAAATTAGTCTACTCATGTTTTGTATTCTCCTTAGCATCTAGCAGGGGCTCAAGTGGTGAAGCACTGCTGTAGCAAGTGGAAACCCTGAGTTCAAACCACAGGACTACCAAAAAAAACATTATGAAAATGTGAAGCTACTTTCAAAAGTTAGAATGATGACATAGAATTATAGATATTTTTATAATATAAACATCTACATTATATCATCTATTATTACATATAATACATAACATGTAACATGTTATACATATATGTGTATTATCTATATGTTATGTATAATATAGATTATATTATGCATATAAGAAATAGATTTGTATTATTTATAAATATAAATATATGCTATCACATACTTATATATTTATAAGTATATAAGTATACTTGTAATAAGTAATAAGTATTTTTAATTTTACATATTTATAATTTTTTTATCTCCTCCTTGTTTGTTTTTAATTGTTTTTTATTATTGTGCTGGGGATACATTGTAACATTTACAAAATTTCTTACAATATATAATAGTTAAATTCACCTCCTCCATTATTCTCCTTTATTTCTGTCTGGTTTTCAATGCTTAATGCAAGCCTAGTTAACAGTAATAATATTTAGGAAAATTGCAGTTGCAAATTATTACACATAATATAAATATAATTGTATTATAAAATATTACATATAATATGTAAAAATTTTATCTATATTAAAATATATTTATGATAGTTATAAATATACATAAATTATAAAATATATAATATGTATAATTATATATATTATGGAAATTACATATATTTTTATATTGCAAAATCTTTATTATATAATATATAATATTTGCTATTTAATATAAATTATGTATTATATAACATATATAGTGTTATGTAACATATAGCATATACTATGTATTTTGCAATATAAATGTTATATATATAACATTTGATGGAGATTTTGTTATTTATTGCCTCTTGGAACTAACGTATATTATATTCAATCTTAGTTTGAAAACACCAGGGGATTAATCTACTGAGTCAACTTAAATATTGCTCGAAATAATATTTTCTAATTGGAAAACTGTAAAATCATCATGCTATGAAAAAGCAAAAGGGAATCCCCATAAAAACTAACAACTGAATTTCTAAAACTAAATGGTATTATGCAAGAGTCAATATAGGTAAAATCTGCTGGATAACTGTGGCTCATGCCTGTAATCCTAGCTACTCAGGAGGCAGAGATCATGGGGTTCCAAGCCAACCAGGGGAAATAGTTCACGAGACCCCCATCTTGAAAAAACCCATCACAAAAAAAGGGCTGGACAAATGTACAGATTTATCCTGCAGAAAATACTTAGAAAGAATCTATTTCAGTTCACTGGAGTTAATAGTTGAAGCCAGGTGATTTTTGATTAAGAACTTCTATTACTTAACCCCTTGGTAAATTAACTTGTTTATTGAGACAAAATACAGATGTACGCACATTGGCTGTTTGAACTAAGGAATTAAACCAAATAATGTTTCAACCAGTTGAGAGTCACTGTAGCGAGTGTTTTGGTTTTGGCAGTACTGGGGTTTGAACTCAGGGACTTGCTCTTATGAGGCAAGCACTCTCGACAGACACTCTACCGCTCCATACTCCCTGCCCTATAGTAGGTATTTGGGTACTTTGTTTTCTCTTTATGACTATTTTGGTTTTTAAAAGCTATGTAAGTTTAATTTTTTTCCAGTACTAGTGGGTTCATTAGTTGATTTGGGTTAAGAAAAAGAGAAGAAAAAAATTGGTAGAAAAAAGTAGGATTAGTTTAGATTTCTGTATAATGGATACATTCAGCAAATTAGGTTAAGGTAGTTATTTCTCTTTGAGGTATTTGGCTCATAATTAGTTCAAAGTTCTGTGACTATACATTTTAATTATTATAAATTAGGTTATGCAATGTTATCAGAGCAATCAACTACTTCTGATGACAATATTCCAATTAACTAACTTCAGACAGTTATGCATATGTTTACATATATATGCGTGTGTGTTTAGATGCTGTCTTTAAAAAATGTGGAAATCTATATCTAAAAGAGTTGGTTACTCTCTTTAAGAAAATAATGGCTAGGTTGTATTTTCATTTATAGTCTCATAAGAACTGGATTGACAGTAGGAAAGCATATGTAGTAATAATTATCTGCTTTTTTGTCCCACCAAGAAGGTATGTAATTATTTTAAGATGGATCTTGAGATGGAATTGAATTTGGAAAATAGAATATTCTTAAGTTATGGAACAAATTACATTTCCTCTAAATTATCTTTTTTTCTTGAATCCATTAGATTTCACATTTGCTAACTCCACAATCTGTATTTTTATCAATAATATGACAAATCGTCCCAATTGTCTGCTGTGAAACTAGCCCTGAAGTGCAGAGAGGATTCTGTAATTTATGTTAATGATTGCTTGGAATCCTTTTTAGTGACACATAGCCTTCAAGCATCCCTTCTCTAACCAAGAGTCATAGTACAAGTCATGAATAAATGTTTCTTATCTATAGCAACACATCCTGGACAGTAACTCAAGCTCATACTACAGGAGTTCTAATGAGATGGTATCTGATATGGAGCTAGTTGATGGATCTGATAAAGTTCCCTAAATATCCATATATTCAGTGTAATGCTTTGTGATCACTGTAAAGATAATGACTTATTAGTGTTAAATAATTCTCCCATTTACACTTTTCCATAATCTGCAACATTCTTTTTCACATTCAGAAATGAGAAAACTTTTATAAATAATAGCTGTCAGTTTTGCCAGTTTAATCCTTGCCATAAAACCATAACTCATTGGTCTGTAGAAGACCTATGATATAAAATATATTAAAGGATATATATAAATGCAAATACAACAAAAAATACAATTGATTTTTATGGATTTTCAGTCTTTAAGTAAAAGCTCTGTAGACGACTAGACACAGTCTGATAAAATGTCAAAATGGTTGCCTAAGGGAAATCAGAATGATGTTCTAGAATACCATTTTTAACAGCCCCCACTGTTCTTTGTTACTCCCTGATTTGCTTGGGGGAAGGGATGTCACAGAAGTGCGAAAAAGGCTCCTAAAAAATAAAACCATGAGAAGATATTGCTTAAAGGGAAAAGATACATGGTAGCTGGCTGCAACTCTTGTGCTGAAATTCACTTTTGTAATTCCATTCATACAGTCACACAAACACACAGGATTTTTATCTCATCCATTAAAACTGTAATAAAGGTTTCGTTTGAAGAAATAAATAACAACCACCATCCAATATTTATAGATTACTGTAAAGTGGACATCTTTAGAGAAAACTAATCAGCTAATAGCCATCACTACTCCCTAGGTAGATGGTTTATTTCTGCCATACAGAGAAAAAAAGAAAGGTTTGAGTAATTTTTCCATCCCTTAGAGGCAATCAAAGACAATATTGAAATCTGTTTGTAACCTCTTTATATGAAGTGGTAGAAAAAGCCTATTTTTTCTCCCTGGTCTTACAATCTAAAATAAAAAAGACAGTAGTAATAAAAATAATAGTAGCCACCAAATTCTTAATATTGCCTATCTTCCAGACTGTACTAGGTGCTTTATCTAGTTTAATCTTCACAGTGACTACTTTAAGAAATTGATAATTGTTTCTATCACACAAATAAGAAACCCACAGTTAAAGTTATTTGTGCATAGAAGCACAGCTAGTCAGTGACAGACTCAGGCTGAGAACTCAGCTCTTTCAACTTCTCCAGGGTCTGTTTGATTTTTACTATATGACACTGCCTCCTTTAGCCTGGCATCAGGCACAAAATAAGTCAGATGAACACTATCATTTTCTTCTAAGAAAAAGTATTCAGGTAAAGATAAGAAAAGTGCAGAAACATGCAAGTTAAACATAAAGTGGTTAGGACATGAGATGAGTTATTAGTGGTAACAATAGCAAAAATAAATAAATAAAAGACTACTTTGAAATATAGATAAAGGAATATATTTTCAAATTGTGAGACTACCATGACACTCAGTTTTTCCCTTTCTTTTTCTGTTTCTTTTTTTGTTTTGTTGTGTTTTGTTGTTGTCTTTTGAGACAGGGTCTCTCTATGTAGCCCAGACTAGCCTTGAATTCAAGATCCTCTTGCCTCAGCCTACCAAGTGCTGGGTTAACAGGTGTGCCTTATAACATCTTATTTGACACTCACTTTTTCTATGAAAAAGAATTAACTTCCAAGGAAACAGATGATTTAACACTTTTGATGCTTTGCTCTGATTGCTCAACTGACTATACTATACTATACTATATATACTATACTATACTATAGAAAATGTGTTGTACTGGTACAAAAGAAAAAATAAAGGATACAATGCCAAAATTAGGTTTAGTGAGACCAAAATAACCTTTTTGCCTTGTGGTAGGAAGCTTTATTTTTAGACTTTATGAAATATTATTTTCCATTTTACTAAAATATAAAAGGAAAATGAGATAATGTGTTTGTGAAAAGTTGGGAGGGAAAAAAGAGGATTGAGAAGCAACTTGAATTCCCCCTTTCCATATATTTCATTTAGGCAATGTTCCTAATTCTGAATGTTAACTAACTTATATGTTTATTATATTAACTCTGATTTCTGGCTATATCGTAAGATACTGATCTTTAAACTGTTTACAATAATGTGTCACCAAGTATATCAGCTTGTATGTTACTCCTAATTAGTGTTTTTGCCTAGTTATAAAGAGACCACACCAATCTGTGTTAACATTAAACTGAACTTAATACTACAATTTTATTTGCAAATTATTTCTCTAAAACAATACCTCCATTTATTCATGTGTACATGTGTATGTATATGTGTATATAAAAAGGTTTATTACAAGCCTGAAAGTTGCAGCAGAAGCTGGCTGAATGAGAAGTTTCTTCAGTGAAATTCAGAACACATGCACACAAATGTCAGAAGAGGCTAGTTTTAGAAGCTTGAGATACAGTGTATTAAAATCCCTGAACAGGGACTCAAAAGTCTCTTAAGACAACAGCTAATGTTTTTAGAGAATACCTTCCCCCACAAACTGTGCTAGGATAGAAGAGAGGAAATGCTATAACAAAAAGGGGGTTGTTGAAGCTGAAATATTCCTGCTACTGAGTAACCTTGAAAATAACAAATGAAGTGGAAGGAAAGAAAAAAGTATCTGTGCAAACAGGTATATGGCAGGACATGGAAAGATGTGTGTTTGTGTATACATATCTGCAAATTTTTCTAGAGAACTTCTGAAGTCTCAAAATTCTATGCAATTAATTTCTACCATGTTGGAAAAACTCATATTCTTGCAAATTAGCTGAAAAATGAGACTAACTTTTAATGTACCAACAATGGTAGTTTCTCCCACGTCAATGTCCTATCTAGACTTTGAGGTTATTGGGAACAGTATTATTTCTTTGTGTTGCCTTCAAGAGCACCATGGGAGAAACAAACCAGGGAGAGTCAAGTGGGAAATGAGAGTATGAGCAAGTTTTACATTAAAAAACAGTATCTCAGTAGAAGGAGCATTAGACACTACAGCAATTGAAATCAAACTTAGCTATATGACTTTACATACACAATATGAGTAAAGGATTAGTACTTGCGGTGTTAGGGAAATATGGAGCATTAATTATGCACTACAGTTAGGGTCTCTAATGAAGACAGTCTTTGAAGTGTACTTAAAATTAAAATGTTGCTTTTCCTGTTACCTCTATCCTATGCAGTGATCACAAGGATATTTATTGAACTTCCAATATTTCATTTGGTGCTGACTGCAATGATCTACAGAGGGCATCTATGCAATGTCTGTGGCTTGAAGTCACAATGTCATTGCCAGTATGCTCAAGCCATTTCACCATTCTCTAGTGAATGACTTCTGTAAACATAGTCCTGAATTAGGGTTACATGTATGTGTGAGTGTGTGCATGTAAGTAGAATGAAGAGAATTCAGTAAAAAGGAGACAAAACCATAGCCCCCAGTATTGGAAAGACTACAATTTAGCTGGAGAGAAAACACAGCTACCCAGGCACTCTAATAATATGTCTAAAATGAGCCAAGCCCAGGGTATGGCTCACACTTACTACTACTTGGGAGGCTGAGATCGTGAGGATTGTGGTTCAAGGCCAGCCTGGGTAAATATCTTACAAGATCCAGTCTACAAAATAACCAGAGCAGAAAGGACTAGAGGTATGACTCAAGCAGTAGAGTACCTGATTTGCAAGTGCAAAGCCCTGAGTTCAAATCCTAGTCCTACCAAAAAAGGTCTAAAATGAATTCATTGCCGGATTAGAACATATTAAAAAATAAGTAGCCACCATCATACTAATAAGAAATAGATAAATATGTACATATATAGGTGAAGAATGGCATAATCCTTGGTAAAGTTACAAAAGGAATTGATGCAGTTAAGAAAATGTTCATTTTGCAACCATCATAGTAAAGATAAATGCTTTAAAGGATACTAAATGTAGAGGGGCCAGGGTTAGAATATTTTAATAGTCTTAAGGTATCTTTCTAAAGATCATTTAGTATTTTAAAGCAAAGTAAACAAGAGGCCATAACATAGGGATGTTTCTGTATTTGGAAACATAATTTTCACATATTCTTTGAGGCTGATTAATTTTGAAAAAATGTAAACTGAGTTTCAGCCAATCATACCCACCTTGTTTTTAGTTATACAACTAGGTACTTTATTCTGACTCATACCCAAATAAGGCTAACTGTTGCCAATCAAGTGATTTCTTTACTTTTCTTTCACAGTCAGTCTATAAAAAGCCCACTGTTCACACTGCTAAAATGCATCTCTCTCAACCTCCTCTGTTTTTTTGGGTTTTTTTTGTTTTGTTTTCAATGGGACTGGAGTTTGTCAATCATTTGATATATATATATATATATATATGTATTTTTTTCTTTGTGAGAATGGGGTTTTGAACTCAGGGCTTTGTGCTTGCAAAAACGAGCTCTAGCACTTGGGCCACACCTCCAGTCCATTTTTACTCTGGTTATTTTAGAGATGAAATCTTGCAAACAATTTGCCCAAGTTGGCTTCAAACCACAATCCATCTGATCTCAGTCTCCCAAGTAGCTAGGATTACAGGCACAAGCCATCAGTAGCCACCCTTTTTCTGGTTTTAAGTACTATCTGATTCGTGAATCCTTTAAGCCTCAAAAAAAAGGAGGGGCAAAACAAAAAAGAGACCCTCTTAAATTTATTTTGCCTAAAGTTTTTCTTTCAACATCATTTGCAGAGGAACAATGATAACTATACAGACGAGAAATAAGCAGCATTTTGTTTAAATAATAAAAACTAAGATCACCACAGAGCTGCAGACATATATAGTGTGCCTATGGATGTGACACCTTAGGAAGCACATATCATGTCCATTGTATTCTAGCTTAAGTTGAACAACCCAACAAAACACAGATATACCCCAAATAAAGAACGTCCTTCTTTTTGAAGGCCCCTATACTTGGGCTGGTGGAGTGGTTCAAGTGGTAGAGCACCTGCCTATCAAGCATAAGACCCAGAGTTTCTAAGCCCCAGTGCTGCCAAAAAAACAAAAAAAGAAAACAAAAGCCTATGCTCTTCAAAACTATAATCATCTGAAAAAGACAAAGAAAGGCTGAGGAACTGCTCCTAACTAAGATTCATAATTGGGTAAAAAAAAGTCAGTGTAGGTATGGTAAATTAGGATGGAAAGCCTTTATTAGCAAATACAGACAGAAGCATTTAGGGTTAAATAAGAACTTACTTTTCAGTGGAATAGGAATTGACATACACGTGTGGGCAGATGTCAGGGAAAGAAATAAGTGAGGCAACTCATTTGGTATGTGAATGTAGTAAAGGGTGTTTAGGTGATCATTATACTGTTCTTGCAACTTCTATCAAAGTTTGGAATCATTGAATGAGGGAGGGGGGATAAAAGAGAATGATGGGAGGGGATGAATTCAACTATGATATATGGTAAGAGCTTTTGTAAACGTCACATTGTAACCCCTGTACAACAATAATAAAAATAAAATTTAAAAGAAGGTGAAAAAAAGTTTATAAAAAATGAATAAACAATTAACAGTAGCTGAATCTGTACAAACTAAGTACGTGGGAGCTTAAAGTAGGAAGAAGACTTTTCACCATGGATCTGTTCATACTTGTTCATTTTTGAACTATGTTAACTTACTCACATAAGTCTGACATGGGTGGTTGGTATTCTGTATTTCATGTCAGAGTGTGTGTATTCAATTTTTAGATAGCATGCTTTTAAGATTTATGTTGCTTTCCCAATATGTGCACTATGTAAACAATAGTCACAAATTTCTCTGGTTCAATCATCTTACTCCATAAAATCTGGAGATCACCAATGACATGTTGCTGAATTGGTAAGGACTCAAGGATGTCTGTCCTGTGGCCAATAGTTTTTACACTGAAAGTCAGTGAAACAGAAAAATCTTCCTTAAAAATCAAGTATGGTTTTTAACTTCTACTGGCTTTAAATCATAATAGGTATTTTTATAAGAGTAAGCTTTGCTTTCCCAAAACTTAGGTAAATATGAAATAAAAATGTCACCAATGTGAATCATCAAAAATAAAACTTTTCATTCTCAACAAGTTACCTTCCAGCACTATGAATATTTTTTGGTGTTACTAGGGTTTGAACTCAGGATCTTGTGCTTGCAAGGCAAATGCACTACCACTTGAACTCCTGACCCCCAGCCTTTTTTTTTCCTTTTTTTTTTTTGGTTCTTATTTTTCAGATAGAATCTCATGCTGTTTTGTTTTGTTTTGTTTTTGGTAGGACTGGGGTTTGAACTCAGGACTTTGTGCTTGCAAAACAAGCACTTTACTGCTTGGACTACACCTCCAGTCCATTTTGCTCAGCTTATTTTAGGGATGGGGTCTTGTGAACTGTTAATTTGCCTAGGCTAGCCTAGAACGAAGGTCCTCCCAATCTCAGCCTTCCAAGTAACTCAGATTATAGGTATGAGCCGCTTGTGCCCAGCCAGCGATCTCAGACATCAATCCTTCTATATCTTCCTTCTGCATAGCTGGGATAATAATGTGTACCACCACGCCCAGCTTATTTTTTGAGATAGGGTCTCACTAACTTTTTCTTTTGCCTGGGCTAGCCTTAAACTTGATCCTTCCAGCTACGCAGGAGGTGGAGGTTAGATTATAAGCACATACTGACACTACAAAATTTAAAGAGTTACCTGGGAACTTGGCTCAAGTGGTAAAGTGCTTGCTTAGCAAGTTCATGACCCTGAGTTCAAATAACAGTACTGCCAATATATATGAAGAGTGTATTAATCTTTTTCCTTATGTATGATAAAATAACACCAAAAACAATATCTGCCACATCAACATTGCATATATTTTAAATGGCTTCACCCAGCTACAAATTAGTTTACATTTTGAATAATTGTTTGAAACTCATCATGAAGAGTTTTTCTCCTCCCACACCTTAATCTCTCCATAGTGATAACACTTGTTTAAATTCTCCCTCTCAATTTTGTTTTTCATTATCCACATTTTCTAAGATATAATTAATTCTTAAAATGCTTCTTCATTTAGTCATTTTTGTGTAAAGAATTGTAAGCTCTTGTAAGCTGAGTGCTGCCAGAACTTGTGACTTTCTTGTAGCCAATGGAATATGACAAAGGACTCCCTTGATAATGTTATGCTGCATAGCAAAGGTATTATGTTAATATTATAGTTTTGTTCTTAAATGTCCTCCAAAAGCATACATGTCAATGGCTTGGTCCCTAGCTAATAGTGCTATTGGGAGGTGGTGAAGTCTATAGGAGGTTAAACCTACTTGGAGAAAATTGGTCATTGGGGGAATGCCCTTGAAGGATATATTGGGACCCTAGATATTCTTTCTCTCTCTCTCTCCCTCTTCTTCTCTCTTCCCTCCCTCCTTCCCCTTCCCCTTCTCAGACACCATGAAGTGAACAGTTTTGTTTTACTACATACTCCCCACCATGATGTTCTGCCTTGCTACAGGCCCAAAAGTTACCAGTTCAAGCAACCATGGGCCTCTGAAACCATGAGTCAAAATAAATCTTCTTCACTTTTTAACTTTATTTTCTTAGGTATTTTGTCACAGTAATGAAAAGGAGAGCAACATAGTTACTTTATATAAGACTGTCTTAAATAACTACAGTGAGGTATTTTCCTGCTGGCTTTGAAGAAGTAAGCAGAGGGGACCTGCAAGAGGACAGCATAGCAAGGAATTGCAGGATACTCTAGGCACTGAGAATGGCCTCGAGCAAATAACTAACAAGAAGGAAGAGATGTCAGTTCTGTAAATTGAAGCAACAGATTTCTGCTTACAACCAAATGAGCTTGTTTCCTCCAGAAATGCACTCAGTCTGGCCAATACCTAGAGTGCAGTTTTATGAGATCCTGAGATTGTTGATCTTCTGAGCTAAGAAATCTTCTGACTCATGGTTGTATCAAGATTTCAGAATCACAAAAATCATGAGATAATAAATATATGCCATTTCAAAGCCACTATATTTGTAGTAATTTTTTGGTGATAGAAAATTAATACAATCACTGAATTCCCACTTCTAAGAAAATTTTATTCTTCCGGTCAGTGAAATTTCACTTCTAAAAACCTTTTATTAAGAGGCAGGAAGATAGGCAGAAAATTCTCCAAGTTTTTAAATTGTCAACGCCTAAGACATAAATCACAAAATCCATTTACTCTGATATAACAATGACATAAGATTTTTCAATAGAGCTTATGAATTATATTTACAGCCACTTTTCATATATCATGCAGTGAAAATTAGAGCTTTTGAGCCTTTTGAAGAAAGAAAAGCTTTAATGCAGAATTTCTCAAAGTATTCCTGGATTATCTGCATTTGTATCACTTGGGTGCTTATTTAAAATGTGGCACCTCAGGCCCATCCTCAGACTACAAAATTTGAAGTTCTGGGACTCAGAAGTCTACACTGTTTGAAAGTTTCTTCCAATAATTATTAATACAGGTAAAATTTTAGAACTAATGTAGTAGTAGCACTGGTTTACAATCCTAACTGTCTATCAGATATACTTATATAGGGAGCATTTAGACTTACCCATACTTAGGCCTCCTTCAAGTAATAGAGACTCTCTTGTCTTGGACCCAGACACTGGCAGATATAAAAGCTGTTGACATGTTTCTTTGAGAAGCCATGGTAAAGAATTGCTTCTTTAACAACAGTATTGCAGCCTGTTGTTCAGGAGTAAGTTAGGTGATGGTTGCATAAATATTGGGTAGAATGAGTTTTCCTTCTCCCAAGAGTTTGTGTTGAGGAGAAAGAGGAAGACTAAATCCTCAAGATGGAAGCTGGTATAGAGTGGGTATCCTCAGGAAAACAGAAAGAGAAGACAAAGTACAATTGCTTTTTGATTCATTTGACTATAACTTATAACTTGATTATTGCTCTTCTTTCAGGCATCTTTTTGTCTTCTCTCTTTAAGTTTCCTTCTATACACTGCAATGACTGTTACTATCTTTACATATACAATATTTCTTCCTCTTATGTTCACAATTTTGTTTATTTCATGTTGTAAGGTAATTTAATTTATGAAATGTTTTGCTTTATGCACTGTTTGTTCAAGATGATTTTCCTCTTTTGGTAGTCGTACTGGTAAGGGATGGAATAACACATGAAGAATGAGCCAAAGAGTGATATAAGAGTGAAAAATAAAATATACTTTTATTATGGGAAATGAAACAATTATATACCCACTTATATGCCATTTATATTCATTTATTGATGCTGCATTCTTAGTGTTGTAGCTGTTTAAAGTCAGACTACCAAATTTTGGATAAGAGCCTAAGTCTTCAGTAAAAGCCATGTGAATATAGACTTGTATGTGCTCTAGGATGATGACAATTTTCTTGCTAATTAAACTCCACCTTGTATACCTTATTTTTCTTTGCCCTAAAGATCTTACTTATAAATTATACATTTCATTTTACTTTCTTAATTTTTGACTTATTTTTCCCTCAAGATCTACATAGTTAGTTAAACTAAACCAAGAAGAAACTGGCATTCAGCTAAGTGGTTCAACATGTACTCCATACATCTGCACAGCTTTTCTTCAACTTCCAAATCATTTTATTACATCTTGCTGCTGCTAAAATCTCAATTTTGTCTGAAGCTGTTTTCGAATAATTTGATTCCAATCTTTTGCTTGAAAAGCAATTCACCTAAGCAAACTCCTTGCTCTGATGGAGACATGGCTTTGTAAGATAGGAATATTTCCTTAGCTTTTCATTCTAGTCCAGTCTCCTACATTTTGGCTAGTGTATTTGCTTTATAGCAATGTTCTAATTGCACACTTGACATGTCTGCTTGCTTGAGGGTGAACACTATAACTGTCTCTATGAAACATTCTTTGGAAAAAAATCACTGGTAATTACCATTTAAGGAAAGAGGTTGATACTTAACTAATAACAAAGATTTGTGAAGTCTAAATATTTATCATGCAAATTCTCCATGGATAATCATGGATAGCCCATGGGAAATATGTATTCTACTTTTTCTCTTATGTTTAATAGAAGTCTTACTATACTTCCAAGTATCACTGTTTCTAGTTTACTTTATCAATTTATAGTGGGTAAAAATTAGTCTCAGTTCATGCAGAGCAGTTCTGTTGCTTTTTCCTCAAACTTAATTTGTAGTCCTGGTTTGTCTATATGCAATGCTTTGATGCCTTTTATGTACAAACCTTAAAAGGTACATTTTCACTGTTATTCTGAAAACCTTCTCTGAAAACTTGATGTGATGGTGGTGAAACAAAAACTCTAAGCCTTTCTTCATTCCCTTAGGCAATTTAACATTTTTTTTATTTTCTTGGACAGTGGAATTAGTGTACTGAACAGGAAAATCTTTTGATATTAGTCAATATTTATCTTTCTTGTGGGTCTTCTTATAGTTGCATGATTATACAACCTGCATTTTTGTTCCCATCAAATACTAATTGTAACAGGAGTGGGCCACATAACTACTCTATCAGAAAGGATATCTTCATTTGAGGTCTTCTCTTAGGAAATTTCTATAGTCTGGATGTTTTTCCTCCCAAAATTCATATGTTAAAATCCTGATTACTGAGGTAATGGTATTAGGAGGTAGGAAATTTAAGAAGAGACTAGCTCATGAGGACACAGCCCAGATGAATGGGATTAGTGCCCCCATAAAAGAGGGGAGACCCTTGTCCCTTTTATCGATGAGTACACAGCAAGAAGGCACCATATATAAGCCAGAAAGAGGGCCTTGATGACACTGAGTATGCCTTGATTTTGAATGTTCTAGCCTCCACAAATATGAGAAATAAATTTCTATTATTTATGTTACTCAGTTTATGATATTTTGTTACAACAGCCCAAACAGACTAAAAGGAATAAAGCTCTACCTTGTCCACAATAACTAGGATACATATCATTATATACAAGTGTATTCAGAAATCTTGGTGCCATTATATGACTAAGTGAAAGGATGAACAAAGATCTACACTCCCATCAGACCCAAGTAAGATGCTGAAATCAAACATAACTGACCGACACCTGCTAGTCTGAACCATATCACTAGACATTAAAGAGAACTAACTACAAAAAGAAATGGTATATTTTATGCCTAGTCAAAGACAAAAATGACATTCTTAGTGAGCTGTACTTGCCTATCACAGAAGTCACACTGCCTAGGTTTGGGTTATCATTAGTGTTTAGGACACCTTCTTCTAAATTCAGGGTGAATAAAGGATGAAGTCCAGTATATGTGAAGTAGGCAAATAATCCTGTGTTTGATTTGTTGCTGCAGAGTTTTTTCCCCCTTGTGGAATTCAGAGCATAATGATTCATTGGGATAATTCTAAAATCCTGGCAACAATCTAAAAATCATGTATTTGACAAAGTATAGGAGAAGCTTATCCTGATAACAGAATGATTGCATAGATAATAATATCCTGAGGCTTTTCTTCACAGTGATTAGGCAGTATTTGGACCTCTTAGAAAACATACAGCACATTTCTTATCCATAAAGGAAGTACATATACCACTTAATCACTGTGAACTCACAGCAAAGAAGTCCTAGCCAACGAGGAAGTAAGAAGAAATGGACCATAGAAAAATATGACCTCAATTTAGAGAATTTATTTTGATACCATGGAAAAATTGGTAATAAGTAAATTTCTTGCTACTTCAATATCACACTTGATGCCAGCTGCATTTGATCTCACACACAGAATACAAACACACATTCTACATCCTTGGTTTTACTTTTTCATGAGTTATTTGTTCTTTAATTCTCTTGAAATAAGGCCAGAACAGTTTTACAGTTAGAGAACCTGCTCTTTCCTGTGTGATACTTATCATCTATAGAGCCAACTACATTCAGCAGAATGAATTGGTATCTCACCTTAAAAAATGCATTTTGACTTATAAAACAAGATCAGTGAAATGTGGTTTACCACCACTCATGAAAGCTGTAAAATGCCACTTCAATAAGGTTTAAGTAGCAAAGCATTTTATAATAACTTAAACCCCATTTTCTCATTTAAAGAGCAAAAAATAATTTATCACAGCAGCAGAAAAAGGTTTAAAAATCTGAAGGTCAGAGTTCAAATTTATATTTCTGCCTTTATTCACAGAAAGTTTTCATCATTTTGATAACTACTGTACACTCTAATTTTTCATATGCATAGGCAATGAAACTCCACAGAAAATAAAGAATGCTAGTGAAAACAAACACATCAACATTCACTGGAAGGATGTTGCTTGGAGGGAGGAGGCAGGAAGATAAAAGTAAAAAATTCAAACCCAACCTATGGGCTTGACTAAATGACTTCATTCATAGCATAGTGGATTGGCTCTTTTAATGTCCTTAGAATAGGAAGACCCATCAGTTGATTCCATCAATTCTGGAGGAATTTAGTGAATGACACAACTAAACATATCAGAGTTTTAGGAAACTGTCCAATTTAATCTTGGATTATGCTATGCATTTCTACTAAAAAATGCTCCCTTTTTTTCCTATTTACTCATATAATTCACAGATGATGTCATTAATGCCTATTAAATTAAAGGACCAAGGAGGATGATGCATTATAACCAATCCATTTTGGAAAATGCTTATAAATATGTCATTTGATTTCTAGGTTTTTTATTGTTATTATTTTATTTTCAGCTTCAAGTCTTTGTTTTCAGAATCTTGGTTCTGTTTTAAAGATGACTAGCCCACTGTTACATTAAGCCAATCATGCTGCTGTTACTTCCTTGATACCAACAAGTAGCTGAAGTGAGAGTCAAAAAACTTTTTAGATTAATTTTGTTGCTGTTACCCTACTTAAGCTTACAATATAAAAGCTGCTTTGGGTTTTTTGCTGTCATTTATAGGTCACATGTATTTAGCCTAATGAGGCCATGTCATAATAAGCAAACAATGCTATTAATATTTTGTTCTGCACATATACCTCTCTTGTTATAAAAGGCTGGAAAAGTGACCTTCTATTCCACCTCTCCCTGTCAGTGGTTAAGAGGCATCACAAGATTCTGTAGGACAGAGTAGTATCACTTTTTCCACAGCAACAGAAATATAGGTCTCAGAAACATCACTTGTATCAGCTACTCTGCAGCTCTGTATCTGGATTACATTGTCCTCTAGACCAGTTTGAGGCAAAATTAGAAAGCCAGAAAGTACAAAAATTTTATTTGGTCTCCCTTATAAACTTTACAAAATGCTTCCTCCTCCCTCCACTCTCTCTGACAACCATGTCATGTCCTCTTACTACTCTCTATCACTTACTACCAACTCTGCATATACCCAAGATGAAGAACCAGTACCTAGCAAAGAAATTTTCCTATTTCTTATAACCTTCAAAACATAACTCCACTTTTAAAAATAAGGGCCTTGCTTCTTAGAAAGCTGAAGTTATGTGGGTGGACTTACTCTAATTGCACAAGCTCTCAAAAGTGGAGAACTTTCTCTAGCTGGTAGCAAAATAATATGCAGAAGGGGAAGAGATCCGAACCAAGGAAAGGGCTTGGCTGTTACTGATTTCAAGATAAAAGGGACTATCTGATAAGAAACGTGGGAAGACTTAGGGAAGTGGAAGGATTTCAAGTGGCAACCTTCACAAAAAAGGGGATCTGTATCCTACAGCTGCAAGGAATTGAATTTGGCCTACAACCTGAAAAAGATTGGAAGCAGCTTCTTCTCTAGAAGTTCCTGACAAAATCTCAACCCAGTGGATACCTTGATTTCAGTCTTGTGAGAACCTCAGCAAAGAATTAATTGAGCCTTGTTGTACTTCAGACCTATGGAACTATGAGTTAATAAATCTGTACTGCTTTAAGCCACAATATTTGTGGTAATCTGTTATGCATCATTAGAAACCTAATACAGTGGTTGAATTAGATCCACTAATCCCCACTGTTGTGTTACCTGGTATGATCTCTTTCAGAAACAGAGCACCTAAATGTACTTAAAATTCATATGCTGCAAAGTCATATTAATCAAACTCAAAAGCAGTGTCAAGGATGGCCTTATGAATATAATAAAAGTAAAATTTAGGACAAAATGTATTAAGATAAGGGGGGGTCATCTTCTAGTGAAATGAGCTATAATCAATGATGAAGATATGACATTATTAAAAATGTATATGCCTATAGCAGACCCTTAAAGAATAGGCCTAGGCTTATGAACTAGATTCTAAACTGAGATTGAACTTGAAATCACACCACATAGGTATTTGTCTCTTCTACATGTTAATAAGGTCAAGCTTGCCTACATGCAAACTGGGGGAGATAGCTCATGATTAGAAAATGAATCAGCACCAAAAGAGGAATGACTACCTGTAAATCAATGTGCCTGAGATTGTGGTAACAGACGTGCCACAGTTAAGTTGTCATGTATTTGCAATCATATTCACAGCTCACTAAAATAGCAAAAGCTAACCAGAATCCCAGGAAGAATCTTTTTTCACACCTGGCAACTGCAGAGTATCAAGTTCTGTTGATTTCACTGGCAAAAACTTACAAAGCTCTTTATAAGTGATACACAGCTTTGCCTAACTCCAAGTATTTTAAAAATCAGCAAAACTAAAGCAAAAATATAACAGCTATGCAAAAAGAAATGGAGCTGAAGCCTGATCAAAAAGACAGGTAGTTTGGAGTATAAAAACAAATATTCTAGTTCTTATACTTGCACAAGCTTAAATAAGCTATGTCAATTCCCTAGGTTCTATTTCCCCATTGGTAAAATGAGCTTAAAGTAGATAACATAAAGCAATCCTCTTTACCTCTGACATTTATTTCATAAATGTCCCAAGGAAAGACCATTGCCCATTAAATATGCCAGAGACTTTGACTGGACCAGCTTCTTAATATAGCATTCAATGTCCTGAACAATGCCTCAACTATACTCATTTACCACCACTTATTACACTTGGCTATTTGTTATTTCCTAAACAGATTCCTTGAGTCTGTGCATTTACTTGTGCCCTTTTCCATACCCCAGCAAAATTTTGTACATCTATTTCTAGGTCAAATATCTACTCCTATAGGAAACTTTCTCCAACCCTTGATAGAGAGCCACACAGGAAATTCCTGAACTTAAAGCTTAGGACTTTCCAGGCTCAGGTAGATTTTAAAGGTCCTTTTCATATATCAAACATTGGTTCATTCATTTATTTATATGCCAGGTCCTAGGGCAGGGTGAACTAGCACCTGTTGATTGCCACTAGCCCACAAATTTATTTTATTCAGCTAGCACACTATTTTGTTAAGAATATGAATCTGACTACTTTCAAGCAGCCATTATACAACTTGGGTTGCCACAGGGCCCACTACTCAACACATACCCTTTACCTTCCTAGCTTCTACAGTCATTTGGGTTTGCTCTTTCAGCCTATTTTTTTTTATTCTTTAACATTGCACCACGATACAGTATCTCTTAAATTCTAATCTTAAGCCTGGTTATGGAGTAGAATTCAGTTTCCATAATTATAAACGTAACTTTTAAAGTGATTTTGTTTTACTGCTGTTTATAATAGGAGAACAAATGGGGGGTGGTTAAAAACTAAGTGATATGTACATTAAACAGTTCCTCCTCCAAATCACTTCTCTCTAGCTGCCTGAAGCTGTTTACTGTCTTCCTTGGAGGAATGGGGTTGCACTTGAAGGTTGTTATGTAACCTCACCTGCTTCTCAATCAAGCATTATTCTAAATAACATTGTTTCTAAGAAATACAACCTATCACCTGCTAGTTTATTATCCCTCTATAGGAAAAAAAAGCTACATAATAAAGGTAACTGCTAAAATTACTAAAAAAAATTGTTTCTTTTTGAACAAAAACTAAGGAAACTGTAGTATGTGACTCAACCACTAACTACTCAGACTCAGCATTTCTTTCATTAAACTTTTAACCCACAACCCCTATCTCTATTTTCTTCCTTAGACTCCCTCTCACATCCTGTCATGGTTTCAGGATTTGCATGGCCAGTGGTAATGATCTAAGAGTGTTTCATTCCCTTTTTGCCTGTACCCTAAAAGGTATAATATGTCACGTCAAATAAATTTCACTAACAGATAGCATCCTTTTCTGCTCAAAGTATTTTAAACTAGTGCATATTAAGAAGTGGAGTATTTCAATTTCAGCAACACTTATGCCACACTCCTTTAAAGTGATTGTTTTCTTTTGTATACTCCTTTTTATTGGTGACTTTGGGCTAGTTTTGTTTAAGAAGCAAAGATTTGTGTTTGCTGAACTCACTCTAGTCCCTAGGCAATCAGCATCTCTCTCACCACCAAATGCAGAAAAATGCTTGTCCTTTCCAGAGCAGAGCTGTGTGTAATTAAAATTTGGCAACAACAGAGCAGGTGTCACAGGATCTACAAAACTTAACACTACTGTGAATTGAAGCTAGATTGATAAAATTTTTGGCAGAAGGACACTTTCTTTTAAAACTGCCAATACTGCATGTTGGAATGACATAGAGAAGAGATTTTAGATCCTCAGGAGGATTTCCATAACTACAGAGGCTACAACGCCCCCATCCCAGATACAATGAATAATTGATATGCATGTTTAGTTAATTCTGGGAAAATCTGAAAGACCAGCTTGGTACCTTCTAACTTCCCTATTACCAGCCTTCATCCCCCTCATTCCTCCCATTTTCCCCATTCCAAATTTCTATACCATAAGATGTGTCTGTCAACCTAGCTAAAAGTTGATGCTAGGAAACAAAGGCTCGAATCCTTTAATGGAAGTGGGAATGTTTGCTTTTAAATAATAACTGAAAATGTTTGGTAAACTTTAGGGATGGCCTAAACATGGTTTATTTATTTGACGTCCGTCAAACCCCATTCCTATTCGAGCTTCTCCTAAATCCATTTTCTCTTGTGCAAGGAAGAATATTGGGGAAAACAAATGTTCTAAGACTAATGCCACATTCAAAATTTTGCTTTCTAGTTTTCTTGACTTTAGGCATGTTCCATAATTCCTGTGTAGAGCCTAAGGTCACACCTTTCATATAAGAAGAAACTAAACAGGCTCATTAATTTACAGAGAATTCCATATGTGTTCTTCTAGCATAAATTTGAAATTGGACAAATGTTCATAAACTAAATTTTAAATAACCAGCTATTTAAATCCATCAGTTAAATAGCACATATCTTAACATATATATGTTTTTATAAATTCTTTGTTTTTGTTTTCATTCTTGGCAAACAAAACATTAAGTTAAAAACCAAAGCTAATGGTACTGGCACAAAAACAGATAAGAAGACCAGTGGAACAGAATAGAAGACCCAGATTTGAATCCACACAGCTACACCCACCTGATTATTGACAAAGGCACCAAAAACATACGATGGAGAAAAGACAGCCTCTTCAACAAATGTTGCTGGGGAAACTAGATATCTGCATGCAGAAAACTGAAACTAGATCCATGTCCTTTGCCCTGTACAAGTATCAGCTCAAAGTGGATTAAGAGCCTTAGTATAAGACCTGAAACTTTGAAGCTAATACAGAAAAGACCAGGGAATACATTGGAATTTATAAGCATAGGCAATGACTTCCTTAATAGAATGCAAATGGCTCAGCAACTAAGAGAAAGGATTGACAAATAGGACTTCATGAAACTATAAAGCTTTTGCAGAACACGAAAAATGGTCACCAGATTGAAGAGGTGGCCCATAAAATGAGAGAAAAATCATTGCCAGCTATACATCTGACAAAAGATTAATAACCAGAATATACAGGGAGCTCAAAAACAAAACAAAACAACTCCCCCCGCCCAAATCAATAACCCAGTGAAGAAATAGGCAAATGCTCTGAACAGAGCTTTTTCAAAGGAAGTCTAAATGGCTAAAAAACACATGAAGAAATGCTCAACATCCTTGGCCATAAAGGAAATGCAAAACAAAACCACGTTAAGATTCCACCTCACTCCTGTTAGAATGGCTACCATTAAGAACACAAACAATAACAAATCTTGGTGAGGCTATGGAAAAATGCAACCCTCATAAACTGTTGGTGGGAATGTAAATTAGTACAACCACTATGGAAAACAGTATGGAGGCTCCTCAAAAAACAAAATAAAACTGCTATATGATCCAGTAATTCCAAAGCATATTCAGAGGAATATAAGTCAGGTTACAGTAAAGGCACCTGCACACCTATGTTTATTTCAGCTTTATTCACAATAGCTAGACTATGGAAGCAGCCAAGATGACTAACTACTGATGATGGATTAAGAAAACATTGTATTCTATTCAGCCACAAAGAAGCATGAAACTTTGTTGTTTGCAAATAAATGGGTGAAACTGGAGAACATCATTTTAAGTGAAGTTAGCCAGGCTCAGAAGACCAAAAGCCACATGTATTCTCTCTTATGTGGAATATAGACCTAACACAAATACAGTAATAGTATGAACAACAGGTCGTGCTAAGGGGAGGTCATATGTGAGAGGGGGAGGGTAAAAGAAGGAAGTTAAGAAGGTGAATATGGTTGATGTACTCACTACATGAGAATGAAAATAGAAATTTTAAACCTGTTGAAACCACCGTAAGAAGGGGACTATGATAGAGGGAAGAAAAATAAAGGAGATGAACCAATTCAGCTTATAGTGCATCTCCACATGGAAATGTCACTAGGAAATTCCCTGTGTTGCTATGTTAAACAAGCAAAAATGTCATGTTTTTCTTTTATAAAATCAGAGAACAAGAGGACAGAACAGGTTCTGTCTGGGTGGGTTGGTACCAGTGGAAGGGGGGAGGAAGGAGTGGGAAAGGGAGTGGTAGGGTGAATATAGTACAAATACTGTGTACACATATAGGTAAATGGAAAAATGATTCCTGTTGAAACTATTTCAGGAATGAGCGGAGAAGAAGATAAAGGAGAATGGTGGAGGGGGTGAACTCAAGTATAATATATTTGATATATTTGTAAGAACTCTTATAAATGCCACATGTACCTCCACCCAGCACAACAATAAAACAAAAAGAAGTTGCAAAACAAAAAAAATCAGAGCTAAGTATAACCTTAATTCTTCCATGTCATATAGTGACCAAAATGTCATACAATTGGCAATGACTGTTGACTATTAACTACTCAGAAAAAAGTCCTTGGGACACCTTCATCAAATTCTCTTGATATAAATTTCAAGGTGAAACACCAGATTAGCGGATTAATCCTACAAAAAAAAGGGTCTCTCTCTCTCTCTCTCCCTCCCTCTCTCTGTCTCTCTCTCTTTCTCATTTTGCCTCCAGAAAAAATTAACCTTGTGTTCTTGGACTTGAACTCCTACCTGAAACATCCCGAAGGAGTGTACCCCAGGAATAGGATCTCATGCTCCAATAATTTTAATGATACACCAATCTTCATGACTTCCATGTATCTTTTTACAAAACTGAAGTTCAAAATTAAGTCATAATAGCCCTAATACACCTTTGCAGAGCCATGTATTTTATATAAAATTCAATATTATACACTGATTTCCATATTAATTCCTGGGAAGGGAAATATTTATTCACAAAATTATATAGCTTTATGAAGAAAATAACAATAGGAAAATGACTTACAGCTAGAAATTCTTATTTTAGAAGTTACCAATTCAGACGGGGCATGGTGATGCACTCCTCTAATCAATGTTACTCAGGAGGGTAAAGTAGAAAGATTGTGGTCCAAGGTTGTTCAGGAAAAACAGGAGACCCTATCTGAGAAGCACTAACCACAAAAAGGGCTGGAGACATGAGACGTGGTAGAACAATTGCCTAGCAAGTTTGAGGCCTTGAGTTCAAACCCCAGTAACAAAAAAGAAGCTATCAATTTCAACATTCAGTGAATAAGACACCCTGAAATGTGTAGCAAAATCGCTTCTCAGTTTCCCTTTCCTTCTTTGATAGCTGAACCAATGGGTATTCTTACAGAGTTATGTTGAAGTAGCAAACATTAATTGCAAAATATCACATGCCTTTCCTGATATATCATGAAAGTAGTCACCTCTGCACTAGTGATATGCAGTAGTCATTTCTGTCCTGGTCATAATTATTTAAATGTGGTCAAACTTATATTTTAATTCACTAGCACCCTAAGGAACTTATTTAACTTTTATATGTATGTATATATATATGTAATGTACTTTGATCATGTTCACCCTTCATTGCTCTCTCTAAGCATTCTTACGGTTAAATGATACAAAAGGGCAATGGATACTTTCTGGACAGAAATAAGGATGAACCATTTTAAAATTGATCAAGTGGATGTGCAATTTACCATTAAATCACACAGAAAATAGAAAGTTTCACTGTAGCCACTTGTCACACTTTTATTGGTTTCTAACAATTGTATTAAATAAACAAAATTAAATCATTTATGCAAAAAGTATTATACCCATTACTTCTAAAAATCTTGTCATGAGGACTGGAAGCATAGCTCAAGTGGTAGAGTGCCTGCCTAGCAAGCATGAGGCCCTGAGTTCAAACCAAAAAAAAAAAAAAAAGACAAAAAAATCTTGTCATATATACTGGAATTACACTATGTCATCCTCTTAATGTTTCATATCAATAACCTAATAAGCAATTTTGGTTCTATCTTCACCAAGAGAAATAATTACTTATAACTTTAAGAATGACTACAGATTGTGTTCTAGAAAGCCCAAAATCATTATTTTTATTCAAGAGAAACACTAAAGTAACAGCAAGGGTTGTAACAACAAATCTGAAATGTTGAAAATATTTTAATTCTCTTTCAAAATAATGAACATTGTGTTCGGTTCTTTTAGACCAATTTAAGAGATTAGGTTGTCATTCTAATAACTTGAATATGAATGTGTAAGTCCACCTATGTTGTTCCATGGTTTGTTTTAGTCAATAGTGATTTCCGAAAATTAAGTGACATCAACATTTAGTTTTTAATTTTCCTTCTTCGTTTTTCAAATGCTATTAGGGATATTTTATTAACCCAATAAATGTTCATATATGTATGTATGTATGCATGTTGTAAATGACATGTATATGGCTATGTGGCATGGAAATTTTTTTGCATCAGGGATAGCATCATTGCTGGTTTTATTTTTTCAATAGCACATAATAGTTGTACAGGGGGGTTACATTGTGACATTTATATATGTGTTTTTAATATATCTTAATTAGATTTATCCCCTTTCATTTCTGTGATAGTATATACCCTTCTAGTCTTTTAATATTTGTGGGTACATTTTTTATAACTGAGACCATGTGGGTATGCATCATTTATTTAATCTCGAAATGTTTTTCCCATTTTTATTAGGATATATTTACTGTACAAGGGAGATTTATTGTGACAATTCCGCATAACCTTACATTGTACATTGGTAAGATCACCCCTATCATCTCTTTCCTCATGCCCTACCCGCCCCCCGCACACTCCTCTTCTCCCTACCTAAAGCAATTAGAAGAGGTTTTATTGTTCTGTTTCATATGGAAACATAGAAATCTTTAAAAAATGGTTCAAATTAATTTTTTTAACATGGAAATCTGTTTCATATGGAAACATAGAAATCTTTAAAAAATGGTTCAAATTAATTTTTTTAACATGGAAATCTGTACAAAACATGGCTTGAATTAAATGATTGTCTTTAGAGTAGGATAAATCCCTCACAATTATGAATGCTGGCACCTAATAGCTCAGGGAAAAAAATGCCACAATTCCTGAACAAATCTGTAGTTTAGATTAAAAACAAAACTGTTTACTTACCTGGCCTTTTTGCAAAGCTCTTCAGGGTGTTCAGGTTCATAATATCCAGGACTTAATGAACTTTTACAAACAGACTACAATGTGTATCTTCTTCCAGAAACTGGAATGGTTGCTTTTTGCAAGGGATTGCCTTATAGCTCACAAAGGCTCATAACTCACAAAGGAATGTTAAAAGTACTTCCACTAAATGAGAACACAGCTGTCACTTAAGGGTAAAGGACAACAACCCCTGCTGAGGGATGAATAATCCCTCCATCCTTTGTTTTCTTTGAATGGTAAAGAAGTTGAATGCAAAACTAGAATGAATGAATCTTGATTTAGTTCAGTCAAACTAAAAATTACAACCAAACTATTCGATATCAGTCCAGATGAATACAAAGCTAGTTAAATGGTGCTTTGTTTAGAAGTCTTAGGTAACTGGGTAAGGACTAAAATAACCCAGACATCAAAGCACTTTTGAAGTACCTACCATATATCTTTTCTAATCATAGTAATTGATAGCCTTAAGGATACTTGCATTTTTACTCATCACTGAAATATAACTGCCATTTGTGGTTTCCATATTCTAATCTTTACTGTTGGTTTCTAATCCTACTGGTCACAACATAGTCATCAGATAGCTTATTCTGCCTCAATATTCAGGAAAATTTCTAAACATTATTTAAGTACTAGGTATTTCTTTTCAAATTGACAGAAACATAGAGAGGACTATAGGGAGGTAAAACAGAGCAATGCTACCTATTTGTATTAACATGCCTTAATTATAGCTTTCATATTCTGCCATATCTCTAGGATTAATTGTACAACAATTTATTTTTCACTTATTTGTTGCAGTCAAGCTGAGAGTTGCAATTCAATGGGAATTGAAACAGACTTTGGATCAAATATGATCAATTAAAATGGATTGTGTTTGAATACTCCCAAGAAACCCTATATAGTGGCAAATAAGACTTAGAGCTACTTTGTCTCAGACACTGTAACTTTTGGTGTACTTTGCCAATTAAGGCAGTTAAGGAGAAATAGTCACCATGTTTTTTAAAGTATTTCTCCTTAATGGCTCACATAGAATTTTACTGATATTATCTGAATTGCTATGTCTTGAGTGAAAGCATGCTGTCCCACTCACCACCATATCCTAGGTGCCTAGCACAATTCAAAATATTTGAATTGAATTAAATCTTCAATATCATCAGGTATGTAACACCAACAGTTAGAAAGTATCATTTATATATGTGTAACCAGTTGCTTTTGGTGTTTTCAAAATTGCTACTTAAACTTTTAATGTGAAAATAAAATAATCCAATGATTTTGAGCACAGCAAACACTCAATAGAATTTTTAAATGAGCACTAGAAAAATTATAAAAATGATTTGAGCATTAGTAACTTTGAAGCTCTCTCAAAATGCATACAAGTTATTTATGAGCTTCTTTGTAAGAGTAAAGTATCCCCATTCTTTTGTTTGGAAAGATTTTTATTGAGATATATGAAATTTGGAAAGTCACCCGTAGAAAGTATTTTTCTCCCTATGCACAATTTCTTTTCTCATTCCCTTAAATCTCTGTCATATTCTATTTCTAAGCCTTATAATGAATTGCAAATTTTTGCAATATTCAATTTCTAGCCAAACAGACAAAAGATGAGAGATAATATACTTTAAAAATGAGACATATTAATCAATATAATTACATTAAAGTGACATTTATCTTGTCATCTCTTTCTTCATCTCTAGGACTCAAACTACTAGAAAACATTTTTGGCTGGAGGCGTGGCTCAAGTGGTACAACATTACCTAGCAAGCTCAAAGCCCTGAGTTCAAACCCTATACCACAAAAAACAAAGAAAGAAAACACTTTCTTGGGTCTTGAATAACCCTTTTCAGGATATGGTATAATATAGTTTAATTGACCAAATTAGTCTTGGAAAATTTGGGGATTACAACAACCAGCCTAGCTTATTTGGCTAATTTAGTCTGTAAACTGACTCTTCCACTTTCTGGTACTGTTATATTCAAAATGCCCATTCCATATCCACTGAATACTAAGTATTTTGGTGTAGTATATTCAACTACAAAAATTCGTATCTAAAATCTACCACTACTTTCACTACTTGCCAAATATGCCCTGGTCACTTAGACTGTTAAAAATGAAGCCTTATTCAAAGATGTTTGGATAGCAGAAATGACTGAGGCATCTTATGCTTGTATTACCTTCTGGAATTTGTTTCTGCTTAGGAAATTTTCAACAATGTTTACATGTCCATTTAGAAAATTATCAACAGTGTTTGAATATCCACTTGTAAAACTGGGATGCTACTTTTAATCTCTTAGAAAGAAGCCCTGAATTTAACCTCCTCCCATCAAATCAAGCAAGCAAAAAAATAAAAAAGTATAAAGTAACATGTACCAGACAGACATCTGAATATAAATATCAGACTATATATCTCTAATTTATTCACTTGATAGGTTTACTGAAGCATGATTTTAAAAAGTTTATTTTTAGAATAGGGGAAGAAACAATATTATGGAAATAAGCTAGTTATTTCTCAATCTATAGAAATTAGTGAAGACCAGTTGTCTTGCCTTGTCACTTCCTGTCATTTTCTTTCACTAAAGTTTCTGAGAGATCCTTCTAGCCAAAGAAGGTGATGTTTAGAAATTCTCATCATAATTATTACATTTAATGAGTTTTTTTAAAACCTTAATATTTTCAGATTGCATCCATTTGAGACTATGTGAAGCTCCTCAATAACAAATGTGGCAATGGAAGTAAATTCCTGTAATGAAACTAAGATATTTATATCTCAGGATGCTAGTTGAATTGGTTTTAAATTATCACAGTAATTCTAGTTTGAAGGCTTTTGCTTGGCATTCATTATACGCGTGAATGTTACTGCTTTAATCTTATATGATCTCACTCTTGACTATTTAAAAGTTTTTAATGGGAACCCTGGGGCTAGAGCCTACTTAGAAAACTATTAACAACACATATAACATTGGAGAGTTCAAGGTAAAAAAAAAAGAACTTCAGCAACAGTTCTTAAACAAGTCTTCATGTTAGACTATGATCAAAAGAATGTATTCATCGGCTTCCTCTGCAAAAAGTCTTCTGTTCAGCCTCACTTTCCCAACTTCCTCTCTGGGTCAGAGCTGTCCAAATATCCCACTTCAATCTGAACACAACTATCAACTAGAGTTAATGTTTCTAGTCTCTTCTCATTCAAATTCATCAAGCTTATAGCTTCCAGATTGAGTTTCCTTAACTAAGCCTTCTAGCAGGTCACTACTCTACTCAAGAACTCCATTGCTTACCATTAAAATAAAATCTCTTCCCACTTTTGAAGGCATTCCATTCAGTATCCATAGCCAGCTAGCCAAAATATAAATTTTGGAAGGCAAATAACAATGGAAGATTTGAGAACATGTAAGGTCTTAAAGACAGGAGATGGTTCAAAATATGGCAGGTAGATATCAGTCAGCTAGTACTGACCACATTCTAGAATAAATAAAAGAGCAATCATTTTTCATTCTGTGGGTCACTGGATGGTTTTGTTGATATAGGACAGGCTTCATATGTATCTACTGGGATCACTCATGTGTCTGTGGTCAGCTAATGGGTCAAAAGAGAGGAGTAGCTTGTGTAGCAAGGACTCTTCTCAAATAACTCAGCTCTCCTTCATGTATTTCTCATGTCTCTCCATCAGGCTAATCCAGGGCTATGGCAGGAGTCAAAGAGAGGAAACAAAAATGAATGAGAACCTTTCAAATATTTGCTTGCATTAGACTTGTTAATGCCCCATTGGCCAAAACAAGGCACATGGCCAAGTCCAGAGATGATATGGAAAGGCACCATTAAAAAGTTTAGACACACAGTAGGTTAAAAAAATTAAGTCAATAGCCATTTAGGGAAAGTAAAGTGAAAGGAGCACTAAACCTTATATTGGGAGAGAACCTACTTGCCTCTGGCCCATTTTTTTCCTTATTTGTAAAGCAAATATCCCATTGATGACCTATAATTTATGTTATGATAGCAATTGCTGTTAATTTCCTGATTAAACTCTGCGGCAAAAGCATTTGCCCTGTATTTTATATATTCCCAGGAGTAATAGTAAAGAGGAATATGCCACCAGGAACCATTCCACAAAACTAATTACTATGGGAAATTCACAAACATTGTACAGATGAAAGTATTTTGTGAAAAAATAAGTGATCTCCAATCCTTCAAGACAAAAAGGCTATACTTCTAAACTGAGTTTCAGTATTGCTCAAAAAATTAATGACTGCCTCGATTCTGGTTCTCGGTTTTTTGTCAGAAACATTCACTCAAGACATCTCTGCCACATTTCCTGATCAATTCTACCTGCCTGTACCCTGATTTCACCTCCATCAGGCTTTAAACTCTTGGCTTTTTGACTTTCAAATAAATCTTCATTTTTAGCTCCTACATACTTAGTTTTGTCATTTCCCAATTATTTGTTTGTTTATTTATTTATTTGGTAACAGTGAGGTTTGAACTCAGGGCTTTGTGCTTGATAAGGAGGTGCTGTATCACTTGAGCTACCCTCATAGCCCTTTTTTGTTATAGTCATTTTTAGGTAGGGTCTCATGTTTTTTGCCCAGAACCAGCCTCAGACCATGATCCTCCAACATATGACCTCACATGCAATGGGAATTATAGGCATGTAACACTATGCCTGGCTTGTTGATTGAAATAGGGTCCTGCTAACTTTTTCCCTCGACTGTCTCAAACTGTGAAACTCTCACCTCCTGAGTGGCTGGCATTACATACATGAGCCATGAAATGTGGCCTGTTTCTAAACATTAGCCCTGTTTCTCTTGGTATTCCTCAAAGCCTAAGTCAGAAAAGTTGTGCCCAAACTAGGACCATCCACTTTAAAACTAAACACTATCCCTAGTAATTTTTCAAATGATCCCATGGCGTTGGAGAGAGAGGCTGTGATGAGAAGCTGTAACCATGAACAGGATAACTATGGTGCCTGCCTTCCCTAAAGTTTATAATTTAGTGGAGAAAATACACAATAATATTTAAATGGATTTCAGCAAAGTAATCAAAATGCCAAGAGGACCTCTCTGTCATTACTTTCCTTCAACTTCTTACTCACGAAAACCCAAAACATGTTATAGAAATAAATGGGTGTCACAATGAATATAATTTGAAAGTATAGATGAAACCTCTACTTTGTCTGCATAAACTTCTGATATCTGAGAGCTTATTCAGTGTAAAATACTATATTTGCCACAGTGGTAAAATAAAATTATAAAGACCTGGTGTTTCTTGTTAAGGTACTTACAAATTAGAAAGAAAGATATAATCTACTGATAGTTCAGATTGGTAGAATACGAAAATTTAGAGTTGTAGTATGAGAAAAATATAAGATCTTTCTTTCACCTGGTAAATGAATGTCCTTAAATATATTAGTGGAGTCAAGCTTTTCTACAATAAGAAAAAAAGACATAGTATTATGATCATGCAGGAATAATCTATAGATGCCTATAATTATTAAATTTTTTTAGGGGAGAGTGGGAACTCAGTCCCCCACTACCACAAATTATGCAGTCGAGTTTCCCACATTTGGGGAAATCGCAGGGGTCAGCACACATCCGGAGTGCAATGGAAAAGCCTCGCCCTGGGAAAACAACCTTCATGATCATGGTATCTCCTCTGCCAGGTAAGTATACATAATTATAATTATTAATTAATCTATTTTGATCCTCAAGAACTTGCCTACATGAAAAGAAAGAAGGTATGGAGCTGCAGAATGTAATCATGGAAAGAAAAAATATTTTTCAGTTCTTTGACTTCAGTAGATTGGTGAAATAAGGATAGTTAAGATTTCAATTCACCTGAATGTATTAATTATAGAAAAATGTCTTAACAGCAGGAAATGGCAGTTTAGCTTTTAAGCCCATTGTTCTGACAAACTCCTAAAACATTAATGCCTGCAATAGACATGCGCTAAGATAACTGTTTGTACCTGACCACCCCCAGCCTCCCAACCCCCAACCCCCATTTACCTCACCAAATATATTCCTTGCTAGTGTCTACCTGGCTGACTCTGATCTCATGTGAGGCTACTAAAATTTCAGCTTCTGGATTTCATTAAGTTCTCTTCCATTCAATGTCTTTAGATTGACTATTTTCCTCTTACTGTACGGTATCTCTAAACATTGATTCTACATGTTGCAACCACAAAGTACTGACTTTACTCTAAAGATCTCAGTTTAGATGTCACGTCCTTAGAGGGAATCCCCTTTCTATCCTATATTTTCATAGTGTCTTTCCACCCCAACTACCACATTTTTCTGTAACAATTTCCCTGTTTATTCACCAATGGTAATTAAAAATTCTCTATTTGTTTATTTGTTTAACATTAGGCTCTCCCACTAGACTATAGGTTTTATGAGGGGAAGGGTTTTGTCTTATTCACTGATGCATCTTCAGATCATAACAGCATATGACACCAAAAAGGTAGTCAAAAATATCTTTTGAATAAATGAAGTATTCATAGTAAACTTGAAACCAATATTAATAAACATTATTGAATTTATTTATATTTTTGTTTAATCTTAGAAGAAAACCTACAACTGTGCTTGACAAAGTATGTTTCCATTACTGACTAATTCATTTCCAAATATTCCAAAGCTTTCAATTGACTATATATTAGGCTGAATACTGTTCCTAGTCTACCTTAAATAGTTATTAGCATGTGCCTATAGATAACCAAGGTGCATGAACTGTGCCTAACAGAGACTAAACTTCCTTTACAGGTTTATGGTGGATGTATTTTGTATCCATATATGAAAACTGAAGAATGAAACCTGTTGAAATTGTTCTAAGAAGGGCGGAGTAAGGAGGAAAGAGAACAAAGAAGAGAGTAAACCTAACTAAGATGTATGGCGAGCACATATATAAATATCACAATGTACCCCCATACATACAACAATTATATGCTAATAATAAAAAAAGATGAACCATATTTCTGTGATGAATAACATAATCAAATTATTTTTAGGATTATTTTTAATATTTTGGGAAAATCGTATTTGAAATCCAGTTATAAAAAACCTATTAATTCATATAGATGTATTCTGTACTTGTTTTACACTGGGTTATTGAACATCTGCATCTGTTTATTTGCTGGTAACAAATTAGGTAAACTAGAAGAATTTGAGCTTTTTCAGAATGTTCTTACTGTTCAATGAGTCATACTTTGTGAGCATAAGTGTTCAACTTTGAATTAACATCATACATCACTAATACTGCATGCAGGAACAAGCTAATTTCATAGTTTATATGTGACCAATCATAGTTATACTAAATTCTCATGTGTTATAGTCATCAAAATGAAAACGTACCTAAGGTTAGAATGAAAGGGATTCTGTCATGCACAGTATTTTCTACTTGTTTGTTTTGTAACTCAAGTTTTAATATACTCAAGGCACTAGGCTTCTGATGACAAAATAAAACTGTGTGTACACGTATCTGTGTACATATTGGCCTCAACTGGGAAACAAATTTTATATTGTAGTGGAAAAAGTTATCTTGATTTAAGAAAATATCTGAAGAACCTATACAGTAGACATTCTCATGCTGTAGATATGAAACTTCTCAAGTCTTATCCAACATTGTTGTGGAATTTTAATGCTACATGTTTTAAATGATTGCCATCAAATCAATCACAAGCCTTGTAAAGAGTACATTCTTCAATTTTTTAGAGTAATATTTAAAGCTTGGGACTATGAGCAACTTAATAAAAATCAGAAAAAATATTCCAATTCTGTACATGTTATATTTATTTCCATAGGAATGGTCTGGTCTATGCTACTTAACATCACACATTTTCCTGCACTATCATATTATTTTGTTGTCACAAAGGTATAGTTAGTCTCCTCTACTCTCACATCACTTCTTTCAACCATTTAAAATCTAGTAATTTGCTCTTCTTTCTTTCATGTTGATTCATTTAAAAGTCAAATACACTTGGCATTTGCTAAAGTCACAGCATTCTTCCTGGAAATTCTCTGCAAGCTAACATTTTATTAATAAAATTCATCTGCAGTAGCATAAAATTCACAACTTCAATTCTGTTTAAGCTTTGAATGACAAATTGTTCTATTATTGCATTTCTTTCTTGCTTCATTTAACTAAACAAATGCCCTATAGTAGGAACATTTACTTGTGAAGAAAAGATCAAACCATCTTCATAAGAACACTGCAATATAATCTTTATAATCCCCCACATCAGTGAAAGTAGTGAATACTTCATATCTAGGTCCACCATTTTATTAAAGACATCATATGCATGTTTCTAAAGCAAAAAATGCAGAGCATCATCTGTTTTTCATTGCCCAAACCTGCCATTTAGTTATTTCAAAATATTTACAGAGCAAATAAAAGCCATCTTTTAAATTTCAGTTTCTAGCTTCCTATAGATAGTATTTCTTCTGAATAAAAGTGACTATATCTTAGAAACAGTATCATTGGCTCTTAAAATATTTTGGGTTTTCAATGTAAAAAAAGAAAAAAGACCCCCAAAATACCTGGCATCTACTTCCAAACATAAATATTTTTGATTTACCCCCCTCCCAAATTTCTCTCTTTTTCCTTCTCTTTTCTCTTGGTTGATTTTATTTGCTTCTATTACTTTTGGCATCTGTGGCTTTTCAACTAAATGGCCCACTTTCAGACATGGACTGGAGAGGGCAATCATTGATGGGTAGCAAATGATCAAGCAAAACTTTCCCAAAATGACAGGAAAAAATTTCTTTGCCATGACAGTAACAAGGAAAAAATATATGTGAAGATGTGCAGTCTATGAGCCCATCTTACCCATCTTACCTTTTATTGGTGGCTAAAGCATACATGAGTCAGAAGTGCATAGTTTAGCATATTTGAAATTTTCTCATCTATCTTATTGTGTAAAATATACACCACCTTTTGAATGATTTATAAAGAATTTTTATAAGATGGCTTTTCATTTTTATTTTCTATTTCACATCTTATTATGCAAAGATGAATTTTTTTCAATGAAATCATTCTCTTCAAGTCTATCTATGTTCTTTTTTTTTCGTTTTTGCAGTACTGAGGTTTGAACTCAGGGCCTATACCTTGAGCCACTCCACCAGACCTTTTCTGTGGGATTTTTTGAGATAGGGTCTCATGAACTATTTGCCTAGGCTGGCTTCAAGCCACGATCCTCCTGATCTCTGCCTCCTAGGTAGCTAGGATTACAGGCGTGAGCCACCAGCACCAGACCAACTCTATGTTCTTATGGCTCTTAGCCCATACAATTCCTAAGAAGTTAGAAATATAATCAGTTAATAAGTTAATTTATTTAACAGCAATTTTGAGCACAGTATTTTACTTTTATTCCTCTTTATTCTTGTATTATACTTAAGTTATTAATGCTGCTTATTTTAAGTTAAAGACCATACTGGAACCCACAAAGTCAATTTGAGCAGCCACCTTTTTTCATTAAAATGCAAAATATATGCTCTAATATGTTTGCTATAAGATGTCCATCCTTTGTTTAAAGTCTATAAGGTAAAAAATAAACTTTTTAGCATGGGATATTTCAAGTGGATAATGATAAAAGTATATTAAAACTAAGCTTAATGCAATTAATCAAGTGTCACAAAATAGGAAAGTAGCATTTAAATGTGTAACACCAATAACAAAAGAGGTAAAAATTTTCAAGAAGTTGAAATAAGGAAATTGTTAATTGAATATAAAAATAAAGCTTTAAGTGATCTTATATAATTATAACTTATATAATGTCTTATATACAGTATTTAAGAATGTTACTTGATCTATTTCTACACCTCTGTCTAGACAAATATAAGGAAATCTTAATTCTTTTTTTAGATTGCAACCTCTTCTATAAGATTTTAAAATATTGGATTCCATCCAATACCAATGAGCTTCATTACAGATGAAACGTTCTAATAAAATCCAATATTAATTTTGTATTAATTTTCACAAAATTTTTATTTGAGTTTATTCAACCCCTGTTATAACCATGTATGAGTAGATTGCTATTTACTTCAGATTCATATGGCTGTTAGGAGTCTTTTCCTTTTTGTTTGTTTCCTGCAAGTATATATGATGTTAATATCATTGCTGAAGAGAGGAAAAACTTAGTTCCTTTTAAGTGGAATAACTTAAAAAAGAATAGTGGCTCACGATAAACTGTGGTAACAGGACAAAGCAATATCAATGAAGTCCACTGAGATCAAATTGGAGTACAAAACAAATGTAAAGAGAATCTGAGACTTCCTTTTTTCCTTCATTCGGCAGTTCCAAAAAAAGAGCATGTCACACCTATAGATAGGTTAGGCAGACATATTTTCTTGGTTATGCTCATATTAGGAATAAAACAGGCTTATTCCATAAAATCATTAGGATAGGCCATCGGGGATTCTATTAATCTTGGGCTAAAATTGGAAAGTAGTGATACTAGGATGCCACCACCTGGCTTTCATGTAGATACTCCTAGAAGTGGCAGACTCTATCTAGAGGGTCTTATTTTATAATCTCTGTAAAACCATGCAGATTATCTTTCACTGTGGTATTCAGAATATCTTGAAAATCCAATTTAGTTTTAGGCTGAAGGGTAGAGAGACAGATAGCCTACATACGTAGATATAACATGTAGATATTGTAGGCCTACCGATCTGCAAAGATTCAGAGAAAGACAAAAACATTGCTCTATCGGTTAAGTGGGGCCAAAATAAGTAATGACAGTTAGAGAATATGAGCCCCACTTCTCCATTTCATGCCTTTCAGGGTGGAGAGCTAATAGTCCTTGGAAATTTTTAATGGAAAAATTCCAAAGAAAAACAAATGTCTTGAATTAACTTTAATGTTTGATGTTTGTAAGTAATTTATAATAGAATTCCATGTTAATAATTTATCTTATGCTACTTATATTCATTGCATTTTGTTGTCAAAAGCTTCCCACAGATACTGAAACTATAGGAAGAAGAGAATTCTAAAGCAAATTTTCTCATTTCTCTACTGGATTCTACAAACTGCACAAATTCAGAGAATGTACTATTCTGAATAATGAGCTCACAAAGTTATCCAGGAGTAATCTCTGGAACTTGCAAATGTCACCTTATAAGGATAAAGACACTTTCCAGATGTGATTAAATTAAGGATTTTGAGATGATGAGATTATCTCAGATTATGCAAATGGGAGGTAGAGTAAAACATTAGTGAGACAGGAAGAGGAAGATTTGACATACACACACAAAAAAGAGCAGACAATATGATCACTTACGCAGATGCTAAAGTGATGTAGCCACAAGGAAAACAAGTCAAGGAATGCCAGCAGCTACTAGATGCTGGAAGAGGCACAGAACTGATTCATTCACATAGAGTCTTGGATGGGACAAAGCCATATTGACTCCTTGATTTTGACCCAATGATACTTACTTCAGACTTTTTACCTCCAGAACTATAAGAAAATAAATTTGCATTCCTAAAACCCACAAAGTTTACAGTGATCTGTTATAGCAGTTTCCAGAAACTTATAGTGTTGTGGTTTACTAATGCCCCTTTCCCACAAATTTTCCCACATTCTAATTGCTAGAACATATGATTACCTTATGTTATATAACAATCTTCAGATAAGGAGACTACCTTTGGTTATCCAAATGGGTCCAATGTAATCACAAAGGTTCTTAACACAAGGAAAAGAATAAAACAGAAGAATAAGAATGAGACAACTCTACTCAGAAGCTTCTAGACATCATCAATAGCTACAGCAAGGTAGCAGGATATAAGATCAACATAGAAAAATCATTAGCATTTCTATACACTAATAATAAAACTGAGAAAGAATATATGAAAACAATTCCATTTACAATAGCCTCAAAAAAAATCAAATACCTAGGTGTAAACCTGACAAAAGATGTGAATGACCTCTACTAGGAAAACTATAAACTTCTGAAGAAAGAGATTGAGGAAGACTATAGAAAGTGGAGAGGTCTCCCATGCTCATGGATGGGTAGAATCAACATAGTAAAAATGTCTATACTCCCAAAAGTAATCTACATGTTTAATGCAATTCCCATCAAAATTCCAATGACATTCATTAAAGAGATTGAAAAATCTACGGTGAAATTTATATGGAAACACAAGAGGCCATATGCAATACTCAGTCAAAAGAACAATGCTGGAGGTATCATGATACCTGACTTCAAACTATATTACAAAGCAATAATGATAAAAAAAGCATGGTACTGGCACAAACACAGACATGAAGACCAGTGGAACAGAATAGAGGATCCAGATATGAAGCCACACAACTAAAACCAACTTGTCCTTGACAAAGGAGCTAAAAATGTACGATGGAGAAATAGCAGCCTCTTTAACAAAAACTGCTGGGAAAACTGGTTAGCAGTCTCCAAAAAACTGAAACTAGATCGATGTATATCACCCTATGCCAATATTAACTCAAAATGGATCAAGGATCTTAATATCAGACCACAAACTCTGAAGTTGATACAGGAAAGAGTAGGAACTACTCTGGAGTTAGTAGGTATAGGTAAGAACTTTCTCAACGAAGCCGCAGCAGCACAGCAACTAAGAGATAGATAAATGGGACCTCATAAAACTAAAAAGCTTCTGTGCATCAAAAGAAATGGTCTCTAAACTGAAGAGAACACCCACAGAGTGGGAGAAAATATTTGCCAGCTACACATCAGACAAAGGACTGATAACCAGAATATATAGGGAACTTAAAAAACTAAATTCTCCCAAAACTAATGAACCAATAAAGAAATGGGCAAGTGAACTAAACAGAACTTTCTCAAAAGAAGAAATTCAAATGGCCAAAAAACACATGAAAAAATGCTCACCATCTCTAGCAATAAATGAAATGCAAATTAAAACCACACTAAGATTCCACCTCACCCTTGTTAAAATAGCCATCATTAGCAACACCACGAACAACAGGTGTTGGCAAGGATGCGGGGAAAAAGAAACCCTCTTACACTGTTGGTGGGAATGTAAAATAGTACAACCACTCTGGAAAAAAATTTGGAGGCTACTTAAAACACTAAACATTGATCTACCATATGATCCAGCAATACCACTCTTGGGGATATACCCAAAAGACTGTGACACAGGTTACTCCAGAGGCACCTGCACACCCATGTTTATTGAGGCACTATTCACAATAGCCAAGTTATGGAAACAGCCAAGATGCCCCACCACTGACAAATGGATTAAGAAAATGTGGTATCTATACACAATGGAATTCTATGCAGCCATGAAGAAGAATGAAATGTTATCATTCACCGGTAAATGAACGGAATTGGAGAACATCATTCTGAGTGAGGTTAGCCTGGCCCAAAAGACCAAAAATCGTATGTTTTTTCTCATATGCGGACATTAGATCAATGGCAAACACAACAAGGGGACTGGACTTTGAGCACATGATAAAAGCGAGAGCACTCAAGGGAGGGGTGAGGATAGGTAAGACACCTAAAAAATTAGATAGCATTTGTTGCCCTTAACGCAGAGAAACTAAAAGCAGATACCTTAAAAGCAACTGAGGCCAATAGGAAAAGGGGACCAGGAACTACAGAAAAGGTTAGATTCAAAAGAATTAACCTAGAAGGTAACACACATGCACAGAAAATTAATGTGAGTCAACTCCCTTTATAGCTATCCTTATCTCAACCAGCAAAAACCCTTGTTCCTTCCTATTATTGCTTATACTCTCTCTTCAACAAAATTAGAGATAAGGGCAAAATAGTTTCTGCTGGGTATTGAGGGGGTGAGGGGGAGAGGGAGGAGGTGGAGTAGGTGGTAAGGGAGGGGGTGGGGGCATGGGGGAGAAATGACCCAAGCCTTGTATGCACATATGAATAATGAAACAATTTATAAAAAAGAATGAGACAAGTGGTATCATGAGGAAGACTTGAGTGGCCATTGATAGTTTTGAAAACAGAGGAGGGGACAATGAGCCAAGGAATGCATGTGGCCTCTAGAAGATGCAAAAGGCAAGAAACTAAATTCTCTTCTAGAATCTCCAGAAAGGAATCCAGTCCTTCCTGAATCCTATTTTTAGCTCAGTGAACCCATTTGACTGGAGAGAAGTAAAAAGAAAATTTGTATTGTTTCAAGCTCTCAAATTTGTGGTTACAACAGCAATATGTACCTAACACACTATCTCATAAGAAAAAATATGTATGCAAAAGTGATCTGAAGACATATGCATCTATACTAAAAGTTTTCATTCAAAGTATGGACCAAATAAATGTACATAAAATATTGGTAATTTGTCTATCATTTTCATATCCCATCAACATCTTCTAATATCCTATAGTTTCTCAAATCTAATGATGGAATATATGCTATCGGATACAAGTACATCTTTCATGACTGTTAAATACCAAGAAATAATACTTCAAATACTACTTCAGTGGACATTTAATTAAAAAGTAGATGTAAATACCATGAGTTATAAAAACCAATTGGTTTGAATATGATTTGTTCCCCAAGTGTTCATGGGCTGGAAGATTTGTCCCCTGTATGCCAATGTGTTAGGACCTTTAAGAGAAGAAACTTAGTGGGAGGTATGTGTCAGGCCTATTGCAATTTATCGAAAGTGAGAATGTATTATCAGTGAATAATAACAGCAGTTTTGTGTAGAATTTCTTTTTCAGGACTAGAAGCAAAAGATATCTGCTTGTGCCACGATTTAAAATTTCAGATGTTTTTAAAGGCTTCAGCTTGACCATCTATTCAAACAAGCATCTAAACATAGATACCAAGCAGAAATATTAGTTATTTCTTAAACACAATGTAGAGTAAATTTTATTATTCACACCCTGTGTCTTAGGATTCTGTAATCTCCTGTTGGCAAGCAAGATCAGGCAATACAAAAACTTTCCCCACAGATATATCAATACGTTAATTATAACTAATATTGCCAGTTGTCTAACATTTCAGAGTAACCAAACATGCTAAATGCAAATACCTAGATCTAATAGTGTAACTAGAAAACAGTTTTCTCCAAAACTAGCTATTATTTCTTAATTGCCACATCTTGCTTGGACCTTAAAACACTGTGACCTTTTTCCTAATTAGTTTTACTGGAATTAGTATATGCCTAATATTGTTCATTCAAATATTCAGTTTTTCTTCTAAGTAATATCAGACTTATGATTATTAGAATATTTTAATATTTCTTCCCAATATATCCAGAATAAGAATGTTATCATTTCCTTTCAGTACAATTTGTAAACAGTCGAATACATCTACTGATTTCTTTACTGCACTTGCTATTTTGTTATTCTTATGCAATGTGACTTTATCCTATACGTCTCTTGTTTCTCCCTCTAACTTTGCATTATGGATTTGTGTCTTAATTCTATTCATGTCATCAAGTCACTATGTAACTTGCCTGCTTCTTTGGAAGCCTTTCAAGAGAAGCCACACATTCATCATAGTCAACTATACTTTAATTTCTCAAGGTACTGCCAAACATTTCATCAATCTGGGATATGTTAAATACAATAGAACCAACCCTGTTTTATAAGAAGTTTATTTTTCTAAACAAAGAACTACCACCTAAGGTCAACATTTTCATACTCAATTAGTAAGAATCATAACATGCTTTTGAAATTCATATTAAACTACTCAGTGTTCCAGCGACCTATTGAATGGCATCATGTCATGATAGATTGGAGTTTTCAATTTAGCAATTTGTTTCAATAGAGCTGTCAAAAAACTAACAAAATTATGGGAATGGTTCTAAGCAGACTCTCAGAATGTTTATTGATGCATCAAATACTGTCATTAAAGTATCTCCCCTTATATTGATAAGCTGGTTGGGACAGTGCAAGACAAATGCCCTTTCTAGGAAGGATCAGAAAGTATATCAATGCATATTTCATTTTTAATCCTTTTTCCCCTTTGGCTCTAATAAATACAGCAGTAAAGTTTAATAAAATTTTAATAATTGGTAGCCATATTCTTTTTCAAGTATGGTGAGCCAGAGAGGCATGCAAAATAAATTTGGCTAATAAATCACAATCATAGTAATAAATCTATGAGTCCCCTAAGTTCATCATTTTAAAAGGATCAGCTCATTTAACACTAAAATGTATCTGTCCTCGGGCTGAATGATAATATCTGTGAAGTAGCAACTAGCAACATTATGAAATTAAGAACGTGTAATTGAGACACTGGGAAAATTATAGCTCTTAGTCCAAGTTAATGATTTTCTAGAAAGCAAACATTTATCTGATAAGAATGTATAGCTCTGACTCACCTAACATTTGAATACTAAATACCTGTTTAAAGAAGGTGACTCATTCTTTTACTCCTTTCAGATCTCACAATCCAACACTCATTCTTTGTGGAACTGTTTTTTAGGAACCATTTATTTAATCAGTAGCCAAAGTTGACCCACGAAGCCCCATCCAATCCTTGCCTCTTATGGAAAAACAGAATTTTAGAACTAGAAAGTATTTGCAGAATTATTTCAACTACCTAATTACAATGAAGGTACAACAGGGGAATGTGGCTTAATCAAAAATAGCAATTAAGTGATCAAATTAGTACTATAAAGCCTAGGCACTAGGCGTATATACCAGGGTACTTTCTACTTTATTGTCTATTTTGCTGTTTCTATTCATAAGAATAATTACCTTTATGGTACCAGTATTCTTTTATATACATATATATATATATAAATGATATATATATATATAATTTTTATGATATATCATTTTTATCATTTTATATATATTTTTATCATTTTATATATATATAATGATATATATATATATATACACATATATATATATCATTAACTTTCAATTTGCCCTTGCACAAATCACATTTTCCTTTGCTAAATGAAAATTTTTGGAAAGCATGATTGGAATAGTGGTTTGAAAAGAACACTGACATCATTTAATCACTGTCATACTTTTCTCAGCTACACAATGATGTGGTTGACATTGTAGACTACTTTTTCTCTTAAATATTTTTAGTGTCTAGATTCAGAACTATTATGCTAGACTTTATATGGCTGATATAAAGTTTGGGAATTCTCCATATCATTGACAATCTGGTGGTGAGGGTAGAAAATACTGTCTTGCTGAGGTACTTGAAATGACAGACTCAATGGAGAATTTATTCTCCAGAAAATGCTAAGGCAGCAATTACAAATAAATGGAGTATTAAGAACCAAAGGAAGTAAAACTTAAATTTATTTCATCATTGTAAGAGAGAAGCGGTTGAGACTGTATAGAGAAGGAAGCTCAGATTCACTGATCCCTGACTACCTAGTTTACAACTTAAGCTACTTTATAAAGCACAGAAAGAAAAAGGTATATGAAGTTTAAGTATTTTGAGAAAATAGGAAACCTAAAAAGAATGTTTAAGATTAAGCTAGTTAACAAGCAAAAAATAAGCCATCTTATAAAATACAGTAATTAATCAACTTAAAAATTAAAATGAGAGACCCTGAGGCTTCATGAGACACTGTCATGTAAATAGAATGAAATAAACAAAGAAGAACCTAAATATATAGCTTGGTCACATTTTGGCAATGCAACGAGGATCAATATTGGAAATGGAGATCTGGGGATAACCCAGACCATAAACATACAATTAGCCAAGGTCTGCCTAGTAAGATATGAATGTAGGAAAGAGAATGAGTTCATTCAAGTCAGGGGAACTGTAAAGGGAATATAAAGGGATTTTGTTAATGTGCCACAAATTCTAAAGAAAAAGGAGCCAGTAAATATTTACACAGCCAAAAAACAAATCCTAAACTTCCTTTCATAAAGTGCTTATGTCAAATTATAGATTGATGTTCTTAAACACTATGTATCAATATTATAAAAATAGTAGACATAGTGTTTAGGTACAGCTATTATGTACATTTTGAAAAAAATTAAAATATACAATTGCAAAGCCAGAAGAAAAAAAACGGAATTTAACTAATGAAGCTAACTGAAAAAAACAAGCAACTTTAAGAAAACAATGAAATCAAAATAGGACTAGATCAACTCTAAATGCAGAAATCAAAAAAAATAAAAAGAATATTATTAAAATATTAGAATGGTTATGAATTTAAGCAAGTTATTGTTGAATGATATTCAATCCATAGAATATTAGAGTATAAAACTGAACAGTCATATGTGCTCTCTCTCTCTCTCTCTCCCTCACACACACACACACACACACACACACACACACACACACACACACACTCCTTTATTGTAGTATGTCTAAGTACTAACGGGCTGAAATTCAAATACTCAACATTTGAACCTAACCAATAGCACATACACATAATACACAAATACACAATTTCTTCAAATCTCTGGAGTCCTAGGGTCAGTACAAATTTATACCCATCCCCTAGCTTCTTCTAAATGTATAGTGTTGCACAAGGATCACTGATGTTCAGATTGTCCTACATGTCAGTCATTCACCAACAGAGAAAGACACACTTGTCTACAGCATACAGAGGTCTAGGACCAGAGGTCAGACGAATACATTTTTAAAAGATTTTTGATAACAAGTTAAGCAATAAAATGCTTTATTTTTATTTAACCTTTACTGATCTTGGGAATTCAAGCTAAACAAAATGTTCATCCGTGAACAGTCTAGGCAATCAAACTTTACAACATTAACAAAACATGTATAATTGTCAGTGTAAGTATTGAACAAATAAGAACAAGAAAGCCACATTTATTTGCAAAGGTTAAACAGCAAGGAGAAAGGAGTTCAAGAGAAGTAATGAGGTGAATCTGTACAAAGATATTTCCAAAACAGCTCATATGTGTGTGTTGTGTATAACAGTCTCTAAGAAGTCATAAAATCCTCATTGCTCAGTCATTTAAAAATCAGAGCATATAAAGGCAAACTTAAAATGCTTAATCATGCCTCGAACTTTTTCCCTAAACGATTAACGTGGATCTTTCAGTAATTCACTATTGGAGAATTCTTAGATAAAAAATTCAGTTTAGAATAAGCATCATAAAACTTAACAAAGACATCAATATCATTAGGAAAATATTGTCAAGAATGTTTGAATCCTTAAATGATTGACCATTTATTTATAGCTACAAAATATAAGATGTTGGGCTGGGGGTATTGCTCAGTGGTAGAGTACTTAGCATGTGCAAGCCTCTGGGTTTGATTCTCAGAACTACAAAAACATTTTACTGTATTATAGTTTGTTATTTGTGTATCCAAGTCATCCCATTTAGAATAAATGTTGAACATGGCTCAAATTTTTTAAACCATGTTCATTTAAAAGTTCCCTATTTAATTTTACATAATTTGACATGCTACTTTTCTTTGCTTAATTATTTGCCATAGAGCAGATGCTCATACTTAATCACTATGATATTCAAGTTGATCAGATTTATCAGTGTATTTTTTGAACAATAAATCACTTTACTCAAATTTCACTCATTTATTATACCATTGTATCATTTTATTAATTTTCTAAATCAATTTTTATTTTTAAAAAGCTTATCCTCTTCCCCCTAAGTGTCACACTGTTATGTTGTAGATTTTGATCTCTATGAAGCAAAACCAGAGCCACAGTCAGGAAGCAGATACAGAACACAAGCAAAAACATAGAGACACTCTTGGATCACATATGGGACTGGGGAAGATTGTATGTCAAAATGATAACTTCATGCAAAGAGAAACTTTTGTTAAATTATTAATTCCACTGCTATGTCATTTAAAAATATTAATAACACTATGTTATCTGGTAATATGATTTATAATCCATGATTACATTTATGATTCATTCAATTTTCTTTTATGCAAAAAGAAAGTCTTGCCTCCTGAAATAATATTTCTTCTTTCTGATATTTATTTCCACATTTCAATTGCTCAAAGTTTACTTAAAAGTTCAAAATATTTTTTCCAAGTCTTTGGATTGTCTTTATTCGAAGCAAATTGTATACAACTTCTAATACCCATTTATAATTTTTATTGTACTCACTCAATATTTTATTGTGTTCTATTAAATATTTATTTTAGCATCTACCATATGCCAGACACTGATCCTCGCTCCTGTACCTTCTAAATGCAGCAGTAAAATGCAGATTTTGATTCAATAGGTCTGAGGGAGGGCCCAAGACTCTTCACTGTTAATAAATTTCTAGGTGATGGTGAACCTATTTTGAGCATCAATGTCTAATCCATAATTTAGGAAACTAACTTGAAAAAGTACAGGAAGCCATGTCTCAACAATACGATCCTATAACAATTTGAGATGTGGCATTGTAGACTGCAAACAAGGAAGGATTATAGTAGTTTTGAAAGTGGACCAAAACCTTTGAAATCTAACATGGCCCAATATACAAAAAAGAATTAACCCTATCAGAACTCAACCATGAGTGCCAAAGTCAGAAATAAAAATATGAAACAAAAGCATGCTATTTGGCAAAGATAAACAGCTTTTTGCTATGTGAGATAATTTATTGCTGTTGTGGGGAGTTTTAGAAAACAAGATGACAAGCAAGGAGCTTGGTTAAAGACAATCACTCAATGAATAGCCACAGATCTCAAGACACTATATTCTCAAGTTAGAAGGTAATCTCTCTAGTCACTCTCAGTGACAACTGTATTGTATTCACATGCAGGTTGGAAAACATTTGCCATAAAATCAACTAAGAAAAGTTCTTAAGTTCCCAGAAGATTCAAGCACAGAAAAATAAAACAGACTTCTTTGTAGTAGATTTGGGAAAATGGGTACACAACACCCCATTCCTATCTCCCAAAACAGTCCCAGAGAACTTTTGAGAGGGAATTAAAAGAACTTAAACAAATAGGATAATTTATTTCAAAAAAATAAGTGCATCCACACATATTCATTTTCCGTGGGTTTGAACTTACTTTTAGTTAATTGGGGACATAACTGAATATTCATTTGGATCATTTCATTATGAATATAATTTAAGGAACTGGGGTTAAAGTTGTACGATTTTGGATTATTTTCTTCCTATATAAAATAACTTGACTTTCAATCATTAATTACAGAAAAGAAAATTAAGTTACATATTACCTTTGTTATGATGATAAAAACTGCAGTTCTCCACTAAGTCTAGTGAAGTACTTCTGTTTATTCTAGGCTACTTGCAGATTCATTACTATGTTCCTCTGCCAAAGCTTCCTCTCAGACCACCAACATTTAGCATTTAAATTTCATCTGTATTTTCATCTTTGTATATCATAGGAAACATGCCATTTGTCTTGGGAAAAATCAGACTTACTTAGTTGAAGCTAAGAATTTTAGTATCATCATTTCTTATAACATATGCAGCTAAACTGAAATGGGTCTGCTGTATTTCCTGATTGCCTCAATTTAAGGTAATTTGTGTTGAACTGTGACTCACAAGTTATTGAAAACTAATCAATATACTGCTCAATCTCAAACAAAAATTTAAAACAAAGCCATTTATGATAAATAACTGAAATGAAAAGACTAAGATTTCCACTGCATCATCTTATTTTAATTCGAATGATTCTTTGTGATTGAGTAGGTGGTAACGACTTGCAAATTAAGTTGTCAAAAAACTGTGCCATTATGACCCAATGACCAAGCTTTCATAGAACTTACAATGAACACTGTACAGTTAGAGGCCTCAGACTTCATTGCTTATGTCCAGGGTGAGAATGCATTTTTGCAGTCTACTCAAAGAACAACACTAATGAATATTGTCAAACTACCACTCAATAGTTAGAGAACAAGAGGTTAACTTCTCTGTGTCAACACTAATTGATTGGCTGAAGTGCTTGACCAGGGAATTACTTCTTTTCCTTTTCAGTATCTCCTCAGCAAAACAAATTCCTTCCTTTTAACACCAACTCCACTTAGTACCACAGTAATTCTCTATTAGAATGCAGCCCAATAGAAAAATTTAATTTACATCAAAACGGTGCACCTCTGGCATCAGTTAATTATCTTCCAACTTCACACAAAGGTTCATTCAGTCAAACGTGTAAGATGATTCACATAAGTCCAGAGTCTTCTTCGAAATAATAAACCAGATAATGCGGTCTAGAACAATGAACTATATGGTCACTCTGAAGCTTCTAGCAGATTCTACATCAGCTTACACATTTCCTTTGAAAATATCTTCAACCTAAGAATTGCCACAGCTTTCATTGACAGGCTTTTCTAATTTCACGAGTTACTGAAGATCAAATTTATCATCTTTATGTTTCATCTGGCAAGACTGAGCTACTATTCTTTCTGAACCTTGAATGTAAATGTTCACATATGAAAATAAGTGCCAATGAGGAAATGGAGAAGGGGAAGAGAAATCGTGTTTATTGAGTAGAATCTATTAAGTGCACAGTTTTACATGCTTTACCTACTTTAATTTTCACAAAAATACAATTATTACTCACACACACTTTTTCTAGCTGATCGTAAAGATATACAATTTTTAAATATTAATACCATGGTCAAGTCCAGCTCTGTTCCATTCAATTAAATAATTGCTTCTTTCAGAAACTCCTTTTTATTAATATCATCAAATTTTTGACCAATGTGGTTGTTGCTTTTGTAGTATATTTTCATTGTACAAAAGGATTTCATTGTGATATTTCCATACATGCATATAATGTACTTTGATCAAATTCACTCCCTCTATTACTTTTTGTTATCCCTTTTGCCCCCTTTAAAAACAATTTTAAGTATTCATTATTCTATTTTCACACATTCATATAAAGTACTTTGATCATATTCATTCCCCTTCACCCTCTCCTTTAACCCTCCCCTCTCTCACTGATTCCCACCTCCAAACAGTACCAATGAATTCTCCTAGGTACAACTTTCTGTGCTTCCTCATTGTCTATTCATACATGTTGGTCCCACACTACATTCTGTCCTTGAAGACAGACAAGGCTATGATCTTATCTTTGCATCCTAGTCCATCTAGTACAGTGTCCCACACAGAGCAGGTTTGCAGTAAATGTTGAATGATGGCCAAATGTCTTCAAAGCCAATGATACTTTAAGCTCCCCTCTTTTCTCTTGATCTCCCATCCTCAACCAATCAGAAGTAATCTCTCCCTTTCTGACATTGCCAAACAGTTTTTATTCTTTGAAGGCACTTACTGCTTCTGGTCTAGCACTATAGTTATTTTTGCATTTGTCATATACTCTTTCCTGTAGAATATACTCTTTGAAGCAGTATTGCTCATATTTACAGAGCAACCAACCACAATGGTTGAACAATGACAGCTATCATTTGTGCATTTACTGAACACCTTCTATGTTCTGGCTACTTTCTTAGGTACTAGGTAGGGGAAACTCAAAGTTGAATAGGACATGGCATTTTCTCTCAGGGAGATCATCATTTAGTCATAATAGTCTAGTTACCATAGAGTATGGTAAATACTATTACTGATGCATGAATAAAGTTCGATGGAAGCACATAGTAATGAATATGTTTGCTTTTACAGAAGAGGTCATATTTAAATGAAACTTGTCTGTAGTAATGTGGTCGGTAATACAACTTAGGTATCTTCCTATAACAGAGAGCTTTTAAAAATAGTTCAAAACGCAGTAGAATTCACTTTGTCAAACACAACTTCCTTCCCATCAATAAAATTGCCACAGTTGTTTCCCACGGCTATGAAGCAAATCTTGGGGGAGTATTAGATGTGTGGATTGATGACTGCATAGCATTAGGTTCAAATGCCACTCCAACTCCTAATTCTACCTTAAAAAATTAGTTAAACTCACTGAGTTTTAATGTTCCAGTGAGTATAAAGATAACAGCAATCTGAGATATTATACCCTTAAATAGTATATATGCTTAGAGCCTTGTAGATACCCTATTAGTTCTTCTAATAAAGTTAGAAGCAAGGGGCATTACTCTCTGGACAGTAACTTCTACATTCAATAATGAATACTCCACTTTTCCAACTTAATTTTCCGTTAGTTTTCTTCTCCTATATTAAAGATATTTGTGTCCCCTTTGTCTATAAAACTCTCTAAACCAGGAGATATTTGATGCATTCTAACAGCTCAATTTATACATTCATTCTTTCAGTAAGTCCATAAACTACTTATAATTTATAGGACTTAGTGTCTACTAACATAATGTATGCATGACAAAATGCTAGCTGCTGTGGATAATACAAGATATAAATATCAGTATCTCTACTTATAATTAAGTCATACAAATGTGACATGGTAAACAAACAACTGATTATAATTCAAAGGAGTAAGTCAATGTGGGCTAGGATATACCAAAGAGGAAGAGAATGATAATATTGCAAGTCACTAATGGAAGGCCTCTTGAAGGAGTAAACATGTAACTTGGATTTTTTTTGTGTGTGTGGTACTGGGGCTTGAACTCGGGGCCTTCACTTCGTGCCTCTCCACCAGCCCTGTTTTTTTGTGTAAAGGGTTTTTCAAGACAGGGTCTTGCAAACTATTTGCCTGTGCTGGGTTCAAACCATGATCCTCCTGATCTCTGCCTTCTGAATAGCTAGGATTACAGACACGAGCCACTGGCACCTGGCTTAACTTGGATCATAATGTTGGAGTTAGGTTTGAATAAGTGAAGTAGATGGGTTGATTTTCAGAAGTTTTCCCTATAGAATGAATGATATGTTGTAATGAAGAGCAGGATCTTATCGATCAGATGGAACTGGGTTAGAATCTTGGCTCTATCACTTTTTGTCTGTGTGTTATTAGGCAAGTTTTTAATGTCTTTGAACCTCAGTATTCTCAGATATAAAATCGGGTTACGAATGATGCCTGCCTCACAGAGTTGCTGTAGGATTAAATGTGATAATGTGTGAAAAGCACTTTCCACATGCTTGATACATGATAAATGTTTCATAAATAGTAGCTGTTATTATGAGCAAATACACAGGTATAAAATTCCAAAAAAAGCATACCTAAATTGGAGTAAGTCAGCTCTTTTCAAAATTGTTGATTCAAATGTAAGTAAGTACAGATGAAAAATTTGGAAAGATTGACAAGGCTAGTTTGTGGAAATTGTGAATGTCTGGCTAAAGGATTTAAATTCTAATAAAAATTTACTTAAAATGTTTTATCTCTAGTTAAAACCCATTAATTTTTCCTCAAGCCTCAGTAGTAAAAGAGGTATAATTTGAAGAAAAGGGAAGAAAATAATTTCAAATATACAGTAATATTGCTGTGCATTACCACAGATTATTCTGGTGCTTATTTACAAGTTTTAGAAAGTTAATCAGTTGACACATTTTAAACATTTCCTCTTTGTCCTACTCTACAAAATGTTTGTAAACCTTGTCCATTTTACCTGCTTCTGTTAGACAGAGGGATTTCTTGATCTTGTTAATATGGTACTGTAAACTGAAGATAATTCCTTTTCAAGCACTTAAAGCATCAACAACACTCATTTGATTCTTTAAGCACTATTAAATTAAACCTTTAACACCACTATAAAGTGTTAGTAGCACATGTAATTATAAGTCTTTGGTAAAGTTTATCAGTGGGACACTATCTTAAAATGGCCAACTACCCAGGTAATGGCTCCACTATTACATCTAATCAAGGCAGGGAATTGCTAAGGTGATGTACAGCTAAATTATGTCCCTATCTACACTGCTGACACTGGGGGGAGAGAATGCTAGAGAGCCTCGGTGGCATTCAGTACTTGTTATACCAATTAGCCATGTGGTAGTATGGAATCTAAGAGTAGTGTGGAATCTTTTAGATCTAACCTGTTAAATTTTGATCATTAAAATACCAAGTTTTATTTTTAAAAGTCTCTGTATTTTATGATAATATTCACAAAGGAAATAAATAAACTTCTGCAGAATAGTAATTTTACTTTTAAGTTCCTTTTCTGAGAGTTGATTTAAAGCCTCGCTTATTTCTCCCTCTACAAGATGAGGATGTTTTACTTACAATGAAATCACAAATAGCTCTAATGCAGAAGTAGTATCAGCCAGTAATATATTAGGCATGATGAGTAGTATGTTTGATTTACTAAGCCTACTGACATTTGGTATTTAATTTAATTTCTAGTCATCTCTGAAAATGTGAATTGTAGATTCATTACATCATGTCTGATCAATCTGAAATGGATGACTACCAAAATATGTTCTGGTGATATATATGTACATATATATGTTAGCTGTGTTATGGTTGTGTGTCGTATTTATATTAATTAACTTGCATCAGGTAATGCACTATGGACCAGCAAGGTTTAATACAAAGAAACTCTTTTTTAGCTTATCCTTCTGCTACCAATGATTTACCTCAATTGCTTTACTATTGAAGTGGTTACATGTTGAATGATTTTTTTTTTACTAAATGAAAAAATTTTCAATTCTTGGAACTCTTACCTCTTTTCTGCACTGATATGCATCTAAATATGCATTGGCATAAATATAGTCAATATAAACTAAAAGACAACCTAATATGGAGTATGATTTATGCTAGCAGACAAAATCTTCAGATGATTTTTCAATAGGAATTTGCTAGAGAGGGATCAGATGATTAGGAAGTGAGTGTGAGGGGGTGCACACATACCTTGCCAAGAGAGGAGTTAAAACCAATAATATAAATAATAGAGAGTGAGAGGAAAGATGGCAAGATATGGAAAAAAAAGATGAGCATAAGTGTACCAGCCTATGTATACAAGCACACACATCATTAATTTCTCCTCTCTTGTTTTATTAAGACATGAAATGAGATCTTAACATTTCATCATGACTCAGAAATTAAAGAAGACAACTCAAGGCAAACCAGAGATGGTAGAGTGGCAAGTGGCATATGGAGAGACTGGAGATGGTATCTAAATCTGAGTTCTAAGATGAAGGAAATATGAAGGAGATCAGAAAAAAATAACTCACAAAGATGTGCTGCATCCATAGTCACTGAAAATTAAATGCTGCATGACAATGAGTTATGGAGTTATGAGCAGAAGGTTTGGATTCAGAAGAGTATGAATAGGAATCCAAGCTTTATTCCTTATTGGTTCTATGACTTTGGTAAAGTCAGATTCCTCATAAGAAAAATAGGGATACCTATTTTACACAGCACCTCATCCAGAGTGAGTGATCAATAAATAGTAGCCATCGCTATTGTGAGTAAAATTGAAGGACATGCACAAGTAAATATTTTATCCAGGAGATATGTCCAAGTAAGTAACAACACTCTGTGGTTAAGTATGCTTTCAAGTATTTCTGAATATGTTGGAATAAGAGAAGGCATAAAGTCTTCCACAATCTAATTGCCTCAGAAACTCATGCCAAATTAATTGACATAGTTTCTAAATACAGAGACCTTATAACAAAATTAACAATAATGTGAATCCGCACAAAACTTTATTTGACTCCATCCAGAAACTTCACATTATATCTCTCTCTAATATTTTTTTTTAATTATGACTAACACAGAAAACAATACTTAACATCTTAGAAACTACATTTAGCAGGTTAGAAAGTAAGAATGATATAAATACAAATTAAAATATATACCCACTCCCCATACAACATTGGATTGTTTCTCCTGTGAAGCCAATACGTGCATCCAAATATGTATGTCCATTTTTTAAAATAAAACAAAACAACAAAAACCTCTTATTGTTATGAAAACACAGTGCAAGTATCACAAAATTAACAGGGAATTTATTATCACAAGCAACAAGTAAAGAACTCCTGTTGCACAAAATAAAACAAAAAAAACTCACCAATAACAAAACTCTAAACATTTTCCTTAACTTTAGAAACAAATAAGAATACTATTTTAAAATATTGCCTTGGAACTTATTAGCAAAGAATTACCATATGAAACAAGATCAGAGAGATTGGTAAGAAAGAGAAGAAAATATCAATTCACATACAAATTAATCATATACCAATAAAATTCAAATAGATTATATTCTTTAAAGTATTCAAAATACAACTCAAAAAGTGGACAAATATAAATATCAAAAAGTCAATGGCATTCTTGTCCACCAGCACTATCCAATGCTATCCAAAAAATGTAATGAATCATCAGACTTCATTATGTTAAATCAACTTAAGTTTGGCCTGAGCAATACTCTGTCCCTTGGGTCCCTATACAGCAGAGCTGCACCCTAACTTAGTATACATACAAGCAAAAGTTTAAGAATATTTTTTGCTTACAAATAGCTGAGTCACTACTAATCATAACAGCCATGCTTTAGCCAGTCATAGGTTGCTAATCAGACCATTGTCCAAATAAGGCAAGTGCCAACTATAGTCAGTCAAGCTGCAGTAGACTTTTGATATCTGTGGATATATGGCTCCAAGGAGACTTCCATTGCAAAAAACAAAACAAAACAAAAAAACCCTTAAATGCTCAGGATACATAGAGTTCAGTACTGTACTGCATATGCTTGATTCAGTTTTTCCACGATGTTGCTCAACTTCTGTTAATGAAATGCCTCCTTTCAACAAATCTAAAATTTTTACTTTATCATTTAAATTAAACTATTTTTACCTCATTTTGAGGGCACCATTTGCTTTGGAGAGGTATATTTTCACAAAATTAAGGCCAAGAACCACCCGGCAGATCACACAATGATTTAAACACAACTGACAATAAGGATAACATGGGACTCACTGAGAGCTTCTTTGTATCAACTGCGCTGCGTTATGCATGCATGTGAATTTAAAACTTTTTAGTTTTGAAATTCATTTTGATTTTTTTTCTTTTTTTTAATTCATTTATTCACATGTGCATACATTGTTTGGGTCATTTCTCCCTTCTGCCCTGGCCCCCATACTCTCCCCCCTCCCCCCTCGCTTCCAGGCATAACCTGTTCTGCACTTGAAGAGTAGAGCTAAGCAATAATAAGAAAGACATAGCATTTTTGCTAGTTGAGATAAGGACAGCTATACAGAGAGATTCCTAGCATTGCTTTCATGTACTAATGTGTTACAACCCAGGTTGATTCATCTCTAACTGATCCTTACACTGGTTCCTGATCCCCTTCTCGTGTTGACTTCTGTCGCTTTAAAGTTTGTGTATTAATTCCACTGGAGTGGGGACATCAAATGCTTTCATGTTTTGGGTTTTCTATCTAACCCCGTACCTCCCATATATGTTCTCCCCTTGTCATGTAACCCAAGGCCTACAACATTGCTGTATTTGCTCTAGCTCTAAAGACCACATATGATTTTTTAATTAATCTTTTTGACATGCTTGCTCAAAACTGTGTGTAATAAATTCATAATAAGGCAGGCATACTGAATTTTGGTATTTCACTTCAATTTTGCATCTCTAAGAGCTGCTGGAATGGCTCAAGTAGTAAGAAAGCCTGACTAACAAGCATGTGGCCCTGAAATCAAACCCCAATGCCACCAGAACAAACAAATAAAATACCCAACACCAATTTGGCCTCTTAAGTATTCCCTGCCCAGGTTGTAGAGCAGAGCTTCTGAACCTCTTCTGTTTCTGAGTACTACCTGACCCATAAATTGCTCTTTGCTGAAATAAAGTATGTTAAATTCAATTTGTCCAAAGTTTTCTTTTGACAATTAATAATGATAAGCTCTTAGGAAACTTTATAAATTCATAAATTGACAGTCTTGGGTGATCAGATAAAGTAAAAATGTCTATATTCCAAAACGTTTAATACATTTAATATAATTGCTACAAAATCAAACCAGGGATCAAATCCAAGGAGAGAGGTCTTAGTGAAAAGATTTTAGATTTTAGATAAAAAACAAATGATAAAAATTTAAAGATATCCTGAAAATGGAGAAGCCATGTGCCTGATGTGGGGACATGAATTTATAGCACTGTTGTATTTTAAAACATCTAATTTACATCTTTTTTGTAAAATATCAAGAAGTACAATTTCTTATAGGGACAAAACAGTGATACAAATCAGCAGAACAGAACTGAAAGCCCAAAAACAAATATATCATATAAAAAAGCAGTATATGGTAAAGTAAGCTTTTAAAAAAGGGATACTTAACAGTAGCTTAAGATATGGTGTGAGATAACCAAATAGTAAATTAGAAAAACATATAACTTATACTTGTCCTAATACCACATAACAAAATACATTTAAATGGATTAAATATTTAAAACATAGAAAAGTAAAAATATAGAAAAATTGGTATAGCACAAAATACTTATTACTGTCAAAAACTGAGTTATCTGGGACTTTAAATTTTTTTGTTAATTGTTTATACATTTATTCATATGTGTATACACTGTTTGGGCCATCTCCCCCTCTGCGCCCAACTCCTCCCTTCCCCTCCTCAACCAGTCCCCTTGATCCCAGGCAGAACTTGTTCTGCCCTCCTCTCCAATTTTGTTGAAGAAAAAAACATAAGAGATAATAAGAAAGACATTGCATTTTTGCTAGTTTGAGATAAAGATAGCTATCTAGAGAGATTGCTAGCATTGCTTCCATGCACATGTGTATTACAACCCAAGCTGGTTCATTTCTACCAGACCTCTTCACTACTTCCCAGTCACCTTCCCATAGTGGCCTCTGCCAGTTTCAGATTACTTTATTTGCTCCTCTACATTGGGCACATCAAACACTTTCAAGTTTTAAGTTTCCTTCCCTTTCCCTATTCCTTCTGTATGCATTCTCCCCTTAGTGTGTGACCCATGTCCAATAATATTACTGCATTTGTTTTAGGTCTATAATCTGCATATGAGTGAGATCATGTGATTTTTGACCTTCTGAGCCTGGCTAAGATGATGTTCTCCAGTTCCATCCATTTACTTGAAAATGACAAAATTTTCTTTTTCTTTGTGGCTGAGTAAAATTTCATTCTGTATAAATACCACATTTTCTTAATCCATTCCTCAGTAGTGAGGCATCTTGGCTGTATCCATAACTTGGCTATTGTGAATAGTGCTGCAATAAACATGGGTGTGCAGGTGCCTCTGTAATAACCTGAGTCACATTCCTTTGGATATATCCCTAGGAGTGGTATTGCTGGATCATATGGCAGATCTATGTTTAGTTTTTTAAGAAGCCTCCATATTGTTTTCCAAAGTGGTTGTACTAGCTTACATTCCCACCAGCAGTGTATAAGGGTTCCTTTTTCCCAGCAGCTTCACCAACATTTGTTCGTGGTGATGTTTTTGATGGTAGACATTCTAACAAGGGTGAAGTGGAATCTTAGTGTGGTTTTGATTTCCATTTCCATTATGGCCAGGGATAGTAAGCATTTTTTCTTGTGTTTTTTGGCATTTTGAACTTCTACCTTTGAAAAAGTTTTGTATAGTTCAGTTGCCACTTCTTTATTGGTTCATTGATTTTAGGGGAGTTTACTTTTTTGAGTTCCCTGTATATTCTGGTTATCAGTCCTTTGATGTATAGCTAGTAAATATTTTCTCCCACTCTGTGGGCAGACCCTTCAGTTTAGAGACCACTTCTTTTTTTGTGCAGAAACTTGTTAATTTCATGTAGTCCCATTTGTTCATCCTTTCTCTTAGTTGCTGGGCTGCTGGAGTTCTATTGAGGAATTCTTTGCATGTACCTGTTGCTTCTAGAGTATTCCTTGCTCTTTCCTATACTCACTTCAGTTACAAGTCTGATACTAAGATCTTTAATCCACTTTGAGTTGATACTAGTACCAGGTGATAGGAATGGATCTAGTTTCAGTTTCTCCAAGCAAATAACCACTTTTCCCAGCAACATTTGTTGAAGAGGCTGTCTATTCTCCATCGTATGTTTTTGGCGTCTTTATCAAAAATAAGCTGGGAATAGCTGTGTGGATTCATATCTAGATCCTATATTCTATTCCACTGGTCTTCATATATATTTTTTGTGTCAGTATCATGCTGTTTTTATTGCTATGGCTCTGAAATATAGTTTGAAATCAGGTATTGTAATACCTCCAGCTTTGCTCTTTTTGCTGAGTATTGCCTTTGCTATTCATGTCTCATTGTGATTTTGATGGGAATTGCATTGAACACGTAGATTGCTTTTGGTAGTACAGCCATTTTTACTATGTTGATTCTGCCAATCAATGAGCACAGGAGATCATTCCACCTTCTGTAATTTTCCTGTTCTCTTTCTTCAGAGGTTTGTAGTTCTCCTTGTAGAGGTCATTCACATCCTTTGTTAAATTTACTCCTAGGTATTTGATTTTTTTTTTTGCAGCTATTGTAAATGGAATTGTTTTCTTATATTCTTTCTCAATTTGTTCATGGTTGCTGTCTAGAAAGGCTACTGATTTTTGTAAGTTGAATTTGTATCCTGCTACATTGCTGAAGTTGTTTATAGTGTCTAAGAGTTTTGGGGTAAGTTTTTTGGGTCTTTGAGGTATAAGATCATGTCATGTGCAAATAGGGATACTTTAACAATTTCTTTACCTTTTTGTATTCTTTTTATTTCTTCTTCCTGCCTTATTGCTATGGCTAGGAATTCCAGGACTATGTTGAATAGGAGTAGGGAGAGTGGGCACTCTTGTCTTATTCCTGATTTTAGGAGAAATGGTTTCAGTTTTTCCCCATTAAGTATGATGTTGGCTATAGGTTTGTCATATATAGTCTTTATAATGTTGAGGTACATTCCTTCTATTGGTAGTTTTCTTAAAGCTTTTATCATGAAGTGGTGTTGAATCTTATCAAAAGCTTTTTCTGCATCTATTGAGATGATCAAGTGATTTTCGTCTTTGCTTCTATTGATGTGCTGTATTGCATTTATTGATTTGGATATGTAGAATCACCCCTGCATTCCTGGGATGAAGCCGACTTGGTCATAGTGAATGACCTTTCTGATATGTTGTTGGATTTGGTTTGCTATTATTTTATTGAGGATTTTTGCATCAATGTTCATTAAGGAGATTGGCCTATATTTCTCCTTTTTGTATGTGTCTCTTCTGGTTTGGGGATGAGTGTAATAGTGGCTTCATAGAATGAGTTAGGTAGTGTTCCTTTCCTTTCTACTTTGTAGAAAAGTTTAAGGTGAGTTGGTATTAGTTTTTCTTTAGAGGTTTGATAGAATTCAGCAGAGAATCAGTCAGGCCTGGACTTTTCTTTTTTAGGAGACTATTGCTGCTTCAATTTTGTTTTGTGTTATAGCTCTGTATAGGTGGTTAATATCATCTTGGTTCAGTTTTGGATGGTCTTCAGTACCTAGAAATCTGTCCATTTCTTCAAGATTTTCAACTTTATTGGAGTATAGTTTCTCAAAGTAGTCTCTGATGATTCTCTGGATTTCCTTGGTGTTTGTTGTTATTTCCCCTTTTGAGTTTCTGATTTTACTGATTTGGGTCTTTTCCCTCCTCATTTTAATCAGATTTGACAGGGGTTTGTCAATCTTGTTTATTTTTTCAAAGAACCAGCTTTTTGTTTTGTTGATTCTTTGTATGTTTTTTCTGGTCTCTATTTTATTAATCTCAGCCCTTATTTTTATTATGTCTCTCCTTCTGCTTAATTTGTGTTTTGCTTGTTCATCTTTTTGATGTAGCATTAGGTCATTGATTTGAGATCTTTCTGTCCTTTTACTATATGCACCCATGGCTATAAACTTTCCTCCTAGGACTGCCTTTGCTGTGTCCCATACGTTGTGGTATATACTGTTTTCATTTTCCTTAAATTCCAGGAAACTTAATTTCCTCTTTTATTACATCGATGACCCACTGATCATTGAGCAATGTGTTATTCAGCTTCTAATTGTTTGCATGTTTTTTTCTCTTGTTTTTCTTGTTGAGTTCTACTTTTAATTCACTGTGTTCAGATAGAATGCACAGGATTATTTCTCTTTTCTTTTATTTGCAGAGGCTTGCTTTGTGCCCTAATATATAATCAGTTTTGGAGAAAGTTCTGTGGGATGCTGAGAAGAATGTGTATTGTGCCATTGCTAGATGAAATATTCTGTAGACATCAGTTAGGTCCATTTGGCTTATGGTGTCATTTAGTTTTAGAATTTCTTTATTGATTTTTTGCTTGGATGACCTATCTATTGGTGATAAGGGGTTATTAAAGTCTCCCAGTGCCACTGTGTTGGAGTCTATATGTGCTTTTAAGTCCTTTAGAGTATGTTTGATGAAATTGGGCGCACTGTCATTGGGTGCTTATAGGTTGATAATTGTTATTTCCTTCTGGTGTATTTCCCCTTTTGTTATTATGAACTGTCTTTCTTTATCTCATTTGATCAATGTAAGTTTGATATCTACTTTGTCAGGAATAAGTATTTCTACTCTTGCCTGTTTTGGGGGCCATTGGCTTGGTAAATCTTCTTCCAACCTTTCACCTTAAGCCAGAGTTTGTTTCTGTCAATGAAATGTAAACAACAGATTGTTGGATCTTCCTTTTTAATCCAGTTTTCCAAACAGTGTCTTTTGATGGGGAAGTTGTCTGTTGACATTCAGTGTTAATATTGACAGTCATGTGGTGATTTCTGCCATTTAGTTGTTTTTGTTGTTTAAGGGTTTGATTGTGTGCAACTGAATCAATGTTACTCTCTACTTTCTTGCCTTTTCTTCTCCTGTGGTTTGATAAGTCCTGTCCTCTTGTAGTTTTGTTTACTTTCATATTCTGTGTGCAGAATTATTTGGAGAATCTTTTGCAGTGGTGGCTTGGTGGTCATATATCATTTTAGTTCTGCTTACCATGGAAGATTTTTATTTTTCCATCTATTTTGAATGATAGTTTTGCTGGGTGGGGTAGCCTAGGGCTGAAGTTATTTTCATTCAGTGCCCCAAATACCTCACTCCATGCCCTTCCTGCTTTTAAGTTTTCCATTGAGAAATATGCTGTGATTTTGATGGGTTTACCTTTATATGTTATTTTTTTCTCTCTTACATACTTCAATATTTTTCTCTATACTCTGTGTTTGTTTTAATGATAATATGCCATGGAGAGGTTCTGTTTTGGTTAAGTCTGTTTGGTGTCCTGGAGGCTTCCTGTACCTGAATGGTCATAACTTTCTTGAGATTTGGGAAATTTTCTGTTATTATTTTGTTGACTATATTATGAATCCCTTTTGTTTGGACCTCTTCTTCTTCAATACCCATGATTCTCAGGTTTGGTGTTTTGATGGAGTCCTTGAGTTATTGCTTATTTCTTTCACAACTCTTGAGTTGCTTGACTAACATTTCTTCAGTTTTTTCTTAATTTCTATTTTACCTTTGAGTTCTGAGATTCTGTCTTCCACTTGTTCTAGTGGCCTTCCACTGTGTTTTGTGTTTCTGTTTGATTCTTTTCTCTGAGGTTTTCCATATGTTTGTTCACCTCCTCTTTAATATTTTTTATTTTAATATTTAATTCATTTATCTTTCTTTTTATTGTGTACTCTGTTTCATTTTAGTGTTTGTTTAGGTTGCCTTTGAGTTCATTTATTTGTTTCTGTGCCTCCTCATGTTCTTTATTTTTTTATCTTGAAATTTGCATGCATCTTATACATTTTGGGTAACCATGTCAAGTATATTCTCCATGAACTTGTCAGTGATTTCTTGTAAGATTTCTTCTTTGAGGGTGTTTTTGTGGGCATCACTGGGTTTCTTAGGGTCATTTATCATTGTTTTGTTGGGATTAGGTACTGGGTATCCATTTTCATTTCCCTGTGAATCCTGTATTGAATTATTTTTTTTGAAGAGAGTGGTTTCCATCCCTTCTTCTTCTTCCCATTGCACCACTTGGTGCTGTGCAACTATATTCTTGATAGGCCAGTTGGTGGTTTTAGTTGCCTGTTTTCTTTCCCTTGATTTAATTTTCATGTTGTGATTCTCTTGTTTGTTAGCTAAGTTGGTGTTCTATTTCTGTCCCTGGTCTGGGTGTAAGTTAGCAATAACTAATTAACATGTTCAATGCCCTACCAGTTCTTTATATATTATACAGAAGACCCCATGGTGGTATTATCTATAACCAGTGGGAGTTGGGGGGTTAGTGTTTGTTAGGCTAGGTATAGAAATTTGGAAAATTGGTTAGGGTGGCACTAAAAGGGAAGTTGGGAAGTGGGGTGGGTGAGTGGGGGAAGCAATATGGGGGCTGCTGGTTTTTGTGACCCTTGTGTGTGTTTGGGTGTATTTCTGTTGTTGTAGTGTAGGCTGCTTGTGTCAGGGATTGCAGGAGGTTGGGGTTCTGTGAAGTTGGTACAATAGGTTGGTCAGCAGGTGATGAGTGTGTAGGAGGGACAGTTAATAGGTTGGGGAAGGATGTGAGGGGGAGGTGGATGAGAAGGGACAGAAAGAATAACTGGGAAGGAGAACAATGGATTGTAGCACAGGAGAAGGAGGGAGCATGAAGGGGGTGAGAATAGGGATGTAAAGATAGTGATGGTGATGTTGATAGTACAAAAAGAAAAAAAAGAAAATAGGAATAAAAATAAAAATAAAAAACCCACAGTAATATAACAAACAAACAAAGAAAAAAATAGGAAAAATGCCCACAATAATAAAAACACCAAGTTCAGAAACAATAGAATTTCAGTCTTAGTTTAAGTTCTGGGTTAATTCCTCCTGTATCCAGTCCTGGTAATGGTATATAAGCTATATAAGCAGGTGACTGGCTTGTGAGAGTGTTTTGTTCTTCTGTCCACCAGTTTAATTAAAATTGTGAGGTGAAGTATGCTTGCCAGATCCTGCAGGGTGGTTTCCCCAGCTGAAAGCTTTGTTATCCTTCAGCTGCAGTTGTTTGGTCAGCTCCTCTTCAAGCAAGGTGAGGCAGTTCAATTTTAATGTTGTCCTCTGGTTCAGGAGATCATCTCTGTACCTGCCCTGCTTTGGGAGGTGGCTTGTTGCCAGCCTGCTCTCAGCCTTTGCTGCCTTTCCCTTATTTGTTTACTGAGAGTTCACCACTGAGAATTTAGTTCCTTGACCCACCCCCTTTCTCCATGGCAGGTTCAGCCTTCCACCCACCCCCTCCACTGTACATGTTTGATTACAGTTCACTGTTTGTTTTCAGTTTTGCAGGGCAGTTTGCTTTTGGATGCTGCCCTCTGGCTCAGGAGATCAGCTCTTGGATGTACTACCTGCACCTGCTTTGGGTGGTAGCTTGTCGCCCATCTGATCTCAGCCTTTGCTGCCTTTCCTGTATTTACTTACCAAGAGTTTGGCACTGAGAGTTTAATTTCTTGACCCACCCCCTTTCTCCATGGCAGATTCAGCTTTCCACCCACCCCTTCCAATGTCTGTGTATGATTACAGTTCGCTGTTTGTTTTCTGTTTTGTTGAGGGGAATGATCAGTCTGCCCAGGGTCTGAGCTGCTTTATGTTCCCCGGAGGGATGGGGAGTCCTGCATGGTGCATGGTGCTCATCTGTTTGTTCACCACAGGCAGGTTTGGAGCCAGTGGTGGTGGTAGGGAGAAATGGCACCAACTTTTCTGAGTTCAGCATGGCATGGGGAGGCTTTCCATGGGCTAAGGGTTCACGATGTCACAGAGTTTGATTCTCATTGATGTTCTGTTTCTGCTTGATGTAGGAAGGAGAAGAGAAATTGCCATGGGGGAGCAGGGTTTCCTCAGGGCTGGACACGCCTTGCTGGCTGTGCCACAGGTTGAACCTGTTAGGTTCAATTAAGGGCTGATTTGAGAGTCAATCTTTCTATTTTTTTCTACATCTAATGTGATAGCAGTTATTATTTTTGCTAGAAGCAGTCAGAATTACCCAAGTGTGGCTCCAATGTTTCAGAGAGATTTTTGGAGTCACGGAACTTACGCTTTCTCCTTCCATACCCTAGTCACCATGTTGGATCTCCAAGTTATCTGTTTTGAAGCACTAAGATATATCAATATGTAAGTGTTGAAAATGCAAAACTTCAAATCCAAAAAAGTCTATATTAATAGAAAATGAAAACTAAAATTGAAAGTGCTGCAGAGTAGAGAAATATTTATTTCAAATATATGTTTCATGCAGCATTTAATGAATAATTCAAAGTTATAAAAGAAACTTTCAGTTTTTAATATTTAAAAAGGGTAATGAATATATGCTGGCAGTTAAAATGAAGAGAATATAAGAAGTAACAGGTATATGCAAACCTTAAATTGATAAATGCTGCTATCACTAACAATGTTCAATTACTATTGATTCTGAATCAAACGTTTTTTTTTCTGAAATTCTGCCCTTAACCTCAGTTCCATCCCAACTACTTTTGCTCTGCAGTAGTCCCTTACTTAGATTGCCTAACTCTAGCCTTATTCTGGTACTTCCCAGAAGCTTGCCACACACCAGGGTCATCTTTCTAAGATGTACATCTGACCATATCACTACCCTTTCCCTATCTTCACCCTCAGTCTAAAAGCTTTAATTTATTCTGTTATGAGTTTCAGAATCAATTTCAATACTCTTAATATTTTATGTAATAGGATCCAGGAACGGAGCCTTGATTATGTCTCCAAACTAATACCTGACATTGTTTACATGGTATTTTGTTTTATTTCTTTTTAAATGAAACCATATATTATGTTAATCAATACATAGCCACTTGTATTTCTAAAGTGAAATAGTCCTACAGGTCCTCCATTCTCCAATCCCTGCTACTTCACCCCTATTCCCACTCTATGTGAATTGACTGGCCCTCAAGGCATTTTCCCAGAACCTGAACAGTGTGACTCAATGTGTTTATAGTCACAAGTTGCACTGTAAAAAATGACACAGGCACCCAATTGTTCTTTTGTTTTATTTTTATTATTGTTTTGTTAGGTGGGTGTACACTGTAGCATTTACAAAGGTTCTTAAAATGTATCAAATATATCATACTGGAATTCACCCCTTCCACTGTTCTTTTTCATCCTTTCTCTCCCCATTCTTGGAACAGTTTCAACAAGTATCACTTTTGCATTTCCATACATGTGCAAATATTATTTGCACCATATTCATCCTCCTACCCCTTTCCCCACCACCTCCCCCCTCCCACTAGTGTTAACTCTCCCCCACCCTTCCAGGGGCAGAACCTGTTCCACACTCCTGTACTCTGATCTTGTAGAATAAAAAACATAAAAGATAATAAGAGAAGCATGGTGTTTTTGCTAGTTTGAGATAAAGATATTTATACAGGATGATTCCTTGTGCTGTTTCCATGCATATATGTATTACACTCCAATTGCTTCATTTCTACCAGTCATCTTCACACTCCTTAGTCCTCTTTCCATAGCGGCCTCAACAAGATTGAGATTACAATATTCATTCCTATATAGTGAGCACATCAACCACATTCAAGTTTTTGGTTTCCTTCCCTTGCCCTATGTTAGAAATATCTTTAAGATATTGGGGTTTCAAGAGAGAGATGACACTACTCAGAGGTCAATTGGAAAGGCAAAATTTACTTCTGTAGAAAGGTACACAACAGGAAGTCTGGGAATCATGCACACCAGACAGGAAGTATGCAGGGGTTTTATCTGATACCATGCTGTCCCTCCTCTGCCCCAAGATTGGGCAGGTTTTGGACTCAAAGTCTAGGTTCAGTTGGCTATGTAGAAATGGGCCAGGTTTAGAGGGATCTTTGGGAACAAAGAAGTTTAAAAGTTTAGGGAAGCAATAACTGTTTTTGGTTATCAGCTCTAAAAGCAGGGCATCTACTGGAACTCTTGACCCAGCCCAGCTGAAGATAATAATACTTTGTTCTTAATAGAAACTTTTATCATATTAAGCAGAGATCAAGAAGTGAGCCTAAGGGACACAAGTTACTGAGACTAACATTTGTAACAGCGGTGGTTACTGATTAAATCCTTTGACAGAAAAGACCAAACCTAAGTTGATTCTCATGCTTATCCTTCCCTTAGTGTGACCCATGTCCAATAATATTGTTGCATTTATTTCAGGTCTATAATTCACATATGAGGGAGAACATGTGGCTTTTGGACTTCTGAGCCTGACAAACTTCACTTAAGATAATGCTGTCCAGTTCCATCCATTTACGTGCAAATGACATAATTTTATTCTTCTTTGTGGCTGAGTAAAACTCCACTGTGTATAAATGCCACATTTTCTTAATCCATTCATCAGACATGGGGCATCTCGGCTGTTTCAATACTTTGGCTATTGTGAACACTGCTGCAATAAACGTGGGTGTACAGGTAGGTGCCTTTGTACTAACCTGACTCACATTCCTTTGGGTACATCCCTAGAAGTACTGTTGCTGGATAGTATGGCAGACCTAGTTTTAGTGTCTTAAGGAGCCTCAATATTATTTTCCATAGTGGTTGTACTAGCTTACATTACTACCAGCAGTATATGAGGGTTACTTTTCCCCCACATCCTCACCAACATTTGTTGTTGTTGGTGCTCTTGATGGTGACTATTCTAACAGGAGTAAGGTAGAATTTTAGTGTGGTTTTCATTTGCATTTCATTTATGGCCAGGGATGGTGAGCATTTTTTCAAATAATTTTTAGCCATTTGGACTTCTTCCTTTGAAAAAGTTCTGTTCAGTTCAGTTGACCATTTCTTTTGGGGTTATTGATTTTTTGGGAGTTTAGTTTTTTGAGCGCCCTGTATATTCTGGTTATCAATCCCTTGTCTGATGTATAGCAAGCAAAGATTTTATTACATTCTTTGGGTGGCCCCTTCAATTTGGAGACCATTTCTTTTGTTGTGCAGAAGATTTTTAATTTCATGTAGTCCCATTTGTCCATCCTTTCTCTTAGTTGCTGAGCCACTTGAGTTCTACTGAAGAAGTCCTTGCCTATACCTATTGGTTCTAGTGTATTCCCTGCTCTTTCCTGTACTAGCTTCTAGCTTTCAGATCTGACATTAAGGTCCTTAAAACACTTTCAGTTGATACTTGTACAGGGTGACAAGCATGGATCTAGTTTCCATTTTCTGCAGGCTGATATCCAGCTTTCCTAGCAACATTTGTTGAAGAGGCTGTTTTTCCTCCATCATATGTTTTTGGAAAGTTTGCCAAAAATGAAGTGGATGTAGTTGTGTGGATTCATATCCAGGTCCTCTATTCTGTTCTACTGGTCTTCATATCTGTTTTTATGCCAGTACCATGCTGTTTTTATTGCTCTATAGTTAGTTTGAAGTCAAGTATTGTAGTACCTCCAGAGTTGCTCTTTTTTGCTCAGTATTGCCTTACCTATTCATCGTCTTGAGTTTCCAAATGAACTTTAGGGTTGATTTTTCAATCCCTGTGATGAACGTCATTCATATTTTGTGTCATTCTACACAATGTTTGGAATTGTGTTGAACATGTAGATTGCTTTTGATAGTATAGCCATTTTTACTACACTGATTCTGCCAATCCATGAGCATGGGAGATCTTTCTATCTTCTGTATTCTTCTTTTATCTCATTCTTCAATGGTATGTACTTCTCTTTCCAGAAGACGTTCACATCTTTTGTTAAGTTTATTTCTAGGTATTTGATTTATTTTGAGGCTACTGTAAATGGAATTGTTTTCATATATATTTTTCACAATCTGCTCATTATTGGTGTATATAAAGGCTACTAATTTTTCTAAGTTGATTTTGTATCCTGCTACTTTGCTGAAGCTATTATGGTGTCTAGGAGTTTTTGAGTGAAGTTTTTTGCATCTTTTAGGTACAAGATCATGGCACCTGCAAATAGAGATAGTTTGAGTACTTCTTTACTAATTGTATTCTTTTTATTTCTTCTTCCTGCCTTATTGCTCTGGCTAGGAATTTCAAGACAATATTGAATAGGAATGGGGAGAGTGGGCACTCTTGTCTTGTTCCTGATTTCAGGGGAAATGGTTTCAGTTTTCCCCCATTAAGTATGATGTTGGCTATAGGTTTTTCATATATAGCCTTTATTATGTTGAAGTACATTCCTTCTATTCTTATTTTCACCAGATATTTTATCTTGAAACAGTGTTTATTCTTATTGAAGGCTTTTTCTGTGTCTATTAAGATGATCAAGTGGTTTTTGTCTTTGTTTCTGTTAATGTGCTGTATTACATTTAATGATTTGCACATGTTGAACCATCCCTTCATCCATGTGATGAACCTAACTTGAACATGGTATATGATCCTTCCTATATGTTGCTGGATTTGGTTTGCCATTATTTTAGTGAGAATTTTTTCATTGATGTTCATTAAGGAGATTGCCCTGTAGTTGTTCTTTTGGGATTTGTCCTCATCTGGTTTTAGGATGAGTATAATATGACTTCATAAAATGAGTTAAACAGTGTTCCTTCCCTTTTTATTTCATAAAAAGTTTAAGCAATATTGGTATTAGTTCTTCTGTCAGGTCCTGGACTTTTCTTTTTTAGGAAACTATTGCTGCTTCAATTTCATTGCATGTTATAAATCTGTTTAGCTTATAAACATCCTCTTGGTTCAGGTTTAGATGGTCCTATGTATCTAGAATTTGTCCATTTCCTTTAGATTTTCCAATTTATTTGAATATAGGTTCTCAAAGTAGTTCCTGATTATTCTCTGAATTTCATTGGTGTTTGTTATCTTCCTCTTTTTGTTCTGTCTGATTTTACCAATTTGAGTCTGTCCCCTCCTCATTTTCATCACATTTGCCAGGGGTTTGTCACTCTTGTTTATTTTTTCAAAGAACTAGCTTTTTGTCTCATTGAATCTTTTTATGCTCTTTGATCTCTATTTTGTTGATTTTGGCTCTTATTTTTATTATTGCCCTCCTGTTTGTTTTGGGTTTAGCTTGTTCTTGATTTTTCTAGGAGTTGAAGATGTAGCATTGAGTAATTTATTTCAGATTTTTCTGTGTTTTTAATATGTGCACTTATGGCTATGAACTTTCCTCTTAGGACTGCTTTTGCTGTGTTCCATAGGTTCTGGTAGATAATGTTTTCATTTTCATTAAATTCCAGGAATGCTTTAATTTCCTCTTTTAAATCATCTATGACCTAGTGCTCATTGAGCAATGTGTTATTCAGCTTCCAATTGTTTGAGTATTTTCTGCTGATGCTTTTCTTGTTGAGTTCTAGTGTTATTACATTGTGATCAGATAGTATGCAGGGGGATATTTCAATTTTCTTAGATTTGTTGAGACTTGCTTTGTGCCCTTAGATTTGCTCTATTTTGGAGAAAGTTCCATGGGCTTCTGAGAACAATGTATATTGTGTTGTTGCAGGATAGAATAGTCTGTAGACACAGGTCAGATCCATTTGATCTATGGTGTCATTTAGGTCTAGGATTTCTTTGTTGTTTTTTTGTCTGAATGACCTATCTATTGGAGATAGTGTGGTATTAAACTCATCCAGTACCACTGTGTTGGGGTTTATATGTGATTTTAAGTCCTTTTGTGTATGTTTAATGAAGTTGGGTACACTGGACATTGGGTGCATATAAGTTGATAATTGTTATTTATTCTTGATGTATCACATCTTTTATTAGTATGAAGTGACCATCTTTGTCTCTTTTCCCTAATGTACATTTGAAGTCCACTTTGTCTTACATAAGTATTGTTACTCCTGCTTGTTTTCAGGGGCCATTAGCTTGGTAAATAATCTTCCAGCCTTTCACCCTAAGCCAGTATTTATTTCTATCAATTAGGAGGGTCTCTTATAAACGACAGTTTTTCACATCTTCCTTTTTAATCCAGTTTGCCAAAAGGTGTCTTTTGATTGGGGAGTTGAGTTCACTGACATTCAGTGTTAATATTGATAGGTGTGTGGTAATTTTTGCCATTTAGCTGTTTTTGTTGTCTAATGGTTTGATTGTGTGCAGCTGATTCAATGCTACTATCTGATTCCTTGTCTTTTCTTCTCCAGTGGTTTAATACTTCCCATCCTCTCATGGTTTTGCTTGTTTTCATCTTCTGCGTGTACAAATCTTTACAGAATCTTCTGTAGTGGTGGCTTGGAGGTCATATTTTGCTTTAGTTTCTGTTTACCATGGAAGACTTTCATTCCTCCATCCATTTTTGAATGATAGTTTTGTTGGGTAGAGTATCCTAGGGCTGAAATTATTCTCATTCAGTGCCTGTAATACCTCACTCCAAGCCCTTCTTGCTTTTATGGTTTCTGTTGAGAAATTTGCTGTTATTTTGATGGGTTTACCTCTATATGTTACTTGTTTTTTCTTTCTGATGGCCTTCAAAATTCTTTCTCTATTCTCTGTAATATTTTGGTCAAATCTGTTTGGTGTCCTAGAGGCTTCCTGTACCTGAATGGGCAACTGTTTCTTTATATTTGGGAATTTTTCTATCATTTAGTAAAATATATTATGTATCCTTTTGGCTTGCACCTCTTCTCCATCTTTGATGCCCATTATTTTCAGGTTTGGTTTTTGATGGATTTGCTGATTTCTTGAATATTCCATTCACAGCTCTTGAGTCTTTTGTCTAAGTGTGCTTCTGTTTTCTCTTTAATATGTATTTTATCTTTGATCCCTGATATTCTGTCTTCAACTTGTTGTAGTCTGCTGAGTGACATTGTATTTCTTACTTGATTAAAGGGACTTTTTATATCCAGGGTTTCTGTTTGATTCCTTTTTCAGAAGTTTTCCATATCTTTCTTCAATTCCTCTTTCGTATCTTGTGTTGTCTTCTTTATTTCATATATTTCTGTTTTTATACTCTCCTTTGTTTCACTTTGGTATCTGTTGGAAGTCTTCTTTAAGCTCATTTCATTGTTTTTGTGTCTCACCAAGTTTTTTATTTGTGGTGTCTTGAGTTCATTCTTTATATTCTTTTTAACCATCTCTTGTAACTTCTCCATGAATGTATCAGTAAGCTTGTCCATGATTTCCTCTTTGATAGATTTTTTTGTGCACACCACTGAGCATATTGGTGATATTTATCATTGTTCTGTTGGGGTCAGGAACTAGGTATTCATTTTCTTCTTTCCCCACTAAATCCTCTATTTGATTGTTGTTCTTTTGATGAGGGGAGTTTCCTTGCATTCTTGTAATTGGTGTAATTGGTGCTTGTAATTGGTGCTGTGTTCCTATCGTCCACAAAATGGTGCTTTCAGATGACATTGGTCCTCATGTCTCCATGTGGATGAATCCAAGCAGAACATGTGGCATAAATGGGGTTTATTACATGTTAGGAGAGGAAATATAAAGGGAGGCTGCCAGCAGAGAGAGCATGCTTTTCTCTTTCAGGTACTTTTAAAACCTACACTAACCCATGGGGAGGGCAGACCTTGGAGATTCCCACCCAATAATGAACAAGTGGGGAGGGGCATGGGTGTTTCCCAGCCAGGTGAGGGTGGTCTGGGCCTTTCCCAGGAAATCTACATGAACCCCAAACATTTCCTACTTCTAGCCTGCCTCACTCCTATGTTCTTGATTGGCTAGTTGGTGGTTTTAATCACCCATTTTCTTTCCATTGATTGAATTATTGCATTGTGGCTGGCTTCGTCATTAACTAGGTTGATGTGCTGTTTCTGTCCCTGGTCTAGAAGTGTCAATTAGCAATAAAAATTCAAAGGTTCAATGCCAAACCAGTTGTTTACACATTATATAGAAAATCCCTTGGTGATAATATCTATAAACAGTAAGAGTGGGGGATAATGGTTATTTGGATAGACAGAAACTTGGTTCATTTGAAAAGGTGGCACTAAAAGCAGGGGCAGAAAGAGGGGGTAGAGTGATCAGGGGAAGTGTGGTGACTACATTGTTATGGGGCCCTTATTTGTGTTTGGGTATAGTTCTGCTATTGTAGTAGAGGACGTTTCTGTCAGGGATTGCAGAGGAATGGTGGTGTGCATGGTTGGTACAGTAGGCTAATCAGTGGGTGGTAAATGTTGAGTAGGGAAGGGTAATGAAGTGACAGGTATGGGAAGGTGAGGAGGAGGGAGGTGAAGTCAAGGGGAGAGAGTGGATGAAAAGGGGTAGAAAGAATAGTTGGGAGGAAGAACTAGGGTTTCTAGCACAAAAAAGGTGTAAAATTGAAGGGGGTAAGAATAGAGGTAAGAAAATATTAATAGTAAAATAAAAAATGCTAAATTTAAAAAGGGGGAAAACTAAAAAAAGAAAAGAAGAAAACCAACTATAATAAAACAAAGAGTGTGGTCAGTTCAGCAAGAGTTCTGTATTTATTCCTTTGGTGTCCAATCCTGGTATTGGCACTTATGACTGGGGATTATTCAGTGCCCCTGTCTCTTCTCAAGGTTAGTATTCTGGGCTACATAGAGAAGGATGCTGCCCTTCTTGTTGGAGAGTTTGTGTGGGAGTCAGCTGGAGGGTTTTTTTTCTCTCCTACTTTCCTTGATCTTGTGGGCCGTCTGTTACAAGCAGACCCTCTAAACTGGTCTCACCAGATGTCTGCCTTGTGAGCAATATTTGGTTCCTTCTGTCCATAGGACAAATGGCAAATTGGAACCTTTGGTAGCTCATTACCAGTTTGTGCAAGGTGGTCTGATATGTTGTTGTTTTCACCAGGTGGCAGCTACATTGTCCTACAACTGCAACTCTGGCTGATTAGCTCCTCTCCCAGCAAAGTGGGGCAATTCAGTTTTGTGCACTGTCCTCAGTCCCTTGAGATTAGTTCAGTGATCCACCATGCCCCTGTTCTAGGAGGTTGGCTTGTCTCCCCAACCCTGCTCTCAGCCTTTGTTCCATGGTGCTTTCCCACTCACTGAGAGTTACGTTCCTTGCCCCACCCCTGTTGTCTGAGTTTGGTTCAGCATTCCACCCGATCCCCACTGTAGTGGAAGATTAAAATTCAATATCTATATATTTCAGTTTTGTTTGGGGGGTGCAATCTGCCCATGAGCTGTGCTGGATTATGTTCTCGGGGTGGACTATGCATGTGGTACATGGCTCTCACCTGTTAGGTTTGCAGATTCACACAGGCAGCTTTGAAACTTGCCAGTGGGGAGAAATAGCAAGAACTTTTTCTCAATACAGACACTTACTGGGACTGAGTTCACACCATGGGGCATAGGTAGGCTTTCCATGGGTTAGGAGTCCAGCATGTCTCAGGGTTTGGTTCTGTCTCGTGCTCTATCTTCTGCTTTTTGAAAAGGGGTGGCATGGCCGAGGGGCTTTTTCCCAGGGCAAACAAGCCCTAGTGACTATGCCACACTGGGATTTCCCCAGCTGTTAGGGGAAATTAAAAGCAGTTTTAAGGGTCAGACCTCAAATTTATGCGCACCCCATGTGTTGGTGGTTATTAAGTTGGCTAAAAAAAATCAGAGGATGAGGACACAAGGTGGCAACTAGAGGGCAGAAGCAGACAGCAAGAGCTCTGTAAATCAAAAATTTTGCTGAGACAGTAGAGGCACACTTGGTAGAAAAAGAAACACCAAGAAGAATCAAAACTCTGACACCCTGAACCCCCAGCCTGTACAAAGCTTCTCCACACCATGTGACACTGAGAACACAGAAGGGTTCCCATGCTGCCAGACACTGGCTCCAAACCTGCTTGGGAGACACAGATCAACAGGTGAGTAAATAAGTTGCAGATGGTATTCCCACAGCTACCCATGGTATAAACCAGCATAGCCCCCTGGACAGAAAGACCATTGCCCTGCAAAAAAAAAAAAAAAAAACATGAATAATGAACAAGGAACAGAAAAGGAACACACAGCAGAGAAGGCAGGGTGCCCTGACCACACTGGAGAAGGGGGGAAGGCAAGGAGCTGATCTCCACACAAATGTTCAGTAAACAAAGACTGGAAAGGTAGAAGGGCTGTCGGTGGGTGGGTGATAAGCCGCTACCTGAAATAGGACAGATAGTGGTCCACAAGCTCATCTCATGAGCCAGTGAGCAATGTCCAAAGTCAAACGATGTTGCAAAGTTGAAAAACAATCAGCAAACCAGCATAACACACTGACAACAGAAAGCCGGCTGATGGATCTCTGACCTTGACACAGAGAAAGGGCGCAAAGCAAAGAAACATGTCCTGAATAAACCAACACAGTGAAAACCCAACTCCAAAGCAGAATGGCTAGTGGGCCACTATGCTGATCTCTGGAACTTGAGGACAAACCACACCTCACTGAGGGAGGAGCTCACTAAGCAGTTGCCACTGAAAGACAGGGAAAAAAAAGCAAGTCTCCCCAAACACCTGATGAGAATAAGACAGAGCTTCTGCTTAAATACCAACACCAGAACTGGATGCTGAAAGAGTAACAACAGAACTACTGAGAATGAAATTCTATTGTTCCTGAACTTGGAATTTTTTTTATATGTTTGTTTGTTTTGTTCCATTTGTTTCTCTACCAACTCTCCCTGTTGATTTCATTGGTTCTTTTTTTTTCTCTTTTTCTTTCTTTGTTTGTTTTATTAGTTTAACTATTGCAAGTTAGCTAATACTAAATTACACACAGATCAGGGATAGAAACAGCACCAAGTGGAGAGTTGGGAAGACAAAAAAAGATGGATACCATTCTCTCTCCCACAATAAATTAATACAGTATTCAGAGGGAGAAGAAGAAAAGGATACCCAGTTCCAGACTCCAACAAAACAAAGATAAACTATGCCAAGGAACCCAATGAAGCCTACAAAACACGCTGAAAGAATAAGTCATGCAAGTAATGACTGAGAAGTTCATGGAGATGTTACTAGATGTAATCAACCAAAAAGTTCAGGAGGCACTCAAGAAATTCCCAGACAACAAAAATAAAGAATATGAGAAGAGACAAAAATAAATAAATGAATTCATAAGAGACCTAAATAAACACCAAAGTGAAACAGATAACACCATACATAGAGAGATAAATGAATTAAGGACAAAAATTGACAATACTAAAGACAAAATGACCCATGATATGGAAAACCTCAGAAAAAAGAATGAAACAGAAATATAAAACATAATGGAAGGCCACTGCAGCAGACTAGAACAAGTAGAAGACAAAATCTCAAACCTTGAAGATGAAATGGAAATTAAAGGAAAAACTGAAGAGCTATTAGTCAAACAACTCAAGACCTGTGAAAGGAATATGCAAGAACTCACTGACTCCATCAAAAGACCAAACCTGAGAATCATGGGCATTGAAGAAGGAGAAGAGGTGCAAGCAAAAGGAATTCATAATATATTCAACAGAATAATAACAGAAAATATCCCAAATCTAGAGAAAGCTATGCCCATTCAGGTACAGGAAGCCTCCAGGATACCAAATAGACTTGACCAAAGTAGAACTACCCCACAACATATTATCATTAAAACAACAAGCACAGAGAATAGAGAAAGAATATTGAAGGCTGTAAGCGAGAAAAAACAAATAACATACAAAGGTAAACCCATCAAAATCACAGCAGATTTCTCAATGGAAACATTAAAAGCAAGAAGAGTATGGAGTGAGGTATTCTAGGCAGTGAAAGAAAATAACTTCCACCCTAGGATACTCTGCCCAGCAAAACTATCATTGAAAATATATGGAGCAATAAAAGTCTTCCATGATAAGCAGAAACTAAAACAATATATGACCAACAAGCCATCACTCCAAAAGATTCTGCAAGGAATTCTGCACACAGAAAATGAAAGCAAACAAAACCATGAAAGGACAGGGCAATACAAAACCACAGAAGAATAAAAGGCAAGAAAGTAGAGAGTAAAACTGATTCAGCTGCACACAATCAAACCCTTCAACAAAAACAACTAAATGACAGGAATCACCACATACCTATTAATGTTAACAAATTTAATTCCCCCATCAAAAGACACTGTTTGGCAAAATGGATTAAAAAGGAAGATCCAACAATCTGTTGCTTACAGGAGACCAATCTCATCAACAGAAACAACACTGGCTTGTACACTGGTGGTGGGAATGCAAGCTAGTGCAACCACTCTGGAAAAAAATTATGGAGACTTCTTATAAATCTAAACATAGATCTGCCATATGATCCAGCAATCCCACTCCTGGGGATATACCCAAAGGAATGTGACTCATTTTATTCCAGAGGCACCTGCACACCCATGTTTCCTACAGCGATATTCACAATAGCCAAGTTATGGAAGCAACCAAGATGCCCCACTACTGACGAATGGGTTAAGAGAATGTGATACTTATACATAATGGAGTTTTACTCAGCCATGAAGAAGAATGAAATCTTATCATTCTCAGGTAAATGGATAGAACTGGAGAACATCATTCTGAGCAAGGTTAGCCAGGCTCAGAAGACCATAAATCATGTGTTCTCCATCATATGAGAATTTTGGATCTAGGGAAAATGCAGCAATGTTGCTGGACATGGGTCACATGCTAAGGGGAGAGCAAATACGGGAGTTATAGGAATAGATAGGAAACCCAAAACAAGAAAGTGTTTTATATCCCCACTGCAGAAGAACTAATACAGAGACCTTAAAGTGACAGACTTCAATATGGGAAGAGGATCAGGAACTAGTGAAAAGGTCAGGTAGAGATGAATCAACTTGAGTTGAAACACATTTGTACATGGAAGCAATCTCTCTGTATACCTATCCTTATCTCAACTAGCAAAAAGGCTTTGTCTTTCTTATTATTGCTTATATTTTCTCTTCAACAAAATTAGATATAAGGGCAGAACAGGTTCTGCCCGGAAGCAAGGGGGAATGGGTGCAGAGGGAGGGGGTGGGGGCCAGGGGCAGAAATGGTTCAAACAATGTATGCACATGTGAAGAAATGAATAAAAAAGTTAAAAAAAATCAGAAATACACAAATGTACCTCCTACGTCTTGAAGTGGTTTCTGAAATCACAGAACTTAAGAATTCTGATTCCCTATCTTATCTACCATCTTGGATCTCCTATCCACAGTTGTTCTTGTATGTATGTGTGTGTGTGTATGTGTGTGCATGTTTGTGTGTGTGTGACATGCAAGACCCTCTGATGAATCAGACTTAGTAGAACTCTTTATTCACAGTTCTAAGGGAAATAGTGAGGCTAGACTATCAATGGACAAATTCCTAGATGCTTGAGAGGGTTAAATGGTCTTTTAGCCAATGCTGTGTATGACTTTGGCCTCAGGTTCCCAGATTCTTACTCTCATGCTGTTTTGATAGCAGACTCAGGACTCAGGGGATTGTTTAAGGTTTGGGAGTAGTGGCATTGCTGGGCCACACAAACATGAGGAAATATTTCACATTGCTTATTGAAGATTAAAACACACTACTTCTTCTTGGGCAGAAAAATGTCCATTTATGGTAATCATATGAACTGGTTGACCCTGAAGGAAGTATACTGCAGAGAAAAGAGTATAATCTGGAGTAGAGGATGAAGAGAGATGCATATTAACTGTTCTCTTCATTTTCTATTTTTCAAGCATGAAGGAAAATCTTTGGTAAGGGAAGAAAACAAATCCTGATTGGAACTCCTTGAGTTTGAGGTATCTGAGAGACTTCCAAGTAGAGATGCTCTGTGGCCATGTGAAAGGCATGGGTCTACAGTTCAGAAGAAAGGAGTGAGCTAAACACACATATTATGGATGATGACTGAAGCAGAACAGAGAGTCAGGTAGACCCAGTGAAGAGGACAGATGGAAAACCAGGACAGAACACCAGAAAACTGATAGGGATGGAAATTTGCACAAAGGAGTACAGAATTGAAACAGGTTATGGCTTCCCTTCAATATTACAATGCATATTTCTGCACTTATGTACACAAAATTAGAGTTCTATGCATGTAATTTCAAACCCTAGTTTTGTATTTTATATTTCTTTTTATTCAAGTGAAGCATGTACATGGTTTACAAAGCTAAATTGTACTAACTAAAATAAGCAGTGTCTTGCTTTACTCCTCTATATCCCATTTTCTGCTCATTGGAGATAAAGTTGTTAAAAATTCTTTGCTTATATGTCCCAATATTTACTTCCATATTTGTAAATAGTATGCTAATATTACAAGTTCTTGATTTTTCATTCTTAGATATCTGATTATTTTGTTTAATGGATAATAAGTATTTAGCTACCATAAACATACTCTCCATTTAACCACTCCCTCACACACATTCATATCCCATTTCCATTTTGTCTCAATATAGATCTATCATAATTATTGGTTAAACAATACTCAGTGTTTGTCTCTTTACAAGTATGTACATATTTTTTACAACCCATTCATGTATCGTATTAAAATTATATTTCCTTCTTTTTACAGTATTTGATCTCCCTTATTGTTAATAGTAGCTTCAATTATTCATTTGCCTGGTTTATTATGTATCCAAGTTTGACATAAATGTAAATATTGTACCAATACATAAAAAACATGAGGATAGCTATCAGATTTTTGTTCCTTTTATAGTCAACTTTCCTAAAGCCCTCTGCCTTTCTGACCCAACCTAGAGGAGCTGCTTTCTCAACCCATATTATAATTGTCAGAATCTTTTATTCTTTTAGTACTTCTTTTTATACTACATATTTCTCATTTCACAGTTACAATGTTATTTTATGTATTTATTCATATTATATAGAATACTAAAGTTTGATTTTTATGCTTTCCTTTGGATTTCTGCATTGGTTCTCTTTCCTCTACATTTTTCTGTTTCATTTGGTATCTCTTTTGTTAAAGACTTCTCTCAGATGTTGGGCTGTCTTGGTTGTCTACTCACATTTACTCTTAAAGATGACTAAGACGTAGCTTGGAAGCTTGGTGTGCATGCTTTGGAGTTGTCGAATGGTGGTATTTTCTCTTGTGATGATTAATTTTCCTAAAACATGGACTTGCTCTTCTTCTACTGATACATATTATATATGACTTATATAAATACATCTTTACATATTTATTCATAAGTATACAAATTTTGTGTCAGTATCATCCTGCCTTATTTGAAGATACTTTACAGCAAGTTTTGAAATCAGCAAGTGTGACTTTTTTTTCTCATTTTTCAAAATTATTTAGTTGTTATGGATTTCTTGAAATTTCTTACCAATTTTAGAATCAGTTTGTCTATTTATATAAACATATCAGCTGGGATTATGATAGGGATTGCATTAAACATGTAGATTAATTTGTGTGGTATTATTATTTAATAATATTAAATCTTGTAATCCATAGGTATGGATGTTTTTGTAATTATTTGAAACTTCTAGATTTTTTGAAAAGTGTTTTAGTTTTCAGAGTATAAATTTTTGCTAATAAATTTTATTATTTCATTCATTTTGATGATATTGTGTAAATGGAATTGTTTCTTTTTTTGCATGGGACTGGGATCTGAACTGAGGGCTTCACATTTGCAAAGCAGGCACTCTACCACTTGAGCCACACCTCCAGCCAATTTATTCTGGTTATTTTGGAGATGGGGTCTTGGGAACTATTTGACTGGTCTGGCCTTGGCCTGTGATCCTCTTGATCTCAGCCTCCAAAGCAGCTGGAATTACAGATATGATCCACTGGCACCTGGTGTCATTCTTAATTTCATTTTTGAAATATTATTCATCACAGATGTGTAGAAATACAATTAATTTTTTATTCTGATTTTATATTCTATCACTTTGCTAAGCTCATTTATTAGTTCTGTTAGTATTTTTAGTGTATTCCTTAGGATTTTCTATATACAAGATCATGGCATCTGTGAATATATTTTCTTTCTTTTCAGCTGGATAACTTCCTTTTTCTTGCTTAATTTTCCTGAATAGAACCTTTAGTGCAATATCAAATAGAAATAACAAGAATGGTTATCTTCTAGTTAGTCCATACATGAGGAGAAAGCATCCAGGTTTTCATCATTAAGAATAATATTAGCTGTGAATTTTTTTATAGAATTCCTTTTTCATGATGAGGAAATTCCTTCTATTCCTAGTTTTTGAATTGTTTTTTAATCATAAAAGGGTATTATATTTTGTTAAGTACTTTTTCTCCACCTTTTGAGATTATTTTGGTGTTTTTTCTATTGATGTATTAGCTGATTTTCAGATATTAAACCAAGTTTGAAATACTGGGATATACTTCATTTGGTCAAGTGCATAATTATTTTATTATTTCTTGCTGGATTCTGTTTAATATTGTTGACAACTATGTACATATTCATAAGATATATCACTCCATAGTTTTCTTGTGATGTTTTTGTCTGATTTGGGGATCAGGATTCTATTGGCCTCATAAAATGAGTTAGGATGTGTTCCCTCCTCATTAACATCGGAAGTGTGGAGAGTTGGTTTTAATTCCTCTTTAAATATTTGATAGAATTCAGTTGTAAAGCCACCTAGCTTAGGCTGTTGTGTGAGTGCATGGGGGTGTAATTTCTACTTCAGTTCTTTATCTTGTTATACATCTATTCAAATTGTCTGTTTCTGCTTGAGTGATTTCAGTAAAAATCATCTTTCTAGGAACTTGTCCATGTTTCATCTAAGTTATCTAATTTTTTGCCATATGGTTGTTCATAGTATTCAATTATGATTATTCCTTCATGATTATATCAGAAACGTCATTAGTAATGTCATCTCTTTCATTTGGGATCATAGCAATCTTGAATATTTTCTTATTTTCTAAGATTAATCAAAAGTTTTATCAATTCCGTTGATGATTTCATAATAGCAATTTTGGATTTCATTCTTTTTTTCTTTTTTTTCTTTCATTAATTTCCACACCTTCATATTTTTGGGGGTGTCTGAACTGGAGTTTGAAATCAGGGCCATGTGCTTGTGAGGCAGGTGCTCTAACACTTGTGCCGCAATCCCAGCTTCAGCTTGTTTTACATTTAGTTTGCTCTTTTTTTTCAGTGTCTTAAAGTAGAAGTTTAGGATATTGTGGTATTTTTCTCATACATCAACCATCTGATTGCTCTCATAAACAGTTTATTTTACCTGATATTTTGTTTTTGTCTTGTGATAGTTGTTCTAGGACTTTCATGCTTCTTTCCATGACTCCTAAATTTTTATTAGAAATGGTACATTTTAGGTAATTCGGAGTATTCCTCTCCACACTCCTAGGCTTATTATTATTTTCTCCTTTTGTATATTGTGACTGGCTGGATTATTTAGTGAAGTCCATCTCTCCCCTTCACACACACACCCCAGGCTATAGATATTGTCTTGATGTTGCTTCTTAGTACACAGGTATGCTTATGGTCTCCCTGACATGATGATAATTTTGGCATAGATCACTTTCTCTATTTTTCTGAACACATTCAGGTGTTAAACTCTACTAATTGCTGACATATTACTCTATTATTTTTAACAATGTCCTGGTACATAAATTACTTTACACATTAATCCAAATAAAGTCAGGCTCATTTGAAAGAATGTTTCCAGAAGTCAACGTTTAGTATTTGCTCTGGTGCCAGAAGTGCCCCTTTGAATTGTCTTTTTCTCTTGTGCTCTTCTGAAAACTAGCCTGCCTCTGATCTACCTTGCTATTGAATCTCTGAATCTTCTCCAAATCATCTTTTACCACATCTTCCACTTTTTCTTGATGGTATCCTCAAGCCATACTCTGTGCATGTTTGGTTACAAGCAAAGTTAGTTTCTCTGGGAGGTTATAAGGACCTTTTTGTTATACCCACCTCTCTGCCCTGGCAAAACTTTTGAGCTGTGGCTCTGAAGTTTGACTTGGGAACAATATCAAGCTTTGTCTGAGGAACATTCCTACTCCAACCGATGTGTTCTGGGGGAAGGAGGAATAGAAAATAGCCTGAACCCTTTCTCTGCCTGCCTCTCCTGGCATGGAATTACTGCCTTATGAGCCAGAGCATAAGGCAGTGGTGTCACACACTCCAGTATTCTCAGTGGTATTACACTCATGGTAAAGCCTCTGACTAACAAGGGCTGAGTGGGGGGGAGCATCTGCCTCTCTTATGAACTCACTTAGAAACTGGTATCAGTAACAAGTAGCTGGAAGCAGGATGACAAATGATGACCTCCTGCTCTTCCTGGAAAGATAGCCTTCTAAGTTAGAACAGGGGAAAGAGGGCATCCTATGTTCTTGCCTCTACCAGCCTGGACTGGATTCTCTGCTTTACTGATCCCATGGTATCTAAGTCAAAGTCATTAACTTTGTTGACCAGTGCGGCATAATGCCTAAAATTAAAGACAAATATTACTTCCTGTTTTGGCATCTGGAGGAAGTGAGGATTGCCTCAACTGTCTACCTGAAAATTCCATTTCTCACTAAGTACCCACATAATATGTCTTGTAAGCAAATCATTCTCCTTACCATATGGACCAGGTACAATTTTTGTTTATTCCTTAGAATTTTTTATTAATTTTTTCATATGTGCATACATAGTTTGGGCCATTTCTCTCCTTGCCCTTTGCCCCCTCCCACTCTTCAAACACCCCTTGCTTCCAGGCAGAACCTGTTCTGCCCTTTTCTCTAATATTGTTCAAGAGTAGACATAAGCAATAATAAGAAAGAAAAAGCATTTTTGCTAGCTGAGATAAGGATAGCTATACAGAGAGATTCCTAGCATTGCTTTCATGCACAAGTATGTTACAACCCGAATTGATTCATCTCAACCTGACCTTTTCACTAGTTCCTAATCACCTTCCCATATTAACCTCTGTCACTTTAAGGTTTCTGTATTAGCTCCTCTGCAGTAGTAGTTGGGTTTCCTACCTATCCCCGTACCTTCTGTATGTGCTCTCCCCTTAGGGTGTGACCCAAGTCCAACAAATTGCTGCATTTCCCCATATCTAAAGTCCACATATGAGGGAGAACATACGATTTTCGGTCTTCTGGGCCTGGCTAACCTCACTCAGAATGATGTTCTCCAGTTCCATCCATTTACTTGAGAATGAAAAGATTTCGTTCTTCTTCATGGCTGAGTAAAACTCCATTATGTATAAGTACCACATTCTCTTAACCCATAAGTCAGTAGTGGGGCATCTTGGTTGCTTCCATAACTTGGCTATTGTGAATATCGCTGTAGGAAACATGGGTGTGAAGGTGCCTCTGGAATAAAATGAGTCACATTTGTTTGGGTATATCCAGAGAAGTGGGATTGCTGGATCATATAGCATATCGATGTTTAGATTTTTAAGAAGCTTCCATATTTTTTTCCATAGTGGTTGCACTAGCTTGCATTCCCACCAGCAGTGTATGATGGTTCCATTTTCCCCACATCCTCGCCAACACCTGTTGTTGGTGGTGTTTTTCATGATAGCTGTTCTAACAGGGTTGAGGTGGAATCTCAGTGTGATTTTGATTTGTATTTCCTTTATGGCTAGAGATGATGAGCATTTTTTCACGTCTGAGTCATTTGAATTTCTTCTTTTGAGAAAGTTCTGTTTATTTCAGTTGTCCATTTATTTATTGGTTCATTGATTTGGGGAGAGTTTAGTTATTTCAGTTCCCTATATATAATGGTTATCAGTAGTTTGACTGATGTAAACCTGGCAAATATTTTCTCCCATTCTGTGGGTATTCTCTTCAGTTTAAACACCATTTCTTTTGTTGGGCAGAAGTTTTTTTTTTTTTTTCCCAAGAAAGTCATATGGTTTTAGTTTAATTCTTTTTTTTATTTTATTGTTTTATTATTCATATGTGCATGCAAGGCTTGGGTCATTTCTTCCCCATGCCCCCACCCCCTCCCTTACCACCCACTCCACACCCTCCCACTCCCCCCACCCCCTCAATACCCAGCAGAAACTATTTTGCCCTTATCTCTAATTTTGTTAAAGAGAGAATATAAGCAATAACAGGAAGGAACAAGGGTTTTTGTTAGTTGAGATAAGGATAGCTATAAAGGGAGTTGACTCACATTAATTTCCTGTGCCTGTGTGTTACCTTCTAGATTAATTCTTTTTAATCTAACCTTTTCTCTAGTTCCTGGTCCCCTTCTCCTATTGGCCTCAGTTGCTTTTAAGGTATCTGCTTAAGTTTCTCTGCGTTAAGGGCAACAAATGCTATCTAATTTTTTAGGTGTCTTACCTATCCTCACCCCTCCCTTGTGTGCTCTCGCTTTTATCATGTGCTCAAAGTCCCATCCCCTTGTTGTGTTTGCCCTTGATCTAATGTCCGCACATGAGGGAGAACATACAATTTTTGGTCTTTTGGGCCAGGCTAACCTCACTCAGAATGATGTTCTCCAATTCCATTCATTTACTGGTGAATGATAACATTTCGTTCTTCTTCATGGCTGCATAGAATTCCATTGTGTATAGATACATTTTCTTAATCCATTCATCAGTGGTGGGGCATCTTGGCTGTTTCCATAACTTGGCTATTGTGAATAGTGCCTCAATAAACATGGGTGTGCAGGTGCCTCTGGAGTAACCTGTGTCACAGTGTTTTGGGTCTATCCCCAAGAGTGGTATTGCTGGATCAAAGGGTAGATCAATGTTTAGTGTTTTAAGTAGCCTCCAAATTTTTTTCCAGAGTGGTTGTACTATTTTACATTCCCACCAACAGTGTAAGAGGGTTCCTTTTTCCCCGCATCCTCGCCAACACCTGTTGATCGTGGTGTTGCTGATGATGGCTATTTTAACAGGGGTGAGGTGGAATCTTAGTGTGGTTTTAATTTCATTTCCTTTATTGCTAGAGATGGTGAGCATTTTTTCATGTGTTTTCTGGCCATTTGAATTTCTTCTTTTGAGAAAGTTCTGTTTAGTTCACTTGCCCATTTCTTTATTGGTTCATTAGTTTTGGGAGAATTTAGTTTTTTAAGTTCCCTATATATTGTGGTTATCAGTCCTTTGTCTGATGTGTAGCTGGCAAATATTTTCTCCCACTATTTGAGTGTTCTCTTCAGTTTAGAGACCATTTGTTTTGATGAACAGAAGCTTTTTAGTTTGATGAGGTCCCATTTATCTATGCTATCTCTTAGTTGTTGTGCTGCTGGGGTTTCGTTGAGAAAGTTCTTACCTATACCTACTAACTCCAGAGTAGTTCCTACTCTTTCCTGTATCAACTTCAGAGTTTGTGGTCTGATATTAAGATTCTTGATCCATTTTGAGTTAATCTTGGTATAGGGTGATATACATGGATCTAGTTTCAGTTTTTTGCAGACTGCCAACCAGTATTCCCAGCAGTTTTTGTTGAAGAGGCTGCTATTTCTCCATCGTACATTTTTAGCTCCTTTGTCAAAGACAAGCTGGTTATAGTTGTGTGGCTTCATATCTGGGTCCTCTATTTTGTTCCACTGGTCTTCATGTCTGTTTTTGTGCCATTACCATGATGTTTTTATCATTATTGCTTTGTAATATAGTTTGAAGTCAGGTATTGTGATACCTCCAGCATTGTTCTTTTGACTGAGTATTGTCTTGGCTATTCATGGCCTATTGTGTTTCCATATAAATTTCAGAGTACATTTTTTAATCTCTTTAATGAATGTCATTGGAATTTTGATGGGAATTGCATTAAACATGTAGATTACTTTTGGGAGTATCGACATTTTTACTATGTTGATTCTACCAATCCATGAGCATGGGAGATCTCTCCACTTTCTATAGTCTTCCTCAATCTCTTTCTTCAGAAGTGTATAGTTTTCCTTGTAGAGGTCATTCACATCTTTTGTTAGGTTTACACCTAGGTATTTGATTTTTTTTGAGGCTATTGTAAATGGAATTGTTTTCATATATTCTTTCTCAGTTTGTTCATTATTGGTGTATAGAAATGCTAATGATTTTTCTATGATGATTTTATATCCTGCTACCTTGCTGTAGCTATTGATGATGTCTAGAAGCTTCTGAGTAGAGTTTTGTGGGTCCTTAAGGTATAGGATCATGTTGTCTGCAAATGGGGATATTTTGACAGTTTCTTTACCTATTTGTATTCCTTTGATTCCTTCTTATTGCTTAATTGTTCTGGCTAGGAATTCCAGTACTATGTTGAATAGAAGTGGAGATAGTGGGCATCCTTGTCTGGTTCCTGATTTTAGAGGGAATGGTTTCAGTTTTTCTCCATTAAGTATAATGCTGGCTGTAGGTTTGTCATATGTAGCTTTTATAATGTTGAGGTACTTTCCTTGTATTCCTAGTTTTCTTAGAGCTTTTATCATGAAATGGTGTTGGATCTTATCAAAGGCTTTTTCTGCATCTATGGAGATGATCAAGTGGTTTTTGTCTTTGCTTCTGTTAATGTGGTTTATTACATTGATTGATTTTTGTATATTGAACCACCCCTGCATTCCTGGGATGAAGCCTACTTGGTCGTGATGAATAATCTTTTTGATGTGTTGTTGAATTCCGTTTGCCATTATTTTGTTGATAATTTTTGCGTCAATGTTCATTAAGGAGATTGGCCTATAGTTCTCCTTTTTGGAGGTGTCTTTGCCTGGTTTTGGGATAAGTGTAATACTGGCTTCATAAAAGTTGTTTGGCAGTTTTCCTTCCCTTTCTATTTTGTGGAACAGTTTAAGGAGGGTTGGTATCAGTTCTTCTTTAAAGGTCTGATAGAATTCAGCAGAGAATCCATCAGGTCCTGGACTTTTCTTTTTGGGGAGACTCTTGATTGCTGCTTCAATTTCATTTTGTGTTATAGATCTATTCAGATGATTAATTTCCTCTTGGTTCAGTTTTGGATGGTCATATGTATCTAGAAATCTGTCCATTTCTTTAAGATTTTCAAATTTATTTGAATATAGGTTCTCAAAGTAGTCTCTGATGATTTCCTGGACTTCCATGGTGTTTGTTGTTATCTCCCCTTTTGCAATTCTGATTCTACTAATTTGGGTTTTTTCTCTCCTCATTTTAGTCAAGTTTGCCAGGGGTCTATTGATCTTGTTTATTTTTTCAAAGAACCAACTTTTTGTTTCATTAATTCTTTGTATGTTTTTTTTTTCGGTTTCTATTTCATTGTTTTCAGCTCTTATTTTTATTATTTCTCTCCTTCTATTTGTTTTGGGATTTGCTTGTTCTTGTTTTTCTAGGAGTTTGAGATGTATCATTAGGTCATTGATTTGGGATCTTTCAGTCTTTTTAATATATGCACTCATGGCTATAAACTTTCCTCTCAGGACTGCCTTAGCTGTGTCCCATAGGTTCCAGTAGGTTGTGTTTTCATTTTCATTGACTTCCAGGAACTTTTTAATTTCCTCTTTTATTTCATCGATGATCCATTGTTCATTTAGTAGTGAGTTATTTGGTTTCCAACTGTTTGCATATTTTTTGTCTTTACTATTGTTGTTGAGTTCTACTTTTACTGCATTGTGATCAGATATTATGCACGGTATAATTTCTATCTTCTTATATTTGCTGAGGCTTGCTTTGTGCCCTAGGATATGATCTATTTTGGAGAAGGTTGCATGGGCTTCTGAGAAGAATGTATATTGTGTAGAAGTTGGATGAAAGGTTCTGTAGATATCAAGTAGGTCCATTTGATCTATTGTATATTTTAGATCTTGGATATCTTTATTGATTTTTTGTTTGCATGACCTATCTATTGATGATAATGGGGTGTTAAAGTCTCCTACAACCACTGTGTTGGCGTTTATATATGCTTTTAGGTCTTTCAGGGTATATTTGATGAAATTGGGTGCGCTGACATTGAGTACATACAGATTGATGATTATTATTTCCTTTTGGTCTATTTCCCCTTTTATTAGTATGGAATGTCCTTCTTTATCTCATTTGATCAATGTAGGTTTGAAGTCTACTTTGTCAGAGATAAGTATTGCTACTCCTGCCTCTTTTCAGGGGCCATTGGCTTGGTAAATCTTCTTCCAGCCTTTCATCCTAAGCTTATGCTTATTTCTGTCAGTGAGATGGGTCTCCTGTAAGCAACAAATTGTTGGATCTTCCTTTTTAATCCATTTCATCAAGCGGTGCCTTTTGATGGGTGAATTAAGTCCGTTAACATTAAGCGTTAGTACTGATAGGTATGTGGTGATTCCTGTCATTTAGTTGACTTAGTTGTTTGAAGGTTTGATTGTGTGTGGGCAGAAGCTTTTTAATTTTATGAAGTCCCATTTGTCCATCCTTTCTCTTAGTGCTGAGCATCTGGGGTTCTACTGAGGATGTCTATGTCTATATGTATTACTTCCAGAGTATTCCCTGCTTTTTCCTGTACTAACTTCAGTTTTGGGTCTGATAGTAAGGTCTTTGATCCTTATTGAGTTGATACTAGTACAGGGTGATAAACATGGATCTAGTTTCAATGTTTTGCAGGTGGATAACCACTTTGCCAAGCAACATTTGTTGAAGAGGCTGTCTTTTCTCCACCATATATTTTTGGCACCTTTGTCAAAAATAAGGTGGGCATTGCTGTGTGGATTCATACCTGGGTTCTCTATTCTGTTCCACTGATCTTCATGTCTGTTTTTGTGCCAGTACAATGCTGTTTTTATTGCTATTGCTTTGTAATGTAGTTTGAAGTCAGGTATTGTGAAACCTGCAGAATTGCTCTTTTTGCTGAGTATTGCCTTGGCTATTTGCAGTCTCTTGTGTTTCCAAATGAATTTAAGCATAGACTTTTCAATCTATGTGATGAATGTCATTGGGATTTTGATGGGAATTGCATTAAACATGTAGATTGCTTTTGGTGTATAACCATTTTTACTATGATGATTCTACCAATCCATGACCACGGGAGATTCTTCCACCTTCTGTTGTCTTCCTCTTCTCTTTCTTTGGGGGTTTGTAGTTCTCTTTGTAGAGATCATTCTCATCCTTTGTTAAGTTCACTCCTAGGTATTTGATTATTTTTTGAGTCTATTGTAAATGGAATTTTTTCCATATATTCTTTCTCAGTTTCTTTTTTACTGGTGTATAAAAAAGCTAATGATTTTTGCAAGTTGATTTTGTATCCTGCCACCTTGCTATACCTGTTTATGGTGTCTAGGAGGTCTTGGGTAGAGTTTTTTGGGTCTTTAAGGTATAGGATCATATCATCTGCAAATAGGGATATTTTGACAGTTTCTTTACCTATTTATATTCTTTTTGTTTCTCCTTCTTGCCTAATTGCTCTGGCTAGGAATTCCAGGACTATGTTGAATAAGAGTGGAGATAGTAGGCACCCTTGTCTTGTTCCTGATTTTAGGGAAATGGTTTCAGTTTTTCTCCATTAAGTACAATGTTGGCTATAGGTTTGTCATATATAGCCTTTACAATGTTGAGATACTTTCCTTCTATTTCTAGTTTTCTAGGAGGTGGTGTTGGATCCATCATAGATTTTTTCTGCATCTATTGAAATGATCAAGTGGTTTTTGTCTTTGCTTCTATTGATGTGCGCTATTACATTTATAGATTTGCATATGTTGAACCACCCCTGCATCCCTGGGATGAAGCAGACTTGGTCATGTGGAATGATCTTTCTGAAGTATTGTTGGATTTGATTTGCCATTATTTTATTGAGGTTTTTTGCATCAATGTTCATTAAGGAGATTGGCCTATCATTCTCCTTTTTGGAGATGTCTTTGTCTGGTTTGGGGATGAGCATAATACTGGCTTCATAAAATGAGTTAGGCAGTGTTCCTTCCTTTTCTATTTTGTGGAAAAGTTTAAGGAGAGTTGGTATTAATTCTTCTTTAAAGGTCTGATATAATTCAGTATGGATTCCATCATGTCTTGGACTTTTGCTTTTTCTGAGACTTTTATTCCTGCTTCAATCTCATTTTGTGCCATAGATCTATTCAGGTGATTAATATCCTCTTGATTCAATTGAGGATGGTCATAAGTATCTAGAAATTTGTCCATTTCTTCAAAAATTTTAAATTTATTGGAATATAGGTTCTCAAAGTAGTCTCTGACAATTCCCTGGATTTCCATAGTGTTTGTTGTTATCTCCCCTTTTTGCTTTTCTGATTTTACTGATTTGGGTTTTTCTCTCCTCATTTTAGTCAGTTTTGCCAAGAGTCTGTAAATCTTGTTTATTTTTTCAAAGAACCAACTTTTTGTTTCATTGATTCTTTGTATGGTTTTTTTGTTTGTTTGTTTCTATTTCATTAATTTTTGGCCCTTATTTTGGGATGCCTGTTCTTGTTTTTCTAGGCATTTGAGATGTAGCATTAGGTCGATGACTTGAGATCTTTCTGTCCCTTTAATATATGCACTCATGGCTGTAAACTTTGCTCTTAGGTCTCCCTTTTCCGTCTCTTAGGTTCCAGTAGGTCGTGTTTTCATTTTCATTAACTTCCAGGAACCTTTTAATTTCCTGTTTTATTTCATCAATGACTCACTGATCATTGAGCAATGTGTTGTTCAGCTTCTAATTGTTTGCATGTTTTCTACTGTTGTTTTTGTCATTGAGTTCTAGTTTTAATGCAATGTTATCAGATAGAACTCATGGGATTATTTCTATTTTCTATATTTGCTGAGGCTTGCTTTGTGCCCTAAGGTATGATCAATTTTGGAGAAAGTTCCGTGGGCTGATGAGAAGAATGTATATTGTGCAGAAGTTGGATGAAATATTTTGTAGACATCAGCTAGGTCCATTTGATCTATGGTGTGATTTAGTTCTAGAATTTCTTTACTGATTTTTTGTTCAGATGCCCTATCTATTGGTGATAGGGGGGTATTAAATTCTCCCACTACCACTGTGTTGGAGTCTATATGTGTTTTTAGGTCCTTCAGAATATGTTTGATGAAATTGGGTGCACTGATGTTGGGTGCATATAGATTAATAATTCTTATTTCCTTTTTGTATATTTCTCCTTTTATTAGTATGGAGTGTCTTTCTTTATCTCATTTGATCAATGTAAGTTTGAAGTCTACTTTTTCTGAAATAAGTATTGCTACTCCTGCCTGCTTTGGGGGGCCATTGGCTTGGTAAATTTTCTAGTCTTTCACCCTAAGCCAGTGCTTTTTTCTGTGTATGAGATGGGTATCCTGTAAACAACAGATTGTTGGATAATCTTTTTTAATCCAGTTTGCCAAAAGGTTTCTTTTGATGGGGGAATTAAGTTAGTTAACATTCAGTGTTAGTATTGACAGATATGTGGTCATTCTTGTCATTTAGTTGTTTTTGTTGTTTAAGGGTTTGATTGTGTGCAGCTGAATCAATGTTACTCTCTACTTTCTTACCTTTTCTTTTCCTGTTGGTACTTCCTGTCTTCTCCTGGTTTTATCTGCTTTAATTTTCTGTGTGAAGAATTCCTTGAAGAATCTTTTGTAGTGGTAACTTGGTGGAAATATATTTTTTTAGTTTCTGCTTATCATGGAAGACTTTTATGCTCCATATATTTTGAATGATAGTTTTGCTGCATAGAGTATCCTAGGGTTGAAGTTATTTTCATTCTGTACCCGAAATAACTCACTCCATGCTCTTCTCGCTTTTAAGGTTCCCGATGAGAAATCTGCTGTGATTTTGGTGGGTTTACCTTGATATTTTATTTGTTTTTTCTCTCTTGCAGTCTTCAATATTCATTCTCTATTCTTTGTGCTTGTTGTTTTAATGATGATATGTCATTGGGTAGTTCTATTTTTGTCAAGTCTATTTGGTGTCCTAGAGTCTTCCTGTACCTGAATGGGCATAGTTTTCTCTAGATTTGGGGGATTTTCTTTTATTATTTTGTTGAATATGTTATGAATTCCCTTGCCTGCACCTCTTCTCCTTCTTCAATGCCCATGATTCTCAGGTTTGATCTTTTGATGGAGTCAGTGAGCTCTTGCATATTCCTTTCACAGGTCTTGAGTTGTTTGACTACAAGCACTTCAGTTTTTCCTTTAATTTCCATTTCATCTCCAAGCTCAGAGATTCTGTCTTCTGCTTGTTCTAGTCTACTGGAGTGGTCTTCTATTGTGTTTTGTATTTCTGTTTCACTCTTTTTTCTGAGGTTTTCCATATCATGGGTCACTTCTTTAATATTGTCAATTTTTGTCTTTAATTCATTTATCTATTTATAATGTCCTCTATTTCATGTTGGTGTCTATTTAGGGCTCCTATGAGTTCATTTATTTGTTTCTCTGTCTTCTCATATTCTTTATTTTTGGTGTCTTAGAATTTCTTGATTGCCTCTTGTATGTTTTGGTTGACCAAGTCTAGTAACATCTCCATGAAATTCTCAGTGATTACTTGCAGGATTTCTTATTTCAGAATGTTTTTATGGGCTTCATTGAGTCCCTTGGCATAGTTTATCTTTGTTTTGTTAGAGTCTGGAACTGTGTATCTGTTTTCTTCATTTCCCTCTGAATCCTGTATTAAATTATTTTTTGGAGGGAGAATGGTTTCCATCCCTTTTTTGTCTTATCATCACTTCACTTGGTACTGTGTCACTATGTTCTTGATAGGCTATTGGTGGTTTCGGTCACCAATTTTCTTTCCCTTGGTTTAATTTTGTTTCATGGGTGTGTTGGGTTTTAGGTTAGTGTAGGTATACTATTTCTGTCCCTGGTCTGTGTGTAATTTAGTATGTGCTAACTCAAAGTAATGAAACTAACAAAACAAAATAAAAAAACCAAAAAAAAGAGAAAAAGAAATCAACAGGGTGAGATGGACAAACACACACAGACAAACAAACCAGAAACAAAACAAACACATAAAAAAATCCCAGGTTCAGGAACACTAGAATTTCAGTCTTAATAGGTCTGGTGTTTCTCTTTCAGCATCCAGTCCTGGTGTTGGTATTTAAGCAAAGGCTCTGTCTTAGTCTCACCATGTTGCTGGGAAGTCTCACGAGTTTTTTTTTTTTTTTCCTCTCTTTTAGCAGCAGCTGCTTAGTCAGCTCTTCTTTCAGTGAAGTGTGGCAGTTTGAGTTTCCATATTGTCCTCAGGTTCCAGAGAACAGCTCTGTGGCCCACCAGCCATTTTGCTTTGTAGCTGGGTGTTTGCTGTGTTGGTTTATTGGAGGCTCATTACCTTGCCTCACTCCCTTTCTCTGGGGCAAGGTTGGAGTTCCGTCAGCTGGCTCCCTGCTTTCAGCATGTTATGATGGTTTGCTGATTGCTTTTCAATTTTTCAGAGCCATTTTACTTTGGGTGTTGTTCACTGGCTCAGAAGATGAGCTTTGTGGACTGCTATCTGCCCTATTTCATGCAGCGGTTTATCACCTGCCCACTGTCAGCCATTCTGCCTTTCCAGTCTCTGTTTACTGAAAGTTTGCACAGAGATCAGCTCTTTGTCCCTCCCCCCTTCTCCAGTGTGTTTACAGCACCCCACCCCCTCTTCTCTATGTTCCTTTTCAGTTCCTTATTTATTATTCAATTTTGTGTTTTTTTGATTTTCAGGTTTTTTTACAGCACAGGGGGTCATTCTATATAGGGGCTATGCTAGTTTATCCCAAGGGTGGTTGTGGGAATACCACATGACACTTGATGCTCACCTGTTGGTATGTCGAATGTCTCCCAAGCAAGTTTGGAGCCAGCATCTGGCAGCACTGGAGCCCTCCTGTTTTCTCAGTGTAACCTGGCATGGAGAAGCTTTGTATGTGTTGGGGGTTCAGGGTGTCAAACATTTGATTCTTAGTACTTTTTTTCTGCCAGGAGTGGCTCCAGTGTCTCAGCAAGATTTTTCATTTACAGAGCTCATGCTGTCTGTTTCTGCACTGTAGTTGCCATCTTGGATCCTCCTCCTTAGGAACACTTTTCAGTTCCTTGCCAGCCCATAGAATTATTCAAGCAAGCCAATCATACCTTCCCATGGGAACAACAGATTACCTCATCTTCTGGCCACTACAAAGCATGCCTCTTACAGCTCATAGTTGTTCTTTGTTCTTACAATTCTTGTGTGACCTTGTACACAAGCTGTGAGTAGGTATGACTAATAAACTGCTATTAATTGTATCTTTCCAGTGTTAATTAAGTGGCATGTGCTCATCCATCCTTATAACCCTAAGGTGGGAATCTATTCCTCACAAATTGGTTGAATCAGAAGTGATGAACAGGATGATCTGACTGATGACACCTGGCCAGCTTTAACTAACTCATTTTGCCTAACAAACTGGTTTCCTATACAGTGAGAGATGGCTGGCATAGAATCACAGATTGCTGGTAGCCATGCAAGTTGTCCTGCATGACACTGATTACTTTTGTCAAGTGGTGACATTTCCTGCCATCCTAAAATGTTCTTGTCCCCAGATAAGAATTATTGTTAATTAACTGCAATCCATAGTGCCATGCCACTGTGTTTGGCTTATGTTTGGTAGATTGGACTTGAGACTCCTGCAAAGGTGATAACAACAGATTCTATAAATGGTTAATAATTAAATCTTGCTTGCTAAGAACTGGCTAGAGCTCTATTATTACTGTGTCTAGTCTGCTGATGGTCACCAGCTATTTGGAAGAACTATGCAGGTATTAACTGTAGTTGTGTAACATCTAAATGGGCCTAGGAAATGCATTTTGTGTGGTTTTCAGAAAGAAAGTAGTCTATCTTCACTGAAAGAATCAAACACAGCACACATATTGCCTAATAGTTATTGTTGTTCACGCATGCGTAGTAGCATTGCTTGTATCCTATGGTACCACTTCCTTGTTGCTGTCATATACATTCTCCTGATTCTCTAAAGTACTGAGGTACACATTCTTGGTAGCCCATGGTCAAGGCACTGGTAATATAAAATGGAAAGGAGCATATGGTAAAGAACAGTTCCACCAATGCAAAACTCATAGTCAATGTGCTTATAGCTTGCTTAGCACTATTCCTTGCCAGCACGGAGGTCAAAGTCTAATCGGGTAGTCATGGGGATTGATGTGACCTCTAGGGAATATATAAAATTAGTTTATTAGATGTGAACTCTAACCTTGGAGAGAGTGACTGACACTCCCTAGATACAGAAGTGGCCACCTAAAATTCAGTTCACTGGGCTTCCACAACTTTGCATATAACCATGCAGAAGGTTCACAATATGGGTGACTCAATAGAGGCAGAAATTGAAAACCACAACATCATGCATCTAGAAATCCAAAATATTGTAGGAGAATTTGTTCAGACAAAAGTGGTTGGGGTAAAAAGAGAATATCATACCCTGTAGCAAGAGGATATCTTCAATCTGAAGACCTCTGGATTTTATTCATTTATTTATTACCTCTGGATTTTAGACACAGAACTCTTACACTGTGTCTCTTTGCTGCCTACTCCTCTATTGTAATAAATATCCTGATGCTCATGGTTATAGGGCAAAACAACACCATCAACACACCTGTGGCACAGAAAAAGGGTAAATTCAGTCTGGAATTAAGTCCCAGGTTCTTAATCCCTATAAAGCAACAGCTGCCATTAAGGAGATTCCTGACCCTCAAACTGAAAGACTACCCTGCCCAAGTATATTTAGTTACCAATAAGAACAGACAGGAAGGAGGGAAGAATAGGTGGAGGGAGAAAGGAAGGAAGGAAAGAAGGAAGGAAGGAAAGAATGAAGGAAGGAAGGAAGGAGAGAAAAGAAAGAAATCTGGATAAGAGTGAGGAACCAAAAAAATCTAAAATTAAGTACCACAATTTCATCTAACTAGCAACTGAAAGTTTACTAACATAATTTATTATCCATCAAAAAGATAAAAGGACATTGAATGGCTTTGGTGTCTCTTCAATATAGGTTGTGAATTAATTTGAGCATCAGGTGAAATTTACCAATAGGAAAATCATAGTCTGAATCAATGCTGGGAATCATATTGTGCTATGCCTGGGGATTCTATTAAAATTAAACATGGTACCACTTATACCTTAGAAGTGTTACTAAATTCAAAATAGAAGATACCTAGGTATATATTCCATATTAATTCATTAGAAATATTGACTTGCTTAAATTCCATGTTCACAGCATCCACAGCCCTAAAATAATCCTGTAGTGGGCATGAATGCTCTGACTTAGTGAGAAATACATTAAAATTAAATTAACTCTTTGGCACTTACAAATTGGCTTGACATCTTTCACCCAGTTAAAATATTGTTCAAAGTCAATTAAAAGAGGCCTTTCAAGGATTGAAACATATTCTATAAGACTTAATTAGTGAAAGGGTGATTATCTCCACTGTTTCCCCACTTAGCACCCCAATTTATTCTGTCCAGAGATCTGGAAAGATGAATGGCACCTCATGGTGGAATACTGCAACCTAATTTTATAGCCATATCCATTCTTTTTGTTGTTGTTCATTTACTCACATGTGCATACATTGTTTGGGTCATTTCTCCACCACCCTTACCTCCCTCCCCCCTCAGTTTCAGGCAGGTCCCGTTCTGCCTTTACCACTTATTTTGTTGAAGAAAAGACATATGCATAATAAGAAAAACAAAGCGATTTTGCTAGTTGAGTTAAGGATAGCTATAGAGAAAGATTCCTACTATTGCATTCATGTACCCATGTGTTATGACCCATGTTGATTAACTCTAACTGATCTTTACATTCTGAGCACAGTATAAGCTATTATTGGAATTACTGACTGTATCAATTAAATTGCTACAAATTATTCAGTAAACCAAGGGCTGCTCCATTCTTGACACCATCAAAATAGCTATTGATCCTCTCAGTACCAACAATGTTAATACAAACTCAACATATTTTAGGCATTTTTGGGATCTGGAGGCAATATGCTCCTTATTTGTAAATTTTACTTAGGGCCATTTATGCTGTTACTTGTAAATCAGCCCACCTTGAATGGTGCTTTCTCTAAGAAAAGGCTTTCAAGAATCTGTCCAAATTGCAATGTAATAGGTACTGCCATTAGAGCCCTCAGAGACTACTTCCTTGCAGTGCTTTAGCAACTGGTTCTCATGCTTTATGTGTTGCCCCTGGGCTTCCAACATGAGAAACTGCTCTCCTCAGCCCTGTACTATGCACCATCAAAGCAGAAATTATGTGCCACATACTTGACCCTCCTGGAAATAGAAATTTTCATAGACTCTGAGCCTATGACCCTCTGTATTGAGGTTTCCATTATACCTTGGGTCATGAAAGCAGGTACCTGCTAACGCTGTCAAGGTCACCCTGCTACAAGACAGATCCACACCTATGCCCTCTCCCTAACTACCTGCAGCATGGTATGCCTTCCCCAGTCTTCAGCCCTTTGCCATGATGTTGGAGGAAGTCATCTCTCTTTTCATAATCCTTGGCTACCTGAGCAACCTCTTGGGACCAACTGAATGAGGATCAATGGGAGTTCACATACTCCACAGAAGGCATGGCCACTACTACTCATGATGGAGCTTGGTAAAGAGTTGCTGATTCTCATTTTTCAACCAGGACATCCTGAACAAAGGGTAGAATCCAGGAATTAGCACATGTGAATGAACTTCAGGCAGACATCTCATTACTGAATGCCCTAGCTAACTATTAGATTCACCTGTACATTTTTACAAACCCTGCTCATTGCCTAACATTTGTGCAATGGATTGAATTATATCCCCACAAAAGGTTACAGTGATATCTTAAACTCTAGTACCTCAGAATATGACATTGCTTGGAAATAGGATTGCTGCAGACATAATTAAGTAGGATGAAGTCATAGTGGAAAAGGGTTGGCTTCTAATCCAATATGACTGTACAAGAAGGCAGCCATGTGAAGACACAGGAATGTAGGGAGAACAGCACATGAAGTTAGGGGCTGAGATTGGAGTCTGCTCCCACCAGTCAAGACAGAGTCAGGAAGGGTCCTCCCATGGAAGCTTCAAAGAGAACATAGCCTAGCCAAAACTTTGACTTCAGATTTCTAGTCTCCAGAACTGTGAGAATAAATTTATGTTGTTTTAAGCCATCTAGTTTGTAGTACTTTGTTACAACAGCCTTAGGAAGTACATATATCCTCTTTGTACTAAAGAACTCTAGAATTTTCTTCCCTTACAGATATTCAAATATATCAGTCAAGGTAACAGATGTCTCTGCAAATACTAAGGCCACAATACAAGACATCACAAGGACAGCCTTATTCCCTACTGAATTCCAGGCATTACTGATGGTGAACAAGGCATTCTAATTTCTCAGAGTATATAATGCTACACTCCTGAAGAAAGCACTCAATGGAAGTTCCATAGAGGCCCCAGCAGCCAATTCAGTTGAGGAGCACAGTGGGCTCCTCAAAATGTTCGTTTTAAGTTAAAAAGCAGCAATTGCCCCCTTCCACTGATATCATTATTGCAACTGACATTGTTTAATCTCAATTTATAGCCCTCAAAGACAAACACCTCTTACACCAATGCCACGTATGGCCCTCCATCACCTTTATTAACCATAAAGTTGAAATTTTTGATAACCTCCTCACCATATGTCCCTCAGTCACCTTGTCAAGTGGTTTCTTATTCTCTGAAGGAGGCACTTACCTTAGTCTCTAAAAGTCATAGTCATCACCAAAGTTTAAATGTATATAATGTCATCAAGGAATCAATTCTAGCATATGGTCTAAAATAAGGGTAGAATATATTTGCTGCATCAATATTAGGGAAACTGGAAGAACCTCCAGTGGCCTAACTGAAAGTTGACCTCCTTACTAGGTTCCAAATAACCATCCTAAGCACATTTGATATCTCATTACATATCACTGAGTAATGGGTTTCAGTTCCCTGCCAGCCTGCAGAATTATTTTTATTTTTTCAAAGATACTATTATTGTTGTTTTGTATAATTAATATTCATTTAGATTTACTTGCCTATTAATGTTTTGCCACTCTTCTTTTTTTTTTAATTTCTTTAAAATATGGGGATGAATCCAAGGGCTTTATACACTCTAGTCATCAGCTCTACTACTGAGCTATATCCCCAGCTTTTAGTGTTTTTTTTTCTTTTTAAATATGTACTTCTGTATAAAACTTCTTTATTGTGCACACTTTATTGTCAGAAAAAATAAACAAAAAAAAAACCCATAATAAACAACATACAACTGTGTTTTCCAATTAGGGTGGGGAAGGGAGGGGCTTGATCCCTTTTTTCTTCCTTACACACAAGGACAGGAGAGAGAAAAGCCACCAGACATCAGCAGAGAGAGCCAGGTGGGCCACTCAAGGCTGCTGTGGGAGCCACAAGGACACGATGCACAGGACACAAAGTTTCTAATTAGAAACTCCTAATGTATTTCTTACATACAAGATGCACAGTCAGGTCATCACCCTGGGGAGGGGGGTCTCCTCAGAAGTTCCCCCACTGTACTTGATCTCACCAATGCCAAGCAGCAGCTTGCTTGTGTGGTAGAGTAGGTCAGGACATCCTCAGTGGAGGAGCCAGAAGAGACCAGCCCTACCTGAACACCCTTGTCATTTTGTTTCTTCTAAGCTGTCTGCCACAGTCTCCACAACTTTGTGGAAACTGATCTCCAGGTACTTTTTGTCATGCATGCACCCATTATAGAGTTACCTTGAAGCACCTGGGCCTTCATGATCTGCTGCATGCTGGCGGCTCAGCCAGACGCACTAGTCACAGTGGGGCAGGAGAAGACACAAGCCTATTGAATATGGTCATCTTCTCAACCTTCTATTCAAAGATTTCTCTCATGCAGCTCTTAGTTTTTTGAGACAGGGTCTCACTATGTAGCTCAGGCTGGGCTCAAACTTGTAATCCTCCTCCTGCCTCAGCTTACTAAGTGCTAGGATTACAGACATGCACTACCATGCCTGGCTATAAAAAAATCCCTATTATTATCTGGGGCAATTTTTATTTTACCTAAGGGACTATTTTTGCTGTTTCTTTTTATCAGAGTCATTTGATAATGATTTGACATTTAGCTATTGTTTTCTTTTAATACTTTAACAAAGTCATTTTACTGTATTCTGGTTTCTATTATTTCTTTTAAGTTATTTGTCAGTATTATGGTTTTTCATTTAAAGATTTTTTTCCTGGATATTTTATTTTTTTTCTTTTAGTTTCAGCAGTTTAACTATGATATACACATCTAAATGTGGTTTTCTTTCTGTTTGCCTGGGATGTGCAAACCTTCTTAAATCATCATCTTGATGTCTTCAATTGGTTTCAGAAATTTTTCTGCCATTATTTCTTCAAATATCACTTCTGACTTACTGTTTCTTTTCCTTTCAGGACTCCAATTGCAAGTATATTACACATTTTCATCAGGTCCCATACATCTCCTATTTTCATGTTTTCTGCTTTATCTTTCAGCCTGTATATTTCATGTGACTCTGTCTTCTATTTTTATAATAATGTATGCTATATAATCCAACATACTATTAAATTTTTTTAATTATTACATTTTCAGGTTGAGAGTCATCATTTTATTCTTTCTGTGGATTCTTGCTTTCTGATAAAAATCCATCTTGTCCTCTATATTCTTAAAGATATTAAACACCATTATTTTCATGCTTATATCTGACCAGATTCCAAAAATGGGGATATTCATGAATCTATATCTATTGTCTGTTCTCTTCATTCAGTTTCTTTGTATATGTAGTAATTTTTTGGTTGAATGCCAAATATTGTGAATAAAAATTATACAAGCTTTGGCTACTTTTATATTTTCCACTGAAAATTCACATTATATACTGATAGGTAGATAAAGTAGAGGTAATCAAATTAAGAACTGAGTTGGCTTGAAATTGTGTTGCAGTTTTTATAAGGTTCATATAAATGCTGTTTCACTTCCATTTCTAGGAAATAGCCCTCCAGGAGTCCTTATTGAAATCAAGGACTGTTAACTAGGGTCCTTCCCTGTTGACAAGTCTTGAACTATAATTCTGGTCACTTCAGTTCTCTAGGAATGACAATAAATTACATTCTGCTTTTCAAAGGATTTAAGTTTAGTTTCTGAGCCTCTGACCTGGCAAGGTCAATGAATACTTAAAGTGGAAATCGTAGTGTGCCAGGCTCATGTCTGTTTTTAACCTTCACTCAGGGTTCTGGACCTCGAGTTCTGGCTGAATTGGCACCTCTAAAGTCTAATTTTTCTCTTTCTTGTCCTGTGAGATTGCCTGAAAATTTGTTTAGCTTCTCTGTGGCTTAGCTATAGCCCTCAGTGCAAATTCTCAGCTTCTTTCTTTAGAGCAAGATTTGAAAGATGCCCTCAGGAAAAAGTGACTTACAGAATGCTTGTTTATTGCTTAAGATTCCTTTCTCTTCTCAAGTTGTCTCAGCAGCTTTCAGATGCTTTTTAAACAGATAATCTTGTATTGTATCTGGTCTTCTAGCTTTCCATAACAGTAGCTATGAGCTACTTCACTAAATTTGGAATCAAGTCTGCCTACTCTATTGTTGGTTGCAGCTAATGGCATTACTATTCTCAGGCTCCCCAGTCAGAGACTAGAGTAATATTTGCTTCTACTCTCAATTAATTGCAAAATTTCTTTATTCTACATAAATAATATCTCTAATAATATGTCTTCTCTGAATTTTTCTTATTGACTTATTTTGGGCCATTCATCATCTTCCTTAAACCAATTTTTTCCCAGACTAGTTCATCCTTTTTTTGTTGTATTTTTCAGAGGTACTGATGTTTGAACTTAAGCTATTGCACTTGCTAGGTGTGTTTTCCATAACCTCAGCCCTTTTTTGCTTTAGTTATTTTTCAGATAGTGTCTGACATTTTTGCCCAGAGCCTGCCATGGACTGCAATTCTCCTACTTATGGCCTAGAGTATAAGCAGAATTACAAATGTGAACCTCCAAGCCTGCTTGTTGGTTGAGATGGGGTCTCACTAACCTTTTGCCTGGGATGACCTCAAACCAGAATCCTTCCAATCTCCACCTCCAGAGAAGCTGGGATTACAGGTGTGAACCACCATACCCAGTTTCCTATTCATCCTTTAAATTGAAAATATTGCATTTTTCTCATCATATAATAAAATTTATATCCTTCATTAAAATTTTTGTGATCCATACATTTCCTACAGAATGAAATGAATTTATTTATCACAGACTTTCACAGTCTATATTCAGAGTATCACTAGTCTCAATAATCAACTGCTACTTTCCTGTATGCCTGTATAATCCAGGTATAAAAGTTCTTGTAAGTGTATGCTTTTGGTTTGGTATGTTTTCTAGCAATGATGCACTTCTGCTTCTTTGTTGATGTCATTCTGCCTTTAAGACCCGAATCAAATGGTCACTCATTGGTATGAATTCTTTGCTATCCCCAACAAGTGAGGTTAATACTATATCTAGGGATTAGGGATTACATAATACTTTCTTTGTACTTTCACAGCAGTGTCTTTTGTAAATCTGTTTTCACAACTATTTTGTACACCATAATTTATTCCGGGGCAGACATACAGTCACATTTCCATCCCCAGCACCTAGCACAGTGCCTGACATGTAAATGAAGCTCAGTAAATTTATACTGAGTAAACTACAAAAATTGAAGGAAAGGAACAACACACAAAAGCAGCATTGCTGGATTTTGACGAGAAGAAAAGGTGATGTAGCAATTTATTTCTGTTGGATAATTTAATTTGTAAAATCCTTGTGGAAGATGCCAAATTGTGTTAAAAATTTACTTATATTTTCTGCACTTAGGACTTCATTCTCAAGAAATAATTCTTTCACCTTGATCTCACTTTCTTCACATCCTATGTGCATTTCATTCACATCCTGCCCCATAGTTCTGGCCCTAACTCAGGTGGCAAGTAGGTGTCAGTGAGAAGGTGTCATGCTAGGTGGCCATGTGAGTACATACCTACAGTTCATGGGGCCTCCTCACAGGGCTCTAAGTACTGCTGGGAAGCTGCCAAGCTAGGCACAGTCTCCCTCTAGGCCATATCAGGGTCATCTATAGCCTTTCTGTATCCTATGGCAACAAGAATTTGCTCAAGAAAAATGCCACAGGAATAAATCAGTATAAATTTCTTGGGATACCACTCTTCTTATGAAGTTTCCTAAGTCCTAAGGGAAATGCTACTAAAAATGAAAGAGAAAGACCACAAGCATCTAACAGCTTCTTTATAAAGATAGATTTGCTGTGCAACTCTGAACTGGGCCAGAAGATATATGACCTGAACCTGAAGCTTTCCAAGAGTACTCAGCATGCTGTGTACATTGGAAGAGAAGTCTTTTTAGTGAACAGAAGGAGCTCACAGAAACTAAATTGTAGTAATGCACTGTCATATGAATCATTTTTGATATCCCAGAAGACCTTAAGGGATAGCAATTGTTCAAGGCAAAGAAAATGCAGGTCCAACAGTGATACACTAGCAATTACTGATTTTGGAACACCACATTAAAAAGGGAACACAAAATGGTTCAAGGTGCTAAAGGGAATGTTTAGGGACTAGACTGTCCTCTGATGCCATGGAATCTACCAGGTAGAATCAATCAGGAGGCACTCAACAAGCAAACAATGAAATACCAAAAGGAAGAAAGTTTGAATCATGTGTGGCTGACACAAAAGCTGGATGAGTTTGTAAAGTAAATGAGAACAAGAAAAAAGAAAACAATGCTCCTCATGGTAAGTGATGACGTCTCCCACGAGAATTACCTGTTTAATAGAATGAGTGAAGATCCTTACGATGGCAGTGCATTTATTTGAGGAATCTACACTTGAATGTGAATACTGACTACAAGAAGAAGACTTGGGGACACAGAGAGGAGGCAACCAAAAAAGGTGAAGTTCACTTGTTACAGAACAAAGGAAATGAAGAGGCATTAGCTCTACTGATCACTTTCCATCGGGGGCAGTGGGGAAAGGGAGCGTTAAACTGATCCAGATTAATAGCTGTGTCAATAGCATAGTCATAGATGTCTAAACCTTGAACTATGTTTACTCGTAACATGAACTCTACTTTGAAAAAAATAGATTTTAAATATTTCAAATAGAAAGTGTTCATGTATGATAGTATAGCTGTAACTTCAGATGTTTCCAAGGAAGGGCAAAAGGATGCTGATAAAAGGGGAAAGTGAGACACATTTACATTTCATAAAATTAAAACTTTCAAGTGCTATTGCCTGCTATTTCCAATTCAATGTTTCATAGTTTCCCAATGTATTTAAACATCAGTTCCTACAAGTGAAAAACTTCCAAAGGTACCACTGTTTCTTCTTTAAAAGGAGAAATAATTCACAAAAGCATAAAAAAGCATCAAAATCCTCTTTAACATTATTTATATCAGTAAAAGTTATGATGCAGTCTACATGAATAAATTTAGAAAAACAGCTTAATAAATTGTGGTGTATAAGCACCATGAATTAAAAACATGAATTAAAATTATAATAATTTTTGGAACTGTAGAAACATATTCATGATACAATATTAACAGTGAAGAGGTAAATATGCTATAATGCATTTTGTATAATTGCAGCTATGTAGAAAATACATATGATTGCAAAATGCACAATAATGAAAAGTATTATTTTATTTTAGTATTATATACATATTCAAATAACTACAACCTTATTAGAGTATTTTTCCAATAAAAATAGTGACCATTAGCAAATTTACAAAATATGATCAAAATCATTTGCCAAATGATGAATTATTATATAATAATCAGATACTAAACAATGGTTCCTTCCTAATAATTCTTACAAAAATTGATAGTCCATGCAATTTATCAATGCAACATATTCTTTTAATAGAGAGACCAGCATAGGAAAATTATTATTGGCATCAAATATCATTATTCTATATGCCAAAATACTTCTTTTATTTTTTAAAATTTTTTTTAGATTTGAAACCCATTTTTGTTTTTAAAATGTGAGTTTTGACACTTGAAGGATTTCATTCCAAACTCTCCATTATATAATTACCAAAAAAGTCCATGTTTATCACAATGTTAGACAGTTGAGTGTATAAAGGAGAAACAAAACAGAAAGAGTATTTATAAATTTAGACTATATGAGACGTTATGAGGAAACTTTTGTTAATAAACACACTACATACTTTTACACACTACATACATTTTAAAATGATGCATCAGTAAATAATCTGATAAAAGTCATAGTGTGAGGACTTTTACATTCAGTCATCGTGTTGAAGACTTTAAAATTAAATTCAATTAGGAAAACTTTCAATTCAAGGTCTTTGTGCTAAAGACTAAATTCAAGGATAGATTGTCTAAGAAAGGACAAATCATTGGCACTCTAAGTTAGTGAAATCAGTTTCCTGTGAGTACAAAATATCAAGATCGCTAAATGGATTAGCTGAATTACAAATGTTGCTCATTTTTTAAATAACACAACTGTGAGAAGTCTTACTCAGTTTCTTTCTATCCTTGTGTAGGTATTTCCACTGCATTTTAAATCCCTATTCTAAACAATCCCTTCTCCATTTCTGTATTTTTCTAAGTAGAAAATATTTTTAAACAAAGAAATGTCTGTTCCTTAGCTAGAGAACTGTTCTTGCATTGACACCTGGAAGAGAAAAAAAGATTCCCGTTTCCTCTACCTCAAAACCACAAAGCAAACCAAACCAATCCAGCTCCTAAAGTAGCATCATGTAGTGCCCAGGGCTGGGACAATATTTCATGCTATTTTCCTGCTAGATGCCAAGCACAATTATTGACATTATTGAGAAATCTATTTAACAGACTAGAGTCATCCCAGTGCTTCCATCAGCAGAAGCCCTAAAACAGGTGTGAGCAGAGGCTTCTGTGAATGGGAACATCAAAGGCCCTCCTCCATCTCTCCTCCTCTTCATCTTCATCTGATTCGTCCATATCTGCTGAATCATCATTGTGGTCTTTCTCCTCCTCCTCCTCCTCCTTTTCCATCTCTTCATATTCATCAGGACCCATTTTCTTTTTTTTTTTCTTTTCAATTCTGTTTCTTTTTTAATTATTATTGTTTTATTATTCATATGTGCATATAAGGCTTGGGTCATTTCCCCCTCCTGCCCCCACCCCTTCCCTTACCACCCACTCCACCCCCTCCCTCTCCCCCCCACCCCCTCAATACCCATCAGAAACTATTTTGCCCTTATCTCTAATTTTGTTGTAGAGAGAGTATAAGCAATAATAGGAAGGAACAAGTGTTTTTGCTGGTTGAGATAAGGATAGCTATACAGGGAGTTGACTCACATTAATTTCCTGTGTGTGTGTGTTACCTTCTAGGTTAATCTTTTTGATCTAACCTTTTCTCTAGTTCCTAGTCCCCTTTTCCTATTGGCCTCAGTTGCTTTTAAGGTATCTGCTTTAGTTTCTCTGCATTAAGGGCAACAAATGCTAGCTAATTTTTTAGGTGTTTTACCTATCCTCACCCCTCCCTTGTGTGCTCTCGCTTTTATCATGTGCTCAAAGTCCAATCTCCTTGTTGTGTTTGCCATCAGGACCCATTTCCAATCGGGCTATAGACACCCTGAATGTTGGACATGCCATGTGGAATCGGGGAATGGCAACGTTAAAGATCTTGTCTTTAAAGTACAGGAAATGGAAGGTATAAAATCCTTCCATATAGCCTGATTTTGTGAAGAATGTGGTATAGCTTGTGTATTCATATACTCAACCTGGTCTGATTATTGGAAATTCACCAACTACTCCAGGCCCTTGGACTTCTTCCACATCTCCTTTAGCATTTTTTTATTCTTCAGTAGCAACTGCCCAACTGACAAGCCTTCTCAGGAAGCACATCCTTTGACATTTCAATTTTTATTTGGTATGTGAAGAAATACTGGGATGGGTGTACAGAGCTGAGTTCTGGCAGAAATGATGTGGAAACCAAAACTGTAATATCCCCAGGGGATGCTACATACTCTGGATCATGGACACACCTGAAAATTTGGTCTCTGATGATGGAGAAGCCACCTGATACAACATTGTTGACATAAGCGGTAAACCAGTCAGTAAAAGTAGCACCTATGATAAACATGTCGATAGCAGCTGGATTCCGAGCCATCTGGTCTGGACATTGGTAGAAAACTTAATTTTTGTTTCGGCCCTCTGCAGCTTCGACTGCTATGTACTGACTCAAACCAGTATGTGTGCAGAAAATTAAAGGGAGACAGTATTTCAGTCCCTGTCTCTGCTGGAATCCCCCAGCAGCTGTATCAACATCTAATAAATCTTCAGAGTGATAGTGATTTGGCAGTGCCATACTTCCCAGCAACCCAGGAACCACTAACTTCTGCCTGTTGTGGATTTGATATGAACACCGGTAGTCATTGGGAAGTTTGCAACCAATCTGAGCCTCCACAGCATCAAGGTCTTCCTCATGAGTACCCTCTTTCAGAGATAAAACCATCCGAGGACACCTGGGCTCCAAATACTTCTTGAGGTCATCCCAGGCCTTTTTAATAGCAGCATAATGGTCAATGTATCTTCCTACGTCAGGGTAAGTGTCTATGAAGAGAGATTTCCAACACCGATTCTTTCGTGTTTTCTCTTCCTTAGATATCAGCCAGTATTTTTTGCAATGTCTTCTCCATAATGGGTCATGACTTAATAGATGGCTAAGTCTTCAATTAACATAGCAACAACTGGCAATAACCAGATTCATAGTTAGCCTGCCCACGCCGGTGCTGGACTCTGCAGGGCCGGGGCGCAACAGATATGAGCGTCAACAGGGACAGGGGCTTATCCACAGTGTCCAGGGCTCACCACAGGGGCCACTAACCTCCCTCCCTAGCAACTGGGCTTCACCTAGGCCTGGGAGAGATGACTCTCATCCCCTAGGGCCTGGACCCTGAACAGAAAGAGGATCTCTGGGTGGAGTCCACCCAGTCCCAGTGTCCCCTGCCCAGGGGTGGTTCTGCAGGATAAGGACGGCCCTGGCATCATCTTTGGGTGCCGTGGGGGGCCAGGGTCCAGTCAGAGGCCCCGGCTTCCTTCACTCCTGCCTGACCACCTCCTCTACCGTGCTCCCACCCCTGCCATGCACACTGTCCCATTACTTGATTAGGTCCTGATAGTCCAAAAAGGATAAGATGGGAAGCAGGGGAGCAGTGGGCAGCGACTCTAGAGTCATCAGCGCCGCCTCGGCCTTCATGACCGCCATCTTGCCTGACCTGGTGCAGCCCCAGCCCCAACCCCACCGCCCAAACCACTGCAAAATACTTCTTTTAAAAGCAAATGAATTAACTTATTGCTTCTCTAATGAAATCCTGGAAATCCACATTTCCTGATGTAATTGTTTTCTGCAATATGTGATGACAAACAACACAGAGTTCTCTCTAACAATGAAAATATTGCTGGAGGAAGGGGATGTTGATATGAAAATAATCTTTATATACATATATATATTTGTGAAAGAAAATAAAATGCATGTGAGAAACACATGTCCAGAAAGTGAATAGGGAGGAATTTAGCATGGCACACAGATTGCTCTGCAATTAAATGAAAGACTTGATTTTTTTCTTTATTTTGCTTAATGAAATTTGCAAGCTTGAAACCAACTCAAATTTGAGACCAAATTTAAAAAGTCACCCGTACATAAGGATTTCTATCTGAAATGTTCTCATCTCCAACTACAGCAGCTGCTGGATCTGCTCTTGTCCTATAAATTATATTGATTAAGTGATGTGTCAGAAAGAACAGGGCTATGGTTTCAAGTATGCAGTACACAGAGATCAGCCAACCATTTAAGAATGTTAAACAGTCAATCAATATCTTTGATCCTTGTTAGGTTCATAAAAGATTCCACCTCACCCCTGTTAAATTTATACTTTTTTTAAATAATAAGCCACTTGTGCATTACTTTGCCATATTGAAGTCTCTATCACTAACTTGCAAAGTTTCTGTGCCACCCCTGATTTTCTTCTTTGCTCAGGGTAAATGTAGGGATGTGTTATTTCTTATGTTACTTAGACAAGATAGCCATTTATCTTTTCATGGCCTCATTATTTCCAGAAAATATTTAATTTGAAAGGATGATTTCTAGGTATTCTCTGCTGATTCTTTTCTACATCTAGCATTTTCCTGCCCTCATCACAGCAAATAGCCTTCAACATGAGAAAACTTGTTTTCTTGATATATTTTTATGAAAAAGGTCTGTTATTCACTCTTCTTCAAACTATATTCCTTTGCTTTTAATGATGCTCAATACCAAATAAAAAGCCATCCTTTACTAAGACACTTTTAATTAGTTCAAAATAAAATATTCCAATATTAAAATCTAGAGCATAGTACATGGGTCCTGAATTTTATAGTGTACAAGAGATGTGTGTAAAATTAACATTGCCTAAAACATACCCACTATGCTTTTCACATCACACCTTCACCTGAATCCTCACAATATAACATTTTATTTATACATTTTTATGATACTCATAATATTTTGTTCTGCATAATACCAATTTTTTGTTTTCATATTATCTTCTATTCATGTATTGAATATAATGGAAAAAATATAGGGTTTAGATTTAGACAGAACTGTGATGAAATTCTGATTCTACCACTTATTACTTGTGCAATTTTAGTTAAGCTCTTTCATCTTGCTCACCCTTAATCTCATCATGTGTACAATGTATACAGTTGCACTTATTTGATAAAATTGGAAGAGTTAAATAAGTTGAGCATGTAAACTGGTCAATCTAGTTTTCTTAGTCCTTCATCTATCACCAACTAGACTATAAGCTTTTTGTCCACTGTATCATTTTAAAATTTGATATTTACTACTTCTTCTCCTCCAATCCAATAACTTACACATGGCATATATTTAATTAATGCTTGCATGTCTTTCTTTATGTTTCTTTTATTTCCAAGAAAATTCCTTAAAAGCAAGAACTCCATCATAATATTTTCATATAAGCTAACAATTATTGAATTATATAGCTTTTACACTAAAAGATTAGATGGTGTATTAGTTTTCCATCACTGTCAGAAAACACCTGATTAAAAAAACTAAAAGGAAAAAAGATTTATTTTGGCTCACAGTTTCAGAGGATTTAATCTATGGTTGCTTGGCCTGTTGTCTTTGGGTCACTGGCAAGATAGTACATCGTGGCAGTATGCATGTGGCAGAGGAAACTGCCTCATGGAGGTCAGGATGCAAAGAGAAAGAGAGAAGAAGGGGCCAGAGTCCCAAAATGTCCAGCAAAGGTACACCCCCAGTGACCTACTTCCTCCAACTAGGACCTCCTAAAGAATCCACCTACTCCCAAAGTAGTGCCACCAGACTTCAACATATGAGCCTTTGGGGGAATTCTATATCCAAATCATAAAAGATGCTTTATTTTATATACTATGGTCTTCTATTATAACTTAGATTTACCAACTAAGCATTTTACCCATTAAGCAAATATCTATGAATTTCATTCATTGAAATGGATAAAAAGTAAAATTTTTATGACAATCCTTGAAGAAATGTGGTATTCAGTCAAATAAGTCATTTAACCACTCATAAATACAGGTGAATGGTGCAAATCACCTTATATTAAAATATGCCAACTTCTGTCACATCTCCTTAGTAAGGTACACCTATAACTAAGATTCCTTCCTCTCTTTTTCTGAATTCTAGATATCTAATCCCAATCCCTTATCCTAAGGTGAATAAAAAGAAAGGACTTTATAAATAACTTCATTTATAAATCCCTAAAATATATTTTGCAAATTCTATGTCAAAGTCTGATATCCCTGCTTTCCTCCTAGTTTTTAAATATAATGGCCTTTATCATAGCAAACAAACAAAAAAAGAGCCAATATTATTAAGCAATTCAGATATATGCCTCACAGAGCTATTACAAATTATATAGCTGATAACTACAGGCGAAATAAAAGCTATGCCTTCATCTAACCTCATGATATAGAGTGTGTAGATCACAAGTATCATGTTTTTGCTCATCCTGTTTTTCTTAGCAGCAGCTTTAATATTATGCTTCATCAAGGAGGAAGAAAACACTGAAGTTATAGTTGTTTATTAGTTTTTTGGAATTTTTGTCCTTATGTTTTGCTTCTAAGTTGTTTATTTTGATAGAATTAAATTGAACTGTACCTCTAAGGCATTTTAGAAGCATTAAGGGATATGTGTTACAAGCTAAAGTAACGTATAGTCTTTTAACTTAACTTTTGCATCTTTTTCCCATTAAAATAAGTTGGACTGCCTAAATGACAGAACTTTAAAATATATATTAATAATAATAGTATTAAGAGTGATCAATTATTGAAAACATATTATGTATCAGGCCTGTGTTAAGTGCTTTACATGGATTATCTTATTTAATTACCTCACAGAAATCTTGTGAGGTAGGTACAACTATTATCCCCAATTTTACAAATGAGGAAAATACAACATATGGAAGTTCAGCAACTTGTACAAGGTCAGAGCTAGCAAGGGGAGGAGGTAAAAATTAAGTATCAGGCAGTCTTTCTCCAGAGACGATACAGTACAGTACTAGTTTCACACTACTACTAAAGGAATTCACATCATTAGAAGATTCTAGTCAGCAAATGGGTCAGATAACCTTACAGTGTAGTACTACAATGTTATTTTGCACTAATCTCAGTTATCTGAGACTGTGAGCTCCTCAAGAGTAAAGAACATCTTTTATTTATATTTGAATCTACAAATCTAGGAAGATGCTTGACACATAAAGTTTTCGGAAATAATGCCACTGAGGCAACCAGACAACAAGCAAACACAATGTTGTGAATAACATTTTCATAAGGAAATCAGTTCGAAGAACACCGAACAGGGTATAACTATTTTCACGAAGTCAACTTGATTTCAGGGCAATGAACAGTCTTTCTCAAAACATGTTCCACACATAATTCTGGTATTATAAAGAAAGATTACAAACCTGTGGGTTCCCTGGAGTTGATTTCTCATGGCTGATTTCCATGAAATTGAAAGCAAAAAGCAACTGTGAAGGCTGATCATTTTGAGGACTAAGACAGATGAAATTTAGTGGTGTAGTAACACACCGATCCAAAGCAACAAACAAAGTTGTTCATCCATGCATTCATTCAAGAAACATCTATTGTATGATCACTGTATACCTCACACTGTTCTGAGTGAAGGACAAGGATCTTAGCCCACTGTACTTCTAAAAGAAGGCAAACAAATAAACATACAAGTAGATATATGATATAATGTCATATACTGTTAAAATTAATGGGAAATTAAAATATACCAACTTGATAGAGGGCCACAATGGGCACAAAACTTTTCAGAGGAATGATAAGTGACATTTGCAGTGAGACCACAAGGTACCATATACAGATTTACATAGGCAGGAAGAGTTTATTCTGTTCAAACAGCAGAAAGCAGGTCAGAGTGGCTCTAAGCAGAGTGAATGAGCATGAGAGAGGCAAAACCTGAGGCCAGAGAGGCAAGCTGCTTCTTTGACTTGTAAAATCATGTAAGCCACGATAAAGACTTAAGATTTAATCCTAATTGCAGCGCAGATCCATTGGTGGATTTTAATCAAAAAAGTAACATTTTAGAATTTAACAATGTTTGCAAGTTTAGGAAATAAAATGTAAATTTAAAATTTAGAACCTCCTTAAAGCAAGCTTGCCATATGTTCTAAATTTTAAAAATGGTTTCAGAGTTCCAGAAAAAGATATATAGTGCTGTCTTTCTATGGAACCTCCAGAAACATCATTATATTGTATTGGTACGCATTGAGAAGTATAGGCATGTGAATAAAGGCAACCACTAATCCAAAAATCTACTGATAAAAACATTTGTCAATTTTACCTGTTTTAGTAAAACACCTTTAGCATTAAAGATATTTCTTGATGTTGTAATGGTAACCAAGCACACAGAATTTTTTTAAAAAGGCAAATTTCTGTTTCAGTATCTAGATTCACATACTATTTAGCTTCATTTCTCCCTTACTTATACGCCACAACCTATTCAACAATCTGCCAGAGAATCAATTAAGGTAGTTCATCAGTATTTCAGACAACATCCTCTATCTTAGCAAAGATTGACCATTATCATTACAAAATACACATCTGTGTCAAACCATGGAGAGTTATGCCTCAGTGCACTTATAGCCATAAAGAGAAAAACACTGAATACTTTAATATTCAGCCTCCCTACAAGAATGCTAAAATATTCTCTGCTTCAAAGGTAATCATGTGATAAGTTCTCAAATTAGTCAAAAACAGGATGAGTCTAAAATACTTCTTTTTATATAAGGCACATATTCTTCCTTGCAGTTTTTAGATTCCATTTCCCTCAGCCCCAAAAGCCCAGGCTCTGCCCAGTGGTCATGCAGCCAGACTGGACAGCATTGCTAAAGCAGTGTGCCAAAGTATGTGAGAGCTTTGCAGCATTGGGAGCTGACAGACCATTACGCAGATTGGGACTGTGTGCAGCTGTCTGGATGCTGCCGGAATTGCTGCACTCTTTGTCACAGGATTACGCTGCTACAGGGACTGCAGACTTGCTGATTTAAACACCTTTATTTCCTTTGATGTGAATTTGATCTGTGGGAATTCAGACTTTTGAGAATAGTCTCATCTGGGGAAAAAAAGGAACACTTTCAAGTGTCTGTATTCTAATATCACTTATGGTAACACGAACAACTCAAGTTTTCCTCATGGTCACATATGATTGTGTGCTAGGCTCTTTTTTAAAGGCTCATTTGAACCCTTATGTTCAAGTCCTTTGCACACTCAATTTTCTTTATTAGTCAAGCATTCTGCCATTATGCATGCATATTATGCATTTTGACCTTATGAATTCTGTTTGTGACTGTTTTTACTTGAACAGGTTCATGAACAGTGACTATCAGGAAAAATATTCAAAAAACAATCTACAGATCTACAGAGACTTAATTTTGTAGGGTATTAACACTTAACTTCCTACCTATTTTAATTACCACTAGTAGTCATTAATTGGGTATTTTTCAAGTTTTAATTATGTGCTCTGTGTTTGTTTAATACCTGTATTTAAAATTGACAAATCAAGAGTTACTGTTATCCTCCTCATCTTTATAATTAACCTGTCAAATGCATAACAAATACCTTACATCATCTCTGTGGGAGATTTTGTCATTTGGATGATAATTTCCATTCCACAGAAACACTGCTAGTGAGATTCAAGAAGTAATCTACTACTACTACATTGTTACTAATAAAGATGGAACTATTTCTATTCTCAAGTGAAATGACATGATTTAAAAAGATGTGTTTATGTCCACAACAATAATAATCATGTACATAGCCTGCATCACATGGATCATAATATAAGTTAAAAGTCAACTCATTTTTAAATAATCAGAGGTGTCATAAATATTCACTATACAGGATTTCCTCAATACACTGTGAGCCTGCTGTAGATTACTCTGCAGACATAGTGTAGCCTTACTTAAAGATGAGTCTCTTGAGAGCAATAAAGACACAATGGAAAGTAGGAGGAGATGACATTAATACAAAATGCAAAGACATTTCTGCATTTTGCATCAGTGAATTTCATGATCATCTTTTTTCATCTTGTAAATATTTTGAATGAGTCATTTTTCCTATCTTTACCTTACTAATGCCTACATTTTAGAGGTCAATACAAAGAATATGGAAATTGTAATGCCTAGTTTTAATAAAGTCTCATTCCAATAAAATTTAAAGTCATTTTGTTGCATTTCAAACTCAAGTTATGAGTATATATGGCGAATTTAAAACTGTAAAAGTAGATGCAAATGGAAAAAAAGACCATAAAGGATTTAAACAAGATCCTAATGGGCTCTGCATTTGCTCCTTATAAATGGCCAACCTTACAGCTATAAAGAAGTGCTCAGTGCAGTGCTTCACAGGACAGTGAAATAGCACATTTCTTCAATCTATGTATTTTTTGTCCCTGAGTTTAAAATTGGACTCAAACATTAGATTCTTTTTTTGCTTGACTTTAGGGTATTTCAGTGATAAAGAGTTGTTTTTCCTCTCTCTGACTCTAGATTAGATTAACTCTAAAATATAAACAGCAGTCTCCATACAATCCCCGACATTCCAATTTCAATGATGCTTTTATTTTTCCTTTATCACAGCATAAATTTAAAGCCAGATGAAAAAGCCATTTCAAAAACTAGGACGCCAGCATTACATGGACGTTCCTTTCTTTGGCCTCGTTAAGCATTGTGTATCAGAGTGTGTTTTGTTTCCTACAGCATTTTGGTTAAAAGAGGTCTGGGGATTAAAACTTCTCATTTATGGATCCCTGGTGGATTTAAAATGCCTATTGTAAGAATATGCTGCCAGAAATACCTCTCCAAAGCCTTTTTTGCAAATGTCCCCTTATAAAGAAATGGGAAAAAGCCACCACCCCATATCTCTGTTTTGTTCTCTGGAACCATAAGAGAGGAAACAATGTTTGTTCCTCACATATCCCTCACCTCATTCACTCCAATTTCCAGTTTGAGAGGCTTCATGTTGAAATTTTCTAATTGTGCTGGATGAGGCATAAAATGTGTTTAAAAATTAAGGTCAGGATATGGGTCATAATTACTGTATTAGGAAGAATAACCCCATTGGTCCAAAATAGTCACTTATCACTAATCTTAGAGATAAGAGTGAAGTTCTTGAGAAGAGGCAGGGAAGATGGCCTCTCCCTATGTCAGATTGGTGAACAAGCACATTCTCCCACACAGAAGTTAGCAAATCAATTTAATGAAATGTTTGTCATTAGAAAAAGAGTTCATTCTTCACTTTCAAACTAATGAGCTTATATCAAATGTAGGGGTGTATTTCTGTCACTGTGAACATGATCATTAATACCAGGAATTAAGACATATTTCTGCAAAACTTATTTCACCCATTAGGTCTATGCTGTTGCTCCTATTAACAGTCTCCAAGATTGTAGGATCTAAGAATTCAAATTAAATGGGCTACATCACATACACTTGTTCTGAAAATTATTCTAAAATATAAATTAATTTTCACAATAATACCTCATACAACCATACTTGGATACTTATTGAAGAATCCTAAAACCACTCTCGTAGACTAAAGTATGTGAAAAGAGAAATCTTTTCATCTTTGTCTCTCCCTCTCTTTTCATGCCTGTTCTTGACTGTTTATAAAACATCGATTTAAGGTTTAACTACCAGAAACTGTGAGAATAAGGCAAGTTTAGATGACCATGTACTTTTAAGACTGGAAAGGAACTGTAGAGATTATGTGATTTGTTATGATCTAGTAAGATGAAGCAAATTGTGCTTTGAAAAGACTTTCACTTTCACTGAACAATGAATTTTCTATTATAAAGGCAAGATTGTCAGCCTCTCTTTATTTTTTGTCAAAGATGGGATAAAATTTGATATGTTCTTGAATCAGTTTTTGCAAGCAAAATTTTCTCAGTGTTTCAGTACTTTTACTGAATAATAATGAGAAGGCCTCCATATAGGAATATTGTGCCACTGCTGCACTGTCTATATGGAATACTGTGCATGGCTTTCCTGGTTTAGTGGAAAGAACATGCACTGTGGTGTGCAAATTGCAATCTTGTTGAAGAACATTATGACCTTGGAAAGTTATTCTTACTTCTCTAAGGCTAACTTTGGACATTTATAAGAATGGACTATCTCATAAGGGCTTTTTTGTGATGATCAAGTGGAAAAATACATGCAGAGCATCAAATAGAATGCCAATATAAGTGGCAGACATTTTAACTTTGCATCTCTCTAACCTCACTCCTTCCTCTAGAAGGAGTCTAGAGGAATCTAGAGATTTACAAGGACATATATGTACTTGATTTCTTCAAGCCCACTGGTAATTTATAAAATACATTTGTGGAAAGATTGGTAGCAGTGAAGCAATGAATGTTATACCTGAAGAAAAGGGTTTTAGCCAACATTTCTCAGCATTAGCACTTCATGTTTTAGGCTGCATAATTCTTCGTTGGAGGCAAGTGTTCTCTTCATTATGGGATGTTTAGAAGCATCTCTGGTCTCTATCTACCTGATGCCAGTAGTAATGCACACTTGCCCCCTTAGTTATAACAACCAAAATTGTCTTTAGACATTGCCAAATACCTTGCAGAGTAAAATTACTCTTGATTAAAACCACTAGCTCAAGCTAATGTTGAGTGCAGAAACTTTATCTCGTAAGTGCTACTTATTAACTAACTGGACTTGTGGGCTAGACCCTGATTTCTTAAAATTCAGACTAAATCGTAGGCCTCTGTATACATATGAGTTAATGATTCTGAAATCCTTTTGAAAAGGTATAGTTAATAAAATGAAGTGGTTTTTTTAGCAGAAAAGTGATTCTATCAGCCTAATTCTAAAAAAGAAGTACTAATTCTAAGCCAACCAACTTTCTTCTACTCTCTGTTGATAAACTAATATTCTTATTCCAAATAGCTATTTTACAAATACCATTGTATACATGATTTGGTAGAAATTCATATACAAATATATACATACATACACCATCTGAAAAAATTACTAAGGTATATAAGTTACAAAAGTTGAATTTTAATTTTAATTCACCCAGATGAGCTAGTTAGTTAAGGGAGTGCTCGAGGAATGAGTTCATTATGGTGCAAAAGAAGATATTTTGTTTCCATTATAATAATTATGTATATATATTTAATGTCTAGTTTTTGTAAGTGGTAGCTAACAATTTGAGGCAGAGAGGATGAACACTTAATGCTAGCAAAATAAAATTAAATTAAAAGATTAGTAAAAATCATATAAAGTCTTCTCTTAATCATACCATAGGATACATTGGCAAATATGAGTACTACCTTCACTTTTCATTAAAAAAGAAAGAAAGAGATGATAGAACAAAAAAAAGAGGAAAGTAGCAAAGGAAGCCTTTTGAAGATTATGAATTTTATACCCTGATAATTCAAACTATTGAGTGAAGAGTAAGATAGCTATCAGAGAAATACAATCCAGACAGAGTATCTCACAGCAGCATATCATTCAATTGGCAAAGTCAATGCAATGAAATGAAACATGCACTTTCCCTTGTGTAACATGCAGCAGCTGCCGCTATGCTTCAGATATGATAGTTCCCTAAGTAGCTTTTGGATATAGTTAGGACAGTGTGTTAGCTGGTGGCCCCTGATGACCGCCAAACAAATTTTGACTTAAACAGGCTCAAGTCCTATTGAGGAAGAAAAGAGGAAAGGTTTTCTTCCTCTTCCTGAGTCAGAGCATTACTGTGAATCCAGAAGCATTGTTAAAAGTGTTTTGTGAATATCTTATCCCTTAATGTGCATCTTCCTCTATCTCTACTACAGAACACTGTCCTCCAAGTCCATCTTTCTTAAAACTTGGCTTTGTGTACTCAGTTAGACACTTCTTCTTTCCTCACTTTCAACCACACTTTATACTCATCCTTTCTTCCTACCACACATAAATATGAATGTTCCTTAAAGGTCTAGCCTTTGTCTCTCTATTTTTAATTATGTTTTTCTTTATGAACAGTGCTTACTCCATGTCTTGTTTTTCTTGTTACTTTTATTTGGATGACTCCCAGTTCTCTTTCTCCAGACCTAACAACTCTCCTAATCTTTACCTGTATATTTCAATGCATATTTTATAATTCTAATAATACATATGTGTGATAGTGAGTTACACTAAACTTAACTTCCATCTCAAATATGTTTCTTCTTTGGTCTTCCTATTTCCTTGTTCATTCATAAGTATTTATAAAACAGTTTTTTATCATATTGCTTATTCTTTGTTCAAAGTCTTTCCATAAGTCCTTATTCCTCACAAAAGTCAGATATAAGAACAAATGCATTAGTCTGACATTCATAACTATTCCAAGTCTGGCAGTGGAGATACGGTAGAAAATGAATATAATATAGTATAATATAAAATCATTGGCTTTAGATTTAAATAAACATAGATTAAAGGTGATGTTAGCAATGGCCAAGTCAATTTATGCTTTAGGACTTCAATTTACTTATATAAAATGAATGGGATTGGACTAAATGATTTCTAAGGACTCTTCTAAATTTTAAATTTCTATCATTATGGTTCTATTTTCCAAGCTCATCTCTTGATAACCTCATATTACGTACACTATGCTTTAGCCATTTTAAGCAATTATTCATTCAATGAGTGCATTCTTGCCACCATACCTTTGGCATGACTGTTCACTTTACCATGAATCACTTTTTCTCTCTTTTTTGCTGTTGAATATTTTATCAAGCCTTAAGTCCTGGCTCAAATGCCACCTTCTCCAATCAAAACACTTTGTTTTCCACCGACATTGGAGAGCTTGCTCTTTGCAAGTTCAGTAGTATTTTATTTATATGTCTTTATGTCATTCATCATATACTTCCTTATATTTTCATTCTCTTTTTCTCTGTTAAATAATCAATGTTTGAAGAATAAAACATCATGCTTTAAAATCATGGACTTTTTGATATAAAAGATAACTCATCTTGTACTATTTTCCATTCAAAATAGGAAGTGGTTTTATAATATCACTCAGACATGATGATACAGACAATACTTAAATAATTTCTGTGAGAGAGTTCTCTGCCTTATGATAAGGAAACATATCCAATAAATAAAAATTTTAATGATTAAAAAATTCCTCTAGCTGGTGAGATAAAACAAGTTGCTCTACTTGACATCTACTTAGTCTTACTTTTCTAATTGATAGCCTATGCTTCCTAAGTTTTCTAATGTTTTAGTTATTGCTTTTCTCATGGTAAGTAACATCAAATGTAAGCATCACAAATCAGTGGCATAACTCCAATGGTGCCAAATTTCTTCACCACTTTCTCCAATGTGTTGTATCAAACTCACTACAGCATGTTAATACCAATTTGAGCTCCCTACCTTCTTTGAATAATTTTCATCATGTATTTCTTTATCACTAATATAAGACTGCTTCATCTTGCATAATATACCAGAGATCAGTAACTCAATCCTCAAATTTATTAGTCTGTTTATACGCTCAGCAAATATGGAGTTTGCAACAGGTTCAAGGTACTGTGTTAAACTCTGGGAACAAAATAAAAATAAACATGGACTCTGTCAGAATGAAGATCATAGTCTAGTGATGATCAGGACAGACTGTTTAAAAGTAATATTAAACAAAAAGATGAAAACACTAAGGGTAGGAAGGAGAAGAAAATTTAAAAGCACTTAGTAAAAGGGGATATCCTAGTGAAAGAGGTCAGTGAAGGCTTTTCTTAAGAAGTGATATTTGAGTTAAATATGGACACAGAATATTAATTAACTAGGCAAAGCATGATGGGATCAGAGAGAATTCCAGGAACAAATAAAAGTATATGAATGGATCTGGAGCCGAGAAGCACAAGAACATTTAGAGAAACTGAAAAACAAATTAGAAAGAATGACTGGAATATAGGAAATGTGGAGGGTGTTGAGTTCTAGAGGAAAACAAAATATAAAAGTTACAAACTACATTTTTTTAAAAAATGGAGTTATATCCTAATAACAAGAGAAACCATTGAATTTCCAGGAGGGCAGAGCAGTGAGTGATCTCATCTGCACTATTTTATTTTTGGTGCTACTAGGGTTTGAACTCAGGGCCTTGCACTTGCCAGGCAGTCACTCTACCACTTGAACCACACCTCCAGCCCTCATATCTATTATTTTTATTGAAGCATAATTTACATACAACACAATGCTGACATCTTAGGGTCACCATTCAATCAGTTAAATAAATGTCAAGTAATAGGAAATTTGCTCTATTCCAAGGGAAAATTGATGATAGCTTGAATGGCTTAGTTAACTGGAAATGGAAGCAAATGGGTACTTTCAAGAGATATTTAGGAAGACAGGACTTGATGTTAGATTGGATGAATCAAAAGCAACTCCATGTTTTTGACTTATGCAACAGGCATGGTGGTACAATGCAGAAAAGTGGAAGAAGAAGACCACATCTGGCACATGCTAGACAGGTCTTGTGTGTTCTATTTGGAGCATTTGACTTGGAAGTAATGGCTTTCAGCTATCCAAGTGGCAATGTAATACTAAGTAAACAGTTCAATATATGCATGTGGAACTCAGAGCAGAGGCTAAGCTTACCACCTGGATGAATTCTTTCACCTCCTTTTCTGACAGGAAGACCAATTTTCATTTACACTTTTAAGTTATGGTTGCCTTGGACCAGAATACATACAGTGCATAATCCTTAAAGTCATTCCAGCTTTTCCCACAGTGATCAGAATTTACATGGTTGAAATTAAACCACCATAATTGTGGCTCCTTTAGAGGTTCTGTAAGTAGACTTTACTCTTTGAATTTCTGGCCTCAAGGCTCTCCTGGGAACATGGATTTAAACCAGAACAATTGACCCCTTCTTCCTATTTGCTTTTCCAACCTCTAGTTAGTAGCAATTCTCTACTTTTCCATAGGTAGAGAAGAGGCTAACATCACAAACAACAAACATATAGTAATATGTACAGCAAAATCTCTTCACTTCTTCTGACTTCTCTTCCCTATAACTGCACATTTCTAAGAGATTTTAGCTGCAAGTTAATAGAGAGATATGAAAGAATCAGGGAAAAATTTAATGTATGACTTTAGTTCATTCTTTGATTAAAAGTAGTTTATAGAAACCAGGAAGGAGAAAAAAGAGAAGGAAAAGAAGAAATCATTCTAGAGTCCAGTCCACCAAGAGAAATTTTAATTCATAATACAAAAATAACAAGACATTATATTGCTCTTCAATCTAAAATGCCTGTGGAAGGAGAAAGAAAAAAGACATTTCAATAAAAATAGCAGGTTTTTCAATATTTAAATAGACTGTCTTCCAAAGTCTCCCTTGCTCTAAAAGCTCTCATTAAGATGAATTGGCTCATTTGTTTCAAAGGAAATTTAAAGTGAATTAAGTTTGAAAAGTAGACTGAAATGGAACTCATACTAATGTTAGAATGTAGAAATATAAATATAAATGTGAATTGAGTACTTTGTACTTTGCACTTTAGTTAATCATAGAATATTTCATATTCTACCTAAAAGTAGTGATTTAGAAGCATCTAGTCCAATATCTGTATTTCTAGAAGAAGTTTTAAGGTTCACACTTCAGACCAAAACCCAAGAGGGATTTAATGACATAAGGGATACATGGTTATATAACTTTAAGAAAGTATATATAACAGCCTACTCTTATTGCTTTACAATATACAATAGCATATTAAAAATTTTAAAATCCCGAGAAGACCCCTGGTGCAAAAAGTGAAATCCTTACTATAATTTAAGAGGCTCTACATAATCTGGATGTCTACTACATCTTGGATTTCATCTCCCAGCATTATCTACCCTTCCATTGTACTCTAGTCACATTATCTTTCTATCTTTTTTATTCATATATGCATACATTGTTTGGGCCTTTTATCCCCCCTGCCACCTACCCTCTCCCTCTACCTCCTACACCCCCTATTCCCTCCCACCCCACCCCCACTTCCAGGCAGAGCCTGTTCTGCCCTTTTCTCCAATTTTGTTGAAGAGAAGACGTAAGCAATAATAAGAAAAACAAAGTGGTTTTGCTAGTTGAGAAAAGGATAACTAAACAGAGAGATTCCTAGCATTGCTTTCATGCACAACTGTTACAGCCCGAATTGATTCATCTCTACTTGACCTTTTCACTAGTTCCTGATCACCTTCCCATATCGACCTTTAGGCTTTCTGTATTAGCTCCTCTGCAGTGGGGACATAAAACACTTTGAAGTTTTGGGTTTCCTACCTATCCCCATACCTCCTGTATGTGCTCTCCCCTTAGCATGTGACCCAAGTCCAACAACCTTGCTGCATTTGCCTTATATCCAAACTCCACATATGAGGGAGAACACAAGATTTTTGGTCTTCTGAATCTGGATAACCTTGCTCAGAATGATGTTCTCCACTTGCATCCATTTACCTGAGAATAAGATTTCATTCTTCTTCATGGCTGGGTAAAATTTCATTGTGTACAAGTACCACATTTTCTTAATCCATTCATCAATAGTGGGGCATCTTGGTTGTTTCCATAACTTGGCTATTGTGAATACTGTTGCAATAAACTTGGATGTGCAGGTGCCTATGGAGTATTCTGAGTCACATTCCTTTGGGTAGGTATATCCCCAGGAGTGGGATTGCGGGATCATATGGCAGATCTATGTTTAGGTTTTTAAGAAGCCTCCATATTTTTTTCAGAGTGGTTGCACTAGCTTGCATTCTCACCAGCAATGTATGAGGGTTCCTTTTTCTCTACGTCCTTGCCAACATCTGTTGTTGGTAGTGTTTTTGATGATAGCTATTCTAACAGGGATGAGGTGGAATCTCAGTGCGGTTTTGATTTATACTTCCTTTATGGACAGAGATTGTGAGCAATTTTTCATGTGTTTTTTGGCCATTTGAATTTCTTCTTTTGAGAAATGCACCAAAAAACATACAATGGAGAAAAGACAGCCTCTTCAACAAATATTGTTGAGAAAAGTGATTATCTCTCTGCAAAACACTGAAACTAAATTCATGGTTACCACCCTGTACTAGTATCAACTCAAAATGGATCAAGGACCTTAATATCAGATCCGAAACTCTGAAGTTAGTATAAGAAGGAGCAGGAAACACTCTGGAACAAATAGGTATAGGCAAGGACTTCCTCAACAGAACCCAGCAGCTTAGCAACCAAGAGAAAGGATGGACAAATGCAACTACATAAAATTAAAAAGCATCTGCACAACAAAAAAAATGTCTCTAAACTGAAGAGATAACCCACAGAGTGGGAGAAAATATTTGCCAGCTATACATCAGACAAAGGACTGATAACCAGAATGTACAGGGAACTTAAAAAACTAAACTCTCCCAAAATCAATGAACCAATAAAGAAATGGGGAACTGAACTAAACAGAACTTTCTCACATTATCTTTCTTGCTGTTCCTCAAATACATCAAGCTCATTCCAATATCAAAGCCCTTGAACTTACTATTCCTTCTACTTTGAAAACACTCCTTCCCACCATGGCATAGCTGGCTACTTCATTTTATTGAAGCCTCTGCTCAAATAATACTTTCTCTGATAGGCCTTCCTTTACTTCCTATCTAAAAGGAATCTCCAACCCCATTGCTCCTCATCACCTCCCATGCTTTAATATGCTTCACAGCAGTTTCTTTACATGATGTTAATGCTATACATTTGCTGTTCATGGGTGCTCTTTCTTAAAACCAGGAGGCATGATGGTAATGCCTTGTTCTGTATTGTTGAATGTAGATAACACAGAACCTGGAGCACAAATGTTCTCTGAATGAATGAATGGATGAGCAAATGAATAAAGCATCTTATTTATATTTCCTTAACCAAGTAATTTTCAAGATTATTTCCTTCTTCATGTAACATATTAACATCTTGGGATCCATATTATACAGAAAACATTTTGAAAATTCTTATTTAGGCTAATAGAACTTGGAAAGGAGAACACTGTCAGAGGTACAAGAACAATAAAATAAGTTGGTTGGTAGAATACCTAAGACATCTGAGAATTGTTAAACCCTTCATGTCAGTGCTGTAATTCATAAAGAGGGAAAAAAAGACTATTAAACATCCCAATAAATGTTTTATCTATATAAAACTATTTTATTTTAATTATTTTCAAAGATGCATTGAACTTATCAAATTGACCAAATTAAGTTAAATTTGTATGCTTAAAAAGAAACAATGCAGTCTGAGAGGAGATAAAAGCTACATTAGGCAAACATACAAACTATATGAATGCAGGAAAAGATGCTATAATTAAGCTGCCTAAGAAAAGAACTAAGCCAGTTGGCTTATATGTATTTAAGTGCAGGGTGAAACAAGGGGGTTATGCTAATGACTTAAAATTTTTTCTTGGGCTACAACATACAAACATCTCTTTTTTTCTTTTCTTCTGTGTGAGTATTTTTTAAACTTTACACCTGGAAAAATTTGAATAATTCCTAGAAAAGCTAAATAATACAAGCATGGTTTCAAATGAGTATTGTAGTCTGGCTAGATTTGCTTTTGTCTATATTTATTTCAGTGTATATGAAGTAAACTTGTGCAATTAGAATAAAGTTGATGAGGTCTTTACCCACCAGGAGATAGAACAGTACTTTTTATTGTATTATATAGGCAAAACTAATGCTAGCAAAGGCTCCCATCAAAGTCTAGGACATAATAAAGTTCTTTCCAGATGCCTAGGGTAGTGTTGAGTAGGGTAAGGCCAGAGGGCTCTGTATAGTAAGAATAAGAAAACAATCATTATTATAAAACGTAACATACTATTCCTCAGGCTACTAGAAAAATAAGAAGCAAAACACTAACAATCTGTCTGATTTTCCATCTCACAAAAAAGAAAAATGAGCAGTTGCAACATCTCAGGAGAGAAGTATTTGGCAGAGAAACAAGGTAAAGCAGTGACGAAAGGTTTCAACTATCTGTTGGTGCAGAAGGATGGAAAGACAGTTTAAAAAAAAAAAAGAAAGAAAGAAAGATGTGTCTTTCCTTTAATGCCAGGATTGGCACAACTACAGAAAAGACTTCAGATATTCTGTTTTTACAAGGATGGTAAAGAAATGCTAGAAGTGACAGGGCCCTTTTTCCCAAAGCTTGCATTATGCAATAAGAACACTAAGTTTATGTTATAATCAGCACTATGAGGCTTCTGAGAATCCAAGACTAAAAGTCAAAAGAATATCGACAATATTCACTAAATAAAAGGCTACTTTTCATGAGGGAAAATATTGCTGATCTTTATGCATAAGGTATGAATTTTAGATGATTTTTCTTAATTGTCTTAAATAGAATCAATAGATTATCTCTGACCTAGCCACATTTTATCACCAGCAATTTTGCACATGGTAAACATATATTAGGAGAAGGACAGAATCAGGGACAGTCCATACCATTTGAATAGGGAAAATTAGTGATTCATAGGGATTGAACTCCTAAATTTGAAATTTCCAGGTTTGGTTTCTAGCATAATAATTCTCAAATGCCATTTAGTAGATTGTGGTTCTGGCTAAGCTCTCTGCTTTTTACTAGTTTGTGCTAAAATTACAAAATCACAATTTTATATGATCATTTTACCCACTTTCCCATTTTCAGAAGGATTAATCTTTAGCTTCTCTACATGTTTATGTTAACATATTCTTTCTTATATGATGATAATATATATGATATTATATATTTTAAATAGTATACATTTCTGTGTAGTACTAGGGATTAAAGCCAGGGTCTCACACATGCTAGGCAGGTACTCTACCACTGAGCTACATAGCAACTCCTTTTGAGCTTATTTTGAGACAGGTTCTCACTAAGTTGCCAAAGCTTGCCTCAATCTAGAAATCCTTCTGCTTCAGCCTCCCAAGTAGCTGGGATTGTAAGCATATACCACTACACTCGGCTACATTCTTGTTAAAATAAAAGTTGGCAACCTAACTTAGTCTCCAAAATTTTAGAAGTTGTATTTTATTTTAATCTCAAAGTTTTAAACACGGATGTTCCAATCTTATAACATAACAATTTCTAAGACATTTAGAATTAATTATTATTTATAGTGCTATTCAATGATTCTGCCTATTTTTCCTCCAATAAATAAATGTCAGGAGACTAAAACATCATATAATTAACTATAAGTACATCTTTATGTAAGCAAGTTTTTATTATTTATTGATGAATAAAATTCTTTTTACATGCTAATGGAGATGTATGTAAAATATCAGTAGACTTTATGGGACTTCCATTTTTGCTGTTGTGACTATCCAAGTATCATGACCACTCAAAAAAAAAAGAGAAAAATCAGTAAATAAAGTACAATTGCTGAAAACCAACAGAAACAGACAACAGAAAATTAATCCATCAAGCTTTCAGAAATTGGAACTATAAGTCACATAATAAATAATTGCATTTAATATTTAAAAACTAAAATTCAGACTTAGAAATATTACAAGTGGAAAACATTTTTAAAAGAATATAACAGAATTTCAGAACACAACAACATTATCATTTTAAAATCTCACTTATGGGTAAAATCATTAACCATAGTTAACAAGAAAGAAATCATTGATATGCCACATGGAGAGACATAGAGATGAAAACTATGAGAAAGTGTTTAAGAGATATGGAAGATAGAATGCAAAGTTTTACCACCCATACAGTTGGGGTTCCAAAGGGAAAAGAGTAAAGTGAAAGGGCAGAGATGGTTGTAGATTTAATGATTATGAATTTTCTAAAACTTAAAAAGGCAATGATTTACAATTTCAATAGGCACAATAAATCTCAGAGAGTTTACATAAAGAAATCTATCCTTAGATACATCATTATGAAACTGAAGAATACTACAAAGAGAAAATCCTAAGATAAACAAAAGATAAACCACAAATTAAAAAGTATAGCTATACTGATGACTTAATTGTCAAAGCCACAATGGAAACCAAAAGAAAGTGGATTTGTGTTTAAATTGTTCTGAGGAAAAAAAAAATAAATGTTAACCTAGAAACACATTCCCAGAGGCAATATATTTTAAGAATGAGGGTATAATAGAGACAATTTAAGGTAAGCAAAACTTATTGGAACTTATACTAACATAGCAGAATATCACTAAAATTCCAAAGGAAATATTTCAAGCAGAAGGAAACTTATCCCATATAGAAGGCTCAAGATGCAAGAAGGAAATAATAGCAAAGAAAGTGGTAAATATGACTTTATAAAAATAACATTTCATGGAATTATAATATAAAATTAAAATACATAATGTCTTATGTTGATTGGTGGAATTTAAAGAGATTGGTTATTTTAAGCAATTATAAATTAAACAGGCATACTGAATTTCCTATGGCTATCCTTTAAGGAACAGGTACAGGTGTATAAATTCTAAAGTAATAGAGAAAAAATTAACAAGAAAAAACATAGAAGAAAAATTGTAGAAGGAGAAAGAAGGTGTAAAACAGGATAGCAGATATAAATCCAAACATATCAATACTTAAAAATAGATGTATATGGACTAAATGATCCTCTTACAAGACAAATATTGTGAGACTTTTTTTTCTATCCAGGTACAGGCTATTCACAAGAAGTGCAACTTAAACGTAAGGGGAAAAAGAATGTAAATAAAATCATGAGAAAAATGTATAATAAATACTATTTCAAATAAAATAAGTTTAGGTATACTGATAGCAAATAAATTACACTTTATGGAAACATGATAAAGAGAATAACTACATAATGACAAAACATTAATTTTCACCAAGAAGATATAACAATTCTAAACATGTATGTACCAATAACAGCCTCAAATTATATAAAGAAAAAACAGATGGACTTAGAAATTTAAAAATCTGTAATTATAACAGGAGATTTTTAGCTATCCATGTTACCATTATTTAGCATATTAGAAAGTCAAAGAATTCAGTAAAGATATTTGAATAATGTAATTAGCAAATCTGATCTAATGGTTAAATATAAACACTGAAGAGTACCAATTATTTCAAACACTCAGAAAAATATTTACATTTTAAGTAAAAATTTGTCTCAATAAAATGTATTGTCATCATATAGAGCAAATTTCCTCATTCATAGTATAGTTAAAATCATGAATGCATATTAGAAAATAATGTGTTCAGAAATTAAGAATCATACCATTAAGAAACTCTTAGGCCAAAGAAGAAATCATTGCAAAATTAGAAAATCTGTTCCATTAAACAATAAAATACTCCATTAAATTTGCAAGGATTCTACTTGCATATAGTTCAAATATGTTGACACTCCTTGCATTGAGTTATGGTGTCTATTTCCCCTCCTCAATCTAGGATGGACTGGGATTGCTTTGGCCAATAAGATAGGGTGGAAATAATGTTATGTCAATTCCAAACCTGACCTTTTGTAGGACCAGCAGCTTCTGCTTCAGTCCATTAAATCCCTGAGCTGACTGACATGTAAAGTGTTCAACTAATGGAATGTGACCACACTGTGAGGAAGCTCTAGCAATGTGGAGGAGGGGGATTCAGATCTGATGCCTGAGACATAACTGCAACATATCCAGAGCAGTATTAGAAGGAAATTTATTCTCTTTGATAATTATATAAAAAAGAATAAAAGCTGAATATTGATGGACTAAGCATCCAATTTAAGAAATTAGAGAAAGAATAGAAACATAAATCTAAAGAAGATATAAGGGAAAATATAAGAGGAGAAATGAACTAGAAAACAAACTTAGAATAAGGAAGACAAAGCAAAATGGCATTTTTCAGAGACTTTAATAAAAGTGATCAAAAAAACCTAAAATGGTAAAATTGGGTAAAAGTAGCAAAAAAAGGTCACAAATAAGGAATGCTAGGAATGAAAAAAGGACAATATGATAATTTTATGCTCATAAGCTCAAAACATTAATAAGTGTCCCAAGAATGAAGATAATCTTTTTCTCAATCTCTCTCTCTCCCTCTCCCTCTCTCAAACTCTTTGGCCATGTGATGACATTACTCATGTTCTAACACAACAAGAGGACAATCAATAGATGCAGTACCTCTATGTTCCTGATTTTGGATATCCTAGCCTCCAGAACCATGAACCAAATAAACTTCTACTGTTTTTAACTTTAAAAAAAAAGAGAATAAAGATAATATAAAAATATTAAAGGACTGGAATCAGTACCTAAAAATATCCTGCTTGCTTTGGCAGCACATGTACTAAAATCAGAACACTTTAGGACTAGATGTTATGTTAGTGAGATCTAACAAGCAATCAAGAAACAAAATAATTTTAATATTTTGTAAACTAGTCAAGAGTGTAGAAAAATAGAAAACACTCCCAGATTCATTTCCCTGAGACTAGCATAACCATGATATAAAAACCTTATAGAGAAAAGGAAATTACAGAACAGTATGTCTCATGAAATTGATACAAAATAATAAGAAAATGATCAGTAAATCAAATCTACTGTACGAAAATTAAACAGCCTGACCACACTGGGTTTCTCCTGAAATAAAAAGCTGACAATATAATTGTCTTAATCTGAGTCTCCACTCTACTCTGCCCTTTGCTCATATACTAGATTTGCATGCAAGTAATTATTTGGAGAAAGTGAAACCTGAAAGAGAAAAGCCAATACAGTGGAGCATTCTCAACTGTAGGAAACTTGGCTATGGCTACTCCACAGATACATATAAAGCCACACACAAAAAAGAGAACCCCGGAATAGCCCATCTCAAACATAGAAAAATAAAATAGTTTTTAAATGGTTCATCTTGCTACATGAGGCATGTGCATAACCTCCAAGCAGGTATTCAGGGCATTCCACACTATAGCAGCAGAGAAGTCCTTACAGCAGCAACTGAGAGATAAGAAGTATATTTCGGGTGAGACCTGTCAGGTTACACCTGCAGAAGACTTATTGCTCTTCGTGCCACTGAAAAACTGGAGGAAAAGGTAGAATGAAAGATATAAGGTGCAGCCAAGCAGTATCCAATATAATAATTCAACACATTAACAATTTAATGAGAAAAAAAATTACCTCAATATTTGCAGGAAAAAAAAGTGCACAAAATTCAATGTCTTTTCAAGGTAAAACTGAGCAATCTAAAGTAGAAGGAAACATCTTTAATTTTACATAGAATATTTAAAATAACTCCTTCGACAAACATGGTAGTCAATGGTTAAATATTTAAATTATTCCTTTTTTGATCCAGAATAAGAAATAACAACAGAATTCAAAAATATTATTCAACATTTTATAAGAAATTCTGGCCAGCACATGAGGCAAAAAAAAAAAATGAGAGAGAGCAGGGAAATAGTGATTAAAAGTAAAGAAATAAAATTGCTATTATTTACAAGTGATGAGATTATCTTTATAGAAAGCCAAGGTAATCTACATAAAAACAATTACAACAAGATAACTTGGCAAGATGACAGAATGTGAAAAGAAATGTCCAGATGAATTGTACATCTACATCCCAGGAAAACTTTGTTAGAAAATGGAAGAGTAACTTAAACAACAGTATCAAAAATATCAAGTTGCAAAAAATCTAAAGAGACAATTATGAAATTTTAGAAAACAGTTTAAACACATAAAGAGATATATTGTTACTATGAGCTAGAAGACTCAATATTATAGTAATGTCAATCTACTTCAAATTGAAATATAGATTCAATGCAAAACCAAAAGCTTAACAGGTGTGTGTGTGTCTGTGTGTGTGTTTGCAAGCTAACAGTGTGATTCTGATTCTAATATTTACATAGAAGAACAAAGGAATGAGAATAGTCAGAATAATTCAGAAGTATAAACACCACTTATGAAGACTTTTTAAAAACTAGAATAATAAAGACAATGTAGTGTTGGCAGAGGGATGAACAAATCAATTAATGAACTAGAATTAAGTACCCAGAAACTTACCAATACATATGTAAGCACTTACATATTTATGACAGAAGCAGCACTACATATCATTGGGGAAAGGATGAACACCTCAAATGTTCTGCAACAACCTGTTGTCTACACATGGGAACTAAATCTCTTTCTAACACCACAAACAAATCTAAAATGTAAAAATCAAAAATGTAAAGTTTTAGAATAATGTAGAAAATATTTTTATGAACTTAAGGTAGAAAAGAACTCATTCAAAAACCACACAAATCAAAAAATATAATGCAAAAAAAAATTACCAAATTTGACTATGTTGAAGTTTAAAACTTCTGTTCATTGAAACATGCCATAAAATGAAATGACATATTATTTATTTATCTATTTATTTTATTATAAAATTTTTATTAGGATATATTCATTACATGGGGGGGTATTCACAGTGAGAATTCCAATTAGGCTTATATTTTACATTGGTTAGATCACCCTCATTATCTCTCCCACTCAACACCCTCCCCATCCCACTTAAAGCAATTACAAGAGGTTTCTTTGTTCTATTCCATATAAGTATATGAAGTCCATCAACCATATACCCTCACCTTAATCTCCATAATTCACCCTCCAATTAGTATCACACACACACTCACACACACACACACACACACACACACACATACACTGTACCTATTTTACAGTCCTGAAAAAGACCTATTATAAACTGAGGAAAGGTATATTTGCAACACATAATTGACAAATGATTAGTGTATGAAATATATTTTTAAATCAATAAGAAAAATACAAAACCCTAATAAACAAGTGAACAAAAAATCGTGGGCCATCACTTCATGGAAGAAGAGGCAAAGTGGTCAGTAACCACAAGGAAGAAGTTCAAGCTCACTACTAAAGGAAGTGCAAAATTCACCCACATGTAGTCGCAACTACCCCATTGACAAAGATTTTAATCTGACAGTAGTAAGTATTGTAAAAGCTGCAGAACACCTGGACCACCTATGCATAACCATTTTGGAAAAATGGCATTATCTAATAAGTATAGTTGAAGTTGCACATACCCTATGACCCAGTAGCAATTGCACTCTTTGGTATGTATACTGGATAGACTTTTACTCTTAGGCAGTAGTCATAAGAATGTTAATAGCAGTCCTGCTTATAATAGTAAGAAAAAAATGAAAATAACTCAAATGCTATTAATAGTAGAATTAACCAGTACTTGTTTTGAGAGAGGTCTCACTATGTAGCCCAGGCTGGCCTTGAACTTATTATGTAGCCCAGGCTGGCATTGAACTTGCAGTCCTTCTTCCTCAACTTCCAAGCACTGGTATTACAGATATGCACGATCACACCCAGGTAATAAGTACATTTTAAGTAGTACATGTGGGGATTTTCTGCACAGCAACAAATAATAAAGAATTACAACTTCATTAAATAACACTAGTCTAAAGAAAATGAAAACAAATACAAAATAAAAAGCTGTAGAAGAATGCCTACAATATGATTCATTTGATACATAGATTAAACTGTACAAAGCTAGAGATGATTTTATAGGGATATAAATGCATATGGTAAAAATCTGAAGAAAAGCAAGAGAATGGTAAAATAGAAAACTCAGGATGAGACTGCCTCAGTGAGAGGAGGGAATGGGTGGTGCATATATAGGACTTAAAAGGTAATGATAACTTTTTTTATCTCAAATTGTCTGGGCAAGGAAAATATTTGTTATAATCCATTATATCTTACATGTAATTTGTAAACATTCTTTTGCATGTACTTCCATTTTTTAAGCAATGGAATTTCTCATTTTTTAAATGAATTCAGTAAGCAGTATATGATCAAACTCAAACTTAGCAGCTGAAACAAAATTTCTGGGGGCAGTTTGCCATCATATATTTATGTGGTCTAAAGATATCCGTTCTCTTTCATGTGAAGCAGTATCTAACAAAAAGATACCTGGAGAACAGCCAAATGCCAAAGCTAGCTGTCAACCTAAGAAAAGCAGTACAATCTTGGCACAAAACTAGAAACCCATTGAATTTGCTTTCACTACGCAGTTAAAAGAAAAGTTGTTGTTGTTTCACTAATAAGAAAATAATAGGCAGCAGACCATATGACCACAGAAACACTGGATTTCACTGACTAGAATCTTATAAATTATAACCAGTTGCTCTAAAAGTAACAGCAATGACTCTACAAAGTTAGCAAAACATAAGTGTTCTGATTCAATAAATGGGACTTATTGGAATTCAGATACAAATTTGTAATCAATGGTAATTCTCTGAAAGATTTCTCTAGTCAAATTTCTATTTAGACGAACAGTGTGTCTGAACATTTCTCTTTTCCTTAGTATATGAAAGGTATCAGGGACCAAATGAGAGATGTTATAAGGATTAGTCATGTACAAAATCATTAAATATTTGCATAAATATAGAATACCCATAATATTCACTGTCAATCTTAAATTTTTTTATTTTTTCCTGTGAAGAAAAGATGATGTTTGGAGTTAAAAGCTAGGAGTTTAGGAACAGATGTGGTGGCAAACTCCTGTAATCCCACTTACATGGCAGGAAGAGTTAGGAGTATTGCAGTCCAAGGCCAGCCTGAACAAAAGGCAGGAAAACTTACTTGAAAAGTAATTAAAGGAAAAAATGTTGAGAACATTGCTTATGTGGTAAAGTGCATGCCTAGCAAGTGCAGGGCCCTGAGTTCAAACCCTAGCACTGAAAAAAAAGTGCTAAGGATTTTGCTGTAATTCTCTGCAAGTCTACGAATTATTTTTCAAAAGTGTTTTGATATATAGCTGTGTAAAATTTGCTCTGACTGATATACCTCATTTGTGTGTTTGTGTTATATGCAAATTACTAGGGACACAATGGCCTGAAAGTAAAAAAGAAAAGTATATAGGCAATATTTTGAGGAATGTAAATAACAACTCTATCTACCATAGTTATTCAAGTACTTTGACCTGTTTCCACAGTGATTTTAAGAGTGGGATTTTATAAATATATTTCTTTGGCAGGGTGTATCTAAGCAATCAAGGCAACTTATAGAATAAATTCCAATGGCAGGACTGAAGGCATGACTCAAGCAGTAGAGCATCTGTCTACCAAGCACAAAGTCCTGAGTTCAAGCCCAAGTACCACCAACAAAAAAAAAGTCTAATGACAGGATTGATGGCTATCAGAATCAGTGGCCTGTTGAAGAGTAAGAAATTTTAAAAATTATCCAAATGTTACCCATTCCCTGGTTCTCTTTAGGAAGCACTAAAAGTGTGTAGGCTCACACACACATACACAAATCCACATTTGTTCACATTCAAAACTCTCATAATACTTGAGAAACATACGAAAAAAAATCCATGAATTATAACTACTGTCCAGATACACCAGCAAAATGGGTGCAGTGCCTTGCTGATTGATTAATGTGCTCTGTGTGGAAACTGGGAGAGGCAAGCTAGAAGCAGCACCATCCTCCAAAAAGCAGGGGTCTTTCATTGTAATCAAGTTGATCTCATACTTTTGCTGATACTATCTCTTGGAACAAAATAAGTAAACTACTTAATGATGAAGGATTCACTGTTTATATCTCCTCATTGCATAATCTTTTGTAAATACATGACTTTGTTAGGTGTCCACGTGGGTAGAATGTAGATATCATAGTATTGTTTCAATCATTGTAATGGTTCAGCATCAAACAATGGACTACACAGGTCAGATAGTTGTTTACATTTCCTTGTTGAAAAATAATTGGACCATAAAGACTTCTTCTTGGTTACTTAAGTCATATTAACAGTGCTTTATTGATATCTAGTTCATTAAACAAAAATGTACATAAAACAACAGATGTGACAAAATACATCAAAACTCTAAATGTATGTAGAGGATAATATGATATCCTACAAGGGGAATGTAAAATTATATTTTCATTGCAAAAATATATTTTTTGGACATTTTAAATTCTTTCCCCAAACATCCTGTCCTATATGAAGTCTTTAGTGATTAATAGATATCTAGCTCTTGACACTCAAAACTAGTTTTGTACCCCTCTGAACAGCATATTATATCCAAAAAAAAATCTATCCTGAAAGAACATCTAGCAAACAGAGTTAGAGGGCCCACAAGTCTGTGCCAGGTTCTTTTTTTTTTCTCTGATTCTCTTTGCATATTTTAGATTATGTATTTTATAAACTCCAATTCGGTTTTCACCCTGTTTCCTTAAAAATATGTTAGGACGGGTGTGGTGGTTCAAGCCTGTAATCCTAGCTAATTGGGAGACTAAGATTGGGAGGACAGAGGTTCCAAGCCAGCCCAGGCAAAAAAGTTTACAAGACCCCAGATCAACAGAAAAAAGCTGGGCTTGGTGGTATGTGCCTGTTATCCCAGCAACAGTAGGAGTGTAAAATAGGATTGCAGTCCAAACCAACCAAGGCAAAATGTGACACCTTATCTCCAAAATAACCAGAACAAAAAAAACTAGAGGTATGGCTCAAGTGGTTGAGCTCCTGTGCCAAGCAAGCTTGAAGCCTTGAGTTCAAACCCCAGTGCCACCAAAAAATAGTAATAATAAAAGTTAGTATAGTCTATTATTTGTAGCATGAGTAAAATGAAATATATTTTAGTTCCATGAATTGTACTATAAGCTTCATTTATAGTTGGCTATTTTCTAAAAGCAAAATAATCTTAAGATATTCCTGGTATAGGTGGAATATTCATTTTTAAATCACTTTTTACACTCAAGGTATCTTTTTCACATTCTAGTTCCTTGTTCCAAATTCTTAACTGGTAATGACCAACTGAACCACTATCATCCCAAATCAGAGATGACTGTGTGCCAGAGATCACTACATAACCTTACTAATGCTCAGTCACTCAGAACTATCTGGGTTTCCATCCAAAGAATCAGCTGCTCTAAACAAATGCCTTATTCATCTTGCCTATTGTATCACTAGCTAAAATATGCTACTGCCACAATTACCATTTTTGACTTCTGAATGGAGCCAGCAAAAAAGCAACAATTTATTGAGGACACAGGCTGGTACTAATTGTGTGGTCACATAATTGGGTGTAGGGATTAATTTATTACTGCTGACTGGAAGTAGTTGTGCTTCCTGAAAACCCAATGAGGACAATGCACTAGCCTACACAAGGAACATGAATGTGTGATACTGAGATAAAAAGCAAGAGCTGACAAATTTAGAAGCTGTGAATACCCTAGCAGGCTAAGCATTAGAAAAAAGTGTTCAGATTAAGAATGATTACTTACATCAGGAAGGTAGTTCACCACTGCCTGTTATTGCCAGTGCTCTGTGGGTACAGCTTGCTTTGAGAGTGGGATGCTTTTCATGATGTCTCTGGGAGTTTTCTGGATAGTCTTCATGGACCTCAAGGCCAATTCCTTTAACAACAGCAGCAGTGAAAAAGGGGGACATACAAAGTAGGAGTGATACAGGAAGCTGAATTTTTTAGTGAACCCTGGGGCAGAATAAATGAGGGAGAGTGGGTAAACTGTGCCCTGCCCCATGCCATACATGTAAGCTCCCTGCCTGAATGCAACTGAGAGGAAGAATTTTGATATCTTTTAAGTGCCTGAATCAGTGTCTGAAATATAGTAGATACTGAATAAATATTTTCTTAATAAATGAGCAACAATGCTGGCTTAAATTAACAAGTTTACATATTACTGAAAGTCTAAAGTGACTTTCATTTACTGAAATTTAAAATGTACATGCCCTTTAAACCAGCAAATTCATTTTGAAGAATTTATCCAGAGATATGTTTGCACATATACACACAGGTAAATGTTCAAGAATAACCATTATAAATTTGTTTGTAATACAGAAAAATTGAAAAGAATGAAATGTCCTTCAATAGATGATAAATTATATAAACTATGGTATACCTATGAAATGGAATAATATACAGCTGCTAGTAAGAACAGAAAGCTCTACTTATATTCAAATAGAATGATACTCAAGATACTTATTTCATTTACAAAAGAAGATACAGAACAGGTTGGAGAATGTGCTCTCATTATTGTTAAATGAAGATAAACACACATAGATATGATCATATATATTCATAATACATCTCTGGAAGAACACCTAAGAAATTAGTAATAATATTATTTCTGGGAGATGGGGCATGAAAAACAAAAGGATTAGGACTGGGAGAATCATTTGTTACTATATAACATTTTTATCACTATTCGAATGTTTACCATGTGCGTTAATTATCTCCTGAAAAAGAAAAGCTTAAAACAAAAGAATATAATTTTTATTACATAAAAATGTATACTAGAAGAAAATAATTAACTAAACAAATTTTTTCAAAACTCATATTTTAGTATACTCTGGAATATATCTGACAACATTCATATCATTCAAGAATATAAGATAAGGCTCCCATAATACCTGGTTCCCTGTTATTCCTTTCTGCTTAATTTTTTCCAAGGGTCAATCCTCCAGTAATGATTCATCAAGAGGTATAGAGCAGTTCTGATCTTAAGAAAAATTATGAAGAAGGTTTACTTCATCTTTACCTATATCCTCTGTCTTCTCTTCCTTTCTATATGTCCTTACCCAGGGCCTGCACCCAAACATGTATCTTGACTTTTAAAGGAACTCCCATATAATACCTTCCCAGAGGTTATGTAGGAAAAGACTAATGCTTCATATTTGTTAATGATTAAATCAATTTCATTCATTTGAGATTCATTAAATAAATTTTATAACTTCATCACCCACAGGTAAAATAAAAAATTGAAGACTAATATTCATAAGGAAAAAACTCCAGGAAAACAACCCTTCATCAATAATTTTCATAGTTAACCCTTTTAAAATAGGTTTAAATCTTTTTATTTCCTCCTTTTGTTAAATGACAATTTTGGGTTTTTAAAATTTTTTTATTGTGCTGGGGATACATTGTGATATTTATAAAAGTTTTTACATTTTATTAAATATATCATAGTTGAATTTAACCCAAAACAATTTCCCAAAGTCAGCCTTAATGCACGAAGTAGTCATTCCCTGGTACTGAAAGCTTTTCTTCCACTTTTCTCTTTTCTGTTGTGTTCTCTAAGACCTTTTCAAATTTTAAATATAGCAAATCTGAAAAACTCAGTGCATTAATGGCTATTAAAGGATACTATATTTTTTTACTTTTCACTGGTCAAGAAAATATATTTCATAAAAGTTTTTTGTTTTGTTTTGCTTGGTTTTGTTTGATTTGGTTAAGTCAATTAGTAAGTTATGCCAGCTGGGGATAATTTGCAGTCAGGAAAATTTTATAGATCTGGAATGTGAACCTATGGTCAACCATAGGAGCAGACAGACATTCTGTGGCTCAGAAAATCTCTATCTAGGGCTATGGCTCAAGAAGAGAAAACAAGATAAAAGAAGAAAGAAATTTGGTGTCTGTGGGTGCATCATTTTATCCCTTGAAATCTCAGATGAGTGAATTGGGGAAAATAAGTCTAAATTTTGGCCTGTCATGTGCCTTGGTCACAACTCCTTGCTACTGGATGGGGCTTGATAATGATGATAGAAGAGCAAGCTCTTGATTTTTATTTGATACACCAGTGACATCTCATAGGTGCCCTGAATATTTGAGGAAAAAACATTCTCTTTGTTTATAATAGAAAGCAGTAAAGGTGACTTTTAAGGAGGCTTTGAAGTAGATTCCTAAAGAAGGAAAAGAAATGTACACAGAGAATTCACAAGAATTTCAAGACATTGAAGAACAAAATATAAGTCTTGGAGTATCTCAAATCTGACAGTTTCCTTAAGTAAGATGTTATATTTAATTAAATATACATTGACTTGAAGAGAAGTGTATATTTAATCTTTTTAATTTCCATCACTCAGTACATTTTCATGAAACTAAATATTCATTACCTTTGATATATCATGTAGTACATCATGTCTATGCAGAAAGTATATCAAGTATAACAATATGTTACAACTGCATTAAGATAATGAATGGAACTAGTTTGCAGCATTTTCAATCAAGGTAGAAGAGAGAAAATTAAATATATTCAGTTCCCTGTAACAATAAGAACATTTTTATATCCAAACATATTAAATTGAACATATTTTATGCGTGTGAAAGATGAAAATTCCATTTGAACTATGTTTCACTAGTTTTAATATTATAGATATCTTATTTGATTTATAAATGGTAATTTTGGAAACTAAGTTTAATGCACAAAGCAACTGAAATTTACTTATTTGAATTTGCTTTAATGACCAATGAAAACTCTTCAAAAATAGAGTCCCATTTTCAAATATATTTCCAACCTCTTAAGTGCCTAATACATTGTCCTACATATATGATATTTAATTCATGGATTCTCTATCTCTGTCTCTTTATCTTTATGTTTTAATCTCTCTCTTACATAAACACAAAGAAGACATCATATGAGCACAGAGTGAGATAGCTACTGCCTACAAACCAAGAGGTTTCTGAATGAGACTGTCTTTGTCCATACCTTGATCTTGGACTTCCCAGCCTCCAGAACTGTGAGATAATAAATTTCTGTTAAGATACCCAGAATATAGTCATTTGCGATGGCAGCCTAAGATGATTAAGACACGGTCAAAATAAAATGTAATTCAAAATAGTTAAAGCTCAAACAGGATCAAAATCATCAAAGAGATTTAGATAAACTGCATGTCCTTAGGTAACTGAGATATAATTACAACCATTTGGAACTGCAATTTCCTTGTTTTCTAGCAGCTAAATCACAACAGGAAAGATTTTGGACTATATAGTATTAAATAGTATTATACAGTATTAATTGAGGAGGGTGTTAGCAAACATTATGTCCATTTCCAAAATTAATCTGTTTGGATAACACCAAAATATAGAGGCTATATGGAAATGTTCTAGGAGACAGTCAAAGAGTGATGAGTCAATAGATTAACCCCATAGAAGGCCTACTTTCTGATCACCTTCAGACACAGTTTTCACTTCTAGCACTTTGAAAAGTGTTATCCTATGTCCAGTCAAATAAACATCAACCCTTGCTACAGGAAAGGCCCAATAGTTCAATAGTTTTTGAACAATTTTGCTAAAATGACTAAAATTTACTTCAGGTTGAGAAAAACTATCTCCAATGATTCATCACAAAGATATAGATTAAATTTCTCATTTAACAAAAGTTGAACACATTTCAATATATATGGAAACATTTTACACATAGTAATAATTTATTTGAGAAAATATTTGGGAAGATTTTGTATTGCAATATTCTTTTAGGATTGTGAGTAGGGCAATGATTTTCATTTTTAAAATATACTTATTTGTTTTTCTAATATGTACCTAGTAAAGGTATTTTTATGTTTTGTTTAGAATTCTGGAATTTGAATAGTGCAGGTTCTGGACATTAATCACCATTAGACTGACCTGTATATGGTATAGGAGATTGGGTTGATTGTTTATAGGTATCTATCAAGAAATACCCTGGGATTTTCTTTTCTTAATAAATTATGATATTAACTTGCTTTCTTACAAATTATCTCTTTCTTCTTCTTCTTCTTCTTCTTCTTCTTCTTCTTCTTCTTCTTCTTCTTCTTCTATTTCTTTCTCTTCTTCCTCCCCCTCTTCTTTTTCCTTTTATCTTTAGTGGCACAGGGATTTGAACTCAGGGCTTTGTATTTGCTATACAGGTGCTCTACTGCTAGAGCTGTACCTCTAGCCTTTACCTCTTTCTTGTAAAAGTTGAATATACAGATTCCATAATGGTAGATACACGCCATTATATATTTGTCCAAATCTATAGAATGTACAACAGCAAGAATGAACCCTAATGAAACTATGCACTTTGAAACTATATACTTTGAGTGATAATGATGTATCTGTGTATACCTATCAAGTAGTAACAAAAATATCATTCTGGTAGGGGAATATCAATGATGGATGGAGGAAGGTATAAATGTGTGGGTGGGGTTACAATATAGGAAATCTATACTTTATTCCCAACTTTGTTATGAACCTAAAACTGCCCTAGAAAATAAAGCTTATTTTAAAAAGGAACACAAAAAAATGAATTTCAATGTGTGAATGTTTTTGATTAGTTATATTATAACTAATTGGGTATTTTATTGTTTTATAAGAAAGGCTAGGTAAAGAGAGAACTTTGTAAGAATTTTTTTTTAAATTAAAAGTAGCAGGGGGAGATGGCTCAAATAATGTATACACATGTAAGTAAATGTAAAAATGATAAAATAAAATTTAAAAAAATTAAAATTACAATCCTAAACAAATACTGCAATGCTTAATTAAGTTTTTTCTTTCAAAATTCTTCCCATATATTTTCTAGATTAATTGTCTAAAAGAAGTTGCCTTGTATACAAGGGTAACCAGAGCACCCTTCATATTATCTGCATAATGCATGTATGATTCATTCTCGTGTAAAACATAATTAGAATATAGCATAATTCAGTCTCTTCTGAAGTATCATTATTATATGAAATGCCTTCAATCAAATTATAGATGCTGTCACATAATGGAATGAAAAAAGAAGAAAAAAGAGAAGAAAGAAATTTGTTTACAAATTTGTTTACAAAGTCACAAGTAGTTTGAAATAACCACTCTGACTTGCAGAAGCCTAGTTATTCTAATTTGTGTTCCCACTTTATGACCAAAAGGTGGCACTGTTCCATTCATTATGAGTTTGGCATCTAGTCCATGGTGCTACAGTCAATCTGTAATGTCCTGGACTGAAACTAGCAAGGTGTGCATCATTAACCATTCTCCTTCACAGGCCCTGATATCAAGAGGATCACACTATCAGCTATTCTGACATAACTCATTAAGAAATTGTTGTAAATAGAAAAGCATAACTGCAGGTTAAATTAGCTCCCCACTTTGGAAGGAAACTAAATTCTTGTGGCTGACCTGCTGTTGGAAAGAAATAAATTACTATTTACATCACAAAAGATGGAGGCATTCCACCAAGCCAAAGTCAGCTACAGCTAGAATGCTGGCATTTGCTTTTCTCTCAAAGCTTCATCTAAGCAAGGTGATTTTTTCTCATGAGCAATGACTGAAATGTTTACCTATTTGCCTAGTCAGGCAGCCAGAAGCACATCCAAAACAGCTGTGGGAAATAGTTTTAACTGACCTTAGAGGTTCCTAATTAAGAGCAAGATGGGTGTCCAACTTTCTAACTTTCTGAAACAAATTCACTGAAATGAAATAAAAAAAAAAACTCGCTGGAGGCTTAACCCAACACCTCATCAGCATTCAACAGTTCCTCATGGCTTAAATCAAACAGCAAAAAGAAGATCCTGAGACAAATGCAGAAGAGATCAGTGAAAAGTTCCCATCATCCACACAGCAGCAGGGGATAAGAAAGAGAATATGTGATGCCTCTTCTTTTTGGTAGAAACATGATGGCTATAAATGAAGTAAAACACAGCTCCCCAAACATTTGGCCTTATAAAACACAAACAGTATATGAAATATAATAGCATTCCATGTTAACAGCTTGTATTTATATCAGATTTTCTCTACCTCATAGATCCATTTTGCATTTTAAACCTGGCAGAAACAAAGGATGACAACAGTGTTATTTATACCATAAAGATATTTTTAGTTTTTAGTTCCCTATCAGTAATTATATTCTGAGGTCAAAACACAATGGAATAATTACTTGGGTGATTTTAGGGGAAAAAAAAAGAAAACAATCATAGTCTGGATTATTTGTATAATTGAATTCTTCAATTCTTCACTTTTCGATCTGACAGTAGAAATGTGACCTTTTAATGCAATAGTACAGCACAATGAAATGGCTCATGTTGTCAGGAATGAAAGAGAGGCCAGTCAAATTCAAATGATGGAGTTCTCTAATTACCAGACCCTATAGCAGAGCACCTTCCTTGACCTCCATCCCTATCCCAGCACACACTCTAGCGTATGGCCTTTTGTTGAACATTTAATGTGCTTGTAGCCAAGCCACTGCTGTGGTGAACAAAAAGGAGGATGCTGTCACAGGTCAGGGAGAATGTAATTCACACAGCGGATAGGTACAAATCCTACTATTATGAAAAGGAAACTTCTGAATTTGCAGCTGTGATGATACTTCCTTAAAGAGCCACAGGAGGTAGAAAGAAATAAGAAGATGGGTCTTTTTTTGTGTGTGTGTAAATTAACAAGTGAAAAGCAACATTTTAGACATCAATGGATGAAAATGGAGGGTGGTAGTAAGAGAGCTGGGCATGATGAAATGTTCTACCCCCAGCTACTCAGGAGGTAGATGTAGGAGGTTCATACTCCAAGGCTGGCTAGGCAAAACCATGAAATCTATCTGAAAAACAAGCTAAAAGCAAAAGGACTGAGGCATGGCACAAATGGAAGAGAGCACTTGCCTAGCAAGCTCTGAGTTCAATTCCCAGTACCACAAAAGAAAAGTAGAAAGAGGGAGGTCTCACGTAGACAATTATAGCTACTCAATCACAATGTCTTACTCCTCTTTTGAACTTGTAAGTCTGGGTTTTATATTCTGTTTTGTACATATTTTGTTCTGGTAGGTAGCAATGGAGTTGGATTTTTACATATTCCTAGTGGTCAAGAAGTAGGTATTGGAACTGTATGAGAAGAGAATGAAGGAGGGATTAGTAATGGCTGCTAGGTGGTCATTCAAAAGAACTGGAATGGGAGGCAGAGATGGGAGGATCCCAGTCCAACTCCAGCCCAGAGAATAATTAGAGAGATCCTGTTTCAAAAACAAACTGGGTGTGATGATATAGATTGTGGTCTTAACTACTCTGGAGGCAGAGGAAGGAGGAACAAGGTCCAAGGATGGCCCAAAGAAAAGCATGAGACTCTGTCTGAAAAACCAAACTAAAAAAGCACAAGGTCTGAGAGCATGAATCAAGTGGTAGAGTGTTCAACTAGGAAACACAAGGCCCTAACTTTAATTCCTAGCACGAGAAAGAGAGAGAAGGAAAGAAGAGTGGAAGAGAGGGAGAGAGGAAGGGAGGGAGGGAGGAAGGAAGGAAGGAAAGAAGGAAGGAATGGAATAGCCACATTTACAGCTTAAATTCTCCTCTCTCTTTATGCTCCCATCAGGAAGCAATGTAAAATACATAAGTAGGTACTTTTTAGATATTGATGGCACTCACGCAAACTAAAATTTTCCTGAAATAATAATTCTCACTTAGAAAGAGGTGTTTCTACATTAATAATAGTACTTCCACCTTGTAATTCGTTGATTATTGCTTTTATGGAATTGCAGAAACACATGAAATTAACAGCATAATATACATGAAGAAACCTTTTTTAGCACCTGCTGCAGGTTCCAGGTTAGGCTATCAACGACTTCGCATTTTGTTCCTGTCATTCCCCTAGACTGGAGAGCTATGTACATGCTCTCCCAGCATTCTTCATTCCTTGTCTAGATCTATCTTTCTGCAACTTTCAATTTAATTACCAACTTCTATTTAACATTTTTACATGCCTCACTAATCCATATTTTGGTATCTATAATTGCCTCCCATGAATACATATTTCTCTGTATTAAATGCAGCAAATGGTAATAGCACCTTAGACACAGTAGCTATTTAATAATTTTCTGATTGTTGTTGCTATTAACTCACTTGATTTTTGCTATCCAGGATTCTAACTGACATCTAAAATAAGCATGGTGACATAAACATCATCTCTACAAAAAAAAAAAAAAAGAACTAGCCCACCACAAAGCATAAGCTACTCAATAATTAACTAATAATCAGTTAGCTATTAACATTAGGTACAAATAAAAAGATGTACATATCACAGATGGTAACCAAAAATACAGTCCTAGAAATTGCATGTTTCTGTCAGGTAAAAGCAAGATGAATTATGTGATGCAGGCATTTCCTACAAGATACACAGCTGAAAGTACAGCTGTACAATCTGTAAATCTCATGGGATATTGTTCTTGTGAGATCAAGCTACTAAGCTCATGTGATCAAACCTAAGTGGTCTAGATAAGCATAAAACTATCTTTCAGCCAAATCCAAGTATATGCAGAGTTTTTCATCACAAATTTAAATGGCACAGGCATGTGACTGGTGATATAAAATGTGTTGTAACAATTTATTAGTTAGAATTACCATTCAGATCCTTTCAAGACCAAGTTAAATGAAGGGGAAAATCCACACATCCTTTCACTGTGGAACACTTGCTATTACCACCTGTAGGTGGTCTTTCAGAAGGAATGGCAGCAGTTATTATAAGGCCAGAGGATTTCTGTTGGAGAGTAAGAGGTGAAGGTACATTTGATTTAAGGCTATTCAAGTCAAGTCAAGGCAACTGTCCCAATACTTTACATGTATAGACATGTCAGGTCCATTCAGTTAATTTAATAACCTTCATTTCAAATAATTTATTGAGTACCATAAAAATAAAAGGTATCACCTCCTTGTTTTACCTTTCATTTTACTTTAAGCAAAAACTTTTGCCTCTCTCATAATGTTTAATCCTTTTGTTTTTTTCACTCACTGAAAAGAACTGATTTCAAAATTGCAATCATAGCAATACTGACTAATGGTGGACAATTTAGACCATTCACATTGTATTTCTACTTTGAATTAGAACTCATGCTCCCTTAGAGCATGGCATTAAGAGGATCCACATCATGGGGTGAATCTCCATATGAGCCAGTTGACTTCATTTCATGTTCTAACTGAAGGTACCCCTAATTAGTTGGCTGGCTTTCAACTCTGTGCAACAGGTCATAAGACACAGTAATGGAATTATTTTGCACATAGCCTCATTCCACTCTAACTAAACAACTCAAAGCTGAATATCTATAGACTATTGATCACTATTCTTTCTGAGGATATTACATTTCTCATTAAAGCACTTGATCTCCATGGTATATACCTTTTAAACCATGTGCAAAGTAGCCATTGCTTTGATACTTACTTTGTCTGTCCTAACCTTTCTTTCTGACTTCCAATATGATGATGTGCACTTAGTTATTGAATGACAAATGATTTTTTAAATGAAATGTTACTACAAATAGACTTTTTAAAGTAATGCTCTGAGTTGGTGATACTAGAAATGCACAACTACAAATTCAAAAGAAAACACATGTGAAAAAAAACCTCTTGTTGCAAAAAAAACCCCACATGTCTTTGAGTTCAAATATTGTTGAGAAACAACAATGAACAAGTTTTATTATTCATGTAAGCTGTGTTTCTTTGGCTCTGAAAAAGTGTTGTATTACTCAGTCCCCTTGATGGGGGCAAAATATCTCAGTCATAGGGAAGGTAGCATAATGTATCTCTAATATAATAATTGCAATAATATGAATACCTAACTTTGAGATTCAAGCATAGACAGAAGACAAGAAGGTGAATATCAATCTTTGTGTCATCTGTATAATTAATAGATCCCGTTGAAGTTTCCCTACAGTTCTGAAATACTTTTACTACTCTGTCCTCATATAGGAAGAAAATTATGGACAATTTGTTTCCATGAAGACCCTGAGCATATGGCCAATGAATGTGCATCAGAAAATAAACAAGTTACAACCCCTCAACCCTTTGCTTGCCTGCAGTACCAATGAATTGCTTTTCAGCACAGCTTGTGAAAATGCATGAGTTAGCAGATACAAAGCAGCATTTTGGTATTTATAACTTGGAAAGTATTAATTTCATCATAAATTTGGATATTTTACTTTACAGATGTTGACAACTTGCATATCTTTGTTTGTTTCTCTATTCCTCATGATGATCATGGTGGTGGTGGGAAAGAGGTCCTCTCTTCAAGTGACCGTGTTGTGAGCTCATTTTCATTAACAATGCCACTGATTTTGATGACATGCATTATATGGCATATAATTTAAAAGAATCTTCCCCCAGTTCTTATGCTATAAATAGCGTGATTAAGCAATCACTATTTTCATTATGTCAACTAATAAGACATCAGTTGAAAGAACAAAGAAAGCCAGTAGAAGGCATGAATATTCATATGGAAAAACCTCTCTGAATGGGAGATGACTATAAGGACCAAAATGAGCAAAAGATATGCCAAAATGTTTTAACTTCTCAGGGTAGTAGCAAAAGCATTACCAAATGCAGTTCAAGTTACACTAGCTCTGATGAACAGTTCAACATTATATAAAACAGTTTTTCTAAGGTTTTAGGAAATGTAGTCACTGTAGTTGGATGCCTTTACTTATCTTACTGAAGTGATTTTTTAAAACCCTCTTATTTTTGCAGTCACCTTGTAACCTATATCGCTATCACACAAGTTTATGTAACCTTTATTTTTAATGGCAAGTAATGAGGCTCATTGCTTAACCATATGGAGGTTTGTATATTTGGAATACACATCTTTAGTGAAATTATGTATGGGTTTACCCTGTTCATATTAGTATTATTAGTGTATCTCTTTGGTTGTTTTATTTTATCTACTTTATAAAATATATGCTAAAAGAAGAGTGAATTAGAATTTGGTGAAATTATCAGAGGCATGCTGCCTGATATTATAATGACTTAAGTTAAACTTCTTAATTTTTATTATCTGTCCAAGACAAACTGATAGGAATATGTACCTCTCCTGGATGCAGAAACCATGCTGCACATCTCAGGTATCAGGGGTGCCAGCACTTTCTGCCCCATTGTGAATGAATGGGCATAGCTGTGGCAGTGTGGACCCCACATTTTACTGTATGAAAGGGGAGTTTACCCAAACCTTTAGGTAAAGTGACTCTTTCTCATTTTTGTTTTTATTCCCCTCCCTCCTTTGCCTTTTATTTTTAAACCTTACATGTTAATATTGTAGGCCACAGGCATGACAGGTGATGAGCAGGTTAATAACCAATGGAAAAGTGTTTAAAACTCCTGTATTCATTAACAGGCTTCTGAAAGTATCACTGTGGTCCACAGAGAGGGCTGGAGAAGGTAGCAAGGAGATACTGTATCAGCTACTGCAGACTTAAAACAAAGTTGGTGTCTCTTTGGACTTTAAAAATTGTTCCTATACAGCTTGTTTTATTTTCGTATAATCAAATAAACAAGAGGGCTTTTTCCATAGGAAAAAATAGAAGAGTGAACTATATACTTTACTAATTATCTAATGTGACAGGGTGAATTATACAAATAATAATGCATATGACCTCAGATTAAAATTACTTTTAATGATTTTTCTCAGGGAATATTCACTCTAAAATTGATGAGGTTTTCTTAGTAAAGTAGAAATGGTACATGGCAGTCTCTAAAGCATACAAATATCCACCACTAGATATCCTGTCTTTGTGTCTTAGAATTTTACCAGAAAAGGAGAAGCGGGTCCTAAAAAAAGGACATAGCATGCAACTGAAGGTTAACCTCACCCACTTTATAATTTTTCTATATTTCAATTCAGCTACACAAAGCACAAATATCAGAATGATGTCATTTCAACTCATAAAATTTAAGTGAATTTCGGCTTGGTGACCTTGAAAGTTAAGTTGCTCTACCAAGTGACATCAAATAGTAGACACTGCCTCCTTTGCAGCAGCAGTCAAGAAAAGCCCAGTTCACTGGATGATAGAGTGAATTGTTAAGCAGTATGAGAATTTTATGAATTGCTGCTGTTCTATGAATAAATTCAGAACAGTTTTATTATTTACTATATAAAATATATTTTTATACTGCAAAGATCAAAAATGCAGTTGGCACAACAGTCAACACAATCTATATCAAAAAATAAGGAAAACTCATTTGGATTCCTTCCATTGCCTAGAATGGTATACCTGAAAATGAACAAACCCACCTTCTTATCTCCTTGAAAATCTGTGGAGCATTTATGATATTTGGAGTTATTTTTATTTTATCTTCATTTATATTAAATACAGAGGAATACCTTTATATAATGTTCATTATCATAATATAGGAAAACACGCTGTATCCTAGCTTTGTGACCCTGAATGCATTTCTAGTTTAAGAAATAATTTAGGTCTTATTTCTAATTATAGTACACCAGGTCTCTAACCTGGCAATAGTTATTTCCTTTATTATCTATACACAGGATTTGCAAATGAATTGAAAATTAATTACTTTCCTCCTTGTTTTGTAGAATATTTCGTGCGCAAGGTATACTAAAAGCTTGAACAAATTTTTCCTACTGTGGTAAAAGGCAAAAATATATTTGATGCATTAATCTTCTTTTAGACAGCAGAGGGCAAGGTTGTATAGAGGGACATGAATGAAACAGCACCTTGACTGAACCTCTGTGTTGATGATGTTAATTTCTTTTTCTGAGTACAGTTGTATAATTTTTCTGAAATAGTTTAATTGGCCTACTGCTAGTTTCAGATCTGTATTTGTCACACAGTCATTAATACCCTCAATTCTGAATCTTCACTATAATCTTGTTTTTATGGGTGGCACGCATGAAATCAAACTACATGTGAATTGAGATGTTAAAGATGAAACTGAAACTTCTGTTGACTAATAATTTATAAAAAATCAAAATCTAAGATTAAATAATATCACAAAAATTTTACTCTATCACAAATCATGCTATAAAAGCATCATTGTTATGCCTGTATCACCAATGGGCATAGTATCTAAATGACAAATATATCAATAAAATTAGATATCTTCTTTGAAAACATTTGACTGGTTAAAAACTATTTTCTTACTGAGATTATACTAAAGGTTACTATTGATTTAGAATATCCTATACAGTCAAAGAATCATTACATGAGCTTTGCAACATCAGAATGCCTATAGGATAATCTTCTGAAATACTAACTCTAAAAATTGGGCATGACATAACAGCATCAAATAAAAGGGTTGCTAGATTTGTTGCTTATTCATGAAAGCAAGTGCTTTCTAGTAAAATACCATCAGAGTTAATTGATCCCAACAGATAACTGTGGTGTACCTGAATTTTTAGGGCTTTTAAACATTAAAATGGATTAGTGGAGGTGATTTTTTTTCCTAAAGGCATTAAAAATTTAAATCATGTACATTTGTACATGTTTGGGATAATTTGATTCCATTCTTCCTGAAGGGAACTGCCTACACTCAACAACCTCCAATGTTATTATTGAATTTTTTGTTGTTGTTGTTTTCTTTCATTTCTTTGATCAGTCTTATGAGAAAATAGTTCTGGTCCATTTTGAAGGCTACTATCTTTTGGTTAAGAAAAAGTAAGGGAAAAGCATATTTTAGAATATCAACTGTATCTTTCAAAGATTTAATTTTTAATTACTTAATGTAATCAAAAAACAAAAAAATCATTATTTCTCTATCCATCTAGTTACAAACTATCAAGGATTTAAAACTGTCCAAGTCTGTTGGGTGTTACCTTTATCTTAGGTCATATTAAGTGATATAACCTAATGGACAACTTACAATCCAAACTAAGGTCTTCAAAAGAATGATTTAAATATTAAGATTTTTATAAAAGACAGAATTAAAATTACAAAAAAAGTTAATTTTGCTACTATCGTCGTCAAGAGAGCAAGAGGAGGACTGGGGATGTAGCTCAGTGGTAGAGGACTTGTCTAGCATATACAAGGTCTTGGGTTCCATTTCTAGCACCACAAAAATGAAAAGATTTCTCACAAGTATGGATAATAGGTAGAATAAAATACTGAATTATTATCATTTTGCTAACAATCATAATATCTTTATAGTGGATTATTGCAGGCCCCTGGTACAGAAAACTGAAATCAAAGTGAAAGAGAATAAACCTGCATAAACATGTGATGTATTTTCTTCTGTGATAATTACCTACTTCTTAGAAGCAAGATGGACAATTTCAAAGTAGCCCTTATTGTCAAGCCATTGTTTCACCAATTGGAGACAGTGAATGTACCTGTAGTGTTCTAAGACCACTACAAAAATCTTGCAGAAACATGTTACATTAAGTTAGTAATGAAAGACCAAAAAATCTTGTCAGCTAACAGTAACCAGTGTGTTATTGCTTTTTTCCAGGAAGAAAAATATTGAAGATAACAAATCTAATCTGTATGAAGAATATTCACTTAATGATTTAAAGAACAAAATGAAGGACAATGTCTCTATCTAATGGATAATTGCTTAAGAAACTGATCAATTTCAGGAAACTTTGAAAATTATATTATATTATAATAAAATATAATATAGTATAAAAATTATATTTTATGCTTACTTTTATGTGTCAACTCGACTAGGATATAATACACAGTTGTTTAATCAAGTATTAATCAAGGTGTTAGGTGAAGGTACTTTGTAGATGTGGTTAACATCTACAATCAGTTGATTTTAAGTATGGAAGACAACCCTTCATAATGTGACTGGGTCTCATCCAATCAGCTTGAAAGATCTTAAAGAGCAAATATTAAGCTTTCACAGCAAGAAAAATTTCTGATTCAAGACTGCAGCATCAACTCCTGCCTGAGTTTCCAGGCTACCAGCCAGTCCTACAAATTTCAGACTTACCAGTCTTCACAATTATGCAAACCAACTCTTAAATTAATCTCTATCTCCTCCCTCTTTCTTGTTCTTTCTCTGTGTGTGAATATACAGAACCAGCTCACTAGCTAGCTAGTTAGATAGAAATAGAAATATATCCTATTGGTTCTATTTCTTTCTCTGGAGAACCTTAACTGATGCAGATATTTACACACACACACACACACACACACACACACACACATGCATACGCACACACGTTTTACAATCAGTTCTCATCTCCTTTTATGTTAGATATGCACATATGCACATACATGAATGACACTTGAAATTTATGATTGATATAAAGCATCTCTTCTCTTAGAGATAGTTCCCAAGACCTGAGTATCTCTCAGGGAAAGATAAAAGCTTTTTATCCATGGAGGATAAAAATAAATATAAGGCAAGTAGGAGAATAAAAGAAAAATACAAAAAGTTTCCTTTTATTCTGAATAATTTTCTCCTAGGATTCAGCAAATGCCAGGCTACTTGTGAACTAATGAATATTCAGTAGGATATTCTGCTGCTTTAATGTTCTAGCTGGGATTGATCCAAAAATAAAATATAATATTTAAAAACAAAATATGCAACCTGCTATCAGAGCGTCACTTAAAAGTGTCATGCAAATTCAACTATGAAGCAAATTTCTTTCTTCAGTATTCTTCAAGGCAAAACTACACCCTTTATTTTTCTTTGATAACTGGTTTAATCAGGACTATTTTATGTTTTCATATTTTTCTTTTCACTAGGAAAAGAAGCTTAAAACATGTCTTGCAAATCTAAAGAGAAAATGAAATAATGGCAAAATTATAAGCAGAGACAGAATGGAAGCATTACAAAAAATTTTAAAGAAATTTGCCTAGTCATAGTCACATGACCAATGATCCTTATTTTTATTCTTATCTCCTAAATAATCTAAGAAAAAAGCTAATATTTTTCAAAATTCTTAATCATTAAAATATTGATTATCCAGAATCCTCATTAAACGTTCAACTCTTATTATCATTAAATATACATTTCAAATTAATATACTAAATATAGACAATATTTAAAGGATATTAAATATAATTTTACTGGTACTGATAAGTCAGGATCACTGTAAAGAATTCAAAGTGTATTTAACAAAACAATAATGCTTGCTCCAACCAGATTACTGTGCTCAGTGCATTATTTCTGTCTTTTCTTTGCTGGAAGAAAATTCGCTATGAATTCCTTCTATTATAAGACAGATTGCTCAAAATAGTATCTCTCCCCTTTCTTCATTTACAGTGTCTCTTTTGATAATGATTTTAGAAACCAGACAATGAAAACTTTTTGTCATTTTAAAAGAAGACAAATGGCTCTAAACAAGAATCTGAAGGAATCATATATTTATGAAATGCATGACTGTTACAGCATGCATGCTTTATTGCAAACCACAGGCAACTGTGGTTACCTGTTTTGCCCATTTCAAACATGATAATGTTGATAGAAATCATCAGTCAGGGTCTATATCCCAATACTTTCAGTCACAAGTGACAAAAAGCTCAATACAAGTGTACTTAAGAAAAAAGAGAAAAGAAAGAAAAGGAAAGAAATCTATTGCTTCTAGTTATTGAAAAAGTTGGAGGTTGGCTGGCTTCAGTCAAAACTTGATCAGCTGGCTAAAATTACATCACTTACACACATTTCTCTTCATCATTCTATTTTAAATTCCTTAGTGTTTTATCTTTGAAGACTATACTAAAACTTCTGTATCTATCCAATCTAAACATTTACCTTATAGCTACAAAATTGCTGCAACAACCTTCATAACCTTGATCCATGCTATCAAAGGAAAGAGAAAGAATTCTTTCTGGCAGAAATTGTACTACGTCAAATTAATCTGAATCATCCTTCATTGAACCAATCTTGTATGCCTGAAGGATTGCATATGCTGACTGTCTTTAGTCAACCAGAGCTTTGAGAGTGGTAACCACACACAAATCACTTGTCTTCCAATGGATAGAGGTAATATTTCTGTAAGAAATGAGGAAGTAACCTGTAAGTTTCCAACATGAGGCTCAGACAATGTGTGGAGAGGTTCTGAAGATAAACTATTGAATAAGAAATATATATTAGCACTTTAAAAAGTTAACTTGGGCTTGAATATGTTAACAAAATATAGTTTATACTCAGTGTAAAGATTCATGAAGTACTAGGAAGTTTAAATTACTAAGCAACAAAGAGTGTCTCTAAAAAGTCAAGATATATAAAATTTCAAGTCACATGAGTTGATCAGAATTCAATAAAAAAGAGATTATCAAAAACTAACCTTTAAAATTTAAATATTAGTTTCTTAAGTGAAACAACAATAAGGCATAAAAGTAAAACACATGATCATTGCATGTGTTTTAAAACTGTACAGGCTCACTCCTGTAATCCTAGCAACTTGGGAGGCTGAGATTGGGAGGATCTGTTTGAGGCAGCTCAGGCAGGGAGTTTGCTAGACACCATCTCAAGTAATAGCTGGGTGCCAGTGGTACATGCCTGTCATCTCAAGCTTGTAGCTCCCACGTAGGAAGGCTGAGATTGGGAGGATCATGATTCTAGGCCAACCTGGGCAAAAATGTTTGTGAAGATCCCACCTCAATAGAAAAAGCTGGGCAGAGTGGCACATACCTGTCATCCAAACTACAGTGGGAAGCATAAAATAAGAGAATTACAGTTCAGGCCAGCCTAGGCAAAAAATGAGACCACAGAAAAGGTGAGATAGCAAAAAGACTAGAGGTGTGGCTCAAGCAGTAGGGTGCCTGTTTAGCAAGTGTGAAGCCTTGGGTTCAAACTCCAGTACTGCCAGCAAAAAACAAAATGAAACAAACAAAAATCTATACAAGATTAGAGAAAAGACTAAAGCATTAATGTAATGGTGTTTTGTGTTCACACAAGGGTTGATAGGTTGCATGTTTTCACTATGCAGACAGCAAGACGTAACAATTCATAAGATAGTGGGTAATGTAATCAGAAAGGTTTCCCTTTGCAAGTGTGAAATTGTTAGCCCCAAACTGAACACTGCTTTTGTCCAGACTGACACATATTTTAAAAAGCAAGTCTCCGAAATATCAAATTATTTCCAAGTAACTATAATTTAGAAAAAAAGCTAAAGAGTATTTATATGAATGCAAAAGTATCCAGCATCCAAAAAAGGTAAAATTCATAATACCTGATATCAAATGAAATCTCATAAACATCCAGTTAAAGTTAGATAGGAAGAATAGGTTCTGGTGTTCTGTGACATACCAGGTGAATAAAATTAAAAATAATGCACTGTGTATTTCAAAATAGAGAAAACAGGATTTCAAATGTTCTCACCATAAGGAAATGGTAAAATTTTAAGGGCATGAATATGCTAATTAACCTTATTTGATCATCACTCAATGTATACATGAATCAAAAATCACATTGTACCTCATAAATATATACAAATATTATATGTCAACCACATAATATCAAAAACATTACTAGACATGAAAAGAAACAATAAAATACAACCAATAAGGTAAAGAAAGATCAGTCCACAAAATGTAAACCATAGCTGGCATAGATGATACATTTAATAGACAAGGACATCAAAGTAGTTATTACTATGATCAAAAGAGAGAAATATAGAAGATTTTTAAATGATTCAAGTTAAATTTCTAGAGATGAAAATTACAATATTTGAGATGAACAATAAACCATATCAATCAATTCATTACACATTAGATAGATATTATAAAATTTAAAAAATGGTAAATTTGAAGATGCAATAATAAAAATTGTCCAGAATGAATACAGGGAGAAAGAAGACTTTAAAAATATTAATAAACAATCATCAGTTAACTGTGAGACAGTTAAAATATGTGTAATTAAAGTTGTCAAAGGCAGGCAGAAAAATATTTAAAGAAATAATGATATAAAATTTCCATATTTGATAAAAACTATGATACAAAAAGCATAATGTACTACAATACTGTAAGCATTAAAATCATGAAGAAGCCAGGCATAGTGGCATGTTTTTAATCCCAGGACTTTGGAGGTGGAGGTAGCAGTATCATGAGTTCAAGGCCAGCCTGGGCTGTATAGCAAAACCCTGTCTCAAAAAACATAAAGAAAACCTAAACAATTTATATTATAACATATTTTTCAAAAACAGTTATAAAAAGACAATTTAAAAAGTAGTCATAGGAAAAACATACAGAAGAATGAAGATAAGTGTGACAAACAATTTCCTGTCAGAAACAATGAAACCAAAAGGAGATTGGAGCAACATTTTTAACATACTACAGGGGAAAAATCAATCCAGAATTTAATACTCATGAATATATCTTGCAAAAATGAAGATAAAATAAAGATGATTTCAGACATACAAAACTGAAAGAATTCATCAGACACACTATAAGAAATGTTAAAAGATGTCCTTCAGGCTGAAGGAAAACATGTAATAGATGGCAATCTAGAAAAAAGAACACTGTGATGGTGACTTGTTGGATAAATATTAATGGTATTTTTATCTTTAGTAGCTAAGACTCTTTTGAAGATAACTGATTATGAATACAAATAATTACTGTGTAATATGGCATCTACAACATTGGTAAAACTGAGGTTCATGTAGTATAAATTAAGTGGCATATCACCTGAGGCTTAACCAAGACAAGTTAAAAATGTATGCATTATAAATACAAAGCAATAACTAAAAGATCAAAATAAGGATTTTTAACTAATAAGGAGCTAAGAAGAAGCCAATAAAAAGATAAAATAAATCATCAAAGGTATCAGATTAACTCAAAAGAAAACAAAAAATAATTAAGCAAATAGAAAAAGAAAAATAGGGAGTTAGTAATTTTAAATCTGATAATAATTCCATTAAAAACACACTGTCTAAAAACTTCAATTAAAGTACAGAGATTTTTAAAAAGTGAACAATGCAAACTACTAGTCTCATATTAGGTTCATATAATCCTAATAAAAGGGGAAGTCTGAAGAGACAAAGAAATTAAAATACATATATTGTCAGTTGATGATAATATAAAAAGTAATGTGGGAATACTAGAGAGTAAGACAGTTGTTTCTTATGTAGGGTTGCAGGAGGACTAAAGGTGTGGCTGAAGAGGTACAGCAAGCATAAAGCCCTGAGTTTAAACACTGTATTGCTTAAGAAAAAAAGGTTGACAGGAGAGATTTCCCCTCACAAAGTAATATTTCTATACAGAATTAAAAATAATTAAAAAACAGTAGATTAATTTGTCTAACTCTGGAAGATGTTACCAAAGTAACACTGGTTACATTCTGTCTACTGCATACTAATGAAGAATGAGTATGATTTGGATAAAATCTGTTTCCCCTTAACTAGTTCTTATTAATTTTTTTAATAGAAAGACTCCAAAAATCTGACAAAAATTGTGCATTATAGATGTACAAAAATGTATCTACAATTTCAGGAAGAACCGTGAACATAGTTCTTTAGTGATTACAGGCATGGTGCATGCCTGCAACCTCAGCATTTGGGAGGATGAAGTAAAAGGATGATAAATTTGAGGTCAGCCTGGACTATATAGCGAGAACCTGTCACAGACAATAGCAACAATGAACTTTTTGCAATTTGTGCTTAAAGATCTCAGGGACTGATACATTCAAACACATTCAGTAAATACTGATTGTTTAGATTTAGCCAGAAAATCCAGGTACTACACATTTGGAGGAAAAAAAGTTATTTTCCAACCTATCTTCACAGGTGAAGTATAGTAGAAAATTAAAACTAGCAGAAGGATATGAATGTAAGAAGAATGAAGGATTCTGAGTTACCTAATAAATGTTCTGCTTCACTATGATTTTTGAAGGTCTGGGCTTTTGTTTGAGACCTAGGATGTTATAAAATATAATACCTTTATTATGAGGCCACTTTTCTCCATAAATGTAGTGAATATTCATGAATACTAAGGCAATGTTATTAATCATACAGAAATATTTTCAGAATTCTGAGGACTTTAGTTGTATTAAATTTAGAACTAGTGAATTCTTTTCATATACTGAATTGTTGCAAAATGCTAACATAAAATATGAGGGAAAAATCTAACAGTAGCCTTAATTTTTACTAAACTGTGAAGGCAAAAATCATAACATAGGTAACATGTTCCTCACAGCTTCACCTGCATTTTGCTCTATTTTCATTTCCTACCTACCACATAAGTTTATTGTTATAATTAAAGTCTAAGACACTATTTTATAAACTATAAAGCATTCTGAAAAGAAGGCTGACTTATGCTCAAAAGGAAACTAACATTCTTGCAGCTTGGGACTAATTATATTTAAAGTAATATCAGAGATTCTTAATTATGAGAACTGATCATCTGGCATTCATTTCATGGAAGCACTTCTTGAGATTCCTGACATTAATCAGTTTCTTGAAGTTTGAGCCTTCAAGATCACTAAGAATGAAATCCATCATCAGCACACTCTCCATATGAAGAACTGTATGTAGGCAATGACAACTACTTGTTTCTGTGTGTATGTGCAGTTAGATATATAAATTCATTCATAGCATCAAGAACACTAATAGTGCATACTCACATAACATTTATAATAGATCACATACTATTCTGAGATCTTAACCTATCTCAATTCATTTAATACCCCATAGCAATAAATGGAAGTACAACTAATCTCTAGAGACCTGGATGTTGTTTGCTAGAATTTACTACAACTTCTACTGTTAAATAATTTGATTTAAGGAGGTGGTTTTAAATAGAGGTATTTTGTGGATTAATTAATGTTTTGCTCTGAAAACCAAAAAAAAAAAAAAAAAAAGCTTGCCTTTTGCCTTGTTTTGAAGACTACATCTTCTCATTTCAGAAGTAGGCTGCAGTAATATATGAAAGTAGGGCCAAGGCTTTTCACAAAAAACAACACTTGATATCTAAACTGAAGAGTCCTGCACAATGAAATGTCATAAAGATAATGGTTTCATAGAAGATTCTGCAAAAATTATATCAGAACAAAATTAAGCAGGATTAAAACAAAAACAGAAGTGGTCTCCTACAAGTTGGCTACAGTGAAATAGCTACAATATACACAAGGTCACTGGATACAGAACACTCAGGGATTGCATTCAATGGTATGTGTCTAATAGAAGAAATTACTGGTATTACATATGGTATGGATTTTAGGTGCACTTGGGACTGCTCACAATGAAGATGAATGAAAAGCTGACAAGAGAGACAGACTATAATTATTGCTTGTTTTTTTTACCTGAGTTACAGTTACCAAGACTGTGTTTCTTCAATTTCTTGATAGGCATTCAAACTAGATAAACCATTCTCTTCATCCTAAAATAAACTGTGGCACACAACTGAACTAGTAGTTTGACTAACCGTAGTTGCATCTCCCAAATACTTTTTTTTATGGCCAGTTGATTTTTTTAATGAGCCTTTTACTTTAGGAAAGCTTTAGCTTTACAGAAAAACTGTCAAAATGGCAGAGTTAATATATTCCCTATAGTAGGTTCTCCTATTATTAATATCATAGGATGGTACATATGTCAAATTAATGAACCACTATTGATACATTATTAACTAAAGACTATATCTTATTAATATTTTCTTCATTTCTACCTACTATCTTTTTCTGTTCCAGGATCACATCCAGGATACCACACTATATTTAGTTATCATGTCTCTTTAGGCTTCTGTTAGATGTGACAGATTTTTAATCAGTCTTTATTTTGGCTGAACTTGATAGTTTTATAGGGTACTAGTAAGATATTTTGCATGAAATCCCAATATCCCTCAATTGAGCTTTGTTTTTCTTATGATTAGATTAGGATTATGAGGCTGGAGGAGGGAGGCCACAGTGGTAATATGTCATTCCCATTACAAAAGCAATAGTATATAATATCAACATGACTTTTCGCTGTTTGTTAATATAGATTATTTGATAAGATAACACTTGTCAGGATAATCCACTATAAGGGCACATTTTTTTTTGCTTCTTTTCATGCTGCCATACCATCTTAAGTAACAATGCATAAGCAAAAGTGGATTTATTAGAGAGAAAAGAAAGGCTACAGCTACAGGAGTATAGTGGACCCTGGAAATCACTATTTTACTATGATTTGAATATTTAAAAATCTATTGCAAAGTATTCAGAGAGGATCCATGATGTTGACTAGAGTGCAGAAGCACACAGCCTGAGCTCCATAAATCAAAAATCTTGCTGAGACACTGAAGCTACACTTGGCAGAAATAAAATATTAAAAAGAATCAAAATTTTGACACCCTGAACCCCAAGCCTGTACAAAGTTTCTCCACTCCACATTACACTGAGAAAACAGGAGGGCTCCCACACCATCAGACACCAGCTACAAACCTACTTGGGAGATTTGGCAGACCAACAGGTCAGCACCAAGCATCACACAGTATTCCCCCAACCAACCCTAGGATAAACCAGCATAGTCTCCTGGGCAGACTGAACCCCTCACCTCACAAACAAAAAACCAAAAACAAAAAAACTGAATAAACAAGGAACTGAAAACCAACACACAGCAGAGGGGGTGGAGTACTGTAAGTGCACCAGAGAAGTGGGGAGGAGCAAGAAGATGATCTCCTAGAGAACGTTCAGTAAACAAATGGCTGGAAAGGCAGAAGGACTGACAGCAGGCAGGTGATAAGCTGCTGCCTGAAATAGAGCAGGTAGCAGTCCACATAGCTCATCTCCTGAGCCAGTGAGCAACATCCAAAGTCAAACAACACTGCAAAATTGAAAAACAATCAGCAAACCATCATAACATGCTGACAGCAAGGGGCTGATTGAAGGATCACTGACCTTGCCCCAGAGAAAGGGGGCGAGGCAAAGAAACAAGCCCCCAGGAAACAAACACAGTGAAAACACAACTCCAAAGCAGTATGGCTTGTGGGCTACAGAGCTGATCTCTGGAACCTGAGGACAGCATACAAACTCAAACTGCCACACCTCACTGAGGGAGGAGCTGACTAACCAGCTGCCACTGAAAGACAGAAGAAAAACTGGTGAGATTCCCCAACAACCTGGTGAGACTAAGACAGAACCCCTGTTTAAATACCAACACCAGGACGGGATGCTGGAGTAACAACAGAACTAAGACTGAAATTCTATTGTTCCTGAACCTGGAGTTTTTGTGTGTGTTTGTTTGTTTTTGTTTTTGTCTATGGCCATACCATCCTGAATGTGCCCTATATCATGTTTGTTTGTTTTGTTTCTTGTTTGTTTGTTTGTTCATCTGTCGCTGTTGACTTCTTTGGGTTTTTTTGTTTGTTTGTTTTCTTTTGTTTTGTTTGTTTTACTATTGCTAAAATACATCAAGACCAGAGACAGAAATAGTATACATACACTAAGTTAAAAATCTAATACACCCATAAAACAAAATTTAACCAAAGGAAAGAAAACAAGTAACTGAAACCACTAATATCTAATCAAGAACATAGTTGCACAGTACCAAGTGGACAAACGGAAAGATGAAAAAAGGGATGGAAATCATTCTCCTGCCAAAAATAATTTAATACAGGATTCAGAGGGAAATGAAGAAAACGGATACCCACTTTCAGACTCTGACAAAACAAAAACAAATGACGCCAAGGAACCCAATGTTGTCCACAAAAACACCCTCAAAGAATAAATCTTGAAAGTAATCACTGAGAATTTCATGGAGATGTTACTAGACATGGTCAACCAAAACGTACAAGAGGCACTCAAGAAATTCTATGACATCAAAAATAAAGACTATGAGAAGACACAGAAACAAATAAATGAACTCATAGGAGCTCTAAACAAACACCAAAGTGAAACAGAGAACACTATAAATAAAGAGATAAATGAATTAAAGATGAAAATTGATAATATTAAAAAGAAAGTGACAAATGACATGGAAAATCGCAGAAAAAAGAATAAACAGAAATACAAAACACAATGGAAGGCCACTCCAGCAGACTAGAACAAGCAGAAGACAGAATCTCAGAACATGAAGATAAAATGGAAATTAAAGGAAAAACTGAAGAGCTATCAGTCAAACAACTCAAGACCTGTGAAAAGAATATGCAAGAACTCATCAACTCCATCAAAAGACCAAACCTGAGAATCATGGGCATTGAAGAAGGAGAAGAGGTGCAACCAAAAGGAATTCGTAACATATTCAACAAAATAATAACAGAAAATTTCCCAAATCTAGAGAAAACTATGCCCATTCAGGTACAGGAAGACTCAAAATAAAACTACCCTACAACATAGTGTCATTAAAACAACAAGCACAGAGAATACAGAAAGAATATTGAAGGCTGTAAGAGAGAAAAAACAAATAACATACAAAGGTAAACCCATAAAAATCACAGCAGATTTCTCAATGGAAACCTTATAAGCAAGAAGGGCATGGAGTAAGGTATTCTGGGCAGTCAATGAAAATAACTTCCACTTTAGGATACTCTACCCAGCAAAACTATCACTGACAATAGATGGAAAATAAAAGTCTTCCATGATAAGCAGAAACTAAAACAATATATGACCACCAAGCTACCACTACAAAAGATTCTTCAAGGAATTCTGCACACAGAAAATGAAACCAAACAAAACCTTGAAAGGATAGGCAGTACCAAACCACAGGAAAAGAAAAGACAAGGAATCAGAGAAAAGCACTAATTCAGATGCACACAATCAAACCCTCAAAAAACAAAACAAAAAAAAAACTTAAATAATAGGAATCAGCACATGCCTATCAATACTAACACTGAATATTAAGAGACTTAATTTCGCCATCAAAAGACATTGTTTGGCAATGTCATTGTTTGGGTTAAAAACGAAGATCCAACAATCTGTTGCTTATAGGAGATCCATTTCACTGACAGAAACTTGCACTGGTGTAGGGTGAAAGGCTAGAAGAAGACTTACTGAGCCAACGACTCCCAAAAACAGGCAGGAGAAGCAATACTTATCTTGACCAAAATAGACTTCAAATTTACATGGCTCAAACAAGAAAAAGAAGGACACGCCATACTAATATAAGGGGAAATACACCAAAAGGAAATAACAATTATCAACCTAAATGCACCCAACGTCAGTGCACCCAATTTCATCAAACATACTCTGAAGGACCTAAAAGCATATATAGACTCCAACACAGTGGTAGTGGGAGACTTTAATACTCCCCTGTCACCAATACATAGGTCATCCAAACAAAAAAATCAATAAAGAAATTCTAGAACTAAATCACACCATAGATCAAATGGACCTAGCTTATGTCTACAAAATATTTCATCCAACTTTAGCATAATATACATTATTCTCATCAGCCCATGGAACTTTCTCCAAAAGGCAAAAAGCAAGCCTCAGCAAATATAAGAAAATAGAAATAATCCCAACAATCTATCTGATAACATTGCATTAAAACTAGAACTCAACAACAAAAACAACAGTAAAAACATGCAAACAATTGGAAGCTGAACAACACATTGCTCAATGATCAATGGGTCATTGATGAAATAAAAGAGGAAATTAAAAGGTTCCTGGAAGTTAATGAAAATGAAAACATGACCTCCCGGAACCTATGAGAAATAGCAAAGACAGTCCTAAGAGGAAAGTTTATAGCCATGAGTGCATATATTAAAAGGATAGAAAGATCTCAAATCAATGACCTAATGCTACAGCTCAAACTCCTAGAAAAACAAGAACAAGCAATTCCAAAACAAGCAGAAGGAGAGAAATAATAAAAATAAGGGTTGAAATCAATGAAATAGAAACAACAACAACAAAAAAAAACCATACAAAGAATCTCGAAACAAAACGCTGGTTCATTGAAAAATAAACAAGATTGACAGACCCCGGCAAACCTGATCAAAATTAGGAGAGAAAAAACCCAAATCAGTAAAATCAGAAATGCAAAAAGGGAGATAACAAGAAACACCATGGAAATCCAGGAAATCATCAGAGACTACTTTGAGAACCTATACTCTAATAAATTTGAAAATTTTGAAGAAATGGACAAATTTGTAGATACTTATTACCATCCAAAATTGAACCAAGAGAATATCAGTCACCTGAAAAGGTCTATAACACAAAATGAAATTGATGCAGCAATAGAGTCTCCCAAAAAAGAAAAGTCTGGGACTGATGGATTCTCTTCTGAATTCTGTCAGATCTTTAAAGACGAACTAATATCAACTCTCCTAAAACTTTTCCACAAAATAAAAAGGGAAGGAACACTGCCTAACTAATTTTATGAAGCCAGTATTACATTCATCCTAAACCCTGACAAAGACACCACCAAAAAGGAAAACTATAGGCCAATCTCCTTAATGAACATCAATGCAAAGATCCTCAATAAAATAATGGCAAACTGAATTGAACAATGTATTAGAAAGATCATTCAACATGACCACGGATGCAGGGCTGGTTCAACGTATGCAAATATATAAATGTAATACAGCACATTAATAGAAGCAAGGACAAAAACCACTTGACCATCTGAATAGATGCAGAAAAAGCCTTTGACAAGATCCAACACAACTTCATGATAAAAGCTCTAAGAAAACTAGGAATAGAAGGAATGTACCTGAACATTGTAAAGGTTATATATGCGAAACCTACAGCCAACATCATACTTAATCGTTTAAAACTGAAAGCATTTCCCTTAAAATCAGGAATGAGACAAGGGTGCCCACTATACCCACTCCTATTCAACATAGTACTGGAATTTTAGCCAGAGCCATTAGGCAAAAAAGAAGAAATAAAAGGAATACAAATAGGTAAAGAAACTGTCAAAATATCCCTATTTGCAGATGACATGATCCTATATCTAAAAGACCCAAAAACTCTACCCAAAAACTCCTAGACACTGTAAACGTCTACAACAAGGTGGCAGGATGTAAAATCAACTTACAAAAATCATTAGCTTTTCTGTACACCAACAATGAACAAACTGAGAAGGAATATATGGAAACAACTCCATTTACAATAGCCTCAAAAAAAATAAAATATTTAGGAGTAAACTTAACAAAGGATGTGAATGACCTGTACAAAAAGAACTACAAACCCCTAAAGAAAGAGATCAAGGAAGACTACAGAAGGGGGAACAATTTCCTGTGCTCATGGATTGGTAGAATCAACATAGCTAAAATGGCTATACTACCAAAAGCAATCTACATGTTTAATGCAATTCCCATCAAAATCCCAATGACTTTCATCACAGAGATTGAAAAATCTACCCTAAAGTTCATTTGGAAACATAAGAGACCACGAATAGCCAAGGTAATACTCACCAAAAAGAGCAATGCTGGAGGTATCACAATACCCAACTTCAAACTACATTACAAAGCAATAGCAATAAAAACAGCATGGTACTGGCACAAAAACAGACATGAAGACCAGTGGAACAGAATAAAGGACCCAGATATGAATCCACACAGCTATTCCCACCTTATTTTTGATAAAGACACCAAAAATATACAATGGAGAAAAGACAGCCTCTTCAACAAATGTTGCTGGGTAAAGTGGATATCCATCTTCAAAAAACTGAAACTAGACCCATGTTTATCACCCTGTACTAGTATCAACTCAAAATGGATCAAGGACCTTAATATGAGACCTGAAACTCTGAAATTAGTACAGAAAAGAGCAGGGAACACTCTGGATGTAATAGGCATAAGCAAGGACTTCCTCAATAGAACCCCAGCTACTCAGCAACTATGGAAAAGGATGGACAAATGGGACGTCATGAAATTAAAAAGCTTCTGCACAACAAAAGAAATGGTCTCTAAACTGAAGAGATAACCCACAGAGTGGGAGAAAATATTTGTCAGCTATATATCAGATAAAGGACTGATAACCAGAATATACTGGGAAACTAAAAAACCAAACTCTCCCAAAATCAATGAACCAATAAATAAATGGGCAACTGCATTAAACAGAACTTTTTCAAAAGAAGAAATTCAAATAGCCAAAAAACACATGAAAAAATGCTCACCATCTCTGCTCCTAAAGGAAATGCAAATCAAAACCACACTAAGATTCTACCTCACCCCTGTTTGAATACCCATCATCAAAAACACCACCAATAACAGGTGTTGGCGAGGATGTGGGGAAAAAGGAACCTCATACACTGCTGGTGGGAGTGCAAGCTAGTACAACCACTCTGGAAAAAAATATGGAGACCTCTTAAAAATCTATACTTAGATCTGGAATATGATCCAGCAATCCCAATCCTAGGGATATACCTAGAGGAATACAACTCAGGTTACTCCAGAGGCATCTTCACACCCATGTTTATTGCAGCACTACTCACAATTGCCAAGTTATGGAAACAACCAAGATGCCCCACTAATGACTAATGGATTAAGAGAATGTTGTTTTTGCACAATGGAGTTTTACTCAGCCATGAAGAAGAATGAAATCTTATTATTCTCAAGTAAAAAGATGGAAGTGGAGAGCATCATCTTGAGCAAGGTTAGACAGGCTCAGAAGACCAATAATTGTATGTTCTCCCTCATATGCGGACTTTAGATCTACGGCAAATGCAGCAACGTTTTTGGATTTGGGTCACACACTAAGGGGAGGAATGGGGATGGGTAGAAAACGGAAAACTTGAAAGTGTTTGATGTCCCCACTACAGAGGAGCTAATATAGTAACGTTAAAATGACAGAGGTCAATATGGGAAGGTGACTGGGAAATAGTGAAGAGGTCAGGTAGAGATGAATCAATTCGGGTTGTAATGCACTTGTGCATGGAAGCAATGCTAGGAATCTCTCTATATAGCTATCCTTATCTCAACTAGCAAAAACACTTTGTCTTTCTTATTATTTCTTATGTCTACCCTTCAACAAAATTAGAAAAAAGGGCAAAACAAGTTCTGCCTGGAAATGAATGTGCTGGGGAGAGAGAGAGGGAGCAGGATGCAGGTGGGACAAATGGCCCAGACAATGCTCATATGAATAAATGAATAAAATATGCATAAGCAGACACTTGAGGAATGCAGAAGTGATGCTCTACTTCCTTGATGATGGAGTTTCTGCATAAATAATTTGAAACAATCTTTTGGGCAGTACTGGAGTTTGACCTCACGACCTAATGTTTTCTAGGCAAATACTCTATCACTTGAACCATGCTCCTATCCCTTTTTGCTTTTTGTTTCTTAGGAATAGGGTCTTGTGTGTTTGCCCAGACCAGCCTGGACTGTAATCTTCCTATTTATGCTTACCACATAGCTGGGATGACAGCTATTATTGATTGATGGAGTCTCATTAACTTTTTGTCTGGGCTGGCCTTGAATGCAATTCTCCTGATCTCTATCTCCCAGGTAGCTAGGATTATAGGTGTGAGCCACTATGCCCAGCTTTATATAATTTTTCATGGGATATTTGTGTCCTTTTCCCACTAATTAATTTATTTGTGTTAATATAGCCTCATGCATATTAATTTCATACTTTCAGTTATAATCTCATAATATTGTATTTATTGTGTTAGTCAAACTTCTCTAGCTTTGGCTTTCCTCTTTTGTTTGGATCATTTCTCCTTTTAAACTTATCTCTGTTATTGTGGGATTTTCTTGATCTCTTTGTTACACTTTGGCTACAATAAAGATGCTTCGGGCTCATCCTATGTATTTCCCACTCAAGGCCCAGATTTAACAATTTCTCCATTTGTGTTTCTTAGCAAAATAAAGATTTTCAACTTGGTGGTATTTTTAAACCTATAAAAATCTAGACTTTCAGGATAAGTATGAGTTTAAAATAATTCTGTGTCAGAGAATTAATTTTAAGCAACTTGAACCATATTTTGTAACCAAGGTGCTTTAAGGCTTCCAACATCTTTAGAAGCTGGGAACTTTTAGTTTATGATCTTGTCTAATAAAAAAAGCAGTTCTAAACATAAAAAAAAAAAAAAAACAATTTCTCCAAGGAGCTTTGGTCTTTTCTATTGGACAATTTTATTAGAAATCAAGATCTGGGTGCTGGATATGCTTGTTGCTATGGATTTTCATTGTTTCTTGGCCCTCTTTATTCTCAGAGCAAGGAATTTATGCATTCATACCCACATATATAAATACATACACAAACATACATACACTAACACATGTATATATACATCTATATGAATATGACCAACTTTATGTTATTTATACTTAATGATTTCAGTTCCAAATAGAACTGAGAAGATGGAGTAAATCATTTTCAAATTGTTCTTTATTTTAGTGAGAATAAAATAGAGATACATACACATCCAATGTTTATTGCAGCACCATTCACAAAAGTCAAGTTATGAAATCAGTTTAGGTGCCTGTCAGTAGATGAATAGATAAAGAAAAGTATGGCATATATACACAATGGGGTTTTACTCAGCCGGAGAGAAAAATGAAATCATGCTATTTCAAGAAAAAGATGGAACTGAAGATTGTCATGTTAAATGAAATTAGCTAGATGCAAAAAGGTAAATATCTTATGTTCTTCTCATATGTGTAAACTAATTTTAAAAAATATGACCTGAGAATGGAGGATGGACTACTAGGGAAAAAGGAAGCGGTCTTGGGGGGACAAGAGAAGGTAGTGGGGAGAGGGGATATGATCAAAGCATAGTATAGGTATATATGGAAATACTACAATGAAACCTATTCACTTGTACAATTAATATGATTGAATCATAATAACTCAATCATATTAATGTATTCATTTTACACATATAGCTTGATTTTTGATAGCTTACCACTGTTGCAAGATGTAAGATATAAGATTGTATTATCTCATGCATAAAAAGTTGATAACTACAGAGCAAGATGGCAGATTTTTGACATCCCTATAACCCAGCCACAACTAACTACCCTGAAGAAGGAAGATCAGGGGACCCAAAAAGGCACTCAGGTGGTCCCTTAACCAGAAAGAAACAAAGCCCTCTCTGAATCCACAAATAAAGAAGCAACTAACCATGGGAAGAATAGGAAGAACAACTCATAGCTCAACATTCCAGATCCCTGCCCACATGACCTCAGACTCCATTATTCAATGCTTGCTGAGTGGTAAGTCCTGCTTCCTGGCACACACAGGAACTCAGAGCCCCATGCTCTCCCCTACTACACAGCCTGCTACCTTTACCCTGAAACACCAGGGAAATTAGCACCCATGTATAAGCAGGACCTAGGGCTCCCACTGCTCTGCAGTTAACAGAAGGCACAAGCCAGCAGGCTTGGTTTCCTGTGCCAGCAGCAGTTGCTGCACTGCACTCCCAGAAGCCTGTGCCAGTAAGCAGGCCCCTGGGTTTCCACTGCCCAAAGGCTTTGTTCTCCTGTGACTGCAGCAGCTCCTGTGGCTCCTGGACAATGGCACCTAGCAAGCAGGCTCTAGAACTCCCGCTGGCCACAGGCTTGGATCCCCTGTGCCTGCAGCAGCTGCCATGGCTCTTGGAAGCTGGCACCTGGCAAGCAAGCTCCAAAACTCTTGCTGCCTGAAGGCTTGGTTCTTCCATGCCTGCAGCAGCTGCTGTGGTTCCTGGAAGCCAGCACCTGGCAAGCAGGCACCAGGACTCTAGCTGCACACAGGCTTGATCCTCTGTGCCTGCAGCAACTGCCATAGTTCCTGGTTGCCTGTGCCACCAAGTATGTCCCAGGGCTCCCACTGCCTGAAGGCTTGGTTCCCCCATGCCTGCAGCAGATTCTGTGGCTCCTGGAAGCCCACAGCCCAACACAAATAGAACCAGGACTTCCACTGAATTGTGGGCACAAGATGATTTAACACTGCCAGCTTTGCTGCCCCATGGGTAATACTCAACTTGCTATGTAGTTGCAAGAGCCCACTGCCACACATGCAAGGGAACCCCAGGCTCCATGCTTTGCTATTCTGCTGATGTTAGGGGTCTTCCATTGCCACAGAGCGCAGAGGCCTAGTGCTAACCAGCAAGCCCTCCTGTGGGAGAGCCCCCATTGTGCCTCCTCTCCTGTCCAAGATCTGGAATCCCAGCTCCTCCACTGAGTGGCAATTCACTAGTCTGCAGATGCTAAAAGGCCTGCCTCCCTCAGTGCACAGAGACCCAGCACTCCCCACTGTGACTGCAGGAGTGACTCCACATCCACATCAAAGAGCAGGAATTCCAGCCCCTTCACTGAGGGGAGAAAAGAGGTAATCAGCATCAAAACAAGAACCCTGACAGGGGTAACATTTCCAGCATACCCCTTTCTTAGGAAACTGCTAGAGCTCCAGGAGAAAAAATTCAAAACCCCAACTACAGGGGCACAAGAGATTAAAATCCTAACCCAAAACAACTCCAGATGTGTAAATCTCAATGCAGAATGAAACAGCAAGACAATAGCTCTCCCTCAAAAGCTAATTCCATCAACAAAGATCTAAGCACCTGCATAGAGGAAGAGATATCAAATAATGAATTCCAAAAAATATAGTAAAAATGATTAAGGAGCTCAAAGAAGAAATACAAAAGCTAGCATTTGACCTTAAAGAGGATGTAAAAAAATAATTAAATGAGCTCAAAGAGAATACGAATATATAGATGAATGAAATTAAGAAGAGTATCTAGGACACAAGAAAGGAAATCAATAAAGATATGGAAACCCTGAAAAATAAGCAACCCAAAATAAACAACTCAATATCCCGAATAAAACTCTGAATCGAAACCTTGGTGAACAGAGTGGAGCAAGTTGAAAAATAGAATATCAGGAACAGTAAACAAAGTAGAGGAATTAGACCAAACAGTAAAAGATCATGAAAGAATGCTAAGAAAATACAAATGAAAAATGCATGATATCTGGGACACCATGAAAAGACCAAACCTCTAAATCATGGGTGTAGAAAAAGGAGAGGAGATACAAACTAAAGACATTGACAACATATTCAATAGAATAATAGCAGAAAACGTTCATAACCTCGAGAAAGAGAGTTACCCAGGTGCAGGAAGCTTACAGAACACCAAACCATCAGGACCAAAAAAGAAACACACACAGACATATCATAATCAAAACACTCAGCACAGAACAAAGAAAAAATTCTGAAAGCTCAAAAGAAAAAAGACAAGTCACGTATAAAGTCAAACCCACTGGAATAACAGCAGATTTCTCAAATCAAACTCTAAACACAAGAAGGTAATGGAAAGACAAATTCAGCACTGAAAGAAAGCAACTGTCAACCTACACTAGGCTATCCAGAAAAACTATCCTTCCTAATTGAAAGAGAAACTAAAACCTTCCACAACAAGGAAAACCTAAAGGAATCTGCAACCACCAAGCCAGCACTACAGAAGATACTTAAAAGACTTTTACATATAGAGTAAGAAACTAGAATGAGACAGGAAGACTCAAGAAAGAGTAAACACTTTTGAGCAAGCAGACCAGTAAAGAAGGAATAAAAATGGCTGGAAACAACAGGCGCCTCTGTAAATGGCCTCAATGCTCCAAGCAAAAAACGAAGAATAGCAAACTGGGTTATAAAACAAGACCCAATCATATGCTGCTTATAAGAGACTCATCTCACAGAAAAAAATAAACACTGGATTAGAGTCAAAGGGTGGAAAAAGTTTTCCAGACAAATGGACCCCCTAAACAGGCAGGAGTAGCTATACTCATATCTGACAAAGTAGACTTCAGACTAAAAACAATCAGAAGAGAAGATGAAGGTCATTTCATATTATTTAAAGGAACAATTTTTCAACAAGAAATATCAATCCTTAACACATATGTACCAAACACAGGGGCAACCACCTACATTAAAAAAAAAAACTCTAATGGCTCTAATAGCACAGATAGACACTAACACAGTGATAGTGGGGACCTGAATATCCCACTGTCACCAACAGATAAGGTCATCCAGGCCAAAGATCAACAAAGAAACTTCAGAGCTACTCCACACATTAGAAAAAATAGACAAGTTGATATCTACTGAGTATTTCACCCAACAACCAGGCAATGCACATTCTTTCCTGCAGCTCATGGAACTTTCTGCAAAAGAGATAATATTTTAGGACACAAAGCAATTCTCAAAAAGTTCAAGAAAATCAAAATAACCCCTGTATCATATCAGATCACAGTGAATGAAACTAGACCTCAACAACAAAAGAAACAGAAAATATTCAAACACATGGAGACTGAACAACACACTGCTAAAAAACCAATGGATGACTGAAGAAATAAGGGAAGAAATCAAAAAGTTCTTAGAATCCAATGAAAATGAAAATACAACCTACCAGAATCTGGGGGACACAACAAAGGCTGTGCTAATGGGAAAGTTTATAGCTATAAATGCCTACATTAAAAGAACAGAGACCTATCAAATAAACAACCTAATGATGCCCCTTAAGCACCTAGAGAAACAAAAACAAACCAAACCCAAAGCCAGCAGAGAAAGAAATAATAAAGAACAGGGCTGAGATAAAAAATATCGAAAGAATCATATAACAAAAAGTTGGTTCTTTGAAAAGATTAACAAGATGGACAAACCCTTAGACAACATGACAAAGCAGAGGAGGGACCCAAAGACCCAAATTAATAAAATCAGAGATGAAAAAGGAGACATAACCACAAATACCCACAAAATCCAGAGACTCATTAGAGGGCATTTTGAAAACTTACATTCAAGTAAACTGGAAACTCTAGATAAAACAGATGAATTCCTAGATGCATATAACCAACCAAAATTGAGCCAAGAAAATATTGAACATCTAAATAGTCTTATTATATGCAATGAAATTGAAGCAGTAATAAAGAGTACCTACAAAGAAGAGCCCAGGTCCTGATGGATTCATGGTTGAATTTTACCAAACCTTTAAAGGAGAACTAACACCAATACTCCTCAAAATTTTCCAGAAAATAGAAAGGGAAGGAACACTACCGAACTCATTTTTTGAAGCCAGCATTACACTCATTCCAAAACCCAATAAAGATGTAACCAGGAAAGACAATTATAGACAAATATCTTTAATGAATAGAGATGCAAAGATTCTCAACAAAATACTGGCAAACAGAAATGAAAAACACGTCAAAAATATCATATACCATGACCAAGTCAGTTTCACTCCAGGGATGCAAGAATAGTTCAACATACATAAATGCATAAACGTAATATAGCATATAAATAGAAGCAAAGACAAAAACCACATGATCCTCTCAATAAAAACAGAAAAAGCCTTTGGCAAAATCCAACACCCTTTCATGATAAAAACTCTAAAGAAACTAGGAATAGAAGGAATGTTCCTCAACATAATAAAGGTTATATGAGACAAACCTAGAGCCAACATCATATTATGTGGAGAACAAGTAAAACCATTCCCATTAAAGTCAGAAACAAGACAGGGCTGTCTACTTTCTCTACTCCTATTCAATATAGTTTTGGAATTCCTAGCCAGAGTAATAAGAAAAGAGCAAGAAATAAAAGAGATCCAAATAGGGAAGGAAGAAGTCAAACTACTTCTGTTTGCATATGACATGATCCTATACCTAAGAGACCCCAAAAACTCTACCAAAAAAACTATTAGAAATCATAAACTGTTTCAGCAAAATAGCAGGATACAAAATTAACATACAGAAATCAATAGCTTTTCAATACACCAACAAAGAACAGAATGAAAAAGAAATCAGGAAAACAATCCCATTTACAACAGCCTCAAAAACAATTAAGTACCTTGGAATAAATTTGACAAAATAAACCAAAGACCTTTTTAATGAAAACTATAAATCACTGAACAGAGAAATAAAAGAAGACATCAGAAGATGGAAAGAACTTCCATGCTTGTGGATCAGTAGAATCAACATTGTGAAAATGGCCAAATTACCAAAAGCAATCTACATGTTCAATTCAATCCCTATCAAAATTCCAATGACATTCTGCACAGAAATAGAAAAAGCAATCTTGAAATACATACATAAACACAAAAGACCTCAAATAGCCAAAGCATGTCTGAGCAAAAAGTCCAATGCTGGAGACATCACAATACCCAACTTCAAACTATATTACAGAGCCATAGCAATAAAAACAGCATGTTACTGACACACAGACAGGAAGACCAATGGATCAGGATAGAAGATCCAGACCTAAACCTACACCTCTATAGCCAATTGATCTTTGACAAAGTAACCCAAAACACATGATGGAGAAAAGACAATCTCTTCAACAAATGCTGCTGGGAAAATTGGAGATAAGGTGACAGTACATGGCAGATGAACTTCATATACCTATATTAAAGAGAACTAAGAGACCTCTTGCAATTGCTTTATGTGGGGTGGGGAGGGAGCTGAGGGGGAGAAATGATGGTGATAATATAACTAATGTATAATATAAGTCTAATCAGAATCGTCACTATGAATCCCCCCATATAATGTATATATCCTAATAAGAATTTATCTAAAAAATTAAAGGAAAGACAAAATCAATTTTCACAAATCAAGACTATCTTTCAGGCTGTTTTGCTAGAAACAATATTCAATAACTGAGTATTCAATAACATAATATCTAAAGTTAAATAAATAATAGCCATTTATTTAATAGAAAATATGTGGTTTTTAAATATGACGTGGTAGAACAAAAGAGTTCTCAATCTGCTCAATATGATTTAAAAGTTTTCCAATGCAAGGCATAAAGACAAGTGGTCAGGTACCTTGGATACCTATGCAACAGTTTAAACATGCCACTCCTGGCTTTATCTGTTTTACAGATTAGTGTATTTTGAGACTTTAAATACAATGTTTCCAAAGTCTACCCATCTCCATATTTTAAGGAAATATTATTTAACATCATAGAAATATTTTCATGACATATTTATAAAAAGTATGATAAACAACAGTATGTATTGCTTCTGTGTGACTTTGGTCAGGTACCTTAACCCTCTGTTCCTTGTTCTCATTATTAAAGACTGGGTTAATAATAGTACTTATCTCATAGTATTGTTTTTGAAGGTTAAATTAATTAGTTTATGTGACTTAATTAGTGCTCTATAATAGAAAAGATACTCAAAAGAAAGGAATATATCAAATTCCTATAGTGATTAATCAGATTTGGGGATTATACATAATTATTTCTTTCATTGGTATATCTCAATGTTAGCAGATTTTCTACAATGCACACATCCTATTTTTAATCAAGAAGAGCATAATAGATATTTTTGTAAAGAATAAAGACATCTCCATGAACAAGCTGTGCTGTTTTATAAAGCACACTGGCAGTGACTGAGTTTCTATGGTTTTAGTTACCATCAATAGAATCTGTCATTGATTGAAGGTATTTCTTTGTATTGTAAGATCTGAAATAGCAGTTTTCCCTGTGATTGAAATAAACAAAATGGCCTATCTGTTATAGTTGATGACCATGCCTTTATAGGTGTGCTTCAGAGTCTGTTGGGACTCTCCCCTTACCCTATACTCAATCAACAATGGCTTCAACTTTTTGACATTCAGTTTCTATATTAACTGTTGTAGCATCATTATTTTTACCTGGCATGGTTAAAGGATCTCATCATTCATGTAAAAATAGTTTATATACTTATGGAAAAAACAAAATGCCCCTCTTCCAGTGATGTGTATTATCTTCATTACTTTTTCATTTTTAAGACTCTTTTAATTCCCATTTTCTCTTTTCCACCTGTATATTAAGCTTAGTTTATACACTCTAAATTCTCTTGAACAATGCTACTGGCAAAAACAAAGCAACACATATTTTATTCCACATGTGCGTTTACCACATAATTATATGGAACACAATAGGTAAATACAGACTATAAACTAGATTAATTTATAAATGTAACAAATATTACCACAGTTTTTTGTAACTCAGTTCTATGTTTTTTCTTCTCATTTCAGGCCTATATAACCTAGAAGTTGGTGACATGCAAATGCACTTTTCCATGGTTTCTAACTTTATTTCATTGTGACCAGAGAAAATACTTAGTATGACTTGAATCTACTTAAGTTTATGAGCATGTTTTGTGCCCCAGAATATTGTCTATTTGTTCAATGTTCCATAAACATTTGTAAAGAATTTCTGTTCTACTGCTGTTGACTGAAATTTTCTATAAATGTCAATTAGGTCAAACTGATTGAGAGTGCTGTGTAAGTCTACTATATATTTTTGCTGATCGTCTGATCATTTAGCCTATTAGTTATTTACAGTGCTATTTAAAACTCTAACTACATTTTAATTTGTTCGTTTCCCCCTGCAGTTCTATCAGCTTTTGTTTTCTATAATATAAAGCTGTTAAAAGATTGTTATACCTTGATGATATCCTCTTGATAATCCCTTGATCCATTTCTCATTATGAAACTATCTTGTTTCACCCTGTGATATTCTTTGCCCTAAAATCTACTTCATTGATTAGTAATATAGCCACTCCAGGTTTCTTTTGACTAGGATTAGCACAGTATATCTTTTTTCATCATTTCCCTCTTAACCTTTTACATGTTTATGTATGTTTCTTGTTGGCATTATATAGTTGAATATTTCTTTCTTTATCTAATCTGATGAATTCTGACTTTTAATTTGAGTTTTTAACCTTTATATTTAATGTGATTATTGATACTATAGAAGTCTAACATCTTGATAAGTATTCTCTCTTTCTCCTCTATTTTTTGTCTCCTTTTGATCCCCCTTTCTGTCTTCTTTTAGATTGAGTTTTTTATGTGCCTGTGATTCCCTTTTATCATTCTTGCTGGCTTATTAGAAATACTTCTTTGTTTTGTAATTTTAGTGTCTAGTTAAGGTTTAGAGTATGCATATTTAACTTTTCAGTGTCTACCCTCAGATGATAGTTTTTCATATATGGTATAAGACCCTGACAATATTATACTTCCATTTCATTCCTCCTGACTTTATATGACTCTTGTTAAATATTACAAATTCATGATATGATAAATTACTGTTTTTAAAAAGTAAATTATCTTTTTTAAGATAATTACATAATTTTTTGAAACTTTGTAATATTCAAATAGTTACCGTTTCAAAGATTCTTCATTCAACATAGATCTATATTGCCACCTGGGTGTTATTTTGCATTGACATGAAAGAATTAACATTTCTTGTAATGCAGATGTGCTGTTGTTTAATTCTTGTGTTTGTTGTATATGTGAACACATTTGTTTCATCTGTATTTTTTTTAAGGATTTTTCATAGGGTATAGAATTTTTAGGTTGACAGATGTTTCTTTTCTTTCTTTATTTGGTATCTATATACAATGGAATTTTATGTGGCCATGAAGAACAACGAAATGTTATCATTCGCTGGTAAATGGGTGGAATTGGAGAACATCATTCTGAGTGAGGTTAGCCTGGCCAAAAAGACCAAAAATTGTATGTTCTCCCTCATATGTGGACATTAGATCAAGGGCAAACACAACAAGGGGATTGGACTTTGAGTGCATGATAAAAGCGAGAGCACACAAGGGAGGGGTGAGGATAGGTAAGACACCTAAAAAATTAGCTAGCATTTGTTGCCCTTAACGCAGAGAAACTAAAGCAGATACCTTAAAAGCAACTGAGGCCAATAGGAGTAGGGGACCAGGAACTAGAGAAAAGGTTAGATCAAAAAGAATTAACATAGATGCATGTAACCATACATACATAATTGACCTTTGATCAAATTCACCCCATTACTCTTTCTTAAATCACCTCCTTCCCCCTCTTCCCTTTATAGTAAGTAGGTTTCTTTATGCTATTTTCATATATCTATTTTGTACTTCTTATTTATTTATTTTTTATTATTATTGTTGTGCTGGGTGGGAGTACATCGCAGCATTTACAAAGGTTCTTATAATGTATCAAATATACCATACTTGAATTCAACCCCACTATTTTCATACATATATATAAAATATACTTTGATCTTATTCACCCTCATTATTCTGTCCTTTCTTCCTGCCATTTCCTCTGGTTTCCTCCCAAAGTCCCCTTTTTGCAATCATGTCAAATTATTTTTATTTTTATTTTTGTTATTTAGATTTTGCTTGCTTTTAAAATTTGTTGGATGTGACTATACCAGTGTTTAGTATAGGGCTATTTATTCCCCAGTAGTGAGGCAAGACTCTTTTGAGTACTCAATGTCCCCAGAATTGCAAGGTCTTACATTCTGGCTGGTGGGAGTAGATACTGTTTGTGGCTCTGCAGGAAGATTTTTCCCACACTTTCAAGTAGTTTCCTCATACTAATGTACCAATCAATATCTGCTGAAAGGTCCAAGAGGACCCTCTGCAGATTTGGGGGCTTCTCTTTCTGAGAAGCTCTGTACTTTTCAGTACTCCGTCCCATGAAACCCAGCTATCTTGGTCTCCCCAGACTGTCATATGAAGGTTTTCAACTTAGGAAGCCATTTAGGTTTCTACTTCCTGTGTCATGCCCTGTGTTATGGTTTGACTATTAAATGCCCTCTATAGGCTCAATTGTTGAATGCTTGGTCCTCAGTTACTGGTACTACTTTGAGAGGCATTGAAAACTTGAGAAGGAAAAGCTTAGCTGGAGGAAGTAGGTCACTAGGTGCATGCCTTTGAAGGAATACCTGGTGTCTTCCTCATTTTTCTCTTTCCTGTTTGCCATTCAGTGAGTAGCTGCTGCCCTATTCTTCTGCTGTCATGATGTTCTCCTTTATTATGGGCCCAGAATTAATGGAAGCAAAGACTATGGGCAGACATCTCTGAAAATGTGAGCCAAATAAATGATTTCTGTCTTTAGGTTGTTCTCTCAGGTATTTGTCACAAAGATGAAAAACCGACATACCTTGGAAATTCTTTGTAGGCATGAAGCTTGGAAAATCAGAGGACTCACCTTAATTGTATACTGTTTTCACAGATCACTGTCCTTTGTTGCCTGATGTCTAGCATCTTTAAAACTACTACTTCATAGATTTTGTCTCATGTTTGTTATCATTTCCAATCCCTATTGTTGTATCTTGTTTGGATGTGAAAATCTTCCTCAGCCAAAATTATGACAAGCATGTGAAAAGATTTTACATATTTCTCAGTAATTGAAAGGAAGAAGAACAAGCTGTGGCCAAGCAATTAGGTATTGATGGTTTCTCTAGCATTTAGATGTTTTGAGGTACAGCTTCTCAGGGTGATAAAAAGGCATAGAGGCAGGGAGCATTGCCACCAAATCAGATGTCTATTATTTCTGCTGATGAACATTGATCCTGATATGTTAACCCAGTGCTATCATTATATCAGGTGTTCATAGGTTGGTTGTGAGAATTAAATTAGTCTGAATATGTTAAATGCCTAAAAGGCCTTCTGTTTTGATACCTCAAAATTTATTTTCTATGTGAAACAGACATTGCCTTGAAATACAGCTTACTTATTTCTCTTCAGTAGTATGCAGGTAAAAAAAAACATATTTCTGTCATTTAGCTGTCAGGTATTTGGGCACAGGCAGGCCAATATTAAATGTAGATATCCTGAAACAAGAGAATGCTTGTCTAACAGTGTCGAGGAGATTAGTGTGGATGATGCGTGGTAAATTTAAAGCACCATGGAAAGAAATTAGCCATCATTGCTCACTCATAAAGCATGGTAAAGCCATGTTAAGAATTTTAGTTTTTTGCTCTGAGATAGGGAGCCTTTGAAGTAACATGACCTGATTTGCGATATTAATAGAATTTTTCTGACTACCATGTGAAGGGGAAGAAAAGGCATGGGTAGCAAGAATGAAAGCAGGAAATCTGAACAGAGACTATTGAAGAAATTCAGGAGTTATGTCTTAATTTTCTGGTTCATGGTGTTGGCATTGTGAATAGTGAGAAGTGGTCAGATTCTGAATATGCTTTGAAGGTAGAACCAAAGGGACTTGCTGATGGGTTAAATATGAAGTGTGAGAAACAGAGGAAATAGGAATAAATATGAACTTTGTATCTCAGGAGTTGGGCAACCAGAATATAACTTACAGTAACAGGAAAGAGAGAGACAAACTTTGAAGCGGGGTATTATATTAAGATGTATATAAGACACCCAAATGAAAATAGCTAGTAAGTTTTTTGTTATACAAATCTGAACATCAGGAGAAAAAAGAAGGAAAATTCAGTAAAGTAGAAAGAGAACTGAGAGGGGAATCCTAAAAAGCACATGAAAAGAAAAACTGTTCAAGAAGGAGGGAGTATCAAATTATACTGCTAGGTCAATTCAAGTGTGATAAGAACCACAAAGTAATCATTGTGTTTGTCAAGCTACAGCTCATTGGTGACCCTAAAAATACTGTATAGAATGATGAAAGCCTGTTTGGAATAGGGTCAAGAGAAAATGAGAATTAATAGTTGACTGCATAAAACCAAATGTATCCATACATCCTCAAAAAATGCTACAGATCAACAGAAGAGCAAATTAAACTAAACATAATCCATTTTTTATAACAAGAAAACAGAAAATTCTACAAACATCAAATTGCAAAAGGAAAATGAGTAGCATTACATGTGTCAGAAACATGTCAGGCATCAACTTAACTAAGAGTAGTTGTCCTACTGAATATGCATAATTTGGATTTATTTGTAAGGAATCAGCAAAAAAAAAAAAAATCCAAAATAAAGTAAATTCTCCAAAATAACTGGCCTTCAAATACTTAAAGATAAGCAACAACTAAGTAAGAGTGAAAGAAACTTCCAAGATTAAAGGAGACTAACTGACATAACAACTAAGTATAATTGCTGATCCTGGGTTTGATCATGGAATGGGAAAATGAAATAATTGTGAAAGATATTAGTGAGCAAATTGGTAAAATTTGAATATGGGCTGTGTATTAGAAAATATTTATTTTATACTGCTGAATTTCTTTGTTCTAATAATTATACTGTACATATAAAAATGTATTTGTTCCTAGGGAGTGCACACTGAAGTATTTTGAAATGAAAAGACATAATGTTTTCAAGTTACACTCAAGTGGAGGTTTGAAAAAATGTGTCATATATATATGTAGGTGTGCAAATTATATATATAGTATATAAGGAATGATAAAGTAAATGAGAGAAAATGTTAACAGCTAGTGAATGTGGGTGAAGGACAGAGGGACAAAGAACTTCTTTGTACTATTGCAACTTTTTAGCAATTTTTAAATTGTATCAACATAAAAAGTTAAAATGGGAAGAGAGGAAGTAAAGATAGCGAGTATAGGAATACTACTTGGGAAGTTTGCCATCAAGAGGAACAGAAAAACAGGGACAGTCATGGAAAGGGAATGTCAGCTCTAGAGGGATTTTCAAAAATAACAATGATGTAATAATGATGGTTTAACACTTATGAAACTCCAGGTAAAGTTCTAAGTGCTTTACTTGTACAAACTCATTGCACAGAGACACAAGCAATGATATAGATGCTAAAGTTATCTTTACTAGCAAATGAAAAAATCAAGGCACAGCTCAGTGGAATATTGTGCTGAATGCCATTTCTCTTTAGGTAGCAGAAAGGGACGTACTACAGAATGCTTTATGCTCATAGGAATGAGAGGAAAGTAAGAGACAAGACTACTGGCTGAGAGTCAGGATGGGAAAAGAGGGATTTGAGGTTTAGAAATTAAATTGGATTGTGTCATAGTTTTCAGGGACAATATTGGAATGAATTGGTCTGGGAAATACAGTAAGATTGCAAAGTTAATGGGCCACTCGAGGCTTTTTATCATGAATTCAAAGTGCAAAGAATTGTCATAATTCTGCTTTTCTCCAACATGTCCAGTTACCCAGTATAGCACAGAGTAGGTGCAGAATTTTGTTTTTTCCATCATTACAATGGAGGGAGAAAAGAATAAGTGATTTGATAGGTGCACGGTGGACCATGGAATTTAAACTGCATAAGCAGGGAAATGTGAATGTGATGGTGAAAAACTGAGAAAATGTGACGGGGTAGATTGTAGGCTCAATGGAATAAAATGACTGTTACACTTAAGGCACTAGTGGTAGTAAGCTAGAAAGTTGGGGGGGATGATTAGAGATGTGAATATGTGAACTGACATCATGGAGGAATTCTAGACAAACCTACGATTGTATCCACGAGATTGGACGGCTAAGGTAATTTGGAAGGTAAGATCATCAGAGGAAAGGGTATTGAGGAACAGAGAAGCTACGACGTTAGAAACATCGTTGAAGTACATATTGAAATTACTGCAAAATGTGAGTCAAGACTGATACCCATGTTGTTTGATCATTGATTCATTTAGTTGATTCAGTATCTCACCGAGTGTTTTATGTTAGGTGCTGTCTCAGGTGCTAGTGAAACCATGAAGAAAAGAGAAAATCAAGTGCCTCAAGGAGCTTTCATGTTACTTGGATATATAGATAATAAATATATACTATAATATGAATTAATGCTAGTGCTGTGAAGAAAAATAAAGCAGAGTAAATGTTTATTTAATAAGGGTATAGATTTGTTCATTATTTGAGAATGTTTACATCAAAGAGAAAGCCATGCAAAGACTGGGGATAAATAACTTCATGCAGAGAAAGTAACAGGGTAATGTTCATTCCTGAAGAAAGAAAGAGCTTGACATTTTTAAGTAAAATGTAGCAAGCACAAAATGATCAAGGGTGAGAATGGTAAGTAATAACATTAGAAAATAGGTAGGATGCAGCTACTTACTGGGCAAGTTTGAGCAAGGCAATTGTGTAATCTAATACTTTTTACAAGGTTTATTCTGGTTGCTGTATGAAGACTAGAGCAATGGAAGGTACAAGTTAAACAGGAAGGTACAAGTTAGGAGGCCTTTTCTATTGTCTGGATGAGCTATGATGATGGTGCATGATAGTACTGATGATGATGATAGTGATGATGAAGTCAGTTGCACATTGCCTGAATCCTTCCCCACTCCACAGTTTGCCATTTATTTTAAGTTAGTTCAAAAATCTTTAATGGTGTTTAGGGTGGAAAAAATAAAGACTAAACTTTTTTGGTAGAACATTGCCTTAACTTGTACAACATTGTCAAAAGTGCTAGGGTTACCACTTTCAGTACTAAAAGTCAAATTCATGTAAATTAAATTGCTCATGCATAAAGTGGGTGGCTATGAAAAGTTGCAAGGAGAGGGAAAAGTATAAAATAAAGAATAAAGCTGGCAAAGATAGTAACATAATCACCTAGGCAATATTTGTGATAATGAGAGGCAAATACCAAGGGATTGGGTGGTTCTTACTCAGACTATTTTGAAAAAGATATTGCATATTGCATTATATGCTCTAAACTGAAATATTTCTGGTTAGGACACACTATTATATATAATAATAATTCCATATTGCATGTATTAAAGAAGGACAACGTTGGGTAAAGGGAACAGTTGTTCCAGAGAAGAAAAACTAGAATGAAAAGAGAGACACTGAAAGCAAAGGTATTGCTTTGTGTCTGGGAGAAAAAAATGGCAGTTATAAGCTATTATTGAGTACAGAAACTGTTAGAACACCAGAGACACAAATGTGGCAAAGAAGGATCCATGATTTTAAAGGAAGAAGTGGGTTTTCAACAGAAATATAACAATAGAAAAGCAGCAACTTGTTTCCAGGTTTTGTATTTCTTCATTCTTGCTTTCAATTATCCCTTAGTTACTTTATCTCTCTAATGACATATGTGTTTAATATCATGGTGATATTTTAAGAGTCAATTTAATCCATTAAGGGCAATATTGAGTATATTACCTATTGTGATAGGGAAGACAGGCTTTTAAAATTACAAAAGTTAAAATAAGGTCTCTGTCTTCTAGAGACCTTACAATTTATAGTACAGTACTTGTCTCTGGAGATAACAATGGACTGGAAATATTTACTCATAAGGATCAAGATATTGGGTAACACATAAAAATAGCTACCCTGAACTATGCAATCAAATGCTCAGAGGTCCTAGGGCCATGCCTGACTGATTTAGTCTTATACAATGATTCAAATGTTAAGACTTCAGACTGTGTTTTGGTTGTTTGTAGAAAAGGAAAGGTCATTAAAAAAATCATATTCATTCTTTTCCCTTTTGAGTGCCTCAGAAAATTAACTCCTTAAATGAGGTACCCATTTATAGTTGCCATTTGTTCAATACACAGGGGTTCCTACATAAAAATCTGTAGGGCAAATTAAAAAAAATCTGTGGAACTGATCTAAATTGGTGTTTACATATTAATCTACATCATATTTTGAGGTTTATTTGCATATGTTAATGTCATCGATTTTTTAAAAAGAGGAAAAGAATCTTGCACATTTTCCAACTAACAATTCAAAAAGTCACACTGTCTAGTTCAAAAGTTGTCATTGAGAAAGCTCATCTAAAAATTTAATCTATACTTTGTTCCCAATTATATGTGACAAACTGTTAAGAAGAAAAGATTAGCTCTCAGGATGCTGGGTATAATTGAAGGATGGGCTAACTGGAATTAACTTGGGATCAGAATATGTTGGGTGATTTTTTAAGAAAGTCACCTATTGTGTTATAACTCATTTTTCCCATTGGTAAAATGAAAGGGTTTAACTAGATGATATCTAAGGAACTTTGCAATATTTTCTTTCTTGAGTTATCTGTAAGAACTCTGTATTGTAGCCCTTTGTATCTAAACAACTTGAAAGGGCATAGCCATACTAATTATCCTTTTTACAGGAAGGAGAAATGGAAACTAGGGTGAAAATAAGATTTAAGGGCAACCATTATAGCAAAAAATGCAATGGAAATTAAAAATTAATACATTAGTAAATGAAAGCGTAGATCAAGATTTACTGATTTGAGAAGGTTCAATTTAAGGCTGTCTTTCCTTTTTATCTTCATTCATGGGGTGATTTGCTAGATTCTGCCACACTGAATTATACATTTACCATTCCTCCCTTAAATAAATTTCATTAAATTACTTTTGACAAGCACAGACTAATGAAGAAAAAAACATGGGGAACTGTAATCTTCCCTATCTTTATGGGAAAATGCTGATATAACCATGCATTGCTACCTAATTGCCAGACATCATCCAAGCTGGAACAGAATTATCAGAGCAAATCCCTATTGACTTGTCACTGGATGTGACCAAATCCCATCTAGTTCTCCAGCCTGACTTTCTCAGTTAAGGTACTGGAAAAGGAATTTGGCTAATCTATTGAAAATAGCTATGGAATGTAAAAATGCAGATGCAGCCCATCTTTTTTATATGAAGAAATGTCCAGGGTGCAGAAACAGACTGTCATGCAACATTGTATAATACCTTCCCCCATATGCTGCTTTATTTATTTTTTCCTTCTCCAACTTGTTTTTCATTTCTCATATTAATTTTCAGATAAAGGTGAAGTATTTTCTGGCTTTAGAAAACTGATGAAGGGAATATGTTACATGCTAGTGACTAATTTTAGGTATTTTTGGTATTTATTTATGTAATTGAGCTTAAAGACTACATGTATTGACTCAAGTTTGAAGGTACTTTTTAAAGTTCTTTTTCTAAAAGCCTTATACAGGGCCATCCTGGTTACAGAAAATATGTAATCATTCTTTCTGTGAGGGCTCCTTTTCACTGTGTCTTTAAAATTAAGTATCATGTGCATTGTTTTTGTCTGCTTTTCTTTTTTCTTCCTATTTCCTTTTGAATCCTTCCTTTCTTTTCTGAATAAGGTGTTTCAATAATAAGTTGGATAACTTACATATTGTTTCTTTCAGGATTTCTACCTTTTCATCTGTCTTTCTTTCCTCCTATTACTCAAATAATGTGCTTTGACTTGGCAGATTTTTTAAGTCTCATTTTTCTTCCTTCATTCTCCTTTTTTTCTACACTATCATCTCAAGCCTGTATAGCTGTTAATTTCAATCAGTATTTCAGGTCACAAAAAAGTACATTTCTGCCTCATTTCTTTCCTTTATCATTAGCTAAGACTTTCCTTTTATATGTCTCATACGCTTCCAAAGTTATTTTTTTCTATCCTGAAACTTGTTCAAGGTGTAGTGACTAAGTATGCAGGAAGGGACCTGGAGTGAGAGGAGGGGTATTACCATGCATATTAAGGTAAGATCCCTTAGGATAGCAATTCAAGATTAGGTATATTCTTGTCAGGGTTTAAAGAATAAGCTTTAATTGAACATCAACTGCCATTGTATTAATAAAATTTTCTGGAGATGAAATAGGACTAATAGAATACATACATGTGCACATATAATATATCTAGTCACCCTTTTACTTTCATGCCCCCCCAAATTCCACACACGAGAGAAAAATATAGTATTTGTCTTTGTAGAACTAGATTATTTCACTTAACATGATCTCTACTTCCATCCATTTTCCTGCAAACAACATAATTTCATTCTTCTTTATGCCTGAGTAAAACTCCATTGTGTGTATATAGCGTATATGTCACATTTTCTTAATCCATTCATCAGTTGATGGGCACCTAGGCTGATTCCATAATTTAGCAATTGTGACTAGTACTGTGAAAAACATAGGTATGGAGGTATCTCTCTTGTATGTTGACTTATACTCTTTTGGACATATGTCCAAGAGTGGTACACCAGGATCATAAAGTAAGTCTATTTTAAATTTTTTGATAAATGTCCATACTGATTTCTGTAATGATTTTAATAATTTATATTCATATCAACAGTGTATAATAGCTCCTTTTACCTCCACATCATCACCAGCATTTGTTGTTTGTTGTTTTGATGCTAGCCATTCTAACTGGGGTGATATGGTATCTCAGTGTCCTTTTGATTTGAATTATTTTTATATCTAAGGATGTTGAACATTTCTTCATTAACCATTTGTACTTCTTCTGAGAACTGTCCAGTTTATTTACTCTTATTAATGAGTTATTTGTTCTTTTGGTGTTTATTTTTTTAGTTCTTTGTATATTCTGGATGTTAATCCTTTAGTTGATGAATAGCTTGGAAAGATTTTCTCCCATTTTGTGAGTTGTATCTTTATTCTGGTAATTGCTCTTTGATGTGCAGAAGTTTTTCAATTTTATTCAATCTAATTTAACAATTCTTGCTCTTTTTCCCTGGGCAATAAGAGTACTTCTCAGAAAATAACTTCCTATTCCAATGTCTCCAAGTGTTTTCCCTACATTTTCCAGTAATAGTTTTAGAGTTTCCAGTTTTACGTTGTGATCTCTGATCCATTTTGAATTGATTTTTTGTGCAGAATAAGAGCTAGGCCACCTAGTTTAAGTCTTCTTCATGTGGATATCCCATTTTTCCAACACCATTTGTTGAAGATACTTTTTTCCAACATATGTATTTAGTGCCTTTGTTGAAAATCCAATGACTGTAGTTGTATGGGATTATTTGTGGATCTTCTATTCCATTGGTCTACATATCTATTTTTGTGCCAGTACTACATAACGACTACAAAAAAGGAAGAGGAAAAACAGAAGGACAAAGAAAAGAGATAGAACAAAAATGCCCCAACAAATAACTATTGAACTGACAGTCAATATTTTCTTCTTTGCTCTTCCCAGTAACTTTTTGTTTGTTTGTTTGTTTTGTTTTGTTTTTTTAAGTATGAACTGGTGAGGCCAGTAGGCCCATATAGTTTGTTTGATTTGGAGACTGAACTCAGTGGAAGAATAACCACTAATGACCTTGCCCTGTGGTCGTAGAACATAAAAGTGGACTTAAAGCTCTAATTTCAAGTTCCTGTGCTAGTTGCCCAGTCCAGGCTCCTAACCTCTCAGACACCAGACATTGCCCACTTGACCTGTTGTATCTTCCAAGTGTCCCCAGCCTCTGCTAACTCACAGGCTGTTCTCTAGACCATCATGGTTCAGTTCCCAATAAAGAGACTCTGAGCTATGTTCTGTGTTTGTTCACTGTCTCCATGGCCATGCCATTTAAGATAGCATCACAATTTCCAAGATGCTGCTGCAGCTTGTGGCAGTCTGCACTGATCCTCAGGACTTATCTTTTGACTCATGGGGGTTTCTGTGATGTGGTTCTTGTGGTCCTAGAGCTTGGAAATTCCCCACTGCACACCTGGCCAAGATAGACTAGGGATCTCAGCTACAGGAGCTTTTCTTTCCAAGCTCCCACCCAACTGCCTGTGGACTCGAGGCTCTATCTGTGCCCACTGCATCCTCAGCTCCCTGCATGCTGGTGCCTACTATGTGCTCCTGAGATGCTGGTACAATCAAATCTATTGTGTCACCAGCTCTGTCTTTCTCAATTCTTTTACAGCGAGTTTGGTGTAAGAATACTAGTTTAATAAGGTATGTCCATGAGGAGAGATTCCAGGGAATGTCACTAAGCTACCATCTTGCTCACTTCTCCCAGATTTCATATTCTTTTAAAGAAAAGAAAATCCTAGACTCCACAAAAAGTCTTAGAACTAATATATGAATTCAGCAACATTGCAGGATATAAAATCAATACACAAAAATCAGTTGTATTTCTATATACTAACAATAAAGACTCCCAAAAGAAATATAAGAAAATAATTCCATTTATGATAGTATCAGAGAATAAAATACTTAGTAAGAAACTTAACCAGGGTTAAAAGTCTTATACATTGAAAAATGACAAAACATCACTGAAAGAAGTTAAAGAACACATAAATAAATGGAAAGGCAACCTGTGTTTAGGTTTTGAATGATTTGATATTAAGATGCCATTACTGCCCAGAGAAATACACAATTTTAATGCAAAACTTATAAAAATCTAAGTGGCATTTTTGGCACAAATACAAAAACCCATTCTAAAATTTACATGAAATGAAAGAAATTGTGAATATTCAACCAATAGAGAAAAGGAATGAAATTGAAGGATTTCCAGATTTCAAATCATGTTATAAATCTACAGTAACCAAAACAGTGTGGTGTTACTATAAAGGTATTCAGATAGAATGATTGAGTAGAGAGCCCAGAAATTAATTCCTGCATAGATGGTCAAATGATTTTCAACAATGTTGCAAGATCTTTTCAATTGGGGAAGGAGAGTGTTTTCAACAAATAGCATGTGAGGAAAAGTAAATATCTCCATGCAAAAATAAAAAAAGAAGTTGGATCAGTTTTTCATTACCATAAAAAAAATCTGAACCTGATAGTCAAGAAGAAAAGAAGTTTATGTAGTTCATGATTTTGGAGTCTTAGAATGGCCTTTGGTGAGGGTCTAACAATAGAGGGCATGATGGTGTGGCAGCAGGAGAGAGATCAAACTGTTAGACGGGAAGTTAAAAAGAAGGGAGAAGGGCCAGTCTTGACCTTTATAAAAACCCTCACATGAATATTTAACCAGGGTCCCACAATTCCTTTTGAGGACAGCACTCTGAATGACATAATTATTTTCCATTAGGCCACACCTCTTAAAGGTCCCACCACTTCTCATATCACCACACTTAGGAACAAGCTTCCAATGCATGAACCCTTGTGGGACAAACTCAATATCCAAACCATAGTGCTTCCCTTACACCATATACAAAAGTAAAAGTGGATCAAAAATCTGAAAGTAAAAGCTAGTGTTATAAAGTACTCAGGTGAAAATACAAGGGAACTCTTCATGCCAGAGGGGGATGAGGGAGAATAATGGAGGAGATGAATCTAAGCAAGATACATTGTAAACATATATGGAAATATGACAGTGAACCCCTCTGTGCAACTAATACATGCTAATAAAGATGTTTTTAAAAATAGATAAAAAGGAGTAATGGCAAACTTGAAATGTAGGATTTTTACTATATTTAATAGTTTTCTCAAAAAAACCACATTTGAAATCTATAAATGTAAGGCAGCACATTAATAAAAGCAAACACAACCAATTGATCATCTCAATAGATACAGAAAAAGCCTTCAACAAGGTCCAACACCACTTCATGATAAAAGTGCTAAAAAAATTAGGAATACAAGTAATGTACCTCAACATTGTAAAGGCTATATATGACAAACCTACAGACAACATCATACTCAATAGAGAAAAACTGAAACCATTTCCCCTAAAATCAGGAATGACACAAGGGTGCCCACTATCCCCACTCCTATTCAACATAGTACTGGAATTTCTAGCCAGAGCAATTAGGCAAGAAGAAGAAATAAAAGGAATAGAAATAGGTAAAGAAACTGTCAAAATATCCTTATTTGCAGACATGATCTTTTACGTTCAAGACACAAAAAAACTCTACCCAAAAACTCTTAGACACCATAAACAGCTACAGTAATGTGGCAGGATACAAAATTAACTTACAAAAATCATTAGCTTTTCTATACACCAACAACAAACAAACTGAGAAGGAATATATGGAAACAATTCCATTCACAATAGCCTCAAAAAAAATCAAATACCTAGAAATAAACTTAATAAAGGATGTGAATGACCTCTACAAGGAGAATTACAAACCCCTGAAGAAAGAGATCAAGGAAGAATACAGACGGTGGAGAGATCTCCCATGCTCATGGATTGTTAGAATCAGCATAGTAAAAATGGCTATACTACTGGAAGCATTCTACATGTTTAATGCAATTCCCATCAAAATCCAAACGACTTTCATCACAGAGATTGAAAAAATCTACCCTAAAGTTCATTTGGAAACACAAGAGACTACGAATAGCCAAGGCAATACTCAGCAAAAGGAAGAATGCTGCAGGTATCACAATACCCAATTTCAAACTACATAACAAAGCAATAGCAATAAAAACAGCATGGTACTGGCACAAAAACAGACATGAAGACCAATGGAACAGAATAGAGGATCCAGATATGACTCCACACAACTATACCCACATTATTTTTGACAAAGGTGCCAAAAACATACAATGGAGAAAAGACAGCCTCTTCAACAAATGTTGCTGGGGAAAGTGGATATCCATCTGCAAGAAACTGAAACTAGATCCATGTCTATCACCCTGTACTAGTATCAACTCAAAATGGATCAAGGACTATAATATCAGACCCCAAACTCTGAAGTTAATACAGGAAGGAGCAGGAAACACTCTGTAACTAATAGGTATAGGCAAGGACTTCCTCAATACAACCCCAGCTGCTCAGCAACTAAGAGAAAAGATGGACAAATGGGACATCATAAAATTAAAGAGCTTCTGCACAACAAAAGAAATGGTCTCTAAACTGAAGAGACCACACACAGAGTGGGAGAAAATATTTGCTAGCTATACATCAAAGGACTGATACCCATAATATACAGGGAACTTAAGAAACTAAACTTCCCTAAAATCAATGAACCAATTAAGAAATGGGCAACTGAACTAAACAGAACATTCTCAAAAGAAGAAATTCAAATGGCCAAAAAACACATGAAAAAATGCTTACCATCTCTAGTCATAAAGGAAATACAAATCAAAACCACACTAAGATTTCACCTACCCCTGTTAGAGTAGCCATCATCAAAAACACCACCAACATGTGTTGGTGAGGATGTGGGAAAAAAGGAACCCTTGTACACTGCTGGTGGGAATGCAAGCTGGTGCAACCACTCTGGAAAAAAATTTGGAGGCTTCTTAAAAATCTAAACATAGATCTGCCATATGATCCAGTATTCCCACTCCTGGGGATAGACCCAAAGGAATGCAACTCAGTTTACTCCAGAGGCACACCCATGTTTATTGCAGTGATATTCACAATAGTTAAGTTATGGAAACAACCAAGATTCCCCACTTCCAATGAATGGATCAAGAAAATGTGGGACTTGTACACAATGGAATTTTACTCAGTCATGAAGAAGAATGAAATCTTATCATTTGCAAGTAAATGGATGGAACTGGAGAACATTCTGAGCAAGGCTACTCAGGCTCAGAAGACCAAAAATGGTATGTTCTCCCTCATATGCAGACTTTAGATCTAGGGCAAATTCAGCAATGTGGTTGGAGTTGGATCACATGACAAGGGGAGAGCACATATGGGAGGTATGGGAATGGGTAGAAAACCCAAAACATTAAAGCATTTGATGTCCCCACTCCAGAGGAACTAATACAGAAACCTTAAAGCAACAGAGGTCAACCTGAGAAGGAGATCGGGAACCAGTGTAAAGATCAGTTAGAGATGAATCAACTTGGGTTGTAACACATTTGTACATGAAAGCAATGCTAGGAATCTCTCTATATATCTATCCCTAACTCAACTAGCAAAAAGGCTTTGTCCTCCTCATTATGCTTATGTCTTCTCTTCAACAAAATTAGAGATAAGGGCAGAACAGTTTCTGTCTGGAAGTGAGGGGTGGAGGAGGGAGAGGTTGGGAGAGGGGTTGCAGGGGGGAGAAATGACCCAAACAATGTACATACATGTGAATAATAAAATGAATAAAATAAATGAATAAAAAAAAAGAAACAATGCTAATTTCTTGGGAAAAAAACCCACATTTGAGTATTATTAAAGGCAACTTTAGAGCTAGGTATGATGGTACACACCTGCAGTCTCAGCACTTGAGAGACTGAGGCAGGAGGATCATGAGACTGAAGCCATTATGGGCTGCACATGGAGTTCAATAGCAGCCTGGCTACATTAATAAGACTCTCCCTCAAAACACTTCCCATCCACAAAAAGAATGCCAACTTTGCATTTATTAAATAATATTGTGTAAATATTTTCCAATTTTTATGATTTGATTTTTACTGGAATCTTATCCTAGGTTAAAAAAATAACAAAAGATAGCTTTAATTTCAAGTAAAATTTCCACAGAGAATACAGAATTAAAAGTATGATTACCAATCACAAAATGCATAGGAGAGATAATATTCCTAGAGTTTACTTTTGAAACAAGACAGACTGTGGTCTTCTATACTCACAAATGGACCTAAGATCTTAAAAAACTCTAGCTATATTGTAAAATGGAACTTTGGTATTGCTTTTAAAAAATGAGCAGTACATATTTTTTCTATTTAACAGAGGTGTCCATCCATTTTCTGCAAGACTATTATATAATGTGAATGTTTTAAATCTCACTGAACTGTGCAGTTAAAATTATAAATTTCATGTTATGTATATTTTACCACAATGAAGCATATAGTTGAGTATTTGCATTTTAATATATTTTTTAGATTCAGAAAGTTTATATTATATGACACAGAATTTTCTTCTAAATTAAAATCCATTATCTGTCCTTTTTCTTTCTTCTTTTCTTTCTCCTTCCCTCCTGCACTCGTTCAATGTTTTTTTTTGAAACAGGTTTCGCTGTGTAGCCCAGGCTGGTCTTGAATTTGTGATGTTCCTGCCTCTTTCCCAGGCTGGAATTACAGACATGTACCACCATGTCTGTCTCAAAGCCCCTTATTTTTTAGAATTTTTGTAAATGATTTTAACTTCATAATTGTGCTGTATCAGATATAGTTTAAAATAAGTAGGACTGAATGGACTTTGATGATTCTTTTCATATAAAGACCTTTTCATTGTCTTTTTGTTTATATTACAGTTATCTGAAAGTATTCCATCCTTTATTAAACTGTTACACAGGAACGATTCCGTATGAATCTGGTTGCTTCAATAGAAAACAAATTTGTCAAACGAACATTACCCATGATGGATTTGACTGATTCATGATGGGTTGTGGTAGGGGGCACAATGCGAGTGTAGGAGCTCAGATACCCCTGGAATTGATCACAACCCATTTAGTTGCATTTTTGGTGCACAATAAACTGAATAATTATTTAAGAGTTTTTGTGGTGCTGTGGATCTAATAATAAGTATTTTAAAATTCAAACCATTCTTTTAGTGTATCAGTCAATAAAATGTGAGGTTATCACACTAAAAAAATAAAGGATAAAAATTGTTGGGTATGCTGGTAGCTCCCAGAAAGATGGTTTTGCCTTTGGAAAATAGAGCAAATTCATAACAAAAGATGAATCCAGTTATATCATCTTTTCCCAATTTTATGCAGTCAATATTTTATGTACTGTTTTCTAACTCTGGGGAAAATCTCCTCAATACTATTGCTACCTCCTCCCTTTAAAGCACACATGAATTTGTTTAGTTGACAATCACTTCAGATCCCTTCCTTAATAATCATTGATCCTAATACTTCTGTCAGTTCTTGCTCTCCAAGCTTATTAAAGAGGCATTTCTTTTTCAGGTCAGTCAAAGGTTGCAGTGTTCACTATTGTTATATCCAGTTCATTGCGATTGTAACCAGCTCATCCCAGGTTCACAAATTCTAGGGTTAGAGAGTGGGCAACTATAAAAAAGTGTGGCCTGAGTATGTCAATATGGAAGTTATATGAACACATTAAAAATTTAGACTCTGGACCCTAGCCTTGGTTCTGCCCAAACCTATTCTGTAGAAATACAATCTAAAAATCCGACCTTAACAAGCTCTCAAGTGATTTTATTATATCTTAAAGTTTAAGAGATAGTGGTTGAGAATGATTCCATAGCTAGAAAAATGTATACTTCTAAAAGAAAGGAAATAATTAATAGACCAATGTCTTAAAACTCTAGGGAAGTGGCCAATGAAAATACCTAGGTTTAGTCTCAGTTTCCTATATTTAAATGCTTTGGGTAAGTCATTTTCCCATGTTGGCCATTTTCCTAATAGGTGAAAATGCAGGAAAAAGAAAATGTAATACGTCCTCTGCACAAAATGTTTTACAAATTAAGTATACAAGTATGTTTTTCCCATGTCTTCCTAAAAACATCCTTGGCATTAGGTATCATTTTACAAATGAGGCAAATGAGTCTCCAGGGATATGGAGTAACTTTCAAATACAGGTATCCTTGACTCCAAACTATTCCATAACCCTCACTGCACAATTCTGCCTTTTAGTTTGAACTAGAAATGGTTAACTCTAGTCTCTTTTGCCTCTAACATTCTGTGCTCTTATGCAATATGGCTTTGTTCAATAATAATGCAATTCAGATAATATTTTAGCTAGTCAGTTTACTAAGAATATGCAGTTTAGAATGGAAAGGTCTAGTGAATTAATTAGTTGCAGACCTATGAAATAGCAGTAGAATTACTAGTCAAAATTCACAAAGGCAGCAAATCATGGGTTTATAAAGCACTGATGAATTAAAACCAAATTTATCTACCAATCACCTACCTTTTGTCTTTGCTTATCTCAGAAATCATTCACTAGTAATGTTTGTCAAGCATATTAAATGGCTTCTTCTTTTGAATTTTCAGTACAATTTTTATTTACTTCTCCTGACATTTAGTATATCATATGATAGCTATTTGCATTTTCTCTAAAGATAATATATAAGCTAATACAAAGATAAAACTGATTTAATTTTGTTTTCCCCCCATTCTGCTTTGCACATAGTAGGTATCCACAAATGTTTGCGTAGAACACCTGCTTTTTGCTCTCTTCCTCTTTGTATGAGTTTATATTGTTGTATAATGTCTATGAACATTGTGAAGAGAAGCCTATCCTGTCTGATAAAAGGCAAGATTTAAGAAATAACAGGTTATAAGGATAAGGGCATTACAGATTTAGTGATAGCTTATCAGTCAATCAAAAAATAAACCATGAATGTATGTGATACTGCTGTGTGTTGATTAAAATTCTTCTGATTATTTCTACTCATATTTATTAGAGATTCACTGGCTTGTAATATTGACTCTTCAGTTATCAACTTATTTTGTTTTTTTTAATGAAGATATATTCATTTCAAAGGGAGAATTCATAGTGACAATTCCAATTAGACTTACATTATTTACATTGTCCCCATCGTCTCCCCCCTCAACTCCCTCCCCACCCCATTTAAAGTGATTACAAGAGGTTTCTTAGTTCTGTTTAACATAGGTATATGAAGTTCATCTGCCATATACCGTCACCTTAATCTCCTTCCTTCATCCTACCCGGCCCCCCCACACTACATATTTGATAGTCCTGGTTTTCGTTATTACTATTTAAGTTGATGTTCAAAGGGGTGTCTCAATGTATGCCCACTGTGAGTGTGCTTTACTGTGGTCTGTTCAACTCCTTCCATTACTCTCCCTTACCCCTTTACTCCCACCCCCCCGTTTTTCAACAGCTTTTAATACACACCCTTGTTTCCTCAACTTTCACATACTATGTTATGTGATATTACTGATGCTCTATCATTTTCTTTTACTTTCCCTCTTTCGACAAGTTCCATAGAGTAGTTCCACTGTTACAAACATGTTCTACATTTGAGTTTGTATATAATAATGCTTGTTTTTGTGTATGTTTATCTTTTGGATCTGTCTTCCACAAATGAGAGAAAACATGCAGCCTTGGTGTTTCTGAGCCTGGCTTACTTCACTTCACATTATGTCCTCCAATTGCATCCATTTACCTTCAAACCATATGTCATTAATCCATGTGGCTGAGTAATACTGCATTTTGCATATGTACTATAATTTCATGATCCATTCATCAGTTGTAGGGCATCTGGGTTGTTTCCAAAGCTTGGCTGTTATGAATAGTGCTGTGATGAACATCAGTGTACAGGTGTCTCTACTGTATCCTGTCTTGTGTTCCTTTGGGTAGAGGCCCAGGAACAATATTACTGGATCATATGGCAGTTCTATCCCTAGTTTTTTGATGAATCTCCATACAGCTTTCCATACTGTTTATACTAATTTGCATTCCCGCAAGCAGTGTATAAGTGTTCCTGTTTTGCCACATCCTCTTAAGCATTTGTTGTTGTTATTACACTTGATTATGGCCATTCTAACTGGGGTGAGATGAAATCTAAGTGTTGTTTGGATTTGCATCTCTTTTATAACTAGGGAACTTGAATGCTTCTTCATGTATTTACTGGCCATTTGTACCCATTCCTTTGAGAATTCCCTGTTTAATTCATGTGCCCATTTCCTTATTGGGGTGTTGATTCTTTGTGAGCTGAATTTTTACTTCTCTGTAGATTCTGGATATTAGTCCCTTATTGAATGAGTAGATGGAAAATATTTTCTCCCATTCTGTGGGCTGTCTCTTGCATCTGGTGATTGTTTCCTTTGCTGTGCAGAAGCACTTTAGTTTAATGCAGTCCCATTTCTTAATTTTTTTCTCTTAGATGCCAAGCCTTTGGAGCTCTGTTTAGGAAGTCATCCCTATACCTATCTGTTCCAGTGCATTTCCTACTGCTTCCTGGAATTGTTTCAAAGTTTCAGGTCTTATATTAAGGTCTCTGATCCACTTTGAGTTGATTTTGGTACAGGGTGAAAGACAGGGATCTAGTTTCATTCTTCTACATATGGATATACACTTTTCCCAGCAGCATTTGTTGAAGAGGCTGTCTTTTCTCCATTGTGTTTTGGACTCCTTTGTTGAAGATCAGTTGGCTATTGATGTGTAGGTTTAGGTCTGGATCTTCTATTCTGATCCATTGGTCTTCCTGCCTGTTTTTTTGTGCCAATAACATGCTGCTTTTATTGTTATGGCTCTGTAGTATAGTTTGAAGTTGGGTATTGTGATGCCTCCAGCTTTGGACTTTTTGCTCAGAATTGCTTTGGCTTTTTGAGATCTTTTGTGTTTATGTATGTATTTCAAGATTGCTGTCTCTATTTCTGTGCAGAACATCATTGGAATTTTGATAGGGATTGTGTTGAAGATGTAGATTGCTTTTGGTAGAATGGCCATTTTCACAATGCTGATTCTACCAACTCATGAGCATGGAAGGTCTTTACATCTTCTGATGTCTTCTTTGATTTTTCTCTTCAGTGGTTTATACTTTTCATTAAAAAGGTCTTTGGTTTATTTTGTTAAATTTATTCCAAGGTACATTATTGTTGTTGAGGCTATTGTAAGTGGGTTTCTTTCTCAGTCTGTTCTTTGTTGGTTTATAGAAAAGCTACTGATTTCTGTATGTTAATTTTGTATCCTGCTACTTTGCTGAAACAGTTTATGATTTCTAGTAGTTATTTGGTAGAGTTTTTGGATTCTCTCAGGTAAAGGATCATGTTATCTGCAAATAGGGATAGTTTGACTTCTTCCTTTCCTATTTGGATCTCTTTTATTTCTTGCTCTTTTCTTATTACTCTGGCTAGGAATTCAAAACTATATTGAATAGGAGTAGAGAAAGTGGACAGCCCTGTCTAGTTCTTGACTTTAATGGGAATGGTTCCAGTTCTCCATTTAGTATGCTGTTGGCTCTAGGTTTGTCATACATAGCTTTTACTATGGTGAGGAACATTCCTTCTATTCACAGTTTCTTCAGCACTTCTATCAAGAAAAGGTGTTGGATTTTGCCAAAGGCTTTTTCTGTGTTTCTTGAAAGGATCATGTGGTTTTTGTCTTTGCTTCTGTTTATATGCTATATTATGTTTATGCATTTATGTATGTTGAACTATTCTTGCATCCCTGGAATGAAACTGATTTGGTCATGGTATATAATATTTTTGACGTGTTTTTCATTTCTGTTTGCAAGTATTTTGTTGAGAATCTTTGCATCTCTATTCATTAAAGATATTTGTCTATAATTGTCTTTCCTTGTTACATCTTTATTGGGTTTTGGAATGAGTGTAATGCTGGCTTCATAAGTTCCACATTCCATTGCGCACGTGTGGACCTGCAGCCCAAGACTCCGCTGCCTAGGTGGATTATAACAAGCCAGAGGCTGACAGCAGCGGGCAGGCAAGCCACAGGTGCAGATACCATTCTCAGAACTGTCTCCAGACACTTTTTTTTTTCTTTTTCTCCCTACCTTTGATGAGAGAACAACTGAATTACACCTGCAAGTGGAAAAACTTACTGAAACTGTATTGCATTTGAATGTGGGACCCTTGGTGGGGTTTGTGTGTGTGTGTGTGTCTGTGTAGTTTTGTTCTACTTTGTGCGTCCCCTTTGATGAGACAATTACAGAACAACATCTGAGGCACCATTTCCAGGATTGGAGACTGAGACGGACACCCAAATTATTAAGACTGAAACTTCATTGCATTTGAACTTGGAGGTTTTTTGGTTTTTTTGGTGTTTTTTTTTTTATTTTCTATTTTCCTTTTTATTTTAATTCATTTTTATATATAGATATTTATTTCATTTACTTATTTTTTATTTTTATTCTTATCTTTTTTTTATTTTTGATTTTCAATCCTCTTTGTCTCTCTAATGTCTGTTCAGCTTGCTGTCAATTAGTACACTAACTCTCCCTGTTTATACCTTTGAAACTTTCTTGTCTGAAACCTTGTTCTGTTTTCTTCCTCTTGTCTGTGTATTTATTTTCTCCTTTTCTTTAATTTCTTGCTTTCCATCTCAGCTCAACCTTCCATTCTAAATATTACCATTGTTATTATTACAAGCTAGAAAATACTTAATTGCACACAGTACAGGGACAGTAACAACACCAAAGACAATGATGGAAAGACAGAAAAAACAGGGAAACCAGTTTCCCCACAGCAAAAAATTAGTACAGGAACCAGAGGGGAATAAAGAAAACAGAAACTCAAATGCAGACTCCAACAAAATGAAGATAAACTATGCCAAAGGACCCAATGAAGCCCACAAGAATAATTTAAAAGAAGACATACTACAGGTACTCAATGAGAATTTTATAGAGATGATACTGGATAGGGTCAACCAAAATGTACAGGAGACACTCAAGAAATTCCAAGACAACAAAAATAGAGAATTTGAAAAAGCAAAAGAAGAAATAAAGGAAACCATAGAAGCACTGTATAAACACCAAAGTGAAAGAGAGAACACGATGAATAAACGGATAAATGAATTCATGACAAAAATAGAAAACATTAAAGAGGAAACCACCCAGGATATGGAAAACCTCAGAAAAAAGAATGAAACAGAACTGCAAAACAAAACAGAAGGCCAATCCAGCAGAATACAACAAACAGAAGACAGAATCTCAGAACTTGAAGATGAAATGGTAATGAAAGGAAAAACCAAAGAACTATTAATTAAACAACTCAAGATCTATGAAAAGAAAATGCAAGAACTCACCGACTCCATCAAAAGACCAAACTTGAGAATCATGGGTATCGAAGAAGGAGAAGAGGTGCAAGTGAAGGGAATGCATAATCTATTCAACAAAATAACACAAAATTTCCCAAATCTAAAGAAAGATATTCCCATACAGATGCAAGAGGCCTCCAGGACACCAAACAGACCAGATCAAAATAGAACTACCCCACGACATATCATCATTAAAACAACAAGTTCAGAAACTAAGGAAAGAATATTGAAGGCTGTAAGAGAGAAAAAACAAGTAACATACAAAGGTAAACCCATCAAAATCACAGCAGACTTCTCAACAGAAACATTAAAAGCAAGAAGAGCGTGGGGTGAGATCTTCCGGGCACTGAATGAAAATAACTTCAACCCCAGGATACTCTACCCAGCAAAACTATCATTCAAAATAGATGGAGCAATAAAAGTCTTCCATGATAAGCAGAAACTAAAACAATATGTGACCACAAAGCCACACTACAAAAGATTCTTCAAGGGATTCTGCACACAGAAAGTGAAACCCAACTTAACCATGAAAAGACATGCAACACCAAACCACAAGAAAAGAAAAAGCAAGACAGTAGAGAGTAACCTCAACTTAGGTACACACAATCAAACCTTCAAACAACCAAGACAACTAAATGGCAGGAATCACCACATACCTATCAGTACTAACACTTAATGTTAACGGACTTAATTCACCCATCAAAAGGCACCGCTTGATGAAATGGATTAAAAAGGAAGATCCAACAATTTGTTGCTTACAGAAGACCCATCTCACAAACAGAAATAAGCATAGGCTTAGGATGAAAGGCTGGAAAAAGATTTACCAAGCCAATGGCCCCCCAAAACAGGCAGGAGTAGCAATACTTATCTCTGACAAAGTAGACTTCAAACCTACATTGATCAAATGAGATAAAGAAGGACATTCCATACTAATAAAAGGGGAAATAGACCAAAAGGAAATAATAATCATCAATCTGTGTGCACCCAATGTCAACACACCCAAATTCATCAAACATACCCTGAAAGACCTAAAAGCTTATATAAATGCCAACACAGTGGTTGTGGGAGACTTTAACACCCCATTATCATCAATAGATAGGTCATCCAAACAAAAAATCAATAAAGAAATCCAAGATCTAAAATATGCAATAGATCAAATGGACCTAGTTGATGTCTACAGAACATTTCATCCAACCTCTACACAATATACATTCTTCTCAGCAGCCCATGGAACCTTCTCCAAAATAGATCATATCCTAGGGCACAAAGCAAGTCTCAGCAAATATAAGAAAATAGAAATCATACTGTGCATACTATCTGATCATAATGCAGTAAAAGTAGAACTCAACAACAAAAGTAAAGACAAAAAACATGCAAACAGCTGGAAACTAAATAACTCATTACTTAATGAAGAATGGATCATTGGTGAAATAAAAGAGGAAATTAAAAAGTTCCTGGAAGTCAATGAAAATGAAAACACAACCTACCGGAACCTATGGGACACAGCTAAGGCAGCCCTGAGAGGAAAGTTTATAGCCATGAGTGCATATATTAAAAAGACTGAAAGATCCCAAATCAATGACCTAATGATACATCTCAAACTCCTAGACAAACAAGAACAAGCAAATTCCAAAACAAATAGAAGGAGAGAAATAATAAAAATAAGAGCTGAAATCAATGAAATAGAAACCAAAAAAACCATACAAAGAATTAATGAAACAAAAAGTTGGTTCTTTGAGAAAATAAACAAGATCGATAGACCCCTGGCAAACCTGACTAAAATGAGGAGAGAAAAAACTCAAATTAGTAGAATCAGTAATGCAAAAGGGGAGATAACAACAAACACCATGGAAGTCCAGGAAATCATCAGAGACTACTTTGAGAACCTGTATTCGCTGGTAAATGAATGGAATTGGAGAACATCATTCTGAGTGAGGTTAGCCTGGCCCAAAAGACCAAAATTCATATGTTCTCCCTCATATGTGGACATTAGATCAAGGGCAAACACAACAATTGGATTGGACTTTGAGCACATGATAAAAGCGAGAGCACACAAGGGAGGGGTGAGGATAGGTAAGATACCTAAAAAATTAGCTAGCATTTGTTGCCCTTAACGCATAGAAACTAAAGCAGATACCTTAAAAGCAACTGAGGTCATTAGGAAAAGGGGACCAGGAACTAGAGAAAAGTGAGATCAAAAAGAATTAACGTAGAAGGTAACACACACGCACAGGAAATTAATGTGAGTCAACTCACTGTATAGCTATCCTTATCTCAACCAGCAAAAACCCTTGTTCCTTCCTATTATTGCTTATACTCTCTCTACAACAAAATTAGAGATAAGGGCAAAATATTTTCTGATGGGTATTGAGGGGGTGGGGGGAGAGGGAGGGGGTGGAGTGGGTGGTAAGGGAGGGGGTGGGGGCAGGAGGGAGAAATGACCCAAGCCTTTTATGCACATATGAATAATAAAAGAAAAAAAATAAACTACTATTGCTAAAGTCACCAATGAGATTATATTTGACAGGTGCAGTGACTTCACCATTTTATAAAAGAAACTTCCTGATAGAAAATTCTAATCATGTATAATTCCTTTATTCATTAAATTATTTCAAGTCAATCACTGTGCTAGGCATTGAGGCACCAATCATGATCAAAATAGACATTGTCCAAAGCCTTACAAGATTTATTATCTAGTGAAAAAGATAAATGCTGATCACATGATGACACAAAAAATCAAATTCATATCTATACAAAGTGCAACAGAAATCAGGAACCTCTAACATAGTCATTGAGTAAGACATGATTCAGGTGACTATATGAAAGAAGGCTCATGTACCTAGAGAGTGAGATGAGGCTAGAGAGGCAGGCAAGGCTGAGACTGCAGATTATGACATTGTTAATTTTTTTGTCTTTATATTGAAAATAATGGGAAATTATTGCAATGTTTTCTATAAGGTAGAAGATATGGACTATAATAATTTCCTAGGACTGCCATAACAAAGTCCCACAAACTACATGACTTAAAACAATAGAAATTTATTCCCTCACAGTTATAAACATTAGAAATACAAAATCAAGGTGTTGACACAGCCATACTCCTCCTGAAGGCTCTAGAGGAGGATCTTTGCTTGCCTCTTCCTAGCTTCTGGTGTTTGCCACCAATCCTTGGTGTGCCTTGGTTTATGGCAGCATATCTCAAATCACTGCTTTTGTCTTCATATGTCCATTTTCCCTCTGTGGTTGTCTTTGTCCAAATTCCTCCCATCTCCTAAGTACACCAGTCACTAGATTAGGGCCCACCATGATCTAGTAAAACTTTGTCTTAACTCAATTACATCCACAGAGACCCTAATTTTAAATAAATTCACATTTGCAGGTGTTGGGGTTAGAACTTCAGCATGTCTTTTGAGAAACACAATTCAACCCACAGCAGCCTTCTTTCTGATCCCCCCAAATTCACATCCTTCCATGTGCAAAGCATTTTCATGTCATCACAACATCCTCCAAAGTCTTAATACATTCCAGCATTAGGTAAGTCCAAAATCTCATGTAAATATAATCAACTGAAAAGGTCCCAAGTGTCATCTACTAATCCTATAAATCAGGCAAGGTGAGTTTAAAGCAGAGTGGTGACTGTAAAATGGAAACTGGTTGAAAGATGGAAGAGATGAAAAAGTTAAACTAAAAGGACTAAATTATAGATTCAGATAGAAATGATGGCAGTATTGACAAAAAAGAGGTGCTAAAGATGACTCAAAAGTTTTCTTCCATCATTTTCTGTTACACTGATATTTAATTTCTTTTCAGTATTTTCTTGGGCTGTTCTTCCTCCTCTTGCTTTTTAAATGTTGGCATTCTCTGGGTTTCTAATCCTTGGTCCTTTTCTTTCCATGACTGTTCTACAAGACTGATTTCATCACTTCTGTGGTTTCACATGACACCTATATGCTGCTGACTCCCAAACTGTATTCATGGTGCAGACCTCTCTTATGAGCTGTACATACATACTTTCAATTGCTGCTTACAAATCTCCAAAAATGCTTATACTTTAGTCAAATGTTGTGATGATTAATTTTGCATGTCAACTTGGTTGAATCACAGTGTCCAGATATATGATCAAACATTATTCTGGATATTCTATGAAGGTGAATTTTTTCTGAGATTAACATTTAAGTCAGTGAACTTTGAGTAAAAGTACATTACTCTCCATAATATGGGGTGGGTACAGGCCTCACCCAATCAGTTGAAGGCCTTAATAGAACAAAGATTGATCTTCCCTGAACAAGAAAGAATTCTGATAGCAGACTGCTTTCAAACTTGACTTGTAACTATTCCTTGGGTCTTCAGTCTCTTGGCTTACTGTATCAGATTTTGGACATGCTAAAAGGCTTCACAATTATGTGAGTCAATCTTTAAGATAAATCTCTCTATGTATACATACACATATTTATTCTGTTTCTCTAGAAACAAAGACTAATACAAATGTAATATTCCCTAAATAATTATCTCTTAGAATATTTTCCTTGTATCTTCGTCCATATAAATGTGCAAATTGCCCTGAGAGACTTTTTTTTTCCTTACCATGTACTGCATACACCAACCAGTCACAATGCCCTGTGAATCTCCATCAGAACTATGTTTCAAACACATTCTCATTTCTACTATCACTAGTAATTCTGTACTTTATTGTATCATTATCTCTCACCCAAACTATAGTAATAACAGTCTGATCATTTTTTTTCTAGTCTGTACTCTTGTTCACCACACAAATTAATTCACTACAATCATGCCAATGTGGGATCTCTAAAATACAACCTGGTCATCTTACTTCCCTGTTTAAAAAAATTCTATGGCTCAGTATTCCCCCATTCTCCTTAATGTGGTTTAGAACATTGCTACTCTTAGTGCATGAATCAGCAGCAATATCATCACCTGGGAACTTGTTAGAAATGCAGAATAGGAGACCCCATCCTAGACCAACTGTATTCAAACTTACACTTTTATAAGTCTTCAGGTAAATTTTATGCATATTAAAATTTAGGTAGAACTATAGAGCAGTATTTCTTAAATCTAGCTAATCTCTATGATTAAGCAAATTCTTTCTATCCTATATCTATTGCATACAAATTTCCAAGAGTTGGATCAGGTAATATGTATTTTTACAAAGCTCCTGGAAGACTTTTGATGAGCAGCAAGAATTGGAGACCACTGCTAACTAAAACTCTTCAATACTTACAACTTTATATTTCCAACATTTCAGTTGGGAATATTTTTTATGCTTTATCTTTGTAGCATTTTTTGCAGGCTTCTAGGCCTTTTTTACCTGAAATTATTTTGCTTTACAGACCCTTCCTCCTTTTCTCTCCAAGCAAAACATGTTATTCAGCATTTAAAATCCAACTCAAATACTTTTTTGAAGCTTTTTCTAATTCTCCCAGAGATTATTATTTCCTCCACATTTTTGGAAAATATTGTGCAACATTCTATTACAGCATCTAATTATACTCTTACAGTTATTTACTCACATCACTGATATACCTTCTCCTCTACTGAGCTACATACCCCACCTTTTATCCACTGGAGCTTTATCATTTTCATCTCCCAAACTAGAACCCTGGACACAACAGGTTTTTATTATGTAACTGATAAACTCTTGTTAAATAAATAATATGACACTAACCAACAAATGCATTAGTCTTCATACAGAAGTTTCTAGTACTTAAAAATAGGCATTTAGTATTACCAAAAATAATACCACCCATAAGTTTTATTTCTGAACAATAAAATATTAGAATTCCTAGGACAGTTTCTTCTCTTATGTTTTTTATCACACTTAAATGATCCACTGCTTCTATAAAAGCATATGCATTTGTCTTTCTTACTCCTGTCCAGTTTGATACATGGAGTAGCTTTTGTGCTTACCAGGAAGAGCATTTAGCCAGAGGGACCCTCTCATCTCACTCTATAATATTCTTGCATTTTCCACTGAAAACCATAGAGTAGAATTGTATTATTCAGTCTGAAGTTTCTGAAGTCATTTCTGTTTCATGTTGCCAGTATAGGGAGTTTTTAAGCATTGCCTTAAACTGTCAAGTTAACAGGCATCTACCTCAATAGGATAGACCATTTCAGGGTGGTGTTACAAGACTGTAATGAAAAGGGTATCTTAAGAAATACCTTGTCATTTACATGATTTCAAATGGCCCCATAAAGTGTTTCTTTCCACCTTTGGCATTCTATTTCCCAAACTCTTTGGAGTGACCAATTAATACTGCCTCTAAGTGTCCCATTGGGAAAAAATGTTAAGCTGACAGAAAAATTAAATGCAAGGAATTTTTTAAGTATATTTTCAAGTACTGAATTGAATAAGCTAATTTGGTCACCATTCTTTTTTTTTAGCAGTTTCAAAGTTCAATTTCGTTCACTGGGACATCAGAGTCCTTTCATTATTTCATTCCCTGTTACTTGTTTCCAAGCAACTGCCACGATGTTTTTTTTTTTATTTTTCTTTTATCTTATATGTATATTAATGATGAACTGTTCCCGTGCCTTTTGAAGGAAACTATTGCATATAGCCTTTTATATTACTCTGTAGCTGTCTTTCCTCCAAATCACCACACACACACACACACACACACACACACACACACACACTAGTTGCCTGTTAATTTTCTTTGAAATTTTGTTGGGAGACATATATTTCACATAAAAACTCTAAATGGCGGTATTTTCAAATGGCTTTACTTTAAAGAAAATGATAAAGGACAAATTTGCTACACTAGACATCTGCACCAAAACATGTTCAAATTATAATTAGTCAATAAGGAAATCAAGGCAATACTTTCAAGGTGGTTTTGATAAACAACTTAGGATCATCAAAAGTGAGCTCCTCTCTCTCCTAAAAAAGAATAACATCTCTGTTATTACAAATATGAATTATTCATTTGGCAGTTAAAGAAATATGAAGTTCTAAAGAAAAAAAAAGAAATATGAAGTTCTCTGAGACAGATAAGTGCTAAGTTTGGGACATTGTATAGTATGAAAACATCACAGCATCTCTTTTAAATTCCACAGGAATAACTATATTTCACTATTATTTTTACAGCAAAAATCTGATAATAGAAATTTTATTAATTTTAAATCAGAGGCTTTTTTATGGACACAATATCGTACATGTACTCTTTCAAGGGGAAATAAAATATCTTTATAATATAGATTACAAAATCAGAATACAGATAAAACTCTAATTTTTGAGGAATAAAAGAGTGAGCTCAAGTTTGTGTTTAGAGATCAAGAGATGATCACTTGTGGTGGTACACACTTATAATCCCAACACTCAGAAGGTAAAGGCAGGGAGATCATGAGTTTGAGGCCACCCTGGGCTGGAGAGCAAGTGTAGGGCAACCTGTGCTACAGAGTAAGACTTGCCTCCCCTTACCCCCCAAAAGAGATGGTAACTTGAAGAAATGTCTACATTTAAGAAAAATTGTACTTCTTTTAGGAGAACTTGTCAAAAACTTGATCTGTTCTTTAGAGGATCCAAATAAGCACAAAACATAATCGTTAACTTCAAGAAGCTTAATATCTACTTAAGGATATAAGGTACAACAATGCAAGCCATAATGAGACTTAGTCCCAAGTCAGGGGAATGGATGATAAACAATTAGTTCAGAATCAGTTTTGTGTCAATGTTGTTGTTGAAGACTTCCTAACAACAGAGCTTATTCTGAGTGTTGAAGAATGGATTGATTTTAGATAGACAAAGAGAATGTGTAGGAAAAAGAGAATGAGTAGAAAGAAAGTGAGCATAGCCAGTTGACAGTTGATCTCTCTGACTACAGCAAAAGTGTCCTATTGTAGATAGACCACTGGATTGGAAATGAATGCATGGACTAGGAAATGGAAGTCCTTGAATACCACCTAAGAAAGTTTGAATTTTATATCCATGAAGGTGCCTGAGCAAAAGATAGTTATAAATGAAAAATAAAGAAAGATTTTTTCATGAAGATGAAGCTGACCATAACATGAAGAATGGTTTTGAATAGAAGGATGAGAATTCTGAGCTAGAATTGTGGAAAGAATGCAAGAAAAAATTAATGAAGCAGAACTCAGTGATAGATTTAATATGGGGCAAGGGAGACATAAACGTCATAGATAATTTCAAACTTACAAGGCTGAGTTACTGGGAGAATGATTTATTCACTGATAAAAATAGAACTTTTCTTCCCTAAAATGAATTACTTTATGTCAATTTTATCAGTTAGAAAGAACATACTTGGTGAATGTCATTGCAACAGGAATATGTCTAAATGACTTCCAAGTTGAAATGATATAGAGAATTTACATAAATCCACAAGATATTACACTCTCACACTAGTTGTCTAATACCATGAAAATAATAGTTCCAAAGAGTATAATTGATATATTTCCATGTGTCTGCCACTGCCTACTCATTCCAGGGCAATTTTACAAACCCAAGTTGGGCCAGATAGTGCTATATGATATGATTGTGAAGATCTTGATCTCTTTTTATATCCTCAATCTATCAAACCTTAAATGTTTTAGAGTCCTTTTAGAAGCCTTTTCTCAGCATTCTGCAGTGAGAAATTATTTCATATTATAAGAAATCTCTAAAACTATATTTCAAAGAACAGAAATATAACAGATAATCTATTTTACAAAGAGTTCATGGTCAAACAGGCTTTGGAAGCACTACATACTCTATACCTTTTTGATGTATCAAAATGCATATTACCATAGGGTATGAGAAAAAAACCCAAGAAAAGAAATTTACTTACTTTTATTTAAACTTTTGTTTCCTAGGCTTATTTGTAACAGAATAACAATTTCTTGCTGATGGGTATAATATTCTAATGAACACACTTAATAAAATATAGGTTTACTATATTACTTGATGTCTTAGTCTGTTTTTGCCACCATAATATAATGCCTGAGAGAATTTATTCTCACATAGTTCTATAAACTAGGAAGTCCAAGATCAAGATGTCAGCAACTAATTAGGGACATCTTGTCATATTCTCACATGGCAGAAGTTAAGAGAGCTAGTGAGGACTCACATGGAAACAAGTGAAAAAAAGAAAACTCACTCCCACAAGCCCATTTTATGGTGATGTTAATCCATTTCTGAGGGCAGATCCCTCATGACATAAATACCTCCCAAAAGGCCACATCTTCCAACATGACCACATTGAAGATTGTTCCCAGTCCATGTCTTTTGGAGGGGACACATTCAAACTATAGCACTTTCAGACACAGACTTTTGCATCTTATTAAGGAGTAATACTTAAATAAATGGTATGAATCCTAATGGTATAATTTAAGATACATCACAAGCCATAAGGAGAAATCACTTTGACAGAAAATAATTCCATCTAGACAGCTGGCTAACTATTTCACTTATGCATTATGTTAGATATGCTAACCACTCTTATCATGAGCTCAAGGAATTATTTTCATTAAGAATAGATGGCCCAAACAACGTATGCATGTAATTAAAAATAAAAAAAATAGATATGTGTATATATCCCTCATCTTGGCCATTTGACAAACCCTAAGTCATTACTTCTAATTGTCCATTGGGGCAGTGTCACTTAGCATATAAGCTATTGCTCATAACTTTAGCAAAATTGCAGAAAAAATATTTGATAAGTCTGTAACAAAGTTTATAAAAACCTGGAATCCTTGTTTTTTGCTAAAAAAAAGAAAACAACTCCATATTATAAATGAGGAGTAAGGTATGGGTAGGAGAGTATCAGTGTTGTGATGGGGAAGAATCAAGAGAGAAGATAATTTTCAGTGTGTTTATGGCAGGGTAATAGAATGTTTCTTCCTTTCCTCCTGAATATAACAAAAATGCAAAAAGATGAAGGTAAAAAAAAACCCACAAATCTTGTTTCATTGAAACTAAGTCATAGCTATAAACTACAAATCAAAACATAATGCCTGTAAAACATAACTAAGATTGGTGCAGAGATGCTGGGGGTAAAGTATAACAAAAAAGTTGCCAGGGCTAAGTAAATAGAGGTACAAGAGCAGCATATCTTTGAAAATACCAGCAAAACAATTACATATATGTAATATACATAATTATATAATTAATTAGATATATAAAATATATAATATAAGTCGATGACTTAAGGATATATCACCAAAAGTGTAAGCAATAAAAAATAGCTAAACTGGGCTACATAAAAATTAAAAATGTGCTACAAATGACAATATCAAAAAGAGAAATACAAGTAACCCATACAATGTAAGAAATTATTTGCAAATCAAGTATCTAAGAGGAGAATAGCATAGAGAATATATAAAAGACTCTTACAAACAATCCATTTTAAAAAACTGGACAAAGGATTTGAACAGACATTTTTGCAAAGAAAAAAACACAAATAGTCAATAAATGAGTGAAAAGATGTCCAACCTCATTAGGCATTAAAAAATGCAAATCAAAACCACAGGGAGATAACATTTTACACGTATTAGGGCAGCTGTAAGTAAAACACACAGAAAATAGCAAGAGAGGATGTGGAAAAATTACCACCTTTATACAATGCCAGTAGGTATATAAAATGGTGCAAATTGGAAAACAGACTGACAATTCTTCAAAATGTTAATTTCCTCAAACTCACATTGATTAAATGAGATAAAGAATGACACTCCATACTAATAAAAGGGGAGATACACCAAAAGGAAATAACAATTATCAACTTATATGCACCCAACATCAATGCACCTAATTTCATCAAACATACCCTGAAGGACCTAAAAACATATATAAACTTCAACACAGTGCTAGTGGGAGACCTTAATACTCTCCTATCACCAATAGATAGGTCATCCAAACAAAAAATTCATAATGAAATCCTAGCACTAAATCACACCATAGATCAAATGGACCTAGCTGATATCTACAGAATATTTCATCCAACTGCTGCAGAGTATACATTCTTCTCAGCAGCACATGGAGCCTTCTCTAACATTGATCATATCTTAGGGAACAAAGTAACACTCAGCAAATATAAGAAAACAGAAATAATCCCATGCATTCTATCTGACCACAATGCATTAAAACTAGAAATCAACAACAAAAACAGCAGTAAAAAACATGCAAACAATTGGAAGCTGAACAACACAATATTTAATGATCAATGGGTCATTGATGAAATAAAAAAGGAAATTGAAAGGTTCCTGAAAGTTAATGAAAATGAAAACACAACCTACCAGAACCTATGGGACACAGCAAAGGCAGTCCTAAGAGGAAAGTTTATAGCAATCAGTGCATATATTAAGAGGTCAGAAAGATCTCAAATTAACGATCTAATAGTACAGCTCAAACTCCCAGAAAAACAAGAACAAGCAAATACTAAAACAAGCAGAAGGAGAGAAATCATTAAAAAAAGGGCTGAAATCAATGAAATAGAAACAAAAAAATATATAAAGAATCAACAAAACAAAAAGCTGGTTCTTTGAAAAAATTAATAAGATTGACAGACCCCTGGCAAACCTGACTAAAATGAGGAGAGAAAAAACCTAAATCAGTAAAATCAGAAATGCAAAAGGAGAAATAACAACACCGAGGAAATCATCAGAGACTACTTGGAGAGCCTATACTCCAATAAATTTGAAAATCTTGGAGAAATGGGCAGATTTCTATACACTTATGACCATCCAAAACAGAACCAAAAGGATATTAATCACCTGAATAGATCTATAACACAACATGAAATTGAAGCAGCAATTAAGAATCTCCCAGATGGGAATTGCATTAAACATGTAGATTACTTTTGGGAGTATTGACATTTTTACTATGTTGATTCTACCAATCCATGAGCATGGGAGATCTCTCCACTTTCTATAGTCTTCCTCAATCTCTTTCTTCAGAAGTGTATAGTTTTCCTTGTAGAGGTCTTTCACATCTTTTGTTAGGTTTACACCTAGGTATTTGATTTTTTTGAGGCTATTGTAAATGGAATTGTTTCCACACATTCTTTTTCAGTTTGCTCATTGTTAGTGTACAGAAATGCTAATGATTTTTCTATGTTGATTTTATATCCTGCTACCTTAATGCAATTCCCATCAAAATTCCAATGACATTCATTAAAGAGATTGAAAAATCTACTGTTAAATTTATATGGAAACACAAGAGGCCACGAATAGCCAAGGCAATACTCAGTCAAAAGAACAATGCAGGAGGTATCACAATACCTGACTTCAAACTATATTACAAAGCAATAACAATAAAAACAGCATGGTACTGGCACAAAAACAGACATGAAGACCAGTGGAACAGAATAGAGGACCCAGATATGAAGCCACACAACTATAACCAACTTATCTTTGACAAAGGAGCTAAAAATATACGATGGAGAAATAGCAGCCTCTTCAACAAAAACTGCTAGAAAAACTGGTTAGCAGTCTGCAAAAAACTAAAACTAGATCCATGTATATCACCCTATACCAAGATTAACTCAAAATGGATCAAGGATCTTAATATCAGACCCCAAACTCTTAAGTTGATACAAGAAAGAGTAGGAAATACTCTGGAGTTAGTAGGTATAGGTAAGAACTTTCTCAATGAAACCCCAGCAGCACAGCAACTAAGAGATAGCATAGATAAATGGGACCTCATAAAACTAAAAAGCTTCTGTTCATCAAAAGAAATGGTCCCTAAACTTAAGAGAATACCCACAGAGAGGGAGAAAATATTTGCCAACTATACATCAGACAAAGGACTGATAACCAGAACATACAGGGAACTTAAAAAACTAAATTCTCCCAAAACTAATGAACCAATAAAGAAATGGGCAAGTGAACTAAACAGAACTTTCTCAAAAGAAGAAATTCAAATGGCCAGAAAACACATGAAAAAATGCTCACCATCTCTAGCAATAAAGGAAATGCAAATTAAAACCACGCTAAGATTCCACCTCACCCCTGTTAGAATAGCCATCATCAGCAACACCACCAACAACAGGTGTTGGCGAGGATGCGGGGAAAAAGGAACCCTCTTACACTGTTGGTGGGAATGTAGACTAGTACAACCACTCTGGAAAAAAATTTGGAGGCTACTTAAAAAGCTGGACATCGATCTACCATTTGATCCAGCAATACCACTCTTGAGGATATACCCAAAAGACTGTTACTCCAGAGGCACCTGCACATCCATGTTTATTGCGGCACTATTCACAATAGCCAAGTTATGGAAACAGCCAAGATGCCCCAGCACTGACAAATGGATTAAGAAAATGTGGTATCTATACACAATGGAATTTTATGCAGCCATGAAGAAGAATGAAATGTTATCATTCGCTGTAAATGGATGGAATTGGAGAACATCATTCTGAATGAGGTTAGCCTGGCCCCAAAGACCAAAAATCGTATGTTTTCCCTCATATGTGGACATTAGATCAAGGGCAAACACAACAAGGGGATTGGACTATGAGCACATGATAAAAGCGAGAGCACACAAGGGAGGGGTGAAGATAGGTAAGACACCTAAAAAATTAGCTAGCATTTGTTGCCCTTAACGCAGAGAAACTAAAGCAGATACCTTAAAGCCACTGAAGCCAATAGGAAAAGGGGAACAGGTACCAGAGAAAGGTTAGATCAAAAAGAATTAACCTAGAAGGTAACACCCACACACAGGAAATCAATGTGAGTCAATGCCCTGTATAGCTATCCTTATCTCAACCAGCAAAAACCCTTGTTCCTTCCTATTATTGTTTATACTCTCTCTACAACAGAATTAGAAATAAGGGCAAAATAGTTTCTGCTGGGTATTGGGGGGGGAGAGGGAGGGGATGGAGTGAGTGGTAAGGGAGGGGGTAGGGGCAGTGGGGAGAAATGAACCAAGCCTTGTATGCACATATGAATAATAAAAGAAAAACGAAAAAAAAAAAAAAAGAATCTCCCAGAAAAGAAAGGTCCAGGACCTGATGGATTCTCTGGTGAATTCTATCAGACGTTTAAAGAAGAACTAATACCAACCCTCCTTAAACTGTTCCATGAAATAGAAAAGGAAGGAATATTGCCTAACTCATTTTATGAAGTCAATATTACTTTCATCCCAAAACCAGACAAAGACAGCTCCAAAAAGGAGAATTACAGGCCAATTTCCTTAAGGAATATCAATGCAAAAATCCTCAATAAAATAATGGCAAACTGAATCCAACAACACATCAGAAAGATCATACACCATGACCACGTTGGCTTCATCCCAGGGATGCAGGGGTGGTTCAACATATGCAAATCTATAAATGTAACACAGCACATTAATAGAAGCAAAGACAAAAACCACTTGATTATCTCAGTAGATGCAGAAAAAGCCTTCAACAAGATCCAACACCACTTCATGATAAAAGCTCTAAGAAAACTAGGAATAGAAGGAATGTACCTCAACACTGTAAAGGCTATATATGACAAACCTACAGCCAACATCATACTCAATAGAGAAAAACTGAAACCATTTCCCCTAAAATCAGGAACGAGACAAAGGTGCTCACTATCCCCACTCCTTTTCAACAAAGTACTGGAATTTCTAGCCAAAGCAATTAGGCAAGAAAAAGAAATAAAAGGAATACAAATAGTTAAAGAAACTGTCAAAAGATCCTTATTTGCAGATGATATGATCCTATAACTTAAAGACCTAAAAAACTCTACCCAAAACCTCTTAGACACCATAACCAGCTACAGTAAGGTGGCAGGATACAAAGTTAACTTACAAAAATCATTAGCCTTTCTATACACCAACAATAAACAAACTGAGAAGGAATATATGGAACAATTCCACTTACAATAGCCTCAAAAAAAATCAAATACCTAGAAATAACTTAACAAAGGATGTGAATGACCTCTACAAGGAGAACTACAAATCCCTGAAGAAAGAGATCAAAGAAGACTACAGACGGTGGAGAGATCTCCCATGCTCATGGATTGGTAGAATCACCATAGTAAAAATGGCTATACTACCAAAAGCAATCTACATGTTTAATGCCATTCCCATCAAAATCTAAATGATTTTCATCACAGAGATTGAAATATCTACTACAAAGTTCATTTGGAAAAACAAGAGACTGTAAATAGCCAAGGCAATACTCAGCAAAAAGAATATGCTGGAGGTATCATAATACCCAAGTTCAAACTACATAACAAAGCAATAGCAATAAAAACAGCATGGTACTGGCACAAAAACAGACATGAAGACCAATGGAACAGAATAGAGGACCCGGATATGAATCCACACAACTATACCCACATCATTTTTGACCAAGGTGCCAAAAATATATGATGGAGAAAAGACAGTCTCTTCAACAAATGTTGCTGGGAAAAGTGATTATCCATCTGCAAGAAACTGAAACTAGATGCATGTCTATCACCCTGTACTAGTATTAACTCAAAATGGATCAAGGATCAAAATATCAGACCCCAAACTCGGAAGTTACTACAGGAAGGAGCAGGAAACACTCTGGAACTAATAGGTATAGGCAAGGACTTCCTCAATACAACCCCAGCAGCCCAGCAACTAAGAGAAAGGATGAATAAATGGGACCTCATAAAATTAAAAATCTTCTGCACAACAAGAGAAATGGTCTCTAAATTGAAGAGACCACCCACAGAGTGGGAGAAAATATTTGCCAGCTATACATCAGACAAAGGACTGATAACCAGAATATACAGGGAACTTAAGAAACTAAACTCTCCTAAAACCAATGAATCAATTAAGAAATGGGCAACTGAACTAAACAGAACTTTCTCAAAAGAAGAAATTTAAATGGCCAAAATACACATGAAAAAATGCTCACCATCTCTAGAGAGCCATAAAAGCAATGCAAATCAAAACCACATTAAGATTCCACTTCACTCATGTTAGAATAGCCATCATCAAAAACACCACCAACATGTGTTGGTGAGGATGTGGGGAAAAAGGAACCATCATACACTGCTAGTGGGAATTCAAGCTGGTGCAACCACTCTGGAAAAATTTTGGAGGCTTCTTAAAAATCTAAATATGATCTAGTACTCCCACTGCTGGGGATAGACCCAAAGGAATGCAACTCGGATTGCTCCAAAAGCATCTGCACATCCATGTTTATTGTAGCACTATTCACAATCGCTTAGTTATGGAAATAACCAAGATGCCCCACTGCTGATGAATGGATCAAGGAAATGTGGTATTTAAACACAATGGAATTTTACTCAGCCATGAAGAGGAATGAACTCTTATCATTCGCAAGTGAATGGATGGAACTGGAGAACATCAGTTTGAGAGAGGTTAGCCAGGCTCAGAAGACCAAAAATCGTATGTTCTCCCTCATTTGCAAACTTTAGATCTAGGGCAAGTACAACAATGTTGTTGAACTTGGGTCACATGATAAGGGGAGAGCACATACAGAGGTATGGTGATAGGTTAGAAATCAAACATGAAAGTGTTTGATGTCCCCACTGCGGAGGAACTTATAAAGAAACCTTAAAGAGACAAAGGTCAATATGAAAAGGGGATCAGGAACTAGTGAAAAGGTCAGTTAGAGATGAATCAACTTGGGTTTTAACACATTTGTACATGAAAGCAATGCTAGGAATCTCTCTATACAGCAAAAACACTTTGTCTTCTTTATTATGCTATGTCTTCTCTTCAACAAAATCAGAGATTAGGGCAGAACAGGATCTGCCTGGAAGCAAGGGGGGATGGGGAAAAGGGTGGAGGAGGGGAGCAGGGGGTAGAAATGACCCAAACAATGTATGGACATGTGAATAAATGAATTTAAAAAATGCTAATTCCACTCATGTATCCAATTAAAATTATGAAAAACATGTTTATGTAAAAACTTGTACATTAATAATGATAGCAAGATTATCCATAATAGCCCAGAAGTGAAAACAACTTATATACCCCTCAATTCACTTATTTGCATAAAAATAAATTTATAAATTTGTTTTTTGCCCATTATGACAGGATAAACTTTTATATATTCATACAATAGAATATGTTTATAATAAAATGTTATAAAGTGTTACTATATGCTGTAGCATGGATAAACCTCAAAAACATTATGCTAACTATAAGGAACCAGGCACACAATAGATAACATATATTATATGCATGTTTATAATGTCCAAATAAGCAAATTCACAGAGACAGAAATTAGATTGGAGGTTTCTAGAATTTGGAATTGAAGGAGATGAGAATAGACTAACAATGAGCACTGAGTACCTTTTGGGGTGATGAAAATATTCTAAACTTAGACAACATTCACATTTGTATAACACTGTGAATATAATAAAAGCTTTGAATTATATATTTTCTTTTTTGCCATCATGGCTGTTGAATACAGAGCCTTGCACATGCTAGGCTAATACTCTACTACTGAGCTACATTCTTAGCCCACATTATACATTTTATTTATTTATTTAATCTGTACTTGGGGTTTGAACTCAGGTCCTTGTACTTGCTACACAGGCACTATACTACTTAAGCTACATCCTAAGCCATTTTTGCTTTAGTTAGTGTCTAATTTTCTTTCTGTTACAAAATTGGAGACCAGGAGGGCCAAACAGGTCCTGGCTGGGGGGTTGGTACCAGTAGGAGCGGGGAGAGTGTGGGGAAATGGTGTAGGAGGGTGAATATGGTGGAAATATTATGTACACATGTATGTAAATGTAAAAATAAGACCTGTTGAACCTATTCCAGGAATGGGTGAAGGGGGGATAAAGGAGAATGGTGGAGGGGTGAATTCAAGTATGATATATTTGATATATTATAAGAACTTTTGTAAATGCCACAATGCAGCCACATTCAGCACAATAATTTAAAAAAGGGAAAAAAAGAAAATTAAGCATTTCACGTAGTTATGGTTATTAATCCAACAATCAGAAAAAATGAAAACACTCTTAAATAACAGAAAACCTATAAAGCTACACACACACACACACACACACACACACACACACACACACTCACTCACTCACCAAAAAGTAAGGGCAACATAGCAAATTAGTAATCCAATGGGGATAAGAATTTCTTTCCAAGAAATGGTGCTGGATCAAACATATTTTGATAGAAAAAGAATATGAATCTAGACCCTACTATCCCCAAATCTCCAAAATTATTTATTCATTTGTTTATTTATTTAAGCATTACTGGGGTTTGAACTCTGGGCCTCATACTTGCTAGGCAGTCTATCTGTTGATTCCAGCCCCCCAAATCAATCCTTGATAGTACATAGATCAAAGTGCAAACAAATGTCCCAAACCTCCTAACAAAAGTAAACAAAGTGGACGAAAAACCTTAACTGATACCTCACTAAAGAAGAAAAATAGATGGTAAGTAAGCCTATGAAAAGATTTTCTATGTCCTATGTCAGAAAGGAAATACAAATTAAAACAATATTAAGACAAAACTATACACCTATTAGAATAGTAAAAACCAGAACACTTACCACTTCGAATTCTGGCAACAATCTGAAGAAACATACACTTTCATTCATTGCTGGTTGGAATACAAAATGGTACAGTCACTTTGGAAGACAAATTGGCAATTTCTTACAAAATGAAACATACTAATACCCTAGGATCTAAGAATCACTCTCCTTGTAAATTTACCCAAAGGAGTTAAAAAAATTATGCCCACACAAAGTCCTGCAAGCAAATGCTTATCACAGGTTAATTCAAAATTGACAAAGCTTAGAAACAACCAAGTAGTTCTTCAATAGGTAAATAGATAAGTAAATTGTGATACATCCAGACAATGGAATATTATTGAGCACTAAAAAGAAATAAACTAAGAAGCCATTAAAAATATGGGGGAACTTTGAATGTCTATTTCTAAGTGAAAGAAGCTAATAGGGAAAGGCTACACTCTATATGATTCCAACTATGACATTCTGGACTAGGCAAAACTAATGAGACAAAAAGTTCAGTGGTTTCCTGGGGTTAAATCATAAATAGGTTGAGGACAAATGAGCAGAGAATGAAGTTTAAAGAAGCAAAAAAGGAGGGAAAGAAAGAAAGGTGAGACAAGATAAAAAAGGAAAGGTGAGCAAACCCAGCAGCTATTACTCATAAAAGCTATGTTAGAAAAATATCCTCCTATGGTTGCCTTTTTGAAACTGCTGCAAAAACTCAGACTTGTGTCATATTTTTCACATCTGCAGACATGAGTGGAGATAATAGTCCTCAATCCTTGCCTTGGAGACCAAGATACAGTTTATTGGGGGCCTCACTGAACCTTCAAGCCAGAGAGTTCTAGTCCAGCCACAAAAGAAGTATTAAAGGCAGGATAGGAGGTCATAGGAGAAAATTTACTAATTTTTGAGAGCCCATGCTTTTGTTTGAGTACTGGCCGCACCTCCTGCTAGCTGTAGACTGCAACAAAAATCTCTCAGTCTTCCCAGACTTCTGTCCTCCACTCTATAAAGCACCTAAATTTTGTTTAAAAAATACACTTTAACTCCCTGTACAAAATAAATACAGAATTTTTAAACCTGTTGAAGCCACCATAAGAAGGGGACTAAGGTAGAAAGAAGAAAACTATAGGAAATGAACCAAAAATTCAGGTTATAGTACATATATATACATGGAAATGTCACAAGAAAACTCTCTGTGTAGCTACCTTCAACAAACAAAATGTTATTTTTTTCTTTTATAATATCAGAGACCAGGAGGGCCTAACAGACATCTCTAGGGACAGTTGGTACCTGTGTGAGGGGGGAGAAGGTGGGGTAAGGGTGTGGGAGTGTTAATATGGTGCAAATACTGTATGCACATGTATGTAAATGGAAAATTGACACCTGTTGAAACTATTCCAGAAATGGAGGAGAGGTAAAGGAGACTGGTGGAGAGAGTAAATTAAGTATGCTATATGTGATATATTGTAAGAATTTTCATAAATGCCACAATGTAACACCACCCAGCACAACAGTAAAAAAGACTTTTAAAATTCACTTTATCTAAAGCAGTTTTAGGTTCACTGGAAAACTGAGTAGACTTTTAGGGCAGTAGAACTACTCTATGATACTATAGTAAAGGATACATTTCATTATACATTTGTCCAAATCCATGGAATGCATACCACCAACAGTGAACTCTAATATAAAGTGTGGACTTTAGATAATAATGATTTGTTAGCATAGATTCTTCAGTTGTAACAAATGTACTTCTGTTGTGTAGGATATGTAGTGGAGGAGATATTCATGGGTAGAGGCAAGGGTTACATGGGAAATCTCTACATCTTTTTCTTAATTTTACTGCAAACCTAAAACTACTCTGAAAATAAGGTGTACTAATTTTGAAAAGTAAGCATAGGAAAATATTTTTAGATGTTGAGGTAGGCATTTTTTTTGAGAGTCTTGCTATGTACCCTGGGCTGGTCTTGAACTCATGATCCTCCTGCCTCAATCTCTTAAGTGTGAGTATTACAAGTGTGCACAACCATGGCAAGCACAAGTACTTTTTAGGACATGGTAAACACTAACTACAATGCAAACAATTAAATTTAATTTCATCCAAAATAAAACTAAATTTTAGATCTTTATTAATCAAAAAAACACCATTTTTTCATACATGAAAAAGATAAGCCATGTACGAAGTGAAAATATTTGCAATACATATATTTAATAAAGATAGTTTTTCCATAATATATAACGACCTCCTGAACTCAATAGCATAGAAATAACCCAATAAAATTGAGGGGAAAACTTGAAATACATTTTAAAAAAAGATATATAAATGGCCTATAGGCACATGAAAAAGAGCTCAACAGCATTATACATCAGGCGAATGTAGATTGAAAGCACGAGGTATCACTTCACATTTACCAGAATGGCTAAAATTTAAAATACTGAGAAAACTCATGGTTAGCTAGATGAAGAGAATTTGGAACTTCCATACATTACTAATGGAATTATAAAAAGGTACAATTACTTAAGATAATTCTCGGAAAACTTCTCATTAAGTTAAACATATATCTGCCCTGTGATCCTTTTCTAAGAATTTATAAAACAGAAATGAAAACAAATCAACATACACACACAAAGTGTGATAAATCCAAAATTGTTCACAACACCTTTACTCATGGTAGCCTCAGACTGGAACAACCCAAGTGTATGTCAACAATTTATATAATGGAATACTATTCAGTAGCAAAACAGTAACTTATTGTTAATGTATACACCAGTATAAATAAAACTCAAAAACACTGCATTGACTGACAGATGCTAGATATAAAATGAATTTTTTGTTATTAATTTCCAGAACCAAAACTAACCTATGATGATACAAATATGGACAATGGTTGCTTCTGGTAGATGTATGAAAGTGGAGAAGATTAATTGCCAAGAAAGAGACCCAAAAGAATTTTCTGGGAAGATGTAAATGTAAAAAAAAATGTAAATGCAAAACATCAAGCCTACTCCTAACCAGGAATCCAGGACAAGAGTACAAATGGAGACCCATACATATCTAAATACTTATGTAATAAATCACACTAAAAAACTATTGAATGAAATATGCTCTACCTTCCTACATTGACAAGTGTACCTTCCTAATTATAAAACAAGAAAAGAGGCAAAGCTATGCTTTCCATATGACAATAATGACACAACAGCAAAGAAGGCTGAATTTAATTGTTATTGTATATTCTGACCTATCCCTTCATGCATCAGAAATGTTGAATGAGTATTAAGATGAAGAAGTTGTATGAAAATAATAAATTGATATGTTATTTATTCCCTAAATTAATTTTATTAACTTAATTTTAGAAAAGTCATTAATTATGATTTATAATAAATTTTTATATTAATTGAGCGCTATTGACAGTAATGGACCAAAGGATTAAAACTATGGAGTATATGAAATATTTTCATTAACATTAAAAGTAAATTTTTAAAAATTAAATTATTTTAAAGTATTTTTTCAAAGTTTTTTTCCGATTTAGTTATTGAACTAGTAAATACTAGTTAAAATTGACATAAAAATTCAAAGACATTTACATAAAGCTACATTTTTTCTTAAAGTTGAAATATATATATTAGTTTCCATAAATAAAACTGTTCACAATTCTATCATTCAAATTCTAATTGCCAATGTAAAATTGGAATCAATGATTCATGCATGATACATGTAGACCTGTTTATATACACTTTGTTTATATACACTTTGAAGAATATGAATTGTTTAATATTGTAAAATGTTCTTCAGCTGCAATGTGCAAGTCTTATGAATACTAAGCCAATTCATGAATTCCTTTGCTATCATGATCAGGAACATGAAAAGAATCAAGGAAACATCTTGTATGCATAACAGGGAAATATCTCATTGGGGAAGAAACTAGACATTCATGCCATCTAGAGAAAAAATTTGAAAAGTCTTTTTCAAATAAGCTAACCAATTCTTAGCTTTAATCTCAAATATGGAAAGCAGCAGAGTCAAAAATTCTTGTCATCTTTTCTTTTTCAAAGAATAGGGAAAGAGATATAGCAAATCATTTCCTAAGAAATGAAAAGATGTTGTGCATGGAACATATTTAGTACTGAATACTAGATTCCAAGTGCAGGAGACTATCCTGTATTCTTTAATGTATTTATCCTTAGGATTTCTAATATATAGTTGTCCTATAAAGTGCTGCTCCAAGATGGGTACCTTCCTGCCTAATCTAAGGATGACAGTACAATCCTTACTAACCTCCCTGTTCTCCATTTCTTTCTTCCTAATGATCCTTTACATCACTATGTGAAATTATTAAATCATGTTATGCTTTGACTCAAAAACTTTCCATGGCTTTCTAGAAGTTGCAGAATTAAGCCCAAATCCGTCAGTCTTCTTGCACTCAATAATCTCTAAAAGTTTAACTTTTCCTAATTTCTCTTCTGTTTCAGAATATGTCTTTATTCCTAAAAAAAATTAAAATTTAAAATTAAAAATAAAGGAATTAATTTATTTTATTTCATGACCTCCTAAATACAGTCCTGTTTTCCTACTTTTAAATTGTGCCAGGTCTGTTTAATGCTCTCCATCTTGCTCACGACTATAAATCCTTCCAGATTTCGCTCAAATCTCACTTTTCTAATGAAACCTTCTTTAGAGAAAAAATAAAGCCTAGCAATATATTTTCTCTTCTGTGAGTCTTAAACAATTATTACCCATGCATATTAATTGTTTGCTAAATTATATCTTCTTCCGCCAACACTGTTTTATGCCTCTTTGTGCCTGTGAACAATATCTTGCACATAATACATAGTTAATTAGTACTTGGTGATACAATAATTTAGTGATAGTGAAGCTCACTGGACAGTAATTATTAAACGTAAAAGGTTCCTGCATTCCAAGGGATTGCATCCTACTTCAGAAACACTTTTATCTCAGAGTAACCTTTTTATCTCACCATTAGTAGCCAGTATAAACCAGGCTCTCAGGAGTTACATGCTTCTGAAATGCCTGTCTTCAAATTCTACATACAATTTTTAATCACTGATATTAGATAATTATAAATACAGAAGATTATATAGAGAAATAAGCCAAACAAATACTGAACTCTTATGAGTACATCCAGTGAAAGAAGCCACAGAGAACTGAACAGGCTGTTGTCATCCTAAATGTTTTCTTGGTGAGTTCATTTTACTTTAATTGCATTTCTGAGCAGCATCTAAGTTTACAGTGGGAGATAAAATTATGGAAAAAAATACCCACCCTTTATTGGTTATTCACAATAAAAAGCACAGCATATTCAGGATGCATTACTAAAAAAATGGAGACTATAAAAAGCTATTAAAACAGAATGTACATTATGTTTACTGAGAAAGATACAGGATTGAGGTATCAGTTTTTCCTCCACTAATAAGGTGCAAAGCAAAGTGTTCAGAACCCTGAAGCTCAACACCAAACTTCAAGTTGTGATCCTTGTCATCAATATCACATGATAACCACAAACTTTGGAAAAAATTCCCATCCACCTTAGGCCTTTATAGTAGTGCCTATTTCACATGGGTATTTGACAAAAGGCAGTTTATTTAGCAAGACTTACTATATGCTGGGTGTCAGTGTTTATGGCTGGAGAGATTCAAAGATTGATGAAAGATACTAGTTCCAATTTCCAAATATATAAGACGAAGAAATTTCCTTCTATCCTTACTAAACAATAAAAATACAATAATATAATGGTCAGAATTGGTAGAAATTGAGGAAGCTTTCTTGAGCCATACTCAAGTTTTGGATACATTTTATACCAACTTCCCTTCCAAGGTTTCCCATAGAGACTTCAAAAGCCCCATTATATATTTCTGAAAGCAAATACCCAAACGTTTTTATATCCTTTGTCCTAACAAACTATTTTCAAATGGACAAAGACAAGTCTGATTATTCCTCCCAGATGGAAATGATTCAATCAAGTGCCTGTTCACAGAAACTGATGGACAAAAATAACAGTTCTTTTTTCTAGTAACCAAGTCAACAACACTTCCTTTCTGGAGGTATTCCAAAGGACCTCATGTCTGGAATTTAGCCTTCCTGGCCAAGAATGATCCTAATTTAAATTCAAAAGTAAAATCAAACCAACATAGTTTGCCTTGACATGCTTGTGAACCTTCACAGACTTTACCTGATTTATTGAGGAAAAGGAATTTGGAAGCACATGAAAGTTTACCCAAGGCTTTCTTTGCAATGTAAAGGCACTTTTATGGTTGTTTTAGATTTACTCTTGAAACTCTATAATAGATTATAAAACTTTCCTAGGTAAAGACTTTCAGGATGAAAGAAAATTTATTTGAAAAGCTTCAATGTTTTACTAGTTGACAGTGTGACTTGGAAAAGGACTCTACAATGATCAATCTTTAGTGAGAACCTTGGAGTTAACTAGAGGAGGGCAATCTTTAGTGAGAACCTTGGAGTTAACTAGAGGAGGGGTTTTAAAAATAGTTTCTGCTGGGTATTGAGGGGGTGGGGGGGGAGGGAGGGGTTGGAGTAGGTGGTAAGGGAGGGGGTGGGGGCAGTGGGGAGAAATGACCCAAGCGTTGCATGCACATATGAATAATAAAACAATAAATAAATACATAAATAAATAATTTTTCAGTTTCAAAAAAATTAAAAGAATAAAAAAAACACCAAAGAGAGTTCCCAGGGTAGAAAAGATTCTCAGAATACAGAAGACACCACCACGAGGAGGTCTACCAGCTGATGTCATCATCCTACCCTAACTGCCAATGCCAAACTTGCTTAAAATTAATCATCTTTTTTTTGTCTGTTTGTTTGCAGTACTAGAAATTGAACTGAAAGCTAGCATGTGAGCCATGCCTCCAGTCCTTTAGCTTTTAATTTTATTTTCAGATAGGGCCTTGTGCCTTTGCTCCAGTTGGCCTTGAACCACAATCCTCCTACCTCCACTCCCTGAGTAGCTGGTACTACAGACCTGCACTACCATGTCCAGTTTATTTTTGAGATAAGGTCTTACTAACTTTTGCCTGGGCTGGACTTGAACTATATCTCTGCCTCCTGAGGAGCTGGGATTGCAAAATTAATACATATTAAATATTTGGGTAAGCCCCCTTCTCCTCAGTATTTGGTAAATCACCACATTAATTCAAATGTATCAATAAGCACAAAACCCAATAGAGGTGCTATACTTATGCTATATTATTTATAACAAAATGAATCACAAATTCTCAGGGTTATCATGGTTTTGGGATTATTACCTAGTGTAAACATACTGTGAGGATTCAAAGACATTGTATGTTTAGGCACCTTTGTAACTTTAAAATATTTTGATTAAATTAAAATCTGACAGAAAAATCACAACAGTATAAAGAATTCCCATATACCTTTCACCAGAATCACCAATTGTCAGCATTTGCTACATTTACTTTATCATGCTAGCCTCCTTTGAAAACAGCATACAAAACTTTATTAGTTGTTAATTGCTTAAAGCCAGAATTTATTATAGCATAATCATTAGAGACAAAGCTGATCTATATAGAATAGCATTAACAAAAGCAATGATTATAATAGCAACTTGCACATTAAATAATCACAAAATCTTGCAAAGTATTATTATGTTCAGGTTACACATGAGTGAACTGAGGCCACACAGCTAGAAAGTGGCATAGCCAGCCAAGATTCAAACTCAAATCCATTTAATCTTAAAACTAATACTCAGGGATGGTGGAATGGCTCAAGTGGTAGAGTGCCTGCCTAGCAATTATGAGGCCCTGAGTTCAAACTCCAGTACCACCAAAAAAAAAATTAATGCTCATAAATGTTATTAAGTTTTGCTTCTTGTCAAATATGAGGAGACTCATTTTTCTCACTCTGCATGATCCTCAATGTGTTATCCCTTTTACTTGGGAAATCCATCTGTATTCTTACGGGCTATACAATCTAATATGAAATATTAATCAGAAGCAAAAATGTAGCCCTGACAATTTTCTCAAGGTAAAAAGTTTAATAAAATAATGCAGCTCTGACTGAAGAAAATTCCAGTGTTTTGTCCTTAAGGATGACAATTGCTTTAATTTGCAAAATTGAAGCATTCACATTTTTCCATTTGAGAATAAGCAGTATTTTTGTGATCCCTTTATATTTTCAATTGACTATTCCCAGGCTAGCCTTATTTGAATGAGCAATTCTTAAACAGTGGCAGCTATCCACCTAAGACTATGGTATTTCCTGTGCTAATAGCAGCTCAGAATCTGCTACTGTAGAGTAGAGATCACTGGGGAGACAAAGTAATGAGAGTGAAATGACATAAAATTATCAGTGACTTAACTTGGAAGTTCAAACCACTAAAGCATTGTAATATTCTGTCTGCCAGATTCCTTAATGACTGCTAGAAATATTAAAGAATTCCAGCAGGAATTGTCATCCTGTGTGTTTGTGTGAGTGCATGTGTCAGTATCTTTGTGTGCACATGTCTTTGAATGAACATGTAGTTATACATGGAATATGTGGGCCTCTTTCTTCTAACAAGATGTTGGCCTCTTTGATTCTAAATACTATTCTCCCAAGAAGACTTTTATTTCTAAGAAATGAGAACACTCTTTGTAAAGTTGGACAATTGATTTTTGATTTTCCATTCTGAGCCTTTTTGCTTTGACCAGATATTTTGTAGCAGGTTACCAAAGAATATTCTTTATTTCCATTAGACAATAGGAAAAGATCAAAAATTACAAATGCTCCTGAATGCACACTAAGGCCATGACAGGTCCCCAGAATTGTGAATGCTTTCGTTTTTTCCTCTGGAGAAGAAAGTTCTAATTTTTTTTCCTAAACTTTTAGAGAAATAAGTTACCATTAATTTTCTAGACTTTAAGCCAAGACTGTTCAACTTACTTGCTAAACAGTAATAATTATTATGTTTCCATTTCATGAAAATTAGAAGCTTGAGCAAGTATATACATTATCTTATCTGGTGATCTTTAACTAACGAATTCAATAAAATATATTGAAAGCTTGCTCTACTAGGCATAAATAATGCAAAAGTAAAATTGATATTGTTTTATTAGTAATATTATTAACAATAATAGAAGATACTATTTATGGAATGCTTACTAGTGAAAGTGAACATGCTAAGAATTATATATAAACAATATGTCATATATCTTTTCATTTTAAATATGAGGAGGGTTTAAGAGAGGTTAAGAAACTTGTCAAGTCACACATTTAGAATCAACCCAGGTTGGAGTGACTGAAAACCTGTGCCTTGGTATGTTGTACCATATAGAAGGAGACATATTTCCTGAATAAATGCCCTGAATTTTTATAAATGCTACAAAAGAAGTATGTTCAGCAGGGTATGAAAGGGGGCATTTAAAAGAAGGCCCTTGGAGGTTAGAGTGATTCTGAAGGACTGGAAGAGTACTTCTTTGTAGGGAGACTTTATTGGGAACAAGTCAGTAGATATTATCCAATTGAACTAACAAGTTCATATTGGCATCTCTAAAGTTCATCTTGGGAGTTATCTAAAAGGCAAGCTTCTGAAAGAAGACAATAGAGTCAAACTCTCAGAGCAGTTCAAGATGAGTATGAACTAGACCTGTGCTTTGCAATATGGTGGCCACTAGCTATATGTGGATTTTAAGCACATGAAACCTGGCTAGTAGAAATAAAAATGTTCAGTAAGTGTAAAATACACATAGGATTGTGAAGACTTGAACAAAAAAAAATTTCAAAATATTTCATTAATTTATCTTGATTAGATGTTAAAATTGTAATGTTTTAGATACTAAGATAATAAAATATATTAAGTCAATTTAACAAGTTTTTCTCACTTTAATGTGGCTACTAGAAAATTGAAAATACCTACATGTAATTACATTTACAGCTTATATTTCTATTGAAAAGTGCTGCCTTAGAGTTTCTCTGACCTGTTCAGCCAAAAGCAGTTTAGATTTGTATCCCTAATGTTAATTCAGAAAAAATACCAAACAGCTTCTAGGCAAGGCATCCATTTCCAGCATTCAATACCTATTTTGTTCAGCAGCATCAGTCTTTAATCATCACACTATACTACATAGAAACACTTTCAGGGTGGTATTGGGTTTTAATTACCATTGGAGGTGCTTAATCCAATATATCATTTGATAAAGGTTGAATGAGTAATTAAAAAAAAAACTTTAACTCAGGTATCGAGTCTGACTTCATTTTCAAAAAGCATTGTGGAACAACTATCTTATTTTAACAAACCAAAACCATCACCCTCTTTTAAAGGCTCTATGTTTACTAGGACAAACAATGCTTCTGCTGTTTATAATAGTTTGAATCTCTTTTGCTAGACCTGCTGTCTCATCTGTTGTGTCATTATCATGGATATTCTTAGAGGTGGCATAATTTTAAATGTTAGATTACTAGAACAACAAAACTCTTAAAATCAGCTTATAGTCATAGACTTAAACCTCTTTCCCCAGAATGAGCACCATTTCACTCATATCAAACTTTCATCAGCTTTTCTTCATATCTATGATCATTTATTTTGGCAAAAAGGAACCAAAAGAAGAAGAGTCAACCAGGTCAGTTTTCTGTGTCAAGTTACCCACATGGCTGTTCAGTAAATTTTCAACTTTTCATTCTTCTTGTTCTAAGTATTGGCTATAATTTTAAATATTTGGAAGTGTGTCACTGATACAGAATAGTCAGAATAGTTGCCTATGGTAGTTGCTGTAAGCCAGAATGGATGTACCAGTGCATCACCTGTTAGTCATCCTGGCTCTAAGCACAAGTAACACACACAAACATAGAGTATTTTCCACATTTAACATTATTACAAGCTTTGGCCACTCTTTTGTATTTGTCATTTTATCTCAGCAGCTCCTCCCATTTAAAAAAATGTCTTCTAAACTGGAGTTCCTTGGGGACTTTCCTTCAAAACTATACCACTTTCTGATTTTTTTCTTACTGGTATCAGTAGCAAAAATATTCTATTTTATGACTTTATTGAAGATAATTTCTGAAACCTGTTCTGGCATGCTTCCATGCATCATTAAAGACTATGATTCTTAGTTTGCAACTGGTTAAAAACTCTAATTAAAAAAAAAACAGATTTTTAGCAAGCAGTTAGGGACACTGATTTTGTCTACAGCAAATCATTTGTTTGCTTACACCACCATAACAAGATGCCATAGACTGGGGTGGCTTATGCAATAGGCATTTAGTTTCTCACATTTCTGGAAGCTGAAAATCCAATCAAAGTGTTCAAGAGTTAGTTTCTGCTGTAACCTTTCTTTCTGGCTTGCAAATGACTGCCTTATCACTGTGCTATCACATGGCTTTGTGCAAAGAGAGACATCTCTGATTTCTGGTATCTCTTCCTCTTCGTTTAAAGATACCAGTCCATCATATTAGGGCCTATCCTTATGACCTCATTTAAATTTAATTGCTTCCTCCAAATACAGCCACATTGCGGGTTCAGATTTCAACATATGAATTTGAGTAGAAGCACAATTCAGTCTACAGCATCCTGTACAGAAAGATCGATACTGCCGTGTATGTGCTTTCTACATTATGTCCGAATACTGATACATTGCTTTCCTCCCTACAACATTCTTTTTTTAATAGCTATCCAAGTAAAAACTTACCTATAAAATGCATTTTTGGTTTATAGTAAATACTTTTGTAGTAAGGTATAAAACCAATGTAGCATTTTCTCAAAAGCATAAACATTTTGACAGTAAACAATTTCTCATAAATAATGCATAAAAGTCTCATAATTTAAGTAGAAGCCTGTAGAGGCTGTGTTGCAAACATTATCATGACGTGAGATTATGAAAAGAAGTTGAATATAACTTCATAAGGACCAGGTTACAAAATTAAAGTATGGCAATATACTATGTTTCCATGATAGTGAAGGAAACAAACAAAAAACTCCAAACAATAAAATACTAATGGTTCAACTTAATTATACTTTCAGTAAGAGCTTTTGAAAATGTAAATGAAGAGCTTTAAAAAGGGCTATATATGCCCTTCTGTTTTCAAAGTAGAATTGCTTGATCATTTAGAAACAAACATTGTAATTATGGTTAAGTTTGCTTTTACTGACATATCATACTTATTAAGTGTTGTAACATTCAAGGCAGTATGTTAGATGCTTTGCAGGACATTGCTTATGACTCAAAAATAATGTACGATGGCACAGTCAATCCAGTGTTTTGTCCATTTTAATAATCAAATTGGATCAAAGCACATTCAATCTGATGGATTGCTGTACAAGCAATCATTAAGGTAGTGTAAACTACCAAATGGACTGTGCCATGGCCAATTGAGTAATTCTGTATAGACCTAGTCATAGAGAAGGCACAGCCTCTGATCTTGAGGAAATTACTTTCTAAATCACTAAAACATTATTGTTATAATACCAAATAAAATTGATGAAACATAATGGCATTCCATATTTCTGACTCTAGTTAAGTGTTCTGTGAATGCAAGTAATGTATTGTAATATCTCATAAAGAGTGGTCAGAAGTAGCCACGTGTTGAAGACGCAAACCACAGTGAGTTACCTGGGAAGTGTTAGCTACAGTAAAAGGACCCTTACAGACATGCTAGTAGAAATAACTTTGAGCTAAGAGTCAGAAATCCTGCAGCAGGGGCACACTTAGTTATTCTTTTTTGTTGTTGTTGGGTTTTTTTTAGTTATACTGGGGTTTAAACTCAGGGTTTCATGCTTGCTAGACAGGCACTCTACTACTTGAGTCATATCTCCAGTCTTTTTTGCTCCAATTGTTTTGGAGACAGGCTGTAGCTTATTTTCTGGGCTGGCTTGGACCATGATCCTCTTATTTTACACTTCTTGCCATAGCTGGGATGACAGGCACAAGTTACCATACCCAACTTTTTCCCTTGAGATGGATCTTAAGAACTTTTTTGCCTGGGCCAGTCAAGAACCATGATCCTGGTCTCAGCCTCCCAAATAACTAGGATAACAAGTTTGAGCCACCCTGCCCAGCTTTATAGTTATTCACTCAACTGATATGTAGTGAGTGCTTACCATGTAATAGGTAATACAAAAGGAATAAAAGACAAGCACTTAGGAACTGTCAGAAGAGACTTTGCATAAGTCACTTGATCTCTCAATCCATGTTTCACCATATTGCAACAATATAATAATTTGAATTCTACTTACTTCACTGCATTATTGGGAGAATCACAATGTATGTGCAATATATGTGAAGGGTAAAACATGCTTTCTGATTAGTTTTCCAATGATCAATCAATGAAATAATACAAATCCAACGTCCATGAAAAAGTTATTGTCAATGTTTTGGTATATTTCTTTCTACTATTTTTTAATCTTTATGTATGGCTCTATGACTCATTTAAAATTTTTTGGTAGTACATCATTTTGAGAGCATTTCTTTTCACCCGAAAAAACATCAAAAAATGATTTTCATAACTAAAAAACATGGTTCTACCATAATTTATTTAACCAAATCTTTGTTGTCAGATATTTATTTTTTTGCAATTTATTTTTTGCAATAATGTTATGAACAACTGTGAATATAAATCATTATCATTAGCTCTTATTATTTCCTTAGGATTTATTCTTAGAAGTAGAATGCTTTGGTAAGTAGTATAAATCCTTTCAAAAATCTTGATACTTTTTATATTTCCACTACTATCCTTAGCAGTACAGAGAAATAAGAGACAAAAAAATGGTCAAAAAGTGACACATTTTAATTTGTATTTTTTCAGCTGCTATCAGTGAGGTAGAATGTTTTCCCATGTCGTTGGCCATTTTAATCATCTTTTTTTTCAGGTACTGGAGCTGGAACCCAGGGCCTTATACTTGCTAGGCAAATGCCCTGACACTGAGCTAAATCCCCAACTCCCATTTTAATATTACCTTCTGTGTATTATCTACTTCTCTTCCTTATCTGCTTTTCTATGGTAGTAGTACAGTTTTTTTTTCTAATCGTTAAACTGTATGAACTTTTTCTGTTATAGATTTTAACTATCTACCTCATTTATGTTCTTAATTTGTCCTCTGCCTTTTCGGTTTGATTCCTGCTGGTTTGGGGTGATCAGATATTTGCAATATTTTACAGGGTTCACTCTTTCAATCACTTTGTGTGGAAGGTTTTTCTTCATAGTTTTTATGTTAAAATGTTTCCATCCATTCTAAAGTGACCTATACTTAATTAATTTTTAAAGTTTTTCTCTTTTGGAATTTCTTTTAATATAATATGTGTCAAAGTTGAAGTTCTCAGTAGATTAAGGCATAATCTCTTTTCTCTTAATGAACATAGACTAGTCAGGGAAAACTATTGGTAAACAATAATTATAATTCAATACAATGAGCTGCATCAAAGTGGCACATATTAGACATTTATAATATATTTGTAGACTGAATACATGATTGTTCTCAAAAGAACTACAGGAAAGTTATATTTGAGGCTCAGTTCAGTTAACCATTTTGTGGGCTCTGAAAGACTACATGTAGACTATTTTAGTCAAATTTTAAACAATAATTAATAAAAATAATTAAAACCCTTCAGGGCAGGTATATACACTCAAGGAAAAGCTTAAATTTGAGCCATAAACATATAATTGAGAATATTCTATATAACTACCTTTGTCCCTAGTCCTACATCCAAATTCAGTGACCTGGCATGTAATGGCAGATCTTCTCTTCTTCTTAGAGTATACATTGGATAGGTACTAATAAAATACTTGTAGAGAAATCTTTCCCAGATTTGAAAGAAGAACAATCTCAGAACTGTTCAGACAGTTCTGAGTCAGTCAAAATAGTATTGATCTTTGAGTATAGCCACTTTGTGAGATTAAGCATTTAATGATCATACAAACCTTGGTTGATCGTGTATGGAAAGGATATACTAGTAAACATCTCATCTGTGCCCCATTTTTCATTCATTATACTCATAAACCTTGAGAAAATTTAAGATCTGCTTGCTATTTAGTAACATATAAAATTTTCCATGATATTAAATCTGTAATCTGGATTCTCTGACCCTGACTTCTGCAACTCAAGTGCTTAGATATCTTGAGTTATATAGATACAGTGAAAAATTTAGTGCAGCTTCTTGAAAACTCTATCAAAATCGGAGTCATCTTGATATAAATAGTTATGGCTCAGCAGATAGGTACGACATCAACTTTTGCCTCTTTAATCTTGGCATGAAATAATCCACTTAAAGTCATGAGCCACAAAACACACTTCTCCTGATTTCTTTAAAAGAAGTATTTTTGTTGAAAACATTATAAAACAAATTTTTATAAGATAATTATATGTTCACCAAATGCCCATATGCTCATCAAATATCTGCCTGTGTGAAGTGAAAACATGTGTCATTCTCATGGATAATTGCCCATTTTAGTCTTCACTTCACAAAAGAATACAAAGGAACAATTTCCTGCTTTGCAGGCAAAAAGAGAGAAAAATTTACATAGGCCTACAAAGAATGGATTTAGTCCTTTAATTTAAATAACTTTAAACTTTCCTTTTCTAAAAAACAAAAGTTTGAGCAGGAGAAAATTGTGATGGATAAACAGATACCACAGCATCTTAAATCATTTTATATGCATTGACTTTCTTCTCCTCAACAATTTTATTCTAGGAATTTTTCTGCCCAAATTAGGACATGCATTCCATTAAGACAAACCACATATGCTTATAGAAATGGTCTTTACTAATGGACCTCATGGACCAAAAATATTTAGCCTATGAATGAAAAGTTTCTCCTTGTTTCAATTGAACATCACAAACAAAAACAAAAACAAAACACAAAATTGAAATCTGTACTGCATATTAAGTATTTCACTTATTTTAATATTATTTTTAAAAGGTAACATTCCTTACAATAATATAGTTGAATCTAATTTAGTAAAGATATGAATATAAATATATACCTCTATATGTATAAGTAATTTTTTACATTTTTTAATATCTCTGTCCCTGATGCTATCAGCCTCATTTTACCCATTTCATTTGACAATATGTCTTATAGACAATATTCTTATCAATTCACATTTCTCTCCTTTGTGGGTTTCTTTCTGTTTCCAAATTCATTCCACACTCAAGGGAAACAATATACAGCTGTTTGACTCCTATTAATAATTACCACCATCCATGAGGCTATGCTGACAGAGCCAAGAAAAGCAGAGGGCTGTGCACTTATGTAGTTAAGCTAATGACATCACACTGTCAAAGCAATTCAGGTAAGGGCAAAGTGCTGGTATTTTCCAAAACCAACAAATAAGTGAACAATCTGGTAGCTCTATAAACAAAAGGCTGGGCAGAGTTCAAAAGTTGATTGGCACTGGCAATGGTTTCTGTAACCACATAACATTGGTAATAGAAATAAACCACCACAGTCATTGCATCCAATGTCACTATCATCTGGTGAAGGGTTTCACTTGCCATAGTTGCTGAAGCGTAAAACCCATCACATGAGTTACCAGGAAGTTGACCCACTAACTCCAATTTTCTCTATTGCTTTGAACCAAATACCCTCAAGGGTTCCTGATGGGTGACAGATTTAGACACCTACTCCTAGGCTATGTACTCTGACACTAAGCGTTTTATAAGTTCTTGAGACCTGATTATTAAAAGGGTGCTGATTATAAGAGTTTTAAACAGTTGTTCATTGACCAGAGTTATGCACTCACTTGAGAAAGAATTTTTTTCCCCATAAAAATAAGCTTAGGTATTTTATTTGATTTTAAGACAAATGAGGGTGAGGCTTAGTCTTATCAATGTTAAAGACAACAACCTAAAATAATGTATGAATTTGCTCTAGGGGAAATATTTACAGACAAAACAAATGAAATTAGGAAGAGATTAACAATCTTTTACAAGAAATCCTGGAGGCCAGATATATTTTGAAACTCAGTATGGTTTGGATATTAATTTCTAACAGGTTCTTACAACTTTAAGGCAGTACTTTTTTTTTCTTTTATTATTCATATGTGCATACAAGGCTTGGGTCATTTCTCCCCCCTGCCCCCACTCCCTCCCTTACCACCCACTCCGCCCCCTCCCTCTCCCCCACCCCCTCAATACCCAGCAGATACTATTTTGCCCTTATTTCTAATTTTGTTGTAGAGAGAGTATAAGCAATAATAGGAAGAAACAAGGGTTATTGCTGGTTGACATAAGGATAGTTATACAGGGCATTGACTCACATTGATTTCCTGTGCGTGGGTGTTACCTTCTAGGTTAATTCTTTTTGATCTAACCTTTTCTCTAGTTCCTGTTCCCCTTTTCCTATTGGCCTCAGTTGCTTTTAAGGTATCTGCTTTAGTTTCTCTGCGTTAAGGGCAACAAATGCTAGCTAATTTTTTAGGTGTCTTACCTATCCTCACCCCTCCCTTGTGTGCTCTCGCTTCTATCATGTGCTCATAGTCCAATCCCATTGTTAAGGCAGTACTTATTTAAAAATGTCAACTTTGTTTCTCCATCAGAATAAAACCAAATACATTCCTCACTGATGTATCACTTATCAGTTACACCCAATTATACACACATATACGTGCAATAATGCATTCCTGTCAACACACAAGTGTAATGGCACAAAGGGAAAGAATACAGCCTATAGTGGTTAACATGGCTTTGAATTTAATCCCAGCTCTTGCCCCATTTTGGGCAAGCTAAAATCTCTGATCATCACTTATTTGCATCTTTAAAACAGGCACAATATTTACCTCATAGATATTTGGTGAGGATTAAATGATACAACGCAGCATATTACCTGGAGTATACTCCAAGAGTATGCTGACAGTGGCATCTCAGTCCATATATTCTCTGATGATTCTCTCATCAAAATGTAGAAATCAATCTTGCTTCCTTGAAGATGAGGACTTTAAGTGAATTGCTGTACTCAAATGGAATATGAGAGCAATGATACTGTGTAACTTCTGAGGTTGAAGCAAATACAGCCTGTCTCCTCTCCTCCTCTCCTATCCTTTCTTCTCCCCTCCCCTCTCCTCCCTTTCCCTTCCCTCCCCTCCTCTCTCTCTTTCTCTCCCTCCCTACCTCCTTGCCTCTCTCTCTCCTTCTCTCTCTCCCTCTCCAACTGCCAGACATGTGAATGAGACTTCAGATGACTACAGCCTTCAGCTTTCAAACATTCCCAAGCTGATACTTAGTTAAAGCAGAGATGAGTTGTTGCTCCCAAGCCCTGTCCAAATTGCAGATTCATCTGTTGTTTCAAGCCACTGTGTGGAGGGGTGGTGTTTTACAGTGATAGATAAGCAGAATATCATCTAAACAACCTTCAAGAGCTTTCTCAAGCTCTTGGCTCTCCTGACCTAACTGGGGGCAACTGGAGATGTAGAAAGGAAAAACAATAGAAGACAAATATACAGAAAGTTGGGATCGGGTATGCTGGGTGCTCGGATAGAGACACACAACAGCCTCATTGCTTGTTTTCTTCTCTATTCTTTAAGGCCTTGCTTCTTTTCTATTCTTTAAAGTCTCTTTCCCTAGACTTGCACTGTCCCATGTTTTCTCTTTAGCTTTCTTAAAATCTTGGCCCTCAGACTTGCACTGTCCCATGTTCTCTCTTAAAGTCTCAGTGCTCAGACTTGCAGACAACAGCAGCTGTGTCTAAAAGCTGCATTAACGTAACTCTTAAAGTCTCAATCCTTAGACTTGCACTATCCCATGTTCTCTTTAGCTTTTCTTTAGCTTAGATTTTCTAAAGCCTACGTATAAAGTTCTTGGTGCAGAAAGCTGCTCTGGTGGAGATAGACAGCAGCAGCAGCAGCGGCAGCCAATCAAAAATCCCCATCCAAAAAACCCTTGTGTCCTCCTTCAGCTAGTCTTTTATATCCAGTGGTAAACAAGGAGGTTGAGCAGCAGGTTTTGGGGAGGTGCGTGATATTATAACAAGAGAAACCTGCATTCCTACTTCTCTGAAAGTAAGCAACTTAGGAAAAGCAGCTGTGCTGCATTTTGCCTTCGCTCTCGTCTGCAGCCAGGGCCATGCCAAACATAGCCTGTAGATCATTGAGAACAACTGTGCTTATGACAAGTTCTCATAGGCTTCTCATAATCTGCTCCCCACAAACAACATGCAGACTAGTCACCAAAATTTGACAGAAACATCACTGCCCTTGGAGACTAAGGTATAAATCATTGTCACCAGCACAGCAAATATTTGTTCAGAAATATATTACTTACAAAGTAGTTTCTTTCTTTTTTTATTTCTTTTATTCATATGTGCATATAATCTTTGGGTTATTTCTCTCCCCTCCCCCCTGCTGCTCCCTTTCCCTCTCCTCTCCTCCCCACCCCCTCACTTCCAGGCAGAATCTGTTTTGCCCTTATCTCTAATTTTGTTGAAGAGAGAGTATAAACATTAGTAAGGAGGACCAAAGGTTTTTGCTAGTTGAGATAAGGATAACTATACAGGAAGATTCCTCACATTGCTTTTGTGTACATATGTGTTACAAAGTAGTTTCTTAATCTTCATTTGATGCCTATAACAACTCTAAGAATAGATATGCTTACTAACCCATTTTATAAAATCAAAAGTTCAGATTTTTGCTACTTTATACAAAATCACCCAATTAGTAAATGATGGAGCCAAATTTGGATTCTAAGTACTAATCTTTATCCTTTGTACATAGGAGTCTGCTAAGGTTTTGTTTCCTTCCCTAGGTCCAGCTATAGGACTCCTTTAATTTTACTTCCAAAATATTTATTGACACCACGTGGATTTGGGATATAGAAAAAGTCCTTTTCCATCAAATAGTTAATAATCGAATAACAGAGGTAGCTAGAAACCTAGCTATGTGAAACATAGCAAAAAAATGCCAATGACAACATGGACATCAACAGCAAATATTGTCCTTGAAGAATCACTGAAAATCTAGCAGCAATAATAACACTAGTACATGACTGAAATATCTGCCAGCCATGGGCAGAGTTGCTGGAAGCAGATTATGGGTCAAAAGATAGGATGCTAGATAAAGAGCTTTTGTTATTTCCATCCCTGAACAATGGTAACAGTGAAGTATGGGCCATTCTAAATGTTGCCATGAAAGTGCTAAATAATAATTTAGGAAGCTATGGGCAGTGGGGGAAACATAGAGGGTAAAAACTAGAAGCTGCTCTAAATCCTATTAATATATTAAGCACCTACATAACAGCATAATATTTTTGAAATATGGATTATAACTTGCCTTTTTTACCACCTATCCCCCCAACCAATTTTTTGACCTTGGGCAACTTGAGCCAATGAAACATTGAGAATTAATAAAAACAGCTAAAATTTATTGAGCACTAACTCTAGACCAGGCACTTCCATAAAGAACTTTATATATGGTTTTTTTATTTAACACCCACAACAATGCTCTGATGTGGGACTAGGGGCACAAAGAAGTAGAGAATGTCTTGCCAAAGCCAAACTTCTCTTGGTATTGGCAGAGGTGGGATTGGAACCTAGGCAGTCAATCTAAAGGGTGTCCTCTAAATCTTAACCATATACTTAGCCATGTGTTGATAACATTAGAGAACATTATAAAAGAAATTTTTCAATCTTCCTTTGTAGATGTATTTTATGCAAATCATGCCAGAAATTCTTTAGACCCTTTCTCAATGTGAGCATAGATTATGTCCATGTCAATTTCTCTGTACTTTGCCAAGCATAAAAATCTCAAGTATCTGGTATTAGAAAAGTACAGTTTTATAATGATGAAAGGTTATCATCTATAGTCAACATTATTAACCTTAACCAAGGGTGTTTTTCATTGTACAATTAGCAATTTCTTTATACATCAAATAGTTTATATTTGTGCTTTCAAGACACACAAATATGCAAATGATAAGTGAGATATAATTTTAAGTCATACTACATAAATCCTGGATGTATAAGACCATATTTTCTTTAGGGAAATGTTACATTTTGCGTATTGAATGCTGAATGACTTTGTGCTGTTAGTACAGTACAAAGAGTTATTCTCATTTTATCTCTTCTCTCAATATGCTATCAAGGATAGAAGTGTTTTTAAGGCAGAGATTTACAAAGCTCATACTCAGCTGGATTTTAGCTTATATTTCAACCGGACTCACTTTTATCACTCTAATGTCTGTATAGTTGATAGTCAGATGACAATAGGAAAGTAATAGTTCTGGCAGGCAAATGAGCAAGCTAGGCAAGTTATATCTACCTAATGGGGAAGAATTGACCCCTGTGAAATATTTAAAACATTAGGTCCAAAACAATGAGTTTCATTAGTTTACAAACTAATGAAACAACCAGCTAGCATCACAGTACAGTGGCTTCACAAAAACAACCCAAGAAAACAGTGTATTAAAACTTCAACCCACATAGGACACCCCAATTCTGATCTCTGGGCTATTTTGGAGACAGTTAAGGTGATGTCAGGCAGGACAGATAGTCTCCACACACACTGAAAGCACATCACTCTCACTTGCTTCCACCTTGACCTCAATTAATATGAATAGATGAGGAAGGAGTGTTTGACATCCCTGTCCTTTCAGACTTGAGAATCAGGCTTTCCTAGCCATGAAGGCAAAGCAGGACAGGGATAGCAGACTTCTAATTGTTTTCCCCAACTCTTTGTTGTGACTGAAACTTTTTAGCTTCTTTGCTGAGGAATAATAAAGGTCACTTTGGAGAGAATAGAGTAAAAGTCCTACTCCTAGGCATCCAACAGTCCCCACTGTGAATGCTCTGGGAGTTTTCAGGTTGTTATTAATAACTGTGATAGTATTCTTCTCCCCGAGAATATCAAATTGGTGCAGTTTTTCTTCTTTGCCCATCTATGTGGATAAGACATTCATGCCTTCCTGAGAGGACAGATTAGAGCTCAGCATGTATCTTTACCATATTCTTTGGTAAAGATAGCAAATATAATAGAAAAAAGGAAGCTTCCTCAGCACTAAGAAGAGAATGAAGGTAGTTTAGAATAGGAAAAGGAGTATAAATAGTAAACAACAACCTGCAATACAGCAAAATAATTAATATGCTTTTAGCCATCTGTTGGATTATATATGTCACTTATTCTCAGGATTTCTTAACAGGAATTAAACATTAATCCCCAAAGCATGATTTCCTCCCTCCCCCCACACTGTCTCTCTTCTTCTCTAGCTACAAATCATAACAGCTATAGCATATGGATAACTTCTTTTCTATTGCATTTTTTAATCTCCTTTACACTCATGTCATAGTCATTATATTTTTAAAATCCATGTTTTTCCCTTTAATAAAATAAACTCTGTGCTACATTTTTCTTTCAGTGCCAACCAAGATCTAGCTTTTCACATACATCCCCAAACATTATATCATTGCATCTGGCAATTACATTCTGTTAATTAAAATTTTTTCATTTTACATTTCTGTCCTACCAGATCAGCTCAAGTTATCAGAGATGGAAGATTTAAGCATTGCAGGCACAAGTGACATCATGGTTACCATAGAAATAAAAATCTAAAAACAATAATGCTAGGTTTCTCTCTTTATCAGACATGTTACATTGCTAGTGTAAATCCTCCACCCACAGGTAAAAGCTCAGAAGCTCCCTGCCATTACATAACCTATATTATTCCATACACTTTCAGAATTTGAAAAGTAGAAGGCAAAAAAAAAAAACCCAAAACAGAAGAAGAAGGTGAGTTATTTATATCCAATCTGTCAACTTACATAATTAGTCACAGATACTTTAAAACCCTAAATGAAGATAAGGTAAATAAAACATACACCTGAAATCTAGAGATAAATAAATCCTCCATTACATGTCACGCATGACCAAAATGAAATCCTATATCATAAACTAAGTGAACATTATGATATTCCTAGGCATGAAGCCTTGTTTCCTTTTACAAACTAGTTCTATACTCTTTTTTAATAAATTTTTGTTAATGTCTGAAAACTGGACTGTGTTTTTAGCATATTTCCATTCTGAAAACAAGGTAAGAGCTTTCTCTAGGCTGTTTTCTACCTGGTACTTGAATTCTTATGGTGAGCCATCTCCTTTTACACTGAACAAGTAGGTGGTTTTTGTCAGTTAAATTTTTGAGAGAATAAAGATTATTGTCAAAAACCAATTACTCAACCTAATTGTGGCCTGGTAATAGCCAGGATGCTTCTGACCTTGATATAACCACATGCATACTCTTCATTCTACTCTGTTTAACAAAATGCAACACAGAATCATTTTGCAATTTTAAAATTCTAACATATTTTCTCTCCTTCCTAGTCTCTCTCTCTCTCTCTCTCTCTCTCTCTCTCTCTCTCTCTCTCTCTGTCTTTCTCTCTCTCACTCTTTCTCTCTCTCACTCTTTCTCTCTCTCTCTCTTTCAGGAAAGATGTGGCAAGGTTTGAGAATGATTTTGAAATAAGTTCTAAACTTGCCAAAATCTCAAAGCAGCTTCCATGAATTAATGACTCTTTTAGTAATCAATAACAAGACATAAGTTCCCACTAAATTCCAACACTGAAGATCAATCTTCGGTTGCCACTATCACCACAACTTAGCGTTCCAAAGATTGATGACAGTGGCAAAAGTGTTTTATTGAAATACAACATGAAGTAATTGAGTACAATCCTATGCAAATTGCACAGGTATGTAATGCTATAATTAATGTAATTACAGAAGAAATTGATTGCTATTACAAATGCAATCAGAGATGTCTATGTTATTGTATTTACCATCTTAATGGGGTTATTGTTATTTATCAAATATGTGCTCATTTTAACAGTAAAATTGGCCTACTATTGCAATAAAACAAAACAAAAATAAATGAAGTGTTCTTTGAATAATTATGACAAGGTTTAGGTAGCAGTACACTTGTATCATAGCATTGTAAATCCATTAATTTCAGCCACATTTCTGATTAATTCTGATCATCACAGCTGGATCAATCCAGTGGTGATCATCATTGATCACTGAGGCAATATAAAATGGTTATTTCCAGAGATCATTTATTTTGTGCATATTGACAAAACTATACTCCCTCTGATCCTCTGGATAAACAAGGCTGCAAACAAATGGTTTTGCCATTCAAAATGTGACTTTATTTTGTCAAAGACAGACAGATATGTTGCCACATAGCTATAACCATAATCAAATATCTCAGACTATTTCTATAAAATAGCAAGCCTAGCAGAAAAAACACAAAAATTTTACTCACGATTCTAATCTGACATGGAGATAAAAATCAAAGCACTTTTCTTCATTCTGGCAAAAACAATGGATGGTTTAGATGTTGTCTGTATCTGGAAGCCAGGGACTATGGAGACTCAAATGGAAGGTAAGAAAAGACAGCTCTAGATAGATGGACACTAGCACAGGCTCTGTAAATGAGGCCAACTTGATTGGTTTCAGGCCATGGGTGTTGAAAATGAATGAATCATGAAATAGCCTACTCAATTTTTGCATTGAAATAAAAATAACGAAGACCAAAATAGTTTGAAGTACGCTATGAGTAACTGCACCTGCATCATGTTAAAGAGGCCCCAAAGTAATACCATATTTTTCTAAACAGGGCCCAAAACTCTTCTCGAACTGTGTTTTTGGACAGGCAACTTCAAGGTAACCATAACCACCATGTGTATGTGTTAGGGCAGGGGTTCAGGACTCTAATCATGAAGAGAAGTTCATTAAACAAGAGAAACAATATCATTAACATTACATAGAACAAGCTATCATAAGTAATGCTTTTTCTCTTTATAGAACAGATGTGTTTCCAAAAGTGTGGCTATAAAACTAATTTATGGCCCAAACAATGTATGCACATATGAATAAATGAATAAAGAAAAAAACTAATTTATGTAAAAGAAATCTTAATTTTATGTTGTTTTGTATGATAAAATTTGCCATGAATACCCAGAAAGAGCTAGCCCAATAGACTTAATCAAAAAGTTTTGGTGACTACCTAAGTTGGTGCCATGTTTGCAGGCCAAATAAGTTGTTAGGAGAACGGTGTAGTTTGGAAGAACTCAAAGAAATCTGCCTGTTCCAAAGAACCTATGCTATTGCCTTCCAGTCATCATCTTTTTTTTTTTTTTTGCTTCAATAGCATTATAAACTTAATCGATAAATTACATACAAAATAACTATGGGTTTCTGAGGAGTTAAAGGTCTTTCATTTTGAATGCTTAATTCAACAAGTATTTATTGAGCACCTAATATATTCTAAGCTCTTTGCTAAGCACTGAAAGTAGATTTTAAAGGACCCCTTTCATTATGAGTCCCCTTTCTACATATAATTGTAAAAAGTAACTAGCAATGGATGGAATCACATAACCTCTTCATATGCTTTCCCAAAGTTTGAAAAGGCATTTAAGAACAATTATTAACAAGAAAGACAGTGAACGATAAGATTACAGTCAAATGAATGTTGAACTGACTACCTGTGAAATACAGAGTATGACTGTGAGAAATGAGAACAGAAAGGAGAACTGGAAGTCCTGTTTTCTCATTAATGTGACTAAGGACACCTAACTATGTCTATTGAGTTATATAATTTTCTGAACTCTTTCAAAAATACTTGTTAAAGCCCCATTTATGGAGGGACATAGTAAGTAAGACTACACTCTTAAAAAACACTGCATAGGTGTGAGTTCTGGATCTAGGTGATGTTCAGCTAGTTATTTTTTTTATTGTTGTGCTGGGTGGGGGTATATTGTGGCATTTACAAAGGTTCTTACAATGTATCAAATACATCATACTTGAATTCACCACCTCCACCACTCTTCTTCGGCTAGGTATTTAACATTTTTGTGCCTACATTGTTCATCTGTAAGATCAAGAGTAAAATATTATCTATTTAATAAAATTACTTATTGGTAATATTAAGCATTTAATAAGATACTGTGAGAATGAAATTAAAACAAAATTATTATAATACTTCTGGTGACAAAACACAGATCATAAAAATGTTTTCTTCTTCTCTTTCTTATGTTAATCATTATTGTCATCATCACCACCATCCACACCATCCTGCAGGTAAGGGTTTTGTGGCTTTTGGAAGAGTTAAAAAATTTGAACAGTCATAGGATAACAAGAGATACTTAAATTTTTGTCATTCCAAATTGACCTAAAATTTTAAATTATTTATTAAATTATAATACACTTACAGGAAAGCATATAAATTGATACTTTTTTATAAATACAATCAAGAAATATAACATTATCAACAACCACAAACTCCTCTTTCTCATTCTCTGTCTGGTCCTTTTCTTCCCTAAATATAACCACTATTGTTTTAGACCATTTTGTGGTGCTATAACAGACAGAATACTGGAAATTAGGTAGTTCATAATGAGCAGAAATTAAGTCATTGCTGATGTAATCACCTCTTAAAAGTTCCACCTTTCAGCACTATTGCACAGGGACCTAAATTTCCATCACATGAATTTTAGGGGACACTTTCACATCACAGTAATTGTTCTGACTCTAAATTGAAGTTAATTTTGTTTGTTCTTGAACTCAATATAAATGAAGTCACATAGTATCTATTCTTTGTGTCTGGCTACTTCCATGGTTCTGAGGTTCACCCATATTTTTGGGTATAGTTGGAAATTATTCCTATTGCTCTAGAGTATTATAATGCATAGCTATACTATGATCTACTGATCTATTCTATAATCCATGGGCATTAGGGTGTTTTCCAGGTTTTATATGTTATAAATAGTACAACTTTGAATATTCCAGTGTATGTCTTGGAGGAAATATACATATAGATTTGTGTTGGGTATATGCTTATGAGTGGAATTGCTGAGTTTTAGCTGTCCATATGTTTAGCTTTATTATATACTTGCAAAAATGCTTACAATGGTTTATGCTTCCACTAGTGGTATATGTCAGATATGGTTGTCCCTACCATTTGCAACATTTTATAATTTCCATATTTTATGGTAGCCATTATGGCGGGTTTGTACTGGATTGTATTATGATTTTAACTTACATATCTTCTATCTAGGCTTCCCTGAAACTTAAAATATCTGTTTTAGCTACTGTAGTATACTAATATAAGGCCTCTTCTACAAATTGATAAGCCATGATGGAAAGCAAAAAAGAGCCTGAATATATATACAATAGTTAGAAAGGATGTTTTGAGAAAGAGAAAAAATCCATATTAAAATTCAAATGGGGGTTTGAGTCCTAGATGGTAGATAGCTAGGGACGCATAAACCCTGAGCCCCACCATACCAGAAAAATACCTCAGGGTCATGATAGCTAGAATCAGAACAAACTGAGCTAGATTCTGCAACATCCTGGACCCCGTACTGTGCAGACACAGCCTACCTGCATCCACTGGACTTGACCCAATTCCACTGGAGTGAATCTGCAACCCCGCCAGGTAAGCCCAAAAGATCACCTGTCCTCGCAGGAACTATATAGTCCGGCACAGCTGTTGGGCAGATTGCACCTCACCCCCAACCAAACTGGTCACCATAGATGGATGGCATAATTCACCTCTGCCTGGCAGGGGTGAAGAATAATGCTGAGCCAATCTCCTGGAGCAGGGGCAAAGCAGAACAATGAGTTTACCTCATGGGAGTGTGGGCAGGGACAACACTGACCTGTCTTAACTTGTTGGTGGAATGTCTGAGTTGCTAGAACCCAAGTGGCAGTGGAGGGATAGACACAGCTTCTGCCTGGTGAAATCAGAAACATATTTGACCACCTTGGAGAGTCTGGTAGTGAGCTAAAAAGTGACCAATCAAAAAGCTCAATTGCAACTTACCCTGTGGGCAGAAGAGACCAGCAACTGCTCACAAACCATCCTCCTGGTGGGACCACCTCAGAGACCCCCACTTGCACCAGATGGCCCACGATACAAAGGAAAAACTGGGCTAAAACATCCTGAGCCAAATCCCCCAAAGCCGGCATATAAGGAGGGAAAATATCCCTGCCACACAGCCCAACATACCAAACTTGAGAAGGGACAGAGACACTGAGAAAGCTCCTGTCAAAAGTGGTAGGACCCTGACTTGAAGCCAGAGGAAAAAGTCCAGAACTTTCAGTGAACTGATTTTTTTCCCCTTTTTTATTTAGTATTTTTATTCTTATAAACTATTATTTTTTTATTTTTATTTTTACTCTCTTAATTTGCTTTTTTTTTTTGTGCTACAATCCATTGTTACCTATCTACTGTTCCCTCTCTGTCCAAATATCAGTTTACTTAGCCCTCTCTTACCCCACATTCCTTTCTCTCTCTCAACAGTTTTCTCTGCCTCTTTCTTCCATTCTCTTCTTCTTTCCCATCTTACCCACCTCACCTCTCTCTACCTTCCACCACACTGCCCCTACCTCCTCCACACTCACCACTTACTTAATAGTCTACTATACCAAGTTTACACATTAGCCCTATACTTTCTATCCCTCTGCAATCCCTGACAAAAGCACCCTCCCACCACAAAACCTGAACTATGCCTTAACACACATTAGGACCCTACTACCCTGTAGCCTCCACACTTCACACCGCTTCCTCCCCCAACCATTCCCCCATTCTACCCCTTCTATTAGCACCATCTTTTTAATTACCTGAGTATCCATCTCTATCCAAACAACTGTTATCTTCCAATATCCACTGTTTATAGATAATATCACCAAGGGGTTTTCTATATATCATGTAAACAACTGGTCTGACATTGAACCTGTGAATTTGTTATTACTAAATTATACTTCCAGGTCAAGGAACAGAAATAGTACAACCCACCTAAGCTGGGTTGACTAAGCCAGTCACAACATAGTAATTAAGTCAAGGGAAATATAACAGGAAAAAACCCCAGCTAGCTAATGAGCAACACAAGAGCAAAGCACAAAATAGAAACATGGGGAGAAGAAGGAGGCAGGGGAATACTACCCCTCAAAAGACTAAAAATGATTCAATAGAGGATTTAGTAGAAAGTGAAGAAAATGAATCCCCAGGTGCTGACCCCAGTAGAATGATGATAAGAATGTCCAATGAGCTTAAAGAAGAGCTTAAAGAGGTGCCCAAAGAGGATCTCAAAAAGGAGCTCAAAGAGTAACTTAAAGAGAAGCTTAAAGGGAACATACAAAAATAAATCAAAGAATATCAAGAGGAACTTTAGAAGATGGTGGATAGCTGATGGACCCTGGGACCTTGACCTGCATGATTTCAAACAATTATTCCAGATTTTTGTGGCAGCAACAATGGGTAATACTGTTTTTTCTGTGATCCAAGTTATTGCCAACATATGGGGGCACAGACCCACCTGTCTGCACACTGGCTGGGAACAGCTGGGAGCAGGGTCAGATAGCACCTGCTGATCCTCTGCTTTTTTTTCCTTTTCTTTTCTTTGTCTCTCTCTCTCTCTCTCTCTCTCTCTCTCTCTCTCTCTCTCTCTCAACTCCCTCCCACATGGGTTGATAAAACTAAAACACAAAGCAGAGAATGGCAGAGACTTACAAGCATCTGGGAGTACCTGCATCCACCATAATACATGTGGACACAGAACTTCTGTCTGTTGCCTACCTGCGCTGCCCTGTAGCTGATCCACTTTCAACCAAGCATTCTGCTAACCCCAGATGAGCACAACACACTGTTTAGGAGGGAACCTTATATTCTAGTACAGCTGGGGAGCCAACTGCACCCCCTCTGGACACAACTGGTGGCCAAACACATGGAGGGACTATCTCCTTTCTGCCTGGGGGTTGGGGGTGCAGGGGGGTAATGGAAGAATGAAGAACTGAAAAAAGCCTGTGTGGGGATGGGGAGACTCAGCAAATGCTGTGGGGGAAGCCAGACACTAAACTGCCTTGGAGAAACCTGGACCAAGTTGAAACTGACAGTCTCACCACGAGAAAATCTCATTTCTAAGACACAGTGGGTTGTGTCTGTTCATTTACCAACCCCTCCCAAGACCACTTCTGAGAATCTGCCTGTTCCAGAAGCCACTCCATTAAGGAAGCCTGGGCTCAAACACCCAGAGCTGAGCTCCCCACCACCAAAGCTGTCGGACAAGGAAGAGCAACACTCATTGCCATGCAACCCAACATACCAACCTTAGGAAGGAACAGTTTTGGCCAAAGCCCCTATAAAGAATAAATCCATTACCACCTCAACCTGAAATCAGAGGAAAGAGTTCAGAACATTCATTGAGCTGATGTATAGATGTAGATGTAGATATTTAATATAGATATTTAATTTTATTTGTATTTTTTAGATTTTTAATTTTAGCTTTTATTTTCATTTTTTTCCTTCATCTTACTGTTACCTAACTCCCTTCTCCATTCTGTCCTAACACTAACTCACTCAGCCCTCTATTGCCCTACTTTCATTTCTCTACCCCAATTTTTCCTTTCTTATCTCTCTCCACCTTTTCCCCCTTCCTTTTCTCCCCCCTCACTGTCTTCTCTTTCCCCCTTCTACTCCCCCCACTAGCTCAACTTCTTCAAAACACACCACCCACTAAATAGTCTATTATACCAAATTTACACTTTACCCCATCTTTCCTACCACTAGGCAATCCCTGACAATAGCACCCTCTTCCACAGTGACTGAACTATACCTCAACACACACTAGGGACTTAGTACCCTAGAACCCCATGCCTCACAAGACTCCCCCTAACCCCATCCTCCTTTCCTGTCACTTCCTCCAGTGCCTTCTCTTTTAATACCTAAGTATCCACCTCTACCCAAACAAATGTTATCCCTCTAATCTCCACAGATTATATATAACATCACCAAGGGGCTCACTACATATTTTATAAATAACTTGTCTGGCATTGAATCAGTGAATTTGTTATTGCTAATTTATACTGCCTACTCAGGGAACAGAAATAATACATCATTGTAGCTAATGACTAAGCCAGTCATAGCACAGAAATTGAGTCAAGGGGAACATAACAGGTGATTAAAATCCCCAATTAGTCACTCAACAATGTAGGAACACAGCACATCATAGAAGCATGGGGGGAAGAAGGTGACCAGGAAATCCTAACCCCACAAAGACCAAAAATTCAATAGAGGATTTAGTGGGAAATGAAGAAAATGAATACCTAGTTCCTGATCCCAAGACAACAATGATAAATATCACCAATGAGCTCATCCCAAAACATAACAAGGACACATCCAAAAATGAGAACTACAGGCCAATCTCCTTAATGAATATTGATGCAAAAATTCTCAATAAAATAATGGCAAACTGAATCCAACAACATATCAGAAAGATCATTCACCATGACCAAGTCTGCTTCATCCCAGGGATGGTTCAACATACACAAATAATTAAGTGTAATGTAGCATATAGCAGAATCAAAGACAAAAACCACCTAATCATCTCAATAGTTGCAGAAAAAGCTTTTGATAAAATTTAACACCATTTCATGATAAAAGCTCTGATGGAACTAGGAATAGAAGGAATGTACTTCAATATAATAAAGCCTATATACAACAAACCAATAGCCAACATCATACTTAATAAGGAAAAACTGAAACTATTTCCCCTAAAATCAAGAACAAGACAAGGGTGCTCATGCTCTCCACTCCTATTCAACATAGTCTTGGCATTCCTAGCCAGAGCAATAAGGCAGGAAGAAGAAATAAAAGGAATACATATATATAAAGAAGAAGTTGAAGTATCCTTATTTGGAAATGACATGATCTTATAACTTAAAGACCAGAAAAACCCCACAAAAAACTCCTAGACAACATAAACAGCTTCAGAAAGTATTAGGACACAAAATCAACTTATAAAAATCAGTAGCCTTTCTATACACCAACAATGAACAAACTGAGAAAGAATATAGGAAAACAATTACATTTAAATAACCTGAACAAAGGATGTAAATGACCTCTATAAGGAGAACTACAAAGCACTGAAGAAAGAGATTGAGGAAGACTACAGAAGATGGAAAGATCTCCCATGCTCATGGATTGGTAGAATCAATGTAGTAAAATCTGTGCTACTTTTGTTTCCACACCTCAAAGTGCAAATTTATGGCCACAGTGCATAACAGATGCTCAGTAAGATGGAAAAGGCACTAAATTTATGTATGCATGTATAGCAAAAGACATAGTATATATAGGGTTCATATTCATCTGCAATTTCAAGCACATACTAGAAGTTTTAGAAAGCATGCCCCACTGATAAAGAGGGATGCAGTACTGTGGTGGTCACCAGAAGCTGAGAAGAGGGAGGAATAAGGCGTTAATGTTTAGTAAAATTTATGGACATATGTAGTGGTAATGGTTATACAACAATATGAATGTACTTAATGTCCTGAATTACACACTTAAAAATAGTAAACAAAAACCCTGTAATATTACACACACACACACACACACACACACACACACACACACATACACCTTACCAGAATAGGAAAAAAAAGGACTTCTATGTCATACAATGACAGGCTGTGGGTTTAGAAAAGCCAGTTAGTTAGCTTTGGGATAGGGGAAATCAACCTAGCTGAATAGTCTTACCCTAAATGGGTAAATGGGATAATGAGTAGACAATTTCAATTATGGGTCAATTATTAATGTAATATGTGAGGGACTACTAAGCATTATAGTTTTGGGTGGTAGATCAAGCCAATCAAGACTCCACCCAGAATCTCAGGATGAGAGTAATTGAACCTACTTCTCATGTTAGGGGTGTACAAAATTTCAGTGGAGTATTAAAGTACCAGATAGCTGGATTATGATTTAGAATAGGCTCAAATTCTTACGACAAATTGAGTGTTGCACAGGAAAACTGAGATTGAATCCCAAATATATATATTGGGCCAACTGAAAAGCTAGGCATCAGTGATAGCGTCTGAGAGATCTGCAAAACTGGATGCTACATTGGGACTCAGATCATAGCAGATGTTTGAGTTAGAGAAGCAAGATTTTAAGCTCCATTCTAAGGCCATAGTTATATCTTCTACCTTAATTAAGTTTAGGTCCAAGTTGGGAGTTGGCTTGGGATCTCCTCCCAAATATCAATATGGTCTATGAAATCTCAAAATTATAAGAATAACAGAGGTTGAAAGACTGACTGGACAAGATGCTTTTAACCAGGAGCCTTCCAGTCAGAATATGCTAATGGCACAGCTCATAGAGGATAGATAACTATCTAAACAGTAATCCTAAATAATGGGCTATTCATTCATCACAGAAAACCCCATGTTTTCCCTGAAGTAGCTAAGCAAGCAAAAAGTATTTAATAGACTAGAATACTCTGTACTGAAATTTAATGATTTCTCAAATACCTAAAAAAAAAATACTTACTTACTTGAAGTTTTTGCACATACACACACACACACATTCATTATCTATTATCTGAAATGCTTGGGACTGAAAGTATTTCAGATTTTGAATTTTTCATATTTTGTAATATTTGCAAAGATTTTACTGGTTGAACATATATAATGTGAAAGTCGTGCTCAAAATTTTCAGATTTTGGATCATTTTGGATTTCAGGTTTTTGAATTAGGCATTTTCAAGCTTTGTTGAAATATTCAGATATTTCAAAGATTCATTACATTTTTCTATTTTGAAACATGATTGAAAGCAATAATGGCAAGTACATAATAAAATTAATAAAATCAAATATAAGCTTCATAGAATATTTAATGTCAGTTTACCTAACATTCTGCTGAAGAAAACTTTTTGAGAATAAGAAATTAAAACAATAAACCTTTGATTTGAAAAGAAAAGGACTTGTAGCTAATGAAATCAACAATCTAAATTTTTATCTGTGTGACTTTCTCACCTTCACATTTTCACAGGTATATGTTAAGGTTATTTCTCATAGGAAAAACAAATGTAGTGAGATAACCACACTCTGTTAATTAGACATAGAGTCTGCATGGCTGTTAAAATGGACATCATCTAAAATCTCCTGCTTCCTCTTACATGGAACCTGGGCTCAGATCCTAATTTGGACATCACAGCAGGCCAGCTGGCACTGAGACTGATTGAAAGTATTGGCAATTCATATTTGCATGGCCGAATCTCAACTTTGTGGGATTATTTTCAAGTTATTAGAAACAGTGTTGTTTCCTATTTCATACCTTATTCTCCAAAGATAAATCTGAATACATTCCTTGTCTGAGGATAATCAAGTCATCAGGAAATAAAATCAAAGAGGTAGGTAAAAGTCTATGTTACTCCATGTGGAATGTTGGTAATTTAGGGCTACTGCCTTTAGGAAGACAGTTCATTAAGGAATTTGAGGTATAGATTCTGGATTTAGGTCTCAATTCCGCCACTAACCATCTTTCTGATTTTGAGCTATACACAAACCTCTACATGCTTCAGAGCTCTTGTCTGCAAAATAAGGTTCTTGGGAGGATTAAATGATTAATTGAGAAAATACAATGAGTTAATACAGGTGAAGTATTTAGAGTGTTGACTGGACAGTTAAGAGTTCTACATAAATATCTGCAATTATAGTTTTTAAAAAGCAATGCAATCAAAGCAAGAAGTCCAATGGCTTGTGTCATTCTGAAGAAACCTACTTCATATTTAATCAAACTCATACAAATGCAGAGCAGTTATGAACCACATAAAATTATTACCTATTTTCAGTTTACAATTAAGTTGGTAAATTTCAGTGTGCACTGTTTACCTTTTGTTAGTTTCAAAAGCAGATGCTAAAAATATTCTTGCCTAATTGTATTAAATAAAATTTTTGCCATTATTGTATAGCCCTAAAATATTTTATATGATGAAATTGAAGAATTGAAGCAAATATTACCTTTCCTTGGATAAAATCAAATGGCCACCAATTTATCTTGCAGCAGCACATAGGTTGGACCTTGAGCCCTTATCACCAAGAAAACATCAATTTCAAATATAAATTTTGCTCCTGACCAAACCAGAAGTAGGCCAGAGAAGTGGCTTTTCCCCCTTCTTTTGCCAATGCAATTATAGAAGATACATTTCTTAATCAAGAAAGTGGACTTGCTTGTGGCTTGTTCTTTTACATTTTGATTTCATTTAAATTACCATTCTTTAAGGCAATCTTTAATGCAGCACAGTCAACAAACATTTAAACACTGTATTTATTGAAATCAGAGAAGTTCCATAGCAAAAAAAGGGCAAATTTGTACTATTAGACATTTTTAATGCAAAAAAGAAGAGGCAGGAATAGCTCACTTTGACCCCTATGTCTTAAAAATACTTTTTCACAGATACAGAAAATTTACAGCAAGAAACAGAAGCACTGCTCTGGGAATCTGAAGATCTCAAGTTATCTCTTTGGTGGTAACACACGTAGATCACACATATTGATCACACACGTAGATTTACTCTCTCAAATAAATTCTTTAAGCCTATGGAAAAGTAAAATTCATTTACTCTAAACTCCTTTCTCTACAGGTGACAATTCTATGGCCCAGGAAAATGAAGGTCCTAAGGCTAGTTAGCAACACAACTGGAACTAAATTACCTCCTCTGATGCCAAACCTATTGATCTTTTATCTATTTGTTAACAGATTCAACTGTCATGTGGGGAGTTTGGGTCTATTTTTGTCATCAGTCTTGGAGACTGCCGCCCATCTGCAAAGCCTGGCGCCAGGTGACCCACAGCCTCCAGGCCCCGGGGGCCCTACAAGCCATTTGAATGCAGTGACGACTGCTTCTCGTGCACCTTGTACCATTCTCAGGATATTCGAGCCATGTGGGGACACTCCGTGATTCCATATATCCTTCCAACCGGGTCCCACTATGGGGGCCACCTCCTCTTTGCCATCTGACTCCCCACCGAGATGCCTCCTCAATAATTTAGACACCTTGGGTTTGACCCCAGACATAAAACCAAAAAATTTAATCTGCTTTTGCACTCAAATCTGGCCCACTTATCCTTTAGACAACCAAAATCACTGGCCCCTTTTTGGGTCTTTAAATCCTTACCTTTTAGGGGACATATAACTACTGTGAGTGATCGGGATGATGGGGAGAGATTCCATTATGTCCAAGCCTTTTCATACCTCCATCTAAATCTGGCTCTCTGACTTCAAACCCTCCCTCTGTACTTTCTGTTCCCCTGCACAGATTCTATCAGCCTGTAAACCAGTTTCTAAATCAGCCAATTCCTCTCCAAACCTCCTCCTTCCCCACGTAAACAGACTTCTTGCATTGCTTACCATACCTATCTCCTCCTATCTTCCTGAAAAACTTTCCTTGTCATGGAGTTAAGCAAGCCACTCCTTGCCAATTCTGGACTCAAGGCGGTTCCAGCTCTGAGAGAGCTCATGCTCCTTTCCTGTGGGCTGAGACCAAGCCCCAGACTTATTTGGTGACCAGAGAGTAAAAGTTTCGTTTTGCTGAAAGCCTGCCAATACCAATTAATGGGAGCAACCTACAGACACAGGTGATGGCTAATCCCTTAAGCATGTGTCATGCCTCCAGGCTCTGCCTTCCCCTCCCTTACCTAAGATGTCAGCACACCTTTTCTGCCTCCTCCATGGTCTCACCACATGTCCTCTGTCTCTGTCTGCCTTCCCTTCCCTGGGCTTACTGGGACCCTGCCTCCCATGAAAAACTTGTAGCATGGTACCTTATGACTTAAGTTATTCCAACTAGTTTGCCAGGCCTCTCAGTCTAAAGTAACTTTAAGTCAGCTGCTTTACAAAAGCACTTACAAAAACCTGCAGCTGCCACACTCATGCTGTAACTCCGCCCCCACAAGGGGAAGAGGGAAAGCAAGCAGGCACACCTGTGCACAGGATGCCAGCTTCTGGACACAGCAAAAATGCCTGCCATAGCTAAGAAAATCCATAGACAGGATTCAGCAAATCCTGGGCCACCAGCCACACGTGGTGATGGCTTCAGCCTGCCGCCACTTCCCCTAGAATAAACGCGTGCAGAGTACACAGGAAGGGGGGAAGGGTGACAGGCTGCAGGATCAGGCCTAAGAAGTCAGGGTCATTTGTCCCAGGTGTATGTGGAGGGAGTGACGCTTTGCACAAGTTCTGCTCCTAGCCCCACCTCACACCTCAGGGCATCAGACCCTTGTAAGTCAATTGTTAGCTCAAGGTTATAGTTCCAGAAATAACTAAATAAACATTACTGTGGTCTCTAAATTTCTTATTTAGAATTTTCTATACCTTTGGCCTCAGCATAAATTTTTCCCTCCAAATATTCATACTAGTTGTCCCATATGGAACTGTTATTGGCCTGAAATGCCCTCTGAATGCCCTTCTCTAACTTTACAAATGATTTCTTTGTTAAAAAGGTAGCCTTTATTAAAGATGTTGCCTGCTGTTACCTAAAAGACAGGATCCTAACGTTTTGTTCTTTCTAGATGGGACCTGCATCTTCCAGTGTTCTGGCTAGTAGATTTTAGAAGCTTTGTACTGAGGCCTGGCCTCAGTATGCCTTGGGTGACCAAGAGAAGTGGCCTTCACAGGGTTCCTTAAATTACAATACCATACTCCAATTAGACCTTTTCTATAAAAGTAAAAAAGTAAACTGAGGTCCCCTATACAAATTTCTACCTTCTAAGCCACCCCAAAATTCAGAACCTCTTAATGAGTGCTTCCCTCTTCAACAAGCAATGGTAGGAAGAGGGCAAGTCTATGTCTCCTTCCAGTTATCAGACTTAAGGGAAATATAAAAACATCTAAACAGCTGTACTGATGCCCAGACAAATACATTCAAGCCTTTATTTCTGGGATCCAAACCTTTCAACTGACATGAAGGATATTATGCTTCTACTAGACCAGACTCTTATCTCATTAGAAAAGCAATGGGTTCGGGCCCAGGCCACTCAGGTTGGAAATGATTATGTGGCTCAAGCAGTAGAGTGCCGCTTTACTAGCATAAAGTCCTGAGTTCAAGCCCAGTACAGCCAAAGTAAAAAATAATAATAATAATAATATTTGGGGCTGGGGAAGTAGCTCAATGGGAGAATGTCTGCCCAGCATGTGCAAAGCCCTGGGTTCAATTCCCTAGCATTACTAAAAATATTTTAAAATGGTAAAGAAGATAAGTGGCATTAATGTCACTTCAGCCATTTCATAGTGGAAAAACATAATTTAACCTAGACCAGATCCCTCATTCTTCAAGTGAGGAAACTGAGGCCCAGAACAGTTCAGAGACTTGCTCTCCAGAGTGTCAGGTGTCAATGTAAAATAACTACTTTACAGCAACAACTTAAAAAAAATCCTCTTACCTTTCTACAGCATCTTAAGGACACTACCAGAAAGCATACCACGGTGGACTCAGAGTCACAGGTGAGAGAGTTTCTCCTCAAAGATAAATTTCTAACAGTCAGCCCCAGATATTCATAAAAAACTCAGACTGTGACTGAAGGGAAAAGTCATTGAACCAAGAAATACAGCTAGCCATGTCTGTATTTATGGCTATGTCTGTATGTCCAGGACCTTACTAACAGGAGAGAAAAAGATAAGAGACACCATGGCCTCATTGCTGCTCTCTGAGAGGGCCCCACCCGACTGGGGCTGTATCCTGAACTTGCTACCGTGGTGGACAGAAGGGGCACTTCTGCAGAGAATGCTTAAAGGGGGACAGCCCCACCCCCAACTGGGACTCTGCCCTCTGCAAGGGTAACCACTAGAGGTCTAAGTGCCCCCATCACCAGATGGAAGGCAAGGTGCCTCCTCCTGTGGATTGATGGGTCCAAGCCTCCTGGCCACACTCCACTTCTTGGCATCAATGTTGAAGAGCCATAATGGTGGACAAACAAAAGGTCATTTTCCTCCTAGACAGTGGACCTATTTCTCTGCTTTACCTTTTTCTCCTGGTCCCCAGTCCAATGACAAAAGTTATCGTTCAGGGCAAATCTGGCTAGCCCCTAGAATGCTAGTTTACCTGGCCTCTGGCCTGCTCTTGGGGAGACCTACTCTTCTGTCACTCTTTCCTCATAGTACCTGAAACTCCAGTGTTCCTGCTGGGATGGGATTTACTATCTCAATTAAAAGCTCAAATTCTCCTCCCACCAGGCAGCTATCTCTGCCATGACATGTGAGTGGAAGATCTGTAGTTTAAACTCAGATCTGACTTCAAAATCTGTATTGTTATTTCTTATTCCTGATCACTTGTTTATTATTTCCTGTTACCTGCTAACACCTCAGGCTGGTAGGGGTTTTCATTATTTTAATAAGCCTTGTATAGCCATGCTGGAAGAACACACTATAATGAGGCAAGTGCATCCTGGGCTTTTGGTTTTTAATATCATGTCCACTCACTTTCATGTTCACTCACTTTTAAATTTGGTTGCAAATTTAATTAATATTCTAAGAAAACAAATTATATTAGTTGAGAACAAGGCTTGAACTGAATCAGAGGAAAAGGCCTCAAATGTTTTAAATACCTTCATAAAATTGGTTCTGTTATAAACTATGTCCTTACTACTGAGTTATCTATACCCACATCACAAGAACGTGAATTTAGGACTTTTCCACATAAGCACAGAAGATAACAGAAAAATCTCTCAATAAGGCAGTGCCCTTAATGTAAAATATATTAAAGCCTTTGAAAATAATAGATGCCATCCAGGGACAGTGAAGTAAACTGAAATTCTTTCAGAACCTCATTGATTCATTTAACAAATACTTAAGGAGAACATGCACAGTGGCAAGCCTTTTAGTTGGTGCCTGAGATAGAACAACGAACAAGACAGTGAGAGTCTCTGCCTTCCTGAAATTTAGAGTCTAATAGGGGTGCAAAATATTAGACCATGATTCATACAAGAAGAGTTACTATTTTCAGTAGAACTATAAGGAAAAATAACACATTTTGGTGAGTACATAACAGAGAATTTTTCTGTATTGTGGAAAGTCAAGGAAGTGACATTTGCATTGAAACAATGATGCAAAAGACAAGATGTTAGCTAGCTAAAGAGGGACAGAGTGCTGCAGAAAGAGGGAACAATATTTACCTTTGTTCTAAGTTGGCAAGTTGATGAGTACCCTAAGGAGACAGAAGGATGACCAAAGAGGTTCTCTTAAAGCAACAAAGAGGTAAATGTGAAGAGAGTAGGATAGGCAGACATACATGACCTTGTAGGTGAGGAGGAAGAATCAGAAAGAAATATGTAACCTGAACTACTTTTGAAAAAAATGCAACTTTGATATTTTCTTAATTAAATACAAATATAATTCACTAGATCTTCTTAAAAAATAAAGAAAGGAATTCTGTATCATTACCATGGTAATGCATCTCCTTGAAGCATATCAGTGGGAGGTATATTTTGTTGGTCCAAGAGAGCATTGTTCTGGAAATGGATAATAACAAGGATGGTTACAGTCACCACAATGAAACCTTGGTATCATCATGGAAACCTCAAAACAAAGCAGAAAAAAAGCAAAATGACTCTTTCTGAGATCTAACAAAACAGCCTGACAAACAAAGGTAACTAATTTTAAAAGTAACACCAATGAACTCAAAAGTTCAGAGGACTTTCTTAGAACCACAAGGCTTAAAATCTCTCATTTCTCCCCCTCTTATTATTTTCTGTCATTTCTTCTTAACTGTGTGTTCTCCCAAAGAAAAAAGTAAATAGAAATCAACATTAAATAAGAGCTTATAAGATTTCAGATTTAAGTACCAAAGAGAAAGTCAAATAAAACATATTTTGTACTTATACTAAAAAGTAAAAAAATACATACTTATAGACGCAGTATTCTTCAATTATCTATAGTCATTTCTTACTGTGGTAAAATTTTTATAAAACACTCATGCAAATATTGGGATGTTCATCTTTATAGTAAATTACAAAAATTATATATATAAAACAGAACATAGGCAAAATGTGCAAAGTCCAATCTTACCTTACATAATTTGGATATCAATAGCTAACATTTGTTGTCTACAGTATATAAGTCACTGTTCTAAGATCTTTATATCTATTTTCTGATTCAATCTTCACATTTTACAGATGAAAACCTGAGACACAGAACACATATAACTTTCCCAAGGGCACAGATAGTAATTGGTAGAGCAGGCCCCAAATATACTTCCAATTAGTATGGGTGAGAATTACTGTTTACTAGATATGTACTTGTTTTCTCGAGGATCAAGGTCCAGACTGACATGGGTAAAAACATGAGACCCTATCCCAAAAATAACGAAAGCAAAGGGGCATCACTTAAGTGGTAGTGCTCCTGCCTAGTAAGCATGCAGCCCTGAGTTCAAACCCAGTAAGAGAAGAAGGAAAGAAGGAAGGGAGGAAGGAAGGAAGGAAACAGGGAGGGAGGGAGGGAAAGAAGGTATGATGCTGAGAGATGAGAACTGAAGTTATCAAAAGCATATCTTAGCTCATGAGGAGTGATGGCTCATACCTAAAATCTTAGCAAATCAGGAGGCAGAGATTGGGAGGATTGCAATTTGAAGCCAGCTGGGCAAAATACTAGCAAGTCCCCATAATAACCAATAAGCTTAGTATGGTAGCATACCTATTATCCCAGCTATGCAGGAAGCATAATAGGAGGATGGTGTTCCATGCCAGCCAGGACAAGAATGCAAGACCCTACCTGAAAAATAACAAAATCAAAATGGACTGGGGGCATGGCTGAAGTGATAGAGAACCTACCTAACAAGTGTAAGGCCTTGAGTTCAAACCCAAGTACTGCCAAAAAGAAAAGCATAACTTTCATAATTCACAGATTTCCCTAGTGCCTATTCTTTACAAATGATTTATTTGGGAAAAATTGATGATAGATCACCCATTCATTTTTCTTATCTGTCTATGATATAGTTTTAGATACCTACACTGTGTGAGGTACTCCATTAGACTCTGGGAACATAAAGATACATCATGAAGTTCTTGCCTTTAATGTTCAATAAATAAATTATAGATGTAGACATTACATGGCTATGGAAAGAAAGAGAGGAAGGCAAACTGGCATTACAAAACACAGTGAGTATGCTTGCTATGGAGGCCTGTAGAAGGGTCACTTTTTATCTATCAAGGTAAGGATTTCGGTGTTCACTTATAATTGGTCAGGAAAGGAGACTTTTCCCAAAATAATGAGCTTGAGCAACCAACTACAAAACAGTTCTTTGCTCACAATAAAAAGGTGTTGAGGGGTAATGTGCTCAGACCTGTCAGAAAAATTTAATAGGCAGTATCTACAAAATATAGTAGATGAGTCAAGAACTGGGAACAAAAACTAGAAGGCTGTCATAACAGGTAAAAAGAGGAGTTGGAAGTACCTGAACTATTGTGATAACCACGGGAATGGAAAGGAGGAGACAAATGAGAAAACAGTTAAATTAACAGAAGTTGATGTAAATAGGAAGCTGTATAGATTGTGGAATAAAGGATTCTTAGCTGTCAATCCATAATGATTGGAAGAATGGTGACATTAGAAAAACTACAAGAGAAACCTTTTTTATGACCTTCACCTTAGACAACTTGAAATGCCATCAAGAGATGCCAGATAGATCTGTTTAGCAGACAAATTCATGAGGGTTATAGAAAACAATAAATAATTCAATTTATGAGAGTTATTGAAACTTCTTTTTAAAATTGAGATCTGAAATTATTTAATTACTGAAAACAAGTATATTCTAAACTCTCTATGAAGCACTGAAGAAACAGAGATGAATTAGACATAACAAATCTTGGAAGCTTGGAGATGTGTGGAAACTTGTTTTCAGAATGATTGTCATTAATTCCTTCCCTCTCTATATGTGTATGCCCTCATTGAGAAATACCTCCCCTTTCTTGAATGGAAGCTGGCTTACTAATTTGCTTTGCCAGTTGGGAGAAATTATATTTAGGAGTTATAAAGCTAGGCTGCAAAAAGTCTTACTATTTCTGTATGGGCCTCTGGAAGCTCTTACTCTGGTAAATGCTAGTTGCCATATAATCTGATTACTATCATGCTATAAGAAGCTCAAGCCACATGGAAAAATCCCTGAAAAATGAGACACTCTTAAGAAGAAACAGAGAGAAGCCAAGAAGACCCAAGGCACTAGATATTTGTATGAAAAAGCTACACTGTAAGTAGATCCTCTAGTAAGAGTTATATAGACAAGCCACATAGGTCAGAGTTGAATTTTCCAGTCTGCTTTCCATTCCTGCAACAAATACCTAAGATAAATAAACTTATGAAGAGAAAAGGTTTATTTGAGCTCATACTTTTGGAAGTTTCAGTTCATAATCAATTAGCTCTGTTGCACAATGGGGATGCAAAAGAGAAAGGAGATCAGGATCCCATAATCCACTTCAAGGGCATGCCCTCAATGACCTAAAGCCTCCCAGTAGGCTCCATCTCTTAAAAAGCCTCATAAAGGCCCTACCTCCTAAGGGCTCCAACTTTGGGACCAAATTTTCAACAAACTGAACGCGAGTGACATTCCAGATCCAAACTATAGCACCAGCCAAGTTCTTAACCCACAAATTCATAAAATATACTTTTACTATTACTGCCAGTAATAATTATATTGCTATTGTTTTAAGCCACTGTACACCATTTAGTTTGAAAATGTGTTTTATGCAACAATAATTAACTAGCATATAAGAACAAACTAGATGTCATAACATACTTGGAGAGGCAGACATCCAAAAGTTCATAATGCTCTGTGATAAATGTAATATTTGTATCAAAGAGAGAACACAACAAAGAAATAATAGGCCATAATTTGAAGGACTAAAAAAAGCTGTATGAGCAACTCATTCTAGGAACTTGTAGACTACATATTAGAAAGGTATATTTCACTCACTTCATTTACTTACATGGTTTCCTTTCAGTTTCACTATTATAGTAAAGGCAAGCAGTATTCAAAGAGAAATCACAAATTATCATGAGCAGTTAAAGAACAGAGTTGATTATGGCAATTTAAGGATGTGAATGTCATTTGTGAGTTGCATTTCCAGTCAATAACAATACAGCAGGAAGATGTACACAATCTATGGTAATTTGAAGACAAATTAGGTCTAAATAGTTTCAATTAGCTTATATAGATCTAACTATCATGGAAGTTGTCTTTATTTCCTGGAAATGTGCTTATGAATAGGTCAGTTGTGCTATATAAAACACAATATGATTAGTAATATAACTGCCTAGCAAATAATACACAATGTATAGTCAATAAACAATAAGTCAAAACTACATATGTATGTATAAAAAAGGAATGAGAACATTTTAGCCTATACATTCCCCATATGTTGTTATCTGGGTCTTAAAGTATGATAAATCAAATATTGCTTTATTATTTTCTGCAAGCTCATTATTGGCTCATTACTAAAAGAACAATGCAGTACTATGTTTACGAACGAGTATTTTAAATGCTAATCTCTACCCCAAAGGTTACCCATGAATTGCCTTAATACAGTAGAGCATAGTTTTCTGAAGAACACAAGTCTGAATGAAGAGCTTCTGTTAACATAGGCTTTATTCACAAGGAGTAGAGAAATGAATGTTTTGTAAGGCTACTAACAAACCTTTCTGGGCTGTTTCCTGTGTTAATAAATTTCATCTTTATAGCTACAGTGGAGCTCTCAGGCTGACTTTCTCTCTCTCTCTCTCTCTCTCTCTCTCTCTCTCTCTCTCTCTTGCTAAGGAGGAAAAGTTCTAAGTTGCTAAGGTTCTCCCTTGGGAACCTGGGGAAAAAAGCTCTGAGTCCTCTACAGCTATAAGGCAGGCAACCCGAGAAATTGGGAGCCGGTCAGGGGCTTATACCAGACTGCCAATGCTACATGGGTAGAGCTAAACTTCAGTGCACTGAGGCTTTTTTCCTCTCAACTCTTGGCTCCCTCCCTCATTAAATGCTCTCCCTTTCAGATCTGACCCACTTAGGAGGAGGTCAGAAAACAGCCAGTGGAAAAGAAAGTTTCTCTTCAAGCTGTAAGGGTGCTCTGGCCAGGGAAAGTCCCCAGTGACACCCAAAGGCTGAAGATGCAACTTCCTGACCTGTCCTGAGGCTCCAAAGGCAGCTAAGTATTGGACCCTTCCAGCCATGTCTGCAGCAAACAGACAATCAGATCTCTACACTTTCTTCACCATTCTGTGGCCCAAGAGTGGAGGTCACCCCTCACTTCCAGTGCTCCAGTACTCTGTCTGGCAGGATTGACCTGGATAGTAGTGATGACCAATAATTCCTCATGCAGGGAGCCTGGAAACTCTTTTTCCCCCAATCCTAAGCTTCTCCTTCCTCTTTCCCAATTAGATCAGGATGAGTGGCCTCCCCCCCTTTGTTCTAAACAGCAGTGGGCTTCTTTCTTCAGCTGAGTCTGGGAGAGATCCCTACATCCCCTGTAACAGACATCAGAAAGTGCTACTCTCTAACTTGGGCTTATCTGGTTAAGCAGGTTCTGTAGTCTGCCTTCAGGGGAAAAAAAGAGTTAAAGGGATAGAGACCTCAATTGCTTTCTCCATTTTTGTCCCTTACTGCAGCAAATAATAATAATAATAACAACAATAATAATAATGCCTTCAGACACTCCCTTTCTTTTCATAGAAAATATATACACTTCACAGGATATATAGGGGGACAAAAGTCTATCTCATCAGGAGTCCCTGTCTACACCTCTGCAGGGGTCTTCCCTCTAGCCATGCAAGCCCCCTTAGTTACTTTGATAGAGTTGTTTTCAAATTACAAGCCTTCAGCTGGTAGAGGAAAAACAGGTACCTGGGTTGCAAGGCAAACAGGGAAATCAAAATGAATAGATAAAAAATTGATCAGGGGGCACTCCTGTTGGATGGATGCAGCCAGATGTAACTAAATGTCTTCCCCACGACCTTAGCCACAGGTGGCAGTGGTGGGACAACACAGGAGAGAGGGATGCCTTCTCCCACATAGAGTATCTTCTCACCTGGGGACACCTAGCTAAAAGGAGAAAACCTCTGTTAAGGTGATCAATTTTTCCTTTGCTTCCCTTTCTAGATGGTGAATCAAGCTTCAAGGATCCCAGAAGGACCCCTCCTTGCCTGCTTACCAAAATGTTAATTTCAATGAAAGCAACACAAGTTTTACTGCAACCAGTCCTGGCCACAGTATCCTCTGGGAAATGGGGAAAGAGGCCAGAAGGAGGAAGCATTAATTATAATACCATTCTTCAATTAGATATGTTCTGTAAAAAGGAGGGAAAGTGGATTAAAGTCCCATATATTCAACTTTTCTTTTTCCTAAGAGACCACCCAAAATGGCTGAGCAAATGTGAGCTAGATATCCAGACCATGGTGACCCTTTACAAAAAGCCCCCAAACTCCCTTGAGGAACCAGAACCCAAAAATCCATCTAATGCCCAAGGGCCCCCAACAATGTCAAAGGGTTTGCCCCTGTGACAGAAATCAAATCTCAAAGGGAGCTACAGGGGCTGGATCCCACCCTGAGGAAACTGGTTGATGCCTCATCAGCTCCTCCTCTACCCCTTACCCAGCTACCTTGCACTTCCAACATCATCCCACAGGACTCTACCCCCTCCAGTTAATTCCTGGAGGGGATAGCATTCATGTTCCTTTTACATTAAGTGAGCTTAAAGAAATAAAAAAGGATTTAGGAAATTACACAGAAAAACCAGATCAGTACATCCAGGCATTCAGAGAAGTCAGCCAAAACTTTGAACTGAGCTAGTGGGATTTAATGCTATTGTTATCCCAGACCCTTACTTCTCTGGAGAGAGTGAGTACTAGATCAGGTAGCTGCAGCTGGAGATGGTTATCCCTTTGATAAATGTGGCCCTACAGTCCTATCTCACACTGGGCCCTTAGAGGAGGAAGAGAGGAAGAGGGAAGAAAGACAAAGATACTGGATACCTGAAAGGGAAACCTGATTCCCAATTCTGACAGAAGATCAGGCAATGCCTAGATATGTTCCTAAGTGGGACCTTGAGAATGCAAGGATGATTGGACCCATAACCAGTTCATCCACTGGATTCTTGAGGGTCTAAAGAGAGCCAAGATAAACCCCTTAATTACTCCCAAGTCATGGCTGTACAGCAAGGACCCTTAGAAGACCCAGTAGCTTTCCTACAAAGACTTAAGGATGCTTTACAAAAGCATACCAACATTGTCCCAGAGTCACAGGAGGAGGAGATCATCCTTAAAGATAAATTTCTAGCATAGTCAGCCCCAGATATCCATAGAAAACTTCAAAAACTGGTGGCTGAAGGGAGTAGAGATATAGACCAATTGGTCTGTATAGCCACATCCATATACTATAATAGGGACTTAGAAAAAGAAAAGAAAGACCTGGAGAGGGAAAAGAGAAAAGGATAAATGTCAGGAGACTCTGATCACAGCTCAGAGGGGCTTCCCCAGGGCAGAGTCCAAACCCAAGGACATACTTTCAATGTGGACAGGCTGGCCATTTTAGGAAGGAGTGCCCTCTGAGGAAGCTACCTCTGATTTCTTGGAGAAATCATTACCAGGGGAACCAAGACCAGAGCCTCCCACCTAATGCTGGGTCCCGGGGCCTCCCATTCAGGCTCCTGTAGTCACCATAAAAACAGAGGAGCCTCAGGTGATACTTACTATTGAAAAGCACAAGGTCAGCCTCTTTATTGATACTGGAGCCAGCATTTCAGCTATTCCTTTCTCTCCTGGACTCAGGTCCCCCAAGAACATTACTGTTCAGGGCATATCAGGCCAGCCCCAGAGCATTATTTCACTCAGCTTCTAGCCTGCTCCTGGGGAGATTTCCATTTCTGTCACTCATTTTCAATTGTCCCAGCAACCTCTACTCCTCTGCTAGGGTGAGACCTTCTATCCAAGTTGGAGGCACAGCTCCTTTTATGCCTAGGAAAGTACTTTTGCTTGTCCCTGATAGAGGAACAAGTAGACCCCATGATGTGGATGGATGGACATACTGTGAGACAGGCATAAATAGTGGTTCCACTCCTAATTCATCTCAAGGGCCTCTCTTGGTTTCCCAATCAAAAACAATATCCTTTAAGACCAGAAGTTAAGGAGGGACTAATCCCTATAATCAAAGACTTAAAAAGACAGAGACTACTAATAGAATGCTCCAACCCATATAATACTCTTATTCTTGGTGTCAGAAAGGGACCTAGCAAATAGAGGCTAGTCCAAGATCTCCACCTGATAAATGAAGCAGTAGTGCCTTTCCACCCTGTAGTTCCAAATCCTTATATGATTTTAGCCCAAATACTTCCAGGAACTCCTTACTACTCTGCCCTGGACTTAAAGGATGCTTTCTTTTGCATTCCCTTACATCCTAAAAGTCAACCCATCTTTGCCTTTGAGGACTGCGCACAAAAGTTTGGAGAGGTCACTTGGACTGTCCTCCCCCAGGGATTCAAAGACAGCTCCCATCTCTTTGGTTTGGCTCTAACCCAAGACTTGGCAGAGTGGCAATATCCACAAGCTACTCTGCTACAATATTTAGATAACCTCCTCCTCTGTGGACTGACTAAGCCTGTCATTTCACATGCTACTGAATTCTTACTAAACTTCCTAGCAGATAGAGGTTATAAAATCTCTAAAGAAAAAGACCAATTGTGTCAGTCTAGGGTTACATATTTAGGTCTTGTCCTGGAGAAAGAAATGAGGGCTCTAGGAAAAGATAGAATCCATCCAATCCTGATGTTTCCTCTACTTAAGACTCTAAAACAATTGAGGGCTTTTTGGGGGGTGACAGGATACTGTAGAATTTGGATCCTGAGATATGCAGACCTAGCTAGGTCCTTATATCAAATCCTTAAGGAAGCACAGAAGGATCCCCAGCCCTTTATTGAGTGGGTTGACAAATCAGAAAATGCATTCCACCAGTTAAAAAAGGCCCTTATGACCGCTTCAGCCCTGGGTCTCCCAGTACAGGACAGGTTTCAATTATATGTCTATGAAAAGGGAGGACTGGCCTTGGGACTGGTGACTAAGTTCTGGGGCAGACTATCCTTCCCCCAGAGAAACCACAATATCAATCAGAGGAATGTAAGCAAGCCTCAGACCAAGGGTACCAGTTAGATCACTGGGGCTGGTGGGGTGTCCCCTGGAGGGAAGCTATGGCTCCCTGAGGCACTCCAGTGGAAAATTCTTAAGACTCTCCACCAACTTTATCATTTGGACTTAAACAATACTTTGGTTTTAGTCAACTAAATGTTTGGGGGGACTAAATTAAGGGACATTGCTCAACAAGTTATACAGGGATGTGAAAAATGCCAAAAAATCTCAATAATAAAAGACTCCAGATGCCAGGAGCACAGAGACTGGGATCCTATTGCAGGGAAGCTGGCAACAAGACTTTACCCATTTGCCAGGGGGATCAAAGTCAAAACTGCTGTTAGTATTTGTGGATATGTTTACTGGATGGGTGGAGGCTTTTCCTTGCAGTACAGAACATACTAGGGAGGTGGTTCAAGTTGTAATCACAGAAATAATCCCTCACTTTCATCTCCCCAAAAGCCTTCAGAGTGATAATGGGCCTGCATTTACAACAGAAGTAACTCAGAGACTCTCTAGAGCACTAGGCATAGAATACCACCTCCAATGTGCCTGGTGTTCCCAGTCATCTGGGAAAGTAGAAAAAACAAATGAACTTTTAAAAAGACATCTGGCTAAGTTGGCCCAAGAAACACACTCCCCCTGGACCAAGTTCCTCCCTATTGCTCTCATCAGGTTCAGAAACACTATGGACAAGCAGGAACTGACCCCTTTAGAATCTCTATATGGCAGACCCTTCCTACCCAATGACCTCCTTCTTGACCAAGAGACAGCTCAGTTAATCGCCCATGTCACTCAACTTGTTAAATTCCAACAAACACTCTCGGAGATCAAACAAGCCACCCCCAGGAAGTATATAAAGGGACTCCTTTTCTTTTGCCCTGGTGACCTAGTCCTAATAAAGTCTCCAAATCCAACCTGGTACTTAAACACCCCTCTTTGGGAGGGGCCATATCCAGTTATTCTGTCTACCCCAACAGCAGTGCAAGCGGCTGGCCTGGATCCATCATTCAAGAGTCAAGGGCTGGAATCCCTCTGTGAACATCACATCTCCACTTCTGGATCCAGAATTGGAGCCTGCCTCCTTCTCATGTGCACCTTTGGATGGATTAAAACTGCTGTTCAAAAAGAAAACTCCTACAGATAAACAGATAAGTCACCTCCATGAGCCTTCTTGATCCAAACCTCTGATACCTCCTAATCAGTCTATTCATTCTGCTTGTAATTACTTTGGGAACAGGGCTAGTTGCTATAGCTCCTTCTAATTGTACTAAAATTCAAAAGGCAGTGTTAACATGCTCTTTTTATTTGCTAACTATATTGCTATGAGGCTTGGTCTTCTGTGTATGCTAATAACCCTATATGTGAAGAGGTACAGCCCTTAATGGAAGACCAATGGGTTTTTAAATCTCTTTCAAGCATTTGCCCTTCCAAAATCTCCAAAAAAGGACTCCTGGGTTTGCTATGAGAAACTGACAATTGCTGACCTGCCAGAATGGGTCCTATTAAATTTCACTCAGAGTCCTTTCCCTTCTTTGATATTCAGGCCAGATAACTTCTCCTATGCCGTAGTTTCTCTTACAGGAGTCCCATGGAAGAACCAGCCTACTATGTCTTACTCTTGGTTTGGGTTCATTACTCAGACAAAAATTCAGATGTTTAACGTTTCTGTCCCAGACAATTATGAACCAGTTTGTCATTCATCAATAAAGTGCTTAGGGCCTACATACCAAAGAAAGGACATATTTGACTTCACCACCCTTAAAGGGGACTATCATCTGACAACCAGCTGGTGCTGTATGAATAACTCTAAGGGTTCCACTTTTATGGGTCCCAATGTGCTTAATCCTGAGTATATCTCTTTTTGGAATAATACTATAATACAACAGGCTGAATCTTCCCAAAAAAACAGGAACAACTTTCCCTAGAGATAAAAGGGAGATTACTCTCATAGTTTTATGGATAACAGCACTGATTGCAGCCCTAGCTGGAATCAGCTGTGGGGTGATTGCCAATCATGTAACTGCAAAAAAAGTAAGCAAAGTAGTAGAGGGCATCTTAGACCAGGTAGGCCTTGCCATTAAGATCATACAAAGGTCTTTGTCGTCCCTTGCCTGTATGGTCATGGACCACCACCCTTTTGGCTAAACAAGGAGAGGTATGTGCCATTGCCAATACTTCCTGCTGCACATATATATATATATATAAACACTTCAGGCATTGTAGAGGAACGTACAGACTACATTTTCCAACAGGCTAAGTGGCTCTAGAAACAGTCTCTTGAAACTCAGGTTTCTACACAGGTATGGGACCAAATAAAATCCTGGCTCCCCTCCAGAACTTGGTTCCTATCCTTTTTGGAGCCTATAGTTGCCATTATTCTCTTGCTTATGTTTGGGCCTTGCATTTTTAAACTTACTTGTCAAGTTTGTTTCCTCTCTCCTAGAATCTATCAAACTACAGATGCCCCCGATGTAGATGAAAATGACCTACTATCACGATCCCCTTGATAACCCCTCACATGGTCAGCCCTAATGCTGCAGGCCCCTTCATTGCCCCCTGTCAGCAGGAATCAGTCACTGAACAGACTTCTTCATCCTTATCCCTAACAGCAGTTAGGGTGATCATTGGGGGGGGATTTGAGGGATGGATTGCAGGAGGTCCCAAAAGGTGATAATTGTCCAAGGAGACACATCTCCTTCCTAGGAAACCTCTGTTTGCATCTCTGCCCTTGGCAATGAAAAAAGGCTATAAAAACCAAATTTTTGACCTGACCATGGGACCACTGGTTTCCAGGTCCCCCTGAATGCCCCCATGCAGCCTTTCTCTTCTCTTCTTTACAAATAAAATCTTTCCAACCTCTGCTGCTGGAGTCTGCCTGTGTTTTCATTCTCAGAGTGGACACAAAAATCCTGAAGACCTGAAAATTCCTGCGTGTCTTCTGTACATCAAAGGTACAATGTTGTCATTCTTTAAGAGGGAAGATCCTTATCTGAGAATGTTCAGTGGTAGGTTGGCAAAGTACTATAGTCTCTTCTGGATACTGAGGATTAAGATGTTTACTGAGAATGATTTATACCTATTTCTATTCTTAATGATCAAGTCAATCAGCCTTTAATTTGGGTTCTTTTATATACAAGGCAAAGAGATCTGAAGTAAGTGGTGCTATTATTAAGTTTACTTTTACTTGAACCATTGAAGATACATGTCTTACCTGAAATTTCTCTCACCTCCATTTTAATGGATACTGAGGATTAAGATGTTTACTGAGAATGATTTATACCTATTTCTATTCTTAATGATCAAGTCAATCAGCCTTTAATTTGGGTTCTTTTATATACAAGGCAAAGAGATCTGAAGTAAGTGGTGCTATTATTAAGTTTACTTTTACTTGAACCATTGAAGATACATGTCTTACCTGAAATTTCTCTCACCTCCATTTTAATGGATACTGAGGATTAAGATGTTTACTGAGAATGATTTATACCTATTTCTATTCTTAATGATCAAGTCAATCAGCCTTTAATTTGGGTTCTTTTATATACAAGGCAAAGAGATCTGAAGTAAGTGGTGCTATTATTAAGTTTACTTTTACTTGAACCATTGAAGATACATGTCTTACCTGAAATTTCTCTCACCTCCATTTTAATGGTTTATCAGTTGGTTACCAAAAGGTTATCAATTACCTTTTGTAATTATATGGAAGCTCTTTTTTGTGTATCTGCAAATTTTTCTTTAAAGATATCAATCATTTCTTTCTTTAACTCCCCTTCCCCCTTCCCTTTAAGTCCAGGAACCCTTGAGGTTTCTCTGTTAGAAATCTGAATCAAAGAAATTTAAGTCATATCAATAAAACCACACTGCACTTAGTTGAAAAAAATGAAGGGCACCTGTTTCAAAGGAAGTCTGGGTTACCAAACTATGAAACCGTGTCATCTTTACTTCAGAGGCACTAAAAATGTGTGGCTGGTTTCACTGCTAATCTGTGATAAGCCTATCTATCTTAGCCATCCTGTGAATTCAGAGTCCTTAATCACCACAGCATCTAGGATCTTCAATAAGGAAATGTCAAAGGAAGAAATAAAGGGAGTCAAATAGGACCGATTGGGGGAAACACATAAACTCTGGCATATATAGAAGACTAGGGAAAGAAAAATGAAACAGGGCTTAGAAGAGAAGATAGAAAAGTATTTCAAGGGAATGGTTAAGCAAGACAACTGTTATAAAGAGAAAAGCTTTAAATGTGTATATTTAGAATGCTGTGAAATCCCACAGCCATATTCTAAGCTGCCCACTTTCTACATCAATCATCCATATTCATAATGCTACTATTTATTTTTATGAGAAACATCCAAATGAGAATTGCATCCTGAGTCATATTATATTATGGCAGTGTATAATACCACAAAGTATTCACAATGTGACACAGGGTTAAACAAAACAAATACTATCATTTAATGTCACCATTCAATGTCAGAAAAAAAGGGGTTTTCTTTCTCTTTTTGATAGTCTTTATCTCTTCCAAATAGGGACATTGTGCTTTATAAACAATTTATGCTTTTGTCGATGATTATTTTCTTTGGTCCATAGATTTAAAACATATTTCTCTTTTGATTAATCTTCCTAAGTTATGGATTGAGTACTTGAGTATTAAATTGAATTTACAAAATTGAATTAGACATATAGGAGTATCCTATATATGTAAGAAAATACTTACAGTAAAATATGAATGATAAATTGTCAACACATTTTTTTCTTCAGCACAGCAATGAATTTATATACTTAACTGTAAGCAGGTAATCAAATAATGTTTTTCAGGAAATATTTTTCATGAGGCTATTTCTAGTATAAAGAAAAGAGAAACTTATCTGCTTCCCATATCTGCAGATGAAGTTGAAGAAGTACAACATAGTAGAAGACATTCTGGATCAAGAGAGAAATGTGGGACTGGAGGTGTGGCTCAAGAGGTAGAGCACCTGCTTTGCAAGCACAAAGCCTGAGTTCAAATCCCAGTATCTCCCACCAGAGAGAATTTGTGGCTGTTACCATGGGTTAAATCACTTCTTCTCTGGACCTCTTATTCCATCTCTGCAACTAGATCACCTTAAAGGTTCTTCCCAATTATAAGATAATGAACACATTATAAATTTTGCATATAGATTTGTGCATAAGTACACAGAGCATCCCATTTGTTCACGTTTACCTCGTGAGTTTATTTGAGTAAGAACTAGGAATTCTGGGGTATCATAATTCAACTAAAATGTGTTGGTAAGGATATAGTCACAAGTGGTCGATTTTACTTTTAAGATTTTCTCACTCCAGTTGAAAATGTGCTTATTACAGCAAAGTTAATGCTTAAAGAACTTTTAAAATTAGTAAAATCTCTCTTTAAACAAAAACATTAGCAAGAGATCCAAGGACAAGTGACAACCTCATGTTTTAGCATCCATTCCCCCATTACATATGGATTGTTTTCCATATGCAATAGGGTTTTACAACAGTACTAATTACTAGATCCAATTTGAATAGATAACGTAGTCAACCATCCACATTACTGGGTGCAAATTATTCTGTGTGTAACACTGCAGATACATATCCAGAGCTGGCATTTGCAATTTTGAAAAGGAAATAATACTATTTTCATTAAATGAGATGAAATACATGTAACAGCCTTTGAATGTTAACTGATTGCCTTTTGTAATTAGTGATCTTGCATAGTAATAAAGGATAGCCATATTTCTCTGTGAGTATACTGACAAACAGCGATGTCTGGATGTCACAAACTAAATTATCTCCAGCTGCTGTAAAACACTGGAGACAACTGATAGTTCTGCACCTTAACAAACAAATCATCTCTGACTATCTCTATCTGTCTTAGAAAAGCATTGGTCTTGCTGTTTCCAACCCTTTAAAATGGTTTATGGTGATCAGCTATCCCACAATGGATTTTTCTTTATTATTTGTATTTGTTTATATGGAAAAGATCAGTCCAGGAATTTTTGTTTGTTTTGCTTCATTTCACATAAATATTTCCAGAGAATGGCTGGTAGTTTATTTCTGTTTCTCTTAAACAGTGGAAAAATTAAAAAATAGTGCAGGTCTCCCCAAGATTTATGTTTTATCATTAAAAAATAATTAAAGTGTTTCCTTTTAGGCTATGTTAGGCAAGTCACTTAACCACTCAGAAGCAGAACCTCTAAAGTAGAGATGTAGAAGTAAAATATGGTAATCCCTTTTCTGCCCATCATAAAGGGTCATGTCTAACACCCCTATAATAAAAGACAGGTTAATGAGAAAAGCATAACAAATTTATTTGATCATAGTTTTACATGGCAAGACAGAATTCATATTGAAGATGCAAATACCCAGTGTGAATTAGCCATTTAATGAAACAGGGATAGCCATGTACAGATACGACTGGACAAAATGATATGCTATAATGGAAATAGATTGGGAAAACTCAGCAAAGTCTGTCTGTTCAAATCCTTCTTGGCTATTCTGTATAACATTTCTTCCTCAGGTAAGGATCAGGGCCCTTTATAGAATGAGAGTCTCAAGGGAGTTAAGAGAATTTCTTTTTCTTTTTCCTTTTTTTTTTTTTTTTGGTGGGACTAAGGTTTGAACTCAGGGTTTTGGCACTTGCAAAGCAGACACTCTACCAATTGAGCCACACATCCAATCCACTTTGCTCTGGTTATTTTGGAGATGGAGTCTTGCAAACTGTTTGCCCAGGCTGACCTTAAACTGAAATCCTCCTGACCTCAGCCTCCCAAGTAGCTAAAATTACAGGCATGAACCACCAGCTCTCAACTCAGAGAATTTCTTTAAGGCCAGCTCCAAATCAGAAAGGCAAGGGAAGATACAGTAATATTTTAGACCATGTGACATGTTTTGAGTAAAAGGAGTTCTAATTTGTATGATCTACCTGGGGCAAAGGCAATTATAATTTCTATGGTTTGTTTTGGAGATAGAAAATGAAGCAAGAGACAAGAGGGCAGGAGATCAGAGGAAATTATTGTTTCTGTGGCTGGTTCTGAGGCTTTCAACTTCAGGGTACTATTTATTGAGCTTCAACGGAAAAAAACAACAGCAAAAATAACAATAATAAGACTTACTTCACTGGCATATTGTGATGGTTATTAGCAAAGATTCTTTGCCTGGCCAAACTTTAGTTGGGCTTCTGAACTTTCTACCAGATCCATCTGTGTACTTCCCTTACAAAATTGAATTTTACCCCAGAACCCAAATAAGTCAGGGACTCCTCACCCTTGATACCTGGATATCTGATTGGTTTCTTCATCATCCTATTCTCCCAAGTGATGTCTGATAATGCTGGTCTGTCTTTAGCAAGAATCCTGTTGGTTGTTTAGCCAAAATCTACCTGGTGCTTTCTCTTAAATAATTTTCTAACTACCGACCTGCATGCTGCTCCTTGGCTATAGACTCTCACTTGTACATAATGCATTCAGAGTTGAACTCAGCTCCTTTTACCAAGCACAAGATCTTCTTGCAGTGGTCCCTACACCTATCCCAATAGTCCTGAATAAAATCTGCTTTAACATGTACCGGTGACTATTGTTTTCTTTAACATTATATAGGCTAATGTCATAAACTTCTTACCATAGAATATGAAAGAAAAATGTAGTAGTTGCTAATACTACATTGCAATGTCACACAAATGCCATTATCTTTTTTCCACTGATAGTCTTCTGTAAATAGGTTATGCCTTTTCCCTCCCTTATATTTCATACCCATTTGGGGCTTGGTAAGATCATATACTAATTATTTTTCTGCATACAATATTGCTTATTTGCTAAGACATTAACTATTTACTATCAAAATCATTACCACAGAAATGTTAAGATGTCATTGAAGGCTATTGTCTGTCCACATAAAGCTGTACCTTTACATATATTTTTCAAGTAGATAGGATCTTTCTGACCTGGCCAATAAAAAATTCAATAAATCTTTGGTTTTTTTCTTTCATTTTCATCCCAAATGCAACACAATTTTGCTAGACAAATGCCTTCTAGCACAACTATCTGGAATAGACAATGTATTCAATAGAGATAAATGGAAAGACTAGCCTTCTATGTAAAATGAGAAAAATGGCATTTTTTCTTTATCCTTTCCAATTTTCTTTGAAACTTTTATATGTATATGTATGACAGCTGGTATGCACACTAACAGTTGTAAATATTTGTATTCTCAACCTTCATTCCACAGTTCTTACAATTTTCACAACCCTCCCCCCCACATTTTAATATCATGGAATCCCTCCAAGAATAGCTTCATCTGAAGTCTGCATATATGCAGTTGGAATAATGTGCTATCTACTGAGAACAATATCTGTAGTGAAATTTTCATATAAACTATCCTCAATGTTGCTGAAGAAATATATATGAGAAACCATTTTGTCATAAATTTGCAAGTACTCATGATGAATTTTTTTAGTGTTTTTCTATGACTATTAGAAAATTAAACCCAAGTCATTAAACAATTGTACAGGGAACGTGATAAAGTTTTCTTTTTCTATTAAGATGAATTATTTGAAAGATAACCCTGAACCAAGATTTTAAGCATGATTTTTCTCTTATACCTAAATGGACATTTATCAAATGCTTATTAAGACAGCTTAAGAAGAAGAAAAATGCTGAATCCCTCATGAAGAAGGATTGGATTTTTCTTCTTTTAACAAAACATTCATCATTTCACACTTCCTCTACTACCTCCTGTGTTCTAGTCAATTGATGCTTTTGAATTTGGATTTTTGCTTAGTCATCCTATCTATCATGTAAGATGAATGAAATCAATACTCCCTACAGAGAAAATGAGTTCACTAATATTTACATTTATTTTCTTCCTTTCTTTCTGTTTGAACTCCAATCTGTTACCATACCACATACCTTTCAAATGACTCTACAATGCTTTCTGCTTAACAATGAATCAAAATAATTTTAGCTATTCTTTCCTTTACACATGGAATCACTTATTAATGGCAATGCTGTAGGAAAAAAGAGAAAAACCAATACAAGCAGTTTTGAAGAGGAATGATAGGTACGATGTTAGTGGCTTATCGAAAACAAATTAGAACAGACAGACTGGAGTTTTAATAAATGATTGCATGCAACGAATATGTGATTGAACTTTTAAAGGTGATGCCATTTCCTAAATAAATTCTTACTGAGGCAATTCATTTTACTGACACTACAATTGGCTTTTGTGGCTGCAAATTGAAATATCTTTGTAAAGTTGTTTCCACTGACATTTTTTTCAAATTAAAATATAAATGCCTTTGCATGCTTTTTGAGTTTAGCTTGTTCTCTTAATATAAAAAAGTTGCACCCAATTTTAAAACATTTCTTATACACCTAAAACTTGAAAATGACTTTGATGCTTAAAGGAAAAAAATAGCACTTTTAGTACTTTAATTGAATTTAATAACTCTAAGATAATAATTGCTGATATTAAAACCTTTTATATGGAACAAGATAAATATACATTATTAATTCACATTCAGTAAGTGAAAATGAACATAAATGGTGATTTCATATTGCTTCAATAGCTTTTGGAACATTAAATTTAAAATCTAAATTATTCTTTTATCTTAAGACTTTAATCAATGTTTTTCATCATTCTTTGTATTACTGAGGATAACATGGAAATGACCTTGATCATTCCCTCAAAAAACATTTCTTTTCTCTTAACTTTACTGAATTATTAGGTAGAATGCCATAAAAATGGGTCAATGATGATTCACCTTTCTAGAAGGTAAAAAATAAACTGATAGTTTAAAACCTAATTATCATTCAGATTCTCACTTCACTAGCCTCACTAGACCCCATCGTCCTGAACCTCATGCAAACTTCATGATGACATTGTTATTTCTTTGGTTGAGAGGAAGGGGAGTACTCAGTGTAAAATTTTCTTTTGTTACCTAGATTTTTTTTTCTAACACAATTTTTAATCAAAGAATGATCTCATTCAGGCAGCACTATTATTTCCACAAGGCAATCATTCACCCCCATCTATCCACTCAACATACCAGCTAAATAGGCAATTATAAATTTTAAAATGACCTTAGTTCGTGATGCTAGAAAAACTATATTTTAAGTCTAAATATTTAGTCTTCTGAAATTTAGATGTAACCAGAATTTCCCAACTTTCACTATTGCACAAAATGTCACAATAACATTAATGCTCACATCCCACTAGCTTGTTACTCACCCTCCTGGGGTTAGTTCTCCAGGCCCCATCAACCTCTTTCCCAGTAACGTCTGGAGATTCCTGCCAGTCCCCTTTAGCCATTCCATCCATAGGATTTAAATTACAATTTGTTATATTTTTCAAATTCTTTACTGGCTAAAACACTCAAGGTTGGTATCTCCCCTTTGGCAATGCTGTCTCCTTATGCTCTTTAAAGCTGTAAGAACATTTTGCAGCAAAAATATCACTGTGTTGCATTCAGGCCTTAGGACTCTGGTGTCAGACTGGGCCATGGTGTGTTCTAAGCAAAAATGGAGAATAAGCCTTTCTCCAGCTCAGTGGCACATGCATGCTGGTGTTCACCAAGTTTTTTAAGATCCCTTTATGAAAAGAGTTGTGTCTAATTCTGCCTAAATCCACTTAATCAATAGGATTCCATACTATCCTTCTGTATTCTGAAGAATCCTCATGTCAACCAACACCTTTCTCCTTTTGCTAAAATGGAGGTTAACAAACTGTAGTAAATCCTCTCAAAGTGGAATAAGGTCAGCAAAGTCATATTTGTAAGTTCAGCTAACCTCCACAGGACCCACTACTAGTTCACTATTTCTAATCCATAATTTCAAAATTCAGAATGCTCTGAAAAAATAAGCTTTCCAGATTTGGTACCAAATTTATCCACTTAAACAAAATTTGAACTTATCTGACTAAAGTTATTTAGTGTCTTTATTTTTCCCATTTATTCCAAATATTTGGATGTTTCACAGAGGATATATTAATTTATTATTATTATTATCAGGTATTGGATCAAACCCATTTTAGCTATTACTGAATGTTAGTATAGATTCCACATTAATTTTTTAAAATTCAGAAAACTGGGAATTACAAAGTACACATGGCCCCATGAGATCATGCATATGTGTGTGGTGTGTGATATATATATATATTTATATATATATATATATATATATAATGAATAGGTATGCTCTTAATTGCAAGAAAGGACAAATATATGTGGGAAAAGCATCCAAAACTGATGAAAGAGAAGATGGAACTCTCCATTCAAAAAAAATTTTTCTGTGGTACTGGTGATTGAACTCAGGGCTTTTCACTTGTTAGACATTCCCAAATATTTATATGAATTTATTTATTTACTTATTTTGAGACAGTGTCTCTATAAAATGCCCAGGCAGATCTCAAACTTGTGATCACCTTTCTCAGCTTCCTGAGTAGCTGGGATTATCTACACCACTACAACTGATCAAAAAACCTCTAACAAACCTCATTAGTATCTTGCCTATAACACACTACAGATACCTGGTGTAATATCTATACTCATTCATTGATCATTATTATTATCAATTCTTTATGGCTGCTATTGTTATAATTGATTGCCAAAGAATGCATTAATTACTAGGCAGTCTATCAAAAGTTGGCTAATTATAAATACCAGATATTTAGTTGTTTAAATGACTAGTAATGGATAGGTAAACAAAATATCTGCACACATACAGAAAGACTTTCTGAGCGTCTCTGTTTTCTTACAAAGTATGCTTTTGAAAGTTATTTTAATCACATTTTAAATTATTCTAAATTTGGTCACCTTATTGGATTGGTCATATAACTCTACAGTATGCAATTTTATATGTTTTATAGTACTCTGTTAGAATTATTTCAAATTTTTTTTCTAAAACTATGGAATTTAAATCTTAGAAATGACTTAAAGTGTCCATCTTACAAGTGATCTAGGAAAGGTATCTTACAAATCACTAGGACTCCATTTTATTTTCAGCACTGGATAACTTTAAGGGCTTTCTGTTTTACACTACTTCCTAGTCACATGTGTGTCTGTGAACATATCTGGAGGAATAGCTGAGTAAACTACTGTACAGCATACACTGTCTCCTAATTGACTGTAGCAGTACTTCTTCAAACCAATTCCAGTGCAGCTTATATCTGTTCTATGTGTTTATGTGTGTGTGTTTTCTAATATTTTCTCATGTACATAACATGGCTTAACTTATCAACATTCTTCATCTTTTACCCTTATTTGAAATAATCAAAACTATATGAAATAATTAAAGCAGAGATGCTTGTCTATTTTACAAATGAGACTACTAATGCCAAGATAGAGTATTTCACCTAAGGACAGAAAGGTATCTGTTTCAAAGAGGAGATGGGCAATACAATATCACTGTTCTATACAACACTTTTTTTTGTCATCCAGTAGCATCCCTACAAATCAGACTGCAGTATAAATAAATATGGTATTTGTAACTTTCTTACTTGGTCATAAAATAGTGACTTTCCTTCACCTTAATATTTGTGCCAAAGGATGATTATCCTACGACACTATGCAGTATTATAGCATTACCTGTTAATTAACCACCAGTTATATTTCTGTACCATTTTATGTACTATATTTTATTACATCATTAGACTTTATTTTTATATTCATAACTGCTGATAAGTGCTGAACTTTTTAAACATGAAAGTAGAATTTAGTCATTAAAAATGGATACAATCTTAGAGGCAGAATGTTAAGTAATTATTTCATTTGCAGTTTTTAGATAGATAACATGGATCCAATTAAAATGTATATTACCTCTTATAATTTGGAAATAGATCCTGTGATAGAGAATACTTACTAGGGTATCAGTAACGAACTGGGAGTCATGCTTGTGAATAGTACAAAATTAGAAAAGAACAGAATCTTCATTTTTCACTTTTTATAGAACTTGAAGATAACTTTTCAAAAAGTTTTATGAAATGACCAATTCATAAAAAATAATACCCATAAGAGTAGTAAAATTGTTAGCATCCTGTGAGGGAAACTCAGAGTCCTGTGAAGATAGACTTCTCTACATCAACATTTCTATTAGCAAATATAATAGTATTGCCACAGTTTTCAATCCAGCAAAAATACTATACCCAGTAGGTTGGCATTTGAAGAATCCCAAGGTACTTTATTCCAAAGGTGGTACGATAGTTAATCTTCATTTCCAACTTGGTTAGATATAGAAATGCCTAGGAGATTAGTAAAACATATCTCTTGGTGTGTCTGTAAGGAAATTTTCAGAGACAATTACATCAAAGGGCTTTGACCTAAGGAATGGTTTTGTCCACTGATGAATTCAAAATCTGAATAGACTGTTAGGAGGTGGCAGAACTGTGGAGGGTGGAGCTTGGGTGGAGGAAGTAGGTCACTAGAAGTATGTAGTTAGGGGTGATACCTTGCTCTGTGTTCTTTCTATTATGTTTTGCTCTGGTTCCTGTCTGCCATAATGTGATCTGCTTGCTCTGCTTTCTGGCTATCATGAGGTGAAGGCCCACCTCTGCCAAATGCTCTGCTGCTGTGATGTTCTGCCTCACCATAGGCCCGAAATCAACAGAGCCAAGCAGTCATGAAATGAACCCTCTGGAATCATGAACCAAAATAAATCTTTCCTCCCTTAAGCTGTTTCTGTCAGGTATTTGGTCACAGAGATGATAAAAGTAATCAATACAGGTGGACATCTTGGGCACTATGCTAGTTTTTTCTGGGGAGACAAAAATCAGCTTGATGCTGCCTCTGTTCTTAAAGATTCTACAATCAACCACAGAGAAAACATTATATAACAGAAGATGAATAAACACAGTGATATAGGCGGATCAGGAAAAAGTTCTGTGGAAAATTAAGAGATAATGTTGTAATAAGCCTCAAATGATGGGTAGAATTTCAATAAGTAAAGATGAAGAAACAGAATGAGTAGATGTATTAAAGCAGAAAAGCAAGAATATGGCCAAAATCCAGTTTAGCTGGAATATAGGTTATACATAAGAGGACATGACCATACTTGAAAGTCATGACAAATAGTAATGAAAAAAGCTGAAAGTGATCAGAACAAAGTTTTGTTATTAACAAAATGATTTCAAGGGGTCAAATGGAGAAACCAGACAAAAAGAGCGGATAAATTTTGAAAAACAAAATATTACAACATATTATTAATGTAAAATAATTGAAAAAGTGATACTTGTGCAAAAATCTAAAGGCAAATTAATGGTAAAAAATAACCTATTCTTTCATATGCAGAAAACTAAAACTAGACTTTTATTTCCCACTGGTTACAAAAGTTAGCTCCAAATGGATAAAAGACTTAAATGTAAGACCTGAAACTATGAAATTACAAGAAAAAAACAGGGGAAATGCTTCAGAACACTGAAATGGACTAGGACTTTTACAAGATCCCAAAAGCACCAGAAACAAAATGGAAAAAAGACAAATGGGATTATATCACACTAAAAAGCTTCTGCACAATACACAACCAACAGAGTAAAAAAAAAATCCTAAAGAATGGGAGAAAATATTTGTAAACTATTCCTTTGCAAGGGGTTAATAGCCAGAATGTGTAAGGAACTCCAAAATCTGAATAGAATAGAAAAACTTTAAAATAGGTAATAGACCTAAATAGACACTTCTAAAAGCCAACATACAAATGGCCAACAGGTATCTGGAAAATCATTCAACATCACCACTCATCAGGGAAATGCAAATGAAAATCACAATGATGCACAATTTTACCCAGTAAGAATGGCCATCATCAAAAAGACAAAAGATAAGGTTAGTAAGGATGTGGAGAAAATGAAACCGTCACTCTTAGTGGAAATGTAAATCAGTACAGTGGAAAAAAAGTATAAAGTTTCATCAAAAAAAATTTTTAAATATACTCTGATTTCTCTTCAGATCATTGATATGATATATTTGCTATATTGTAGGAGCTTTTGTAAATGCCACAATGTACCCCCAGCACAACAATAAAAAAAATGTAAAAGGAATTACATTAAATTCCAGCAATCCCATTACTGGATATATATTCAAAGGAAATGAAATCAGTATGTTAGAGCTACATCTGCATTCTCATGTTTATTGCAGCATTATTCACAATAGCCAAGAAATGGAAATAAACTAATACTGGATAAAGAAAATATGATACATATGCACAATACAATACTATTCATCAATAAAAAAGAATGAAATCCTGACATTTGTGACAATATGGTTGAAACTAGAGATCATTATATTAAAGGAAATAAGCCAAGCACAGAAAGATAAGTACTATATGAATTCACTCATAAGTGCAATGTAAAAAATTGATCTAGCTGTGCACCAGTAGCTCACACCTATAATCCTAGCCAGTCGGGAGGCAGAGATCAGGAGGATCACAGTTCAAGACCAGCCCAGACAAATAGTTTTCAAGACTCTATCTCAAAAATACTCAACACAAAACCACAAAACAGGGCTGGTTGAGTGGCCCAAGTGGTAGAGTGCCTGCCTGGCAAGTGTTTGGTCCTGAGTTCAAACCCCAGTACCCCAAACAAAAAATAAAGTTGACCTAAATAGAAGTTTAGGGTAGAATGGTAATTACCAGAGGCTGGGAAAGTAGGAGGAAAGGAAAGAAGGGGGAAAGACTGATCAATGGATCCTAAGTCACAATTAGGTAGGAAGAATAAGTTCTGATGTGCTATTGCACAGTAGTGTACCTATGATTACAATATGTACTGTATACTTCTAAAAGCTAGAAAAAGGTATTTTCAAAAGTTTTCACCATAAGAAAATGACAACTGTTCAGGAAGATAGATGTGTTTAATCTGATTTAAGCTTTACACAATATACACATGGATAAAAATATCACATGGTACTCCATTAATATGTGCAATTTTGTGTTTTATTTATCGATTAGCAGATAAATTTATTTTAACCAGGTATGGAGATGCATACCTATACTCCCAGCATTCAGGGGTTGAAGGCAGGAGAATCTTGAGTTCAAGGCCAGTTTGAGCTACATAATGAGCTCAAGGCTAGCCTACTCTAAATAATAATACCCTGTCTCAAAAAATAATTAGTTAAAAATTTAAAAAGAATATTCTAACTCTGAAACAAAACCTAACATTCTTGGAATTTAACACATAAAAAGGGAATGCACAGCAATTGAGATCTAACAAAAATCAATAGAATAATGTTATTAAACAAAATCAATGTATGAAAAAAATTACAGATCCTTATCCAGCAAAATATATGAAAATAAATTAGCAGGTAAAAAGTTGATTGATAAAACATAAAGATAAAACTTTCAAAAGAAAACTGAAGTTAATATTTCATATTGAAACATAGGAGGATTTTTCTGACCAAAATTACAATAAATTGCCAAAATAAGGGTTTCAAACCTTAAATTCGCAAACAAATGTGTTTGCATATTAGGAGGACCATAAGCAAAATCAAATAAGAAAAGGCAATTTGGGTAAATATTTACCATATTACAACTAAAATAGGATCCATACTGATTTTTTCTCTTTTCCCTTCATCTATGTGGATCTTACTCATGTTTAAGTATAATTCAAGTTCTACTTAATACCATCTTTCTGGATTATTTGACCTTCACTTATATTCCAGCACTTACACTGTACATGTGTGGTACTGTACATCTTGGTATTTAACAATACATTGTCTTGCATAATCTCTAACATAGTATGTGTTTGTCTTCTCTTGCAGGTCAAACCATAACTCCTTGAGGAAAGACAATATTTTATTGTGCTTCTGTAACGTATGGAACCCAGGTCTATGCTAACAATGCATAATAATTATTCATGTATCAGTTGAATGGCGGTATCATCCTTCCAAAATATAGGTAAGAGAATCAAGAGCAGGTATGGATCCTCTTTCCCTAACTGTAAAAAAATGAATTTTAACTCTTTTCAGAAATATAATAAAACTGCCAGAAGTACATACAATGAGATATTTAAGTAGTAAAACATAAGTCACATTTTGTTTGTTTGGTAACTACAAAATCACACATTTTAAGAAAGAAGATAAAACCAAAATATAGGTACTTTGGAAAACTTCATTTGACCAACACAAATCAGTCATGCCCTCTGTTCCTAGGTGGTTTCTCCTGGCTAGCTTGCTCTCATGAGTTTCTTATTTATGTAAACATTTCCTTGCTATTGCAAATTTTATCCATGGGTAGTGGACTTCCTTTGATAAATAGTTATTTGAAAGCAATGTCAAAGCCAAAGTCTCTTTTTTACTCCCTAGAAATCACTTAGTGGTTTTAACATTCCAGTAAACATTACCAAAACTCCTCCCCCTTTCTCTCTCTCCCTCTCATATCCCAGGTTCAAAAACTCCTCATTGCCTATAGCAGCAGTAGTACCACTTCCCTCTTGATTAAAAGAGATGTCCTTATCTTAGTACATGATAGTAATTTAGCCCCATGGACTACATGCATCCCCATTATATATGTATCCTTACCACCTTGCCCATCTTCTTCCCTATCATCTTCATTCTTCAACCCCTATATTACTCTACTTGAGACTGCAGAGTAAGGAAATTTAGCTTTGGCTTTTAGGTCTATTTCCAATGTTCACTAAATTCATGGTCCTACTAATGAATCATTTTTTTGGGTTTTTAAAAACAAAATTGACATTTTATTCAGATTGAAATAAACTACATGAAATTGATTTTCTTCATCAATAATGACAGCAATATATTCTGCATTGTTTCCAGGTAAACTACAAAAGATTTATTTTTATAGGTTTTTCTTATAAATCAAGATGAGACAGTAGATATAATATGGTCAAATATAGAAGAAAACAGACAACTCAATTGCCTATGTGGAATGCCTCTGATTCTGTCTTGACCATGAAGCAGAAGATGAACCAGTTTTAATTTTCTCTTCGTACTTTATAGTTTTCATTTTTAATTACATGTGTTAATTGTACATGTAGCTTAGTGTGATATTTCCATATATGTATACAGTATGCACTGATAAAATCTAGCCTCCCTTCATGTACTTTCTACACTCTTTCAACCTCTATTAATCACTATTATATATTCAGGTTGACTTATTTTTTTTAGTTCCATATGAAAGTACTTCTCTTTCTGCATTAATCAGTCTTAATTTTCTAGCATATGATTTTGGCACTTAGGCTAGCCTTTCCTAAACTCTTTGGCCATGACATTGCAGATAAGAAAAACAAGACTTTCCTTTTAAAATACACACTAAGTCTGAATATAGATATAAAAGATCTCTAGAAGGATGCACAATAGCTGTTGTATTGGTTATTATCTTTTGTTCTCCCCCTCCACAACCACATCATTATCCATATTTACCCTTCTCTTTCCTGCTGTGTTCCCAGGGAGGCTGTCTTCTGTGGATTGACTTACCCATCTTCTCATGCCAGATGACTTTCCATTAAATTGGGCAAACAGGAGGCACTGGCAAGAAATTTTAGGTTAGGAGAAGAGAACTGTCAGCCATTCATTCTTCCTTAAGCCATCTTTACTTCACCACCTGTCCCCAGCAGTACTTGAGCTCCTTCATTGATTACAGTTCCTGCCAGGCAGTTTCCCCCTTGGTTCCTGCTTTTACTCAGCTGCAGTAATCCCTTCAGGATTAGTGGTGGTAACAACTTCTAACTGTTGCTCATTTCTGAGTGACTCCTATTTATCCATTAACGCCTCTTGATTTGAGACATCTGGAGTATACTATTTCCTGCTGGGATCCTGACTGATATAACTCCATAGCCCACAGAATTTGACTCTAATTTACTTGAATTTATTATCAAACCTAAGGAACATCACAAGGTAGGGAGGAATGGCGAGTCAATGAAACAGGAAAAAGAGCATCACAGAGTCAAAAGTTGAGAGTCTACTGTCTGGGAAATATAAGACCTTGGATGATATAACCTTTTAATATTTGTAATTTCTATTATGAAAATAGGGGCAGGGTATTGATGCTAACAGAGTTGAGAATTTTAGTACTACTAGTAAGAGCAGTTCTACTCTGCTTATCTATCTTAGCCTGATAACATTAAAAATTCAGTTCACCTAATTTCCCTTGTTTTCATGTCATTCTCACTAAGTAACTTTCTGACTATCATGCTGGTTCCATATAAGTGCTTACAGAGAGGGATTATGCCAGGATGCAGTCTTCTATATTTCAGCAATTGTGATTTTTTTATCATGGGAAAATAAACAGTCATTATGTTTTGGTTGTTAAAATATGGTTGAATGCACATATTCTCTTGAGAGAATAGTCTCCTTTATGTGTGTTGCTAACATCATGCTTCTGAAGCCAAGGCTCTGAACCATCTGCATTTCTGCCTGTGACTTGCCTTTGTTATTTCTAAATTCTATACACTGATCCTTAACATGTTTAGGAACACTTAGGAAAGTATGGGGTACAGGCATAAGGGAAGCAATCCTATACCAGGACTGCATCTTGACAGGACCTTGGAACAGAATCTTGGTGAAGGCCTCACCAAAAAGTACCTACAAATGGACTATATCTATTACTTTTTAGTCACTTAATGGTGTTTGAGGTTCTGGTAAACAATAAGATGCTTCTTGGTATCCATGCAAAGATTAGTTCTGCATTCAAAAGCTATTCATGTACCAGCCATGAGAAAAATCAAATATATATATATATATATATGTATATATATATATATATATTGACCTATTCTTCAACTTCCTCTATGGAGCTGAGTATTGGGTGCTTGACATAAACACCAATATTCATGATATTTTACATGTTTATGCCAGTCTTATTCATTTACAATTACTTTGACAGTTTGTTTGGGACATTTCATGCCAATATTTTAGTTAAAATACCTTTCAGATGGATGTTTCTGAGTATTCCGTGAGAGTTCTTGAGAAAAAAGAGACAGGCAATCAATTTTTGTAGTATAATCACCTCTCTTTCAGACATTCTGTATCTGTTGGGATAATTTCTTATAGATGAGAATTTTACAACATTCAAAACATCACCTCCTCTCCATGTCTCTCGCTAAATATCCAGAAACTCAGAGTTTCAAATGAAATCTTTGACGTTAAATATATTTAGTTAAGAAATATTTTCTTATTTTTCCATAAGGTAATGTGTATGGTTATAACAAGAATAAAAAACTTTTGAATTTCAAAAGGCTTCTCTAAAATCAGTTGCGATGATTTAGGAAAATATGAATTATCAGCTTTTGGTTAAATTTCTCCTAAGTATGAGGCATATACTTTAAAGAAAAGAAAAAATCCTTCCAAAATCATGCTTTGGCTTTTATTTTATAACCCTGATTATTCAAAAGAGTTAGAGGCACCACTGACAAACCAGAAAGGGCACTTTACTTTTTCTGAATTATCTGGGAAATTTGAAGAAAGTGGCTTATAAGCCATCATTCTTTTATACTTATACTACCTACAAAGGAGATATATCACTTATTCTTTATTCTTTTCCTGTCCTTTCCCTTTCCCAGTTTGCTTCAGTGGGATTTCTAATGATTCTCTAATAACAATAATTCTAGCTGCAGCAGTGGCAGCAGCAACAGCTATCATTCATACATTGACTACATACTATTCATTTAGCATTTTGCTATGCCACTTACATTAATTAAATTGCTACTACTTTCTTCAACACTCTGTGGTAGGTATTACTATTTTCTCAATTTTACAGATGAGGAAAACAAAAATCAAGAGAGGCTGAATAACTTGCCTATGGTCACATAATTTGCTGCTCTAAGATTCAAACCCATAGCCATTTGATTCAGAAGCTATACACTTAACCACTATATGATAGTGTCTGGCAGAAGTGAAGTCAATGAAATTGCACAGACCTCTGGGAGATCGGTATTAGATAACTGGGGAGTATTTTCTCATTATCCATACATGCTTATCACTTGCTCAAGGTATATAGAACTATAACCAACATAAACAATTTTGAGCACACTGTAGTATTTGTAGGAATTCTTAGGGAAATGAGGGATACCCATCTTAACAGCCATATCAGCTGAATCATCACTTGAGTGGTATATGTCAAGGCCGCATCACTGAAAAACTCATAAAGATCACTTTTTAAATCATTCATTAACATATTCACACGTGGTATATTTTAGTTCATTCAAGCTGCTATAACAAAATACCATAGACTCAGTGGCCTATATACAATTGAAATTTATTTCCACAGTTCTGGAGGCTGGAAAGTCTAAGATCAAGATACTGACACGTTGGGAATCTACTCAATGACTGCTTCCTAGTCAAGCATCTTTTCATTGTAACCTCACATGGCAGAAATGGGTAAGGAGTCACTTTAGAGTCTCTTTTTATAAAGGCATCATAGCCTCATAAGGACTCTTTATACTATCATCTTGGGGATTAGAATTTCAACATATGAATTTGGTAGGATGGACATAAGCATTCAGTTTAATAAATAATTTAGTAATATTTGGAGAATTTACATTAGAACTTAACTGTTATAAGAAAATCATCATATTCTATAAGTCAGAGAAGTTACAGAGATGAATTTTCTCCATAGAATAGATTACTGAACGATGACTGATAATTCATGGTTAGAAATAAACTATATTTATGTTTCTATAAAATATTAAAAAACAGAATAAGATCTGGGGATTTGCCTCCAGTGGTAGAGTGCCTGCCCAGCAAGGACATGACCCTGAGTTTAAGCACCAGTACCATAAAAAAAAAAAGCCACCTAAACAAACAAACAAAAAAACCCAAAACAGAACAATAACAAAAAATCAGAATAAAGTTATTGAAAATCTAGAAAATAGGACCCATATTTTCCTAATGCTCCTTGTTTTTACTGTTGTTTTGAGACAAGGCCTTGCTATGTAGCCCAAGCTAGCTTCAAACTCATGTTTTTCTATCTCAGTCTCCCAGGTGCTGAATGACAAGCATGTACCACCATAGCTGATTCTGAATGCTCTTTGAATGTAAATAGTTGTAGGACCTCAGACAAATCATTTATCTTTTCCAGGTCTCCAATTTTTCAACCACCAAATGGGGCTACAAATATAATATTTCTTTCTGTCCTTCCTTGCCCTGACTTGCCTAAAATTTCAAACATTTTGGTGTTTAAGAAGATGCTTGTACCAGCGGAACAGAATAGAGGACCGAGATATGAATACACACAGCTACGCCCACCTTATTTTTTAACAAAGGCACCAAAAACATACAATGGAGATAAGACACCCTCTTCAACAAATGTTGCTGGGAAAGTGATTATCTGCCTGCAGAAAACTGAAAGTAGATTCATGCCTATCATCCTGTACTAGTATCAACTCAAAGTGGATTAAGGACCTTAATATCAAATCCCAAACCTTGCAGTTAACACAGGAAAGAGCAGGGAATACTCTGGAAGTAATAGGTAAAGGCAAGGACTTCCTCAGTATAACTCAGCAGCTTAGCAACTAAGAGAAAGGATGGACAAATGGGACTACATGAAATTAAAAAGCTTCTGAAGGGATTCCAAGATGGCAGCTAGAGGTAGGAAGCAGAAAGCGACCCTCCTTTAGTGAAATCTTGGAGAGACACTGGAGACACACTTTGCAGGCATAATCACTGAGAAAAGGCATAACTTTGACCCCTCCACACCTCCAGCCGGCCCAGAGAATATCCACTTCAAGTTAAACGGAGAAACGAGGAGGGACCCAGGGGCCGCCAGTGCCCAGTGCCCATATGGCTTGGGAAGACGTGGACCAGGTGAGCTTCGTAGTACTGCAGTACTCCCACAGACAAGCCTGGGCCAGAGCAGCATAGCCCCCTGGACAGACTGACCTCCACCTGGGGAAAAAAAGAAAAACTGAGTAATAAGAAATAAGAACAGTTAAGACACACTGGAAAGAGGGTGGGGCGCCCTGAGCGCTGAAGATTGGGGGAAGGGAACCCTTCCCGGGACTGTAAATAAACAAGCCGGGAGGGCAGGAGAGGCTCTGGCGGGAGCGGGGCACGTACCCAGCAACCAGGAGCGGGGAAGCTTGTGAGAGTGGAGGAGGAAAGACCCAATTCCCATGTGAACTGTAAATAAACATGGCAGCCGGCAGGAGCAGCAGCACCACCCAGTAAGCAGGAGCAGGAAAGCTTCTGAAAGTGGCAGTGGGAGGAAAACTTTAGAGGAGAGTGGGGAAGACCCACCTCCCACATGAACTGTAAATGAACACGTAGGCCTGACAACGTGGGGGCAGTGTCACCTTTCCCAGTGCTTGGAAAGGGGAAAGCCTGTAGCAGAGGCCCCGCACAGGAGAACTCTGAACAAACAAAGCCTGTGGGACCAGGTGAGTGCTAGCTCACCCCAGAGATCTGCATAAATAATGCCGCCAGCTACAGGCTGAGAGCAGCAGTCAGGCAAGCCACAGTTGCAGATACCACTCTCAGAACTGTCTCCAGATGCTTTTTTTTCTTTTTCTCCCTACCTTTGATGAGAGAACAACCGAATTACACCTGGAAGCCGAAAAACTTATTGAAACTGTATTGCATTTGAACTTGGGACACTTGGTGGGGCTTTTGTGTGTGTGTGTGTGTGTGTGTGTGTGTGTGTGTGTGAGTGTGTAGTTTTGTTCTACTTTATGCATCCCCTTTGATGAGACAACTACAGAACAACATCTGAGGCACCAACTCCAGGACTGGAGATTGAGACAGACACCCAAATTACTAAGACTGAAACTGCATTGCATATAAACTTGGAAGTTTTTTGGGTTTTTTTTTTTAATTTTTTATTTTCCATTTTATTTTAATTCATTTTTATATATAGATATTTCTTTCATTTACTTATTTTTTATTTTTTTATCTTTGATTTTCAATCCTCTCTCTGTCTCTCTAATGTCTGTTCAGCTTACTGTCGATTAGTACACTAACACTCCCTGTTTATACCTTTGAAACTCTCTTGTCTGATACCTTGTTCTGCTTTCTCCCTCTTGTCTGTATATTTGTTTTCCCCTTTTCTTTAACTTCTTGCTTTCCATCTCAGCTCACCCTTCCATTCTAAATATTACCGTTGTTATTATTACAAGCTAGAAAATACTTAATTGCACACAGTACAGGGACAGTAACAACACCAAAGACAATGACGGGAAGACAGAAAAAACAGGGAAACCAGTTTCCCCACAGCAAAAAATTAGTACAGGAACCAGAGGGGAATGAAGAGAACAGAAACTCAGATCCAGACTCAAACAAAATGAAGATAAATTATGCCAAAGGACCCAATGAAGCCCACAAGAACAATTTAAAAGAAGACATACTACAAGTACTCAATGAGAATTTTATAGAGATGATACTGGATAGGGTCAACCAAAATGTACAGGAGACACTCAAGAACTTCCAAGACAACAAAAATAGAGAATTTGAAAAAGCAAAAGAAGAAATAAAGGAAACCATAGAAGCACTGTATAAACACCAAAGTGAAAGAGAGAGCACAATAAACGGATAAATGAACTCAGGACAAAAATAGACAACATTAAAGAGGAAAACTGCCAGGATATGGAAAACCTCAGAAAAAAGAACGAAACAGAACTGCAAAACAAAACGGAAGGCCAATCCAGCAGAATAGAACAAACAGAAGACAGAATCTCAGAACTTGAAGATGAAATGGTAATTAAAGGAAAAACTGAAGAACTATTAATTGAACAACTCAAGACCTGTGAACAGAAAATGCAAGAACTCACTGACTCCATCAAAAGACCAAACTTGAGAATCATGGGCATCGAAGAAGGAGAAGAGGTGCAAGCGAAGGGAATGTGTAATATATTCAACAAAATAATAACGGAAAATTTCCCAAATCTGGAGAAAGATATTCCCATACAGATGCAAGAGGCCTCCAGGACACCAAACAGACCAGATCAAAATAGAACTACACCACGACATATCATCATTAAAACAACAAGTTCAGAAACTAAGGAAAGAATATTGAAGGCTGTAATAGAGAAAAAACAAGTAACATACAAAGGTAAACCCATCAAAATCACAGCAGACTTCTCAACAGAAACATTAAAAGCAAGAAGAGCATGGGGTGAGATCTTCCGTGCACTGAATGAAAATAACTTCAACCCCAGGATACTCTACCCAGCAAAGCTATCATTCAAAATAGATGGAGCAATAAAAGTCTTCCATGATAAGCAGAAACTAAAACAAATATGTGACCACAAAGCCACCATTACAAAAGATTCTGCAAGGGATTCTGTACACAGAAAGTGACACCCAACTTAACCATGAAAAGGCAGGCAGCACCAAACCACAGGATAAGAAAAAGCAACACAGTAGAGAGTAACATCAAGTTAGGTACACACAATCAAACCTTCAAACAACTAAGACAATTAAATGGCAGGAATCACCACATACCTATCAGTACTAACGCTTAACGTTAATGGACTTAATTCACCCATCAAAAGACACCGTTTGACAAAATGGATTAAAAAAGAAGATCCAACAATTTGTTGCTTACAGGAGACTCATCTCACTGACAGAAATAAGCATATGCTTAGGATGAAAGGCTGGAAGAAGATTTACCAAGCCAGTGGCCCCCGAAAACAGGCAGGAGTAGCAATACTTATCTCTGACAAAGTAGACTTCAAACCTATATTGATCCAATGAGATAAAGAAGGACATTCCATACTAATAAAAGGGGAAATAGACTAAAAGGAAATAATAATCATCAATCTGTATGCACCCAATGTCAACACACCCAATTTCATCAAACATACCCTGAAAGACCTAAAAGCATATATTAACGCCAACACAGTGGTTGTGGGAGACTTTAACACCCCATTATCATCAACAGATAGGTCATCCAAACAAAAAATCAATAAAGAAATCCAAGATCTAAAATATGCAATAGATCAAATGGACCTAGTAGATGTCTACAGAACATTTCATCCAACCTCTACACAATATACATTCTTCTCAGCAGCCCATGGAACCTTCTCCAAAATAGATCATATCCTAGGGCACAAAGCAAGCCTCAGCAAATATAAGAAAATAGAATTAATACCATGCATACTATCTGACCACAGTGCAGTAAAAGTAGAACTCAACAACAAAAGTCAAGACAAAAAACATGCAAACAGCTGGAAACTAAATAACTCATTACTTAATGAAGAATGGATCATTGGTGAAATAAAAGAGGAAATTAAAAAGTTCCTGGAAGTCAATGAAAATGAAAACACAACCTACCGGAACCTATGGGACACAGCTAAGGCAGTCTTGAGAGGAAAGTTTATATCCATGAGTGCATATATTAAAAAGATTGAAAGATCCCAAATCAATGACCTAATGATACATCTCAACCTCCTAGAAAAACAAGAACAAGCAAATCCCAAAACAAATAGAAGGAGAGAAATAATAAAAATAAGAGCTGAAATCAACGAAATAGAAACAAAAAAACCATACAAAGAATTAACGAAACAAAAAGTTGGTTCTTTGAAAAAATAAACAAGATCAATAGACCCCTGGCAAACCTGACTAAAATGAGGAGAGAAGAAACCCAAATTAGTAGAATTAGGAATGCAAAAGGGGAGATAACAACAAACACCATGGAATTCCAGGAAATCATCAGAGACTACTTTGAGAACCTATATTCAAATAAATTTGAAAATCTAAAAGAAATGGACAGATTTCTAGATACATATGATCATCCAAAACTGAACCAAGAGGAAATTAATCACCTGAATAGACCTATAACACAAAATGAAATTGAAGCAGCAATAAAGAGTCTCCCCAAAAAGAAAAGTCCAGGACCTGATGGATTCTCTGCTGAATTCTATCAGACCTTTAAAGAAGAACTGATACCAACCCTCCTTAAACTGTTCCATGAAATAGAAAGGGAAGGAAAACTACCAAACACATTTTTATAAAGCCAGCATTACACTTACCCCAAAACCAGGCAAAGACACCTCCAAAAAGGAGAACTATAAGCCAATCTCCTTAATGAACATTGATGCAAAAATCCTCAACAAAATAATGGCAAACCATATTCAGCAACACATCAAAAAGATTATTCACCACGACCAAGTAGGCTTCATCCCAGAGATGCAGGGGTGATTCAACATACGAAAATCAATAAATGTAATAAACCACATTAACAGAAGCAAAGACAAAAACCACTCGATCATCTCAATAGATGCAGAAAAAGCCTTTGATAAGATCCAACATCATTTCATGATAAAAGCTCTAAGAAAACTAGGAATAGAAGGAAAGTTCCTCAACATTATAAAAGCTATATATGACAAACCTACAGCCAGCATTATACTTAGTGGAGTAAAACTGAAACCATTCCCTCTAAAATCAGGAACCAGACAAGGATCCACACTATCTCCACTCCTATTCAACATAGTACTGGAATTCCTAGCCAGAGCAATTAGGCAAGAAGAAGGAATAAAAGGAATACAAATAGGTAAAGAAACTGTCAAAATATCCCTATTTGCAGATGACATGATCCTACACCTTAAAGACCCAAAAAACTCTTCTCAGAAGTTTCTAGACATCATCAATAGCTATAGCAAGGTAGCAGGATATAAAATCAACATAGAAAAATCATTAGCATTTCTATACACTAACAATGAGCAAACTGAAAAAGAATGTATGAAAACAATTCCATCTACAGTTGCCTCAAAAAAAATCAAATACCTAGGTGTAAACCTAACAAAAGATGTGAAAGACCTCTACAAGGAAAACTGTACACTTCTGAAGAAAGAGATTGAGGAAGACTATAGAAAGTGGAGAGATCTCCCTTGCTCATGGATTGGTAGAATCAACATAGTAAAAATGTCGATACTCCCAAAAGTAATCTACATGTTTAATGCAATTCCCATCAAAATTCCAATGACATTCATTAAAGAGATTGAAAAATCTACTGTGAAATTTATATGGAAACACAAGAGGCCACGAATAGCCAAGGCAATACTCAGTCAAAAGAACAATGCAGGAGGTATCACAATACCTGACTTCAAACTATATTACAAAGCAGTAACAAGAAAAACAGCATGGTACTGGCACAAAAACAGACATGAAGACCAGTGGAACAGAATAGAGGACCCAGATATGAAGCCACACAACTATAACCAACTTATCTTTGACAAAGGAGCTAAAAATATACGATGGAGAAATAGCAGCCTCTTCACAAAAACTGCTGGGAAAACTGGTTAGCAGTCTGCAAAAAACTGAAACTAGATCCATGTATAACACCCTATACCCAGATTAACTCAAAATGGATCAAGGATCTTAAGATCAGACCCCAAACTCTTAAGTTGATACAAGAAAGAGTAGGAAATACTCTGGAGTTAGTAGGTATAGGTAAGAACTTTCTCAATGAAACCCCAGCAGCACAGCAACTAAGAGATAGCATAGATAAATGGGACCTCATAAAACTAAAAAGCTTCTGTTCATCAAAAGAAATGGTCTCTAAACTGAAGAGAATACCCACAGAGTGGGAGAAAATATTTGCCAGCTATACATCAGACAAAGGACTGATAACCAGAATATATAGGGAACTTAAAAAACTAAATTCTCCCAAAACTAATGAACCAATAAAGAAATGAGCAAGTGAACTAAACAGAACTTTCTCAAAAGAAGAAATTCAAATGGCCAGAAAACACATGAAAAAATACTCACCATCTCTAGCAATAAAGGAAATGCCAATTAAAACCATGCTAAGATTCCACCTCACCCCTGTTAGAATAGCCATCATCAGCAACACCACCAACAACAGGTGTTGGCGAGGATGTGGGGAAAAAGGAACCCTCTTACACTGTTGGTGGGAATGTAGACTAGTACAACCACTCTGGAAAAAAATTTGGAGGCTACTTAAAAAGCTAGACATCGATCTACCATTTGTTCCAGTAATACCACTCTTGGGGATATACCCAAAAGACTGTGACACAGGTGACTCCAGAGGCACCTGCACACCCATGTTTATTGCGGCACTATTCACAATAGCCAAGTTATGGAAACAGCCAAGATGCCCCACTACTGATGAATGGATTAAGAAAATGTGGTATCTATACACAATGGAATTCTATGCAGCCATGAAGAAGAACGAAATGTTATCATTCGCTGGTAAATGGATGGAATTGGAGAACATCATTCTGAGTGAGGTTAGCCTGGCCCAAAAGACCAAAAATCGTATGTTCTCCCTCATATGTGGACATTAGATCAAGGGCAAACACAACATGGGGATTGGACTATGAGCACATGATAAAAGCGAGAGCACACAAGTAAGAGGTGAGGATAGGTAAGACACCTAAAAAACTAGCCAGCATTTGTTGCCCTTAACGCAGAGAAACTAAAGCAGATACCTTAAAGCAACTGAGGCCAATAGGAAAAGGGGAACAGGTACTAGATAAAAGGTGAGATCAAAAAGAATTAACCTAGAAGGTAACACCCACGCACAGGAAATCAATGTGAGTCAACTCCCTGTATAGCTATCCTTATCTCAACCAGCAAAAACAGCTTATACTCTCTCTACAACAAAATTAGAAATAAGGGCAAAATAGTTTCTGCTGTGTATTGAGGGGGGGGAGGGAGGGGGTGGAGTGGATGGTAAGGGAGGGGTTGGGGGCAGGGGGGAGAAATGAACCAAGCCTTGTATGCACATATGAATAATAAAAGAAAAATGAAAAAAAAAAAGCTTCTGCACAATGAAAGAAATGGTCTCTAAATTAAAAAGACCACCCACAGACTAGGAGAAAATATTTGCTAGCTATACATTAGACAAAGGACTGATAACCAGAATATACAGGGAGCTCAGAAAACTAAACTCCCAAAAATTAATGAACCAATAAAGAAAGGGTCAACTGAATTAAACAGAGCTTTTTCAAAGGAAGAAATCCAAAACACGGTAAGGGGAGAAAGCTCATGGGAGGAATAGGGAAAGAGAAGGAAATCTAAAACTTGAATGTGGTTGATGTGCTCACTGTAGAGAAGCAAATACAGTAACCTTAAACTGGCAGAGACCACTATGGGAAGGGGACTAGGAAGTAGTGAAGAGGTTTGATAGAGATTAACCAACATGGGTTCCAATACACGTGTGCATGGAAGCAACGTTAGGAATCTCTCTGTATAGCTATCTTTATCTCAAACTAGCAAAAATTCTACAGCTTTCTTATTATCTCTTATGTTTTCTCTTCAACTGGAGAACAAGAGGGCAGAACAGGTTCTACCCAGAGTGGGCGGGGAGGGGGTGGCCCAAACAATGTACATACATGTGAGTAAATGAAAAAATGATAAAATAAAAAAAAACGAAGCTGCTTGTAGAGCATTATAGATGAATGAGAATGCTTGTCCTTGAAGTCCATCCTGAGTCTACTCCAATATTTCACAGGAGCTAGATTATGTGGCATATACAGAAACAAAAATTATGTTGTAAACAAATACTAAATGATCCCCAGCCAGAAAATGAGTATAATTTTATGACAACAACATAATCATCAAGGGACACAAATAAATCGATAGAGAATAAGCAGCTCAAGTTAGGAATATCTTCTCAAGTCTCAGGGGTTCAAGCAATGCTCTTATGAAAAACTGAAAAGGAGTGCAGAAATCTCATCTGACATTTAGGTCAGACTTTATTAGTGAACATTTTTCATGTAGAATATACACATGTAAATTCTGGACTGCAATTTCTTTCTTACTGTCAAATGATTCTGGTTATTGCCCAATTTATCATTAGCAGCTATAATAAAGCCAACCCTAGAGTCTTCAGTAGATGGTAAAGTCACTACTCTCAAGTGTTTTGGCATCATGAGCTTGGCCAAGTCAGAAGCTGAGATAGACAGTTGGCATCTTAGACATGCTGTGCCAAACAGCAATTCTCCTGTGGGCAGATCTAAAGCCTGGTAAATTGTTTTTCACTTAATAGGAATATTTGACTATTGGTACTCCTCAAATTAATTTGTTATAAAATGAAAACTTGAACTCTCAGAAATGGCATATTTTTTTCTATTAATGAAAAGTGGTAACTTGCATACTGCTTTGTCTTGTTTGTGATTTTACCACTAGGCTGATCCTTAGAAAACACTTTCACACAGAATCATCATGAATACTTCCACATAAAAAGAATCTGGTGAGCAGCTGACTATCCCACCTGCTATGCACTGTCTAATATACATTTCAGGAAGGCAGAAACCTTGTTATGGTGGTATGGAACTTCCACAGAGGAAGGAATCCTCATTAAGGTAGAAGTGAAGACATTAGGTGCTGGAATCTTCAAGTTCCAAATGGAGTTCCTTAATTCAACAGATGGAAATATGCCTCAAATTCTATTTGAGTATCACAGTCCTCCTCACTTTAAAAGTGACATGCTTTTGTCCTAGAAAATATGCATGTGTCTCTGTGTATAGGTGCAGGAATGTGTACATAATTCAGGATGATACATTCAATTGATAGGAATCATATTAATCACTGTATACCTTATAAATAAAATTGTGTCAATTTAAGCTTTCTCATATATTCAAATCTTGAAAAATTCAGCCAAGCATTAGAACTAATTTTTCTAAAATTATTTGACACATTTCTTTGAAGTGATTACCAAGCTATAGATGTGAAGACAAACAATGTACATTAATGACATATTGCTATTTACATCATTCTACTGAATATATTTTCCAGAACTTCACTAATATTTAATTACAATATTTCCATATTATGATTCAAAGTACCTTACACAAATCAACTGCTCCTGCCTTCAGAGCTAAAGACTGTCATGAAGGATGGTGGGGACATAAGTCTCTTTAAGTTAACTTTCTTGGGATTTTTATATTTGCATTGGAATATTACCTCCCAATGTCTCTGATCTGTATAAAGCTAATTATATGCTACTCTTAAAGCAGATTGCAAGAGACATTGACAGTTGGAAATGCCTAATGACCAGCTGGATGGGAAAATTTCATGTTGTCACAATGGTAAATTTGCCAGGATTTTTACATGCCACTTATTTGATACAAACATGAATACCTAAGCTTTGTTTTAAAATAAACTTAGCTTGTTAAATAATAACATTTGAAGTAGGAGAGAACCTCAAGGCTATTTTGAGACTGTGTTACTTCACAACCTAAATTCATGCTGAATTTATAGAATTTATTTTTTGCCTGAGCCTTATTTAAAATGTAATATATATATATATAAAAGAAAGGACATCTAATATAGTAAGTATGTATGAAACATTAAAAATAAGTTCAGGGGGCAAAATCAATTCTGTTACATGATATCTTTTAGCATCTTCCACTCTCAATTGTTTGAGAAAGCATTTCACTTTATTATTAGATGTGTTGACAAAATAATCATACTATTTATACAGTGCTTTTTAAGTATTTCTTAGACATTATCTCATTTGCTCCTCATAACAATTCAGTTATATATAGTTTCCAGACCTACACTCATTCCACTGATTTCAGAACACATTTAATTGGGTGAAAAAATAATCACTTAGTATCTCCTCCTCTCTTCTCAATTTCTATTTCCTTTTTTCACTAATCTCTCTGTTCATCTCATTGTGTTTTTCTAAACATATGGATTCAATCAACTGACAACAGCCTCATCCTACAACACACAATTTACCAACATGCCTGCAACTGTTCTCATATTAGCAATAGCTCCAGTAGCAGCAACAGCAACAGTTGGCATTTATTAAAAGGTAGCAAATACAAGGTCTGAATCCCAGAAGTCTGTCTCCAGATATCAATTCTAAATCCCATACTCTAATTGCATTGCTATTGTAAGAAGGAAGTGTTTCCTACCAAAGCATTCATTTGTACCTTGAATCTCATCCCTTCTTTCCTTTGCAAGGACTTTGCTCCAATAATTGGGTCTTTTTTTTTTTTTTTGCTTAGTTATCAGTTTTTTCCTCTCTGCTGAACTAACCCAACTGGCATTCAAATATGCCTCATTACTACTTATCGTAAAAACATAAAAAGTGAGCCAGGCACAGTGGCTCACACTTGTAATCCCTGTTACTTGGTAGGCAGAGATCAGGAGCATGACAGTATGAGGCCAGCCCAGGCAAAACCATCTCAATAAATGAGCCAGGTGTGGTAGTGCATGTCTATCATCCCAGCAACATCAGAGGCTACAAGGAAGAGAAGCATGATATGAGGCCAGCCCTGGGCAAAAACACAAGATTCAACCTGAAAAATAATAAAGAAAACAAGGCTGAGAGTGTGGCTGAAGTGGTAGAACACTTGCCTAGGAAATAAATGGCCCTGAGTTACTGAGCTCAAACTCCAATACTGACAAAAAAAAAAAAAAACATAAAAGGCAAGGAGACCAAAAATCCTCTTTTTCTTCGAATACCTGACTATGCCTACTGACTCAACTTCTTGATTTTCATTTTATTTTTTAAGTTATTTTGTTGAAACACTCCAAATATCTATACTAACTAACTTAAATTTTGATGTTGAAAAACTTTTCACCAAAGACACCTATGACTTATATTTTACCCAAGTCAATAGTGAAATGTCTGATCTAATTTTATTGACCTGTCTGCAGCGCTTGTCATGGATGATAGTGCTTTTCTTAAAGTTTTCCTTCTATCTCATCAGGCACTTTTGCTGTCTCTTCCTCCTCTATAAGATTTTAGAAGTTGGAGATTCCCAAGACTCTGTACTTCTTTTTCCTCTGTATCCTCTCTCCCTAAGTTATCTGATTCTCAACACCATAACTGCAATGCACTTGAGTACCATAAGCACAAGTATCATATACTTACATCATTATTTGAGATACTGCTCATCTCTATAACTCTACTCTGGATCACTTTTCTGAACTTCAGAAATCATATACTATATTCAGCTTACTATTCCACATTGCTACTTGCAACATCTAATAGAGCTCTCAACCTTAACACAGCCTAAAGATCATAGTTTCACTTCCAAATATGTTCATTGTCAGGTCTTTTCCATTTGAGGAAGTTCCAAGTTGTAGAGGCCAATAACGTAGGAATCATCCTTGATTCTACTCTTCCCTTCAAATTTCTGGTCTCATCATCAGTAAGTCTTACCGTACCTCCAAAAATCTATTTCCACTATTAAAATGCCTCAAATCCATTTCCACTGGTGACTTATTGAACATCAATCTGATAGTGCTTCCTAACTTAAAGCCTTCCAGTGTCTTCCTTTGCAACTTAAAAGACAAACTCCCTACCAACATTTACAAGGTCCTACATGATGTAGCGTCTTCCTATTTCTCTATTCTTAGCTCTTGTATCTTCTCTCTCATACTCCAGTCAGACTGCTTCTTCTTACACAGAAAGCTTATTTCTATTTCAAAGACTTTTTTTGCAGTATTGTGATTTGAACTCAGAGCCTACACCTTGAGCTACTCCACCAGCCCTATTTTTTGTATGTATTGGATTTTTTTGAGATAAAATCACACAGACTATTTGCCTAGGCTGGTTTTGAACTGTGATCCTCCTGATCTCTGTCTCCTGAGTAGCTAGGATTATAGGCATGAGCCACTGGCACCCAGCTTGTTTCAAAGACTTTGATGTAGTTCTTCTGCTTGGATGAATTTTCTCCCAAATATTTACATTGCTGCCTTTTTTCTCATCTTTCAAGTCTCAATTCAAATGCCATTTCCTCATAAACACTATCTATACTCAACCACTTTAAACTGGTTATCTGCTCACCTTTCATTAGAGTAAGCTAGTTCTTGACACTATTTACCACTACTAGAAATATTATCATTTGTTTACATTTTATTGTCTGTCTTCCCCCAATTAGTATAAGTATCTTAAAGATGCAACCATGTCCATTTTGGATCCTTAGTAACTAGAAATTATCTGCACCATAATAGGCACCCAATAAGTATTTGTTAGCAAACTCCACTGTGATATACTTACATTGAAAAACATAGTGAATATGGGAAGTGGTTGCATCATGTCACTAAAAATAGAATAGGAAACACTGTCAACGGCCTTAAACCACTTACAGAACAGCCCATATTACAACAAACTAAATGAGATAGATAGATAGATAGATGACCACTAGACTGATATACAACACACCATTCTATGGCTTCAGAAATCTGTTTTCCAGGCTAATCTGGTAACATTTCTTCTTTTTTCTTTTCTTTCCTTTTTTTTTTTCTTTTGTGGCACTAGGGATTAAATCCAGTGCCTCGTTCTTGCTAAGCAAGTGCTCCACCATTTGATGTACACTTCTGGTTTTTGAGATAGGGTCTCACTACCTTTACTCTGGCTGACCTTGAACTCATAATCTTCTTGCCTCTACTCCTGAGTATCTGGGATTACATGTGTGTACCACCACACCTGGCCTCTTTTGTATTCAAGGTGATATCATATCCTTTGAGGTACAAAATGCTTGGTAGATGAATAAAAACTTAAATTTTCAAAGTTCTTAATTTGTGTAAGTTAGTACAAATTTATAGCACAAGGAGTCTTTCTAAAATAAAATAAAATGAATGAAATGTCAAATAAACTATCTCCTTTTTAAATGCAAATCAAAACCACACTAAGATTCTACCTCGCCCCTGTTAGAATAGCTGTCATCAAAAACACCACTAACAATAGGTGTTGGTGAGGATATGGGGAAAAAGGAACCTTCATACACTGCTGGTGGGAATGCAAGCTAGTGCAACCACTCTGGAAAAATATTTGGAGACTTCTTAAAAATCTAAACATAGACCTGCCATATGATCCAGCAATCCCACTCCTGGGCATATACCCAAAGGAATGCAACACAGGTTACTCCAGAGGCACCTGCACACCCATGTTTCCCCTCTACTGGAGAATGGATTAAGAAAATGTAGTATTTATACACAATGGAATTTTACTCAGCCATGAAGAAGAATGAAATCTTATCATTCACAAGTAAATGGATGGAAGTGGAGGACATCATTCTGAGTGAGGTTAGCCAGGCTCAGAAAACCAAAAATCATATGTTCTCCCTTATATGCAGACTTTAGATCTAGGGAAAATACAGCAATGAGGTTAGACTTGGGTCACATGATAAGGGGAGAGCACACACGGGAGGTATGGGGATAAGTAAGAAACTCAAAACATGAAAGTATTTGATGTCCCCACTGCAGAGGAACTAATATAGAAACCTTACAGCAACAGAGGTCAGTATGAGAAGGGGATCAGGAACTAGTGAAAAGGTCAGTTAGAAATGAATCAACTTGGGATGTAACACATTTCTACATGGAAACAATGCTAGGAATCTCTCTGTATAGCTATCCTTATGTCAACTAGCAAAAATGCTTTGTCTTTCTTATTATTGCTTATGTTTTCTCTTCAACAAAATTAGAGATAAGGGCAGAACACATTCTGCCTGGAAGTGAAGGGTGGTGGGGGAGGAGAGGGAGAAGCAGGAGGTGGGGGGAGAAATGGTCCAAACAATGTATACACATGTGAATAAACGAATAAAAAAAAACTATCTCCTTTTATAACCACAATGTAGTAAAATTGGTTTTGTAAATCCTAAAGTCAAAAATTGATACAGAATTTGAATTATGTAGGCATATGACCTTTAATGTCTCTCACTCCTCTTCCTCACCCTCTAGCATACTATTCTTTCCTAAATCCCTGTGTACTATTTTCCTACAACTGCTCTAACAAAGTACCTGAAATCATGTGACTTAAAACAACAAAAGTTTATTCCTTCACAATTTAGGAGGTCAGAAATCCAAAATCATGATGGTAAAATAAGTTATTCTGGAAGCTCTGAGAGAAAATGTGTCCCATGCCTCTCTTCTAATTTCTAGTGGCAACCCTTGGCATTCCATGGCTTATAGTTGCTTCCCTCCAGTCTCTTACTCTCTCTTCACGTGGCCTTCCTCCCTGTATTTATGTTCATCGTCAAATAACTCTCCTTCACTTTAACTTGATTATATCTATAATGACCCTGTTTCCAAATGACATAACATTATAGGTACTACTGTGGTTAGAACTTCTGAATTTCTGTTGTAGGGGTCACAACTAAACCTACAGTACCTTGATTCACATCTATTAAAATAGCTTGTGATTCATTTTGATATTATACAAATACTACTTTGAGCTTCAGGTTTAACAAAGAATGAGTCTGCATTTTATAAATTTGACATGTAATCTTATTTTCCTTTAAAAAGTGTATACTAAGACTCCAGATAATACATCTCACATGTAGAAAATCCAAAATTTTCTATTTCTAATAGATTCATGCTATTTTGGCATTTTTAAAACTTTGGCTTTCTGCTTTATCTTTCAAAGAGAGAAAACCATCTGTCTAATTCAGTTAAAAATATCTTGCAAATAAAGAGTGCTACCGACATGGAATATGAGATTTAAAGGGAGAATTCATTTAAATTAAATTATTGACTCTAAAGATCAACAGAAATATCTGCTGCAGATTGGCGCCATTTTGAATGTTGCCAAGTACTAGAGCAACCTTCCGGCTATTCTCCTCTACTAATGAAATGAAATCAGTGTCATTATACAAAAGAGTCTGGAAGGAATATACAGAGTTGCCACTCTACCACAAGTACGAATTCTGAGCCACTATCTTTTGCTTCTGATTTTATGAAAAATCATTAGGTCATTTCCTATGAATAAAAGTGCGATTCATTGTTCCTTCCTATATTCTTATTTAGTGTTCTATAGAGGATTCATGAATTGAGATCTCTATAACTACACTTCTTCAATGGCCACAAATAGATAATAGTAATAACATTAGGCCACTCTGTGTAATGCTTTGCAATCATATAAAGAAAGGTGACTTTATAGAATAGCTTATTATGTGTGCTGTGAGTTCAATATATATGGTTACAATCCATTTAATGAAGTTCTAAAAACTAAACTCCTGTAAAACCTGAAGCATAAAAATTCCCTTCTGCTAAATCAAATTCTTTCTCACCATTCCAGTGTTATAAGTATCATTTCACTCTTATATCTGAGAAAAGCAGATCCATTTATGCTATTTGTAACACTTATGAGAAAACTGTGCTTTAAAAAAAGTCATTTATGCATATAATAAGCAGATGTAACCTCTTTTGCATGGAGTTGTTTGCATTTATGAATGGTTCCAATCAGGTATATACCTATAATTGGCTCTCTATCAATCCTAATCAGAACAAGTCTTTCAGTCATTAGGTTGGGGTCTGAGTTTTAAGATCTGAATCATAATGAATAAACTTTCTAAAGCACTTTCCTTCCGGATTTCAGATTCAGGGGCATATCTAACAAAATTTCATAATTAGCAAGATTGAAATTTCTTAGGAAATCACAGAATTTTAGAGCTAGACTAGACCTTTGGCAACACTTAGCTAATGGCAGACATAGGATGAGACCCCAGGTCTCTTGATTTCCATTTCAGTATTTGCCACACTATCTTACACTATCTCTCCATATTCCCAATAATTTATTTGCAGCATCAGTCTCAAAGAAATCTAATTTGATTCAATTGGTAGCAATATTTTAGACCTCCCATTAAACAAAAAGACCTAAATGACATCATTTCTAAAATAATCACTCACTCCAAATCCCTTATCAAACATAATTCAGCCTTTTGAGCTCACATTTTAAGCAACGTTCCCTTTTTAACTATACCTTTGATCATTCTTTCATTCTGACCAATAAGCATCTCCCTGGGATGCTTCCCAGAAAGTAAGTATGATGTTTCCCAAACCTGCTAATTGAATAGAAAGACTTTTCTCTATTTTTATATGTGTGTTTCATTGTGATATGCTTACAATAAGCAGCTTTTAAGATTGATTAAAGCACTTAGCTTCAATTCAATTATTAATTAATCTCAGCAGTCATTTATTGCTTTGTGTACAACAGAAAAAATAGAGATCATCCTTTAATTATTGATTCATCTGATAGTAGTTACAAGCTGTACTACCTTTACATGTCAACATTTCTGTTAAGTATATTTTCAACTTGTTCTGTTTTCCTTTTCTAAAGAAAAGTTATTTTCAAACCATCTGTTAAATTACCAACCTCAGTTTTCTCCTACTGATCATTCTGGGCACAATTACTGGGCAGAAAGTCACTCAGTTCCTTGCAGATAGGAAGACTTCCCTCGGAGGGCAGGGAACAGCTCTGAGCTTCTGGATTAGTTGGGTTGATTTTAAATTATTTTTCTAAGAACAATAGGTCCCAATTGGCTTAATCAGTATATATTTTTAATTATGTGAATTGTTTTAATGCTACATGGGGAAAATATTCCCACCCTGACTACTACATTTCTTTTAATGTTACCTCTGTCAATATATGAAAAATATTCCAGTTTATTTTGAGGTATTTAAACAATGAAAATTAAAATTTGTCATATTATACTCTTTATAAATGGAGAGATCTGTTAGAGCAGAACTCTCTGTTTTATCAACTCTAAGCATGATTACCAATGAAGAATTTTGATTGTGATCAATTGACTTATTGAAAAGATCACAATTAATCACTAAGAAATTTTCCTAATCCTTTTATAGAAATACTGCCTGAACTATGGTACATGTTAGTTTGGCTGCTATAACTCTGAGATGCCAAGTAATAGTTGTTTTGAACTAGAGAGAAGTTTATTTTTCCTGCACAGCAAAATATGTGTAGGCAACTTCAAAGTCAGCAGGTATCCTGGTTTCTTGTACCATATTGCTCTGATGTCATCAATGCACAACTACCATCTCATTGTCTAAGAGAAGTAAATTGCTCCTGCCATCACGTTTATGTTCCAATGTTCCTTGGAAATGAATAGACCAGAAATCAGGTACATTTTTTCTCTTCACATTCTACTGACTTTATTTTGTCAAAAGGTTAGCCCTAAATACCTGCTCAGAATGCTGAGAAATGCAGTGTTTGACAGGGTGGCCACATGTCCACCAAAACTTCTATTCCTACATATGTGAGGAAGAATGAATACTGGGTGAACACTAGCAGTCCTCACCACCATACTAATCAGGTAAATGAAAATTAATAGCAAGTCAATAATTCTTTTCATTTGTATAGCACTTTTCCCAAGCTCTTTCAATTGTCTTACTTTGTCCTCACTTTAGTCAATTCTTAATAATTTACACTAAAACCTGGGGGGAGAGGAGAATCACAAATAACTAAAAGTGGCAGACAATACAAACATAATTAATATTTTATTGTACTTTAAATGTTCTGGTTTTTTGATGCCTCAACAATCAAGACCAGTAATATTGAATTACCATTAAGCTCTACATACACTAGAACATTTTACACCTACAGATCCGCTCATGCTGCTCTTGCTGCCTTAAATGACTTTTTCTCTCTTGCTTGCCTGCCAAATACCCACTCAACTTTTAAGATTCATCTTAAATGTTACGGATATGCTATCTCTTCAATATCCTCCCAAAAGAAAAACTTCTTCCACTAACCAAGGTAGAACTGACTATATCATCTTTTGTGTTTCCACTCTACCTTCAGTAAACCACAATTTATTGTTTACAGGTTCGTGTGCCTATCTCCCCCAGTAGGAAAAAAATGTTGAGGTTAAAGTCTAAGTTAATTTGTCTATTTCCTTAGCTTCTGGCACAGAGCCCTGCATATTGAAAATACTCGATAATATCTATTGATTTGAATTAAATGTTTTAAATTAAAAATGAGTTACACTATTAAAACTATGACTGGAAGATATCTGAAGAGCATGGGATAGAAAGTATCAATTGTCAAACTTATTTGAAACATTTCAGAGTGAGAGCATTACTTGATGAAATGCAGGCTATGTACAAGGCAGTTAAATGATAAACATAATTTTCAAGTGAGAATTTGTACAGAATACCTCAATAGTGTAAGCTTCAGGTGTATATAGGTAAAAGATGCAGAAATCCCAGTAATGTTACAGTGAAAAAAGCTTAAAGATATAGATGCTTGTTACCAGCAAGTGTTTATATGGGTATTCTGGCTAATTCAATAACACATGAAATAGAACTATCAATGATAACTATTAGAAGAAAAGAAGATGTAATTATTACTATTTTTAGATTATCATATGCATAAAAATGCAAGAGCATGATTTAATAGATCATGAGAAATAACTAGAGTTGTATAAATAGTAAATAAAGAACATAAAATTATACAAAGAATTTTATCTCCTTGATATTAGAAATAATCCATAAGAAAAAATAGGAAAAGGTTATATTTCTAAAGCAACCAAAGCTATAAGCAGTCTAGGAATATCTTTCATATGAAATATGGGAAGTTTTACAAAACATTAATCGATGTTTATGGGAAAACAACAATGTCTCTAAAAATAATTTTGAAAAAATGAATAAATAAAACAAATAAGTCTTAAAGTTAAGAGTTGGAGTGAGCACACAAAGTCTAACCAAACATTAAAATAAATCACAAATTAATGTGGCAATGATAAACTTACAATAAATTGTATGAAGGTAATGGGCTATGTGGGAAAATAATCAAATTAGAGCTTTCCCTCAGACCATGTCACATATTTGAATTAAAAGGAATTAAGGAGATAAACACGTAGATGTCAAAAAAAATCTTCTTAGCCAAACTCAGCAATTTAAGCACTAGAAAAAAAACACAATTGAAATATTTAAGGAAAAAGTTAATATCTTTGGTGCTATGGACCAAATTGTGTTTGCCTCCAAAATGCATATGTTGAAGTTCTAAACCCCAATGTGACTGAATTTGTAGATAGGGCTTTTAGGAAGTAATTAAGATTAAATGGAGTTATAAGAGTGGGTCCTAATCCAGTACACTTGGTATCCTTAAAAGAAAAGATTAGAATTCAGACCTAGAATATAGACCTGAACATAGAAGACATATAAAGATACACTGGAAGGAAATGGCCATCTACAAGATAAGGAGAAAGGCCTTAAAAGAAATCAACATTGCCAACACCTCGATTTCAGACTTCTGGCCACTGGACCTGTGAGAAAATAAAGTCCTGTTTTTAAATTCAAGCAGTCTATTGTAGTTTGTTATGTCAGCCTTAGAAAGCTAATACAATGTCCAACTAACTAAAAAAAAAGTAAGGGAAAGAAAGAGACAAACAGGGTAAAGATCCTTAACCTTGGTGGCCAAACCTAAATGTGCACCTTTGTGACTCCATACATAGTACTGCACCCAAGCTATCATACTGCTTTAGATATGAAGTTGGTTCATGGCTCTGAGGAGTATTTCATATGGTCAGTCCTACCAAGAAAATACTGTAAACCTTAAACTGTTGATGGTACTGAAATTCATGCGTATACCAGGAAACAAAATAAACTGTGGCAAATTTCAAAAAAAAAATAATCCTCAACCTTATTAGTAATCAGAGAAATACAAATGAAGCTAAAATACTAGGTGAATGCACAATGATGCATATTAAAAGATAGTTGTGGCCATGTTGCCTACAATAGTAACAAATGATAGGAGCAATCTAAATGTTAAATAATAGGGAATTATTTTAACAAGTTATGAATTCCATACTTATATATACAACTGTCTACTCTAAATTTCCAATTGATTCTAAGTGGTATCTACAAACTCACATATCTAAAACTAATTTTTTTAAAAACTTATGCAGAGAATACAACAAAAGATCTACCTCAACACATTTTTAAGTACATATTACTGTTCTAATAACTATAGGCACAATATTATATAGCCAAGACAAACTTTTGATTTCACTCTCAAAATAAAAGCCTGCTTCTCCCACAGTTTAATTATCTCATTTATCAAATCCATAAACAAATCTCTTTAGGACTACCTTCAAAACATATTCAGACTCCAACCGCTTCTCATCACTTCTACTACAACTTTAATAACTTTTACCCAAACCACAAACCTCTGTTGCCTGGCCTATTTCAGAAGGTTCCTATCTTGTTTTTCTGCTTCTACCCTTACCATTTTACCAATTCATTCTCAGCACAGCACTGGAGTGAGTCTTCAAAATATCACTTCTCTGCTTAGAAACTGCCAATATCTTCCCATCTTATTCAGAAAAGCAACCAAATTTCCTTTGCATGGCCTTATTGACTGTTCACAGTCTGGCCCTTACTCCCATTCTGACTTAACCTACTCATCTCCCCTTCACTCACAGCACTCCTATACCACAGGTCTCCTAATTGTCAGTAGACATTCTCACCCTAGGGCCCTTGCATTTGCCATTTAATTTGCTTAGAGGGTTACTCCCTCAGACATCTGCATAGTTTCTTTCAGATTTCTGCTCAAATTTTATCCCTGATCCCAGAATAGAAGTTATTGATGCTTTGCTTAGATCCCTCTTATGAGTCACTCAACTAACCCCTAGCTACTCTGAGTATTGGATTTTAACAGTTAACAGTTCCATCTTCCTGAAAGTTGGCCTTACCAGCCAGGAATTACCTTTCCTGGAAATGCCTGAGAATTTACATCCTGCCCTTGCCACCAATCAATGAATGACTGACTGATTCAGGAGTGCAAAATGCTAGATACTTACCTCCAGGTTGAGACAGCTCTACAGTGTCATTCATATGCTAGAGCCTCCCACTTAGAACAGGCTACGTTTCAGTTAAAACCACATTTTTGCTTTGAATCTTCCTCTGCCACAACTTGCTTCCTCACTCCATGTGCTTCCCCACTAAATCAGTTTCTCAAAAATTCAATCTCAGGCTTGTTTCTATGAAATAAGAACTAGTGCTGCTGGTACCATGAGGGATTGTAGGAAATAGTTTTACTTAGTGAATGGCCAGTGGCACTCCATTAGAAGTGGTAGATGGTGTATGGGCAGGCAGTCCCCGGACTGCAGGGATGAACTAGCTATTACAAAGTCTCTGCTGTTTGAAAAATCCAAGAATCTTAGTGAATATCTAGACTGGGGCCTCTTTGGAAAGCATTTTGAAAAGACATTCATCTATAATTAGAGTGCAGACTGACACAGGGGTTGATTATACGAGACTGAACTTCAGAAGTTGTTGAATTCTTAACCTAGGCAACTCTCTTATGCCAATGTCAGAACCCAGATAGAGGAGGAGTGGGACCTGGAAACTTCCAAGGCCCAAGACCAAGATTCCTCTTAAACTTCTGTACCTGAAAAGTGTCTCCACTCTCCCTTGTTAGAAGACAGAAGACCTCTTGTTTAAAGTCTATGCACAAGCCTCAAATGAGGTGTGAGTCATAACCTGGAGTCTTTTCTGACTACTTAATTGTTGGTCCTCCTGGGGGTCTGCCCCTACCACTCCTCTTGCAGTGCAGGCCAATAACAACATTTAGAATTCAGTCTGATCCTTCCGAGGAAGTGCTAGGTCTACTCAGGCAGTAGTTCGATTATATGCCGAAGAATCAGAGTGACCTAATTGACATTTACTGACAGGAATTGGGCTGAGAATAGCTCCTGAGAATGTTGTTTCAAAGGTAGCAAAAAATAAAGATAGATAAAGGAAAGTTTGTTAATACTGTGAGACTTCCCTTTGGCAAAATTTCTGTTTAGTGTTGTAATATACTGAAATGGAGTGATTTTTGGAAGCTTAGTAAAGGTGATGGTTCACATTAAATGAAGTGAAAGTACCAAAATTCCAATGTCAAGGAAACACTCCATGAGCTAAGGAAGGCAGTATGTTAGAATGGATGTACTACAGAAAATAGGTAACTTAACAGCTGACCATATTCTTTGGGAGGGTTGGAAATCTATGGAGCCCCCCTGGCAATCCCTCTAAGGTTATAGTCCAGTTGAAGCTATAACTTCGCCTAGGTTTTTTCCATTGCTGTATCCTGATTCTTAGCTCCTTTACAGGTTACTTAAAGGCAGTCTCTCAAACTACTTGCCCAATAATTGTAATCTCAGGATCTGCTTCCAGGAAATCCAAACTAAGATAGAACTGTAAAGAGAATTGTACCGTTCATCATCTTGACAATTCACCCTACTTTCCCTTTTTGATATATATCCCTGCCCTGATATGTGACATATTAATTTGTTTGTTCTTTGTTTCTCCACCTCCATAGAACACAACATCTTGAGAACAAGTAGTTTTTTGTTTTATTTACTACTGTGTCCCTAATACCAATTACAGTACCTGGCACATAATTGATGTTCAGTGAATAGTTTTGAATAACTGAGTTAATGTAAAAATTGATAATATTTTATATATATCATAATCCCATTTACATATTTTATGTTTTCAAGTGTATGTGCATGTAAAACATATAAAAGGAGCCATGTGAAAATTTAATGATGTTTTTCAATAAGTCACAAAGTAAAGTTCAACAGGGTTAACATGACATACAAAAATCTTAACCTAAGCCTTATCTACATTTTTATTCTTATCTCCCATTGGACTCACCTTCAGTTATTCAACTTTGATCATCCTTTTTCTTTTCAAGTTCCCTGAAATATCCAAGTTTTCCCTTCCTCCAAGCATCCTCTTACATCATTCTTTCTGCCTTGTAGCATTCTTCTCTTAATTTCCACATTGCTAACTAATTATTGCCTATCATTTCTCAGAATAGCTATACCTTCCTCATGGAAACCTAGGTTATATGCTCTTTGTATAGACATGCCATTCTAGATTATGCATTCAATTAGAACAGGGACTTGTTGACCATTGTGTCTCTAGTACCCAATGCCTATCGCATAATAGATGTTTAATATTTATTAAACAAATGCAATAGTAGGAATGAGGTTCATTTGTACATTCTCTTACATGTTTTCTGAATTTTTCCAGTGAATTAGCTTTGAATTTTTAATTTTAAAAAGTCCTTTGTATATTAGAAAAAAGTTAAATGTACATCTTGATAACATAGATTAAATGAAAGAATACACAAGCTGATACTACCTCCTAATATTTTGAAATATAAAAGTAACAGAAGAAAATATAAAGGAAATGATTTATAAGTTAATCACCTAGTTTTTGAAACTTCTGTACATTAAAAAATTCAATCAAATGGGGAAATTTTGCAATGAGTTTATACCTGTCAAATTCACAAGATTTCTAAAAATGGCCTTCAGACCTAGTAAAAGTAAGCTGAGATGAAAGTCACCTATACTTTTTCACAATATTAAAAAGGTTTATAACTCTAGTAAATAATTTCAAATTTTCTTTATTCTGAAGAAATAATCAGTGATGAGCCAGGGATTTTTTCGCAAGACCTTATGGGAGATTTTTCTATGATAAATATTGGAAATAACATAAATATTCAAATTTGGCATATTAGCTTAAAATTAAACATAATGTGATGTTCTTCAGCTATTCCTTGACCTTAAAAGTGTATAATAACATAAAATATGACATCATTTAGTGAAAAATGAATACAAAAACACACAGTGATGCAAATTTTAATGTGCAAGAGAGAAAGAGAAAGCCAGAATTATTTAAAATGCTATAAATTCAAAGTGGTTCTGAGTATTGTGAGTAAAAAGCACTCTTACTTTTTCATATTTTCTACATTTTTATAGTATGACTTATAATTATAATTAGAAAAATGCTAAAATTCTTTAATGGGAGGAAATTTGGTAACTGGAAGAAATGCTAGTAACAATGAAAAATGTGTGTGTCCACGTGTGCAAAGAGGGGGTGGTGGAATGTGACAGTGAGAAAATTAATTCACTAAAATATTATCAATAGCTGCTGGGTGTTGAAATTACATGTGAATTTTAAAAGTTCTTTTGGTTATGATATCATTAGTATTTAATGATAACAGATATCACTAGTATTTTTACAAGCACTGCAATGCTGTGACTATCACTGGGAATGCACAAATGACAGCAGAATTGACTATAAAAAGAGCCAGGATCTTGATTTGGTAGAAAATAAATGATAAATTTGGAGAATTGGGCAGGTTTCTCACTTCTTCCAGGTCTTCCTGGTTTTCATTCTCCTATCTCTCATGTACAAGTATAAAAATTTATTATATATATGCATTTATGTATATTTTACATATACATACATATGAGTGTGTGTGTATATATGTGTGTTTAGTTTTTCTCCTACTGTCCAACATTAAAAGGCAAATATTCCTGGGAAGACCATCATATGACCCCTTTGACACTAGATAGTAAAGGGAAAATAAGAGCTTTCTGAGGCAAGCAAAGGAAAGAGGGTGGTCTTTGACACTGAAAACAACAAAATTTCCTATTTCAACTATGCACAACTTCAGATCAGTATCTATGGATAATAATGTATTAAATAGAAGTCTTACCATTGGCAATACAACAGTAATTCTGCAAAGAGAGCTTAAAAAAGTAAGAAAACTGCAATTATATTGAGTAGGGAAAATACGTAACTTTTAATTGAAATTTAATGAGACCAATAATCAAACCTAAAAATACTTGAATAAAAGAGGAAAGTTCAAAATTAAGTCATTGCTGCAATGACCACTTTTAATTTCACCTCCTTCCATGTAGATTGGAGCTTAATGGGATGCCTTAAAAGGGACATTATAATGCTTTCGTGGAAAACAAATAGAATCAAGATTAAATTGTGTCACTTGAAAATTACTTTGAGCTTGATTCTGACAGCAATTTTAGTTTTCAGAGTTTTTTTATACAAATCTATGTATCATTGATATGACATCATAAAAACAAAATAAATATCATATGACTATTCACAAAGAAAATATTGCTAGAAACTACTCTGAGCAGGCCGACTTACCAGTAGTAAAAGACAAAGACTAGTGATCCATAGATTTTCATTCTAAAGTACAAGAAATACATTCTTAAAAGAAAAAGTTTTTCAATTGGAGAATGAGAGGGAGAGAGGGAACCAGAGCGGGGAGCAAAGGGAAGGTGACAGCAGAAGAGAGACTGAGAGTCAATAATTTTATTAAAAATAGTCTAATTTAAAACAGACTGATTCTTAAAGTATAGTACTATGAACCATCTCTACTTGCTTTAGTATCTTTGTTTCCTTTATGATACTAATATACACTTAAAGCAATATTCAAGAAGGCAGACTTAAATCATAGAAAATGTCATAATATAAGGATAATTTTCTTGGTACATATCTACATATTGCATATGTGCAATAGAGAAGATATAATTACTTAATTCTGTAACCCGAAACTGTTGCTATTATTAAAATTCTTTCACATTTCATTGTGAAAAGGTTTAGTTGCAATGGGGACCAGCTTTCTTTTTTTTTTATTCCTATGTGCATACAATGTTTTGGGTCATTTCTCGCCCTTTCCCCCACCCCCTCCCTAAACCCCCTGACCACTCCCTCTCCCCCCATCCCCTTGCTACCTAGCAGAAACAATTTTGCCCTTATCTGTAATTTTGTTGAAGAGAGAGTATAAGCAATAATAGGAAGGACCAAGGGTTTTTGCTAGTTGAGATAAGGATAGCTATACAGGGAGTTGACTCGCATTGATTTCCTGTGCATGTGTGTCACCTTCTAGGTTAATTCTTCTTGATCTAACCTTTTCTCTAGTTCCTGGTCCCCTTTTGCTATTGGCCTCTGTTGCTTTAAAGTATCTGCTTTAGTTTCTCTGGGTTGAGGGCAACAAATGCTATCTAGTTTTTTAGGTGTCTTACCTATCCTCATACCTCCCTTGTGTGCTCTCACTTTATCATGTGATCAAAGTCCAATCCCCTTGTTGGGTTTGCCCTTGATCTAATGTCCACATATGAGGGAGAATATACGATTTTTGGTCTTTTGTGCCAGGCTAACCTCACTCAGAATGATGTTCTCCAATTCCATCCATTTACCAGCAAATTATAACATTTCATTCTTCTTCATGGCTGCATAAAATTCCATTGTGTATACATACCACATTTTCTTAATCCATTCCTCAGTAGTGGGGCATCTTGGCTGTTTCCATAACTTGGCTATTGTGAATAGTGCTGCAATAAACATGGGTGTGCAGGTGCCTCTGGAGTAACCTGTGTCACAGTCTTTTGGGTATATCCCCAAGAGTGGTATTGCTGGATCATATGGTAGATGAATGTTTAGCTTTTTAAGTAGCATACAATTTTTTTTCCAGAGTGATTGTACTAGTTTACATTCCCACCAGCAGTGTAAGAGGGTTCCTTTTCCCCACATCCTAGCCAACCCCTGTTGTTAGTGGTGTTGCTAATAATGGCTATTCTAACTGGGGTGAGGTGGAATCTTAGTGTGGTTTTAATTTGCATTTCCTTTATTGCTAGAGATGGTGATCATTTTTTCATGTGTTTTTTGGCCATTTGAATTTCTTCTTTTGAGAAAGTTCTGTTTAGTTCACTTGCCCATTTCTTTATTGGTTCAATAGTTTTGGGAGAATTTAGTTTTTTAAGTTCCCTATATATTCTGATTATCAGTCCTTTGTCTGATGTGTAGCTGGCAAATATTTTTCTCCACTCTGTGGGTGTTCTCTTCAGTTTTGTTGAGCAGAAGCTTTTTAGTTTTATGAAGTCCCATTTATCTATGCTATCTCTTAGTTGCTGTGCTGCTGGGATTCCATTGAGAAAGTTCTTGCCTATACCTATTAATTCCAGAGTATTTCTTACTCCTTCCTGTATCAACTTTAGAGTTTGGGGTCTGATATTAAAATCCTTTATCCATTTTGAGTTAATATTGGTGATATACATGGATCTAGTTTCAGTTTTTTGCAGACTGCTAACCAGTTTTCCCAGCAGTTTTTGTTGAAGAGGCTATCTTTTCTCCATCATATATTTTCAGCTCCTTTGTCAAACACAAGTTGGTTATAGTTGTGTGGCTTCATGTCTGGGTCCTCTATTCTGTTCCACTGGTCTTCATGTCTGTTTTTGTGCCAGTACCATGCTGTTTTTATTGTTATTGCTTTGTAATATAGTTTGAAGTCGGGAATCATGATACCTCCAGCATTGTCTTTTAACTGAGTATTGCCTTGGCTATTTGTGGTCTCTTGTGTTTTCATATAAATTTAATGGTAGATTTTTCAATCTCTATAATGAATGTCATTGGAATTTTGATGGGAATTACATTAAACATGCAGATTACTTTTGGGAGTATAGACATTTTTATTATGTTTATTCTACCAATCCATGAGCATGGGAGATCTCTCCACTTTCTGTAGTCTTCCTCAATCTCTTTCTTCAGAAGTTTATAGTTTTCCTGTAGAGGTCATTCACATCCTTTGTTAGGTTTACACCTAGGTATTGAACTTTTTTCGAGGCTATTGTAAATGGAATTGTTTTCATTTATTCTTTCTCAGTATGTTCATTATTAGTGTATAGAAATGCTAATGATTTTTCTATGTTGATTTTATATCCTGCTACCCTGCTATAGCTGGTGATGGTGTCTAGGAGATTTTCAGTAGAGTTTTTAGGGTCTTTAAGGTATAGTGTCATGTTATCTGCAAACAGGAATATTTTGACAGTTTCTTTTCCTGTTTGTATTCTTTTATTCCTTCTTCTTGCCTAATTGCTCTGGCTAGGAATTCCAGTACTATGTTGAATAGGAGTGGAGATAGTAGGCATCCTTGTCTAGTTCCTGATTTTAGAGGGAATGGTTTCAGTTTTCCTCCATTAAGTACAATGCTGGCTATAGGTTTGTCATATATAGCTTTTATAATGTTGAGGTACTTTCCTTCTATTCCTAGTTTTCTTAGAGCTTTTATCATGAAATGATGTTTGATCTTATCAAAGCTTTTTCTGCATCTATTGAGATGATCAAGTGGTTTTTGTCTTTGCTTCTGTTAATGTGGTTTGTTACATTTATTGATTTTCGTATGTTGAACCACCCCTGCATCCCTGGGATGAAGCCTACTTGGTCGTGGTGAATAATCTTTTGATGTGTTGTTGAATTCAGTTTGCCATTATTTTGTTGAGGATTTTTGCGTCAATTAAGGAGATTGGCCTATAGTTCTCCCTTTTGGAGGTGTCTTTGCCTGGTTTTGGGATAAGTGTAATACCAGCTTCATAAAATGTGTTTGGCACTTTTCCTTCCCTTTCTATTTCGTGGAACAGTTTAAGGAGGGTTGGTATCAGTTCTTCTTTAAAGGTCTGATAGAATTCAGCAGAGAATCCATCAGGTCCTGGACTTTTCTTTTTGGGGAGACTCTTGATTGCTGCTTCAATTTCATTTTGTGTTATAGATCTGTTCAGGTGATTAATTTCCTCTTGGTTCAGTTTTGGATGGTCATATGTATCTAGAAATCTGTCCATTTCTTTAAGATTTTCAAGTTTATTTGAATATAGGTTCTCAAAGTAGTCTCTAATGATTTCCTGGACTTCCATGGTGTTTGTTGTTATCTCCCCTTTTGCATTCCTGATTCTACTAATTTGGGTTTTTTCTCACCTTATTTTAGTCAGTTTGCCAGGGGTCTATCGATCTTGTTTATTTTTTCAAAGAACCAACTTTTTGTTTCATTAATTCTTTGTATGGTTTTTTTGGTTTCTATTTCGTTGATTTCAACTCTTATTTTTATTATTTCTCTTCTTCTATTTGTTTTGGGATTTGCTTGTTCTTGTTTTTCTAGGAGGTTGAGATGTATCATTAGGTCATTGATTTGGGATCTTTCAGTCTTTTTAATATATGCACTCATGGGTATAAACTTTCCTCTCAGGAATGCCTTAGCTGTGTCCCATAGGTTCTGGTAGGTTGTGTTTTCATTTCCATTGACTTCCAGGAACTTTTTAATTTCCTCTTTTATTTCACCAATGATCCATTCTTAATTAAGTAATCAGTTATTTAGTTTCCAGCTGTTTGCATGTTTTTTGTCTTTACTTTTGTTGTTGAGTTCTACTTTTACTGCATTGTGATCAGATATAATATAATCAGGTATAATTTCTATTTTCTTATATTTGCTGAGACTTGCTTTGTGCCCTAGGATATTATCTATTTTGGATAAGGTTGCATGGGCTTCTGAGAAGAATGTATATTGTGTAGAAGTTGGATGAAATGTTCTGTAGACATCAACTAGGTCCATTTGATCTATTGCATATTTTAGATCTTGGATTTCTTTATTGATTTTTTGTTTGGATGACCTATCTATTGATGATAATGGGGTGTTAAAGTCTCCCACAACCACGGTGTTGGCGTTTATATACGCTTTTAGGTCTTTCATGGTATGTTTGATGAAATTGGGTGCATTGACATTGGGTGCATACAGGTTGATAATTATTATTTCCTTTTGGTCTATTTCCCCTTTTATTAGTATGGAATGTCCTTCTTTATCTCGTTTGATCAATGTAGATTTGAAGTCTACTTTGTCAGAGATAAGTTTTGCTACTCCTGCCTGTTTTCGGGGGCGATGGGCTTGGTAATTCTTCTTCCAGTCTTTAATCCTCAGCCTATGCTTATTTCTTTCTGTGAGATGGGTCTCCTGTAAGCAACAAATTGTTGGATCTTCCTTTTTAATGCATTTCATCAAACAGTGCCTTTTGATGGGGGAATTAAGTACATTAACATTAAGTGTTAGTACTGATAGGTAAGTGGTGATTCCTGTCATTTAGTTGTCTTAGTTGTTTGAAGGTTTGATTGTGTGTACCTACGTTGAGGTTACTCTCTAAGTTCTTGCTTTCTCTTTTCCTGTGGTTTGGTGCTGCCTGCCCTTTCATAGTTAAGTTGGGTTTCACTTTCTGTGTGCAGAATCCCTTGCAGAATCTTTTGTAGTGGTGGCTTTGTGGTCACATATTGTTTTAGTTTCTGCTTATCATGGAAGACTTTTATTGCTCCGTCTATTTTGAATGATAGTTTTGCTGGATAGAGTATCCTGGTGTTGAAGTTATTTTCATTCAGTGCCTGGAAGATCTCACCCAAGCTCTTCTTGCTTTTAATGTTTCTGTTGAGAAGTCTGCTGTAATTTTGATGGGTTTACTTGTATGTTATTTGTTTTTTCTCTCTTACAGCCTTCAATATTCTTTCTCTAGTTTCTGTATTTGTTGTTTTAATGATAATATGTTGTGGGGTAGTTCTATTTTGGTCTGGTATGTTTGGTGTTCTGGAGGGCTCTTCTCTCTGTATGGGAATAGATTTCTCTAGATTTGGGAAATTTTCTGTTATTATTTTGTTGAATATATTATGCATTCCCTTTGCATGCACGTCTTCTCCTTCTTCAATGCCCATGATTCTCAGGTTTGTTCTTTTGATGGAGTTGGTGAGTTGTTGCATTTTCTTTTCACAGGTCTTAGTTGTTTCACTAATATTTCTTTGGTTTTTCCTTTACCATTTCATCTTTGAGTTCTGAGATTCTGTCTTCTGTTTGTTCTATTCTGCTGGATTAGCCTTCCATTTTGTTTTGCAATTCTGTTTCGTTCTTTTTTCTGATGTTTTCTGTATCCTGAGTTGCTTCCTCTTTAATGAGTCCTGAGTTCATTTATCTCTTTATTAATCGTGTTCTTTATATAGTGCTTCTATGGTTTCTTTTATTTCTTCTTGTGCTTTTTCAAATTCTCTATTTTTGTTGCCTTGGAATTTCTTGACTGTCTCCTGTACATTTTAGTTGACCATATCCAGTATCATCTCTATAAAACTTTCATTGATTACCTGTAGTATTTCTTCTTTTAGATTGTTCTTGTTGTCTTCATTGGGTTCTTTGTCATAGTTTATCTTCATTTTGTTGGAGTCTGGATCTGAGTATCTGTTTTCTTCATTTCCCTCTGGTTCCTGTAGTAATTTTTTGCTGTGGGGAAACTTGTTTCCCTATTTTTTTCTGTCTTCCTGTCATTGCCCTTGGTGTTGTTATTGTCCCTGTACTGTGTGCAATTAAGTATTTTCTAGCTTGTAATAATAACAATGGTGATATTTAGAGTGGAAGGGTGAGAGGAGATGGAAAGCAAAGAAGTTAAAGAAAAAGGGAAAACAAATAAACAAGTAAAAAAAAACAAAACAAACAAACCAAAAAGCTTCAAAGATATAAACAGGGAGAGATAGTGTACTAATTAACAGTAAGCTGAACAGGCATTAGAGAGACAGAGAGAGCCTTGAAAGAAAAATAAAAAGTAAATAAATGAAAGAAAAAAAAATCTCCAAGTTCAAATGCAATAAAGTTTCAGTCTTAATAATTTTGGTGTTAGTCCCCCAGCCTCCAATCCTGGAGATGGTGTCTCAGAAGTAGTTCTGTCATTGTCTCATCAAAGAGGAAAAAAACTAAAACAACACAAAACTAAAAAAAAACCACAAAGTGTCCCAAGTTCAAATATAATACAGTTTCAGTAAATTTTTCAGCATGCAGGTGTAGTTCGGTTGTTGTCTCATCAAAGGAGGAGAAAAAAAAGAGCCTGGAGACAGTTCTGTGAATGGCTATCTGAGGCTGTGGTTCACCTACCTGCTGCTGTCAGTCTGCTGTTGCTGGAGGCTTTATTTATGCAGATCTCAGGAGTGAGCTTAACACTCACCTAGCCCCTCAGGATTTGTTTACTTAGAGTTCTCCTGGGCGCGACCACCACTGCTATAAGCTTTCCCCTTTTCAAGCACACTGGGAGAGGTGACACTACACCAGCTTTCTCAGGCCTGCGTGTTTATTTACAGTTCACATGGGAAGTGGGTCTTCCCCCCTCTCCTCTGGAGTTTTCCTCCCACTGCCACCTTTACAGGCTTTCCTGCTCCTGATTGCTGGGTGTGTGCTACCACTCCTGCCTTCACCAGCTGGCTTGTTGTGAGGGCTTTCCCCTCCCCCGCTTCGGCGCTCAGGGTGTCCGCCCTCTTTGCTACGTGTCTTTTTTGTTGTTAGTGCTTATTGTTCAGTTTTTTTTTCTTTTATCTCTGGGTGAGGGTCAGTCTGTCCATGGGGCTAGCTGATCTGGCCCAAGGTTGTCTGTGGGAGTACCATGTCCCTCTTAGCTCACCTTGTGGTCCACGTCTTCCTAAGCCATCTGGGCACTGCTATCTGGAGGCAGCACAGGAGCCCTCCAGGTTTCTCCATTTAACGTGAAGTGGAGATGTTATGCGCAGGCTGGAGGTGTGGAGGAGTCAAAGTTTTGCCTCTTCTCTGTGGTTTTTCCTGTAATGTGTATCTCCAGTGTCTCTCCAAGATTTTACTTTAGGAAGCACACTTTCTGCTTCTTCCCTCTATCTTCCATCTTGGAATCTCCTCAACAAACATTGGGATCAGCTTTCTTAACCATGAAGAAACTTGGGAATTTCCTTTCTGTTAAATTTTGTTTGATGAGATTTAATGAAATTTCATCCAATCACTTAATAAAATAAAATTACTTCACTGGTATTTTCAAGACTTATACCATCAGCCAATATCATATAATTGTGTTTATTACAATTTCATGAGCTCCCATATGCCATATGTGATCACACAACCCATAGTCACATAATCTTACATAATCTTTCAAGACATACAGTTCTATCTTTTTATTTGTTTGGGAAAAGTTAATTTCAATTTATTTTATAGGCACAAAATACCTGAGTGGTAAATCATGCAATGAAATGTCTTCTTGATGCCAAAAATAAGCAAAACACAACAAAGTTTCTCTGAAAGAAAAATAATTTAACCACTATTAGTGTTTTCAAATGTCACAATTATCCATCGTTTAATCTTCTGTTGGTGAAAAAAGATAATTATTACCATATTGATTATGTTTTACATCTTACAGAACCATATGTTATCTATTATCTCATTTGAGCATGATAACAATTATGTGAAGTAGACTGGACAGGGATTATTACTCCTATTATAGACATAAAGTGAAGGTCAAAGATTTTTCTTAGGTCACTTGCTTACTAACTGACAATGGTAGAAGTAGGATTCAGATTTTCTAAATCATAGTGACTGCTTTATGTACCACAATGTGTAATCATGAAGTAAAAACAGCTATGCCCCACAAAAGGTTATTTTCTTTTCCCAATAGGTTATTTCCAGCAGTGAATTTTACTCTAAAAATTCAGGTTCAATAAGTGCTACTTTGTTCCCATCATAATACCCAAGAAGTCAAATTCAGAAACTGCATGTCAAAAGTTTTCAAATTATTCTGCATGACTGAACATTTCAGGATATTGTTAAATATATTGCCCTCTTCCCCAAACAAAATCACTTCCCCTCCTCAAAGCATAACATACATTCCATTTTCTAATAACTGTTTTACTAAATAGCTCAAGAAAAACATGACAAGCTTGTACAATAAAAGCAGCTAACTCAATAGTAGTATGAGGCCCTGGGATGTATCCCCAACTCTGCAAAACAAACTTCTAATTATAACTTCCTTATTCATAGGCTTGCCAGATTTAGCACAAGAAAACCCACAGGATGATGCCCAGTTCAGTTTTAATTTCTGACAAGTAGACCATAAGTTATTTTTAAAGTTACTCATTTTATCTGAAAATCAAATTTTACTGGGTATCTTTATTTCATCTGGCAGCTCTACTGAAGTCAGTAATTGTGATTTCACCTAGATTGGATTGGGTAAATTTATCTTCTGTGTTTTAGATGGATGCCATCAACCTTCATGTGAGTCATCTTTTCCATGCAAATGTGTCATGGTTAGAGTTTTACCAGAATCATTCTTGGTCCTAGAAATCTGACAGTCTCTAATTACCAGGTAAACCAGGGGAAGAATATAGTGACAGAAGAATTGGCTTAACTTGAACAGATTTGGGTCTTATTCCTACTTTGAGCTTTTTGAACTACTAGCTGTGTGACCTTGCATAAGATATTTAATTTCTCTGGGCCTCAGTTACTTCTTTTATAAAATAAGAAAATCTACAATGTAGCTAATAAAGTAGTATAATGGTATGTCAAACTGTGATTATAAACTGCTTAGCATCATACTTCTCATCAGTAGGCACTCAAAATGTTAGCTAAAGAAGAGCTCAAAACAGTTTTATGTGTACAGATACTTGGTGCCTCCATACCTGCCTTGATAGATGGATACTAATTTTATTAAATTTTTTTGTGTGGGGCTGGGGTTTGAACTCAGGGCTTCATGCTTGCAAAGCAGGTGCTCTACTGCTTGAGCCAAACCTGCAATAAAAATTTTTATCGTTTCTATTTATCAGTCAGTAGAGTCTAAAGAGACATGAATGGCTCCTTATTGTAAATACCAAGTAACTTAGAAATTATCCATTTTGCATCATAGAGATCAATAGTATTAAACTGCCGTATTACTTTGCAAGTGATTAGATTAAAAAGATTTTAAAGAGATAAAGATATAGTCAGATTAGGTAGTAAATACCTGTAATCCAAACACTTGGAGGATGAGACAGGAGGATTATAAATTCAAGGCCAGCCTGGACTACATAGTGAGACTTTGACTCAAAGAAAAAAATCTAAAGATTTTAAATGATAGAACTTATATGTCAAATATAGAGGTCTTTGGAAAAGAATGTTACCATGAATGTTTTAATACTAACAACTATTTTTGGAGAAGTCCACCCATACTTTGGCAACTCTTTGTTGAATTTGCAGGCATTTAAAATCAGACTGAAGACTGAGATTTCAATAATTCTTAAAGACAGAAAAGATAAGGGAAGAAAATAAACTTGATGTGTGGAAAACTACCATCAAAAAAGTATGTTGAGAAAAACCAGAGATGATTTCAGATATTGAAGCTGTCAACTGCAGCAGATTAACAGCTGAGACAGAATTGTTGAAGAAGCAGTGAGATGGAACTTACATTGAGGTTTCTTAAGTTCACTTGGTTAAAAAGCCCTTTTATTGAGAAAATTAATGCCAAGGCCTCAAGCCAGCATATTCACCAATTATCATTTACAGGCCTCAAAGATACCCTGTTCCTCTTATTTTAAGAACAGGAGCTGAAGATGATTGCAGTGTAAATAGATATCTTGATTTTGCAATGTAGGCTTTTACTTAGGTTTCAATTGTAGAAAGATATCATTAGTCAGACAGACTTATCATGAGAAATCATCCCCTGCTCCTACAAATTTCTGTTGAAAGCTATCCCAGCCATGCTAAATTTCTTCCTACTTGGGATGATTATATAAAGCAGTTGACAAGTCCTGCAGAAAAGTACAATTCTTTTGAATCTCTACTTTTTAGACCAGTGTATTTTAAGTATGGGCCAGTACAAAAGAAAGTTGAAAAGCTTACTTATAGTTATCCAATTATATCTCCTATTGTTTTGTCTCAAAGGATATTTTCAAATAACATGGTTCTTCTCATGTATGAAACCTGTCATGCTACCATTAGAGGACCCTGCTAGGTTAAGTTTTTGCTCTCACATCCCTCTCCATCTGTGCTGTGAGCTGTTTAGAAAAAGTTTGAATCAGCTAGATATGCATATCAAATACTATAGTTTTTAGTTCTTCTATCTCTTCACAAAAGTCCCACAAATATCCCTTGAAAACTGGAATTTATTGTTCCACCAAGTTTTCCTAACTTGTAGGTCTCCTGGCCTATAGTTCTCCTGATGCACCCAGATAGAGTAATTCCTAAGTAACTAAGTAAACTTTATCGAGAAGGACTTCACCTAAGAAATCCTCTTTGGAGGTTCAGGAAGAATTTTTTTTGATTATTATTCATTTCATGTTTTTATTTTTTTCTTTATTGTTGTGATGGGTGGGGTACATTATGGCATTTACACAGGTTATTGCAATGTATCAAATATCTCATGCATGAATTCATCTCCTCAACTATTCTCCTTTATTCCCCCTCACCCAATTCCTGGAGTAGTTTCAACAAATATCACTTTTGCATTTATATACATGTATACACATTTGAAGAGATAACCACAAGGTAAAATAAATGGCATATGGTCTCCATAAATTGGAGTCCATTAATTGTCCTTATTTTAATCTCTGCTCTAAATTTTCTATTCCCCCATTTCATAATGATCATTAGAGAGTAAGGGAGGAATAAATTAAAACAAGATAAAATACCCAATAAATGAAACAACAAAAAGCCACAATCATAAAGAGTTACCATAAAGGGCAAAAAAAAATTCTCTGAATAAATAGAGGGAAATGTTTTTAAACAGACAAAAAATAGTAAGGATGGGGCTTTAGCTATAGACAAGAGTGAGATTTGAGCAGTAAATCTAAAATTTATACAAGAATGGCTTCTTAGGAAAGGATTTCGATTCAGATACCCTGCAAGTTCAATCTCTGGTCAAACGGTCAGAATTAAATTAATTTGTAAGGTAAAAAAAAAAGGGAAAGAAAAAAATTTTCTCTTACAGCCCAGTAGAGGCTGTTACTGGAAGACAAAACTAACCCGTTTGTTGTAAGCAACAGCACAATAAGAAAAGCAGACTTATGTTCTTCCCTAAAAGCACTCAGTTGTTTCATCAGTAAGTGTAAGAGCTTCCAATAAATCAATCACATTTCTTTATGTACAAATCAACTTTGAGGCAAACATCATGTTTAATTTCTGGAGGAATACTCAGTCTACAATGTGAGTATTTTTAGTGGCCTTTGCCTGCAGGTTAGGGAATGGGTATTTCAGCTCCTCAGTTACAAATAAATGTTCTTAGAAAAAAAAAACTGTATGTAGTTGAAGATTTGGCTCTTATCATATTCATTCCATAGAACCTAGATTTGTGACAGCTGCATTCTTTCTTCCTCATCACCATTTCTGGACTCTGAGATCACACTCACTTTCTGTACCATAAAATATCCACTTTCCCTTTTCTTCTAGTGGTCCAGGCACACCATTCCACTCTCCCTTATTTGTTTAGTTCCTGTCTCATTATCATCCTCTCAAACACTGGCATAATTCTTAGAGTTTAAGTATTCTCCTAGAAGACCTTTCCAATAAACAATCCTGTCTATTCCTGGACCTCTTCTCTTGTAATCTTGTCCATCCTAGCTCAAGTAATCCATGTAATACATGGTCATAACTTTGACATTAGTGTTACAATAACTGCAACAACTTCATCATTTCAGTTTCAAACATTTCTTTCCAGCTAACTTCCTCTGCTATCTTGAAACCAATAATCCTTGGTCCTAAAACTTTTCACTGGTCTTCACTCCCTTCATATCTTCCCTTCCTTCTTGATGCAGTCTAAAGTCCAAATTAATATAATGAATTTTAGGCATGTGCTTCTCTCTCATTTTACACTTGGTGAGACTAATCAAATTCTCCAGTTACTGATACTTAAACACAACTGAATTGAATGGCCACATTTAATTCATGGTCATTAATTAAAAATATGCCCTTAATGCTGATGATTTTTATTATATTTTTCGAGTACAATTCCTCTCCTACACTTCTAGCCAAATACTCTATACTTGTTCCTCTTTTCTTAAATTTCTAATACCTCTTCTTCCTGACTCACAGATAATGACTTTCTTTCCTATTTTATTGAGAAAAATGAATAATCACATGAGAGCTCTTATACTTTCCTACCACCACATTTACCTACCCACCTGTATCTGTAACCACATATGGTACTTCCCTTCCATTTCTGTGGGTTCTTTCCCATGTTCCTACCCAAGGCTTATGACTCACTGTAAATAAAATCCTATCTGCTCTCCACCATTCAAGAGCAGACAGGAATGTAAAACAGGTCATGTTAAGGGGAGGGTATTCATTGGAGGGAGAGAATAAATGAAGAGGGAAAAGGAGGTTGAATATGGCTGATATACTTTCTCCACATTTATAAATATGGAACATTGAAACCTATCAAAGCCATTTTAAGACAAGGAAACAAGAAGAAGGAGAGTAATGGAAGGGAAGAATCAAACCTGGGTACATTGTATGCATAAATGGAAATGTCACAATGAACTTCCCTGTACAACTATTACATACTCATGAACACATTTTTAAAAGAGCATTTTCCTAGATGTCCTTCTCTTTTCATCATTGTATTTTCATTCTTTACTGAATAACTCCCATGTGTATACAACCTCTTATTTCTCTCATTATACACAAAAACATCTCTTAATCCCTTTGCACTTCTAGCTACCACATCACATCTCTCTTCCTTTATAAAAGAAAACACTGAAAAAGTTATCTATACTGCTATCTCTCTTCTTCCATTCCATCATGAACTCAATTGGGTTTCCAAATCTAGATGACAACGGAAATTGATCCTCTCATAATTGCTAATGACCTCATATACAATGGTCATTTCTCCATCTTCTTACTTGATCTATCACCAGCATTTGTCAGAACGTATCTCTCATCCTTCCTTAAAACACATTATCATTTTCCTCTAGATTAGTACACTCACCTAGTTTTCTCCTTTCTTACCACTCCTTGTTAATATCTTATATTAGTTTCTCCTATCTCCCATCTAAAAACATTCTGCTACCCAAGAGCCAAGTCTTTCTTTCTACCTTTATTTACTTCCAAGATGATCTCATATATTCTCAATGCTTTATTATCTAGATGCTGATAAATCCAAAATTCTTAGCCCCAGCTCTGATTCTTCTCCACACTCTAGACTTATATATCCAAATGTTTATTGAATACCTTCACTTGGAGGACTAATACTGAAGCATAACATGTGTGTCCCAAGTTCCTAACATTCTTCACACCTGTAATCATAGCTACTTGGGAGGCTCAGATGGGTAGGATCACATACAGTTCAAGGGCAGCAGGGGCAAATAGTTAATAAGACTCCATCTCCAAAATAACCAGAGCAAAATAAACTGGAGGTATAACTCAAGTGATAGAATACCTGCGTTTGCAAGCTCAAAGGCCTGAGTTTAAATCTCAGTCCCACATATTTTTTAATTAGGATATATTCATTGACAATTCGAAATAGAGTTGTATTGTACATTGGTCAGATCACCCCCACCATCTTCCCCCCTTTACTTCCTCCCCGCCCCACTTGAAGCAATTGCAAGAGGTTTCTTTGTTCTATTTCCTACAGGCATCTGAAGTTCATCCACCATATACCCTTGCCTTAACGTCCTTCATTCTCCCTCCCCCTCCCAGAAGTAACCCCCCCATACACACAATGTACCTATTTTACAATCCTGTCTTTCATTATTAATATTTAAGTCAATGTTCTAAGACTTTTCTCAATGTGTCCTTGCTGTGAGTCTACTTTACTTTGGTCCATTCAACCCCTTCCATTGCTCTCCTTTACCCTTTTACTTCCCAGTCTCCATTTTTCAATAGCTTTCAATACATATCTTTATATCCTCTACCTTCACAGATGTTATGTTTTACAATATTGTTGATGTTTTATCATTCTCTTTTCCTTTCCTTCCTTCCATGAGTTCCATAGAGTAGTTCCACTATTATAAACGTGTTCTACATATGAGTTTGTATGTGATCATGTTTGTGTTTGTGTATATATTTATCTTTTTGATCTATCTTCCACATATGAGAGAAAACATGCAGCTTTTGTGTTTCTGAGCCTGGCTTACTTTACTTAATATGATGTCCTCCAATTGCATCCATTTACCTTCAAACCACATGTCATTATTCCTTATGGCTGAGTAAAACTCTGTATATATATATATATATATATATATATATATATATATCACATTTTCTTGGTCCATTCAGCAATTGTAGGGCATCTAGGTTGTTTCCATACCTTAACTATTGTGAATAGTGCTGCGATGAACATTGGTGTACAGATGTCTCTACTGTATCCTGACTTCCTGACTTACATTCCTTTGGATATATGCCCAGAAGAGCAGTATCATCCAGTTCCATATGTAAATATATATATATGTATATGTATATATATATATGTATGTATATATATAATATATACCTTCATTTATCCAAGCCACCATCGTCACTTTCCTGAATTAGTAAAAATAACATTCCCGTTGAAACCCCAGCATCTATTCTATTCTTGCTCTCTTATGGTCTCGTCTCCACACAGCACAGAGTTATTCTGTTACAGTGTGTCAGATACAGTCACTCCTCTTCTTAAAAGCATCAGATGGTTTTCCATAGTTAAAATTCTTTGACTATGACCACCAAATTACACAACCTCTCCTTACTTTCTGCTCTGACTTTACCTCCTACTACTCTTCTCAAGTTTTCTCTGACTTGAACCTCCTTATCATTCCTTGAACAGATCTCACAAGTTCTGGCTCAAAAGCCTTCAAATTTATAATTACTTCCATCTGAAAAGTTCTTCCACAAAATAGCAATATGGTTCAATTTCTTGCTTTACTTTGATGCACAGGTATGCTCCAGGTCAGTGAGGTCATCTTTAGTGACTGCATCTAAGATGTAAAAACACACTTTCAGATTCTTGTTCTCTGGTATATATTTTTCCTTATTCCTCATCATTCTCTAACACATTATATTTTGTTTATTTAATCTGCTTAGTAAAAGTTATTCTAAGCAAAATGAAAACTCCATACATGCAAAGTTTTTTTAAACTATTGTTTCCCTGAAACTGGACTAGTACCTGGGACATAGTAGGCTCTTATTTGTTGATAAAAAATTAATATGTATCTTATTTTATTAATGTTACTGCCTTTCCTCTGTGTTTTCTATTTCTTTTCATAGTATGCCCTCAATACTGACCTTGAAACTCATGGATCTATTTTGTCTATTGACTTTTCCTTCTCATTTCATTTTCTTTGAATGGAATGCACTCCAGTAGAATTGCTTGCATCAAGCATCTAGTTCACCAATGCACTAATTCACTCTTCCTTTCTAATTTGGCAAATTCTTTGGTATTTTTCAATATTCATGATCATGTTTTTAAAGACTTAAACCTTGAATTTGAAAGCTGATTTGCTCATATCTTAGTCAAGAAATTATGAAGCTGGAGTCAGGGCTCAAGCAATAGAGTGCCTGCTTTACAAGTGGGAAGCCCTGAGTTTAAACCTCAGTCCTGCCAAAAAAACACAAAAGAAAATTGCTGAAAGGGGGTGAGGCAAAGAAACAAACCCCAGGAAACAAGCACAGTGAAAAGCCACCTCCAAAGGTGGACAGCTAGTGGACTACAGAGATGATCTCCTGAACCTGAGGACAGCATGCAAAGTTAAACTGCCACACCTCACTGGGGGAGTAGCTGACCAAGCATCTGCAGCTGAAAGACAGAAGAAAAAACAATACTCACAAGCCAAACACCTAGCAAGGTTACTACACAGCTTCTGCTTAAATGACTATACCAGGACTGGATGCTGGAGGAGCAACTCCAGAACTTAAACTAAGACTGAAATTTTATTGTTCTTGAACAAACAATATTGTTTGTTTGTTCATCTCTCCCATTGATTTCTTTGGGTTGGTTTTGTTGTGTTTTGTTAGTTTTGTTATTGCAGGTTTTCTATTTTTACTTTTACTCTTATTATGTTTTCTTCTTTTATTTTCTTCTCTTTCTATATTATCAACTTTACCATCATCATCCTCTCATCTTTACTCTCACCCCCTTCACTCTCCATCCTTCTCCTGTGCTAAAACCCATTGCTCCCCTCTCCAACAACTCGTTCTGCCTCTTCTCACCCACTCTCTTCTCCCAGCCCTCACCTTCCCCTCCCATTATCCCCCAACCTGTCACCAGACTACCCCTCCCTCCTTCACACTCATTATCCACTGAACAACCTACTATTCCAACTTTACACAACCCCAAACCCTGCAATCCCTAACACAAACACCTTCCTCTACAACAACAGAAAGATACCCAAACACACACAAGGACCACAAAAACATCAGCCCCCCACACTTCTTTCCCCACTTATTCACCCCACTTCCCATCTCTACCTTTAGTGCCACCCTATTTAATTCCCCAAATTTCTATAGCTAGCATTACAAACATTAACTCCCCAACTCCCACTGCTTACAGATATTACCACCAAGAGATCATCTATATAACACATAAACTACTGGCCAGGTATTAAACCTATGAAGTAGTTAATACTAAATTACACCCAGACCATGGACAGAAGCAGCACACCACCTTAGCAAAAAACCCAAGACAGCCACAAACCAAAAATCAAAGCAAGGGAAAGAAAACAGGTGATGGAAACCAGCAACTAACCTATCAAAAACATGGTTGCACAGTACCAAGTGGAAAATTGGAAGAGGAAAAAGTGACAGAAACCATTCACCCCCCCAAAAAAAATAATTTAATACAGGATTTGGAGGGAAATGATGAAAATGGATACCCAGTCCCAGATTCGAACAAAACAAAGACAAACAATGCCAAGGAACCCAACAATGGCCACAGGAAGACGTTAAAGAAGAAATCTTGCAAGTAATCACTGAGAATTTCATGGAGATATTAGTAGACATGGTTATCCAAAATGCACAATAGGCACTCAAGAAATTATAAGACATGAAAAATAAAGAATATGAGAAGACACAGAAACAAACAAATGAACTCATAGGAGCCCTAAATAAACACCAAAGTGAAACAGAGAACACTACAAATAGAGAGAAAAATGAATTACACTTGAAAATAAACAATATTAAAGAGGAAGTGATCCATGATATAGAAAACCTCAGAAAAAAGAATGAAACAGAAATACAAAACACAATGGATGTAAACTCCAGCAGACTAGAACAAGCAGAAGACAGAATCTCAAAATTTGAAGATAAAATGGAAATTAAAGGAAAAATGGAAGAGCTATTAGTCAAAGAACTCAAGACCACAAAAGGAATATGAAAGAACTCACCAACTCCATCAAAAGACCAAATCTGAGAATCATGGACATTGAAGAAGGAGAAGAGGTGCAAGCAAAAGGAATTGGTAATGATTAACAGAATAATAATAGAAAATTTCCCAAATCTAGAGAAAACTATGCCCATTCAAGTACAGGAAGCCTCCAGGAAGCCAAACAGACATGACCAAAATAGAACTACCCCACAACATATTATCATTAAAGCAACAAGCACACAGAATATAGAAAGAATATTGAAGAATGAAAGAGGGAAAAACCAAATAACATACAAAGGTAAACCCATCAAAATTACCTCAGATTTCTCACCAGAAACCTTAAAAGCAAGAAGGGCATGGAGTGAGGTATTCCAGGCACTGAATGAAAATAACTTCAACTCTAAGGTACTGTACCCTACAAAACTATCATTCAAAATAGATGGAACAATAAAAGTCTTCCATGAGAAGTAGAAGCTAAAACAATATGTGACCACAAAGCCACCACTTCAAAAGATTCTTCAAAGAATTCTGCAAACAGAAAATGAAAGTAAACAAAAACATGAGAGGACAGGCAGTACCAAATCACAGCAGAAGAAAAGACAAGGAATCACAGAGTAACATTGATTTAACTGCACACAATCAAACCCTTAAATGACAAAAACAACTAAATGACAGGAATCAGTACATACCTGTCAATAACACTGAATATTAATGGACTCAAGTCCCCCATCAAAAGACACTGTTTGGCAAACTTCATTAAAAAGGAAGATCCAACAATCTATTGTTTACAGGAGACCCATCTCATTGACAGAAACAACCACTGGCTTAGAGTGAAAGGCTAGAAGAAGATTGACCAAGTCAATGGCCCCCAAAAATAGGCAGGTGTAGCAATACTTATCACAGACAAAGCAGACTTCAAACTTACATTGATCAAACAAGATAAAGAAGGACGTTCCATACTAATAAAAAGAGAAATACACCAAAGGAAATAACAATTATCAACCTATATGCACTCAACATCAGTGCACCCAACATCAGTGCACCCAACTTCATCAAACATAATCTGAAGGACCTAAAAGCATATATAAACTCCAACACAGTGGTAGTGGGAGACTTTAATACCCCTCTGTCACACATAGATAGGTCATCCAAACAAAAAAAATCAATAAATTATAAAACTAAATCATACCATAGATTAAATGGACCTAGCTGATAGCTACAAAATATTTCATCCAATAGCCACATAATACATATTTTTCTCAGTCTCAAAAATTGATCATAGCTTAGGGCACAAAGCAAGCCTCAGCAAATATAAGAAAATAGAAATAATCCCCTGCATTCTATCTGATAACAATGCATTAAAACTAGAATGCAACATTAAAAACAACAGCAAAAAATACACAAACAATTGGAAGCTGAACAACACATTGCTCAATGATCAGTGGGTCATCAACGGAATACAAGAGGAAATTAATGGTTCCTGGAAGTTAATGAAAATGAAAACATGACCTAACCTATGGGACACAGCAAAGGCAGTCCTAAGAGGAAAGTTTATAGCCATGACTGCATATATTAAAAGGACAGAAAGATCTCAAATCAATGACCTAATGCTACAGCTCAAACTCTTAAGAAAACAAGCGTAAGCAAAACCCAAAACAAGCAGAAAGAGAGAAATAATAAAAATAGGGGCAGAAATTAATGAAATAGACACAGAAAAAAAACTATACAAAGAATGAATGAAACAAAAAGTTGGTTCTTTGAAAAAAATAAACAAGATTGACAGACCCCAGCAAATCTGACTAAAATGAGGAGAGAAAAAACCCAAATCAGTAAAATCAGAACTGTAAAATGGGAGATATCAACAAACACCATGGAAATCCAGAGAATCATCAAAGATTACACTGAGAAGTTATATTCCAATAAATTTGAAATGTTGAAGAAATGGACAAATTTCTAGATACTTATGACCACCAAAAATTGAACCAAGAGGATATTAATCACCTGAATAAGTGTATAACACAAAATGAAATTGAAACAGCAATAAAGAGTCTCCCCTAAAAAAAGACCAGGACCTGATGGATTCTCTGCTGAATTCTATCAGGCCATTAAAGAAGAACTAATACCAACTCTCCTTAAACTTTTCCATGAAATAAAAAGGGAAGGAACACTTCCTAAGTCATTCTATGAAGCCAGCATTACACTCATCCCAAAACAGACAAAGACACCTCCAAAAAGGAGAACTATAGGCCAATCTCCTTATTGAACATCAATGCAAAGATCCTCAACAAAATAATGGCAAACCAAATCCAACAACATATCAGAAAGATCATTCACCATGACCAAGCCAGCTTGATCCCATGGGTACAGGGGTGGTTCAACATATTAAAGCCTATAAATGCAATACAACACATTAATAGAAACAAAGACAAAAACCACTTGGTCATCTTAGTAGATGCAGAAAAGGTCTTTGATATGATCCAACACCACTTCATGATAAAAGCTCTAAGAAAACTACCAATAGAAGGAATGTACCTCAACAGTACAAAGGCTATATATGACAAACTTATAGCCAACATCATACTAAATGGAGAAAAACTGAAACCATTTCCCCAAAAATCAGGAATGAGACAAGGGTGCCAACTATCCCCACTCCTATTCAATATAGTCCTGGAATTCCTGGCTAGAGCAACTAGGAAAGAAGAAGAAATAAAATGAGTACAAATAGATAAAAAAACTGTCAAAATATCCCTATTTGCAGATGACATCATCCTACACTTTAAAGACCCAAAAACTCTACCCAAACCTCCTAGACACCATAAACAGCTTCAGCAAGGTGACAGAATACAAAATCAACTTGCAAAAATCATTAACTTTTCTATACACCAACAACGAACAAATCTAGAAAGAATATGTGAAAACAATTCCATTTACAATAGCCTCAAAAAAATCACAAATACTTAAGAGTAAACTTAACAAAGGATGTGAATGGTCTCTACAAGGAGAACTATAAACCCCTGAAGAAAGAGATCGAGGAGGACTACAGAAGTTAGAAGGATCACCCGTTCTCTCGGATTGGTAAAATCAACATAGTAAAAATGGCTATACTACCAAAAGCAGTCTACATGTTTAATGCAATTCCTATCAAAATTCCAACGACCTTCATCACAGAGATTGAAAAATTTACCCAAAAGTTCATTTGGAAACATAAGAGGCTGCTAATAGCCAAGGCAATACTCAGCAGAAAGAGCAATGCTGGAGGTATCACAATACCTGATTTCAAACTATATTACAAAGCAATAGCTATAAAAACAGCTTGGTACTGGCACAAAAACCGATATGAAAACCCATGGAACAGAATAGAAGTCCCAGATACGAATCCACACAGCCATGCCCATCTTATTTTTGACAAAGGCATGAAAAATGTACAATGGAGAAAAGACAGCCTCTTCAACAAATGGTGCTGGAGAAAGTGGCTATCTGCCTGCAGAAAACTGAAACTAGATCCATGTTTATCACACTGTACTAGTATCAACTCAAAATGCATCAAGGACCTTAATATCAGAACTGCAGCTCTGAAGCTAGTACAGAAAAGAGCAGGGAATACATTGGAAGCAATAGGTATAGGCAAGGACTTCCTGAATAGAACCCCAGCATCTCACCAGCTAAGAGAAAAGATAGACAAATGGGACTACATAAAATTTGAAAAGTTATGCACAACAAAAGAAAAGGTCTGTAAGCTGAAGAGACCACCCATAGAGTGGGAGAAAATATTTGCTAGCTATACATCATAAAAAGGACTGATAATAAGAATATATAGGAAGTCAAAAAACTAAATTCCCCCAAAATCAGTGAACCAATAAAGAAATGGGCAACTGAGCTAAATAGAACTTTTTCAAAAGAAGAAATCCCAATGGCCAAAAAACACATGAAAATATGCTCACCATCTCTAGCCATAAAGGAAATGCAAATCAAAACCACACTAAGATTCCACCTCACCCCTGTTAGAATAGCTACCATCAAAAACACCACCAACAACAAATGTTGGTGAGGATGTGGGGAAAAAGGAACCCTCATACACTTCTAGTGGGTATGCAAGCCAGTGCAACCTGGCAAATAACATGGAGGCTTCTAAAAAACTTAACATAGACCTGCCATGTGATCCAGCAATCCTACTCCTGGGGATATACCCAAAGGAATGCAACACAGATTACTCCAGAGGCACCTGCACACCCATGTTTATTGCAGTGCTATTCACAATAGCCAAGTTATTGAAACAGCCAAGATGCCCCATTACAGACGAATGGATTAAGAAAATGTGGTATTTATACACAAAGGAATTTTACTCAGCCACAAAGAAAAATGAAATTTTGTTATTCACCACTAAATGGATGGAACTGAAGAATATCATGTTAAGCAAAGTTCACCAGGCTCAGAAAGCCAAATATCATATGTTCTCTCTCATATTAGGACTTTAGATCTAAAAAAAATGCAGTAATATTAATAGACATTGGTCACATACAGGGGGAATAGGGAAAGGTAGGAAACCCAAAACGGGAAAGTGTTTGATGTGCCAACTGCAGAGGAGCTAATATAGTAACCTTAAAATGACAGAGGTCAATATGGGAAAGTGACCGGGAAGTAGTGAAGAGGTCAGGTAGAGATGAATCAATTTGGGTTGTGATACACTTGTTCAGGGAAGCAATGCTAGGAATCTCTCTGTATAGCTATCCTTATCCCAACCAGCAAAAATGCTGTCTTTCTTATTATTGCTTATGTCTACACTTCAACAAAATTGGAGAAAAGGGAAGAACAGGTTCTGCTTGGAAGCAAGGAGGATGGGGGTAAAGAAAAGTGGAAGGGGGCATGGGGGAGAAATGGCCCAAATGATTTATTCATATATGAATAAATGAATAAAGAAATTATGAAGCATCTTAGAAACTTTGTCTTGTAAATTCTAATATTCTTATTACACATAAAAATATATATTAGTATTTATTTAAGTTAAACTTCCACATTAGGTAACATTGAAGATAATTCATGCTTTAATGGTAATACACTAGCTCTAAGTGAAACTGAAGACACCAGGGTCAAGACATTGAAATAACACTTTTGCATAAAGAAATCCAAGAGCCACTTTAACTTCCCTCAAGCACAAAGAAAAAATATTTCAGACAGAGATTTTGGTTGATGTTATTTTCTCTAAAAAGGAATAAAGGAAAATTTTGTATCTTTAAAAACTTTGGACCTGGTGCTATCATGGGGCTTAGATAAAACTGAGATAGAAATGGAAAGGGTTGAGGTCAGTCAATGGTTTGTTCCTTTCAAACAAAGAATTCTAATCTTAAAATTAAGAAAAATTCCATTATATAAGCTGGAAAGATAATCAAAAGCATCACATCCATGACAGCACAGGTCAAGAAATGATAAAGACATACAACTTTAAGCAAAATTTCAAACTGAGCAGGAACAAATTTGGGTTTAAAATCTAGAACTAATCTAACAATTGACATCAGTGGGGAGGAAGAAACATTTCTTGCCACTAGGATATTTTATTAAATTCTTATAAAATAAACTCACTATAAATATACTCAAGTGTAATTTAGTTCCCCAAACTTTTACTGTGATAGTTTGTCCTTCTGATATAGACTCAAAGGAGACACTGGAGTTAAATTTAAATATTAAATGTGTACATTTCAATTTTGTAAATTTTCTACTTTTCATTAATAACAAATCATCAATCATTTTGCCTTTGAAAAATCACAAGAAATTCTAATAAACACCTGTAGGAATCAAGTCACATTTAATAATAACATACAGACTACAATTGACAATGAAAGTTTGTATAAGTAGTCCACTCTGCCGTGTTCTACATAATCCACAACTGACATTCTCCATAATTATATTCAACAAACAAATAATATTTATTTTTAAAATTTTTCTTGGGTTAAAATAATTTAATAATATTCTAGGAGACAGCTTCAAGATGGCGACTGAGACAGAGCCACAGACCTCATGAGTTCCTGAAACAGGGACCCTGTGGAGACACTGGGGACATGCTTGGCTGAGTAAAGCACCAGAGAGAGCCAAAAATACAGCACACTAAATGCTTAGATCATGGAAGGCTTTTCCATGCCATGATCCAATAAAAGAACAGCCGGCCTGCCAAGTCCCCACTCCATAGGCCTGCAGAGCCACTGCTCTGCTCCACTGGGCTCTCTGCCCCTTGGGCTGTGCCAGGCCACAGCTTCGTGCCAGATCCATGCCCCTCCAGGAGCCCCTCCTCTTGAGCCCTGCCAGATCCACACCACACCATGACCCCCACCCTTAAACCCCCAGCCCCTTAGGATCTGCTGGGCCCCAGCTCCACATGGGATGACCGGATCCATGCCCCACTTGGATTCCTGCCTCCTGGGCTGCATTGGATACATGCCCTGCTGGGACCCCTACCTCTTGGGCCATGATGGATCCACACCCTACTGGGACCCCCCACCCCTGGATTCCTCTACCCCTCAGGCTCTGCTGGGCTGCAGCTCAGTGTGCTATGACCAGAGACATGCCCCACCAGGACCCCAAACCCTCAGGGATGGGCACCAGCTTGGCGTAAGACAACCACATCCCCCAGCCCACTGGGATCCCCACCCCTAGGGTGGAACCAGGCCCCAGCTCTACAGGCTTTCCAGATAACCGCTCCACCAGGCTCCTGCTCAGGCGGCCACTAGAGGGCTCTATATGTGCCTAAGAGACACACAAACAGGACTGGATGCTAAAGGAGTAACAGAACAAATAAGACTGCCTGAAATTCTAATGTTCCAGAACTTGTGATTATTTTTTTTCTTGTTTGTTCTTCCCTTCTTTAAGGATTTGACAGCCTGGTTTGCTGTTTGATCACCCACCATCTCTCCCACTTTTTTCTTTCTTTTTTCCTCTCTTCTCTCTTCCTTTTATCTTTCCTTCTCTTTCTCTTTTTTATTCTTCTCTCTTGGTTTTGCTAGTATTAATATTGCAACCAAGCTAATACTTAATTACACATAGTTCAGGGACAGAAATGGTACCTATTGGAAACATGGAAAGAAGAAAAAGGGATGGAAACCACTCTTCCCCCAAAAATAAAGTAGTATAAGATTTAGAGCAAAATGAAGAAAACAGATAACCAGATCCAGACTTCAACAAAACAAACATAAACTATACCAAAGAACCCAAAAAAGCCCACAAGAACACCCTGAAAGAAGAAATCATACAAATAATTAATGAGAATTTCAAACAGATGTTACTAGACATGGTCAACCAAAACGTACAGGAGGCAGTCAAGAAGTTCCAAGACAACAAAAACAAAGAATATGAAAAAACCCAGAAATAAATAAAAGAAATCATAGAAGACCTAAATAAACACTAAACTGAAACAGAGACCACCATAAGGAGAGAATAATGAATTAAGGGCAAAAATTGACAAAATTAAAGAGGAAGTAACCCACGATATGGAAAACCTCAGAAAAAAGAACGAAACAGAAGTACAAAACATAATGGAAGGCCATTCCAGCAGAATAGAACAAACAGAAGACAGAATCTCAGAACTTGAAGATGAAATGGCAACTAAAGGAAAAACTGAAGAACTGTTAGTTAAACAACTCAAGACCTGTGAAAAGAAAATGCAAGAACTCACTGACTCCATCAAAAGACCAAACCTGAGCAAATCATGGGCATTGGAAAGAGAAGAGGTTCAAGCAACAGGAATGCATAATATATTCAACAAAATAATCACAGAAAATTTTCCATATCTAGAGAAAACTGTGCCTATTCAGGTACAAGAAGCCTCCAGAACACCAAACAGACCTGACCAAAATAAAACTACCCCATGACATATTATCATTAAAACAACAAGTACAGAGACTAGAGAAAGAATATTGAAGGCTGTAAGAGAGAAAAAACAAATAACATATCAAGGTAAACCCATCAAAATCACAGCAGACTTCTCAACAAAAACATTAAAGCAAGAAGAGAATGGAGTGAGGTCTTCAGAGTCAGGTCTTCCAAGCCCTGAATAAAAATAACTTCAACCCTAGGATTCTCTACCCAGCAAAACTATCATTCAAAATAGATGGAACAATAAAAGTCTTCCATGATAAGCAAAAACTAAAACAATATATGACCACCAAGCCACCACTACAAAAGATTCTTCAAGGAATTCTGCACACAGAAAATGAAAGCAAAAAAAAATCCTTGAAAGGGCAGGCAGTACTAAATCACAGGAGAAGAAAAGGCAAGAAAGTAAAGAGTAACACTGATTCAGCTACACATAATCAAACACTTAATCAACAAAGACAACTAGATGACAGGGATCACCACATACTTATCAATATTAACACTGAATGTTAATGGAGTAAATTCCCCCCTCAAAAGACACTGATTGGCAAACTAGATGAAAAAGGAAGATCCAACAATCTGCTGCCTACAGAAGACCCAACTCACTGACAGAAATAAGCACTGGCTGAAAGTGAAAAACTAGAAGAATATATACAAAGCCAAAGGTCCCCCAAAACAGACAGGGGTAAGCAATACTTATCTCACACAAAGTAGACTTCAAACATACATTGATCAAACAATATAAAGAAGGACACTCCATAATAATAAAAAGGGAAATACACCAAAAGGAAATAGCAATTATCAACCTATATGCACCCAACATCAGTGCACCAAATTTCATCAAACATACTCTGAAGGACCTAAAAACATATATAAACTCCAACACAGTTATAGTGGGAGAACTTAATACTCTGCTATCATCAATAGATAGGTCATCCAAACAAAAAATCAATACAGAAACCCAAGAAATAAATAAAACCATAGATCAAATGGACAAAGCTGATGTCTACAAAATACTTCATCCAACTTCTGCACAATACATATTATTCTCAGCAGCCCACAGAACCTTCTCAAAAATTGATCATATCTTAAGGCATAAAGCAAGCCTCAGCAAATATACGAAAATAGAAATAATCCCATGCATTCTATCTGACCACAATGCATTAAAACTAGAAATCAACAGCATAAAAAGCAGTAAAAAAATGCAAAAATTGAAAGCTGAACAACACATTGCTCAATGATGAATGGGTCATCAATGAAATAAAAGGGGAAATTAAAAGGTTACTGGAAGTTAGTGAAAATAAAAACATGACCTACCAGAACCTATGGGACACAGCAAAGGCAGTCCTAAGAGGAAAGTTTATAGCCATGAGTACATATATTAAAAGGACAGAAACATCTCAAATCAATGAACTAATACTACACCTCAAACTCCAAGAAAAACAAGAACAAGCAAATCCCAAAACAAGCAGAAGAAAAGAAATAATTAAAATAAGGGCTGAAATCAATGAAATAGAAACAAAAAAATACCATACAAAAAAACAATGAAACAAAAATCTGGTTCTTTGAAAAAATAAATAAGATTGATAGACCCCTAGCAAACATGACTAAAATGAGGAGAGAAAAAATCCAAATCAGTAAATTCAGAAAGGCAAAAGGGGAGGTAATAGCAAACACCACGGAAATCTAGGGAATTATCAGAGACTACTTCAAAAGCCTACACTCTAACAAAATTGAAAATCTTGAAGAAATGGACAGATTTCTAGATACTTATGACCATCCAAAACTGAACTAAGAGGACATTAATCACCAAATAGATCTATAACACAACATGAAATTGAAGCAGCAATAAAGAGTCTCCCAAAAAACAAAGGTCCAGGACCCGATGGGTTCACTGCTGAATTCTATCAGATGTTTAAAGAAGAACTAATACCAACTCTCCTTAAACTGTTCCACAAAATAGAAAGGGAAGGAACACTGCCTAACTTATTATATGAAGCCAATATTACTCTCTCTCATCCAAAAACCAAAGACACCTCCAAAAAGGAGAACTATAGGCCAATTTCTTTAAAGAACATCAATGCAAAAATCCTAAATAAAATAATGGCAACCAAATCCAACAACTCATCAGAAAGATCATAAACCATGACCAACTTGGCTTCATCCCAGAGATGCAGGAGTGGTTCAACATATGCAAATCCATAAATGTAATACAACACATCAATAGAAGCAAAGACAAAAACCACTTGATCATCTCAATAGATGCAGAAAAAACCTTCAACAAGATCCAACACCACTTCATGATAAAAGCTCTAAGAAAACTAGGAATAGAAGGAATGTACCTCAACATTGTAAAGGCTATATATGACAAACCTACAGCCAACATCATACTTAATGGTGAAAAACTGAAACCATTCCCTCTAAAATCAGGAATGAGACAAGGGTGCACACTATCCCCACTCCTATTCAATAAAGTACTGGAATTTCTAGCCAGAGCAATTAGGCAAGAAGAAGAAATAAAAGGAATACAAATAGGTAAAGAAGCTGTCAAAATATCCTTATTTGCAGATGATATGATCCTGTACCTTAAAGACCCAAAAAACTCCACCCAAAAACTCTTAGAAACCATAAACAGCTACAGTAAGGTGGCAGGATACAAAATTAACCTACAAAAATCATTAGCTTTTCTATACACCAACAATGAACAAACTAAGAAGGAATATATGGAAACAATTTCATTCTTAATAGCCCCCCAAAAAATCAAATACCTGGGAGTAAATTTAACAAAGGATGTGAATAAGCTCTACAAGGAGAATTACAAACCCCTGAAGAAAGAGATTGAGGAAGACTACAAAAGATGGAAAGATCTCCCATGCTCATGGATCAGTAGAATCAACATAGTGAAAATGGCTATACTACCGAAGGCAATCTACATGTTTAATGCAATTCTCATCAAAATCCCAATGACTTTCATCACAGAGATTGAAAAATCTACCCTAAATTTCACTTGGAAACACAAGAGACCACAAACAACTGATGCAATACTCAGCAAAAAGAGCAATACTAGAGGTATCACAATACCGGACTTTAAACTATATTACAAAGCAATAGCAATAAAAACAGCATGGTACTGGCACAAAAACAGACATAAAGACCAGTGGAACAGAATAGAAGATTCAGATATGAATCAACACAACTATGACCACCTCATTTCTGACAAAAGGGCCAAAAACATATGATGGAGAAAAGACAGCTTCTTCAGCAAATGTTGCTGAGAAAAGTGTTTAACCATCTGCAAGAAACTGAAAGTAGATCCATGTCTATCACCCTGTACTAGTATCAACTCAAAATGGATCAAGGACCTGAATATCAGACCTGAAACTCTGAAGTTACTACAGGAAGGATCAGGAAACACTCTGGAAATAATAGATATAGGCAAGGACTTCCTCAGTAGAACCCCACCAACCCAGCAACTAAGAGAAAGGATGGACAAATGGGACCTCATAAAATTAAAAAGCTTCTGTACAACAAAAGAAATGGTCTGTAAGCTGAAGAGACCACCCACAGAGTGGGAGAAAATATTTGCTAGCTATTCATCAAAGGACTGATAACCAGAATATACAGGGAACTTAAGAAACTAAACTCTCCTAAAATCAATGAACCAATTAAAAAATGGGCAACTGAACTAAATGGAATGTTCTCAAAAGAAGAAATTAAATTGGCCAAAAAACACGTGAAAAAATGCTCACCCTCTCTAGCCATAAAAGAAATCCAAATCAAAATCACACTAAGATTCCATCTCACCCCTGTTAGAAGAGTCATCATCAAAAACACCACCAACAACACGTGTTGGCGAGGATGTGGGGAAAAAGGAACCCTCATACACTGCTGCTGGGAATGCAAGCTGGTGCAACCACTCTGGAAAAAAATTTGGAGACTTCTTAAAAATCTAAACATACACCTGCCATATGATGCAGCAATCCCACTCCTGGGGATATTCCCAAAGAAATGCAACACAGGTTACTCCAGAGGCACCTGCACACTCATGTTTATTGCAGCACTCTTCACAATAGCCATGTTATGGAAACAACCAAGATGCCCCACTACTGATGAATAGATTAAGAAATGTGGTATTTATACGCAATGGAATTTTACTTAGCCATGAAAAAGAATGAAATCTTATCATTTGCAGGTAATTGGATGGAACTGGAGAACATCATCCTGAGCGAGGTCAGCCAAGCTCAGAAGACCAAAAATCATATGTTCTTTCTCACATGCACAGTCTTTAGATCTAGGGCAAATGCAGCAATGTTGTTGGAATTGGATCACATGACAAGGGGAGAGCACATACAGGAGATAAAGGAATAAGTAGAAAACACAAAACATGAAAGTATTTGATGTCCCCACTCCAGAGGAGCTAATACAGAAACCTTAAACAACAGAGGTTATCATGAGAAGGGGATCAGTAACCAGTGTAAAGATCAATTAGAGATGAATTAATATGGGTCATATCACATGTGTACAAGCAATGCTAAGAATATTTCTGTATAGCTATCCTCAACTCAACTATCAAAAATGCTTTGTTTTCCTTATTAGGCTTGTGTCTTTTCTTCAACAAAATTAGTGATAAAGGCAGAACAGGACCTGCCTGGAACTGAGGGGGGCAGGGGTGGAGAGGGGAGGGGACAGGGGCAGGGGGGGAGAAGTGGCCCAAACAATGTATGCACATGTGAATAAATGAATAATTTTAAAAATAGTATTCTAGAATGGTGTCTTAGTAATATACAGAAGAATTTCAAATAATTAGGAATATATGGTAGACATGTAGACACCAGATGTTGGTCATTCATTTTGAAATCATGGTAGAAAAGGAAATAAAAATAATTTAGGACTATAGCTATACAAATAATAATATGTTTGCAAGGAATTAGTCATATATCTTCCAAGTTTTAGGAATATTACCTTTATCCTAGATTTATGGGATATTCATTTATCAATTTTTTCACTTAATTACTACCCTAAATAATATTTGTATTATTTTAAAATATGCAGTAAGGCTGGACATTATGATTCATGTCTGTAAACCTAGCTACTCAGGAAGCAATGGTAGGTGGAACCCAGTCAGAGGATGTTATAGACAAAGTTAGCAAGAGATCCCATCTGAAAAACAAATTAAAAACCAAAAGGACTAAAAAGCAAAGAGGGCATGGCTCAATTGGTAGACCACTAGCAAGCTCAGGACCCTGAGTTTAATCCCCTGTATCACAAAAATAAATAAATAAATAAATAAGCAGTAAATATCTCACTCATCTAGATATAGTAAAGTTCAAAATAGTGAGATGTTTTTTAAAAAAACCATTGAGCAATACTATAGAAAGTGGAGAGATCTCCCATGCTCATGGATTGGTAGAATCAACATAGTAAAAATGTCAATACTCCCAAAAGTAATCTACATGTTTAATGCAATTCCCATCAAAATTCCAATGACATTCATTAAAGAGATTGAAAAATCTACTGTTAAATTTATATGTAAACACAAGAGGCCACGAATAGCCAAGGCAATACTCAGTCAAAAGAACAATGCAGGAGGTATCACAATACCTGACTTCAAACTATATTACAAAGCAATAACAATAAAAACAGCATGGTACTGGCACAATAACAGACATGAAGACCAGTGTAACAGAATAGAGGACCCAGATATGAAGCCACACAACTATAACCAACTTGTCTTTGAAAAAGGAGCTAAAAATATATGATGGAGAACTAGCAGGCTCTTCAACAAAAACTGCTGGGAAAACTGGTTAGCAGTCTGCAAAAAACTGAAACTAGATCCATGTATATCACCCTATACCAAGATTAACTCAAAATGGATCAAGGATCTTAATATCGGATCACAAACTCTAAAGTTGATACAGGAAAGAGTAAGAAATACTCTGTAGTTAGTAGGTATATTAAGAACTTTCTCAACGAAACTCCAGCAGCACAGCAACTAAGAGATAGCATAGATAAATGGGACCTCATAAAGCTAAAAAGCTTCTGTTCATCAAAAGAAATGGTCTCTAAACTGAAGAGAACACCCACAGAGTGGGAGAAAATATTTGCCAACTATACATCAGACAAAGGACTGATAACCAGAATATATAGGGAACTTAAAAAAATTAAATTCTCCCAAAACTAATGAACAAATAAAGAAATGGGCAAGTGAACAGAACTTTCTTAAAAGAAGAAATTCAAATGGCCAAAAACACATGAAAAAATGCTCACCATCCCTAGCAATAAAGGAAATGCAAATTAAAACCACACTAAGATTCCACCTCACCCCTGTTAGAATAGCCATCATTAGCAACACCACCAACAACAGGTGTTGGCGAGGATGCGGGGAAAAGGGAGCCCTCATACACTGTTGGTGGGAATGTAAACTAGTACAACCACTCTGGAAAAAAATTTGGAGGCTACTTAAAAAGCTAGACATCGATCTACCATTTGATCCAGCAATACCACTCTTGGAGATATATCCAAAAGACTGTGCCACAGGTTACTCCAGAATCACCTGCACACTCATGTTTATTGCGGCACTATTCACAATAGCCAAGTTATGGAAACAGCCAAGATGCCCCACCACTGACGAATGGATTAAGAAAATGTGGTATCTATACACAATGGAATTTTATGCAGCCATGAAGAAAAATGAAATGTTATCATTCGCTGGTAAATGGATGGAATTGGAGAACATCGTTCTGAGTGAGGTTAGCCTGGCCCAAAAGACCAAAAATCGTATGTTCTCCCTCACATGTGGACATTAGATCAAGGGTAAACACAACAATGGGATTGGACTTTGAGCACATGATAAAAGCGAGAGCACACAAGGGAGGGGTGAGGATAGGTAAGACACCTAAAAAATTAGCTAGCATTTGTTGCCCTTAACGCAGAGAAACTAAAGCAGATACCTTAAAGCAACTGAGGCCAATAGGAAAAGGGGACCAGGAACTAGAGAAAAGGTGAGATCAAAAAGAATTAACATAGAAGGTAACACACATGCACAGAAATCAATGTGAGTCAATGCCCTGTATAGCTATCCTTATCTCAACCCGCAAAAACCCTTGTTCCTTCCTATTATTGCTTATACTCTCTCTACAACAAAATTAGAAATAAGGGCAAAATAGTTTCTGCTGGGTATTGAGGGGGTGGGGTTGAGAGGGAGGGGGGTGGAGTGGGTGGTAAGGGAGGGGGTGGGGGCAGGGGGGAGAAATGACCCAAGACTTGTATGCACATATGAATAATAAAAGAAAAAGAAAAGAAAAGAAAGGTGAAAAATTAAAAAAAAACCATTGAGCAACTTTTATTTAAAGGCAATTCAGCAACTATGACTATTATTTAGTAACTACTTACCAAAGATACATTCTTATTAAATATTTTTCACAATTAATTATATAGTGAGTTACAAAATATCCTGGTTTACATCCTATTTTTATTTAATGGTATCTATTTAAGGTATACTGTAATGTTTTGATGTACATGTAGATAATGTAGTGGTTACTAGAGTTAAGCAATTTGACATAGCCATCATTTCATATAATTTTCCTTTCTGTGCCAAGAGCACCTAAAACCTACTCTTAGCAAAAGTCCTGAGTACAATAAAATATTATTAAATACAATCCTCATATTGTACATTAGATTCCTAGATTTGCTCATCCAGCACATCTACTGCTTTTTGTCTTTTGATCTCTATCTTCCCATTTCCTTAACTTCCCTAACCTATTGCTTTATTCTCTATAATTGTGTATTCAACACTGTTTAGTGATTCCACATGTAAGTGAGATCATGAACTATTTTTCTTTTTGTTGTGTCTGGCTTATTTTACTTAGCCTAATGTTGTTTAAATATATCCAATGTGTGGCAAATGATAAGATCTCTTTTTTAAAAAGCAGAATAATAGTTCATTATATATAATATATATTTTATTTATATTTAATTATAATACCGCAATTCATTCATACATCAGCACACACTTTATTTATTTTTTTTCAAAAATGACAGCAGACTTTTATTGAAAATAATGTAAGCCAAAGACAATGGAGCAGAAACAGGGTGTGGGAGAAAGTAACAAATACCTGTCAACTAAGAATTCTATATCCTATAAGAAAAAAATTCCAGACACTCAAGAGCTGAAAGACTCCAATAATGTCAACTGCATGCTGTAAGAAATGTTAGTGGAAATTCTTTTTTTAATTATTGTTTTATTATTCATATGTGCATACAAGGCTTGGGTCATTTCTGTCCCCTGTGCCCACCCCCTCCCTTACCACCCACTCCACTCCCTCCTCCTCCCCCCCACCCCCTCAATACCCAGCAGAAACTATTTTGCCCTTATCTCTAATTTTGTTGAAGAGAGAGTATAAGCAATAATAGGAAAAAAGAAGTGTTTTTGCTGGTTGAGGTAAGGATAGCTATACAGAGAGTTGATTCACATTAATTTCCTGTGTGTATGTTACCTTCTAGGTTAATTCTCTTTTGTTTTTTTTATTGTTTTATTATTCATATGTGCATACAAGGCTTGGGTCACTTCTCTCCCCTGCCCCCACCCCCTCCCTTACCACCCACTCCACCCCCTCCCTCTCCCCCCACCCCCTCAATACCCAGCATAAACTATTTTGCCCTTATCTCTAATTTTGTTGAAGAGAGAGTATAGGCAATAATAGGAACGAGCAAGTGTTCCTGGTTGAGATAAGGATAGCTATACAGGGAGTTGACTCACATTAATTAGGAAATTAATACATGTGTGTTGCCTTCTAGGTTAATTCTTTTTGATCTTACCTTTTCTCTAGTTCCTGGTCCTCTTTCCCTATTGGCCTCAGTTGCTTTTAAGGTATCTGCTTTTGTTTCTCTGCGTTAAGGGCAACAAATGCTAGCTAATTTTTTAGGTGTCTTACCTATCCTCAGCCCTCCCTGTGCAGCACACACTTTAGTTGTTTCCGTATCTTGGGTATGGTGAATAATTCTGAAATAAACATGGAAGTGCAGATATCTTTATTAAGTAGCGATTTAATTTCCTTTGGACATATACCCAGAAAATGAATTGCTGGAACATATGATAATTCTATTATTAATTTCTTTTAGGAATCTCCATATTTTTTCCACAATGGCTGCATAATCTACACCTATAACAAAAGTATACAAGGGTTCCCTTTTTTAATTCCCTTGGAAACACCTGTCACCTCTTCTTCTTTTGATAATGGTCGTTCTAGCAAGTGTGATATGGCATCTTATTGTGTTATTGCTTAGCATTTCCCTAAGGATTAGTGAGGTTGAGCATGTTTTTGACATACTCTTTGGCTATTTTTATGACTTATTTTGAAAAACGTCTATTTGAGTCCTTTGCTTATTTGTAAATTGTGTTAATTTATTTTTCTGATAGTGAGTTCTGTGAGTTCTTTTTATGTTTTGGATATTAACCCTTTGTCAGATATATGGTTTGCAAATATTTTATCCTGAGCCAGTAGGCAAACTATCTCATTCTGCTGATTATTTCCTTTGCTTTGCAGAAGTTTTTTAGTTTGAATGCAGTCCCATTTATTTATTTTTGGTTGTGTAGCCAGAGATTTTGGTGTCATATCCAAAAAATCATTGCCATGACCAATGTTGAGGGGTTTTCCCTGTCCTATTTTCTTCTAGGAGTTTTATGATTTGAAGTCCTATGCATGGGTATTTTACCATTTTGAGTTGATTTTTATGAACAGTGTGAGGTAAAAGTCTAATTTCATTCTTTGTCATGAGGAAATACATGTTTCCCTCCACCATTTATCAAAAAGACTATCATACCACTACAATACTGTTTTCATTACTATAGCTTTCTAATATAATTTAAAATCAGGAAGTGTGATGCCACCAACTTTTTCTTACAATTGCTTTTACTAATCAGGGACTTCTGTGATTCTATTTGAATTACAGAATTTTTTTCAATTTCTCTGAAGAATGCCATTGAAATTTTGATAACAATTGTATTAAATGTATATATCACTTTCAGTATCATGGACATTTTAATAATAGTAATTCTTCTAATCCATGACATGGTTATCTTTCCATTTATTTGTGTCTTCTGCTTCTTTCATCAATGTCAAAATTTTTAGTATAAAGATCTTTCATCCACTTCATTAAATTTATTCCTAAGTATTTTACTTTTTTGTTGCTATTGTGAATGAAATTATTTTCTTTTATTCAATATTTTATTAGTATATGACAGTTGTACAGGGGGTTTCATTGTGACATTTTCATATATGTGTACAATGTGCCCAAATTTGGTTTATTCCCTCCATTATTCTCCCTCTTCTCCCTCCCCCTTCTTAAAATGACTTTGACAGGTTTCAATGTCCCATATTCATACATGTGTTGAGAATACATCAATCATACTCACCCTCTTTTACCTGCTTCATTTACCCTCCCCCTCCCATTATTGCCCTCCCCTTAACATGACCTGTCTTACATTCCTGTCCTTCTTTGTTTAAGCGTCTGTTCATTGTTCAGTGGGGTTTTTGCCTTGGTATTTTACCTGTAAATATATTGTACTTTAATTGGTCTAACTCCCTCTATTGATCTTCCTTACCCTTTTCCCCCTACCATGTATTGTTCCACAATTTCATTCCAGGGATTCAGGGGATGGTTCAACATACTCAAATCAATAAATGTAATACAGCATATAAACAAAAGCAAGGACAAAAATCACATGATCATCTCAGCAGCTACAGAAAAAGCCTTCAACAAAATTCAACATTCTTTCACGATAAAACTTCTAAAACTAGGAATAAAAAGAATGTACCTCAGCATAATAAAGGTTATATATGTCAAAACTATAACCAATATCACACTAAATGGGGAAAAACTGACACCAAGACAAGGGTGTCCACTCTCCCCACTCTTGCTGCTCTGGGGAAGAACAGCAACTGGGGTCAGCTGAAATTCTGTTCCCACAACCAAGAGGGCACAACAGCAACTTGTGTAATGGTGACTCTAGACACTGGGATGGTGAGACACAGCAGTAGATCAGGCTCTGCCAGTCCTGGTGGTATAGCAGCAAGGATCCAAGAATAGCAGAATATGACTGCAGCTTGGACCTATGGAGTGGGGAGCAACACAGCCATTATTCTACTCCCCAGGAAGGATTCTTAGTAGCTCAGAATCCAGGAATCTAATCCAGTTCCAGGAAGACAGGGTGTTGTGGCTTTTTTTGCTAGGAAGAGGAGTGACACAGGCTAACAAGGCTCTATTTACTTGAGACACATGGCACCATATCAGTCTAGACTTGGGAGGCAGCATTGCATAGCTGTGCCAAGCCTCCATCTCTATGGGAGAGAGATGTTCAGGTCTCAGGGGCAGGGTGTAGCAGTAACTGGGATAGGGAAATGGAGGAGCTCTGTAGTAGCTTGCTCCCAACAGGCAGAGCACACCTGTAGCTCAGCTTGGGGATAGTTTATCACCAGATAAGAGGGATTTGGTGGCAGCAAGACCTAAGAGATGAAAATTTGCAGTGGCTACTTGGTCTCTAGAGGACAAATATCCACAGTAGCTCCAGTTCCAAGATGGTACTTGCCATAGCACGCTGGACCACAGGAAGTGGAGTAGCATGTCAGCTCCTTGGCAGGGGCCATATAGCTGTGTGGATTCTGAACAATTCCTTCATCTGTACTCACTACCCACAAAGACTATAAGAGTCACCAGTGGCAAGGACTATAGGTGTCCATGGTAGTGTTGAAGGCTGCTGGAGATCTCCTGCCTACTTGTTTATTCTCCAGATGGAGATATCCTTCCTAGTTCTGAGCTGATCTTGATTTTGGAATGGTTGACACAATCAAGGTATTTCCTTTCTCCCAGCTATGTCCCCATCCTGGGTTTCTATGCACTATAGGATTTCTGTTACTCTTTTACTTTTTTTTTTAATCAAAATGTAGCTGTCTTATTGTTATTTTGGCTGTTTTACTGGGGGACATGAGGGTTAGAAACTTCTAGTTGGCCATCTCACTAATACACTCCTAATTTAATTATCTTAATATAATGACTATGTCTACTAAGTGAGCATTTTCTTCTACTTTTAATTGTTTTGCTTTTTTCCTAAATGGCATGAACCCAAACTATAATTTTCAATAATAAATCATGATTACTTGCTCTGGTTAATAGAGAACATTACAGATGTAAATTGAAAAACATTCTGTGATATCACCCGTTAATAAAAAACCATATCTATATAACACAAGGAATCCTAATTGACCCACTTTACACATTTTATGAATCAGATTGAGCTGATCCACTACCACTTTATGGAAAATCGGTAGTGTAAGAAATGACCATAGAAGTTTAGTTTCAACCTTGGTATTAGCCTGTTTGTTACGAAAGGGCAGAGTTAAATGATGACTAAGAGAAAAAAAAGCATCCTCTTTAAACCCGTGTTTTTTTGAAATAACTGGGACTAGTACTCACAATATATTACCTCTAAAGAAAAGACAAAGATTGTTATGAGTATTTGGTATCTCAATAGATGATGGGAATTTAAATTTTGAGACCCAAGGCAATGGACTACTACTGTCAATTTCTTTACTTGCTGTGCCCAGACTAATAGAAGTTGTAGGAACTGTTTTTTCTAGAAAGACTGGTAATAGCAATAATAACAGTATGAATAGGATTTAAGATTTAATGAGCTTCTCCTGTGTGCAAAGCACACTATTAAGTATTTTAGAAAAATAATTATACTTAATTTGTACATTAGCTTTATAAGGTAAAAAGTATCAACTACATTTTGAAAATGGGAGAAAAAACTTGAGGCTTATGTAGATTAAGTATCTTACCCAGATTTTCCAAGATTGGAATAAAAATGTTGTAGAGATAGACAAACATCTGAAATGCCATACCTTAAATTTTTGGCAAATGTGAAGAATTTTCAGGATTTATAATTGTATTTACTTACCTCTGGGGATTCCAAAAGGTATAATGATAAACCTCTGTGGCATATATAGCTAGAAGATGATGCCAATATTTTAGTTGAGAAATTAGATACACACTCTTAATGAAAAATGACTAAATCAGCGGCAAAATTTTAATAACTTTATATAGTATTATGCTAATTAAAGGAAAAAACAACTCAGTAGAGAAGATTCATTTCTGGTATGGACAATAGTCAGTAGAGTCTGCCTTCACAATGCTCTATCCTAGTACAACCACCTGGTTCAATTCCATTATCTCCTTTATCTATACCACTATAATTGTCTACTTACTGGTCTTTGCCAACTGTCCCTTGTGCCTTTTTGATATATCCTACACACTGTCACTAGATGGATCTTCCTAAAGTGTAATTGCAATCATATCACGCTCCTATATAAAAATCTTTGATGATACCCTACTACTTAAGAATAAGGAAATACCAGCATGGTATTCAACAGCCTTCACAATATTGCCTCAAATAGTTTTTAAGCCTTACCTCAAATCTCTCCTGTATTTTATATGCCACCCAATGTAATTTTTTTATTTTTCATGTGGTATTTGCAGCATTTTCCATACATTTATTCATATATTCATTTAACTCTCATTTTATATTTATTTATTATTTGCTCTTGCCACATACTATGCTTGGTGTTGGATGATACATGAGTGAGCAAAACAGAAATGGTAGATGTCTCATAAAGTTTCTTGATAGAAAAACCTGGACATATTTATTATTTCATTCTCTGAAGTACAGTGGCTTCCACATAACATGTGCTGAAGTAAACCAGTGGTTGTTTAGGACTGAGAATGGGAGATAGGGGCAGAAATTGACTACAGAGGGGCATAAAGAAACATTTGAGCCTGGGCATTGGTGGCTGACGTCTGTAATCTTAGCTGCTCAGGAGACAGATAAAGAGGATCATGGTTTGAAGGCAACCTGGGAAAATAGTTCCACGAGACCTTATCTCAAAAAACCCTTCACAAAAAAAGGGCTGGTGGAGTGGCTCAAGGTATAGGCCCTGAGTTCAAGCCCCAGTACCACAAAAAGAAAGAAAGAAACATTTAGAGTTAATTGAAAATTTCTTTTCTACGTTTAAATATATTCAGATTTTTATTAGCATATATATTTTTTTCTTTCCACTGTTTCCTTCTAATGTATTGACCATTATATTTCCAAAGTTCTGAAATGGCCAACAAACCATAGAAAAACATTTCTTCAGGCTCCTGCTTGAAATGAGCATATATTAAATTGTACAAAGTAAGGGATTTCATCATGACACCTCAATACTTGCATATAAAATAATTTAATCATTCTAAATCTTGGTGTGCCTCCTGGTTATGTGAGTATATAGATTTGTTAAAACCAATCAAACAATACACTAATGATAACTACAGTTTAGGGTATATAAATTATACCTCAATACATTTAATGTATAAAGAAAAATAATAATTGAATTGAAGAAATGCAAAGAAAGGACTGGTTACTTTCAAAGTGAAGATAGTGCTTACTTTGAAGAGAAGCAGGAAGGAGGTTGATATCGTGATGGTGCATATAATGGGGCTTATGGGGTAACTGGCAAAGTTTTATACTTTTGACTTGAGTGCTAGCTATAAATATCCTCCTCTCATAATACTTCATTAAACTATCCATTTTATGTTTTTCCATATCTATGTTTTATTTTATAATCCAAATGTAAAAACTGAATTGAAATAGATTATTATTATTATTACTAAAAGGCTGAAGTGAAGCATTGGACCACAAAGTTATAGAGTGTTAGAAGTCAAAAGAACTTTGGTGATTAACTTGTCCAACCTATTCATTTTATAAATGAGTACTCTGAGAACCAGAGAAGAAAGATTTCCTAAAGTCACACAGTGAGTTTGTAGCAGCTTGGGGCCATATTTGTGAACTCCTTGTGCTGTTCTGTGCTTTTCTGCTATATTTCCCAGGAAATATACCTGCTCTCTACTAAAGCTTCGTCAAGTACTTGACAATTTGTGGCAGCATACTCTATTGTTTAGTTAAGTTGGTAACACATTATTCATTTAGATACTTGGGGAAAAGAAGGTGTTTAAGGATTTAAATAAAACTTATAAAGATAGTGTCATTGCTAATGTCTGCTTTGTTAAATACAAATGACTAAATTTTCATCATTATTTCTACAGAGCCCCTATGACTTCAAAGGCTGTCTTCTTCTACAGAGGAACCCCATAAGGAGTCAAAGACAGGCAACAATTTGGAAGAATGGTCCTTTGAAGTTGAACTAATTATTAAAGTTGCAAAATGTCATGCTGATTATACATAGTCAAAAATTTTAACTTTGACTACATAAAGAGATTTGAATATTTCAGTTGATTGCTAATGCTTATTATTACTCTCAAAGGCCACCAATATATTTTACCAAAGTATGTGACATGGTTATATTTACTTTAACTAAGCTCATAAAACATACTCATTTTTATGCATGCTGTGATATTGCTGTCACTTGGTAACTTCAGATTATATTTTCACCTCTTATGAGGTTTTTCTTTTCCAATTAAATTTCTCTCCTCAACGTTTAGAAATAGTGACATCAAATAGTGATATATGCTTTTGTTAAACTTTGTTACTGAGCATAAAATTTAACAGAAATTTAAAGTAAAAATACCCTATGCCTTAATTTTAAAAAAACTAATAAAATTACAAGTTTAAAATTGAAACTAATAATTACTCACTAAAATAGAATTGAAAAATAAGTAAAATAAACATAATTAATTATATATTCTTAAATAAATATAATTGAGCAATTTTTTCAAGTAACCAAAATAGGGTTATTAAATAACAACCTTAGTCATTACTTAAATAACTAGGACTTTTAAAATTTGGTGTCAATCCTACTTAAATCTAATAATGTATCTCCAAACTCTAATTAGAATAATTTTTCTAGTATATTCTGAATCCAGGACTAGTACATTGCTTCGTGATGCAAGTGCAGCTCAAGGGAGGAGGGATTTGACTTAATTCTTTTATTTGTATAATTTATACTAGTAGATTTTTCAAACAGCCTACATGGAGTAATTGAGCATCTATTTTGTAGTCTTAGTAAATAGCAGAATCCACCATAGGAACCTAAGCTCCTTTTAGTCACTATGAACACCTATGCTCATATCAAAATAAAACAGTTCAGAAGAGGGTATAATGAGGCAGACACACAGAGACTGCTACGTGAAGGCGAAGGCAGAGATTAGAGTTATGCCAGGAAACCACCAGAAGCTGTGGGAAACATGAAACAGATTCTCCCTAACCGTTCTCAGAGCAACTAACCCTACTGAAATGATTTTGGAATTCTAGCCTCCAGAACTGTGAGAGAACAAGTTTCTAAACCAGGCAGTTTTCAGTACTTTGTAATGGCAGCTCTAGGAAATTAACACACCATCTTTTTCCACTGCAGAAATGTAACAAAAGCTACACAGTTTTTCTGTCTTGAGAAATTTTATTTTTTTTCTTCAATCAAGATGATATGAATATTCACCTTGCTCCATTAGAAGAGCAAAATTCTTTCCTTATCAGCCAATTAGCTGAGAGTTTAAAGAAAATGTTCTATACAGAAACAATTGAATTTAATGATGCCTTGAAAAGGCTTTGTAACTGGCTACTTTTTTTAAACAACTCAATTAGAAAATTTCTCATGCACTCTTTTGGCAAAGCTTGCCTTCCCTAAATAAAGCATAACCAGAACTTGAGCTTAATTTATATGGACATGCACAAGCATATACAGCAACTCAACAAAAGCATTTTCAATTTTGTTACTTATGCTCATTCAGTAGGACAATGTTAGTAGCACTAAAGTATTATTTTTGTTTGAAAATATGTGATAACCATTTAAATAACCAAGATCATTGTTTACTTCTGATTCTGATTTGAAGGTATAAACATACAAAATTCAGTCCTCTTTTAGGCTTTGCCAATGGAGACCTCGTCCGAGGCCAAGGCAGAAAAGAAACTGTAATTTCTTTTGTCTAGGTTGTAGTCGTCAATCTGATTAAATATAGATGGTTCCCATGCAAAATCCTATATAACAGCATTTTAGAATGCACAAACTCTTCCACTTTCTATGAAAATACAGCATTTGCATATTGATTCAACACTTTGAAGATCTGAGAGCTGCATGAGAAAATGGAGTTGCTGCAAGCTTCCTGTTGATCTCAGTGGGAGTTGCTCATGTGGAATGATGGTCAGGAATCTGTCTTAATTAGTAAGCACTCCCGCCTTACTTTCCCTTAGTCATGCCACTGTTAAATTCTATCTAATAAATTGGGTTATCGTCTAGTATCTGAAGAAATTGTTACATTTGGGTTATGCTAAATGTCAATTGGTAACATTTAATAAGCAGAAGGACTTTAAAATATCTTTCAGTGTTTACAAATGTGTTTCCTATGATAGGGATCAATTTTTGTTACTCAAAACCAAGAAACTAAGCAAGAGATTAACAATGTTATTTTAAGTGTATCACTGGAAATCACTCAGAGTCTTCAATGAAATACTCCCTAAAATATTAATAATTTATAAAAACAGTAAATATTTGGATGATAAGTTACCAATCCCACTTTTTACAGAAAAAAAAAGTTTTTAGAATGATACTTCCTTTGAAGTATAATCAACCCCACTTACCCTTTATCCTTGTGATTTCCAGATTTTGTAAAGTTGAGATAATACATCTTATCTTGGCTCCTTCTTCAAAAGTACTCTCAGCAATAATCTTTTGTTCCTACATTTTCTCTTTGCTTGGAATAAATTATCTTAACTAATTGGCTAAATGTAATGATAACATCAAAATCTTTAAGCATGTATCAAGGAATCATACTGAATGTAATAAATACTTTTCTAGTTTTATCCTATAGCATGCAATGCAAAGAACTTGTTAAACTAATTATCTTTTTGTTCATTATAAACTCTTTAGTTTCTTTCTACCAAATAAACTATCCTAAGATGTTTTAAAGAAATTATGTCGATATGTATTAAGGAAAATACCATTTTAAATGTTAACTTTAATACTTAATGAATGCAGTTGTTTCTAATTACAATAAAAGGAAACAAATAACACTATTTAATTAATAGATTTGTCATTTAAAAAGGTATTATGCAATTGTAGTAATTGTGAACCAGACTTTAAATATCATTTCTAGAAAGACAGTGTCTTCAGGCCAAAGATCCACAACATTTCTACTGTATATCTTGATATATAGGTCATACATCTTCCAAAGTTTCAGACAAGCAGTCTGTTGGAAAAAAATATATATGTAAATTTTTATCTTAGATAAAAAAGAGAAACCCTTAACTCTATCTTGAAGAAATGTGTTATTCACCATTGGAGTAGAAAATTATCCTTATGTACTAGGCATGGATCCAATAAGGACACTAAAAACTTTCCCAGATCCTACAAGCAGAGCTCTTGAGTTCTGGCATCCTAGTTCTTAGAAATAGTTAAGCATTGAGGACAAGCCTTAAAAAACATCATTTGTTATAAATTAAGGATCTGTTGATCCATACTGGGACTTGGACCATTCTTACGCGGCATAGAGGATGAATAAAGACCACACAGCTATTACTTGGCTGTCATGGAGAAAAATTCAAAGTACCCATCTACCGTATAGAATGTTTCTATTGTCCTTTAAACAAAGCTAGAACAGAGCCCTAATTTCCTCATTTATTTAGAATTAAAATATAAGTATTTCAAAAGTAAACTTATTAGTGAAAAATCCAAGGACCAAAAGAGACTTATTCAAATTCATGTATTAGCTAACAGAAGAATTATATAGTTGGAGCAATGTATTTTCAAGCTCTTACCAGGATGAATAAACCTTACCAAAGCATTGCTTTAACTTCAAATTTCACTTTTTCTTTAAATAACAAGAAACTAAAAATAAAAGATGAAAAAAACATTGGTAGTTTATATTGTATTTGGATACTACTATTATATCAAAGTCAAAATGAGATTCAAACTGGTTAATTTCACTATAGCATGTTTAATCTACTCAGTGAGAATGTCCACATTCTAATATCTACTTTTATTTTAAGGTCAACAGAAGTCTGATCATGTATAGAAATAGTATATACTGTATACTTCATTACTACAACTTCTAAGGAACTAGAACTAAAAGGAAAATATACCCTTAGATTAAAAAGAGACTAATAAAAATCAACTAATTTTTGATGCATGTGATGATTTTAAACGTTTGTGAATACTGAACATTTTTCCATATAGATATTAGTAATTTTCTGACATATAACAAAAATGAGTATATTATCCAGACTAAACTGGTTTTTCATATTTGAACTACTTAGTCTCTGGGTTTGCAATATAAATGTGGAGCAAAAGAAGCCTCTGTGTTACATGTAAACAATATTTCATACTTGCATTCACAGCATCACAAAGAAATATTTTTAAATGATATTAAATCAATATTCTGCACTGATTATTTGCTCACTCTGCATTTAGCACTGCCTTGGTCTTACCAAGGGTCCTGCCTCCAGATGATCATAAATGTTCATTATCCCATTCTATGAAATGAGGTTTTTTAAATTTTTTTTTCATTTATTCACATGTGCATACATTATTTGAGCTATTCCTCCCCCCTGCCCCCACCTCCTCCCTCTCCCCTCCCCACTCTTCACTTCCAGGCAGAACCTGGTCTGCCCTTATCACTAATTTTGTTGAAGAGAAGACATAAGCAATAATAAGAAAGAGAAAGCATTTTTGCTAGTTGAGATAAGGATAGCTATGCAGAGAGATTCCTAGCATTGCTTCCATGAACACATGTGCTACATCCCAAGTTGATTCATCTCTAACTGACCTTTTCACTAGTTCTTGGTTCCCTTCCCATATTGACATCTGTTGCTTTAAGGTTACTGTACTAGCTCCTCTGCAGTGGGGACACAAGATACTTCAAGTTTTGGGTTTCCTACCTATCCCCATTCCTCCTGTATGTCCTCTCCCCTTAGCATGTGACCCAAGTCCAACAACATTGCTGCATTTGCCCTAGATCTAAAGTCCGCATATGAGGGAGAACATATGATTTTTGGTCTTTTAAGCCTGACTAACCTCGCTCAGAATGATGTTCTCCAGTTCCATCCATTTACTTGTGAATGATAAGATTTCATTCTTCTTCATAGCTGAGTAAAACTCCACTGTGTATAAATACCACATTTTCTTTTTTTTTTCATTGACAATTTATTTATTTTTCAATAAGTTAGATAAATGAATATTCCAATAGTTTAATGTAATTCCAAGAGAAACACAACAAAGGGGACAAATAAATGATTTGGCAGTTACAAATCAAAAGAGAAACTACAAAAAAAAAAAACCCTCAGACTAAAACAACCAGAAACAAATAACTAGATATGTGTTTACTGCAGGAGGCCAAAGTGTAAGAACTGTTGGAGAGAGAAATTCACGTGTGTAAAAACAGATATAGCCTCAAACAAGTGGAAGTACTATGAGAAGCGGAAAACAGTGTCTGTTCTAAAAATAGCTTAAAACTTGCTCTACTAATTTTAAAAATAATTGTTGAATGTCTAGCCATTCAAGCATTCTACTAAGAGAGTTCTCAGGCTTTCAGCACAGTCTCTGCTCTCAAAACATATGCAATGCAGCTGAAAAGGTAAAACAAAAATGTAAGTACTCACAATCTAAAGCAGAATATGAGACTTTCAAAATAAAAGTACAGATGGAACGTTCTGGGCTTCATAAAAGGGAAGGAAAGAGGAGTGGAGGATGGGGGACAGTGGAGGAGAGGAGGAGGAAAATCTAATTTTTTTAAGGAAGGAAGTGGTGCAATGGAGCCATTGCTTGGAAAAGATTAACACTCATCTAAAATAGTCTCTCTGTTCTCATAATTTGTTAATCCCAGTTTCACTTTGGAGTAATAGGAACACTTGTTCTTTAGTTAATGAAGACTACTGCTAGCAGGATGAAGTATGTTTAATAAAACAGAATGATTTCAGTGTTTCCTGCTTCACTCTCCCATAAGAGAGTGTGGCAAACCTGTGTCCACTGGAAAGAGATAATGCAAAATCATACCAGGGAGAGATCAGATGGAGAGATCTTAAAGAGGTAGGTAGAGAAAAGAGCTAAGTCTAGGCCTCTAAGAAAGTCCTGCACCTGGAAAGGTGACTTGGTTTTTTGTTGTTTTGTTTTTGTGGCAATTGAATAGCTGAGACAGAGGTTTTTAAACCATGTGCATTGGTGGGGAAGAGATGGAACTGCAGGTGAGCTCTATCTAGAGAAAACATGAGCTAGCCCCAGCCCAGAGACTGTCAGAGATGAGCTGATACCACCACTCCCAATGAAAATGAAGAGTTGGCTAATGAGCACATTGGTAAGGTCATTTGAATTTCTGGATTGCAAACCTTCCAAGGACTTCTCATGATCCTGGGAGGTGGAAAGGAAGATCACATAAGGAGTGATACTGAATCTTCACCATGGCCCTTATAAGAGGGACCTCAGGATCAAATTTAATTTGGTTTAGAAAATAATGTTTCTTTTATCTGGAGTTTATGATAGAGTAAAATTAATATGTGAGACACTAGCAAAAATGTGTTTCTGGCTTTGATCTAGAAAACCTGAGTTTTAACAGATGACATTAAATGCCTTAAAGAGGAGCAGTATTATTTAGCTATGATAGAGAGTCTCATTGATATTTGCATGCTTTGCTGAGTATAATGAGCCCTTTTTGTATGACAACAAGCTCTGATAATTCTATTCTCACAATGGCAGTTACCTATAAGAAAACATGTAGCTTTCTGACAGAAGAAAGAGACATAGGAGTCTGTAAACAGGTATTTTTTCCCCTGACTATATCAAAAGAAACTACAAAATTATCCTTAACTCATTGTGCATGATAATATGAAACTTGTATTTTCTGTGAATTTCCAGATATTTCACTTCTGCTGCACTTGCATTCAGGGATTACTACTAAAAAAGACAATTATTTGCTCAGCCCTCCAGAATTCCGAAGTTCCTTGGTTAATGAAAATTACCAACAAGTCTGTAACTTTGGGCAGGAATTGAAAAGCCTTGGGTCAATAGTTTTAGCACTGTTTAAAAACTACTTTTCAGTGGCAAATGACTACATTTGCCTAAGAACTATATATGAATTTCAGTATTCTCTGATGTACAGAAAATATCTTGCTTATATAGCAAGTGTACTCTGTCTTAACATTTTTCTCTCCATCCTCTGCATGGGTTTTTAAAATCATCCTTTTTATTTCTCTATCTATCCTTCCAAAGCCCCAAGTACCAAATGCAAACTCCTGTCCCAGATTATATATTCATCACAGCCAGTGCTCTCGATAGTCTAATACAATAAAATCAATGCAACAATGTCACTTGTCAGTCTCTTTGTGCATAAGATAAAATGATGCCATCTGTGAGACAAAGTAATGTGGGGTAATGAGTCATCTCCAACTCCTGTAAAATAGCCTAGTCTGTCTAAGCCTGGAGAGAAAATGATGAAGACAGGGCAATCAGAAAATCAGAGCACTAGTGATTCATTTCTTAATTTATAGAAATGTGAAGTTCTTTTAAGCTGATATGAGCAGATCAACTGACAAACCTGCTATGCACATCTGCACTTTTATTATACTTTTATTATACCTGCTAAGCACACCTGCATTTTTATGATAGTTTGCCTGAGGCCATCATAGCAGCAGGGCCAGGAATATATTAGTAAAATTAAAAGAAATAGCACAAGGTAACTTCAGTCTACATGTAAACAATTAACAGCTCATTAAGGAGAATTTCACTTTTGTGGGAGCCTTTCCTTTCTTTGACCAAATTTAAGCTGGCTAATGAATTGAGGACTCCACCATGAGGATCAGGACTGTCTCAAAGGCTGCATTACGGTCTGACTCAGACTTATCTTTTAGCATACTTATTTCATTATAATCATGTACAAAATTATACATATTTTTATGGCAGGACATCCAGAAAAAATTTACCTTTCTAAATTCTTTTCACAGTCCTACTTCTGTAATATCCCTATCTCATTCTGGGGTATAAGTTAAATATGCCAAATGAATGCAGATACATTTTAGCCTCTGGTAAGGGTTTTAGCAGCAGAGGAGTTGGTGGTAAAACTGAGAAACAAAAGGGCTTACGATACAGTAAAATCAGATATCGTTAAAACAATTAACCTTCTTCCACCCCAAAATAAAAGATAATAATGGTGCGCAATTTCCAAACCCCTCACCATGGTCTCAATCAAGTTTACATTTAGCAAAATCACAATCTGCTTAATATATTCACTGAAGGCACTTTATTTGTCATTTTAAAACTTTGCTCCTCATCCAATAATTAATTGGTCTTGACTTTCTAAAGTAAAATTTGCTTATTTTCTAAATAATATTTCTTTAAAATTTTTGATTTATAGATCTCCAATTGAGTTTGCAATGAATACTTTGAAAATGAGCATAAAATTTAAGGAAGTGGAACAAAAACAAGTTTTATTCTATAATAAAATATTCCCCTGAGATATGAAGGAAAGTCAGAACATAATTGAAGTAAAAAGGTCTTGTGATCAGTCCTGCACTGTTGCTGAAAAATATTGACTTAGAATATAATTTTAACCTGTATTATACTGTAGTATGATTCATTTAGTCATTCAGCTAACATTTACTGAGCCCTCTCTGTGTGCCAAACACTGGTCTAGAGGAACAGGGATAGATTAAATGAGTTTCTGCTTTCTATGAGCTCACATGCTACTTGGGGAGACATGTATAAATGACTAATCACATTGACATTCATTAAGTATTGAAAATTATCTATGACTCGAGTATTATAAAGCCTCAAAAGGATGAAGCAGCTTCTTAAAGGTGATACCACCAAGGCCTTTAGCAGTGACTGGTTGGTGTCTCTGGGTATAGTAAAAAATATACAAAACACACAAAAGGACGTGATGCACCATGCTATTCTCTAATAGCACCCTGATCTTTTCCTTTGGAACATGGTGATGCACCATGCTATTCTCTAATAGCACCCTGATCTTTTCCTTTGGACCATTCATTTAAAAATAAATGGTCAGTTATTACTGGACGAATAATGAATAAAGGAATGAATATTTTCAAGGTATAGAGAGACATTTATTATGGAAACCTTCCCCACCACACCAGTATCACTTTGCCTTTTACAATCTTTCTCTTGGGTTTTCATTCAAATAGCTCACCTATCCTAAATATAAACAGCCATTCTCTGACTTAAGCAGATAAAACTAACCTAAATACCACCATACTCACAACCACACCACACAGTATTGCAACATATACATAAGCACAGTATACTGCCACTACATGCAATGCAGCATATCTTTGGAGCACCATCTATTCTAGTACACTCCATATACCCAACCCACAGCTATGTCAACCTCTGTCTCATAAGTACATGAATGTGTCCTCCTTTCTTTCCCTAACCCCTTTCACTCCCACCCTGTAGGAGTCAGTAAGGGTTTCTCAGAAAATGTTGTATTTACTTGGGTCTTGGTATGTCTGGTTCCATTAAAATCAAAATGTCTCTAATTTGGTGTTTTCATCAGGAAAAATTTCTGCTCTGGAAGCATGCAATTCATGGCAGGAAAGACCAATCCCTGGAAAATGAAACAACAATAAAATCAACTCATTCAAAATAGTAAATCTGAAAGTTTCATGATATGTTCTTCAAACTGAGATAGACACTGAAATTCAAATATACATGTCATTTGCTTTACATGGAAATGCATACAAACTGGCCATCATTTGTCAGGGAGAGTATAGGATAAAAATTTATTAAGATTTGCTTTAATTAATTAATTAATCATTTGCTTAGTTTTTGTAGCACTGCAGATCATATCCAGGGACTCACACATGGTACATTTTTAAATGGATTTCCATGTAGTAATCTGATGCCTGTACTTAACATGCAATTGAGTTAAACAAATCTGAATATGTGGCTCCTAGAATAGCCACATACAATGCAACTTTTGTATCCTTTCTTTCATCTTCTCCATGTATCTAAGACCCAGTGCAAGTATGACTTCATCCACCAGACACTGACCAATCACTTGGACTTCAGTTACTATTCCTGAACTGTGAACTTCTATTACTTCTTAGACGCTTAATGTGTACAATATTGTATTCTTTTTTAACATTTTATGCATGTTGAAAGACCAGAATCCAGGAGACTAAAAAGGATTAAAGCCATAATCATGCACAGGATGAATTTCTGAAGAAACTAAAGTTGTTTATTTTAGAGAAATTTGAGGGGATGGGCAACAGGCAATATGTTCATTATCTTTAACTACTGTAAGTACCTCCATATAGGGAGCAAATAAAATGGTTTTATAATGATCCAAACAAAAGAACCAGGACCAATGGTTAAAAACTATTGGTACTGGTGAAGGGGTTCAAGTGGTAGAGTGCCTATCCTAGCAAGTGTAAGGCCCTAAGTTCAAACCTCAGCACCACCTAAAAAAACTATTGGGAGTTCACTTCCAATCCAGTTCAAAAAAGAAGTTTCTTTTTTTTCTTTTATTCATATGTGCATACAATGTTTGGGTCCATTCTTGTCCCTTTCCCCTCCCCCCTCCTTCACCCCCCCCACTCCCTCGCTACCAGGCAGAAACTATTTTGCCCATATCTCTAATTTTGTTGAAGAGAAAGTATAAGCAATAATAGGAAGGACCAAGGGTTTTTGCTAGTTGAGATAAGAATAGCTATACAGGGAGTTGACTCGCATTGATTTCCTGTACATGTGTGTTACCTTCTAAATTAATTCTCGAACTAACCTTTTGTCTACTTCTTGGTCCCCTTACAAAAGAAGTTTCTAATAGAACTTCTTGAACACAGAATTGGCTACTGACTCAGAAGATAATAAAGTCATCTCTATTGGAAATATTCAGTAAGTGAGAGTATCGCTATTTTATAATTGTAAAGAAAACTCATGGATCATATAAGCAAAATGAACATTAGAGGCCTCTTCCCACTGAAAGACTCTGGGTTGTTTTTTTTTTAAGTATGCTGTGCCTTCTCAACTAGACTAAAAATTCCTCAAAATCCCAGACTTTCATATCACTTTCCATAATTGGTATCCAGTTCTGGATCTTCAACACAGTAGACATTCACCAACTATTTGTCAATCAAGCCACACCTTTATGAAATCTCTATGGAAATAAAACTGTTAATTTGATACAATTTTTAAAAAACAGTAACTACATTAACAATATGATTAAAAGTATTCCTACTTGAATATTTTGTCCAGTGATATATCATGGAATTATTATCAATAATATATGAATAATAATATTCATTATCAGGAATAAGGCAATAGCAGATATATTATTATTGATAATTTTAATAATGATTACAGTGACTACTAAGCCTTTATAAATTTTAAGTATACCCCAATAATCATATATTTAATGACAGCTTTATGAAATGAAAATGAAAATCAATGAATTATAGGTACAAATGAGTATAGAAAATGAAAATTTTAACTTATTGGCAGGAAATAGAATCATTATGAGACAAATTTGAACAGGAATTAACAGGAATAAGTCCAAAAGAGCTAAGAAAAGTAAGTCCAACTAGTAATTCTAGAACTAATGAATACCCAACTGATGAGATTTCAGAATCATTCACTGAAAGTGAGATGTCAAAACTTCAATGTAGAAATCAGACATTCAACCCCAATTAAGGAAAAAGTATAGTTTTAACTCACAACACCTCAACATGTGAAGGGTACTTGTGAACTAACCCTGTATTACACAAAATATATCCAGTGTAATGGGACTCCTGGGAAACAAACCACTTATACTCATGAGAGACTGAAATTCCCTTTCTAATCCATCCAATCTTTTGACTATGTCATTCTATTATAGTAATATAAGCAGAAGGAACATAAGGGAGTTATTTTGTGTATGTACAAGAGATTTTGTGTGCGAACCTATATGTACAACCTGGGACTGAATTATTTGACTAAGGAATCTGTTAAAATTTATTATGATATTTTTATTGGCAGGTCTAAAATAATCTGGTTTTCTCTCCAAGGACTGGGATAAACCCAAGAACCTGCACAGGATTACCTCAAGTTAGAACTAGAGCATTGTTAGAACTGCAAAGAAGCTTTGGGTAACAGAACTGGAAGGAGAATTTCAATTCTTCTAAAAAGTTTTTTAAAGATATGAAGTTATAAGCAGGACAATGAGAAGAAATCTAAAAGAGTATTACTGCACTATTCATTTCTAAGAGAAAAAATGATAAAAACCGGACAATGATGTAATCCAGACAAATTGTTCTGGACTGAAATTGGGAATGTGTAAATGATACATATTAGCATTCTATTGTCCTTGGTCAGTTCATGACCCAGGGATTAATCTCTGCAGTTAAAGGAGCTGAAATGGGCCAGATATAAGCAAACTTGAGGTTTCACATTATGACATACATTTTTTCTTCAATAGTGTGTAGGCCAGGCCATCAGTTTAACGGCAACAATATGAATGCTGTTTATTTTGAGTATCTCCAGGTCCCAGGTGCTTTACATTTTGTTGTTTGAATCCTCAGAGTTTTTAACCCCATTTTACAGATGCTGAAATCCAACAATTGAAGTATTCGTAGAATTAAAGTAACTTACTCAAGATTGACTGGCTGAACTAGATACTTTTTTTTCCCTTGAAAAGTGGGTTCTTTCCACTTTAACCTTGCTAAATAAATATTAAGAATATGCATTTTAACAAGATTCTCTTGTGGTTCGCATGCACATTAAATTTGAAAAACTGTGTATCATGCTGTTTTCCTTCTGCTTCTCTCACTGGTCTTCACCTCCCTCTGTCTTGCTCCCCTTATTCCTCCCTCCCTCTCTATAGCATTCTCTCTCCCTCCCCTCTCCTTCTCTCTCTATCTCCTTCCCTCTCCCTCCCCTACCCCTCCTTCACACAAGTACACACCTGTGTGCATACACACGCACACACACATGCACACACACTCACAGACTGGTGAACTGGGGAGAGGAAGTGGTATCAGTCATAACATACTAGAACTGTCAATGAACCTTCTTCTCTAAAAATCTATGCAAATTTTGAACTCATCTGTTATTTGTGCTCATTAAAATAGCATATATATTGTATCAGCTACTGTTAGCATTCTGGTGCGCTTACTGAATAAAATTGTTTGAGCAAAAATGAAACATATTACATTACATAGCAGCTTATAGAAAAGCATAAAAAGAAAGAATAGAGGCATGAGCCATGTAAAAAAGCAGAAGTCTGAGCTTGCTGTGGTTTACACTTTGATAATAAGTACACTAGCAATTACAAATGATTTTTTAATGACTGTAGCTTTATAAAACCCACCAGCTTTGTAATAATTGCAATGACAGAAAGGATAGCACCATGGGAATTCCTGCCACTTACATACATTCGCCATCATTTTTGCTTGCCAGCAAACTTTATTTCTAGGTGCTATACCTCTGCAATCCAAAGAGATGTTAATGAGAAAGAAAAGTAAATGGGAAATAATCTATATTTGGTCTCATTTTTCCTTAATAAATTCTCTTTAACGAAGAGTCTTAATTTCTTTACCTATGCATCCAATGTGTAGGAAACATGTAAATTAAATAGATTGGCCCTATTTGGAGATTCTATATTCATTTCAATCTTGAGTGTACTAAAATCTGTTGAATGCAATACCTGATATAGGAATTTAATATATTTAGCATGGATAATTCTCTTTCCAATGACTGGTGCTGAATACTTCTACAAAATGTTTGTGCATAGACATCATCTGGGAATCTTGTAGAAATGAAGGTTCTGATTCAGTAGGTCTTGTGTGCATTTCAAACATCCTAGGTGATGACCAATTCTATTGGCCCAAGACCACATTACACTAGCAAAGGCACTTAAGCAGTAGTTTAAATTTTCAGCTCTTATTTAACTAAGATATATTGTAATAACTTTTGTAAATGTCACAATGTACTCCCAGTATAATAATAATATGCTAATAAAATAAACAAGAATAAATTTTCAGCCCTGTTTTCCCCCCAAAAAACTAAGTCATCTTTTGAATTATATAGTTATAATTAGTCATACATTTTATTAGTGGTAACTTGAAAAACTATAAAGGTATGAAAAGTAAACAAACATAATACCACCACACAGACATGGCTATTATTAACATCTAGCTGTATTTCCTTCCAGTCTTTTTTCAATGCACGTACATCTACTTTTAGAACATGGACATCTTACCATTCATTCACTTTTGATTTAACAGCCATATTCAGACCACCACTGCTGCAATTCAGTTTTCTATCAAATTTCCAAATAATTTATTTCCTCAAAGACATATCCATCACTCAGAATTATAAGTACAATGCTAGCTATCATCTATATACTTCAACAAAGCAAACTTACAGTTGTTTATCTATGTGCTAATGCAGAACAGCAAGAACTCTATAAAACCTTGAAAGTGGTAGAGCATATGTATCATTATGATGTCACAACTACTTATGCAGAGGGAACACAGATAATGACCTCTTCCCAAAAATACATTTCACTTCAGAGTGTTGCAATACTTTTTAAACCTGACCTCCAGAGACATCCCTTGGGCTCTTTCACAGACAATTCTCTCACATTCAGTGGAGTCAGCTTACTTAGAGAAACATAAGTTTTTTTCTGTTTTTACTTTTCTCTCTCTCTACAAAGCTTGCTTGCCCTTCTTGACCTTTTTTTGGCAGGCTGTAGACCACAGCTGTTTCAAATGATGGGGCAAGAGTCTGATACGCTGTTCTGCCCAGGTGTTCTTTTTCATTAACACCACATCAATTCAGGCTGTCAGACAGGCTGCTATGCCTATGACAACTAAACAGTTGGTAGACAATAGGTACAGGTGGGCTACTAGTCACTTGCATATGATTTGAAAGAGCTATACTTGTCATTCATCTAAAGGGTAAAAATGGTACAACGTAAATGGGTTAGGCACAGTATTGTATGCTATTTAATATTGGATCATGAATTGGAAAAATGAGGGCGTGTACTTGAAACAAAAATTCAAATGAAATTACTAAGCATAAATATAAACACTACAATAAATGTGTTTTCTTATCAAAGTACTGACAGGATATAACAGATTTTAAAATAAGTTAAGACTAAAGTAATTAACAAGATTTGGTTGGAAAATTGAGTGAATTCTTTTAGTGTCAGCAACAGGACTAACCCATCTGGTAAGCTAATAACCTTACATTAGCCATGTCTAGGTACATTGCATAAATGTTAATTCAGACACTGCCATTCTCCAACCTAGTATGCATCAAAATAACCAAAAGGACTTGACAAAACACAGATTGCCAGACTCCATACCTAGAGTTTCTGACAGTAGGTATGGAGTAGCGCCCAACCATGTGTATTTCTAAATTCCCAAGTATCTTAGCTTTTTGTAGCTGTGGTAAAATACCTAAAATAAACAATGCAAAAGGATGAGAGATCCATTTTGGCTCACAGTTTCAGAGGTTTCAGTTCATGGTCAGTCAGCTCCATTGTTTTTGTGTCATTGATGAGGAAGAACTTCATAATGGGAGTGAATGCTGGAGCAAAATTGCTCATGTCATGGTGGCCAGGAAGGAAAAAGGGACAAAGGTCCCAATGTATCCTCCAAGGACACATCTTCAATTACCTAATTCCTGCAAGTAGGCCCCACCTATTAAAGTTTCCACCACCTTTCAGTAGCACCATTAGCTGTGCACCAAGCCTTTAGCATATAGGCCCTGGGGGAGACATTTAAGATTCAAACCATAGAACCAGGGAATATAATGCTGCAGGCATGACACTGAGAACAATCCTTAGAATAATGCAATGATTCCCATTGCCTTAGAGAAGTGCTCCCCAAACCTCACTTGGCATAAGAATCACATGAAAAGAAGAGATTTAATAGAATGTAGGTACTAGCACCCCAACTTCCAGCATTTCGATACATGATTCAGCTGCCAATGGACCTACTCAACCATATTCTGATTAATACTGCATTTAAATGAATTGATTGCCACACCTGGAAGATCATCAGGATTCCTTAAACCTGAACTGCCCAAATTTTAAAGTACATACTAATTACCTGGGATCTTGTTAAAATTCAGGCTCTGATTCAGAAAGTCAGGTGTGAAGCCTAAGATTCTGCATTTCCAACAAGCTCCAGGGAAGGCTGAAAAGGCTATTAAACATAGTTGGAAAGTCCTTCCCCAGAGACTCCTATTCAATAGAATGCAAATATATTTCCAATTTAAAACAATGCACCTACAATGCACTCAATATATTTAAATTCTTTTCATCACCTCCTGTCACCAAATTTTTTGAGATTGATTTTTTTAGAATTGATATCCTTTCCAGTAATATTACAAAGGCTTTAGAAAATAGTTTTCTCTGGAATTTTCTGTAAAATTTAAGAAAATAGCTGTAAATGTTGAGAAGGGCAAAGAATCTGGGCAGATGTGTCATTTCTTTGAAATAGAAAAGACTTAATGTGATAGACTATATTTCCAAAGATAATTGCAATAATAATTCCCATCTGACATGCTTTTCTGTGATATAAACTTGATTCTCTTCCTACTCAAAGGTGAGGGTCTATGTATCTTCCCCTTGAATCTAGGTGAGGTTTTCACTCCCATGTAGTCAACAGTGTTGCAAAAGAGAAGCTGTGTGACTTTCTGACTTCTAAGGACAGGTTAGAAAAGGTGATGGAGCCTCTACCTGTTTTTGAAAGTCTCCTGTGTAGAGCTCCCAGTCACCATTTGAAAAGTCTGATTACACAGAATCCTCTATGCTGTAAGGACAAGGACACCAATGCACACAGAAGTGGCAAAATGTATGTGCTCATACTGGCAGACCTAGTCTTCAAGGCCCTCCACATAGGTGCTGAACATGTACGTGAACAAGTCTTCAAATGATCTTAGTCCCCAACTGTAAATTCACACCCAATCTTTGAGTCTTTCCTATTGCTGCTGAATGTTGTAAACAAAAAGAAACTATTCTTTCTGTGCCTTTTCCTAATTCCCTCCTCACAGAATTCTTGAACATAATCAAATACGTATAGTTTACATTACTTGGTTTTAAATGGCTTGTTACTCAGCAATACAATAGCAACACTGAGAAAATAAAATGTAACAGGACCATATACTCTCCATAAAAAACAAATGAATAAGGAGCCTCAAGGTAGATAAGTCTTATTTCAGGCTCACTGTATGGATGATGAAAACAAATCTTGTAGCTGCAGATATGTAATAATATCAATAGCTGATATGAATTTGAGTGCTCATTATGTGTCAAATCCTTTATGAATATATACATTGGAAAAAATTAAAATGTCAGAGTTTTCTGACAGAAAAAAGTTTCTACTAGCTCTACATTCTTCTTCCATTAACAAATCATCTGTATATAAAGATTTGCTTCCAAAAATGACTAAGATATAAAGTAAGCACTTCTGTAAATATCAGAGTGTACCCTTAGTACAATGATAAGATGCTAATAAATAAATAAATAAATAAACCCTTCAAAAAATAAAACCAGCATCTCAGAGAATTAAAAAATCTTTCTCTCATCTCTCAATAGAAAGATGGATAATTATATCTAAAATGTTCCTTTGTATACCTCTTCCAGGTTCTCCCCATAGTAACATCTTGCATAATTATAGTACAATAATATTAAAACCAGGAAAATGACATTGATATAATTCACAAAGATTATTAATATTTCATTAGTTTTTCAAGTATTTGTGTGTCTGTGTGTCTGTTCGTCTGAGTATCTGTGTGCATGTGTGCATGTGTGAAGGTAGTTCTATGCAGGTTTAATCACAAGTGTAGATTCATTTATCAAACACCACAATAATAAAAAAAAGAACTGTTCCATCACAACAAGGCTTCCTTTATAACAATACACACCCTCCTGTCCTTAACGTTCATTTTCTTTTTCTTTCTTTGTTTCTTTGTTTCTTTGTTTCTTTCTTTCTTTCTTTCTTATTAGCACAAACTAATTATACAACAGGGTTTCATTGTGATATATTCATACATGCATATAACATACTTTGATCAAATTTATTCCCTCTACTACTCTATCTTGGCCCTCCCACCTCCCCCCGCCCACCTTTTTAAAGTTTTAATGGGTTTCATTTCATTTTTGAAAAGCCCACAACTTTTTGGAGTGTTTTTGGATCATACTCAATGTTAAAAACAAACTTTTCCTTTAAGATCACAGGGCAAAGATGACTGCTTTTTCCACTTCTATGCAACATAATATTACAGGTCCTAGCCAGAACAATTAGGCTAGAAAAACAAAGAAAAAACATCCAAATTGTAAAGTAAAAGATAAAATTATCTCTGTTAACAGATAACATCTTAAATTTTTAAAAACTTAAGAGTCTATAAAAACTTTTAAAACTAATAAGCAAATTCAGTAAAGTTTCAGGATAAAAAAATCAACATGAAAAAATCTGTATACTCACAGAGAACAATCTGAAAAGGAAATTATTAAAGTAAGTCCATTTATAGTATTATCAAAAAGAATTAAGCACCTAGGAACAAATGTAACCAAAAGAGCCAAAGACTTATATGCTGAAAACTATAAAACATTGGTGGAAGAAATTAAAGAAGTCGCAAATAAATGAGAAGACACAAATCCATGTTCATTGGTTGGAGGACTTACTATTGTTAATATGTACATAATATCAAAAGTGATCCAGTTTCAGTACAATCCTTATCAAAATGCCACCAGCATTTTTTTCAGAAATGAACAAATTCTTCTTAAAATTTTTATGGAATCTCAAGGGACTTCAAATAACCAAACTATTCTGAAAAAGAACAAAAGTAGAGGGCTCACACTTGCTGATTTCAAAACATATTACAAAGTTATAGCAATTAGAAGAGTGTGTTAAAAAGGAAGACAAATAGCCCAGTAAAATAGAACAGTCCAGAAATAAATCCTTATTAATGTTGCCCAAAAAATCTTTGATAAGGGTGATGAGACAACTCAATAAGAAAATTATAGGTTCATCAACAAATGGTGCTGAGAAAACTGGATAGTCACATATAAAAGAATAAAGTTGAACCCTCATTTTATATCATGAACAAAATAAAAGAATTAAAAATGGATTAAAGACATAAGAGTAAGAGCTACAACTATAAAAATCCTGGAAGAAAACACAGGGAAAAGGTTCATGACATTTGACTTGGCAATGATTTCAAGAATATGGCCCCAGAAGCACAGGAAATAAAAGCAAAAAATAGAGTAATGGGACTATATCAAACTTTAAAACTTTTGTACATTGAAGGACACAATCAGTAGCATTAAAAAAGACAACTTACAGAATGGTAGAAAATGTTACAAACTATATATCTGATAATAGGTTAATATCTAGAATTTATAAAGAACTCCTATAACTCAACAACAAAATAATAAATAACCCAATGAAAAATGGACAGTGAATTTAGACTTTTCTCCAAAAATAATATATAAATGGCCAGCAAGTCTATGAAAAGATACTCAGCATCACTCATTATCAAAGAAATGTAAGTAAAAACCACTCTGAGGCCTGGAAATGCAGCTTAGTATTAAAGAGTTTGCTTAGCAAGTACAAGAACCTGAGTTCAATCCCCAACAATCCCTCCCCAGAGAAATAACCACAATGAGATACTACCTCACACCTGTTAGAATAGCTAATCTCAAAAAGACAAAAGATAATAAGATTTGTTTAGGATACGAGAAATTTTTACTGCACTGTTGGTAAAATTACACAATGTTAGAGCTACTATGGAAAACAATGTGGAGGTTTCTCAATAAATTATAAATAGACTACAGCAATCCTACTTCTAGGTATACACTCAAAAGAACTGAAAGAAAAGTCTCAAACAGATGTTTGCACATCCATTTTCATAGCAGCACTACTCACAGTAGCCAAGAAGTGGAAGAAACCTAAATGTCCATGGATGGGTTAATATATAAATAAGATATGATATCTACCTACAATGGAATATTCATTCTTAAAAACTGAATGAAATTCTGTCACATTATACAACTTGGACAAACCTTGAAGACATTATGCTAAGAGAAATAAACCCACAAAAATAGACAACAATTTTATTATCCCATATACATGAATTATCTTACCAAAATTTACAGAAAGTAGAAAGGTGGTTACTTAGGGCTGGGAGGAGGGAAAAGAGGTACTTTTATTTAATGGATATAGAGTTTCTATGATGAAAAAGTTATAGAGATCTGTTTCACGTCAATGTGAATATATTCCACACTACTAAAATGTATACTTAAATGTGGTTAACATAGAAATTTTATTATTTGTTTTTCCTCACAATAAAAATGCATAAATACATGTATGGGATGGATCTATGGCAACTCCAAGGTGTTCTCTAGAGGATAGGGGATGAGTGGGATTAGGGCAGGGTAAGGTTTATTTATTGTAAATAAATCCCCATAAAACATTAAAAAAAAAACCCTAGCATTTGTCAAACATGGGGAGTGCACAGGCATTTACTATGGAATAGTCTATGCTTTTCTGTTGGAACTGTATCATAAATATGCAAGCATTCTTTTAAAATCCTAAATTTATGAAATGTGTCCAATTTTCACAAATAATTTAAGTGAAAAAAGGGATTAAAATTTAGCTCTGCCTAATTCTAGATTCCTTAAGAAAAAACACCTGTTGTAAACTAATGGCTATATAAACCTTGACTTAAATGATTGGAAGCACCTAAAAAGTTAGCCTGGTTTTTCTTAACTGTTTGTTTAGTGAGATCACACTTTCTACCATGGCTTTGACCAAATGATTGATTACTAGCTAAATGAATTGCTTCTTGGATATCCTCAGAATTTCCAGACTATTTTCTTCCCAGTTTCCACTCACAATAACTATATAATTTTTATCCCTGCTGTATACCTATTTAGCTATCTATTATGATATCTTACATGCCTAGATGTTTCCCCTATATTCTTTATTCTTTAAATCTAGATCCTGGAAGATCTCATGCTTAACTGAAAATCTATACAGAATAGTCAATTTATACACTATCTTCGCACAGGGACATGCCCAAAACTTGGGAGTAAAAGCCACTGCCCATCTTCTGTGCATTGTGTGAAAAACCAGTATAAGCACAGACACTAAGTACAACAGACTATTCAGCAAATTTTTGTTCAAATGGTCACTGAAACTGTTTAGTAGTCCTTTTCCAGGGCAAGGGATTTGTTGTTGTTGTTGTTGTTGTATGTAGTATGTGTAATAAACAAGAGAGTCACTTTGAGCAACCTACATTCTGCTGAGCATATGGACAAATAAATCAATGCTTGTCAACTTCTCTGCCCCTCAATTTTCTTGTAAAAAATTAAATGTTGAAAGACCCACCAAGGGCTCCTCCATTTCTGAAATTTTCTGACCTTATTTGACTATGGATAAACAAATGAAATTATCCAGCTATCCCATGCATCCTTTATATATCTATTTAAAATTTTTTGAAATAAATAGTCTGAACTTTAGAAGACACTGGAAACATTAAGACACTATGAGACATTAAGATTCAATTCTTATCAATTAATTGGTATGAAGAAATCCTATCACATCATATTCAGTTTTAGGAAGTTCCAAATTTTATCTCTTCTAGAGATTATCTGCAAGCAAATACTTTCTTCTAGATATTTGAAAATGTTGTAGAATAGCTTCTTAGAAAACTCAATGGTGGTCTACTTTTAGTGCTAATTTTGATGGAGCATCATTCCTAGATTTTACAGGTTATAACATGCTATTGACCATGCCATTATATCAGATCACTAACAACCACATTATTATCAACTACAAAGTTTAGCCTCAGTTTAATTATTTTTACTAAATATTTAATAAATTTCCTTTTTAAAACAAAAATTCAATTCTTTGACATAATTTCTGTTTATTATATACCAAATAAAGTAACTATCTGGCTCCTTGAACCTAAAGAAATCTAATGCAAATCTTCAATTAATTAAAAGTGCATGTTATTACCATAGTTCATACTTGGAAATTATTTTCACTGGTAAAGAATATTAATATTTCTATTGAAATAGTTTATATATATGCCACTAACATTATTTTTACTGACTAAGTTTAATTGCCTCAATACTCCCTAAGTGTTGCAGGACTTTCATCTAAGTCTGATACTTTGCTCATGGTATATACACATAGTGTATACCTCAATTTTCTGATTAACTCAGCATTTATTTTCTAATTGTTCTTGAAGATAATGTCTCATTGTTATAATTAAGGTTTCCTGAGCTGTTCAATATATTCATTTTCCTTGAGATTCAGGTATACCAACAAGTGTCTATTTCTCAATCTTACAGTGTTTTAGATGTCCTGGAGTGTTTATCTAATTGTTTCTATGTTACTATATTGCATTAATTTGGAAAACATAGTCATTGATATGACATACTTCAGTTTGGTGATAGAACTTCATCATTATTTAACAAAGAAAAGTTTAGTGCTTTTTCATTTTCATACTTAGTTCCTGCTATTTTGTGTTTAAGTGGGGCTACAAAATACTGGAACATACAGCATTATATTTCAAATAAACATCCTCAATATGTAAGAATAAGAGCATCACACGAGACGTAACATTTCCATGAAATTAGACAAGGTTCTTCAGAAATAAAAATTGAGTTAAAGAAGTTGACTTGAAAGAATTATCAATGCAAGCAAGGCAACATCAAGCCTTTTTTTACAGTTAAATAGCTTTAATATGTATTTTTGTATGAGTTCTAGGAAAGTGAAAGTACATAACAATGAAGAGATTGCTGGGAGTTAAACAAGCAGAAAAGAGAGGGCAGAGATCTTTGTTGGAAGTAAGAATAAATTAGATGTAGGGTTGAAGCACTTAAGGAAAGACTTAGGTGAAAAAAAGTCAGTTTCCTTTTATTCTTCAGTTCAAGCAAAAGTGGGTTAGAGTTGCATTATCTAATTATCTTCATTTTCTCTTAAATTCCTCACCTCACTTTGATATAACATCTTTAAAAGATGGTACAACAGAAAGACGGAGCTCACTCTAGAAATTATTATCTGCAGCTAGTCCTGGTTGTCTTCAGAGCCTTATAGCACTATTCTGTGACACTGACACCAGGGTCAATCCACAAAAGTCAAATTACAACATAGATTTCAGGGAAAAGATATAATTATATTTTGTTATGCCAACCTGGCCTTGAAAAATAGCTGGAGTATTGGGAAAGGAGGCAGAGGTCAGAAGTAAGCTGTTAAGAGAAAAAGCAGGCATGTACCAAAAAGCTATTCAGGAACTAATGTAGAATAGGGGTTCATTGCAAACCTGCCGGTGTGCAATACTCAATACCTTTTTTTTTTCAACTAGACTCTTTAAACCTTATGCAATTATTTAAATCCTGGCATTCATGCAGTTTTCCCATTAGCCTCTAGCAAAGGGTTTATTTTTGACATGATGCAGTCTGGAGAAAAATGTGTTCCAATGACACCAGTGTTGATTGCAGCTGTTTAATGATGGCTACAAGTTCATCTCAATGTTCTCTCACAAATGTGTGTGATGCTGCCAGTTCTGCAACTCTAGTGTTCAGTACATCCGGTTGGTGTTTATATGTTCCACCATCTGACAGAGTGGTACTGATGAAATTTGTTAGAAATGGGGACTGCTCCGCCAAGTATTTGTCAGATTTGTTTGAGAAATCTCCAGGATAACCATCTAGCCTCAACTGACATCCAATGCAGACATGTTGCCAGTACCTTCATCAACTTGAAGGGGCATGGATTCCTGACAGCACAATGATCCTTAGCAGATTTCTTCTGACAACAGGAGAAACACTTCAAATAGAGACCAATCGAGGCATTTTGTTGAATTAGGCCAAATCAACAATGAAGGAAGAGAATCAAGGCAAGAGCATAATGTAAAAAGAGACTTTTGAGATTCTTCTCACATCTGAGACCCAGTTGTCCTAAAACAAATGATATTCAAAGTTCTTAAATTAAAGAGAAATCAACCAAACAAAAGAATGCTTTGTGTTTGCTTTTAGAAATTATTCGGATATGTACATTTCAAATAAAGCAAATTTTCATCTTGTTTCACAAAATTTGATTCAGAAAAACCTCTTTCTCTCCTACCATTTCACAAAGCAGACCTCTTCACACAACTCTTTTGTGTTATGCATGTGCATGGAAGTTTCAAGTGTAATTCTTTTTCTTTTTGTAATTCCTTAAAAGCAAGATGCACCTTGCTTTTAAAGTATGTGAATTATGGCTTTGACAAAGCAGAGCATTTAAAAAATGCCACCATAAGAGGGAACCAAACCTGTAGAAAATGAACAAAAATGATATAGAAATAAACCTTTTTCATTAAATATTAAATGTAGATGCTCAGACCCCTATCATCTAAGCAAGAACCATGACTGAAATCAGCAAAGTCTCTTATCTTTGCTTCCTGGCTTTAAGCTAGCAAATCCCATATTTCTGAGTTTTAATTGTCCATCAATGATATATTTCCAATTTTAATCTACATCTTGGCAGTAGAATCAGCAAAACATTTGTTCCCTTTCTTCTGGAATACAGCTGCAATCAATTGGATGCACAAATGGCATGGGGTATGCTATAGGGAGTCTCTTCCCCTTCATGAAGTGGAGTACATATTTGAATGATAGTTTCTACAGAATCAAAACAAAGTAGAGCAAAATAGATAATCAAGCCAACACTCTCCCTATATGCAAGTGGAAATTTATATTTGCCCCCTAATTCTTAGTGCTTCCAATATATTCCTAAATTATGCCTAAAACCCTGCCAAAGGTAAAGTCACTGGTGTCATAACAAAACTACTGGTTAAATGGGTTGGTAAGCAGGAGCATGCAAAGGGTTTTTACACTATAATATATCCATTAAAATCATTCGTGAAATACGTATGCCATCAAGATGGTAGCTCACTACCAGTGCTAAGAGAATCATTTTGTTTAAAATTCAAATATGTAGTCTTTTGATAGCTCAGATTTACTGACTATCCCAAATACTATTAGTCAATTGCCCCTGGAATTACAGTGAACTTTCATATTTAAAATATGTAATTTTCACTAAGTAACCCCATTGCTTTCATTAAATCAAAGGGAAGCACCTCATGACCAGAAAATAGAAACATTTCTTATTATAGAAGTCTTTGGCCAGTAAATAAAATCTATTCAAGCTGTGTGTTAAATGGCTAATACCAGATCAAACATTTCACTTGATGTCTCTGGCAAATTCAAGGAAGAAGGAAGATTAGTTTTTAATATTTACTTAATAATACTTGTAATGATGGAGAAATAGTGAAAGTGAGAAGGCAAAGGAATAATATAGGAAAATAAAAAATAGTTCTTAAAAAAGAATTTTGCACAATCAGAGGAAGAACTCAATAGCTACAGACAAAGCAAATAACAAACAGAACTGGGAGAGTAATTGTTACCTAAATGTGAAAAGTAAAACAATGAAGTTTCTTGATAATAAACATATAAGCTTATCCTCAGGACCTTGAGATAGGAGAGAATTACTTCAGCAGCAGTCCTAAAGCACTAACCATATATAACAGAATGGATAAATTAAACTACACTGCAATTATATTCAACAAAACACACCCTGAAGAGAGTAGAAAGGTAAACCAAGAATGGGAAAATAAGTTTGTAACACCAATGACTGACAAGAGGCTCATGTCCAGGATATATTAAAACATTTATAAATAAGAAAATAAAACAACCCAATGCTGAAAGGGGTAAAAGTTCTGAACAGATATTTTCAAAAGAGAATATGGTGTGGTGATGTGGTGGCACATGCCTGAAATTCCAGCATTCAGGGACCTGAGGCAGGAGGATCACAAAGTTGATGCTTACCTGGGCTATGTAGTGAGACTCTGTCTCAAAAAAAAAAAAAGAAGAAGAAGAAGAAAAGAAAAGATATACAAATAGCCAGTGAGAATTAGAAAAATGCTCAACCTTATTAATCATCAAGCAAATGTAATTTTAGACCATAAATTTAAGCCTTACCAAACCCACTTGCTTGGCAAAGCTTGTAAAGACTAAAAAGATTCTAAATGTTGCACAAAATTTTCACCCACTGATGGTGGGAATATAAAAACCATTGTGGAGTCTAGATTAGTATTAACTATTAAAATTGAAGGTACACATTCCCTGTGACCCATCAATTCCACTCATGCACCAAGCACATTATAAGAGCAGCATTGTTAAGAAACAGCCAAAGATTGAAAACAATCCAAATATCCATTAAGTATAAAATGGATAATCTATGGAATATTCAACCAATTGAATGCTATTTAGCAATGAAAATGAACTAACTAAAGCTATTTGCAACAGCATAGATGCATCTCATAAACATAATGTTGAGCAAAAAGCTAAAGAAGACACAAAAGAACACATTCAATATGATAGCACTCAGAGAAAGTTTAATACAGGCAAATCTAAGTTATAAAATTATAGGGACAGACAGTATCAAATCTGTAAAGAATAGGAAAGAAATAATTATCATCAAAATAAAAATTTCAATAATTTCTTGGACAGGAACATACAGCAATTCTTTAAGATGCTAGCAATATTTTATCTTCTGATTTTGGTGGTACTTATATTGAAATTCACTTTATAATTATTCATCTAACTGTATTTGTATGTTTTATGTCCTTTTACTTATTTATTTATTTATTTATTTTAGCGTTATTTGAGAGTTAATTTTTTCCTCACTAACATTTTTTTCTTTATTCATTTATTCATATGTGCACACATTATTTTGGTCATTTCTCCCCGCTGCCCCCTGCCCCCTCCCTCGCCCATCCACCCCTCTCGCTTCCAGGCAGAACCTGTTCTGCCCTTTTCTCCAATTTTGTTGAAGAAAAGACATAAAAAATAAAAGAAAGACATAGCATTTTTGTTAGTCGACATAAGGATAGCTATACAGAGAGATTCCTTGCATTGCTTCCATGCTCAAGTGCATTACAACCCGAATTGATTCATCTCTAACTGACCTCTTCACTACTTCTCTCTCACCTTCCAATATTGACCTCTGTCACTTTAAGGTTATTATACTAGCTCCTCTGCAGTATGGGCATCAGACACTTTCAAGTTTTAGGTTTCCTACCTATCTCCATTCCTCCTGTATGTGCTGGCCCCTTGTCATGTGATCCAAGTTCAACCACATTGATGAATTTGCCCTAGATCTAAAATCCGCATATGAAGGAGAACATATGATCTATGGTCTTCTGAGCCTGGTTGACCTCGCTCAGGATGATGTTCTCCAATTCCATCCATTTACCTGGAAATGATAAGAGTTCATTCTTCTTCATGGCAGAGTAAAATTCCACTGTGTATACAAGTACCACATTTTCTTGATTCATTCATCAGTAGTGGGGCATCTTGGTTGTTTCCATAACTTGGCTATTGTGAATACCGCTGCAATAAACATGGGTGTGCAGGTGCCTCTGGAGTAACCTGTGTTGCATTTTTTGGGTATATCCCTAGGAGTGGGATTTCTGGATCTTATGGCAGATCTATGTTTAGATTTTTAAGAAGTCTCCAAATTTTTTTTCCAGAGTGGTTGCACCAGCTTGCAATCCCACCAGCATTGTTCAAGGGTTCCTTTTTCCCCACATCCTTGCCAACATTTGTGTTGGTGGTGTTTTTGATGATAGCTATTCTAACAGGGATGAGGTGGAATCTTAGTGTGGTTTTGATTTGCATTTCCTTTATGGCCAGAGATGGTGAGCATATTTTCATGTATTTTTTGGCCATTAGAATTTCTTCTTTTGAAAAAGTTCTGTTTAGTTCAGTTGCCTATTACTTTATTCGTTCATTTATTTTGGTAGAGTTTAGTTTTTTTGAGTTCCCTGTATATTCTGGTTATCAGTCCTTTGTCTGATGTATAGCTGGCAAATATTTTCTCCCACTCTGTGGGTGGTCTCTTCAGTTTAGAGACCATTACTTTTGTTGTGCAGAAACTTTTTAATTTTATGTAGTCCCATTTCTCCAATCTTTCTATCAGTTGCTGAGCTGCTGGGGTTCTATTGAGGAAGTCCTTGTCTATACCTATGGCTTCCAGAGTATTCCCTGCTCTTTCCTGTACTAACCTCAGAGTATTGGGTCTGGAATTAAGGTCCTTGATCCATTTGCGTTGATATTAGTATAAGGTGACAGGCATGGATCTAGTTTCAGTTTTTCTCAGGCTGATAACCACTTTTCCCACCTCTTTTGTTGAAGAGGCTGTCTTTTCTCCATCGTATGTTTTTGGCCCTTTGTCAAAAATAAGGTAGGCATAGCTGTGTGGATTCATATGCAAGTCCTCTATTCTATTCCACTGGTTTTCATATCTGTTTTTGACCAGTAACATGCTGTTTTTATTGCTATTGGTTTGTAATATAGTTTGAAGTTGGGTTTTGTAATACCTCCAGCATTGCTCTTTTGGCTGAGTATTTTCTTGGCTATTTGTGCTCTCTTGTGTTTTCAAATGAATTTTAGGGTAGATTTTTCAATTTCTGTGATGAATATCATTGGGATTTTGATGGGAATTGCATTAAACATGTAGATTGTTTTTGATAGTATACACATTTTTAATGCTCATTCTACCAATTCATGAGCATGGGAGATCTTTCTACCTTCTGTAGTCTTCCTCGATCTCTTTCTTCAGGGGTTTGTAGTTCCTCTTGTAGAGATCATTCACATCTTTTGTTAAGTTTACTCCCAGGTCTTTGATTTTTTTTTGAGGCTATTGAAAATGAAATTGTTTCCATATAGTCTTTCTAGATTTGTTCATTGTTGGTGTATGGAAAAGCTAATGATTTTTGTAAGTTGATTTTGTATCCTTCCACCTTGCTGTAGCTATCTATGGTGTCTAGGAGTTTTTGGGTAGAGTTTTTTGGGTTTTTAAGATATAGTATCATGTCATCTGCAAATAGGGATATTTTGACAGTTTCTTTACCTATTTGTATCTGCTTTTTGCCTAATTGCTCTGGCAAGGAATTCCAGGACTATGTTGAATAGGAGTGGGGATAGTGGGCACCCTTGTCTTATTCCTGATTTTAGGGGAAATGGTTTCAGGTTTTCTCCATTAAGTATGATGTTGGCTAAAGGTTTGTCATATATAGCCTTTACAATGTTGAGGTATATTCCTTCTCTTCCTAGTTTTCTTAGAGCTTGTATCATGAAGTGGTGTTGGATCTTATCAAAGGCTTTTTCTGCATCTATTGAGATGATCAAGTGGTTTTTGTCTTTGCTTCTATTAATGTTCTGTATTACATTTATAAATTTGCATATGTTGAACCACCTCTGCATCCCTGGAATGAAGCCAAGTTGGTCATGGTGAATGATCTTACTGATATGTTGTTGGATTCAGTTTGGCATTATTTTATTGAGAATTTTTGCATTGATGTTCATTAAGGAGATTGGCCTATAGTTCTACATTTTGAAGGTGCCTTTGTCTGGTTTTGAGATGAGAGTTACATTGGCTTCATAAAATGAGTTAGGCAATGTTCCTTCCCTTTCTATTTTGTGGAACAGCTTAAGGAGAGTTGGTATTAGTTCTTCTTAAAACACTGATAGAATTCAGCAGTGAATCCATCAGGTCCTGGACTTTTCTTTTTTGGAGACTCTTTATTGCTGCTTCAATTTCATGTTGTGTTATAGATCTATTCAGGTGATTAATGTCCTCTTGGTTCAGTTTTGGATGGTCATAAGTATCTAGAAATCTGTCCATTTCTTCAAGATTTTCAATTTTGTTAGAGTACAGGCTCTTGAAGTAGTCTCTGATGATTCCCTAGATTTCCATGGTGCTTGTTGTTATCTCCCCTTTTGCATTTCTGAATTTACTGATTTGGGTTTTTTCTCTCCTCATTTTAGTCAGGTTTACTGGGAGTCTGTCAATCTTGTTTATTTTTTCAAAGAACCAGATTTTTGTTTTGTTGATTCTTTGTATGGTTTTTTGTTTCTATTTCATTAGTTTTGGCCCTTATTTTTATTATTTCTCTTCTCAGCTTTTTTTGGGATTTGCTTGTTCTTATTTTTCTAGGAGTTTGAGATATAGCATTAGGTTATTGATTTGAGATCTTTCTGTCCTTTTAATATATGCACTCATGGCTATAAACTTTCCTCTCAGGACTGCCTTTGCTGTGTCCCATAGGTTCCGGTAGGTCATGTTTTCATTTCCATTAACTTCCAGAAACATTTTAATTTCCTCTTTTATTTCATCAATGACCCACTGATCATTGAGCCATGTGTTGTTCAGCTCCAATTGCATGTTTTCTACTGTTGTTTTTGTTGTTTATATCTAGTTTTAATGCATTGTGGTCAGATAGAATGCATGGGATTATTTCTATTTTCTTGTTTTTGCTGAGGCTTGCTTTGTGCCCTAAGATATGATCAATTTTGGAGAATGTTCCATGGGCTGCTGAGAAGAATGTATATTTTGCAGAAGTTGGATGAAGTGTTTTGTAGACATCAGCTAGGTCCATTTGATCTATGGTGTGATTTAGTTGTACAATTTCTTTACTGGTTTTTTGTTTGGTTAACCTATCTATTGGTGATAAGGGGGTATTAAAGTCTCACACTACCACTGTTTGGAGTCTACATATGCTTTTAGGTCATTCAGAGTATGTTTGATGAAATTGGGTACACTGACATTGGGTTCATATGGTTGATAATTGTTATTTCCTTTTGGTGAATTTCTCCTTTTATTAGTATGGAATGTCCTTCTGTGGAATTGATAACCTTCCAGTGCCGAAAACAGACACACAAGAGACAGAAAATCTTGACTAGGCAATTTCTCTTGATCAAGAGGGTGCAAGCATGTGCTCACTCTGCTAAGCAACATGCAAGCACAAAATGGCTGACAGTGGCTGCTCCCTTTATCCCTGATGCAGTTGTACCTGCCTCTCACCTGGGATTTGTCCAGGTCAAAGGTTCGCAGTTTTTCCTAATTGGCTAAAAGGCTTGGGGGGATGGGTTAAGGCATGTAGTTTGGTGGGCAATTTAGTTGTACAGGAATCCAGAAGAAGCAAGGACCCTTTAAACATGTAAGTCACTTAAGATGGCAACCTGATGAATTTATAAGGAATCTAAGAGGGTAACAAATACTTTAATAGAAAAGATGATTTTTCTTACAATTTCCCCCTCTTTTAATTTAAATTCTTTTCTTCAAACTCATTTAAGAGCTGTTGGTTCTCATGTTCCTGCATTTCTAATAGAAACAAGTTATTTGGTAGGGTAATTGTTTGGTGAGGGCTGTCTCAATAACCACTGTATTAGTCCTCCAACACAAGGAATTATGCAGCACCCTGCTAAAATTAAAACTGTAGCAGCTACTATCAAGGAGGTTAAGATTGAGGTCATCCAGCCCTTCCATCTCCCAACACAATTTCCATTAGGTCAATTAAGGGATCATTTATATCTGAGTTTTCAGCTACCTTGTTAGATAGGGAAGTTTATCCCTGTTGGGCCTTAGTAATAGTTCCATCAGGGGCTGTACTATTTGGTATGCAAACTTCTCCCTTTTTCTAGATGTTATGGCATGGGTTGGGTGGGGATCTAAATGCTAGGATGAAAGGGATTGCCAACTGCACCAAAGCACAGATGCCTGCCCAATTACCTGGGAGAGTCTCAAGCAAAAGTCCTCTGCAGTACTACCAAACATCAGCTCTGCCCACTGAGAGTGTGGACTGGTTTGTGAAGCTGTTGAAGGACCAGCTTTCACTGTATCCCATCAGGTTTCCCATATTTGTCAATCATCCCCCTCGTCTGGTGAGACATGTGGTATAATTGACTTCTAGGGTGGGTAGCCAATAGTCCTCAGGGGCTGACCCGTAGGATCATTGACCTATGGGAACAATAGTGATAGCGTCTGGCAGGATTTGTTGGCCACCTGAGACTCTGGCCTCCCAGTAGTACAAACATAGTAGTTGCTCTTATTTAATGTGCAGACAGCATTTTATCCATTCATCTAAGCATTTGTATCCCTGTACCCAATTTCAATATCCACAGTTTGTCTTAGGTCCTTGACTTCTACTACAGCTACCTGAGTTCAACTGTTGTACAAACATGGAGGTGGAACTGGGTGTCACCTAGGAGGGATTGTGAGCTAGATGGAGCTTAAAGGCACCTAACAGGTCTGTCCCTGAGACATCTGCCTCAACCCATACCTACAAAATATAGATGGTCCTTGCGTCATACTCCAATGACTTTCTGTAACTAATCCAATTAGGTTATATTGTTTTATCTTTACAAGTAGGAAAGGGGTATGTCTGAATCAGCTGTAATTTTGACTGTAGTCTGCTAAAAGACTGTTGATTATTCTAGATGGTAGAAGTTAGAATCTTTCCAGTGCTCTGGAGTCTGGTCCAGCCCTTAGGATTGTCATAAAAGGGAAAAGTGTTTCCTTTATACCCAGTGTTTCACCCCACATCTGTCCTCTCTTGACAGATACCAGCTTCCCTGTGGGTTCTGGGATTAGGCACATATAAAAGGAATATCCTTGGAGCTGGAGTTGGGACATAAGGCCTCCAGAAGGAAGGATCTGGCATGCGTCAAATTCAACAGTTAAGGGAAAAGTAATCTGAGTTACATTAATAATAAGCATACCATTTCCCAAATGAAAGGAAAAGAATATTTTAACTATATTCTTTCTAAAGTCACTTTGGTGTTGCCTGGATGTGAGAGCACAGCCCCTTGTTCCTTCTGGTCAGGTGAGGGCACCTTCTTTACCCGTGTGTGATGACTCCATCCCTGCTATGCTGTTTGGATGGCTGTCTCTATGGTCAGCAGGACCAGGAAGTGTCCTTCCCAAGCTGGCTCAAGCTTATTTTCTTTCCAGGTTTTGATTAGCACATAATCACCAGGTTGGTGTGGGTGAACGGGAAAGTTAAGTGGAGGAGCCTGTGCTAACAATCCTTTTTTCCTAAGACAAAGTAAAGTAGAGGACAATCCAAGTATATAATTTTTGAGGAAATAGTCTGGCTTCAAAGGAAGGTACATCAGTAACAGAGGTAAGGTAAGGAAACTCATAAAGCATTTCATAGGGAGAGAGGCCAATGTCCTTCCTAGGGGCTGTCCCAATTCTGAGTAATGCTACAGGAAGACATTTAGTCCAAGATAATCTGGTCTCTAAAACTAATTTAGTGAGTTGTTTTTTTTAAGAGTCTGATTCATTCTTTCAACTCTCCCTTAGGAAGGTGGATGCCAGGGAGTATGATACTCCCGATTGATCTCTGGAGCCTTCATAAGTCCCTTAAGGACATTGGCAATGAAATGACTTCCATTGCCTGAGTTTATATTTTCTATAACCCCAAACTGTGGGATTATGTTTTCTAGTAATAACCTAAGACATCCTTCTGATACTTGTTTGGCTAGTGTATAGATCCCTATACATCCACAGGCTTGCAAAACTGCATCACACATGGCTTGGCTTGGGGTTCCCAGTGGCTCCCCTGATGGAGATAGGTTAGGAGTCCTCTTATTAGAGGCTTTCAGATCATTTCCCTCCCATCAGGGAGAATCCATTTTTCCTGTTCAGTCCTGACTGCCCCAGTTGTTGTTGTTTTTTTTAGTTCTTCCTCAGAGGGGGTAAAGATACAGGTGATGTAAGGAGCAGGTTGGTGCAGAATGAGACAAAAACTGGGGCCTCAGAGGTGAGAGCAGCCTGTTTTGTTGTCTCATCTGCAAAAGAATTTCCATGAGTCTCAAAGTTTACCCTCTTTTGGTGACCTGGCACATGGACTATGACTATTTCTTCAGGTAGTTTTAGGCTAATATTTGTTGAATTAATTCTCCATGTACCAAGACTTGGCCCTTGCTATTGATTAAGCCCTATTTCATCCAGATTGTTCCAAAGGTGTGGACCACACCAAATGCATATTTTAAATCAATATATATTGCCCCTTCTTTCACGTTTAAGTGTTTTAAGGCCTGATTTAGGGCAAACAATTCACAAGTCTGTGCTGACCAATTGTTAGGGAGTCAGCCTGATTCTATTATAGTCATGGCCTCCCCATCTTCTATAGAATATCCATTATGCCTTTTTCCCCTCAATTACCCAAGAGGATCCTGGAATCCATCAGCCTTCTACCCACCTTCTGGTTTAAGCTGGTTTAAGTTTGTTCTAACTTGATGGGGAGTGCTAATAATTAGGTCTCCCCCAAAGTTAATTTTTTCTACTTTCTTCAATTAGAAGGGCTGTAGCAGCTACTGCCTAAATGTGCTTAGGCCATCCTCGGGTGACAGGATCAAGGAATTTAGATAAGAAGGCCACACGTTGACATTGACCGCCATGTTTTTTGGGTTAGTACCCCGAGAGCAACCCCCTTATTCACATGTAAACTAATTCCTAATCAGGTCATTAGATCTCTTCCAAATAGTTTGGTACCTGCCTCGGGGATTGGAGAAATTGTATATTAGTGGTCCTATCTTGGAAATAAACATCTGTTTCTTATAATATTTCTTATAATGCTTTCTCCCTTTACCACAGAAATTAGTATCCTCTCCAGGGAATAGATTAAGCCACTGGGCAGAAAACACAAGGAGGATCTGGAAGTCCCTGAGTCAATCAGGAAGGTGACAACTTCACATTGTGGTCCCATTCTTAAATTTATCAAGGGCTCTGAGTGGGACCCTTCAAAGTAAAAGAGCCCCTAGGCCCAAAAGTCATTAAGGTAACAGTTTCCTACACTTTCTCTCCTTCAGGACATTCTCTCTTAAAGTGTCCAGTTTCCCCACATTTAAAGTACTTATTTTCCCCTCTTCTTTGTTTCATCTTCTGACTTTCTGGTCACTTACACCACATGAGGGAGGCCAGGCCAGTTGAGGTTCAATAGGATATTGGTTTGGCCATTCCCTATTAACCTGTTCATGCATAGAATAATCTTTGCTTTTTGTTTTTGTTTTTCTTCCCCTCTCCTTACATATATCTTTTGTGCCTTTCCTAATAATTCCTCTATGGATCTATTTTTCCAGTTTTCTAGTTTTTGTAATTTCAAGCAGAAGCCTGAAGGGCTGGAAGTTAAAGGGGTGGAGGTGGAGGAGTGGAGCCTAGAGGGCAGGGCTGTGGCTGGCTCTGGCACCTGAGCCAGAGGGAAGAGCAGGCAAAAGGGGAAGGGAAGGGAGGAGTGTAATTCCAGTTAGAAAGGGCTTTGGAAATTTTTTGTTTTGTTTTTATTTTCCCCTTGGTGGAAACAGGACTACAGGACTCTGTCTCCAACAGAAGGCATATTCCATCTCCTCTTCAGTGACTGAGCTTTTGTCATTAACATGCTCAATTAATAATTGACAGACCCAGTCCTCATCAGACCCAAATTGTGTGTGTGTGTGTGTGTGTGTGGCACTGGGATTTGAACACAGGGCCTTACATTTGCTAGGCAGGTGCTCTTACTGCTTGAGCCATTCCACCAGCCCCAGACCCAAATTCTGACCAAAATAAAAACCAAAGACTTTAAGATCTGTTCTTGTGTCCAGATAAAACAACAGTATTTAACCATTCTTTGTTTCTCTTTCCTTTAGTATGGGGCTATCATCCCAATATTTTAAAATCTTCCCTAAGGGGATTTCAGAGGATATTTTGTCCTGGGCTTTTGTTTTCTGGCCCCCCTCTTTGTGGCCTTTATTTCCCATTTTTCCCTTCTGGTTGACTGTGCTCTGTCTATCAGGAGTTCAACCCCCCATTTGCCTTGGAGGTTTCTTGCACTCTGATTCTTTTTCACTTTGTCTCCACCCACATCCTTTGTGGGAGCTTGAAACGTCTCTTGGTAGCCTGTGGGTCAGTATAAACCGCTGATCTGGAATAGATTCAAGAATCTAATTGTACCTTAAACAGTATACTTCACTTTCCCTTTGTGTTATCTGACACATCTCATTCACACACCACACAGCCTCCAGTATCCCAACCACCAAAACATTACTTGGTCACCTCTGTGACGTTTCCTGTCTTGGTTTGTGCACAAAACTTACATGGTTGCAGTGGTTCCTATCTTCAGAGCTATTTTACCTGCATTGTCAAGAAATTCTGCAGTCCGAGTTCATTTGCAGATCTGGAAAGTTGTTGTCCTTGGCCAAACCTAGGGACTGCTGCAATCAGGCAGCATGACGCGTCTCCCAAGGGAAGAGCCAGGACCCCCTTCCTGGACAGAATGTAAAATCCCGGGTGAGCCCCTAAATTGTTAGAATTGATAACCCTCCAGTGCCAAAACAGACACAGAAGAGACAGAAAATCTTGACTAGGCAATTTCTCTTGATCAAGAGGGTGCAAGCATGTGCTCACTCCTGCTAAGCAACATGCAAGCACAAAATGGCTGACAGTGGCTCCTCCTTATACCCCTGATGTAGTTGTACCTGCCCCTCACCTGGGATTTGTCAAGGTCAAAGGTTCACAGTCTTTCCTGATTGGCTAAAAGATTGGGGGATGGATTAAGACATGTAGTTTGATGGGCAATGGAGTTGTACCAGAATCCAGAAGAAGCAAAGACCCTTTAAAGATGCAAGTCACTTAAGATGGTGACCTGAGGAATTTTTAAGTAATCTAAGAGGGTAACAAATACTTTAATAGAAAAGATCATTTTTCTTACACTTTTATGTCATTTGGTCAATGTAAATTTGAAGTCTACTTTGTCCGAGATAAGTATTGCTACTCTTGCCTGTTTTTAGTAACCATTGGCTTGGTAAATCTTCTTCCAGCCTTTCACCATAAGCCAGTGCTTATTTCTGTCAATGAGATGGGTCAACTGTGAAGAACAGATTGTTGGACCTTCCTTTTTAATCCAGTTTGCCAAACAGTGTCTTTTGATGGGGAGTTAAGTCATTAACATTCAGTGTTACTATTGATAAGTATATGGTGATTCCTGTCATTTAGTTCTTTTTGTTGTTTAAGGGTTTGTGTGCAGTTGAATTAATGTTGCTCTCTGATGCCTTGTCTTTTCTTCTCTGTGGTTTGGTACTGCCTGTCATCTCATGGTTTTGTTTGCTTTAATTTTCTGTGTGCAGAATTCATTGAAGAATCTTTTGGAGTGGTGGCTTGGTGGTCATATATTGTTTTAGTTTCTGCTTATTGTGGAAGATTTTATTGCTCCATCTATTCTCAATGATAGTTTTGCTGGGTAGAGTATCCTAGGGTTGAACTTATTTTCATTCAGTGCCCAGAATACCTCACTCCCTACCCTTTTTGTTCTAAGGTTTCTTTTGAGAAATCTGCTGTGATTTTGATGGGTTCATTTGTTTTTTCTCTCTTTAAGCCTTCAATATTCTTTCTCTGCTCTCTGTGCTTGTTGTTTTAATGATAATATGTTGTGGGGTAGTTCTATTTTGGTCAAGTCTGTTTGGGGTCCTGGAGGCTTCCTGTACCTGAATGGACTTAGCTTTCTCTTTATTTGGGAAATTTTCTGTTATTTTGTTGAATATATTATGAATCCCTTTTGCTTACACCTGTTCTCCTTCTTTAATGCCCATGATTCTCAGGTTTGGTGTTTTGATTGAGTTGGTGAGTTCTTGCATATTCCTTTCACAGTTGAGTTGTTTGACTAATAGTTCTTCAGTTTTTCCTTTAATTTCCATTTTATCTTCAAGTTTTGAGAATCTGTATTCCTCTTGTTCTAATCTGCTGGACTGGCCTTCCACTGTGTTTTGTATTTCTGTTTCATTTCTTTTTTCTGAGGTTTTCCATATCATGGATCACTTACTCTTTAATATTGTCTATTTTTGTGTTTGATTCACTTATCTCTCTATTTATAGTGGTCTCTGTTTCACTTGGTGTTATTTAGGACTCCTATGAGTTCATTTATTTGTTTCTACATTAGTTCCTTTGCACTGAGGACATCAAATGCTATCTTGTTTTTTTGGGGGGGGGATTTCTTGCCTATCCTCATACCTCCCTTGTGTGCTCTCGCTTCATCATGTGATCAAAGTCCAATCTCCTTGTTGTGTTTGCCGTTGATCTAAAGTCTGCATATGAGGGAGAACATACAATTTTTGGTCTTCTGGGCCTGGCTAACCTTACTCAGGATGATGTTCTCCAGTTCTATCCATTTACCTATAAATGATAAGATTTCATTCTTTTCATGGTTGAGTAAAATTCCACTGTGTACAAGTACCACATTTTGTTGATCTAGTCATCAATAGTGGGGCATCTTGGCTGTTTCCATAACTTGGCTATTGTGAATAGCACTGCAATGAACATGGGTGTGCAGGTGCCTCTGGAGTAACCTGTGTCACATTCTTTTGGGTATATACCCAGGAATGGGATTGCTGGATCATATGGCAGATCTATGTTTAGATTTTTAAGAAGCCTCCAAATTTTTTTTCCAGAGTGGTTGTACTAATTTGCATTCCCACCAGCAGTGCATAAGGGTTCCTTTTTCCCCACATCCTCACCAACACCTGTTGTTAGTGGTGTTTTTGATGATGGCTATTCTAACAGGGATGAGGTGGAATCTTAGTGTGGTTTTGATTTGCATTTCTTTAATGTCTAGAGGTGGTGAGCATTTTTTCATGTGTTTTTTGGCCATTTGAGTTGAAGAGACATTTTGAGAGTTAATTTTTAGAAAATTAGAGCTCTACTATTTGAACCATATGAGCATTTATATATTCTTTTGGTACACAGCCATTGAAATTGTTATTTTAAAAATCAGAACTCACATCTTTCATCATAAGAGTTAAAATATTAACCTCAAGGAAATCCAGGGAATCATTAGGGATTACTTTGAGAACCTATATTCTAATAAATTGAAAAATTTTGAAGAAATGGACAAATTTTTAGATACTTATGACCATCCAAAACCAAAAGAATATTAACCACCTAAACAGATCTATAACATGTAATCAAATTGAAGCAACAATGAAGAGTCTCCCAAAAAAGAAAAATCCAGTACCTGATGTATTCTCCACTGAATTCCACCAGACCTTTAAAAAAGAACTAATTTCAGCACTCCTTAAACTTTTCCACAAAATAGAAGAAAGAGATTGAAGAAGACTACAAACGGTGGAAAGATCTCCCATGCTCATGGATTGGCAGAATCAACATAGTAAAAATGGCTATATTACCAAAAGCAATAGACATGTTCAACACAATTACCATCAAACCCAATGACATTCATCACAGAAATTGAAAAATCTACCCTAAAGTTCATTTGGAAACACAAAAGACCACAAACAGCCAAGGCAATAATGAGCAAAAGGAGCAATGCTATAGGTATCACAATACCTGACTTCAAACTATACTACAGAGTCAAAGCAATTAAAACAACATGGTACTGGCACCAAAACAGAAATGAAGACCACTGGAACAGAATAGTGGATCTGGATATGAATCCACACAGATATGCCTACCTAATTTTTGACAAAGCTGACAAAAACATACAATGGAGAAAAGACAGCCTCTTCAACAAATGTTACTGGGAAAAGTGGTTATCTGCCCACAGAAAACTGAAACAAGATCCATGCCTGTCACCCTGTACTACTATCAACTCAAAGGGGATTAAGAACCTTAATATCAGACCCCAAACCTTGAAGTTAGTACAGGAAAATCAAGGAATACACTGGAAGCCATAGTAAAACTAAATCAGCTCAACAACTAAGAGAAAGGATGGACAAATAGGACTATATGAAATTAAAAATCTTCTGCACAACAAAAGAAATAGTCTCTAAATTAAAAAGACCACCCACAGAATGGGGAAAATCTTTGCTAGCTATACATCAGACAAGGGACTGATAACCAAAATATAAAAGAGCCCAAAAAACCAAACTCCCCAAAAATCAATGAACCAATAAAGAAGTGGGCAACTGAACTAAACAGAATGTTTTCAATGGAAGAAGTCTAAACGGCCAAAAACACATGAAAAAGTGCTCACCGTTCCTGGCTATAAAGGAAATGCAAATGAAAACCACACTAAGATTCCACCTCACTCTTGTTAGAATGGCTACCATCAAGAACACCACCAACAACAAATGTGGCAAGGATGCAGGGGGGAGGGGATGGGCTGGAGAAAGGAATCTACACACACACACTGCTGGTGGAAATGTAAGCTAGTACGACCACTTTGGAAAACAATATGGAGGCTTCTCAAAAAACTAAACATATATCTGCCATATGATCCAGCAATACCACTCCTAGGGATATACCTGAAGGAATGTGTCAGATTACTACAAAGGCACCTGCACCCCTATGTTTATTGCAGCACTATTCATGATAGCCAAGCTGTGGAAACAGCCAAGGTATCCCATTACCCACCAATGGGGTTAAGAAAATGTGGTTTTTATACACAATGGAATTTTACTCAGCCACAAAGAAGAATGAAATTTTGTCACTTGCAGGTAAATGAATGGAACTAGAGAACATCATCTTAAGCAAAGTTAGTCAGGCTCTGAAGCCAAAAATTGCATGTTCTCCCTCATATGCAGATTATAGACCTAAAACAAATGCAGTAATATTATTGGACACAAGTCACACACTAAGGGAAGACTGTGCACAAGAAGAATAGGGAAAGGGAAGGAAACCAAAAATTTGAATGTGGTTGATATGCTCATTTTATAAGAGTGAATATAGTAATCTTAAACTGGCAGAGGCCACTATGGGAAGGGGAATAAGAAGGAGTGAAGAGGTCTAGTAGAGATTAACCAATTTGGGTTGTAATACACATGTGCATGGAAGCAACACTAGGAATCTCTCTGTATAGCTATCTTTATCTCAAAATAGCAGAAACACTATGTCTTTCTTATTATCTTTTATGTTTTTTCTGCAACAAAATCAGAGAACAAGAGGGCATAACAGGTTCTGCCCAGAGATGAGGGGTTGGAGGTGGGGATGGCCCAAATAATGTATATACATGTAAGTAAATGTAAAAATGATAAAATAAAATTTAAAACAAAAAAAGAAATACAGATGGAAACAAAAACCAGCCAGACTGAGAATTCATGACTTAAACCATGTTGTAATTCAGTTAGCATCCTATTTCCTTTTAATAGGTAGTGCTACTAGAATGTAATATGTAGACACCACAGATGCTATCCCATGTATGATACACAAGACAGTGTTCTCTTCTCCTATAATAAAGAACTATCCTACTCAAAATTTCAGTAGTGCCAAGGATGAGAAACCCACATCTTGACAGAAAACTACATAGGATAACATTCTTGTTAGTAAATAAAATTCAATTGAGCTACTACTTTAGATCTATAAATATAAGACCAATAGGCATACCAGTAGGTTGAGTATGCTATGATACTACATTTGGAATTCCCGTTGTACCTAGTTACCACTACATAATAATATGCTTTGAGGGCAATGAGAAACATATAGTAAAGACTGATAGAGATATTATCATAGAGTCTGAGATTATGGTACTCAACAGCACTTTTTTGGGGAGGGGGGCTGTGGTTTGAATTCAGGCCTTTGCACTTGCAAAGCAGGTGCTCTACTGCTTAAGGCACACCTCCAGTCCCTTTTGATCTGGTTATTTTGGAGATGAAGTCTTAAGAAGTATTTTGCTTGGGCTGGCCTCAGTCCTCTGCCTTGCCAATCTCAGCCTCCCAAGTGCCTAGGATTACAAGTGTGAGCCACTGGCACCCCCTGGATATGTTTAAAAAACTGGATGTCTAGAGTAAGAAGATTAAGAAGCTTATTTATAAGACTTGCCCATTTTTTCTGTGGTTGTAAAGACTTCCATCATGAACAAATCAAGTTACCCTTGTGGTGTCACATAATATAAAATTGGGAAGATATGTATCCAATCATCTCTAGCCAGCTGATTAAAGTACAACATTACTACCCTACATAGTATACTTAGAACAGGTCTCCTAACACCATGTATTGGAAGCTTGATCCTCAATGCAGCTGTGTCATGAGGCGGGGGTGGATATGAAGTGATTGGGTCACAAAGGCAGAGCCTTCATTAATGTTATTACATTGGGAGTGGGCTAGTTATTGTGAGAACAGGTGACTATAAAGCAAACCTGACCCCTTGTGTTTTCTCTTCCTTGTTTTCACTCACTTGCCCTTCTGCCATGTTGTGATGCAACTAGGCACTCACCATATGCCAAAGGCATACTCTTGGACTTCTCACCTCAAGAATCATGAATCAAACAAACTTCTGTTGTTTATAAATTACTCACTCTATGATATGTTATTATAAAGCAACAGAAACCTAAGATAGACAACACCACATAATACACAAACATTAATTATAGATACAGTGTAGATCTAAATATTAAAAACAAAACTTTGAAACATATAGAAAATAACAGACTATATGATGAGAGGATATAGAAGAAATTCCTAGTAACACCTAAATAAGTATAAATTTCTTTCATATGATTAGGGCCTATTGATAAACAAATTTTACTTGTGCTTTCCAACTTGGAGTGTTCTGTATTAATTTAGAAAATGAAAGGAAAATTGAAGCATTTAAAATTCTGTAACAGTATTTATGAAGATTGAGATTTTTTTGAATATTCAGATTTAGCTTCACACATATTATAGATAGGTATATGCTAGAAGATAACTTCCAAATTAAAAAAAAACCACTTTATTTGAAAAAGCCTTATTCTTGCTGCATTTCTTTCAACATACATTTATTTCCTCAAGCTCACGTCTCACTACATTCTCAGGAGCTGGAATTCATGCCCACTTTGCAATCAACAAATGTCTCTCTTAAATTTCAAAGAAAAGAAGAAGTAAGAAGAAGCTGCAAAAAAATCAATTTCTGTAACTAATGAAATGATAATGTTCAGTGTAGGATGATAATATTGTAAGAATTATTTCAACAATTAGCAAATTTTGTACATTTAAAAAGAAATGCGATGTACTAAATATACTTTATTACCACATTAGGAGATTTTAATTAATAACTAAAACAAAAGATGAGCTGCATTGCAAATTAATTAATTATGAGTACTAATCATAATAAATAACACTCATAATTAAAGTATCCGATAAACATGATACCTATGAACAAAACATTTGGGTCCCAAACTTCCTCAAAATATTCCCTCTTTTGTTTCTCTTAGCATAAGCAATTATACATTATTTAATTATACAATTATTACCATACATAAAGTATTTCATGGTGAGTCTGCTAGTAATGTTGAGAGTAAGTTATTGAAAAAAAAATGAAGGAAAGAGTTGAGACTGCTATACAGAAAAATGGAAAATTATATATCAGGCTATAATTTCAGATGTACCCTTTTTTCTCGTTCTGCTTGATTTTCCCCTGTCAGCTATACAGAGCACAGCTATAAGTGAGAGAAAACACTTCGTCCTATCTCTTCATTCTTGCTTGAAGAAGAAAATCATTGAAATGAAACCAGCACCCTTTGAAAATTCACTAGCTAAGACATTGACATATTTTGTCTTCCTTTTGCGGGCACATATTAAATGGATATTAGAAGTCCAGGATCAATACAAAGTTCACCATCATGGTTCACAAACCTGTCTTAGCATAAATATCTGGGATATTTGTTTAAAATATAGGTTCCTGGGCCTTACAGAAGAGATGCTGATTTAGGATACAGCATCCAGAAATCTGAGGGGTTTTTTTGGTACATACCTTCCTCAAAAATTACTCTGATTCAACCCATTTATAAGTAGACTAGCATTTGAAACCACTAGAGTTTCCTGGGCAATATTTGTGTATTTTAGGTAGGAGAGTGAAGGCTGGACATACTCATATATTTATATCAAGAAGTAGGAACAAATAGATATATGGTATAAATCCTTCATTTTCTTGTACATACTCAAAAGTATCATTGTTGAAATTAGGTTTTTATGAGCCAAAGAACAGAAATGAAAATTAATATGCTTATGTGTTTACAATATTCTATTTGCCATTGTTTAAATGAATTTCTTAAGACATTTCAGCCATTCAAGCATCTAATTACCCACTAAGTGATATCTATTTTATGTTACAAATAATCTGTTAAGTCTGTCTATTTTTCTGACTCCCTAGTCCTCCTAATCCCAACCCAGGCCACTGTTGAGTCCTGTCTGAGCTCTCTCAATAACTTTCTGCTTTCCTTCCCCCAGGCTGATTCCCTGCAATATATTCTCCACTATCTAACCACAGTCCAAATTCCTTACTTTTGTTTCTTTCTTTTTTAGGAGCCAAACTTCACAACATTTTTTCTTCTTTACCACCTTCCCTTGTTCTCCAAATATACTTAGTTTCCTTCAATTCCTCTAGTCTTACAGGCTTGCTCATTAATGCCCTCCTGCATCCCCATTCCTATTTATTCACCTGATGAATTGAACTCATCCATCATGCTAGTTTTTTCAGATGTATATTAATAACTGCATATTTTGTATTTCAAACCACTAGATGAAAGGTTGTCATGGTTTGAATATGAAATGTCTCCCCACAAGCTCATGTGTTGAATGCTTGGCTCTCAGCTGGTGGAGCTATTTTGGGAGGTACTGGAAACTTTAGGAGGTGGGGCTTAGCTGGAAGAAGTAGGTACCAGAGGGCATGCCTTTGAAGATTATACCTAGTCCCCAGTCCTTTTTTTTCTTTCTGCTTCCTGTTGGCGATAAGGTAAAGAACATCTTCTGCTACCTGCTCTCACAGCCATAATGTTTTGCCCATGCTCTTGGGGCCAAGTGACATTGCCTGAAATCACTAGACAAAATATATCTTTCCTCCTTTATGTTATTCTCTGGTATTTTGGTCACAGTATGCAAAAGTAACTAATACAAAAGCTAAAACTTTTAATTATTTCATGTGTATGAGGGGTTGATAAGTAAATAGCTCAGACAAAATGAAGACTATTTTAAAACATCAGGCTTGTTGCTAATGCAAAAATTACTCATGTCCTGAACTGTATTCAAAGGAATAGCTCTAATAATACCAAAATCAAAAAAAGGTTCCATTGTGAATAACTTGTCATCTTCTGCACCATATGTAACTCATACCAAAAACACATTTTGAAAGAACAAATCATATTTTCACAGACTATCTTCATGCTAGTATATCTACCACATATCTTTTGTATAATACAAAGTTCTACCTAAAAAAGTAAATGTCAACCTCTGGAGTACATTTTTTAATATCTAAAAGAATGCCCTTTTAGCAAGTGATTTTTTTTTCTCCTTCATTGGCAGAGGGAAAATCTTACATCTACCTCAGACAGTTTGAAATTTAAGGGTGTTAACTATGCTAGTTCATCTGTTCAAGCAGAAAATTTCAACAAAGCTATTTTTAAATAAAGGCAACCTATAAAATTATTTATACTTATATTAAAATAGAAAAATGTCCACATTCACTGTGTATATACAGGTATCATATAAACCATAATTAAAAGAAAATACAAGTACTATCACAATGAGTGTTGAAAATTAGCATCAACATATTACAATATTGTGCTGGCTATGTGATTGATCTTGATTATCAATGAGAAATAGAGTTGCTGCTCCTCCCTCCACAGAGAGAAAAGTCCTGAAAGCCACAGAATTTTATAGAGTGCCTCTTGATACTTTCAAACCCAGTGGTTAAAGTCAATAGAAGATGACTAAAACCCAATTATCAGCACAACCTCTAATAGCAGAGATGCTTCAGAAATAAAGTTATGGCTTACCACATTAGCAAATAACCATGAACAGCAGAAGATTTCATTCTTGGCAAATGAACACAAAAGGAGTAAAGAAAGGAAATTCTAAATTCCAACTGAAAATTGAAGAAACAAAGACTGCATTAGACATATTGTCATCCTTGCCTTCTTTGTACATATTTCCATAATGGGTAAATAAGTTTTTTGGCCTCTTTCATTTCCCTGTTATATGAAGCATTAGTGGTTGTTAACATTAAAACTTAGTCTTTAGGTTATAAGATATAAAAAGTGGCATGTGGCTCTACACTAGAAGAGAAATGAACATCCTCCAGAGATAGATAGTGACTGACAAGACTTTGGGTCTCCCTTTATTTGGATGAGAGATGGCTGCAATAGTTGTAGCAGTGTGTATGTAGATTCTTTTTCTAAAAAGAGAGGACAGTGATGAATATTGCATGTTGACTTCTGGAAGCATTGGGATTAACTTCTATGCCCTCTCTCCACTGTAATAACTAGAAACATTGGAACCATGTTTCCCTGATTATCAAGCCTCTACAATTTTATAGTGGGATGTTTTCACATACAATTTGGAAGAAAAAAAGCAACAGCCATCTTCTTCCTCCTCTGACAGTTGTGGCTAACAGATGTTTGGGCTTCCCAGATGTGAGTTTTGGAAGTCATTTCTGTGTTCTGGTGTCCATCCTTTTTGAAGTTGAAGATGATCTGTGAAGTTGTCAGAGGATTCCTTCCATTTCCTAATTCTGCATGATAGCAAATCTATTATTTTCTGTGGTGATGAGCCCAAAGCTAGTGATGCTGAACCCTGACAGTCCTCCACTTTTCCAATAATTTTGTAAGCACCTAATTCTCTTTGTTAAATTTCTTTGTGCTTGAAATGACTAGTATGATTTCCCATTTTATAGATTGAATCCAGACTAAGTGTGTGTGTGTGTGTGCATGTGTGTGTTTATGTGTCTATGTGTGTTGGATGTGTCTGTGTTTTGTGGCATTGGAGATGGAAACCAGGGCCTTGTCCCTGAGCTACATCCCCAGCTCCTAGTTTTCTGAGACAGGGACTCAAACTTGAGATCTTCCAGTGTTGGGATTATAGTCATGAACTCCATACCCAGTCCAATTGTAATTGTAAGCCCCCGATATTTGAACCAAATAAGAAGTCGAGAGAAGACAAAGTATATTTTATAAACAGATGTTGACAACAAATTTTAAGTGAAGTGACTGTGGCAACCTAATAGATTATGGTTAAGTGTTCATCAACAAGAAAGGACAAAATAGCAGACAGAATCTGACTCTATAAATGTCACTAACCTAATGGAAAGTGAATGCTGAAAGCTGAAACAGAGATTTGAACATTTTTTAAATGAAAATAGTCAACTAAATTATAACAAAATTTTCTGGTTCCATAATAACCTATTAAGTAAAGAAATGGGTTTTAGAAAATTCTATTTTATCCATTATGGATTTTTCACAATCATATAGTGGCCAGATGCAATCAATGTTTGTAACATATGACTTTCTTCCTTAATTCTGCTAATTATAATGATATTATAATCTTGTACATAATCCTTTTGGGTCCTAAGTTCTATATTTTCCAATGTTATGAAAACTCATCAACCATCTCCAAGGATACTGGACAGATAGTAGAGACATTTTAAAAAATTAAAAATAATCCAGGAACACTTCACTGAGTATAATACTATTTAATTCTCATTCAACATGTTTTCAAATAATCAGGTAGGAGATGAAAAGTTATCATAGCATGATGTTTCTTTTGTCTAACACCATATTTATATTTAATCATTTAATTTTATTATTAAATTCTGTGAGGTATAATTTATGGTGAGTGATAGTTATACTATACAATGATTTGAATATATCTGATTGTATAACTCTACCTGAAATCTTTAGACTCTTATTGTGCTGATGTTTACACTGTCATTTAATTCATCAATGCCCTATTCACAGCGTTATTCCTTCATTAAAATTGAATAATGTGGTACCTTGTCAATAACATACACTTAAAGCACAATTCTGACTTTCCTCCTCATTTTCTTTTTCACATTTCTACTTCAGAATAAATATAAATCATCACAGGCAACAAGTTTTAAAGATCTATGCTACTCTCAGGAAGTTTTAGAAAATAAGCCTTTAAGCTTTTCTTTCACTGTACAATGTACATGGGGCTCAAAGAACTAAACTGAATGCTCTGCCATTGTTATACCATGTCTGCCCAAACTGGTCACTTCTCATAATCATCCTAATGCAAATCAATATTATGCCCTATTTTTAATTACATGGAAAATAATTAGGGCATTCATATAATAATAGCTATAATTTAGTAGCTTACACTTTATACAAAACTCTGTGCTAGATATTTTGTATAATTTCATTATCTTATTTCTTATACAATCCTTTTAATAAAAGCATGATTATTTATACTTTGTATATGAAGAAACTCAGGCAAAAATCAAGTTAGCTTTCTATTTAAGTAATCAGGATTAGAATCTAGGTCTATCTGAAATTAAATCCCTGTTTTCAATGCATGATATTTCTTTAAAATGTCAGTTTATACTAGTATAAGCCATGCTGATGGAATCAAGACATATAATAATCATCTGAACAATTGATTTAGATGAGACTATAAGGGAAAATTTCTTATTATCCCATGAGTGGATTATTATAGTGATTTTCTGGGTTTAAGAATCTAAATCCATTAAAATATATAATAATACTAACTGACCTATGTTAGCTTTTTCAAATACGGAATGACCCCTTGAGTCAGATATGCTATGGTATGAAGCCTTGGATTTTAAAAGCTTTATTGGTAACTCTCATGAACTCAGAACTATATTTCACTGCTTCTGCTATTTCTAACTGTCTAAAATTATTTGTTAAAATAGCTAAAATGATTTGTGTCTGTTCAATCTCATAAAAGATAGAATTCAAAAGACTAAAAGTGAAATCTAGCCAAAGGGTTTTTCTGTAGCTGTGGCAACCATAGTAAGTGAAGGGATATAGAACGGGTTACCACCTTATAGATAGGTTAAGGGCTGGGGGAAAGGAATCCTCACTTTACAGAACTTGATTTCATGATTCTCAGAAGCATTTCTAGCCTTTTGTTCTTCCTTTTCCTTCTAATTTATTATTGTAATCATTTGTGATAATGGTGACGTTGTTTTAATGATGTCTAAATGACCCCAGTGTGCTTCTTTATGAAATGATGCTAAAAGTTTTCTTATTTTTCCTATAATCAATCATCAGGAAAATCATCATTCACCAATTTCATGAGGTACCCACCCTTCTGAAGAGGTCAGGACTGTTTCTTTTCAGAAAGCGTAATTCAAATTCTTTAAGGAAAAAAGGATTTATTGGCTCATGTAACTGAAAGTTCAAAGGTAAGATGGGCATCAAGTATAATTTGGTTTGTAATTCTCTCAGCTCTGTCCTTTATAATGTGCTGCATTAGTCCTCAGATTGTCCCTCTTCGTGGTAATCAATGAGCTACTGGAATTCCAGGCTTCATGAGGCAAACATGTTTTCCAGCCAAAAGACAAAACAAACACCCCAAAAACAAACCAAAAACCCTTTGGTTACAGCATTTCACCCTAATTGAACTAGCTTAAATTAGACACACTAAATCAAGAAATCTGGACACAGGTAGAAAAATTCAGATTATTAGAAATGGGATCTGCTTTAGTGAAAGCAGAAATATGTCATGGGGGAGGAGTTTTGGTCCCAAAATCTGGATTCTGAATCTTGTTTTACTGATTCGAATTGGGTGTCTTTCTATTTTCTAGTAAAGTATTAAACCAAACTTTTGTACTGTCTGACACTAAAGTCGACCTCACATTAGATTCTAGTTTCATATAAGTTTTTGCTGTTGTTTTTCCATTCATATTTAACTCCTTGATCTATAATAATAAGCTTCTATGTTTTAGAAGGATCTATCTTCTGTTGCAATAACCTATATTAAGAACAAAAACTTCCTACAGTCACCAGACAAATGAAAGCCACAACTGCAATTTTTCTTCTAGAAAAAATTGTTTCTTGGGTCTTTTCTACAACAGAAATGGCCCCCCAAAAAGGATGTGACTATAAGATAAATACATTTGTTGTGAATGTGTTAAAAATGACATGAAAGTTAGCTTTGGTGAGAGTGCTTTATAAAAATATTGTCCTTTGTAACTTTTTACAAACTAACATTTGTTGTTTTTACTTAATTTAATAATACATATGTTTTCCATGATTATAGCAATATGAGTAATATGCATCTATACCCTTCTTTTCAACTGTAACATAATTTGAAAGCTGAATCAATTTGTTTTAAAGTATCTGAAAAGTGAATGCAATATAGGCAGCAAGATAATCTAATGTAAATTCAATACTCTGGTTAAGGGATATAGAATGACTAATTTGCATCATACAATGAGCCTTAAAGAATAACTAGAAGGGATGAAAATAAACAAGAAGGATAACTAAACAAGAGCATTATTATGCAGACATTTATGAACCATTAAGCACAATCATAACTAGGGAAATAGCTTCTGTTTGCTAGAGATAACCACTCTGAACTCAGGAACATATTACTTACAGTGACAAACACAAGAATATTTATATTATAAGCAGAATGAAATGCAATATTTATGCACAATATGATATGGAAAGCAGAAAAATAACAATGTCCATTGCTAATGGACTTCTGATCAATCGAAGGAAAGATGATTAAATAGTAATCTTCTTACAAGCATGTACACAGTAAAATATATATTGAAAATGCAACTTTTCATTGAAAACTTTCCTCTGATATTACTCATGTGGTATACTTCAGAAGAGAAAATTGAAGATTCAAATTGAATGAAACCAAATTGTCAAAGTTTATAGACTGTCATCAGATTATGCACCAAAACCCAACTGAATTTAATCAGAATCATCATAGTCAAAACTGTAACAAGATGGGCCTGATTATTTTTTTCTGTTCACATGAAATTCACTGAATATAAACTGGACAAAGTAAATAATCAAACATTTATGTAGCTGTAAAATATAGGCAATTTATAAGGATATTCTTGTGTTCCAGTGAACTCTAGTCTTTCTTATTATCTCTGTAAAAGAATATGAAAATATTTTAAAAGTTCAACACTAAATAAAACTGAATGGATTTATTTTCTGGGTCCACAAGAGCCTTAGTAGCACACCTCCTTAAGAGAATCACTTGCTAAAAGAATTATATTTCAATTTAATGTATAATAAGCATAATCAAATTACATTATCTTGTTTTTGATAAATAATGAACTATTTCTAGATAATGAGATTTCCATGGAATTTGTGTGTGTGTGTGTGAATAATTTACTGACAATTTTTAAATTCTTTTTTTTCTTTATTCATTTATTCAAGTGTGCTTACATTGTTTGGGTCATTTCTCCCCCCTATCCTCCCCAACCCCCTCACTTCCAGGCAGAACACGTTCTGCCTGTTTCTCCAATTTTCTTGAAGAGAAGACATAAGCAATAATAAGAAAGACATAGCATTTTTGCTAGTTGAGATAAGGATAGGTATACAGAGAGATTCTTTGCATTGCTTCCATGCACAAGTGTATTACAACCCAAATTGATTCATCTCTACCTGACCTCTTCACTACTTCCCGGTCACCTTCCTATATTGACCTCTGTCATTTTAAGGTTACTATATTAGCTTCTCTGCAGTGGGCACATCAGATACTTTCAAGTTTTGGGTTTCCTACCTTTCCCCATTCCTCCTGTATGTGAGCTCCCCTTAGTGTGTGACTCATGTCTATTAATAATACTGCATTTGTTTTAGATCTAAAGTCCGCATATGAGGGAGAACATACAATTTTTGGTCTTCTGAGCCTGGCTACCTTTGCTTAAGATGACACACTCCGGTTCCATCCGTTTACTTGTGAATAACAAAATTTCATTCTTCTTTGTGGCTGAGTAAAATTCCATTGTGTATAAATACCACATTTTCTTGATCCATTTGTCAGTAGTGGGACATCTTGGCTGTTTCCATAACTTGGCTATTGTGAATAGCGCTGCAATAAACATGGGTGTGCAGGTACCTCTGGAGTAACCTGAGTCACATTCCTTTGGGTATATCCCTAAGAGTGGGATTGCTGGATCATATGGCAGATCTATGTTAAGTTTTTTAGAAGCCTCCATATTATTTGCCAGGTTGCACTAGCTTGCATTCCCACCAGAAATGTATGAGGGTTCCTTATTCTCCACATCCTCGCCAACACCTGTTGTTGGTGGTGTTTTTAATTATGGCTATTCTAACATGGGTGAGGTGGAATCTGAGTGTGGGTTTGATTTGCATTGCATTTATAGCCAGAGATGGTGAGCATTTTTCATGTGCTTTTTGGCCATTTGAACTTCTTCTTTTGAAAAAGTTCTGTTTAAGGAAAGCAATGCGAGTAAACTCTCTGTATAGCTATCCTTATCTCAACTAGCAAAAGCCCTTGGTCCTTCCTATTATTGCTTATACTCTCTCTTCAACAAAATTAGAGATAAGGGCAAAATAGTTTCTGCCTGGTAGCGAGGGGGTGGGGGGGAGGGGGAAGAAATGACCCAAACATTGTATGCACACATGAATAAAAGAAATTAAAAAAAAGAAAAATTTCTGTTTAGCTCAGTTACCTATTTCTTTATTGGTTCATTGATTTTGGCAGAGTTTAGTTTTTTGAGCTCCCTGTATATTCTTGTTACCAGTCCCTTGTCTGATGTATAGCTGGCAAATGTTTTCCCCCACTCTGTGGGTGGTCTCTTTAGTTTAGAGACCATTTCTTTTATTGTACAGAAGCTTTTTAATTTTATGAAGTCCCATTTCTCCATCCTTTCTCTTAGTTGCTGAGCTGTTGGGGTTCTATTGAGGAAGTCCTTGCCTATACATATTGCTTCCAGAGTATTCCCTGCTCTTTCCTGTACTAAATTCAGAGTTTTGGGTCTGATATTAAGATCCTTGATCCATTTTGAGTTGATACTAGTATAGGGTGACAGGCATGGATCTAGTTTCAGTTTTGTGCAGGCAGATAACCACTTTTTGCAGCAAAATTTGCTGAAGAGGCTGTCGTTTCTCCATCGTATGTCTTTGGTGCCTTTATCAAAAATAAGGTGGGCATAGCTGTGTGGATTCATATCTGGGTCCTCTATTCTGTTCCACTGTTCTTCATATTTTTTTTTTGTGCAAGTACTATGCTGTTTTTATTGCTATTGCTTTGTAATATAGTTTGAAGTTGGGTATTGTGATACCTCCAGCATTGCTCTTTTTCCTGAATATTGCCTTGGCTATTCGTGGTCTCTGCTGTGTGTTAGTTTTCAGTTCCTTGTTTTTTGTTTTGTTTTGGTTTGGATTTTTGGAGGGGATGGGACTCCGTCTACCCAGGGCACTATGCTGATTTATCCCAGGGATGGCCGGGGGAATACCGCATGATGCTTGGTGCTCACCTGTTTGGTATGCCGAATGTCTCCTGAGCAAGTTTGGAGCTGGCATCTGGCAGTGGTGGGAACCCTCCTGTTTTCTTAGTGTAACATGGCATGAAAAAGCTTTCCACAGTCTAGGGGTTCAGAGTGTCGAAGTTTTAATTCTCCTTACTGCTTTATTTCTGCCAAGTGTGGCTCCAGCATCTCAGCAAGATTTTGGAGTCACAGAGCTCACGCTGTCTGCTTCTGCACCCTAGTTGCAATATTGTATCCTTCATGGAGTTTTTTTATTAAAAATTTTCCCACCAAAAATGTCATGTGTAATATGGAGTAAATTTTTCTTTACTTAATGGAAGTTTAGCCAAGTAAATAATGATAACATGCAATCCATTTCTCAGAAATTAAATTATTCATTTAATTTGTTTTTCAAGTTCACAAAAATCACATAATGATCATTTCTGCACTTACATTTCAGTCACCTACACAAAAGAGGATGTATTAAAAGGTGGCCACCATGTTTATTTGGTACCAGAAAAAAAATGACCATTTTTCATGTCTGCTTTAGGCAAAATGTGATTCATTAACATAAATAAAGCTTTTGAATTAAAGTAACTGCTTATTTTTTATCAGTTTAGCTTTTTCATATACATCTATCAAATATCTGGTATCACAAGAGAAATATAGTCTGCAATTTTTGTTGGATACCTTTAGTTTTACTGCATCTTTAACCATTTCTTTGTCTCAAAAATTCACCTTAACCTGATGTGGGGCACAATAATCTCAAGAATTTGTGATGTGAGGAAATGACTTAAAATAGATGTCTTCTGTCAAGAGGCACTTTTAGATTCAATCATTGATTAAATAATATTTCTGCATTACTTGATAGATACCAAGCTGCATTAACACAGAGAACTAGCATCATCACTGTAGCTAAATTGTGTTGAGTCTTATATATAGTAGCACTGTGTTAAGGATTTTGTTGTTGTTTTTATTTACATTGTTTGTTATTTAATCTTCACAAACACCTTATGATCATTATTATTACTACCATTTAACATGATTTTAAATGATCAAGCATCTTGTTAATGGCCACATACTAAATGCTGAGGCCTGCATTTAAATCCAGGAAATTTGATTCCAAAGTGTGATATTTTAACTACTATACCTACAGTTGCTTACTATCAAAGACCCTACAATGTAGATAGGAAAACAATACATAGACATAATCAGTCATCACAACTAAAAGCCTTGAAATTAAAGTATTCTTCTTCTCTGCTATGGCCCTTCCAAGCACATTCCTGATACCTGGAAAATATAACTCAAAGCTGCCTATTTCCTTGAACTTCCACTACCATCATACTGACCAAGTGATCTCTATCTATCTAGTCTACTGACATATTTTTATAACTAGTCTTCTTGCTTCCACCTGTGTCTTTTTAATCCTAATGCCTGTACCTTACTAAATGAGAAAACACTAAAGCCATGTTTACTAAAGTCAAGAATAATCCAAAGATGTTCACTACCTCCTCTATTTGACATTGTACAGAGATGTTCATACTCATTGCAATTACAATTAGGAAAAGAAATTAATTAAAGGTAATAAGAAATATAAGAAGGAAAAGTACTTGTGTTTTCAGATGATATGATACTATATTCAGAAAAACCTAGAGAATAAATTTTAAACTAACTCAGAGTAATTCAGTAAAATTGAAAGTCATAAAATTTAGGAATAAAATTATCAAGAAATATGCAGAGACAACATGAGGAAAAATTTTAAATATCCCTGAAATATGCAATGAAGTACATATTAAAAAAGATTTCTTTTTCTTGGGTAGGCTGACTTTATAACATGAAAATGCCAGTTCTTTCTAAGTTACTTTATAAATTTGGAATAACACAAATAAAAAATCAGCAAGCTGATTTGCTGGAACCAAATAAGTTAATACTTTTGTGTTAAAACAAAATTCAAAAATGAACAGTAAATAGTGAAAAAAATCAACAAGGTATGATTAACCTACCATATATTAAAATGGACTGTTATTATTTAAAAAGTACAATATTGATAGATGACTGGATCATCATTCCAATGAAATAAAATAGAGTCTAGAAATATGTCAAGTACATAGGAAAATTTAGTATATGATAATGACGGTATCTTCAAACACAAGACAAAGATTGTCTAATTTTTCAAATGGTGCTAGAAAAAGCAATTAGTCATTTTGGGAAAAAATAAAAACAGAGACTTTTAGATGATACACAAGGACAAACTCCAAATACATTAGGGGTGTAAATGTAAAAAATGAAACCATGTAAGTACCAGTGCTTCAGGATGTACTATATTAAAAAAATTTTAAATACATCATAAAAATTCCAAAAACAAGGTAAAAAATGTTTCAGAAACTGCGAAAAAATTTCAACATATATTATAATTAAAGGCCTAACAAGTCTACAACTCCTGAACGCTAAAAATGCAAAAACCCCAATAGTAAATGGGCAAAAGTCATAAATACTTATTCGTTGTGTATATTTTATATGATATATGGGATATGTATATATTCATATATACACATATCCCTCCTTAAACATGTAAAAATGTTCAACCTCATTCACCATACTGCAAATGCAAATTAAAAGTACATTGAGATATTATGTTTCACCAACTTGAATGGTAAAAATTATAAGTTATGACAGCATATTCTATTGGCAAAATCATAGGAAAACTGGCAATTTCATATATGTGGGTAGGAAAGCACACTTGTGAATCACTTTCAGAGAGGAGTTTGGTGATATCTAACAAACACTACATGTGAATTTGCCTTTTGATCCAGCAACTTTGCCTCTAGGACTCTACCCTAAAGACACAATTCCAAAAAATAAGAAAATATATATGCACAAAGTAATTTACTGAATTATTGTATGTAACTGCAGATGTTGGAAACAATCTAATGTCTATACAATACACAATATTGGAAACAATTTAAAGGCTTGTAAGTCAGAAACTATGGCTCAGTCACTTATATAATATGTACTGCTCAGTTTCCTGTTACTATAACAAAATACCTGAAACAGGCTGACTTCATGAAGTAAATGGGTTTATTTAGCTCACAGCTCTGGAAGTTCAGTGGCTGAGATTAAACCACCCCACTGAGTCAGCCTCTAGTGAGGGCCTAATGGAATCATGGTAGCTGCACATGTGGGAGTGAAGAATCACATTATGAAATAAGAACCTAGAGAGCAATTCAGGGGTCAAGATACATTTTTGTAAAAACTCATTCTCTCAAGAGATCAGGGGACTCATAAATTGATTGTTAAAATTATGTTGTACCCATATGCCTCCAGGCACAAAAAAGAACACCTTAAACAAACACTGAACTCCAGTTAAAAATTCTGAACCTATTTGTGTGTATGTACACCTTCTACAAATGAATGATGATGGAGTGAGAGATAGAAAGAAAAATTTCTTAGTTTTAGAAAAGGGAGTCAAAACTCTAAAGTGGATGACATTTAGAATTATTTTTGTGGTTTTATATTCAAATTGGAGTTAAGGGATGTGCTCATGGTTCTTCAGGCAAATAGACAGATGATTAGATATAAATGGATCAGTGATAGGTGATGAGAGAAAGAGAGAAAGAAATTGATTTGGATTAGAGAAATATGCATATATATGTATATGCATGTATATGCACACTGTTTCTCACTTTGCTTACTTAGAAGATGTAAAGCAATAAAAACCCAAAAGCTTTGCTTACTTAGAGAATGTAAAGCAATGAAAACCCAAACGCAGTGAGCACCTGGTATCCAGATCTTGGTCCCTAAATATCAGTCTTCACTAAAAGTAACCAGAATTTCTTAAAGAAGTGACTGACACTGTAGCTGATATATAGAATATGAAAGATGACCTGGAACATTTTGTTGTATCAGAAAGTAATGATGAGATAATGTCAAAGGGACACAGAGGGCTTCCCAGTGACCAAATCTCAGACAATTTGTACATCAAACAAATAATGGCAATAATATTAATGAGCCAATGAATAAGAACATAGAGATTAGATAGATTATAGAGAGATGGATAGGTAGGTAGATAGATACATAGATAGAAAGATAGCTAGTTAGAAATATGAATATGTAAGTGAATAATTGGAGGAGTAAGAAAAGCTCTTCTTTACAGTAAAATGGAAATGAAGGGAAAGTCTAATGAAAAAGAGCATATTAAAGCATCTAAAAGAACCTTTCCAGATAAGGAATCTTTCCAAAATATACTTATTAATTACAAAAGGAAGCATAGTAACTAGAATTGGGAAATTTGACTGATGCCATCTGAATCAAGTTAACAAAGTTAACATCACCATTAATGTGCCATCTGATAGGATCCATTTAAAAAGACCCAGTATCACTTGCTGCAAATCATAGGAAACAACTGTCACACTAAAACTAGAAACAAAATAATTAGCTAACATTCTTCAAAAATAACAAAGTCATGAAAATCTAAAGACAAATCATCTTCAGCATAACTGAATAATAGTTTTAGACTAATGGGAATTAAAAAGAAAACAACTACACAATATGGATGGTAGACTGGTCCTAGAGCAGGAGGCTTTTTTTCTTTTCTGCCATAAAAAGCATTATTTGATCAAAGCACGATCTATACAGGCCTGAAGTACCAAGGTGAAATCCCCTTGGACTATCATGATACACTTTTTTAAAAAATGAAGAACAGGAGGATAAAATAGTCTTTTATGAGAATTGTATTAGTCTTTTATTAGTGGGTACCAGTGGGAGGAGGTGGACATAAGGAAAGGGTGAATGAATGTGAATATGGTAGATGCATTTTGTATCTGTAAATGAAAATAAAACAATGAAACATGTTGAAATTGTTCTAAAAAGGGGGAAGGGAGGAAGAGGAAGAATGATGGAGGGGGTAAATCTAAGACATATTGCAAACACACATGTAAATATCAAAATGTATCTCCCTGTACAACTATTATATGCTAATCAAAAATAAATTTTAAAAAATCATTATTATGCAAATGAAAAAATTTGAATAAAGTCTATAGATTAGAAATAGGAGTTGTATCATCTATAATTTCTTGATAATGGTCTCATATATGTATATATATGCTGCTTGGTCTGCCAGGCCAGGAAGGGCCAAGGACACCTTCAGGATGGTACATGCCCAGCCACAGGCAGAGTCCAGGCCCGGGTCACTAAAGTTGGATTCCCTGGAAGAGAGAAGGGGATGGGTTACCAAGTTCTCATAGAGCATCCCCTGACCCCACCCAGGATCCACTCAAAACACCAAAGGCCTCTGAGGCCTTTGAGGCCAATAACAGAAAACCCTGACTACATGAACAGCACATATATGATACCATATGATACCGTTTTGGAAAGACAGTTGTGTCTTTCCACTTAACCATCCAGTGATCCAAACATTCACTCTTTTATCTTCCCATATCTAGCCCTCTCTGTTGATTTCTCTTTTTATTTCAATCTGCATATTTGCATAGGTGAGGTGTATGTCTGGGATATTTCTCACCAGCTATTAATGATAGTTATTTCTAACGATGGGGTTTTGCCCGAAATATTGCCATTTTCTCCTTCATACTCTTATATAATGCTTGAATATTTTTAAAATGCCTAGGCATCATCTTTAGAAAATGAAATCTTTGTTAATTTTGGGAAGATTTTTATGCTATAGTGTCTTGACCCTTTACATGTGCCTTGAAACATCCTTTAAATCATAATCCTAATTCAATGATGGCTTCCACCCAAATTTACAGAACAAAGGTACAGGGTCTTTAGAACAATGCCATATAACATTACAATATCTTTAATTAAAAAACCCAAAAATATCGGGTATAGAATACTTAACTGTATAATTGTAATGCGGCTTACTTAGAATTTCTGAATTTGCTATTCGTGGTTTATGTCAAATTCTTAGCTGAGAGAACTGAAGCATATCCCTACAATAGACAATTCCTTTTCAGAACAGTTAAGTGAAAGAGAGGAGTCTCTTAATTAAAGAGTTCCAGTAAAATCTACTTTGCTGCAAATGCATAATATAGCAAGCCAGGACTAGTAGCACTAATGAGAAAGTGTATACCAAAATGCTGCAAGCCGATAGTGCCACTAGCTGAGAAGAAATAACCTTAAACACAGCAGAAAGGAAAGCAAAACTCAAGTCCCTGGGGACACTGGTAAAAAGTGCATATGTAATACTAACCAGCATTATATCAAGTGTATATTAATTTCACTTATTTAGAGTTCAGAAAGTAGACTTACATTTGAGGATAAAGATGGTAATTAACAGTGATGATGTGAAATCCATCATTTGAAATAGTAGACAGGAAATTTATTACTCCCAAATTATATTATCTGTGCATGTTTAGACCATCTTAAACATTTGGCATGCCAGTTGCCCTTATAGTGACCTAAAACAGAGCTAATGAAATTTGGTAAAGTCATCACAGTCATCAGGTAATAATAATATTAAAAACTACATTAAAAGCTACAATAAAGAAAACAAAAAATGCATGAAATTTAAAATATTTGTAAGAAAATAATATGCTAGTGAAAAGAATGTGCCAGTTTCTAGAAAACATTTCAGCCAATTTTCAATATGATTTTAGTCAAGTTCATAATCTTAAAAATTATATAGACCCTTTGTGAAGAATAAAAGCTATGTTGCCATAAACATATCCATCTTAACTTAAAATGTGTTTCTTTTTATTATTTCAATTTATTTTTCTGATCTGTCCACTCCCACCCATTTTATTTTCTTCTTCTAGCAGTTACCTGTTCCTGAATTGCATATCACACATTGTATGCTTCCATATCTAATAGGTGATAAAAATATTTGCTGTTTTTAAGCTGAAGCTATTATGTAAACTGTATTTGTGTCTCTTATTGTAAGATGAGAAATTTACCTTTCATTCACTTCCAATTATGTTGGAAAGTTAAGGAGTTCCCATTTTTTAAGCATTATTTTTGTTGAAATAATTGATACTTATGTTTATATGCTTTGACTTTATTTTAATGGAATGATACTTTTAAACTTAGATTGTGCTGTATTTATTTATTTTCAGTTTTTACACTTATACTAATATACCATGACTTCCCCTTTCTGGAAATACTTAATATTTATTCACATTTTATTTCTCCCTGTGGTCTCTAAGGATTGATATGTACTTTTAGTGTTTTTCTGTTGCAGACTATTTAACCCTGATTTTGAATGGGATAAAAATCCTACCCTTTCCTTTGCTTAGACCCTATTTTGGATTTTTGTTATGCAGTTAAACCTTGTAGTTTCTTACATAGCTCTGCCAATTGAATCAATGGTTTCTTTACAACAACTAAGCTGAGCCTAAACTTTTGCTACTAAATTATGCATATGGACTTAAAGTATAGTTCTGACACAATTTTCTCCATTAAAACATAAACTCCCCCTTAAAAACTGGCAGCCCTCACTGAGAGTTTACCTCTTTCACATAAACAACTGAAATATGTATGATGGAAGTATTTGAAGACATTCATATACTTAGCCACTAAATTGACTTTTTTTTTCAAATAATGGGAGTCATTCATTCCCAGTCCTCTTTCAACAGCAGCATTTCCTAGGAAATCAGTCAGAAAATTTTAGTGTAATCTCTTCGACCAATTTCACATAAATTATTCTTTACAAAAAGAGAAAATTAGATTCTAAGTTCACATAAAATTTAATACTGTACTTTTTTCTGTAATTTAATACTGCACTTTTTAATATCACCTTTTTGGGGACGATATTAGAGATTACAGATTAGATTTCATAATCCAAAAGACCTATCTGGAATTTGAAAAATAAATAAAATTTCCAAATTAAATAAGTTGTGTAGATTTCCATTTAGCTAATTATAAAACACGTTAGTTCTTAATATGTACAGCTCAATAGCTGATTAAAAATTTAACAAGAAGGGCTAAGAATGGTAGGCTCATGCCTGTATTCCCAGCTACTTGGGAGGCAGAGATTGGGAGGACCACAATTTGAGGCCAGCCTGGGTAAAAAGTCAGCAAGACCTCAATCTCAACCAAAAAGCTGAGTGTGGTGGTCTGTGCCTATAATCCCAGCTATGTGGAAGGCATAAGTAGAATGATTTGGCCAAGGCCTGCCCTAGAAAAAAACATAAGAGCCTTTCCAAAAAATAACTAAAGCAAAAAGGGCCAGTGTGTGCCTCAAGTTATAGAGTGCTTACCTAGCAATCACTAGACCTTGTGTTCAAGTCTAAGTACTGACAAAAAACACAAGAAAATACATTATTTCTAAAAGTGTTATATTAAGAATCATTAGATATGAACCACAGAATATGATCAACTGTAAATGTATCAATTATTTTATGAAAATAACAAAGTACTGTGCAAGACTATATTTCCATAAATAAACCATCAAAAAAATTCAAATCATAAATATTAGGAAGGAAAAAAAAGACCAAATTCAAAATACAAAGAAGCAGCTCTTATCTCCATGAGCAATTCCATACACATTCATCAGACTTAACCCACACATCCACCAAGTGTAGCCATAAACACACCAGAAAAAAAAGAACAGCATCACCATGACTGAATTGTTTCCTAGAAAGTAATTTTATGAAAAAAATGAAAAACATTCTGTTAATGATTATTTTTATAGTTTGATTTTATCTTAAATGTGGATAATAATACTAAGCTCTATTGAGTTTTACCTTGGGTCAGAGGCTCTTTTAAGCACCTTACATGAATTACATTATCATATTATCATTATAAGCCTAACATGTTATTATTCCTATTTTACTGATGCAGAAATGAACACCCAATTAAGTCATTTACACAAGAAAAAATAACTAAAATATAACTTAGCCAACAGGAGGTGGGAAAGAGAAAGAAAATGTTACAGAATAAAAAATATTGAAACAACCCATCTATATATAAATGCAATATAATGTACTGTACAGTAAGTTGTTGAATATTAGGGGGTGATGGTGATAGAGGATGAGTAACAGAGGAGAGAGGTTAATTTAATAAAAGCACAATATATACAGACCTGAAGTACCAAGGCTAAACCCCCTTGGACTACCAATATACTCTTTAAAAAATGAAGGACAGAAGGGAAAAATAAATCTTTTCCAGGGATGGGTACCAGTAGGAGTTGAGTGGGCATAAGGAAAGGGTGAATGAGGGTACACATGATAGATGTGTTTTGTATCCATATGTGAAAATAGAAGAATGAAACCTGTTGAAATTGTTCTAAGGAGGGAGAGGGGGAAAGAAGAGAATGACAGATGGGGTAAATCCAACTATGATATATTTTTAAACACATATATAAATATCACAAGTATCCCCCTGTACAACTATTATATAATAAAAAAATCATAAATAAAAGAAGTAAATTAATTTAAAGAATTTTTAAAAACTCTAACCTAGACAGTAATACAACCCAGGTAGTCTGCCTTGACTTTATATTCTTACACACTACAAAATACTGCCTTACATTCTTTGTAACTTTATTATACTAAATTTTTTTCAAAACTCACTCTAAATGTTTGAAAGAAGGAGATAAATCTTCCCTAATATACCCTTTGTGCTAAGGAAGATGATCAATTCACTTTTTCTTACTCCAGAAGAGAATGAGAATTATCATTGGCCATATGTAACTTGTAAATGCCTAATTGAGATTTATAGAAAATAAATTAAATTTGAATTATTTTATATTTCTTTACCACCCTCTCTAGAATAAAGAATAACTTCTTTTTTAATTTCTTTTATTCATATGTGCATACAATGTTTGAGTCATTTCTCCACCTTCCCCTGCCCCCTCCCTTTTTCCCGCCCTCTCCCTCTCTACCCCCTCACTACCAGGCAGAAACTATTTTGCCTTTATCTCTAATTTTGTTGAAGAGACAGTATAAGCAATAATAAGAAGGACCAAGGGTTTTTGCTAGTTGAGATAAGGATAGCTAAACAGAGAGTTTACTCACATTGCTTTCCTGTACATATGTGTTACATTCTAAATTAATTCTTCTCTAACTAACCATTTCTCTAGTTCCTGGTCCCCTTCTCCTATTGGCCTCTGTCACTTTAAAGTTTCTGCATTAGTTCCTTTGCATTGAGGACATCAGATGCTATCTAGTTGTTTTTTTTTGGGGGGGGGGAAGGGGTTTCTTGCCTATCCTCATACCTCCCTTGTGTGTTCTCACCTCATCATGTGATCAAAGTCCAATTCCCTTGTTGTGTTTGCCCTTGATCTAAAGTCCGCATATGAGGGAGAACATACAATTTTTGGTCTTCTGGGCCTGGCTAACCTCGCTCAGGATGATGTTCTCCAGGTCCATCCATTTACCTGCAAATGATAAGATTTCATTCTTCTTCATGGCTGAGTAGTAAGGATAAGTTTTTTTTAATGCCTGTTTTTTAATATCTAATCACAAAGAGAAAAATAGCTAATTTTAGAACATGTGATTTTTTAGCATGTTATAAGCCTTTTTTAAGTGCTATATAGATTTTTTTAATGAAGAAAACAAATCTTATGCAGTGTTATATATTATTACAGCTCAGAACAATTAATAATGGGAATTTATGAATGTCTTATACCATTATCTGTTATTCCTATTATGTTTTATATTTAAATACGTTGATAGTAATTGTTGAGTCAATTTTTAATTCCCAAGTTGTGAGAAGTAGAAGAGCTTCTATCTATTCAAAAGTAAGAAGATATCAATCAGAGAGACTGTAAAAAAGGTAAAGTGGGGAAATGAATAAGCTTTTCAAATCAAGAGTTCCAAATTCCCGTACTTTTTTTGGCTAAATGTGAGGGAGCTCCTAAACCAGTAATGGAGTTGGTACTCTATTTTTTAAAAATACAAGAGGGAAGCCCTGTGAAAATACAAGAACCCCCACTAAAAAAAAGAAATACTAAAAAAAAAAAAAACAGGAAACTCCTTTAAAAAAATACAAGAAGAAAACACTATGAGGGAAAACTCCCAGAATAAATAAATAGAATCAGAATTCCAAAGACCATAGCTATTGGAAGAAATACATATAAAATTTAAAGCAAGGGAAATGACATTGGATGACTTTATTAGGAAGAGAAAGGTCAAAACTTATTGAGCTAAGAAACAACTTAATAAACTAGATAAAGTGCAACAAAAAGAAGGAAATAATATGCAAAACAAAACTGGAAAATATTAAAGGACAAAATTGACCAACCTAACACCATTGTTGGAGAATTTAGCACACTAATCTCAATAATTCCTGAATTAGCAGATACAAATTAGGTATATAGAAAAACTAAACAATAAGCTAATCACTTAATAAATAAATATATATTTTTATATTCAAATATATAATTCAATGCCCGATATATAGAAAATGTACATTCTCTGTAATACATAAAGCATTTCTAAAAGTTGACACATAAAATAAGACAAGTATTATCAATTATTAGATTCAATAGCACAATGATAAACATGAAGTCATTTAAATTAAGAAATAAACTGGGCATGGTGGCACATGCCTGTAATCCCAAGTACTTAGGAGGTGGAGATAATGAAGATCATGGTTTGAGGAAAACCTAGGAAAAAATTAGCAAGACCGTGTCTCAGAAACAAGCCCACCTGTGGTCCCAGCTATTTGAGCAGTTTGAGCAAAAGCACAAGGACTGGAGACACTGCTCAAATGGTAGAGTCCTTGCCTGGTAAGCATGAGACCCTGGTTCAATCCCTAGAAAAAAGATAATTATAGCTGCTAGTAAAAATAGAGTACATACTTTTAAATAAATCATAGGGACAAGAAGAGTATAAGAAATTAGATAATAAAAGTACAAAACTAAAAGATACACAAAAATACATGTCAAAACTTATTTTATGTAGTGAAAAATATTTAAGAAGAACATTTATAGCACAGAATGTTAACATTGGAAAAAAGGCTATAAATTAAGGAACCAATTTCCAGCTTAATATATTATAAAAAAAAAACAAAAAAGTAATAAATGTAAGAGTAAAAATTAGTGAAATAATAAATAAATATGTAACAGAAAGAGGCTCAAACAAACCAAAAGTTGGATGTTTGAAAAACATCTGTCCAGATTGGCCTAGAAAAAAAGGAAAATATAAACTTATTAAAATTGAAAAAAATGGAACATAAAGTACAGACTATCATGAACAATTTTTCCAAATCTTTTAAAACACAGAGATATGAACAATTTTGAAGTATAATTTTTCAAAACTGGCTACAAAGAAAAATCTACTAGTAAATATAAAACTATTTTAAAATTTCCATTTATGCTTTGGAATCTACTCTGCTTTTTCCCTCCCCCACTCACAACACCACTTACCTGAGGCAGACATTTTTGGAGGTGAATTACACTAAAACCTCAAGGAGCATGTAATAATAATATTATACAAGCTCTTCTAGAAAATATAAAAAGAAGGAAATTTGCCCCAACTCATGTCCAGTATAAGCTTTGCATCAAAATCAGTGGGAGATAATCTCATCTCTAAGTGTAGATGCAAAAACCTAAAAGGAAATGCAGTAGAACCTAATTATTCACGGATTCCACATTTTCAAATTTGGCCACTCATTAAAATTTATTTCTAATGCCTAAAGCAATATTTAGAGTACTTTTAAAAACAGTGATAGCCATGTACAGAGTATTAAAATATTTGCATCACTCAATATGTACATTCCCACAGTGCCCTCTCTTCTTGTTTCATGTCTCCTAATGTCCTTTGAATGATCTATTTCATGCCACCTATTTTTTCAGATTGTTGTATTTTTGTTAGTGATTTCACTGTTGAAATTGACCTCCAAGCATAGCACTAAAGTACTTCTAGTGTTGCTAAGACTAAGAAGGTGATGTGCCTAAAATGAGAACCTATGTGTTAGACAAGCTTCACGCAGGCATAAATGCACATACATAAGGCCTACTCTTCTCATCTTTGATTCTGTTATGAATTTATACCAATCTATACTCCTTTAATAACATTTTCAAGAGAACAGGTTGAAGAAGATAAAAATAAATATGTTCAGCAAAAAGCAACAAATATTATTTTTCAAAAAATTCAACTCATAGTTATCTACTCAATTTCTTAGATGAGCTATATTATTGTAGGGTCTGGCAAGCACTGATTATGACTGCCAGGAAGTTCATTAAAGCTGACTGATACCTCAAGGATAAAGACAAAGGCAACTAAGTTGATACATGTTTATATCACCTTGTCATATATATATAATTTCCTACTCATGTAAACAAAGATAAATATCTCTACATTTTGGATTACAAATTTTATTAAATATGAACCAAATATAATCATTTATGCATATTTATAGACTAGCTATTTTTGTAAACCACCTTATTTCTTTTGGTCATGCAGCTAATATTCATGACTCATTCATTAACAAATGTTTATTTGTTGACTATAATGTGTCAGCACATTGTATCCTTCTAAGGATACAAGTGAACAAGACAGACCTCTGTTCTTATAGAATTTATAGACCATGATATGTACATGAATATGTAAGCAAATCAAGTAACTAATGATAAATTTTATGAATGTGTATGAACAAAACAAGCTATGTATGAAGAAAGAAAACAGGTTCCTGAGATAGAAAATACAGACAGTTGTAAGAACAAAAATGGCTCACTTTTCAAACACTATAGGTAGCAGTAATTGAGGGACTGAAAAACACTACAAAAATGACCTCTTCTGTTATCTGGAAGTCATTGGCCAGAAGTTAGATCCCAGACTTCATACACCAGATTGCCACTCAACATATACCAGTCCAAAAGATGATATTATTGCACCCTGAAGCTACTATTCCACCTTTAAATCTGCCATCAAAATAAACTTACAAACTATGGTAAAAAAAACAATATTCACTTGCCAGAAACGTGCCAGAGTGAATGATGAAGGGGAGGAGAGAATCTGCAAAAATATAATAATGAGCTTTAAAATGATGCCCTGTGAATTTCTGCAAAATTAGCTATCTGCTAGTCAAAGTAATAATACCTTCTGTACCAAATGGCATATTTGAGGTCAGAACAAAGTTTGTTCCAAAGAAGTTAAACATTTCATTATTACTTTTGCTTTTATCCCTTAATTTTTCAAAGGTTTTCTTAAGCATGGTCTCATAAATCAGATTTAAGGTGTCGTGCTAGAATATGTAAAGATAACAGAATGATAATAATTACAATTCTATAGCATTAACTGTCTGGCTTTAAAACATTCTCCACATAAATGCAAATTCACTACAAATTCATTCCACCCTCCTCTTCCTCCCCCCACATAGTGTTAAATCTTTATCTCTAAAACTGTGGGTATTATAGAAAGAACAGACAGGGAATCTTATGTATTCTAAACCTCTGAAATAAAGATTCTAATCATTACTTTGACTATGTTTACTTTCATAACCTTCACAGAAAACATGATTATGAAAAAAAGACAATTTGATTCTTCATAAAGATATCTACTTAGAAAGAAAATATCTGGGAATGCAAAGTTTATATATAACTCCATTATTACCATTTTTAAATACTCACATTTTTACCATATAAGAAAAGAGAAGCAAAAAGGGAACTGTTAAATGCCATGTTTTCATTTCCTGCTTTTTTTTTTGTCAGTACTGAGGTTTGAACTCAGAACCTCATGCTTGCTAGGCAGGTGCCTTACCACTTAAGCCAATCCAACAGACTTAAGTTTTCATTTCTTAAACTTAATTCAGAGACAAATTCTTAAACTGCACTAAGTTTTTATATGTTTATGTGGTTATCTTGAATTGCATTGTTATTGAAATACCTTAAAATGGTTGCATTAAAGTTTGTTAGTATGTTATTGTTTAATATAGCCAAACTAATTTGTTTCAGATCTCTTATGTTTTTTCAGCTGGCATGCCTTAAAATTTTGTTTAAATTGCAGTATTTATTTAGCTTACATATGTGCTAAATATTATCAATTCAAGGCAACTATTCATAATTATATTTTGTCAGATATATATAAAATTCACATTTTTTAAATAGAAAGATGTGTATATTCAAGAGAGTACTGTGAATCATGGTAAAATTTGTCCTACATGTGGCTACATTATTGTTTCCTGTTACTTTTTTTTTCATTTGTTCACATGTGAATACATTGTTTGGGTCATTTCTCCACCCAACTCCCCTACCCCCGCCCCAGTTCCAGGAAGTTCCTGTTCTGCCCTTATCACTAATTTTGTTGAAGAAATGACATAAGCATAATGAGGAAGACAAAGTGTTTTTGCTAGTTAAGGATAGCTATACAGAGAGATTCCTACTATTGCGTTCATGTACCCATGTGTTACAACCCATGTTGATTCAACTCTAATTCAAAGATTTTTACATTGGTTCCTGATCCCCTGCTCATGATAACCTCTGTCATTTTAAGGTTTCTATATTATTTCCTCTGGAGTGGGGACATCAAATGCTTTCATGTTTTGGGTTTTCTACTTATTCCTATATCTCCCGTGTGTGCTCTCCCCTTGTCATGTGATCCCAGTCCAACCACATTGCTGCATTTTTCCTAGATCTAATGTCCACATATGAGGGAGAACATATGATTTTTGGTCATCTGAGCCTGGTTGACCTCCATCAGAATAATGTTCTCCAATTCCATCCATTTACCTGAAAATGATAAGATTTCATTCTTCTTCATGGCTAAGTAAAATTCCATTGTGTATAAGTACCACATTTTCTTGATCCATTCATCAATAGTGGGGCATCTTGGTGGTTTCCATAACTTGGCTCTTGTGAATATCACTGCAATAAATATGGGTGTGCAGCTGCCTCTGGAGTAACCTGTGTTGCATTCCTTTGGGTATATCCCCAGGAGTGGGATTGCTGCATCATATGGCAGGTCTATGTTTAGATTTTTAAGAAGTCTTCAAATTTTTTTCCAGAGTGGTTGTACCAGCTTGCATTCCCACCAGCAGTGGATTAGGTTTCCTTTTTCTTCACAGCCTCATCAACACCCATTGTTAGTGGTGTTTTTCATGATGGTTATTCTAACAGGGGTGAGATGGAATCTTAGTGTGGTTTTGATTTGCATTTCTGTTATGGGCAGAGATGGTGAGCATTTTTTCATGTAATTTTTGACATTTGAATTTCTTCTTTTGACAAAGTTCTATTTAGTTCAGTTGCCCCTTTCTTAACTGGTTCATTGATTTTAGGAGAGTTTAGTTTCTCAAGTTCCCTGTATATTCTGGTTATCAGTCCCTTGCCTAATATACAGGTGGCAAATATTTTCTCCCACCCTATGGGTGGTCTTTTCAGTTTAGAGACCATTTCTTCTGTTGTGCAGAAGCATTTTAATTTTATGAAGTCCCATTTATTCATCCTTTCTCTTAATTGCTGGGCTGCTGGGGTTCTATTGAGGAAGTCTTTGCCTATACCTATTTATTCCAGAGTGTTTCCTGCTCCTTCCTGTAGTAACTTCAGAGTTTCAGGTCTGATATTTAGGTCCTTGATCCATTTTGAGTTGATATTAGTACAGGGTGATATACGTGGATCTAGTTTCAGTTTCTAGCAGATGGGTAACCACTTTTCCCAGCAACATTTGTTGAAGAAGGTGTCTTTTCTCCATCGTATATTTTTGGCACCTTTGTCAAAAGTGAGGTGGGCATAGTTCTGTAGAGTCATATCTGGGTCCTCTAATCTCTTCTACTGGTCTTCATGTCTGCTTTCATGCCAGTACCATGCTGATTTTATTGATATTGCTTTGTAATATAGTTTGAAGTCAGGTGTTGTGATACCTCTAGCATTCCTCTTTTTGCTGCGTATTGCCTTGGATATTCGTGGTCTCCTGTGTTTCCAAATGAACTTTAGGGTAGATTTTTCAATCTCTATGATGAAAGTCATTGGGATTTTGATGGGAATTGCATTAAACATGTAGATTGCTTTTGGTAGTATGGCCATTTTTACAATGTTGATTCTACCAATCCATGAGCATGGGAGATCTTTCCATCTTCTATAGTCTTCTTCGATCTCTTTCTTCAGGTGTTTGTAATTCTCTTTGTAGAGGTCATTCACATCCTTTGTTAAATTAACTCCTAGGTATTTGATTTTTTTTGAGGCTATTGTGAATGGAATTGTTTCCATGTGTTCCTTCTCAGTTTGTTCATTGTTGGAGTATAGAAAAGCTAATGATTTTTGTATGTTGATTTTGTATCCTGCCACCTTACTGTAGTTGTTTACGGTGTCTAAGAGTTTTGGGGTAGAGTTTTTTGGGTCTTTAAGGTATAGGATCATATCATCTCCAAATAAGTTTCTTTACCAATTTGTATCCTTTTATTCCTTCTTCTTGCCTAAGTACTCAGGCTAGGAATTCCAGTACTATGTTGAATAAGAGTGGGGATAGTGGGTACCCTTGTCTTGTTCCTGATTTTAGGGGGAATAATTTCAATTTTTCACTGTTAAGTATGATGTTGCCTATAGGTTTGTCATATATAGCCTTTACAATGTTAAGTAGAATTGCAGTCCTAGTTGTTGTGATGCCACTCCTCTAGCATCCAGACCTGTCTGTGTGTGTCTCTTAGGAATGTTGGGAGCCCTTCTGTGGTGGGTGGCAGGTAGGTTTGGTCCCACGGGCCTACAGGAGGAGGCCTTTTGAGGCAAACTAGCTGTCCTTTGTAGCATGGGCCTGGCGTGCCTGAAGGGCGCTGGCCCATGGAGTGGAGATCCTGCATGTCTGTGGATTGCCGGCTTGGCAGGCTTTAGGGGCACGGTCCCAGCACAGATCTTGCAGGCCTGTGCAAGTGTGAGGGCCACAGCCCAGCGGAGATCATGGATGTCTGTGCAGGCCTGAGGGGGTGGCCAGGCAGAGATCATGAATGTCTGTGGATCCCTGGCTTGGAGGCCTTAAGGGCTTGTTTGGCAGAGATTATGCGTGTCTGAGGAGTGGAGGTTTGGGTAGCATGGCCCTGGCGGGACTAAGGAGCAGGGCTGGAGGATTGGAGATCCCACAGCATTCGGAGCAGCAGCTCTGTGGACCTATTGGGCAGGGCTTGGTGTGCAGTGCCTGCTATTCTTTTAGTATATCATGGCCTGGAGAAGCCTCCCAGGAGCTAGGGGTTCAGAGTGCTGATGTTTCAGCTCTCCCTCAGTCAAGTGTGCTTTACCTCAGTCAAGTGTGTCTCCAGCCTCTTTGCAAAGTCCCTGGATCACAGAGGTCTGAAGGTCTGTGGCTGTGTCCTGGTCACCATCTTGTATTCTCTCCTGTCCATGTGTTTACTTTTAAACATATTTGTAAAAAATTTTAATTTTTGTAACAATCAGCCCTAAAACTACAATAAGCAAAAATAAAACTACTTTCATATAACATAATAAAATGTGTACTCAAAATTATGTTTGTTCAAAACCTTTTGAAATCTCTGAGATATTCTGCTTAGTAAATTTGCATGTGGGACTCTTTCTTTTAGGCAAAATTCTCATAATGCTCTACAAATACTAAATCAATTTACATATGAATGAAATTTAAGTAGCAAAGTTGTGTATATAATTGACAATTGTGTTCTTGAACATCTTAAAAATTAGGGGCTGTGATTCTTAGAGATTACCAATGCAATTATATCTTAGTTTACTTCTTTGTTGTGGAATATTTACAATAAATATCTATTTTGTAAGTAGAAACCTGGTTTTCAAATGTAAATGTAAGATTTTGGCATAAATATATGATTACTTTATTTATTATTCTTGGTAAATGTAATTAATTTTAGCATAATTTCTAATGTGAAAATGATAAAATGATCTCTGCAAGTGATCTTATCTGTTTACCAAGACTGGACTTGAGGGCTTTCACAGAGCTGTTTCTACAATAATTATATCATAACTCAATCAGCAGGAGTCTGACATGCCTAGACTTTCTACAAGATGGGACTCAATGATAGGAATACTGAAAACTATATGTTCTATCCATCTTCCTTAGTAGTCCAAGAACTGACACTCCAAAATATACTACCATGTAAGCTGATTATTTAAATGACAGGAATTTAGAGAAGAGCATATGCTGAAAGAGGACAAATAACATGGAAAATCCCTCATTGTGATGAATCAAACTGTTAATAAAATTTTTTAAAAGTTGTGTACCTTATAGAGATCATTTTCTATGGAAAGTCTTCCAGCTAAAGTTTAATGAGGAGGAAGATAATGAACAAAAAACATGATCAAAGAGCACTAACATTTGCCCTGATCTAAAGTCTTTATTAATAGATTCCTTGGGATGCATTTTAATAGACTTAAGTCACCTACAAGGCCATATGATTTTTAACATCACTTTATTGAAAATGTACAAATGTATATATCCAGATGTAACCACAAAGTTAGCAATATATGCCCAAAATACTGTATCAACAAAAACCATGACAAAATTTTCTGTCAGAAATGCCTTTTTATTCATGTACAGCTAAAAATAGTTAATCTAGTCTTGAAGGCCCAGATCAAAAGCTTATTTGTTCTTCATGGAAACCTTCCCAGATTCCTTCACAGAAATGTTATGTCCGTAAATCTCATGACTCTTGCATTATTAATATTTTAATCACTTATGATAGCTACCTCTTTCTATAGGTGTGCTCATATGTGTGTTTCTCTTATTTCCCCATACTGGGTTATAATCTCATTGAAGGCACAGGCTGAGCATTTCTATTTCTATATCACAAATCATCTAGGCCAGTGTCTTGATTATAATAGATACTTAGAATATTTCACATAATTAATATTCCTAATATTAAAAATAGATGTCATAGGTAATCATATATTCAAAGGAGTACCCAATTATGATACTATCAAAGATAAAAAACAGCTATTTTTAAAAATATGCATAAATACAAAAATGTTATTCATTTAAATTCTACCTCTTACTTGATAGAATCAGAACTCTATTGGAAATTGTATTTTAGTTTGGAAATGCCTATACACTTTGTTCTCTTAACTTTTTTTTTAAGTGTAAAGTGGGAAAGTTTATTGAGATAGAAAAGTGTAAAGTACGAGAGTAGAATCCCCAGAGTTGGAGGGGTCCCAACAGAAGGTGTCCCTGTTCTCTTAACTTTTTAATTCAGTCTTTGAGAACGCTTTCTTGCCCGCTTTTCTTATTGACCACAATAATCATAAAACTCTGCGTGTGTGTGTGTGTGTGTGTGTGTGTGTGTGTATTACAGGGGATCAACCCCAGGGCCAGAGACTAGCTAGGCAAGAGCTCTAACACTTGAGTCATGCCCCCAGGCCATTTGGGTTTTTTGTTTGTTTGTTTTTCTGAGATAGGGTCTCACTAATTTCATCTAAGCTGGCTCAATGCACAATCCTTCTTCTTCAATTTCTTGAGAAGCTGAGATTACATATGTGCACCACTAACCAGGCTTAAAGCTAATATTTCTTATAGGCAATTTTCATTTCCAGGTTATCTCATCAATAGTTTTACAATAAAATCTTATTACACAGACTTAAGATTCCACTCTGAATGATGGTATTTTTCTCCATGGCAAGGAGCTCCAACACAAGCCAAAAACACTTAAGAAAAATGTGCTTCAAGTCATGATGAAGTAACTTGAACCACACTTGGTCTCCTGAAATAAACTAGAAAACTTAGCAACATGTATGAAACTAAAATTTTAAGAAATTAGTTAAAGGGTTAGAGATGACTAGGATCCAAGAAAAAGAATAATATTTGGCTTTGCACCAGAAAGGTACTTTCCAGACCAAGATATGTGGAGGGAAAACCCAAGCTCAACACATCACAGCAAATGTTTGCTGAAATGAGGAGACAGAAATTGGGATCTGAGAGATTACTTAGATTGAAATTTGTAGAGCTGCATACTAAAAGGGAAGAAGAGTCACAGAAAGTTGTCCCAAAACATCAGCAGAAGGATTTGTTGTGTTTGTCACTGAATATTATCCATAGAGTCAAATAGTGTGAGGTGAGGCAAATAATGACCAAGGAGCTATAAAGCTAAGGAGGTCACATGTGGGAGAACCTGAGTGAATAGACAGGACATTCAGTAGAAATCAAGGGAATGAAATGCTCTTGAAGGATGGCTAAATTATCAATAAAGGTAATGCTAGAATCACGTTAGCAAAACATAAATGAAAACAGAATCAACATATCACACAAGTTATTTAACTGCCTCTCATAAAAAGTGAAAAGTTTTGGCCAAGTGCTGTGGCTCATGTCTGTCCCTGTTATTAAGGAAGCAGAGAATAGGAGGATTGAGGTTCAAGGCCATCCTAGGCAAAAAGTTAAGGACACCACTTCTCAACCAACAGGGCATGGTGGTGCACACTTATGGTCTAAGGTACAGGGAGGCATAGGTAAGAGGATAATGGTTCCAGGCAAAAAACATGAGACCGTATCTGAAAAATAACTGAATCAAACAAAAGAGCTTGAGTCATGGCTCAAGTGGTAGATCACTTGCCTAGTAAGTAAGAAGCCCTCAGTTCAAACCACAGTACTGCCCAAAAAAAAGTGAAAGTTTTTTAAAGAAAAGATAATAAAAGCTAGGACTCAATAAAATAAAATTGCAGGGCCCAACATCCTATCAAAGTTAATAGATGTATGAAGAAGAAATATATGACCCATAACCAGTACAAAGGCTGCTATATAATAATAGAACCTGAAAACACTGGTATGATGAGATTTAAAAAAAAGAATTTCAAAACAGCTATTATAAATATGCTCAAAGATTAAAAGGAAACATAAGCACAATTAGCAATAGAACCAAATGGGACTTTTACAGATGAAAAACACAATATCTGAAATATACACTGAATGGGCTTAAATTAGGAAAGATTCTACAGAAGAAAAAGTCACTGAATTTGAAGAGATACTAATACAAATTGTCCAAGTGGAACATGGACAAAGAAAAAAATAAGGACTGAAAAAATTTTAACTGAACCTTAGTGACACCTAGAAAAATACCCGGCAAATTAATATACATATAATTGGAACTTACTTTGATATTTTCGTGCTGACAATCTGTACAGAAGGATAAAGGTAAGAATAATATCAGCATTTGGTCAGAATATTTGCAATCCAGGAGACAACAAATGACTCCAGTACAGGGCTGAAAGATAGAAAATTGACTAAAAACATTTCTATATTCAGTGAAAATAGCTTTCAAATATGAAGACAAAAATTCTTTTCTCAAGCTAGGATGATTACTAAAGGGCCTGCCTAGCAATTACAAGGCCCAGAGTTCTAACCCTGATACTGCAAAAAAAAAAAAAGTTTATCCAGTAAAATCATACCAAGAAAATTTGTCTTCACTACACAAATGCTAAAAGTTCTTCAACTACAAGGAAATAATACACAAAGGAAAATTTTCTATAATTGGGAGCAAAGAACTGAAGAAATTGCAAATATGTGGGTAAATGTGAAAGACTAGATTTTTATTTTTAAATTTTATAATTAAATGTTTGAAGTAAAATAATAAATTATTGTGCTATGTATAACATGTCCAAGTAGGAAGCATATTTTAATAATCTCAAATTATGCATGGTGCAATACTAGTTGAAGGTAGACTCTGAAAATGTAAATATGCACATCATAAACTCTACAGTAAAATATATGGAGTGTGATGGAAATGAACATGATGGTATTTCTAACCCCAATTATATGAATAACTGCATTAAAGGGAAATAGTCAAAACACTCTAATTTAAAAACAGAGGAAGTCAGAATGAATTTTTGAAAGATCTGAAAACAATAAATAAATAAACCAATATATATGGTTTAAACATAAAAATATAGTTTCTGTGTAAAAGAACAAAGAAAGGTAACACCATGAAAACAGCAATAAAATAACTGGAATTGCTTAATGACTATCAGACAAAGTAGACTTCAGAACAAAAAAAGACTGTCAAGGGAAAGAAAGATATTTCCTAACAATAAATAAGCCAATTTACCCGAGGATATAACAAGCCTAAATGTGAAAGCTTTTAATAAAAATACATATTGAGTGGTAGAACTTCATGGCAAGACAGGCAAATCCCAAATTGTGATTTGAATTTCAAAATTCCTTTCTTTATAATCAATAGAACAAGTAAGTAGAAAATTAGGAAGGTTCTAGAAAACTTAAGCAACAAAATAAATCAAATTGACTAAGTTAAAATTTAATACAGTATCTATTCAACAAGAGAACATTTGTTTCAAGTTCCCATGAAATACCCATAAATTGAGCCATAAAAATTCAATTAATTATAAAGTAGTGGAATCATAAAGACAATGTCCTTTAACCACAATAGAATGAAATTATAGATCAATAGCAGAAACATATTCCCAGTCATGCATACCTCCAGCAACAGAAAGCTAGAACTTTATTGGCTTCAAGTGTCAGAGGACAGAGCTAGAGGCCAGAAGTGTCACTGGAAGTTAGGCATCAATCCTTAAAAGAAAGAAAATCACAGAGAGAGTGGGTGAGCTAAAATTCTTGAAATGACTGCAAAATTATCTGTGTACAGTAGAGAAGCTGAAAAGACATAATCATGAAAGGCCTTAAGAATAGAGCAGAATAGGAAACCAGGAGGGCCCCTGGGCTGCCGCCAGATGGCTTGGGAAGATGCGGATCACAAGGTGAGCTAAGGAGTACACAGTACTCCCACAGACAACCCTGGGCCAGATCAGCATAGCCCCCTGGACAGAATGACCTCCACCCAGGGAAAAAAAAAGAAACTGAGTAACAAGCAACAAGAACAATAAAGACATGTAGCAAAGAGGGTGGGGCACCCTGAGTGCCAAAAAGGGGGGAGGGGAATCCCTCACAGAACTATAAATAAACAAGCCGGGCCTGGCCAGAGAGGGCGGGAGTGGCAGTGCACCTCCAGCAACAAGGAGCAGGAAAGCTTGTGAGAGGGGCATAGGGAGGAAAACTCCACAGGAGAGGGGGAAAGATCCACTTCCCATGTGAGCTGTAAACAAACAAGCCAGCCGGCAGGAGCAGCAGCTCATGCCCAGCAATCAGGAGCCAGAAAGCTTGTAAAAGCAATGGTGGGAGGAAAACTCCACAGGAAAGGGGGGAAGATCCACTTCCCACATGAGCTGTAAATAAACAAGCAGGCCTGAGAAAGCAGGTGCAGTGTCACCTACCCCAGTGTGTTTGGAAAGGGGAAAGCTTGCAGCAGCGGCATGCCCACAGGAGAACTCTGAGTAAACAAAGCCTGAGGGGCCAGGTAAGTGCTAAGCTCACCCCAGAGATTTGCATAAATAAAGCCTCTAGCAACAGCAGGCTGACAGCAGCGGGCATGCAAGCCAAAGCCATAGATAGCCATTCACAGACCTGTCTCCAGAATCATTTTTTTCTCTCTCCCTAGCTTTGATTAGACAACAACTGAAGTACACCTGCATGCTGAAAAACATACTGAAACTGTATTGCATTTGAACTTGGGACACTGTGTGTTTTTTTTGTTTATTTCTTTGTTTTGTTTTGTGTGGTTTTGTTCTATTTTATTTTTCCCCTTTGATGAGACAACTACAGAACAACATCTGAGGCACCATCTCCAGGATTGCAGGCTGAGGGATGAACACCAAATTATTAAGACTGAAACTTCATTGCATTTTAACTTAAAAGCAACTGAGGCCAATAGGAATAGGGGACCAGGAACTAGAGAAAAGATTAGATCAAAAAGAATTAACCTAGAAGGTAACACACACACACACAGGAAATTAATGTGAGTCAACTCCCTATATAGCTATCCTTATCTCAACCAGCAAAAACACTTGTTCCTTCCTATTATTTCTTATACTCTCTCTTCAACAAAATTAGAGATAAGGGCAAAATAGTTTCTGCTGGGTATTGAGGGGGTGGGGAGGAGAGGGAGGGGGCAGAGTGGGTGGTAAGGGAGGGGGTGGGGGCTGTATGCACATATGAATAATAAAACAATAAAAAAAAGACTGAAACTTCATTGCATTTGAACTTGGAGATTTTTTTTATTATTTTTTTTTTTATTACTTTATTTTTCATTTTTTATTTTTTAACTAATTTTATTTTTATATGTTATTTCTTTCATTTACTTATTTTTTATTTTATCCTTATCTTTATTCTTTTTATTTTTTATTTTCCATCTTCTCTCTGTCTCTCTAATGCCTTTTTAGCTTATGGTTGATTAGTACACTGTCTCCCCCTGTTTATATCTTTGAAACTTTTTTCTCTGTTTCTTTGTTTTGTTTTTTTTTACTTGTTTATTTGTTTTTCCCTTTTCCTTTAACTTCTTTGCTTTCCATCCCCTCTCACCCTTCCATTCTAAATATCACTAGTGCTATTATTACAAGCCAGAAAATACTTAATTGCGCACAGTACAGGGACAATAACAACACCAAGGGCAATGATGGAAACACAGAAAAAAACAGGAAAACCGGTTTCCCCACAGCAAAAAATTAGTACAGGAACCAGAAGGAAATGAAGAAAACAGACACTCAGATACAGAATCCAACAAAATGAAGATAAACTATGCCAAAGAACCCAATGAAGCCCATAAGAATAATCTAAAAGAAGAAATACTACACGTACTCAATGAAAATTTTATAGAGATGATACTGGATATGATCAACCAAAATGTACAGGAGCACTCAAGAAATTCCAAAACAACAAAAATAGAGAATTTGAAAAAGCAAAAAAAGAAATAAAGGAAACCATGGAAGCACTGTATAAACACCAAAGTGAAACAGAGAACATGATTAATAAAGAGATAAATGAACTCAGGACAAAAATAGAAAATATTAAAGAGGAAATGACCCAGGATATGGAAAACCTCAGAAAAAAAGAATGAAACAGAATTGCAAATCAAAACAGAAGGCCAATCCAGCAGAATAGAATAAACAGAAGATAGAAACTCAGAACTCAAAGATGAAATGGTAACTAAAGGAAAAACCAAACACTATTAATTAAACAACTCAAGACCTGTGAAAAGAAAATGTAAGAACTCACCAACTCCATCAAAAGACCAAACTTGAGAATCATGGGCATCAAAGAAGGAGAAGAGGTGAAAGCAAAGGGAATGCATAATACATTCAATAAAATAATAACAGAAAATTTCCCAAATCTAGAGAAAGATATTCCCATACAGATGCAAGAGGCCTCCAGAACACCAAACAGACCAGATCAAAATAGAACTACCCAACAACATATCATCATTAAAACAACAAGTTCAGAAACTAGGGAAAGAATGTTGAATGCAGTAAGAGAGAAAAAGCAAATAACATTCAAAGGTTAACCCAACAAAATCACAGCAGACTTCTCAACAGAAACATTAAAAGCAAGAAGAGCATGGGGTGATATCTTCCAGGCACTGAATGAAAATAACTTCAACCCCAGGACACTCTACCCAGCAAAACTATCATTCAAAATAGATGGAGCAATAAAAGTCTCCCATGATAAGCAGAAAGTAAAACAATATGTGACCACAAAGCCACCACTACAAAAGATTCTTCAAGGGATTCTGCACACAAAAAGTGAAACCCAAAATAGCCATGAAAGGACAGGCACCACCGAACTACAGGAAAAGAAAAAGCAAGAAAGTAGACAGTAACCTCAACTTAGGTACACACAATCAAACCTTCAAACAACTAAGACAGCTAAATGACAGGAATCACCACATACCTATCAGTACTAACACTTAATGTTAACGGATTTAATTCACCCATCAAAAGGCACTGTTTGATGAAATGGATTAAAAAGGAAGATCCAACAATTTGTTGCTTACAGGAGTTACTGACAGAAATAAGCACAGGCTTAGGATGAAAGGCTGGAAGAAGATTTACCAAGACAATAGCCCTGGAAAACAGGCAGGATTAGCAATACTTATCTCTGACAAAGTAGACTTCAAAGCTACATTGATCAAATGAGATAAAGAAGGACCTTCCATACTAATAAAAGGGGAAATAGACCAAAAGGAAATAATAATTGTCAACCTGTGAGCACCCAATGTCAATGCACCCAATTTCATCAAACATACCCTGAGAGACCTGAAAGCATATATTAACTCCAACACAGTGGTTGTGGGAGACTTTAACACCCCATTTTCATCAATAGATAGGTCATCCAAACAAAAAATCAATAAAGAAATTCAAGATCTAAAATATACAATAGATCAAATGGACCAAGTTGGTGTCTACAGAACATTTCATCCAACTTCTACACAATATACATTCTTCTCAGCAGCCCATGGAACCTTCTCCAAAACAGATCATATCCTAGGGAACAAAGCAAGTCTCAGCAAATATAAGAAAATAGAAATTATGCTGTACATACTATCTGATCACAATGCAATAAAACTAGAACTCAACAAAAGTAAAGACAAAAAACATGAAAACTGCTGGAAACTGAATAACTCATTACTTAATGAACAATGGGTCATTGATGAAATAAAAGAGGAAGTTAAAAAGTTCCTGGAAGTCAATGAAAATGAAAACACAACCTACTGGAACCTATGGGACACAGCAAAGGCAGTTCTGAGAGGAAAGTTTATAGCCATGAGTGCATATATTAAAAAGACTGAAAGATCCCAAATCAATATGATACATCTCAAACTCCTAGAAAAACAACAAGCAAATCCCAAAAGAAATAGAAAGGAGAAAATAATAAAAATAAGAGCTGAAATCATTGAAATAGAAACCAAAAAAACCATACAAAGAATTAATGAAACAAAAAGTTGGTTCTTTGAAAAAATATACAGCATCGACAGACCCCTGGCAAACCTGACTAAAATGAGGAGAGAAAAATCCAAATTAGTAGAATCAAGAATGCAAAAGGGGAGATAACAACAAACACCATGGAAGTCCAGGAAATCACAGAGACTACTTCGAGAACCTATATTCAAATAAATTTGAAAATCTTAAAGAAACAGACAGATTTCTAGATACATATGATCACTCAAAACTGAACAAAGAAAAAATTCTTACTCTAAACACTTAGATCGTCGACGGCTTCTTCACGCCATGATCTAATAAAAGAACAGGCAGCCTACCAAATCCCCTCCCCATAGGCCTGCAGAGCCGCTGATGTGTTCTGTCAGGCTCTCCACCACTTCGGCTGCACCAGGCCACAGCCCCGCACAGGACCCACACACAGCAGGATCCACTCCTCTTAGGCTGTGCCAGATCCACGCACCACCAGGATACCTGACTCTCAGCCATACTGTGCCACAGCCCCAAGCCAGGTCCACAACCACTGGGATACCTGCCCCTTTGCAGTGCCTGACCCCAGCCCTACGACTGAACCACACCCCTCCAGGATACCTGACCCTCAAACCCATTGCCCCTCAGCTCTGGTGGGCCCCAGCTACATGTGGGAAAACTGTATCACTACCCCTCATGATACCTGCCCCTCAGGCCCTGACAAGCTCCAGCTCAATGTAGAACTGGAGCCCTGCCCCACTGGGACAGGCACCAGATTGGCATGAGACAGCCACATCCCCCAGCCTGCTGGGATCCCTGCCCCTCAGGTGGAGCCAGGCCCCAGCTCTACAGGCTTTCCAGATAACCACTCCACCAGGCTCCTACTTGGGTTGCCACTAGAGGGCTCCAAGCATGCCTAAGAGACAAACAGACAGGACTGGACACTAAAGGAGTAACAGAACAACTAAGTCTGCAATTCTACTGTTCCAGAACTGGTGACTTTTTTTTTCTTTTTCTACCTTCTTTAAGGGTTTGGCTACCTGCTTTGCTGTTTGATCACCCACCTTCTATCCCATTTTTTTTTCTTTTTTCCTCTCTTCTCTCTTCCTTTTACATTCCCTTCTCATTCTCTTTTTTATACTTCTCTCATGGTTTTATTAGTATTAATATTGTAACCCAGCTAATACTAAGTTACACATAGTCCAGGGACAGAAATGGTACCTATTGGAAGTATGGGAAGAAGAAAAAGGAATGGAACCCATTCTCCCCCCAAAAACAAAGTAGAACAGGATTCAGAGGGAAATGAAGAAAATAGATACACAAATACAGATTCCAACAAAACAAAGATAAACTATACCAAGGAACCCAATGAAGATCACAAGAATATTCTGAAAGAAGAAATTCTACAAGTAATTAATGAGAATTTCATAGAGATGCTACTAGACATGGTCAACCGAAACTTACAGGAGGCATTCAAGAAATTCCAAGACAACAAAGCTAAAGAATATGAGAAAACTAAGAAAGAAACAAATGAAATCCAAGGAGCCCTAAATAAACATGAAATTGAAACAGAGATCACCATAAACAGAGAGATAAACGAATTAAAGGCAAAAATTGACAATATTAAAGAGGATGTACCCCATGATATGGAAAACCTCAGAAAAAAAGAATAAAACAGAAATACAAAACAAAATGGAAGGCCAACCAACAGAATAGAACAAACAGAACACAGAATCTCAGAACTTGAAGATGAAATGTCAACTAAAAGAAAAACTGAAGAACTATTAGTTAAACAACTCAAGACATGTGAAAAGAAGATGCAGGAACTCACTGACTCCATCAAAAGACCAAACCTGAGAATCACGGGCATTGAAGAAGGAGAAGAGGTGCAAGCAAAAGAAATGCGTAATATATTCAACAAAACAATAGCAAAAAATTTTCTAAATTTAGAGAAAACTGTGCCCATTCAGGACAAGGAAACCTCCAGAACACTGAACAGACCTGACAAAAATAGAACTACCCCCACAACAAATTATCATTAAAACAATAAATACAGAGACCACAGAAAGAATACTGAAGGCTGTAAGAGAGAAAAAATGAATAACATACAAAGGTTAACCCATCAAAATCACAGCAGATTTCTCAACAGAAACCCTAAAAGCAAGAAGAGCATGGAGTGAGGTCTTCCAAGCACTGAATGAAAATAACTTCAATCCTAGGATACTTTACCCAGCAAAACTATCATTCAAAATAGATGGAACAATAAAAGTCTTCCATGATAAGCAGAAACTAAAGCAATATATGACCACCAATTCACCACTACAAAAGATTCTCAAAGTAATTCTGCACACAGAAATGAAAGCAAACCAAACCCTGAAAGGGAAGGCAGCACCAAATCACAGGAGAAGTAAAGGCAAGAAAGCAAACAGTAACATTGATTCAGCTACACATAATCAAACCCTTAATCAACAAAGACAAAGAGATGACAAGGATCACCACATACTTATCATTACTAAAACTGAATGTTAATGGACTAAATACCCCCATCAAAAGACACCGACAGGCAAACTGAATTAAAAGGGAATATCCAATAATCTGGTACCTACAGGAAATCCACCTCACTGACAGAAATTAGTACCAGCTGAAAGTGAAAGGCTGGAAGAATATATACAAAGCCAATTGTCCCTGAAAACAGGAAGTGGTAACAGTACTTATCTCAGACAAAGTAGACTTCAAACCTACATTGATCAAAAGAGATAAAGAAGGACACTCCATACTAATAAAAGGGGAAATACACCAAAATCAAATAACAATTATCAACCTATATGTACCCAGCATCAATGCACCCAATTTCATTAAACATACTCTGAAGGACCTAAAAGCATATATAAACTCTAACACAGTTATAGTGAGAGGCCTTAATACTCCCCTATCACCAAAAGTTAGGTTATCCATATAAAAAATCAATAAAGAAACCCAAGAACTAAATCACACCATAGATCAAATACACTTAACTGATGTCTACAGAATATTTCATCCAACTTCTGCACAATACCCATTCTTCTCAGCAGCCCATGGAACCTTCTCCAAAACTGACCATATCTTAGGGCACAAAGCAAGCCTCAGAAAATGATAGAAAATAGAAATAATTCCATACATTCTATCTGATAACAATGTATTAAAACTAGAAATCACACAAAAACAGCAGTAAAAAACATGCAAACAATTCAAAGCTGAACAACACATTGCTCAATGACGAATGGGTCATTAATGAAATTAAAGAGAAATTAAAAGGCTCCTGGAAGTTAATGAAAATGAAAACATGACCTACCAGAACCTATGGGACACAGCAAAGGCAGTCCTAAGAGGAAAGTTTATAGCCATGAGTGCATATACTAAAAGGACAGAAAGATCTCAAATCAATGACCTAACACTACAGCTCAAATGCCTAGAAAAACAAGAACAAGCAACCCCAATACAAGCAGAAGGAAAGAAATAATTAAAATAAGGGGTGAAATCAATGAAATAGAAACACAAGAAACCATACAAAAAAATCAATGAAACAAAAATCTGGTTCATTTAAAACATAAATAAGATTGACAGACCCCTGGTAAACCTGACTAAAATGAAGAGAGAAAAAACCCAAATCAGTAAAATCAGAAATGCAAATGGGGAGATAACAACAAACACCACAGAAATCCAGGAAATCATCAGAGACTACTTTGAGAGCCTATACTCTTTTGAAAATCTTGAGGAAATGGACAGATTTCTGGAAACTTACAACCATCCAAAACTGAACCAAGAGGACATTAATCACCTGAATAGATCTATAACACAAAAAGAAATTGAAGCAGCAATCAAGAGTCTCCCAAAAAAGAAAAGTCCAGAACCTGATGGATTCACTGCTGAATTCTATCAGACATTTAAAGAAGAACTAATACCAACCCTCCTTAAACTGTTCCATGAAATAGAAAAGGAAGGAACACTGCCTAACTCATTCTATGAAGCCAACACAATCTCATCCCAAAACCAAAAAGGAGAACTATAGGCTAATTTCCTTAATGAATATCAATGTAAAAATCCTCAATAAAATAATGGCAACCAAATCCAACAACTCATCAGAAAGATCATAAACCATGACCAAGTTGGCTTCATTCCAGGGATACAGGGGTGGCTCACCATATGCAAATCTATAAATGTAATACAGCACATCAATAGAAGCAAAGACAAAAACCACTTGATCATCTCAATAGATGCAGAAAAAGCCTTCAACAAGATCCAACACCACTTCATGATAAAAACTCTAAGAAAACTAGGAATAGAAGGAATGTACCTCAACATTGTAAAGGCTATATATGACAAACCTACAGCCAACATCATACTTAACTGGGAAAAACTGAAACCATTCCCTCTAAAATCAGGAATGAGACAAGGGTGCCCACTCTCCCAACTCCTATTCAACACAGTACTGGAATTTCTAGCCAGAGCAATTAGGCAAGAAGAAGAAATAAAAAGAATACAAATAGGTAAAGAAACTGTCAAAATATCCTTATTTGCATACGATATGATCTTATACCTTAAAGACCCAAAAAACTCCACCCAAAAACACTTAGACACCATAAACAGCTACAGTAAGGTGGCAGGATACAAAATCAACCTACAAAAAGCATTAGCTTTTCTATACACCAACAAGGAACAAACTGAGAAGGAATATATGGAAACAATTCCATTCACAATAGCCCCCCAAAACATCAAATACCTAGGAGTAATTTAACAAAAGATGTGAATGAGCTCTATGAGGAGAATTACAAACTCCTGAAGAAAGAGATCGTGGAAGATTACAGAAGATGGAAAGATCTCATGTGCTCATGGATTGGTAGAATCAACATAGTAAAAATGGCTATACTACTGAAAGCAATCTACATGTTTAATGCAATTCTCTCAAAATCCCAATGACTTTCATCACAGAGATAGAAAAATCTACTCTAAAGTTCATTTGGAAACACAAGCCACTGCAAATAGCCAAGGCAATACTCAGTAAAAAAAGCAATACTGTAGGTATCACAATACCTGACTTCAAACTATATTACAAAGCAATAGCAATAAAAACAGCATGGTACTGGCATAAAAACAGACATGAAGACCAGTGGAACAGAATAGAAAATCAGGATATGAATCCACACAACTATACCCACCTCATTTCTGACAAAGGTGCCAAAAATATACGATGGAGAAAAGGCAGCCTCTTCAATAAATGTTGCTGGGAAAAGTGGTTATCCATTTGCAAGAAACTGAAACTACATCCATGTCTATCACCCTGTACTAGTATCAACTCAAAACAGATCAAGGACCTAAATTTCAGACCTGAAACTCTGAAGTTACTAAAGGAAGGACCAGGAAACACTCTGGAACTAATAGGTTTAGGCAAGGACTTCCTCAATACAGCCCCAGCAGCCCAGCAACTAAGAGAAAGGATGGACAAATGGGCCTTCATAAAATTGAAAAGCTTCTGCACAACAAAAGAAATGGTCTCTAAACTGAAGAGACCACCCACAGAGTGGGAGAAAATATTTGCCAGCTATACATCAGACAAGGGACTGATACCCAGAATATACAAGGAACTTAAGAAACTAAACTCTCCTAAAATCAATGAACCAATTAAAAAATGGGCAACTGAACTTAATAGAACTTTCTCAAAAGAAGAAATTCAAATAGCTAAAAAACACATGAAAAAATGCTCACCATCTCTGCCCATAAAGGAAATTCAATTCAAAACCACACTAAGATTCCACCTTACCCCTGTTAGAATAGCCATCATCAAAAACACCAACAACAACATGTGTTGGTGAGGATGTGGGGAAAAGGAACCCTCGTACAATGCTGCTGGGAATGCAAGCTGGTGCAACCACTCTGGAAAAAAAATTGGTGAGTTCTTAAAAATCTAAACATAGACCTGCCATATGATGCAGCAATCCCACTCCTGGGGATATACCCAAAGGAATGCAACACAGGTTACTCTAGAGGCACCTGCACGCCCATGTTTATTGCAGTGCTGTTCACAATAGCCAAGTTATGGAAACAACCAAGATGCCCCAGTATTGATGAATGGATCAAGAAAATGTGGTACTTTTGCACAATGGAATTTTACTCAGCCATGAAGAAGATTGGAATCTTATCATTTGCAGGTAAATGGATGGAACTGGAAAACATAATTCTGAGCAAGGTCAGCCAAGCTCAGAAGACCAAAAATCATATGTTCTCCCTCATATGTGGACTTTAGACCTAGGAAAAATGCAGCAATGTGGTTGGACTGGGATCACATGACAAGGGGAGAGCACACACGGGTGATATAGAATTAGGTAGAAAACTCAAAAAATGAAAGCGTTTGATGTCCCCACTCCAGAGGAGCTAATACAGAAACCTTAAAGCGACAGAGGTTATCATGAGAAGGGCATCAGTAACCAGTGTAAAGATCAGTTAGAGATGAATCAACATGGTTCATAACACATGTACACGAAAGCAATTCTAGGAATATTTCTGTGTAGCTCTCCTTAACTCAACTAGCAAAAACACTTTGTCTTCCTTATTATGCTTGTCTCTTTTCTTCAGCAAATTTAGTGATAAAGGCAGAACCAGACCTGCCTGCAACTGAGGGGGGAAGGGGGGAAAGGTTGGGGCAGGGTGGCATGGGGGAGAAATGACCCAAACAATGTATGCACATGTAAATAAATGAATAATAAATAAATAAATAAAAGCAAAGAAAAAAAACCCAATATCTATTCATGATACAAAAACATTTACAGGAAAAAAAAGAGAAGGAATGTTTCTCAACCTGATGAGGACAAATATGAAAAAAAAGTTTCAGCTAATTTGAATTCCTTCCCTCTAAGATTAAAAAATGAAGTAAATATATTCACTCTCATAGCAAAATATGTTCAAGAGATTTTTGAACAAAGTGCTATAAATAGTACACAAAGAGCATAAATCATAAAAGAAACTTTAGTAATCTGTGTTTCAAAAGAATTAAGAAGTTACCTTCAGTCTTTGAAATACTGTTAAGAAAATGAAAATGTATATCACATATTGGGAGAAAGTTTCACCATTCACATACTCATTATGGGACTTATATTCAGAACTTATAGATAATTCTTAGAATTCATTATTTATTCAGGAAATGAACATTAAATGTACAATGGTAAAATTTAGAATGCTTAAAGTTTAAAAAAGATTGTCAATACCAAGTGTTGGGGAGGATATGGAACAATTGGAACACTTGTACTTTGCTACTAGGAATGTAAAAAGTGGCTTAATTGGAAAATAGTTTGGTCACCTACAACCAGATTTAAAGAGAATTGACTAGGAACAGAGCATGAGAGAATATTTTGAATTATAAAAATACTTTATATTTTGATTATTATGATGGTTACATAAGCATACACATATGTCAAAACTCATTGAGCTGCTATTTGAAATGTATCATTGTATATAATTGTACCTCAATAACTTTTCCCAAAATTAAATGCATATGAGCAATGCAAGGTTAATAATATCAGTGACACAAGGGTAAATTTTCTGGGCCTTGTTTTAGACCTACCTTCAAAAGCAATACAGGAAATTCTCAAAGAAAACACCATAAGCAAATATTGCATGAAGAGGCTGCCAGGAATATCTTCATGGATGTTTCTCAGGAAGAAGCCTAGAGGAAGGTTGGCAATTCCTAGGTAGAACAGATAGTCTTTCTTGCCTACCTAAATAACAACTGTTATTACTTGCTACTTGAATCACATCGTTATACAGAAATCGTACACTTTCACCATATGGCTTGGGTGTGATTCCTGAATATTTGAATCTCATCATGATGATCTCTTAACTGTGGCCAATGTTTGACTTATAGGTGGACATGTGATTTATTTTTGGCCGATAAGATATAAATGGAGAACCGTTTTAGGTTTACGGTAAATAAATCGTTCTTCTGCTTAAAAAGAGACACAAAAAAGAATTGTTTTTCTCTTCTACCCTTGGACATTAAACTTATTGGGACAGTCATCTTGTAAGCATGCAGGAAAACAGCTCAAAGCCAAAGTTGTCACAGTGAAAATATCTGAGCAGAAAAATGCAAAGAACCTAGGTCCTTAATGATCTCACTGAGCCAACTGACTGACTTTTGTTGAAGTTTTCGGTTACTTGATGAAATTGAAGGCATCATGATGGATAATTGCACTACTACTGAACACTTGGAAAGGAACTCATTGGGGAATACTAGGTAGTTCAGTAGCTAGAAGTTTCCAATAAAGCAAGCAATGATTTGAAAAAATTAATGAGGTCAAATTCAGAATGAAAAGTAAACTACTATAAAGACTCAAGGTAGACTGAACTTAAACAGGCTCCATTGGAGAAAAACATAACACAAAAAAGAAAAGGAATACTTTAAGTCTTGTGTACACGATAGTCTGAAATGGAAAATGGACATAATTATTCAAATCACTTATGTTGAATTACTTGAAACTTTTGTGAAAAACCTGAGTTGTATATTGAGAGCAAAATACATGTTAAAATGATATCTTAATTATAAAGCATTATATTGAATATTTTAATTGACTATTCACTTGATTTTCCACATGTAGTCACAGATATAAAGTCTTAATTTTAATTATAAATGATATTGTCATATACCATACAACAACACTTTGGCTAATGTTATTCTGCATGTATGATGGTGGTCCAAAAAAATTGTAAAAGATCTGAAAAATTCTTATTACCTATTGCCAGAACTTCCAAGCACAGTGCATTACTCACATATTTGTGGTGATACTGATATAAGCAAGCTTACTGCACTTCCAGTTGTTTAAAAATATAGCAATACAATTATATACATAATGATAAAACAACTATGTCTGACCTATGTATATACTATGCTATATCTTTTATAGTTATTTTAGCGTGTAATCCTACTTATAAAAAAGAACTTCATTACATGCTAGTATCAGCTTATACATCTTGTGTTTACCACATCTCTTAACTGCATCATTTTCTCTTGGGCTTTATTTAATTTCCCATTATTTTGTTCAGCATGACCCAAGGAGCAATACACAGTACAATAGATATGTGTAGTCATGATAGAGAGAGAGAGAGAGAGAGAGAGAGAGAGAGAGAGATGACATATAGTCTAGGCATCTAGTATGCTATACCATGCAGGTTGTCTAAGTACACTCTATGATGGTCATGCAACAACGAAATAGACTAATGAGGATTTATCAGAACATATTCCTGTTGTTAAATGATATATGACTATATAAACAATATGAACCTCCTCTAGCACTTATAAAAATTTAGTTATGCTGAATAATGATAATCTTTACTATTTTTCAAATATTCCCGGAAGTACATATACAGTAACATTATTCTACCTGCTTTACAAGTGAAGAAATAGGGAAGGTTATAAAAAAAATCTAGTGATTCACCCTGGAGTATTTCATAGAAAAGAGTAGGTAAAATTGGAAACAATTAGAATCAGAATTCAGGCACAGACTGATCTTTTGTCCTTTTACCAAGAACACCAAACTTCATCTCTTTTCAGAAGAGAAAAAGAATGACAGCATGCAATATATTGAAAATCAGGATTAGTTTATCTACAACTGTGAAAAATATAGCACTGCTGTTTTCTAACATGTATCTCCAAAGAAAACAAAATGAGGCTAGATAAGGGTAGGGCATTTAAAAAGAAGAAGGAAATCTCAAGAACAATACATTTAAAAAGAAAAAGAATGAAAGAAATATACTCCCAGCAATGGGATAAGTAAGTAGCTGAGACAAGGAAGGGTTACAGTTCATAACTGAACTATTATTTTTTACTTATTTATATGGGACCAAGGGCAAACTAATCTCATTTGCAGAAATGGGTAAAGATGACATAAAGCCATATTATAAGCTTATTTACAAGAAGGGAATAAAAGAAAACATAACGAAAAGCAATGTTTTATCAAAATAAAATCAGAAGTAAACAATTCAAATAACTAAGTTCTTTATGGTAAGGGTAGAAAAGAGAGAAATTTAGAGTTTTACCTAAGAAGGCAGCATATGTAAGGCCTTCTTCTCTCTCATGTTCTAAATGTAATTCCCCAAATGAAACACACGGGTTGGGGATACAGGTCAGCAGTCCGATAGTATTTGCAAGCCCCTAGGTTTGATCCCTAGCATCACAAAAAAGAAAAAAAAACAGAAACGAAGGAAGGGGGTGGAGGAAAGAGAGAGAGACAAAGAAAGAAAGGAAGGAAGGAAGAAAAAAAGGAAGAAAGGAAGAAAAAAAAGAAAGAAAGAAAGAAAAAGAAAGATACAGAGCACTTCTTTCTAACATGCTTATACAGAGCTCGGACCTATGTAAACAACTAAAACTGATCAAAATATGATAAACAAAATGTCCTTGTTTTTTACTCTGTGTGTGTGTGGGGGTGGTTCTGGGGATGGAACCCAGGGCCTCACATATGATAAGGGCTCTACTACTGAGCTATATCCGCAGGCTAATGGTTATTTTCTTTTTGTTTATTTGTGTATATTAATTGTACAAAAAATAAATTTCACTATGATGTTTTTATATATTTATATATTTTGATTATATTCACTGCCATTACATTCTTTTGTTCCCCCAAAATAATATTTCTATGTTAGTTAAATATGCTAGGATACTGACTATATTTAATGAAGATATATTTTATTTGTTCTGTTATTTTAATCTGGTCCTTAAGTTCTATCAACTTAGTCATAAACAAGGAAACAAACAAAAAACCTGCAACTCAGGCTCTATCCTGGATAAAAGCTACTGGGTCAGAGAAAGTAATTCAGTCTGTAGTTTTCTGGTAGTAAGGTTGTAATGGTATGCTATGTTACTCCTCCCCTCTTTCTTCCCGGTATCAGTCTCATTTCAATAGATGTTTCCAGGTACACTCAACTTTTGTCAAAACTTGGAAACTATGGAAAATGCATTTGATAGCCAATTAAGTTAAAACATTTTTGAAAATATTCTTTTAGGTATGCTTTATTATAAAAGAGTTTAAGTTCCTAATGTCATATCAATATAATATCCAAGAAGGACAATGAAACAGAAATAGTAGATCCAAATGGGAAAAAAGAGATCTTTCTGACTTCATTTTTAGGATTTATTGTAAGATCACTTTAAAAATTACTTATAAAAACTCAGTTTCACTTTTAAAATAACAGACATGTGCATGTTATTCTGAAATTCACATTCTCTGCAGTTCTGTTTTATAGAAAAACTAAAGGGCTTCTCTGCTCAAGAATATATTGCCTAAGGAGAAGCAGCGGAGGCCAGGCAGCGCAGCTCCGGGAAGGGTCTAGCGCTCCACAGACCCTCCCCCCAACCGTCGCACGCTCCCCCCTGTGCCGCCATCATGCCCAAGAGGAAGGTCAGCTTGGCCTAAGGCAGGGCGAAGGAAGAGCCCAAGAGGAGGTCGGCGAGGTTGTCAGCTAAACCTGCGCCTGCCAAGGTGGAGTCGAAGCCCAAAAAAGGCAGCGGGGAAGGAGAAGTCTTCAGACAAGAAAGTGCAAGCAAAAGGAAAAAGGGGAGCAAAGGGAAAACAAGCTGAAGTCGCCGCTAACCAAGAAACTAAAGAAGATTTACCTGCAGAAAACGGAGAAGCTAAAAACGAGGAGAGTGCAGCTTTTGACGACCCAGAAGAGAAAGAAGCCATGGCTGACTAATCACACACCACGTCTCACCAGTGCTCCCCGTCTCCCTTCTTGTACAATCCAGAGGAATATTTTTATCAACTATTTTGTAAATGCAAGTTTTTTAGTAGCTCTAGAAACATTTTTTAAAAGGAGGGAATCCCATCTCATCCCATTTTTTAAGTATAAATGATTTTTTTAAGAAGTGAAATCACTTGCTGGTTGTTTATTTTTTGGTACAATCAGAAAACAGTGGGGTATTGAATTGCGGAGGCTTTGGCTGTCTGCGTGTCAGCATAACATTCCATAGGTGGGGGTTAGTTTTATATCCTGCAATACAAAATGTACTAAATTATGGCAATTTGGGTCACAGTCGTGCATTTAATATGTCTTGAATATTTTAAACTCTAGTCCTGTGTTGTTTTCTGGTAAAGCTGTTTCCTAAAGAAAACCACTCCTTGATCGTTGCTGTCAAAATTATGTGTACTCTGTAACATTTGGTCGTGGTAGTCCAGTTTTCCTAATCTGTTATTGTGCTGTGAAAGATGGAAAACTTGAGTATGTGGTGAATGTGACACAAAATTGTGACTCTGTGGAAGTTAAGTAGCAGCTGATCAGCATTTGAAGATATGGCACGTGATGTCCTCAAGGAAAATTTGCCTCCAGTTTTGAAGCTGGAATGTCACTGGAATAACTTAAAAAAGAACCAATACATGGCTTTGGATTTTTGGTACATGTGTGAAAAGTTGTATACAAATTGAAATGTCTGTGTGCTGATCCTCAACACAATAAAATCGCAATTGTGAAAAAAAAAATATATTGTCTAATTTTAATGTAGGCTACAAACCTCAGGACAAATTTACATGTGTTCTGAGAAGTTTACTGTTGTTTTACTTACAAATGGGAACAGTAATTTCAAATATCCAGTACAGCTCCTGCAGAAAGTGTAGCTTGAAGAGCCAAAGAGGTGAAGTTGACATTTTTCTAAATGTAAATTATAAAAATTCCCTTTGTGAACATAGGCAAAGTCTGAGCACTTAGAACTTCTAAGTTGTAAAACCCACTGAAAATCAGAATTTAGGGAACAGCAAAGGTACAACTGAAACCATCTGGATATCAATACACATTGTTAAAAAGAATTCCTTTCATTTGTTACAGATGCCTCAATTTCATTATACCCTTCCTTTTACCTTTTTTAGATCATTTTCATGAAAACTTATACTTAACCAATTCTTCCTTTTTGATCAATTTTGATATTGCATTTATTTCTAAATCATTTGTAATCTGAGAAATCTTTTTCCTTCCTTTTTTAATTAGTAGCAGTTCTAGTTTATATCAATTGATGAAATAGATCTCAATCTTTTTTGTTTCAATTATAAATACTCACAGCTATCTTATTAAAGCACATTACTACATAGAAGAGATTCCATGAAAAAATGGTGACAAAAAGAAAAGAGAGCACAAAGTAGTTATTGTATTATTCTAAATATATAACAAATTCTAAGACTCCGATATCCTATTTTTACATGCAAATTTGTTGGTTGCATAGTCGATTCATGCAAAAGATGTTACACTCAAAATATTTTTTATTTATTGTGCCTAAGCCTTACATTCTTTTCTTTCCTTATTTGTTTCAATCTGCATATATTCAGTGAAAACCCGAAACTCCACTCCTTTTTTTCTTGTCTTTCCATCTTAAAATAACCTACTTTCATCATAAGTTGATCAAACCGAGGAAGATTATTTTTCTTACTATTTCCTTATAAGTGACTACAATGTTTTTGACTGGTATTCCACATTTTAATTCATTAGTCATCATTGATGCTAAGCACTCTTTCAAACTTCTAGTCGTTTTCCCCTCCATTAGCCAAATTATTATTTTTGTTGGTTTTGTTGTTGTTGCTATTAGTTTTTTCTAAAACGTGGTTTTACTATGTAGCACAACCTGGTCTCAAACTTGTACTCATCTTACCTCAGCCTACCAAGTGCTGGAGTTAGAGATGTGCACCACCATGCCCAATTGAAGTACATATTTCATTCATTCATTCATTCATTTTTGTCTTTGTTACTCTAAAACTATTCCATTCATCATTTTCTTCCCTATTTATCAACTATAGCAGTAATTTTAAGTTTTGTTCTGTAGAGTAGATGCTATATTTCCAGGCTTCTGAATGCTTGATTTTAGTAAAGCCATATCTTAAGCTGCAAAGAGGATGAAACCAAAGGGTATTAGTGCAAATATTAGCATAAATGCTAATAATCAATATACTAATTTTAGCTAAATATTTTAGGTTCCACTGCCTTTATTAAATCCTTCTCTTAAAGACCCCAAAGCATCCAAACTTTTATATGATCTCCACTTTGGCATAAGAGTATGCATGGGTCCTTTGTGCCTTAGCAACTGAACACAGAAAAGGTTATTATTTGGACTATACATTACCAAAATTGGAGTAGGCTCAAAATTTATTGCCTCTGGCAATATCCAAAAGAAAATAAGCTAATCAAGTTTTAAAAATGTATCAGATAGTCAACTTTTTAGAGACATCCATATGCTCAGAACTATAGTTTTAAAAAAACTCCCTATTAATTGCCTGTATACTTTGCTTTCCATCAAAATGCATGATGTACAGACACATGTAGTGAACTGATGTATGGTCAGCTTGACACATCTTTGTATATGCAGGCAATCTCATACTCATATTTGACTGCAGATCTTTCCAAAGAACAATGCAACTCATGTATTGACTGCTAACATACACTGCTTGTCTGTTGTTATTTCTGAGACAATTTTACTGATACTTCATTAAGTTGTACTTCAGTAAATCCATGCAAAAGTGTGTCCCTCTAGCTTCTCTTGCTTTCTGTTGCCAGCTGTGTGCTATCCCCCGAAATTCATTCACTGTCAGGACTACCCTGTGGAGTTTAAAGAAAAGCAAAGCTTCTGTACTCATTTCAAAGTATTTTAGAAATCTGCAGCTGCAGATGAAGTCAAAGTGCAAAATTGTTTTCTACAGTGAAAACTTGCATTTTACTGGACTCATGTATTTTTGAAGAGATTGCTTTCCCATACTGTTTTTCTTTTGTTTTTGTTTTTGTTTTTCCTTCTAAAGGATGTAGGATCCTTCCTGTATGGGCACATTCAGGTCACATCTAAGCCTGATCCTTACTGATTATTCACAAATAAATTGTCCCCAAAATAAAGGAAAAATTCACACAATCCTCCTACAGCATTAAATTTGTTATCACAGAAGACAAATCATGAAATTCAGGATTATGGTTCCCATGGTAACCCTGCTCTTTCCCTACTGCAAATGCCCTAACAACATTTTCTTTACATTTCAACTGTTTTTCTTACACCATACTCTAATTCTCAGCATCAGCATCTTATGAGAGTTGTCTGATTAAGTATTAACCTTAAAATATGAGCAATAATTTATTAATTTTTGAAATCAAACTAAAATTAAATAAATCAAAATAGCTAATAAGCTTTCTGGCTAGAATAAAAAGTAAGATTCACATTACAACCAATCCTATCAATCTAACTTGTATATCTTAATTTAGCCACTAGTTGTCATCAACTCTTTGAGGAGTCATTTCCTGAAGTGGGCAAACTCATAACCTAATGAGAAATGAAATTGAATTGTCTTTTAGACTTGAAGTATTTTGTGATATCAGAAAAATATCTGCTAAGTACTCAGGATTTTTCACTTTTTCCAGACCAGAGTATGTGCATCACATTTTGCAATTTTAATTTTGATTGCAAACTATTATGCTTGATTGTCCTTTCATTTTAACTAAACTGTTAAATGCAAGGAATATCTTTTATTGATATAGAAGTATGATTTACAATTTCAAAAGATTAGTTTTCTCTTTAGTATGATATCTCTTGTTGTTAAGTAGTCAATAACAAACTACCTGACCTTCCGATTTCTGGGTCATGGTCTGAAATAATGCTTAAATTATGCTTAATCCCCTAAACCTAATTCAACTTGCTGAATTCAATTTATTATCTAGTCTGCTTAATTCATACAACCTGTTTGTTTCACAAAACTGAATCAAAGTTCCTATATTTATCAATGGAATTTTACTCAACCATGGAGAAAAATGAAATCTTATCATTTGCAAGTGAATGGATGGAACTGGAGAATATCATTCTGAGCAAGGTTAGCCAGACTCAGAAGACCAAAAATCATATGTTCTCCCTCATATGCGGTGTTTAGATCCAGGACAAATACAGCAAAGTTGTAGGACTTGGGTTTAATGGCAAGGGGAAAACATATATGGGAGGTACAGGGTTAGATAGAAAACCCAAAACACAAAAGCATTTGATGTCCCCATTCCAGAGGAACTAATACAGAAACCTTAAAGTGACATGAGAAGGGGATCAGGAACCAGTGTAAAGATCAGTTAGAGATGAATCAACTTGGGTTGTAACACATTTGTACATGAAAGCAATGCTAGGAATCTCTCTGTATAGCTGCCCTTATCTCAACTAGCAAAAATGCTTTGTCTTTCTTATTATTGCGTATTTTTGCTCTTCAGTGGAACTGGAGAAAAGCACAGAACAGGTTCTGCCTGGAAGTGAGGGGGGAGTGTGGAGGCAGGGGCAGGGGGAAGAAATGACCCAAACAATGTATGCACATGTGAATAAATGAATAAAAATAAATAAATAAATAAAACCACATGATCATGGGGGAAAAAAGTTCCTGTATTACAATGGAATTTTATGCAGCCATGAAGAAGAACAAAATGTTATCATTCGCTGGTAAATGGATGGAATTGGAGAACATCATTCTGAGTGAGGTTAGCCTGGCCCAAAAGACCAAAAATCATATGTTCTCCCTCATATGTGGACATTAGATCAAGGGCAAACACAACAATGGGATTAGACTATGAGCACATGATAAAAGCGAGAGCACACAAGGGAGGGGTTAGGATAGGTAAGACACCTAAAAAATAAGCTAGCATTTGTTGCCCTTAACGCAGAGAAACTAAAGCAGATACCTTAAATGCAACTGAGGCCAATAGGAAAAGGGGAACAGGTACTAGAGAAAAGGTGAGATCAAAAAGAATTAACCTAGAAGGTAACACCCACGCACAGGAAATCAATGTGAGTCAATACCCTGTATAGCTATCCTTATCTCAACCAGCAAAAACCCTTGTCCCTTCCTGTTATTGCTTATACTCTCTCTACAGCAAAATTAGAAATAAGGGCAAAATAGTTTCTGCTGGGTATTGAGGGGTAGGGGGGAGAGAGAGGGGGTGGAGTGGGTGGTAAGGGAGGGGGTGGGGGCAGGGGGGAGAAATGAACCAAGCCTTGTATGCACATATGAATAAAAAAGAAGACTCTGGAAGCTAGAGTCTAACATATTGATGATAAGTTGTAATATTCTATAATAACATAAATGTATAGAAGTGAAAAATAATTATTTAACTATTAAAAAGTTTCATTCTGATGAAGAAAATTTTTTTAAAAAGTTCATCAAATAGACTTTCTTCCTCAATTGGGTCTCTGGAATTTTTCACAAAAATGTGTGAGTAAGCACATGCAAATCTTACATCAGAAATAAAACTTGTAGAGAGTTAAAAAAAAAAAAGTTCCTGTACTTATGTCTTTAGTCTTTCACAATCACTTTTGCTTTGTTATTTGTAATTTCATACAAAATACATAAGATCTTCTGTCAATAGCATTGTTCATCAGTCCCTTCACACATAAGGATCACATCTTGGTTCTTCTGTATGCATGAAAAATATTACTCTCTTCATGTTCTTATCATCTCATACTTAGGTTATTATAACATAGCCACAATTAGAATTTCTCTGGCCTAGAGACAATTAATATCCACCCTGTGTGTGGTTGGTTACCCAATAAAATATAATATGTCCAGTTAACTTTGAATTTCTCAAAACAAATGCTTTTTGTGTATAACCCTAATATTCACAGGATATATTTACACAAAAATTATTTATTATATGAAATTCAAATTTACTCTACAGGTATATATCTGTATTTGTGAGCCAGAAATTAATTCCTATTGTACAACAAATGGTAGGAATCTGTCCTTTCTATAGAAATCCAGAGAGTAGTAATGAATTCAGTGTGAGTAGAGGAAATAGACACCTCTCAAGTATTATGAAAACTATCTAATTTCTTATGACCTTTGCATCTTGTAGGTGCTGTTAGTGCCATAGAGTTAAGCTGCCCATAAAGATATGAGAAGCATGTAATTATGTACTTTTTTAGGGTTTAAGAAGCTCTTAGAAATCTTCCCTACTCAATACTATTTTTCCAATTTCCTCTCCACACATCCTCTTTGAAAATGCAAATATGTCTAGGTTAATACTTTGTGTACCTGAATGACTATACTTCTGAAAAGGATAACATAATGTATACTTTAGAGAATATATTTTAATATATGCTTTCCTGTTAGACCAAAGTGCAGAAAAACAAAAAAGTCTGGGACACTAGGGCTAAGGGCCATGGAACAAGCATGATGAGGAATGGAAATTGGGGCATGTAGGAAAGACAGAAAAATGTAAAACAAGGGCACAATCTTCACGGCCTCCCAGATAGGCATAAACTGTGAACCTGTCATAAAACTGAGTCCCACAACACATGGCTTTGCTTTATGGGAGGCAGTACCTTATAGTAAGAGAATGTGCAGTCTCTGGAATCATACTCTCTGCGATGGGTCTCAAATCTGCCTCTTTGACAAAATGAAGATAATATTAGTACCAATCACTCATAATTTTGTGACTAAGATGAGATGATAAATGTAAAGTACTTCTAAGAGGGTGACACATACTAGTTTTGCTGCTATTATTAATTAGCAAGTAAATTTTTAGACTCATGTCTAGTCCTAGTATCTATTTTTTCTAATTACTAATTTCATGGGAGTTTACATCTATTCAGTCTAGTTAACAAACCAAAAGACCTTATAGTCATTTTGCTGAGGGAAAAGTAATGGCATTGAGGGAAATATGTGTCTCTAGTATCATCTTCAAAGTACTTCATTCCTTGACCTCCAGGTCTGCAGAGCTTAGCAAAGGTAATTGGGCTAAGTGGACACTCTTACAGGACAAACTTTTCCAAACTAATCTATTTTCAATAATGCTAAAAGATAATATGTTGTCAAGACCATTATTAAAACTATAATGAAAAGTCCTTAAATGAATCCTTTTGAAAACATATACTATAGCTGGTATATTGGTACACATCTGTAATCTCAGCACTCAGGCTGCGAAGGCAAGAGGATTGCCAGATGGAGGCCAGCCTGGGCCACATAGTGAGACTCTATCTCAAAAAAAAAAATACAAATAGAAGGAAAAAGAAAAAAATATATTATAGATATATAAAGGAGATAATCAAAACAAGTTCCCTATCGATGTGCTAGTTTCCTCACAGAACAAAAGTGCATACTTTGGTTCCCTTTGATATCAGAACCCTGCTTCCCACTTACCCAATATATTCTGACCCTGTCTACTTTGCCCACCATATCCTCTCCTGGTCATCAATGATTTCTTCTAATGCCTTCACTATGTTAAACCTTCATGATGAGCATTTGCCTCTAGGACACATACTCAAAGTCACTGCACAAACATAGATATATGTGAAAATTAAATGTAAAGACAAGAAGGAAAAGAAATATATCATTATATTTTTTGTCCTACTCAGTAAACTGGTCATGACTCACATTCATAGTTGTATGAAATAATATTTAATGCATTAAAAGCAAAATAAAAAGAAATGAGAAGGAAAACATATCTCTAAAATTTTTAAAACAAAACATTTAGCTATTTTAATTTTTATAACAGAAATTCATGTGCTAAAACATTGTTACAATGTGCACCGATAATATTTTTCTTTTTTAAAAAAGCCAGAAAACAGTAATCTTTTTTAAAAACAATAAAAAATTCAGATGAACATTGCTAGCTGGTTTAGAGTATAGCTATACTATACACAGGGTACACCAAGCAACTTGTTCTTTAAAATCATCTGTGCTTCTGTCTGTATTGCCATTGATATGACAACAATCCATGAAGAGTTCCCAGAAAAAAATATAAATTTACTATCTTAACCTGCCACTATCTCAGAACTAGGGCCATAGTAATGACAGCTGTAATATTTCAAGAATAATGCACATCAGATTTTACTTCCTAATTCCCTGATGTGTCTATATAAAACCTCATGTTTGGGATAGAATTGTCTCTGGTTAAATCAAGAGTTGAGAAGTAAGACTCAAATTTATTTTCTGCTCAACTTATGTCTTCTAGTACATCTTTGGTGTACTTGCATAACTTCACTGAATTTCATCAGTTTACTGACCCATAAAAAAATCCATAACAGTGCTTATTCCTCAGTTGTATTTAGAGGTTAATTTTCTGGGGTGCTTATATAGAAAAAAAAGTATTAGGACTTCCATCTTCCAAACTATACAAGGATATTTTCTTGTATGCTGTCACCTCTCCAATTCAGTTATGATAATATGTCTCCCAAGTTGGCACTAGAGAGATATTAAAATTGAAAAAAATTCAAAATTATAACACATACTATGTTCATATGAAACACAATTTCATCCTATTTTATAACCCATCTCCCTTTTATCTAAACCTTATTATCTTCCGATTCCCCAACAAGGTTTTCTGCATCCTGTCTACATGTTGCCCTAATCGTTTTCTGCAACCTACCAAAATACAAAGCATGTTGTAAATTTGCTGTGTAATTCTGCAGCAGATGTTACCTGCACAATTTGTCACCTCTTCCAGGTCTCTATATTCTCACCCCTTATATATGGTTCCCATCTTCAATAGATCTCAAATGCCCATAAAAACAGTCAAGAGTTTTGAAAGTTACAGGTTTTGAGAAATCTTCAGTGCCCAAAACCCTGCTAAAAAATTTGCACATATTGTTCACTGAAGGTCCATTATGTATCTATTAAAAATCTACTTACTGTAAGCTGTGTAGTCCGAAAGGCCACATGAAGCTTCTATAGAGATAGAGGATCACAATTGCTCAGGCTATCAAATTATTATCAGTTTCATGCACATTATAATGAAATTATACATGCAATATATGTAAACATATACATAGATGTAAATATATACATATTATATGCATTATATAGTATATACATATAATACATATCATATAGCATATAACATGTGTATTAAATACATGAGCATAATATATTTATGCATACAGCTATATGTATCATTTGCATTTTAAGATATCAAAAAGCATATGAAAAGTATATACATTCTGTTCCATGACTATTACCTAAAGAAGGGTAAATAAGTTTCTTACAGGGATCTGGGGTCTTATTATTTATCTAGACTTACAACAAATCTTCTTGTTCTCACTTACCCAAAATTTACTTCTCTCGGGTATTTAAGTTTTACCTTTTTCTGCCCTGTTACATAAATTGCTATGCATCCATTTACCTTTGGTCTTCCAAAATGTTTATGTTGCAATCTAGTCTTCTGGATTTCCCTCCTCCATTTTCTTTGACCTTGTGGTCTTGAACCTTTTTAAATGTTTTTATTAGCATCATCTATGGGTTTCAAAAAGGGGCTCAGATAAACACATCTGTTTATCTAGAAGCCCTTGTAAGAACCCAAGTTAGGTAAATATCATTATCAGATACATATTCTATAAGAAATAACTCAGGAAGTACTGTGTACAGAATAAATTTAAGGAAAGTAAGACAGGAGACAAGCCAAACAGCTAGAGAAGATCAGTAGAGACTGAAGGAGATGAACTAAAGTTGAATCAGTGAAGATACAGAGAACATGCCAAATATGAAAAATGCTAAGAAGGCAGAAAAATTAGTAAGTGGTTTCAAATTGAATACAAAAATCTACATCTTTATCACAGGCAGAACAGAACTGAAACACTCTGAGGAGGTCTAGGTTAGAAATATAAATTTGAGAACCCTCCACATAGCATAGCAAATTTATATTTCCAGCCTTATGTTATAACCTGTCAGAAACACATTTCCTCCAGACTAATACTAAAAATGTTAATAAATAGAGATTATAATATCTTAGCTCTGTTTCAGTGTCTTTTGACCTTTCTCAAATGTGTGTGTGTGTGTATATATATATATATATATAGTGTGTGTGTGTGTGCATGTGTATATTGCCATCATTTTAGAAAAGCATTCCCAGATATCATAAAACCATACACGTCACACAGTTTTGTATATTGATAATATACAATAACACTAATAACGCTGTCATCATATTTTATAATCAAGTGGATCAGATGGAATCTGATTCTCAGGACACTGACTGTCAAGGTTAATTCTAGATGTCTAGTTTTCTAGGCAGGAGTTCACTTCCTACCTTATTTCACCATATATTACTCATCCAAAGATAGATAATTACAAAAATAAATAACCACATTGAAGTTTAGTTAAGATTATATGTGAATTTTTATGGAAGCAAAATAATTGCAGAGCCTCACTGATCTTGGCTCTAATATTGTTTGAAATGATTAAGAAAAAGACACATCTCTTATTTGTTATACAAATCCTGATTTCTCTCAGTATATAAAAGCGTTTTTTTCCTTATGGTAGAAAGAATAAGCAAATTCCATTTTTTTGAGGGAAGATGTGTATTCTTTAATTTTACTTATTACTCTTACAATGTACCTTCATGTTCCAAAAGGGATATTTTATTTTATTATAAGTAATATCATGTCTTTGAGGGGGAATTATAAATTATAGCTTCAAGAAATAGTATAGAACCTCTATTAATCTCCAAATTACAAATTGTTATCTGTGAACAGAAATCATCTCCTGACAAAATGCTGTAAAATGCCTCATCTACCATTCTCCTTGTTCTCCTAAATATGCTTTTAAAAAGAATATTGTAATGTAAACTGATTTAATTTCAGATAAAGAAAAGTATGCTCATTCCCTTTTGACTACAACCATAGTTAAGTTTTCAGGTGGGTATTTTTTGGGGGGGCAAGCTCACTATCAGGAGCCCCCAGTTCAGCTGTGCAACAAACAGCTTCTCAACTCTCCCACTGACATCCTCTGTGCTGGAGAAAACTAATGGTAATTTGTTATCTTTTCTGGCTCAATAGTTGAAGCTTGTGTCAAATTCTTAGATTCTTGTCTCCCTGTCAACCTTTCATGATAAAATGAAGGTGATATCCAGTGTTTTTCCAGGTTTAAGATCAAAGTTCTCTCCTGATGATCATTACTTTCCTGTATATCTTGGCCTCAAAAGATCATTTCCCAAATTTTCAGCATACTAAAACATGATACTGTGTGATCACTCATTCATAAAGTACTTGAAAAATATTATCAAAATTACACATTTTTGTTCCTCTGGGTATCCTTTGCTCTTTTCTCAAAGCACATACTTCAAAGATGACAACTATTACACCACAATGGGAAGCTCTGCTTTTTCATGCCTTCTTTCTTTTCACCTCACAATCTACCTGTTTGCAGTGTTCTAGTTTTTTTCAGTTAATGGACATTTTAATTACACAAAAAAGTACAAATTCAACTAGAAGTTCCAATTAAAATTATGAATTTCATGTCACAAGGAAACTCCCTGTGTAACTATCTTAAACAAACAAAAATGTCACTTTTTTCTTTTACAAAATTAGAGAACAGGAGGGTAGAACAGATCCATGGTGGGGTTGTGAGAGAGGGAGGGATGGTATCAGTGGGAAGGGGAAGGAGATGGGAAAAGAGCATGGGAGGGTAAATATGGTACAAAATCTGCATATACATGTAAACGGAAAAATGAGACCTGTTGAAACTATTCCAAGAATAGGGGGAATAAAGGAGAATGGTAAAGAGGGTGAATTCAAGTATGATATATTTGATATATTGTAAGAACCTTTGTAAATGCCACAATGTACCCCCAGCACAATAAAAAATTAAAAATAAAATAAAATTATGAATTTCAAACTACCCATGATTGGCTAAGTCCATTAAGCTGATTGATTTGAAAACAAATTATTAAAATCATTCCCAAACAGTGTTATGTATATCAAACATAGTTGTACTTGATTGAAGTGAATTTGGCATCATACAATTCTCAACAATAACATATTCACTCAAGAACAACAAAACATTCTTTTGCTGCCAATTGGCACAGAATTACTATCTTTCCAAGTGTCAAAACAATGTCAGTTACAAGTATAGACAACTAGCATGTTTTGTGTAAGTTCGCACCTTACTATGTTTTCTCTGTAGATTTCTATAAACTCATATATACAGATCCTAATTAATCCAGACACTTGTGGATATATCAGCTTACAGCAAACTAGTATCACAAATTATAGAAGAGGCACAGGTGAGAACTAGCCCAAAAGGCTGAAATTCTTTGACTAAAGTCCCACTCTCATGCATATAGAAACAAAACATTCTCCTTATTTATTTTTATTTACTGAGGTGTTGTGCTCTAGAGAAAAGGAAATTAAAATGAAACACTTGTTCTGAGTGCAGTGATGACTATTAAAGCACTAAGATTAAAAGAAATATTTACCCACAATAAGATTTGCCATTTGTCTATTTTACAAAACCAAATACTATTTCTTTTTTTGTTTCTCTTACACCAAATACACAAGCCAGTTTGAAAGAGTAGGATTAGTACTTTTGCTGTAAGCACTCATCACTAAACCCAAATTTTCACTACAATGTATATCTACCCTTTAATGGAACATCCACAATCATTTTAAGCCATTTACAGATAAGGCAGGAGGATTTGAGAGCATTGAAAAAGACCCTTTTGGAGAATTCCAAGATGGCGGCTAGAGGTAGGAAGCAGAAAGCGAGCCTCCTATAGTGAAATCTTGGAGAGACGCTGGAGACACACTTTGCAGGCATAATCACGAGAAAAGGCATAACTTTGACTCCTCCACACCTCCAGCCGGCGCAGAGAGTCTCCACTTCACGTTAAACGGAGAACCGAGGAGGCCCCCGGGCCGCCAGTGGCCGGCGCCCATACGGCTTGGAAGACGCGGACCAGGTGAGCTTCGCGGTACCGCGGTTCCCCCACAGACAAGCCTGGGCCAGAGCAGCATAGCCCCATGGACAGACTGACCTCCACCCGGGAAAAAAAGAGAAACTGAGTACTAAGCAATAAGAACAGTTAAGACACGCTGGAAAGAGGGTGGGGCGCCTTGAGCGCTGAAGATTGGGGGAAGGGAATCCTTCCCGGGACTGTAAATAAACAAGCCGGGCGGCCGGAGAGGCTCTGGCGGGAGCGGGGCACGCCCAGCAACCAGGAGCGGGGACGCTTGTGAGAGGAGGGAAGACCCACTTCCCACGTGAACTGTAAATAAACACGCAGGCCTGACAACGCGTGTCGCCTTTCCCAGTGCTTGGAAAGGGAAAAGCCTGTAGCAGAGGCCCCCCTCCCCCGCACAGGAGAACTCTGAGCAAACAAAGCCTGTGGGACCAGGTGAGTGCTAAGCTCACCCCAGAGATCTGCATAAATAACGCCGCCAGCTACAGGCTGAGAGCAGCAGGCAGGCAAGCCACAGTTGCAGATACCACTCTCAGAACTGCCTCCAGACGCTTTTTTTTTTCTTTTTCTCCCTACCTTTGATGAGAGAACAACCGAATTACACCTGCAAGCCGAAAAACTAACTGAAACTGTATTGCATTTGAACTGGGGACACTTGGTGGGGCTTTTTTTTTTTCTTCTTCTTCTGTGTGTGTGTGAGTGTAGTTTTGTTCTACTTTATGCATCCCCTTTGATGAGACAACTACAGAACAACATCTGAGGCACCAACTCCAGGACTGGAGATTGAGACGGACATCCAAATTATTAAGACTGAAATTGCATTGCATATAAACTTGGAAGTTTTTTGGTTTTTTGGTTTCTTTTGTTTTTTTTAATTTTCTATTTTCCATTTTATTTTAATTCATTTTTATAAATAGATATTACTTTCATATACTTATTTTTTATTTTTTTTATCTTTGATTTTCAATCCTCTCTCTGTCACTCTATTGTCTGTTCAGCTTACTGTTGATAAGTACACTAACACTCCCTGTTTATACCTTTGAAACTCTCTTGTCTGATACCTTGTTCTGCTTTCTCCCTCTTGTCTGTATATTTGTTTTCCCCTTTTCTTTAACTTCTTGCTTTCCATCTCCGCTCACTCTTCCATTCTCAATATTACCATTGTTATTATTACAAGCTAGAAAATACTTAATTACACACAGTACAGGGACAGTAACAACACCAAGGACAATGACAGGAAGACAGAAAAAACAAGGAAACCAGTTTCCCCACAGCAAAAAATTAGTACAGGAACCAGAGGGGAATGAAGAGAACAGAAACTCAGAGCCAGACTCCAACAAAATGAAGATAAACTATGCCAAAGGACCCAATGAAGCCTACAAGAATAATTTAAAAGAAGACATACTACAAGTACTCAATGAGAATTTTATAGAGATGATACTGGATAGGGTCAACCAAAATGTACAGGAGACACTCAAGAAATTCCAAGACAATAAAAATAGAGAATTTGAAAAAGCAAAAGAAGAAATAAAGGAAACCATAGAAGCACTGTATAAACACCAAAATGAAAGAGAGAACACAATGAATAAATGGATAAATGAACTCAGGACAAAAATAGACAACAATAAAGAAGAAAACAGCCAGGATATGGAAAACCTCAGAAAAAAGAACGAAACAGAACTGCAAAACAAAACGGAAGGCCAATCCAGCAGAATAGAACAAACAGAAGACAGAATCTCAGAACTTGAAGATGAAATGGTAATTAAAGGAAAAACTGAAGAACTACTAATTAAACAACTCAAGACCTGTGAAAAGAAAATGCAAGAACTCACCGACTCCATCAAAAGACCAAACTTGAGAATCATGGGCATCGAAGAAGGAGAAGAGGTGCAAGCGAAGGGAATGCGTAATATATTCAACAAAATAATAACGGAAAATTTCCCAAATCTAGAGAAAGATATTCCCATACAAATGCAAGAGGCCTCCAGGACAGAAAACAGACCAGATCAAAATAGAACTACTCCACGACATATCATCATTAAAACAACAAGTTCAGAAACTAAGGAAAGAATATTGAAGGCTGCAAGAGAGAAAAAACAAGTAACATACAAAGGTAAACCCATCAAAATCACAGCAGACTTCTCAACAGAAACATTAAAAGCAAGAAGAGCGTGGGGTGAGATCTTCCGGGCACTGAATGAAAATAACTTCAACCCCAGGATACTCTACCCAGCAAAGCTATCATTCAAAATAGATGGAGCAATAAAAGTCTTCCATGATAAGCAGAAACTAAAACAATATGTGACCACAAAGCCACCATTACAAAAGATTCTGCAAGGGATCCTGCACACAGAAAGTGACACCCAACTTAACCATGAAAAGGCAGGCAGCACCAAACCACAGGATAAGAAACAGCAAGACAGCAGAGAGTAACATCAAGTTAGGTACACACAATCAAACCTTCAAACAACTAAGATAACTAAATGGCAGGAATCACCACATACCTATCAGTACTAACACTTAATGTTAATGGACTTAATTCACCCATCAAAAGACACCGTTTGACAAAATGGATTAAAAAAGAAGATCCAACAATTTGTTGCTTACAGGAGACTCATCTCACCGACAGAAATAAGCATATGCTTAGGATGAAAGGCTGGAAGAAGATTTACCAAGCCAATGGCCCCCGAAAACAAGCAGGAGTAGCAATACTTATCTCTGACAAAGTAGACTTCAAACCTACATTGATCAAACGAGATAAAGAAGGACATTCCATACTAATAAAAGGGGAAATAGACCAAAAGGAAATAATAATCATCAATCTGTACGCACCCAATGTCAACGCACCCAATTTCATCAAACATACCCTGAAAGACCTAAAAGCATATATAAACGCCAACACAGTGGTTGTGGGAGACTTTAACACTCCATTATCATCAATAGATAGGTCATCCAAACAAAAACTCAATAAAGAAATCCAAGATCTAAAATATGCACTAGATCAAGTGGACCTAGTAGATGTCTACAGAACATTTCATCCAACCTCTACACAATATACATTCTTCTCAGCAGCCCATGGAACCTTCTCCAAAATAGATCATATCCTAGGGCACAAAGCAAGCCTCAGCAAATATAAGAAAATAGAAATAATACCATGCATACTATCTGACCACAATGCAGTAAAAGTAGAACTCAACAACAAAAGTAAAGACAAAAAACATGCAAACAGCTGGAAACTAAATAACTCATTACTTAATGAAGAATGGATCATCGATGCAATAAAAGAGGAAATTAAAAAGTTCCTAGAAGTCAATGAAAATGAAAACACAACCTACCGGAACCTATGGGACACAGCTAAGGCAGTCTTGAGAGGAAAGTTTATACCCATGAGTGCATATATTAAAAAGATTGAAAGATCCCAAATCAATGACCTAATGATACATCTCAAACTCCTAGAAAAACAAGAACAAGCAAATCCCAAAACAAATAGAAGGAGAGAAATAATAAAAATAAGAGCTGAAATCAACGAAATAGAAACCAAAAAAACCATACAAAGAATTAATGAAACAAAAAGTTGGTTCTTTGAAAAAATAAACAAGATCGATAGACCCCTGGCAAACCTGACTAAAATGAGGAGAGAAAAAACCCAAATTAGTAGAATCAGGAATGCAAAAGGGGAGATAACAACAAACACCATGGAAGTCCAGGAAATCATCAGAGACTACTTTGAGAACCTATATTCAAATAAATTTGAAAATCTAAAAGAAATGGACAGATTTCTAGATACATATGATCATCCAAAACTGAACCAAGAAGAAATTAATCACCTGAATAGACCTATAACACAAAATGAAATTGAAGCAGCAATCAAGAGTCTCCCCAAAAAGAAAAGTCCAGGACCTGATGGATTCTCTGCTGAATTCTATCAGACCTTTAAAGAAGAACTGATACCAACCCTCCTTAAACTGTTCCATGAAATAGAAAGGGAAGGAAAACTGCCAAACACATTTTATGAAGCCACTATTACACTTATCCCAAAACCAGGCAAAGACACCTCCAAAAAGGAGAACTATAGGCCAATCTCCTTAATGAACATTGATGCAAAAATCCTCAACAAAATAATGGCAAATCAAATTCAGCAACACATCAAAAAGATTATTCACCACGACCAGGTAGGCTTCATCCCAGGGATGCAGGGGTGGTTCAACATACGAAAATCAATAAACGTAATAAACCACATTAACAGAAGCAAAGACAAAAACCATTTGATCATCTCAAGAGATGCAGAAAAAGCCTTTGATAAGATCCAACATCATTTCATGATAAAAGCTCTAAGAAAACTAGGAATAGAAGGAAAGTTCCCCAACATTATAAAAGCTATATATGACAAACCTACAGCCAGCATTATACTTAACGGAGAAAAATTAAAACCATTCCCTCTAAAATCAGGAACCAGACAAGGATGCCCACTATCTCCACTCCTATTCAACATAGTACTGGAATTCCTAGCCAGAGCAATTAGGCAAGAAGAAGGAATAAAAGGAATACAAATAGGTAAAGAAACTGTCAAAATATCCCTATTTGCAGACGACATGATCCTATACCTTAAAGACCCAAAAAACTCTACTCAGAAGCTTCTAGACATCATCAATAGCTATAGCAAGGTAGCAGGATATAAAATCAACATAGAAAAATCATTAGCATTTCTATACACTAACAATGAGCAAACGGAAAAAGAATGTATGAAAACAATTCCATTTACAATAGCCCCAAAAAAAATCAAATACCTAGGTGTAAACCTAACAAAAGATGTGAAAGACCTCTACAAGGAAAACTATACACTTCTGAAGAAAGAGATTGAGGAAGACTATAGAAAGTGGAGAGATCTCCCATGCTCATGGATTGGTAGAATCAACATAGTAAAAATGTCTATACTCCCAAAAGTAATCTACATGTTTAATGCAATTCCCATCAAAATTCCAATGACATTTATCAAAGAGATTGAAAAATCTACTGTTAAATTTATATGGAAACACAAGAGGCCACGAATAGCCAAGGCAATACTCAGTCAAAAGAACAATGCAGGAGGTATCACAATACCTGACTTCAAACTATATTACAAAGCAATAATAATAAAAACAGCATGGTACTGGCACAAAAACAGACATGAAGACCAGTGGAACAGAATAGAGGATCCAGATATGAAGCCACACAACTATGAGCAACTTATCTTTGACAAAGGAGCTAAAAATATACGATGGAGAAATAGCAGCCTCTTCAACAAAAACTGCTGGGAAAACTGGTTAGCAGTCTGCAAAAAACTGAAACTAGATCCATGTATATCACCCTATACCAAGATTAACTCAAAATGGATCAAGGATCTGAATATCAGACCCCAAACTCTTAAGTTGATACAAGAAAGAGTAGGAAATACTCTGGAGTTAGTAGGTATAGGTAAGAACTTTCTCAATGAAACCCCAGCAGCACAGCAACTAAGAGATAGCATAGATAAATGGGACCTCATAAAACTAAAAAGCTTCTGTTCATCAAAAGAAATGGTCTCTAAACTGAAGAGAACACCCACAGAGTGGGAGAAAATATTTGCCAACTATACATCAGACAAAGGACTGATAACCAGAATATACAGGGAACTTAAAAAACTAAATTCTCCCAAAACTAATGAACCAATAAAGAAATGGGCAGGTGAACTAAACAGAACTTTCTCAAAAGAAGAAATTCAAATGGCCAGAAAACACATGAAAAAATGCTCACCATCTCTAGCAATAAAGGAAATGCAAATTAAAACCACACTAAGATTCCACCTCACCCCTGTTAGAATAGCCATCATCAGCAACACCACCAACAACAGGTGTTGGCGAGGATGCGGGGAAAAAGGAACCCTCTTACACTGTTGGTGGGAATGTAGACTAGTACAACCACTCTGGAAAAAAATTTGGAGGCTACTTAAAAAGCTGGACATCGATCTACCATTTGATCCAGCAATACCACTCTTGGGGATATACCCAAAAGACTGTTACTCCAGAGGCACCTGCACATCCATGTTTATTGCGGCACTATTCACAATAGCCAAGTTATGGAGACAGCCAAGATGCCCCAGCACTGATGAATGGATTAAGAAAATGTGGTATCTATACACAATGGAATTTTATGCAGCCATGAAGAAGAACGAAATGTTATCATTCGCTGGTAAATGGATGGAATTGGAGAACATCATTCTGAGTGAGGTTAGCCTGGCTCAAAAGACCAAAAATCGTATGTTCTCCCTCATATGTGGACATTAGATCAAGGGCAAACACAACAAGGGGATTGGACTATGAGCACATGATAAAAGCGAGAGCACACAAGGGAGGGGTGAGGATAGGTAAGACACCTAAAAAACTAGCTAGCATTTGTTGCCCTTAATGCAGAGAAACTAAAGCAGATACCTTAAAGCAACTGAGGCCAATAGGAAAAGGAGACCAGGAACTAGAGAAAAGGTTAGATTAAAAAGAATTAACCTAGAAGATAACACCCACGCACAGGAAATCAATGTGAGTCAATGCCCTGTATAGCTATCCTTATCTCAACCAGCAAAACCCCTTGTTCCTTCCTATTATTGCTTATACTCTCTCTACAACAAAATTAGAGATAAGGGCAAAATAGTTTCTGCTGGGTATTGAGGGGGGGAGCGGGAGGGGGTGGAGTGGGTGGTAAGGGAGGGGGTGGGGTCAGGGGGGCGAAATAAACCAAGCCTTGTATGCACATATGAATAATAAAAGAAAAATGAAAAAAAAATAAAGAAAAAAAAAGAAAAAGACCCTTTTAAAGTAGCAAGAAAAAATTACACTGCACTGCTTCCCTTCCACTGCAACACAACTGATCAAATATTTTCTAATTCATTTCCTAAAGGAAAACTACTAGCATTCATTAAGGAATTTGATCTCATTTTTTTACCCATCCTAATACTTGAAAAGTAAAAGACAAGAACTATGAAGAATCAAAACTTACAAATATAAGTAAATAAATTCTTTAAATAGTAACTAGAGATATACACTTAGCTGCCCCTCTGCAAAATTGTGAACTAGGTAAAGCACTAGAAAAAAGTCCGTGGAATATACCTGACCCAATGCTTGGTACACAGTGATCACTCACTAAAATTTCCCCCACAATCTTTATTTCTCCTCTTTTAGTATTGTTTTTCTGTTCACAAATACATCTGCACTATGGTCTGGGTATCCTCACAGTGTCTTTATACCACATGCCCCTACTCCTTTCTAACTAGTCAAACTTTTTCCTACTAGATAATTTCCTATATTCTTTCTGGGAAAATCTCTTCCCAATAGATTGTTTTCCTTTTTTCTGAAAAGGATCTGATCAATTAATTCTCCCTTAAGGATTGATAACACTTCATAGCTTAATACATTATCTCTCCCAAAGCTATTAGCATTTTAAGGGGGACCATCAAAATCTCAAGTTGAAAGAGTGATTAATGATTATTGCAAACACCAACAGAGAGCTCTTTGTGGGTGTAATTTTGTTATTGGAAGAAGCACCATTTTAAGTTCCCTCTATCTTTATTCATGGACAGCAATATATTCCAGATGTCTTTCAAACATTAAACATGCATCTTAGGATGTAATTTTTAAAAAGTACTAACACTGCACAGGTGTATTCAAGCGATAAAATATGCCATATGCTCCTTCTCTACCTCCTTTGGCATTAGCAGCAGTAGTCTTTAAGTGGTTCTATTCCCCAACTGCTCCCCCTCTTCAGAAAATGTTGTCAACAGTAACACTGTTAATAGCTGGCTTTGTAGCTAATAGGTTTCCTTATTTCGGATTTGTGAAAAAGTTTGCAAAGTTCATGGTTTGAGGAATGCTGTCAAAATTTCAGTGACTAAAATTTCCACTGACCCCACTGACACTTCAGACCCGTTTACTTCACTCCAATCTAATTAACACCCATACTATTTCCTGAGAAAACTGATTACACTTCCAATTTAGTCAGGCTTCTGGCAATACGAATGGTAAACATGAAAGGTAGATATCTGAAAGCTGATTTTAAAAGAGCCTCTTTCTTTTCCTTGGGATTTGCCTGCATGAGGTATAGAGTGTCTGTAACTCTATTTTAATCTGGTCCAAGCATCTTTTCTTCACTACACCATATTACTTTGCTTGTACTGTTCTTCCCACTTCCAAGGCCTCCTCTCTCCACCACTTATTCAGTTCAGCCTGCTGAGGCACCCTATAACCATGAAGATGACTCCTTACCTGCACTGACATCTTTCATGACCTAAAGATGCTGTGTTCTGGAGCTATTATATGCCATGTTTCTCATTTCTTTCTTATAGCAACATAGGAATTGCATATTATAATGCTCATTCTACTCAGATAGACTCAAAGAGGCTAACACATTGCTCAAGGTCATGCAACAAGTAACAAGCAGAACCTAGATTAAAACTATGGATGATCTCCCTCTGACTTTACCACTACACTAATAAATCTTCTCTCTCCAGTTGAACAGTCCCCAATTCCTTGCAGATGTATCCATTTTTCCCAAATGTTCCCATTCACTTAAATTAGTCAAATCTTGGTCCAGCTGGATTCAGAGAGAATATAATGAAGATAGTTTTCATTGCCTCAAGTGACTTGTAGAGTGTTTGGGAAAAAACATATCAAGCTGAGGGACCCCAGGAGTTGTAACAAGTGGCCTTAATTACTCCCCAGCTAAGGTGGGAAAGTGAAGTGATATCAATAAAGACAATTGGTACCCCAATGTTCAAGTAGCCTCAGAAGCCAGGAGAAAGAGGGTATGGTAAGCAAAGGAATATTTCCCTGGTACTGTCAAATAGTGGATTTGGTGTTTAGTGAACCAAACACTATAGGTAATAGGCCAGAATTTTAACTTTATATGCACAAAATTTAGCATCACATAGATATGTCTCCACACTGGACAAACCCATGTGCAAGGAAAAAAATAAATGTCTACTTGTTGAAAGTAAAAATGTAATGTCTCAAAAATTTTGCATGTTAATTAATAAACTAAAACAGGAATCAAGTTTATTACTGGCAATAAGCTACAAAGTGGTCCTCTCACAATACATTTTTTCCTTTTATTCTTTCTTTGTTTTGGATATAAATCTTGTCTAATTTTCTGACCATCAAACTGAATTCAACAATTATTCTCAGAATGGTGCCATTTTTAGAGCACTTTCCCAGGAAACCTGTGTAGTTTGTGTATAGATGACGACTAATTCATTTACTCTGATGAGGACCACTCAGCATCATTGTCTTCATAACTATCTGCACCTAAATTTTCACAAAGTTTCATTCTGGTCATGTTATTATGAAGTAATTCATGTGCAGAGCATTTGTCAAAAATATAGAAAATCAACCTAAAGTTTCTCTTCCATAAACAAACTTTGATAAGACACATTCTTCATAAAAATGTAAATTGAGAAATTTGAGGTAGCAGGAAGCCCACCAAGTTAGAACAGATTGTTCTAACACTGGTGGTCTCTGTACTTGTCTCAAGATTGTCATCTGATACTAGAGATCCAGCATCCCATTTTAAATAATCAAATAGACTAACATTCTTGCTTTTTGTTGCATCATCAACTCAGAAGTGGGGTCACTGGTCCATGGTACTCATGAAAAGAGGCAAGCATAAGGGGATATGGGGAGAAAATGTCTCCATTCAATACAGCTTCTCCATTTGCAGGCAAGGTGAACATTGCTTATTTTGTCTTTTTATTTGAGTTGCTACTTTTCCTCATGGAGTAGTATTCTACTTCCTTATTCCCTGGTTCTGAGTTCTGGATAATGTCTCTTATTGGCATGTTCTTGACTCTGATCCATTCATTTCCATCAAATCATCACAACATGGACTGCATGACAGATTCTTTCTCCTTTTGTGATAAATCTTAAAAGTTACCTACAGTATATTATTCTGCACTGAAACTAAAAAGAGAAAGTCAATTGTGGGAGAGCATTGGCAGGTATATGGGCAAATTAAAGATTCCAAGAGAAATTGCAATTGCTTATGCTGTCAACATGGCATTTTGGAGAAAGACAAATTAAATCCTGTTTGTTTGTTTGTTTTCAATTCATGCCATGTTCAAAATTTGTAAGGGCCTTAGCTATAAGGTTTCACCTCAATTATTTCAATAATTGCTTCAGTTTACATCAAGTTATTCAAATATTATTGACAATGTTAATATATGTAGGCAAGTACCTAATTGTGTGGTTAGAGAATGATTTTTCTGAAAGAGAAAATTCAATATAATAAGCATTCACTGACTATTTATTTACATGGTAGGCACTGTGCTATATACACCATTGTTTCACCACATACACCAGACAGATGTCCATAACATTGAGAGGCCCTTTATATTCATTATATAGAAACAACTGTATTTGTATGAAGAATTGTTATTAAGTAGCACAGTTACCTCCTTTTACCATTACAGAGTAAGATAATCAGTTTGGGAAATAAAAACTTTAAAAAGCAGATGCTCACACACATTATATAACTTGGACAAGGTCATATGACCTGCCCAAGGTCCTCAGAAAAGCTTGACTGAATGAAAATGAGGGAAGTTACATGCATCTCACACATCCTAAAACACAAAAATACAGATCTTAAAAACTCTGTCACCACACCTGCAACTAAGTTCCCCTTTCCCAATGCTTTTTCTTTTGGGAAAACATATTTTTTGAACTTTAGACAAATGATTTAAGAGGTTAGTTTTATTAAATGCAAACATAAATTAATGACGTTTTCTAAATGAAAACCAATGTAATATATTATTCTTTTATTTAATTTCATCATAATTCAGTTTTAGTATAATATTTAATGGAAATGATTAAACACAATAGCAGAGCCATCTATCATTGGCTGCCTCAGAAAACATTTGGTTGTAGTGGAAATCTGTAAAGGCTATTAAAATGCTCCATAAACAGAAAGAAGGAAGGGTGCAGCCAAAAAATAAAGTACCATTAATAAGATCTCTAGTGGGATAAATATTGAGGGGAAAATGGTTCTAGCAAATCCTGATAATAAAATAAAAATACTTTTCCACTTAAGAAAATAAATCAACATTACATTGGTTATACATCCACTAGGCCCTGATATTCTTTCCCACTCCCTTTTTCTCAAGCAAAATCAAATCTCAGGCAATTTTGACTTCCAATCCATAAGTTATATCAAGCAAATCTACTTTGCTATTACTCAAAAACATTATATATGAGATCACTTTCTCTACAGAGAAAAAGATTCTCTCTCTTTCTCTCTCTCTCTCTCTCTCTCTCTCTCTCTCTCTCTCTCCCTCTCTCTCTCTCTCTCTCTCTCTCTCTCACACACACACACACACACACACACACACAAAACCCATGATAAACATTCTTACTTACTTAGGTGAATCACTATTGGACATCTCTCCAAACACCTTTATAAATATATACAGATATTACTTTGTTTCTTGAATTAAAACTAAAGTAAATTTTCAGAATAAGTTGGAAGAATAGTGAGCTAAATTAAAGTTGAAAAACAAAGGTAAGAAATGTCATTATGTGTCCCCTATGTTATGAATTCTGTCACAACCCAAAGTAGCATATGTTACTATACTATCCATTATTACAATGGAGAAGGCACTATAGAATAAAATAAAACTCACCTAAATATAGTCTATAAGCCAGAAATAGTGACAGACTCCTATAATCCTAGCACTAGGAAAGAAGATCATGAGTTAGAATCCACCCTGGGCTACATAACAGGCCCCTGTCTCAATAATGCAAAAAATGAACAAACAAATAGATACTGCATATCTATGACACCAGACATTCTAAATTTCATTACTGGAAGTGAAATAAATTGGAATGTAGGAATTCAAATGTGCTTCCAGAACTTGTTTTGCATTTACTCGATTTAGTTCAACAGTGACTAGGTATTAGGTATCACTATGAGCAAAAAAGCTAGATATTGTAGTAGACCCTACTCAAAATGTATAGATTAGAGATTGCTTTCAAAAATCCAGTAAAGTTCTATTGAGTCAAGGTAAAAGATAAGACACATAAATAAATAATTACGTTATTAAGCAAAACAGGATAAACAACTAAGAATAGCTATAAAACAGTTATAAAAATCAGTAAATAAAAATGAGTTGACTTGACATCTACCATATACTGAAATGTATTATTGTATTGACTAATTATTGAAGCAGAAAAAGCAATCACAAAGATCTTAGTGGCATTTATTTAGTTCACATATATGTGGGTCAGTTATGGATTAGCAAGTTGAGTAAAGTCTGGACTTTTCAGTATTGTGGATATTGACTGGGATTTCTTAAATGTCTATACATTGACAGAGGATCAGCTGGGTTAGCTTGACTGAGACAGCTCTTCTGAATGTCTTTCTTAAATCCTCCTCCTGCATCTCACAGGATAACTTAGGCATGTGTTTCTCATGGTAACCACAGAACTGAAAACGAATAGGCTCAACTCTGGAAGCACTTCTCAATTCTCTTTATAGCACATTTCCTAAAATCACATTGGCCAAGAAATTCACATGGCCCAGGCCTGATTCACAATGAGAGGGCACTGAAAAGTGTGTGGTGAAAGACATAAATACGTAATTTTATTACAATGGAAGGAATAAAGATTGGGATAATTCAGTCTACCATATGTACAAACTTATAATACTTAAGTGTATAAGTAAAGGAATTGATAGGCATATCATTAGAACAGAACTAATAGATTAGAGTAAGAAACTAGAATAACAAATTTATGATAAAGGAGATCATTAAAAAAGTGAATGTTATGAAACAAACTATGTTGGGAACATTTTCCCACAATTAATAAAGAAATCAAGTAATATTCCTATAATATATCATACACCAAAATAAACTCTACATGGTGTAAAAACAAAATATGAAAAATAAAACATCTTGACGTAAATTGTAGGCACACTTATAATTGATCATGTGAAAGAGAAATACTTTCTTATCCTTAAAGAGATAAACAACAGTTTTGAAAGCACAAGTAAAACACACATTAATGGTAACAAGATAAAAGTTCAAATAGAAAGAAAATAATTTCTAAGCGATTGAAGGAAAAGATTCACATGACTGTTTCAACTGATGCAGAAAAAACGTTGACAGAATCCAATACCCATTCATGTTTTTAAAAATACTCAAAACACTAGGAATAGAAGGAAACTAACTCAAAATGATAATGGTCATAAGTGAAAAACTGACAGCACACATCATACTTGTTCATCATGAAAGAATGAAAAGATTTCCTCTAAGAGAAGAATAAGATGCCCACTTTCCCAACTTTAATTGAATGAGAACTTCTAGTTACACAATTTAGGAAACAAAAAGAAATAACAGTAATAAAAATTGGGAAGGAAAAAGTAAAATTATCTCTGTTTGCAGATAACATGATCTTATATGTAGAGAAATACTAAGATTCTAGTTAAAAACTTGTTAGAATGAATAACTAAATTTACCAAAATTACAAGCTACAAAATCAAAATGCAAATAGCAGGTGTATTTCTTATACCAACAATGAATACATCTGAAAATGAAAAATTTAAATTTATTTAAGACTGAATCAAAAGGAGTAAACTATTTAACACTGATGAAAGTAATCAAAGACTTAAAAAAATGGAAAGACAACTTATGATCATGGATTGGAAGATTTAACATTATTAAGATGACATTAGGGAGGATAAAAGATGGCGATTAGAGGGCAGAAACACACAGTGTGAACTCCTTAAATCAAAAATTTTGCTGAGATGCTGAAGCCACACTTGGCAGAAAAAAAGCACCAAGAAAAATCAACAGTCCAACACCCTGAACCCCAGCCTGTACAAAGTTTCTCCATGCCACATTACACTGAGAAAACAAGAGGGCTCCCGAGCCTGCTTGGGAGACATCCAGCAGACCAACAGGTGAGCAAATAAGCAGCATGTGGTATTCCCACAGCTACCCCTGGGATAAACCAGCATAGAACCCTGGACAGACTAACACCCTGCCCTACAAAAAAAAATTGAATAGTAAACAAGGAACTGAAAAGGAACATGCAGCAGAAGGGGTGGGGTGCTCTAAGCACACTGGAGAAGGAGAGAGGAGCAAGGAGCTGATCTCCACATGAACTTTCAGTAAACAAAGACTGGAAAGGCAGAAGGGCTGACAGTGGGCAGGTGATAAGCTCCTGCCTGAAACAGGGCAGATAGCGGTCCACAAAGCTCATCTCCTGAGCCAGTGAGCAACATCCAAAGTCAAACAAAGCTGCAAAATTAAAAAACAGTCAACAAACCAGCATAACATGTTGACAGCAGGGAGTTGGCTGACAGATCTCTGACCTTGCCCCAGAGAAAGAGCATGAGGCAAAGAAACAAGCCTCCAATAAACCAACACAGCAAAAACCCAACTCCAAAGCAGGATGGCTAGTGGGCCACAGAGGGGATCTCTAAAACCTGAGGAAAAGCCACATCTCACTGAGGGAGGAGCTTACTAAGCAGCTGCCACTGAAAGACAGGAAAAAAAAACTGGCAAGTCTCCCCAACCACCTGGTGAGACTAAAACAGAGCTTCTGCATAAGTACCAACTCCAGCATTGGATGCTGGAAGAGTAACAGCACAGCACAACTACTAAGACTGAAATTCTGTTGTTCCTGAACTGGACTTTTTTTTATGTGTTTGTTTGTTTTGTTCCCTGTTTGTTTGCCCACCACCTCTCCCTGTTGATTTCTTTGGCTTTCCTTTTATGTTTTTCTTTTTTTTCCTTTCCTTCTTTATTTTGTTAGTTTTACTATTGTAAATTAGCTAATACTAAATTACACACAGACCAGGGACAGAAAAGGCACCAAGTGGAGCAATGGAAAGATGAAAAAGGGATGGAAACCATCCCAAAAAATAAATTACTGCAGGATTCAGAAGGAAATGAAGAAAAAGGATACCCAGTTCCAGACTCCAACAAAACAAAGATAAACTATGCCAAGGAACCCAATGAAGCCCACAAGAACTCTCTGAAAGAAGAAAGCCTGCAAGTAATTGCTGAGAATTTCATGGAGATATTACTAGACATGGTCAACCAAAACGTACAGGAAGCACTAAAGAAATTGCAAGACAACAAAAATGAAGACTATGAGAACACAAAAACAAATGAATGAACTCACAGGAGCCCTAAATAAACATCAAAGTGAAACAGAGAGCACCATAAATAGACACATAAATGAATTAAGGATGAAAATTGACAATACCAAAGAGGAAGTGACCCATGATATGGAAAACCTCAGAAAAAAGAATAAAACAGAAATACAAAACACAGTGGAAGGCCACTCCAGCAGACTAGAACAAGCAGAAGACAGACTCTCAGAACTTGAAGATAAAATGGAAATTAAAGGAAAAACTGAAGAGCTGTTAGTCAAACAACTCAAGACATGTGAAAGGAATATGCAAGAATTCACTGACTCTATCAAAAGACCAAACCTGAGAATTATGGGCATTGAAGAAAGAGAAGATGTGCAAGCAAAAGGGATTTATAATATATTCAACAAAACAATAACAGAAAATTTCCCAAATCTAGAGAAAACTATGCCCATTCAGGTACAGGAAGCCTCCAGGACACCAAATAGACTTGACCAAAATAGAACTACCCCATGACATATTATCATTAAAACAACAAGCACAGAGAATGGAGAAAGAATATTGAAGGCTGTAAGAGAGAAAAAATAAATAACATACAAAGGTAAACCCATCAAAATCACAGCAGACTTCTCAAGAGACATTAAAAGCAAGAAGAGCATGGAGTGAGGTCTTCCAGGCACTGAATGAAAATAACTTCAAACCTAGCATACTCTACCCAGCAAAACTATCATTCAAACTAGATGGAGCAATAAAAGTCTTCCATGATAAACAGAAACTAAAACAATGTATGACCACCAAGCCATCTCTACAAAATATTCTTCAAGGAATTCTGCACACAGAAAATTAAAGCAAACAAAACCATGAAAGGACAGGCAGTACCAAACCACAGGAGAAGAAAGGGCAAGGAATCAGAGACCAACATTACTTCAGCTGCACATAATCAAACCCTTAAACAACAAAAACAATTAAATGACATGAATAACTACATACCTACCAATACTAACACTGAATATTAACAGACTTAGTTCCCCCATCAAAAGACACCATTTGGCAAAGTGGATAAAAAAGGAAGATCCAACAATCTGTTGCTTACAGAACACCCATGTCATTGACAGAAACAAGCACTGGCTTAGGGTGAAAGACTGGAAGAAGATTTACCAAGCCAATGGCCTCCAAAAGCAGGCAGGAGTAGCAATACTTATCTTGGACAAAGTAGACTTCAAATGTACATTGAACAAACAAGATAAAGAAGGACACTCTATACTAATAAAAGGAGAAACACACCAAAATGAAATAACAATTACCAACCTATTTGCACCCAACATCAATGCACCCAATTTCATCAAACATACTCTGAAGGACCTAAAAACATGTATAGACTCCAACACGGTGGTAGCAGGAGACTTTAATATCCCCCTATCACCAATAGATAGGTAATCCAAACAAAAAATCAATAAAGAAACCCAAGAACTAAATCACACCATAGATCAAATGGACCTAGCTGATGACTACAGAATATTTCATCCAACTTCTGCATGGTATACATGCTTCTCAACAGTCCATGGAACCTTCTCCAAAAATTGATCATATCTTAGGGCACAAAGCAAGACTCGGCAAATATAAGAAAATAGAAATAATCCCATGCATTCTATCTGATCACAATGCATTAAAGCTAGAAATAAACAACAAAAACAGCAGTAAAAAGCATGCAAACAATTGGAAGCTGAACAACACATTGTTCAATGATCAATGGGTCATCAATGAAATAAAAGAGGAAATTAAAAAGTTCCTGGAAAATGGAAACATGACCTACCAAAACCTATGGGACACAGCAAAGGCAGTCCTAAGAGGAAAGTTTATAGCCATGAGTGCATATATTAAAAGGACAGAAAGGTCTCAAATCAATGACCTAACACTACAGCTCAAACTCTTAGAAAAACAACAACAAGCAAACCCCAAAACAAGCTGAAGCAGAGAAATAATAAAAATAAAGGATGAAATCAATGAAATAGAAACAAAAAAAGCCATACAAAGAAACAATGAAACAAAAAGCTGCTTCTTTGGAAAAATAAATAAGATTGACAGACCCCTGGCAAGCCTGACTAAAATGAGGAGAGAAAAAACCCAAATCAGTAAAATAAGAAATGCAAAAGGGGAGATAACAACAAACACCACAGAAATCCAGAAAACCATCAGAGACTACTTTGAGAACCTATTTTCTCATAAATTTGAAAATCTTAAAGAAATGGACAGATTTCTAGATACTTATGACCATCCAAAATTGAACCAAGAGATTATTAATCACTTGAATAGCTCTATAACACAAAATGCAATTGAAGCAGCAATAAAGAGTCTCCCAAAAAAGAAAACTCCAGAAACCTTAAAGCAACAGAGGTCAATATGAGAAGGGGATCAGGAACTAGTGAAAAGGTCAGTTAGTGATGAATCAACTTGAGATGTAACACATTTGTACATGGAAGCAACGCTAGGAATCTCTCTTTTAGCTATCCTTATCTCAACTAGCAAAAACGCTTTGTCTTTCTTGTCATTGCTTATGTCTTCTCTTCAACAAAATTGGAGAAAAGGGCAGAACAGGTTCTGCCTGGAAGCGATGGGTTGGGGGTGGAAAGGGAGGAGGCAGGGAGCGGGGGGAGGAATGGCACAAACAATGTATGCACATGTGAATAAATGAATAAAAATTTTTTTTAAAAAGATGATAATACTGTTCAAAGAGAACTAAAAATTCAATGCAATCCTTATCAAAATATTAACAGCACTTTAAAATTTTATGTATATATGTATTTATTTACTTATTTATTTTTCATTATGAGTGACAAAGCCTAGGGCCCTGTACATGGAAGACAAACATTCTGCCATTAAACTATTTTTTTATAGAAATAAAAAATTCATTCTAAAATTCATGTGAAATCTCAAGGGAAACCAAATAACCAAAGCTGTAACAAGCTTGAGTCACACTTCCAGATTTCAAAATTTACTCTAAAGCTGCATCAATCAAAAGAGTGTAGTACTGTCAAAAGCATAGACAAATAGGCCAAAGGAACATAAAAGACAGCCTAGAAGCAAACCTTCAAATATAAGGTCAATTGATTTCCCACAAGGATACCAAAATCATTCAATAGAGAAAGGATGGTCCTTTTTAAAAAAAATGATAACTTGAAAATTGGATGTCCACATGCAATAGAATAAAGTTAAAACCATTATCTCATACCATATACAATAATTAATTCAATATGGACCAAAGACCCAACTCTAAGAGGTAAAACTTAAAACTCTTAGAAGAAAACTGAACAAATTTTTTCAAGAGATTGGATTTGGCAGTGATTTCTTGGACATGATATGGAAAACATAAATCATAAAAGAAAAATATAGATAAATTTGACTTCATCAAAACTAAAACCTTTTATGTATCAAGGACTCCCACAAGATAGGAGAAAATAATGGAAAACCATACAGCCTACAAGGCATTAATATGTAAGAGATTAAAAATAAAATAAACTCCTACAACTCAACAACAAAAACAAATAATTCAATTCAGGAATCAGCAAAGGATTTGAATAGACAAGGAAGATATACAAGTGACCAGTAAGAACATGAAAAATTGTTTAATATCATTAATTACAAAGGAAATTAAAATCAAAACCACAATAAAATACTACTTTGTATGCATTAGGATACTTATTTTCAAAAAAACAGAAAATAAGTGTTGATGAGGATTAGGAGAAATTTGAACACTTGCATGTTGATAGTGGGAATGGAAAATGGTTCCCTGCCAAGGAAAATTTTTATGGTCCCTCAAAAAGCTAAGCATAAAATTACCATATAATGCAGCAATTCCACTTCTAAGAATATATAGAAAGGATTTGAAAGCAATAACCAGCAAATATTTATATGCTAATGTTTATTGCAGCCTTATTCACAATGCTTGATAGGTAGAAACAACCCAAGCATCCAGCAACAGTTGAATGGATAAGAAAAATGTACACACACACAATCACAAACATAGTGGAATATTATTCAGCATTAAAAAGGAATGAAATTCTTATATACCTACAACATGGATAAACCTTGAAAAAATTATGCTAAATGAAATAAACCATATAAAAATAACAAATATGGTATGATTTCAATTATGAGGTCTCTAGAAAGGAAAATTTGCAAAGGAAAAAAATATTAGGAAGATACCAGTGGACGCAGAGGTTACCAGTGATTGGCTATAATGTTTATAGAGTTTCCACTTGGGTGATGAAAGAATTTTGGAAATATATATTTAATATTATAGTAGGAATGGTTGGACAATATGTGAATGTAATTAATGACAACTAGACTAAGCTACTCAAAATGGCAATTTTGTATTTTATATATACTTATCCTAATTTTTAAAAAATTAATTATATGATATATAAACAAATGGTTGAACTATGCTCTTCAAATGGGTGAGTTATATGGTATATGAATAGTATTTCAATAAAGCTTGTTAAAAAGCTGGATGCAGTGGTACATGCCTGTAAGCCCAGTATATGGAAGGTAGAAGCAGGAGAATTGCGAGTTCATGGCCAGCCAGAGCTACATAGCAAATTCCAAGCTAACTTGGGCTACATCATGAGACCCTACCTGAAAAAGAAAGCTGTTAAAAATTAAAACAATTCACAGAAGACAAAGGCCAATAAATGTAAAGTTAAAAACTCATACTTTCTGAAAACCAAATTTTTTTAATGTTATTTTATTTAAATTGGTAAAGAATTTAAAAGTTTATAGCAGAATATTAACAAAGGTTGAATAAAAATGAGTGTTCTCATAAATTACTATGATACATATAAGTGAAATGGTCTGTAAACACAATGGTACCACCAACCTTTAAATGTTGTTTTAGCATATTACCCTAAGTAAATATACCAAAATGTATAGAAATTTATGTGCAAATCATGTCACAGCATTACCTACAATAGCAAAATCACAGGAAACAACTTGCATGTACAAGGGAATCATTATGTAAATTGTTCTCCAATTATTAAAAAACCTAACATGCAACCATCTGAAAATATTATTGTTTTCATGTTAAGTGTTATAAATATGCCAATGGAATAAGAAAATTATTAAAATATAATATTAACTGAACATGTTAGATATGAAATGTGCATAGAATATGATTCCAATTTTGTATGATATATGTTTAAGTCAAGAGCAATAAGCTAAACTGTATAGAGTCATAGCCTCTTTATAGTGAAATTCCCAATAAGTGGTAGTTGTATTCCTAAATATTTTGTATATGTTCTGTATTTTCTCTCATAAGTTTATACTACTTTTATAATTAGAAAAATAGCATCTGGAGGGAAAATGAGGATATCTGATTAAGTATCGAAGTGACAGGTATCATTCAAATCACAGTTTTGCATCTGAAATTCTTGATGTTTATTTGAATTAGTGATGGCTGGTTCACGAATTTGCTTGGAATAATGACAATAGGACCCTTCTCAAATATTAGGCAGAATAAGTACTAGAAAATGTACTTCGTTTTGGTCCTTGGAAAATTCACCTCAGTTTATGTCTGAGAATAAACCTTTCTGAGTGTCCTTGTTACTTGTTTTTCATTTCTATTCCAACATATATATATATATATATATATATATATATATATATATATTAAACCTATGTTAAAATTAAAGCTTATGTGAGAGAGAGAAAGAGAGACAGAGAGAAATATTGCTAGGAGCTGGCTCACATGATTTAGGTGGCTGAGAAATCCAAAGATTTGAGGTCAACAAGCTGGAGACCCAAGAGAACCAGTGGTATAGTTTCAGTCAACATCCGAAGTCCTGATAATCAGGAGGACAAAGTGTTTATTTCCAGGCCAAGGGCCAGCAGGCTTTGAGACCCAATTTGAGTCTGAAGGCAGGAAAAAGTCTGATGTCTTAGATCAAGCAGTCAGGTAGGTGGAGCTCCCCATTCCTTGCAATAGGTCAGGTTTTTTTTTTTTTTCAATTCAGACCTCCAATTGATTGCATGAGGAGCACTCACATTAGGGGGGGAAATCTGCTTTAGTCAGTCTACCAACTCAAATGTTAACCTCCTCCCAAAACACCATCACAGACATACCCAGAATGTTTAAACATTTATCTGGGCACTTCATGGTCCAGTCCAGTTGACACTTAAAACTAACCATCACAGTTGCAAGCATCATTGTAAGAAGGAAAAAGAGGTACAGAATAAATAGAAAGATTTAATATTTATGGAATATTTTCTATTTCAAAACTGGTTAAATATGGGATTTTTCTCTATAATGTTAAATACCCTAAATTTTGTTTTTTTATTGTTCTAGAAGTAAAATTCTCAATTTTCACCAATAAAAATGATGCTTTTTAAAAATGGGAAGCTGAAGTAGAGTGTGTGTTTAGTATGTGCAAGGCCATGGATTCTAGCCTAAGCACCACAAAGAAAAATGAAAGAAAAGAAAAATGAAAAGATTCTTCCAATTTTTTTTCCATTTCTACTCCTCTATCTCAATGACAGTCGCTAAGCAACAGGGACAACAAATTAAAAGAAGAAAAGGAGGGGTGAGAAAGGAGAAAGACATGGGAATTGGGCTATAAACACAAAGAGTACAAATTTTTAAGCACAGAATTCATGCTTTCTAATGATGAGTCAATTTCTTCCCAGGAAGTTTACTCTGAGTATTTCCAAAATATTTTGCCAAGTTGGTCTTACAACTACTCAGCAGGTCATTCTAAAAGGTGAAATCCCATAGTTTTTAAAGGGAAAAAAGCAAATAGCAAGTGAAAAATGAAAGCTCTTGCTTCAATCAAACATGGGCTAAAATATTAAAAACAATATTGTGGCAATAAATTTGAAATCTTCAACAAAATGAGTAATTGACTAGAAACAATAAATTACCCAAAATTGACTAATGAAAAATATAAAGCCTGAATAAATCAATAACTATTAAATAAATTATAACAGTAATAAAAATTCTCTAATAAAAAATGATACTAGCCCCTGGTGATTTCAACAAGTTACTTTTATAAACAAACGAACAAACAAAAACAAAAAACCAAGGAATCAAGACTCCCTACTTTACGTGAAATGTCCAGAGAGCAGAAAAGTAAGAGTAAACAACCCTAAGCCACCATCTATTGATAGAGTGGTAGAGAAATGGGAACATCATCATACTCTGGTGATGGGAATGTCAATAACTGAATGAATCCTATGCAGACAGCAAATTAGCAATTGATGTATTTGAAGATGATCATTCTTTTGGATCCAATAATACCAGCTCTAGATATAGAGCTAGAGAAATTTCTCACAAAATAAGAATATCTCTTATATAAATATTTTTCCTTTCTTTATGGAGCCATTAATAGTATACCAAAAAAAGTAGGAAGAATTTTAAAGTGCATTAACAAATGAACAGGAAAGGTAGAATATTCAAACAATGGAATAGTGTATAGTAATAAAAATGTAAGAAATAGAGATACTTGTATAAACATGAGTTTAAGTTCAAAAACATAAGCTTAATCAAACATAAAAAATCAGGTTACAGAATGGTACACTTAGACTAATACTGCAAATATGCAATTTATACAGAATTTTAAAACATGCAAATTAAAAGTCAGAACACATGGATATAATTGGTTTATATGGATACAGGTATATGTAAGAAATGTATGAAAATATATCAAATGAAGGCTATTGATTGCCTCAAAGAAATGAGTGAAAGTAATAGGAACAGAAAGGGTATCTCCAGTATTTTTTTTTATTTTAAAAAATATCTGAACATGGGTTAGAAGTGTGGCTCAAGTGGTAGAGCATTTGCCTAGCAAGCATGAGACTCTGAGTTCAGTCCCCAGTACTGCCAACAACAAAATAAAATCTGAAACTAATATTAAAAAAAGATAAATCCTAAAGGAAAGTACAAATATGTTTGTAATCTATTCCTCTCAAACAGCTGATACATCTAAGAATTCTTTAAAAAGAGAGAAAAGCACACTGGTTGATAAGAATTGTATATATAACAAAGCATCGTACCTGAGATATAGATGCACATAATAAATGTGATGAATGAATGAGTGATGAACTAAACTTTAAAACTCATTCATATAAACTGAAATTCCTCCCACTTTACCTTTATTACTCAAAGGCCATAACTTTATATCCCCCAAAAACCAGCTTGCACAAATAGTATTTTTAAGAAGCACTGAAAATGAAGGAAAAGATGGAAATAAAATATGACAGAAAAGAGAATCCTTTGCTTTGTTGTGGTGTTTAACGGGAATCTCTAGCACATCATCCTTTTTTTAGATTATGTATTCATGTTTTGGAATCTTTCCTTCTGTGTTTATCTGAAGATTCCTTCGATTCTGATTCATTGATCATAAGCATGTTACAAACACATCTGAAACTTCTCTCCTGAAATATGGGAGCAAAATTGGATGGTATTTATTGAAGGTCATTAATGTATTGCAGAATAAAAAGATGAATCCATACAAACACGAGTTTCTCTTTTGTCAATAAATCCTGTCAAGTTATTTATTGCTTAAAAGTTACAAATTACAGGAAGATATAGATATTATCATACTCCAATGCTGAATTGTTTCTCAAAATGATGAAAAAAGAGAGACTTCATAATAAATATTTTATCCAGCAAAGGTATACTTTAAACAATAGATTACAGATATTTAGGGATAAAAGGGCACATAAATGGTCCAAATCTCTTATTTTCCAAAGATAATACAAGGCCTAGTGAGGTGGATGTGATTTGCCTTAAATCATCTCTGTAGTTTGGCAAAATCAGGATCATAGATTTAGTCAATGGATCCCTGGTTTAGTATACTTTTTCACAAGTGTCATAGTCATCATTATAAACATACATGACTGTTATAAAAATTCAGTAAGTGAAGAGTGAAGCCATCTAGCATGTACTATTGGAAAGAGAAAATTGCATTTCATACATTTAGCTTCGTCATGATCCAAAATGCAATTCAATTCCAGCAGTACATAGAATAGAATTTGAGTATCAACTTGAAATAACAAACCTAGGTAATTTTGCAGGCATTTCATAGAAGAAAGTTCATGGAGACTACAGGGCAGACTGGAAAATTTGGCTCATTTGTACCTTTAGAATTATAACCCATAGTTCATTTTGTTATCTGCTTACTTGCAAATATGAGGTTTAAAAACAGTTCAATACAGTTTCCATAAAATTGTTATACTTTTGTGTGAACAGTAGAACCAATTTTTTCAGATCTCCATTTGTACAGTCACCATTGTGCACAGTAGTGTTTCAAACCATGAGTATCCAAGATTGGCTTCACAAGGTCTATGATTTCCTAGAAATTGTATGGAAAGGGTGTGTGTGTGTGTGTGTGTGTGTGTGTGTGTGTGTGTGTGTGTGTGTGTGTGTGTGTGTATGCAGTTATCTCAATAAGAAGTCTATATGTTTCATCAAATTCCCAAAGAGATTCATGAGGGAAAGAAAGGTGAAGAATTATTGGTCTGTAAACAAAGACCTAAGCTTATAAAATGCTTCAATTTCCACTTCTTCTTTGGCATTTACACCATATACAATTAATAAGTTAAGAGTATGGACTGTAGAGTCAGAAAGCCCTAGTTCAAAGCCTTGCTTTAGCACTAAGCAATACTGAGCAAGTTACATAATCTCACTGAGTCTCGCTTTTCTATATTTATTGTGCAGATACTAATTGTACCTATCTTATAAGTTGTTCTGAAGATTAAATAATATAATGTTATTTATAGCTGTATGGACTGCACATATAGTAAGTGCTCAATGAACAGTTGGTGTGAGAAGAGGTTTTAAAACATTATAATTGAGAAAGTTTCAAATTTCCAAACTTTTCTAAGTGAACATGTTGTCCACTCAATTTTAGTATCAAAAATAAAACTCACATTATCTTTAAATTCTCATCTTGTTCCTATGTTCCTCTTACAGCTTCTAGAAAACCAGACCTACATGAAAAATCAGACCTGGTATACACCAGATTCCCTGAAATACATAATTTTTACTGTGATTTGGGAAAACACCAACATTATACTATAATTGTAGATATCAGAAGTAATACACATTCCTGTTTTCAAAAATTCAAGAAATTACCTCATTTCCTGTTTTATGAATTATTTATTCATTTAATTTCCCTATTTTTTGATTGTTTGCCTTTAAGCTTTTATTATGATCTCTCCTCATTAAGAACAGCAGTTTTCTAAAAGAATTGCAAATCTTTTCTCAGTCTGTTGTTTTTGTGTTTTAATCATTTTTATTTATGCTTACCTTGCAGAATTAGTGAAAATTTTACTGACATCTCTAGTTCCTCTGTTGCTTAAAATTAAGGGAAAGCACTAAACTTTCTTCTAACAATAATACATTTTACTTTTGACATTTACATAACTATAATATTTTCATTTTTTCTTGTATTTGTTGCAAGATAGGAATATATATATATGTATTTTTCTCTGTACAGATAGCAAGTTATGCCAGCACCATTCTTATTTATTTATTTATTCATTCTTTTTTAGTTAAATTTATTTCTTAACTGAAACATAAAAATGTTATATGCATTAATAGGCTAACATGTGATGTTTCAGTGCATATATATGGTATATGATATTTAAGTCAATTTAAACATATCTATCTCATCAAATAGTTACCATTTCTTCATGGTGAAATGTTTCAAAATCATTTGAGTGTTTTGAAATGTATAGTACATTATTGCTACCTATGATCACATTGCTTGTGCAATAGCATTCCAGAACTTCTTGTTTCAACTTAACTATAACTTACTACCCATTAATATTTAAATGCTTTTATTTCTACACAGAATTAAAAGACAAAAATTGTCAAATATCAGGTTTTAGTACATATATTCAGGTCTGTTTCTAGACTTGATTATGACCTTGAGTTTATATCTGTTTGCCCACTATCTACCTATCTACCATCCATCTATCTCTCTATATATTCTAATAGTTTTGCAGGTTGAAATTTAGTTTCTGGCAAAACAAATCTTCATGATGGAAGGGATGAATTCAAGTATGATATATTTGATATACTGTAAGAACTTTTGTAAATGCCACAATGTACCCCCACCCAGCACAATAAAAAAACTAAAAAGAAGAAAAGAATTTGAGGATTTAGAAATATACATGAAAATGTTTAGAGAAATTACTTTATAATAAAACCAACAGGTACCACAATCCCAATGTACAATAAAGGGAAACCAGTGCAATATAGCTGCCTAAATGTACTCATGTACATTAACTGGATTAGGAAATCAAAGAAACTCTCATGAGGATTATAAATTGATAAGATTCCAAGAAAAAATTCTTATTTTTACAGGTTTCTTAAATATTCTCAGGCATTAATTTTTCCATTTGAGTTGCAACAACTTCAATTTCATCAGGTTTCAATAAAAGTAAACATTGTGGAATTGAGAGTAGAGTCTCACTACATAGCCCAGCCTGACCTGGGACTTGCTATGTAGCCCAGGCTGGCTTCAAATTTGAGATCTACCTACTTCAACACCCACCCACCAAGTGTGTTTTTTGGGATTTTGTTGTTGTTGTTACTTGCATTACATTTGTGCAGAAAATTAGAGTGACCTGATAGAGTTCTTTATACAAGAACATAGAATGGCTCTCCATTTTGGAAAACTTATTTTGAATCTTTCGTATAGGTCCTATATTTTCTTTAATAAATTTCATTTTAGGTTTTTCATTTTTTATATCTATTATGTGTGTCTTTTCCATGTTGTTTTCTATTTATTACTAGTATAAAAAGTTACAGTTCATCCACTTAAGAAATTTTCTTATAAATGCTAATACTTAGTATTTTTTGATTTTCTAGGCTTACAGTTGCATGACTTGTATATGTCTCTTTAATTATAAAATTTAATCCCATTGTTCATTATGTTAATGCATTAGTCAAATTTCCAAAATATTTGTTATTGATTCAAATAGGCATCCTTGACTTGATCTTGACTTTAATGAAAATTTAATGACTGTGTCTCACTTTAAATAATATTTCTATAGTTTGTGACAAGTAATTTTATCATGGTAATGGTTTTCTAGTCCAAACTTACTCAAAGATTTCCTAGAAATGATGGCTGATTAACATTCATGCATTTATTAGCATAACTATATGGTGTTTGTGCTTCAGTTCTTCAAGGTAATGGATTATGTTACTAAATTTTCTACTGGTGAACCATATTTATATTCCCAGATAAAGTCTACTAAATATGGACTACTATTACTTTCATGAATTACTTGATTCAATTGGCTGTATTTCACTTGGAACCTGGTATTAAATAAATAAGTACATTGGCTTGCAGTACAGTAGAAATACTAAGTCCCAGTTCATACCACAAATAAAATAAATCAGAAACTCAGGTAGGGCTTTGGCATGATCATTTTTCAAAACCTCCCTAAATAACTATATTGGGCACCTAGGATTCAGAACCACTGGTCTACTTGCTTCTTTTGTTTTCTGATAAGATTTTGATGTGATTTTGTTATCTGCATAGAATAAATTAGAGAAATTTACCTTTTTGAAATAACAGAAGCTATTTGTAAAATGGGAAAATTTCTACCTTTGTGAAGTAGCATGAGAATCATTCTTAAAAACCATATGGAGGAGGAAATCCAAGATAGTTGTTAGGGTAGGGAGTCAGAATTCCTGAGCTCCATGACTCCAGAAACCACCTTGAGATGTGGGAGCTCAGATTCACTGAGAAACTCATGGAGAAGATACTAGACATGGTTAACCAGAAAGCACAAGATGCAGTCAAGAAATTTCAAAAACACCACAAATAAAGATCTTGAGAAGACACAGATGACTTCAACAAACACCAAAGTGGAATAAAGGACGCTGTAAAAAGTGTAGGTAAAAGTGGTTCCAGGTAGCCAGACAACTTTAAATGATCTCTCTGAAGCATTATTGGACAACCAGCTACTCAAATGGGACAACACTCTCCTGTTTTCATTGAACAATATTCTTAGGTTACCTCACATCTACATGTGCAGCTCTAAGTCATTTTTTATTGTTGCATTACATCAATCTCATTTAACAAATTAACCTATTGATAGATATTTAAGGGTTTTTTTTACCATTACTACAAACAATACTGAATGAATATCCCTGTGGGAATATTTTGGTGCACTTTAGATAAGTGTATCATTTAGTTAAATTCTTTTTTTTCTAATTGTTGTGCTGGGTAAGGGTACATTGTAACATTTACAAAAGTTCTTATGATACATCAAATATATCATACTTGAATTCACCTCCTCCACCGTTTTCCTTTATGCCCCCTCCCGCAATTCCTGGGATAGTTTCAACAGATCTCATTTTTCCACTTACATATATAAATGTACACAGTATTTGTACCATATTCACCCTCCTACACCCTTTCCCCACCTCCTCCCACTTACACACTGGTAACAACTCCCCAGACAGTACTTTTTCTGCCCTCCTGTTCTCCAATTTTGTAAAAGAAAAAAAAATGACATTTTTGCTTAAGATAGATATATAGGGAGTTTTCTTGTGACATTTCCATGTATATATGTATTATAATCTGAATTGGTTCATCTCTATTTTTTTCCTTCAACTGTAGTCTCCTTATTGTGATTTCAACAGGTTTAAAAATTCTATATTCATTCTTGTATAGAAAGTACATTACCCATATTCACCTTCGTAATTTCCTTCTTTTACCCTCGCTCTCTCATACATGACCTCCCCTTAAGCATTATTCACAGTAGTTAAATTATTAATAGTAGAATAGAGAGATTAATTTTGGATTTTTATAGATATTGCAAAATTGCCTTCTAAAAATACTATCAGTAGTAGAGTGTCCCTGTTCCTATCTCTCTGACAATAAAGATTGTCATGTTTTTAAATTATTATTTTTATATTCATTTTTGATCTGACATATGAGACATGAAATTATATTGTTTTACTTTGCATTTGTTTAATTGTGAACAAAGTTGAACAATACTCTGATGGGACTCAGGACATGATACTCCAAAACATGGCACGTTGGTGTGATGAATACTTTAAACTAAAGAAGCTTGAGGGTCCTCTAAAGTGAAATCTTTCTGATCTCCCATCCTCCTGTTTCCTGCTCTTCTTTCTCCCCTGAAGTGAGTCATAGAACCCCAAATTCCTTTTCCCCAAGGCAAGGGTCATAGAAAGAACTTTTTTCCTTGTCTCTCCCAAAGCAACTCCCCACAAGGGAGTTGTGATGCCCACAAGGAAAGGATGTTGCACACAGAAAGCAAGAATCTGAACATGTCTTGCTATGTCCCTTCCTTCTCAGGCTATTACCATTAGGTAATACTCTTTTGTTCAATCACATTTCTACACAGCTATCCATTCTGCAAGGACTCCTGGCATAAAAATAGTTTTCCCTACATCTTTGTATTTCACTTTCTTTGGAAGGCTCCCATGTCATGATTTTTTTTTTTAATTATTAAGCTTTTCTCTTATTTACTTGTGTTTTGTTTTAGGAGTGTTATTAGGAGTGTTAGTCATGACCCTTATGATGGGTAAGGAAAGATATCACACTTTTCCATCTCTATAATTCCATATGTCTCTTTTAAACTTAAGTTTTCTTTGCCACAAGCAGACTATTTAGATCCTTTGCAAATTTGGTATTGTATTGTCCATATTTTTTGCTTATTGGAATAAAGATTATTCTGTAAATTAGAAAAATAACCCTTAATCATATATGCTGCAATTGCTTTTATATTTTGCCTTTAGACTTTGTAAATTTTTTCAAACTACAACATATTTTAACTTTTTATATTATAATTTTTTGCTAGTCAAATGTATGAGTCTTGAGTTTTATATGTCTACCAAACTTCAAGATTATAAATAAATCACTCACTTGTTTTTTAGTACTATTATGATTTATCTTGTTTTAAGTATTTGAATCTTATAGATTTTTTGGTGCAAACAGACAAGTTGTTGTCTCAAAGTCATTTATCCTTTATTGTTGAGAAATGACAGTATTAATATAACCAAATTTTTATATACTATTTTGGTTTATTTATGAATTCATTATATAACCTATTCACTCCTGAATAGTTCTTCTCTAGTATCTGCTGTGTTAATTTTTACAGCTGTGAGTTATGTCTGTAATCCTAGCTACTCAGAGAGACAGAGATTGGTAAGGTCACAATTCAAGGCCTCCCTAAGCAAAAAAGTTCACAAGACCCCATCTCATCCAATAAAAAACTGGGTGGGAGGTACTCATCTGTCATCCTGGCTATGTTGAAAGCGTAAATTAGAGGACTACAGTCCAGGCCAGCCCTGGCATAAACACAAGAACCTATTAAAAAAAAAAAAACTTAAAGCAAAAAGGACTGGGGGCATGGCTCAAGTGGTAGAGCACTTGCCTAGCAAGTGCAAGTGCCTGAGTTCAAACACCAGTAGTGCCAAAAACAAATAAAATAATTATTACAGCTTCAAAATGTATATTAGTATGTATTAGAATTCTCATATACCTTATGTCATGTCTAGACCTATCCACTACAGGAATCAAATATTTTGAAAGAAAGCAAATTTTATTCCTGTGCTTTACATTATACCAAATAATTTATTTAAAATTATTTACTTCAATCAGTTGTCTTGTTCAATATTACATGCAATTAAGTTTCCCTTATGTAGTCAGTATATAAAAACTAGCCAATTCTAAGATCAATTGTAACTTCATTTTAGTCCTCTTTACTGGTGTAGAATCTTTTTGATGAGTTATACTCTTTTTTACATTTATTTGTAGAGCCAATATGTTAAAACCCATAATTTTCTTTTAAAAATTATGAATTCTAATTGTCAGATGGCCTGGAAGCTGGGTAGTTATGATAAATATGTTTACACACACACATATAAATATATATATTACAAATTTCTATGGTAATTTAGCAAAATACAAAGGATGCCATTTGCTTAAACACTTATCATTTATCCAAGAATAGATTGTGTTGAATTATTCACCAAGAAATACCAATATTAATGATTTTGCTTTCATACAATACAAATAGGTTTTAGTTTCACATAACATCCTTCATTTTATTTGATTAAGTTATGTCATTGACTCTTACCTGCCATGCTTATTTAGAAAAAAGGATTTTCATTTCTTAGTGCTTTAAATTTCACAGTCACTAACATAAGTATAGAGTATAATCTTCTGGATTTAATCTTTCTAAATTAAATAATTATCCATACAACAGAATCTAAAACATTTGCACAGCAATCTTGGCTCTCATCAGCATATATAAGAAATTATTTTATGAAGATACTACAAGCAAGAATAAATTAGCTTTTCACACTTTATCATGCAAGTAATTATAGCTATTTTTAATCAAATCATTCAGTTAAATTAGTTCTTTTTTTAAAGATTCCTTTTTATTCTTTTATTCACATGTGCATACATTATTTGGGTCATTTCTCCCCCATGCCACCCTCCCCCAACCTCTCCCCCCTTCCCCCCTCAGTTCCAGGCAGGTCCAGTTCTGCCTTTATCACTAATTTTGTTGAAGAAAAGAGACAAGCATAATAAAGAAGACAAAGTGTTTTTGCTAATTGAGTTAAGGAGAGCTATGCAGAAATATTCCTAGCATTGCTTTCGTGTACACGTGTTATGAACCGTGTTGATTCATCTCTAACTGATCTTTACACTGGTTACTGATCCCCTTCTCATGATAACCTCTGTCACTTTAAGGTGTCTGTATTAGCTCCTCTGGAGTGGGGACATCAAACGCTTTCATGTTTTGGCTTTTCTACCTAATTCTATATATATACCCATATGTGCTCTCCCCTTGTCATGTGATCCCAGTCCAACCACATTGCTGCATTTGCCCTAGATCTAAAGTCCACATATGAGGGAGAACATATGATTTTTGGTCTTCTGAGCTTGGCTGACCTTGCTCAGAATGATGTTCTCCAGTTCCATCCATTTACCTGCAAATGATAGAATCCATTCTTCTTCATGGCAGAGTAAAATTCCGTTGTATACAAGTACCATATTTTCTTGATCCATTCATCAATACTGGGGCATCTTGGTTGTTTCCATAACTTGGCTATTGTGAACAGCACTACAATAAACATGGGTGTGCAGGTGCCTCTGGAGTAACCTGTGCTGCATTCCTTTGGGTATATCCCCAGAAGTGGGATTGCTGCATCACATGGCAGGTCTATGTTTAGATTTTTAAGAACTCACCAATTTTTTTTTCCAGAGTGGTTGCACCAGCTTGCATTCCCACCAGCAGTGTACAAGGGTTCCTTTTCCCCCACATCCTCACCAACACATGTTGTTGGTGGCGATTTTGATGATGGCTATTCTAACAGGGGTGAGGTGGAATCTTAGTGTGGTTTTAAATTGAATTTCCTTTATGGCTAGAGATGGTGAGCACTTTTTCATGTGTTTTTTGGCCGTTAGAATTTCTTCTTTTGAGAAAGTTCTATTAAGTTCAGTTGCCCATTTTTTAATTGGTTCATTGATTTTAGGAGAGTTTAGTTTCTTAAGTTCCCTGTATATTGTGGTTATCAGTCCCTTGTCTGATGTATAGCTGGCAAATATTTTCTCCCACACTGTGGGTGGTCTCTTCAGTTTAGAGACCATTTCTTTTGTTGTGCAGAAGCTTTTTAATTTTGTGAAGGCCCATTTGTCCATCCTTTCTCTTAGATGCTGGGCTGATGGGGTTGTATTGAGGAAGTCTTTGCCTATACCTATTTGTTCCAGAGTGTTTCCTGCTCTTTCCTTTAGTAACTTCAGAGTTTCAGGTCTGAAATTTAGGTCCCAGATCCATTTTGAGTTGATACTATTACAGTGTGATAGACATGGATATAGTTTCAGTTTCTTGCAGATGGATAACCACTTTTCCCAGCAACATTTGTTGAAGAGGCTGTCTTTTCTCCTTCATATATTTTTTGCACCTTTGTCAAAAATGAGGTGAGTATAGTTGTGTGGATTCATATCCAGATCTTCTATTCTGTTCTACTGGTCTTCATGTCTGTTTTTATGCCAGTACCATGCTGTTTTTATTGCTATTGCTTTGTAATATAGTTTGAAGTCAAGTATTGTGATACCTGCAGCATTGTTCTTTTTGCTGAGTATTGCCTTGGCTATTTGCAGTCTCTTGTATTTCCAAATGAACTTTAAGGTAGATTTTTCAATCTCTGTGATGAAAGTCATTGGGATTTGATGGGAATTGCATCAAACACATAGATTGCTTTTGGTAGTATAGCCATTTTTACTATATTGATTCTACCAATCCATGAGCACAGGAGATCTTTCCATCTTCTATAATCTTCCACGATCTCTTTCTTCAGGAGTTTGTAATTCTCCTCATAGAGCTCATTCACATCTTTTGTTAAATTACTCCTAGGTATTTGATGTTTTGGGGGGCTGTTGTGAATGGAATTGTTTCCATATATTCCTTCTCAGTTTGTTCCTTGTTGGTGTGTAGAAAAGCTAATGCTTTTTGTAGGTTGATTTTGTATCCTGCCACCTTACTGTAGCTGTTTATGGTGTCTAAGTGTTTTTGGGTGGAGTTTTTTGGGTCTTTAAGGTATAGGATCATATCATCTGAAAAGAAGGATATTTTGACAGTTTATTTACCTATTTGTATTCCTTTTATTTCTTCTTCTTGCCTAATTGCTCTGGCTAGGAATCCCAGCACTATGTTGAATAGGAGTGGGGATAGTGGGCACCCTTGTTTCATTCCTGATTTTAGTGGGAATGGTTTCAGTTTTTCACCATTAAATATGATGTTGGCCATAGGTTTGTCATATATCGCCTTTACAATGTTGAGGTACATTCCTTCTATTTCTAGTTTTCTTAGAGCTTTTATCATGAAGTGGTGTTGGATCTTGTCAAAGGTTTTTTCTGCATTTATTGAGATGATCAAGTGGTTTTTGTCTTTTCTTCTATTGATGGGCTGTATTACATTTACAGATTTGTGTATGTTGAACCATCCCTGCATCCTTGGAATGAAGCCAACTTGGTCATGGTGTATGATCTTTCTGATGTGTTATTGGATTCGGTTTGCCATTATTGTATTGATTATTTTTGCATCCATGTTCATTAAGGAAATTGGCCTTTAGCTCTCCTTTTTGGAGGTGTCCTTGTCTGGTTTTGGGATGAGAGTAATGTTGGTTTCATAAGTGAGTTAGGCAGTATTCCTTCCTTTTCTATTTCATGGAACACTTTAAGGAGAGTTGGTATTAGTTCTTCTTTAAATGTCTGATAGAATTCAGCAGTGAATCCATCAGGTCCTGGACTTTTCTTTTTTGGGAGACTCTTCATTGCTGCTTCAATTTCTTTTTGTGTTATAGATCTATTCAGGTGATTAATATCTTCTTGGTTCAGTTTTAGGTGGTTGTAACTTTCTAGAAATCTGTCCATTTCTACAAGATTTTCAAATTTATTAGAGTATAAGTTCTTAAAGTAGTCTCTGATGATTTCCTGGGTTTCCGTGGTGTTTGTTGTTATCTCCCTTTTTGCATTTCTGATTTTACTGATTTGGGTTTTTTCTCTCTTCATTTTAGTCAGGCTTGCCAGGGGTCTATCAATGTTTTTTGTTTCATTGTTTCTTTGTATGTTTTTTTTTTGTTGTTTCTATTTCATTGATTTCATCCTTTATTTTTATTATTTCTCTGCTTTGACTTGTTTTGGGATTTGCTTGTTCTTGTTTTTCTAGGAGTTTGAGCTGTAGTGTTAGGTCATTGATTTGAGATCTTTCTGTCCTTTTAGTATATGCACTCATGGTTATAAACTTTCCTCTTAGGACTGCCTTTGCTGTGTCCCATAGGTTCTGGTAGGTCGTGTTTTCATTTTCATTAACTTCCAGGAACCTTTTTTTTTTTTCCTTTTTCTTTTATTATTCAAATGTGCATACAAGGCTTGGTTCATTTCTCCCCCCTGCCCCCACCCCCTCCCTTACCTCCCACTCCGCCCCCTCCCTCTCCCCCCCCAATACCCAGCAGAAACTATTTTGCCCTTATTTCTAATTTTGTTGTAGAGAGAGTATAAGCAATAATAGGAAGGAACAAGGGTTTTTGCTGGTTGAGATAAGGATAGCTATACAGGGCATTGACTCACATTGATTTCCTGTGCGTGGGTGTTACCTTCTAGGTTAATTCTTTTTGATCTAACCTTTTCTCTAGTTCCTGTTCCCCTTTTCCTATTGGCCTCAGTTGCTTTAAGGTATCTGCTTTAGTTTCTCTGCTTTAAGGGCAACAAATGCTAGCTAGTTTTTTAGGTGTCTTACCTATCCTCACTCCTCCCTTGTGTGCTCTCGCTTTTATCATGCGCTCTTTTATTTCATCAATGACCCATTCGTCATTGAGCAATGTGTTGCTCAGCTTCCAATTCTTTACATGTTTTTTACTGTTGTTTTTGTTATTGATTTCTAGTTTTAATGCATTGTGGTCAGATAGAATGCATGGATTATTTCTACTTTCTTATATTTGCTGAGGCTTGCTTTGTGCCCTAAGATATGATCAATTTTGGAGAAGGTTCCACGGGCTGCTGAGCAGAATGTGTATTGTGTAGATGTTGGATGAAATATTCTTTAGACATCAGCTAGGTCCATTTGATCTATGGTGTGGTTTAGTTCTAGAATTTCTTTATTGATTTTTTGTTTGGATGACCTATCTAGTGGTGATAGGGGAGTATTATGGTCTCCCACTGTCACTGTGTTGGAGTTTATGTATGTTTTTAGGTCCTTCAGAGTATGTTTGATGAAATTTGGTGCATTGATGTTGGGTGCATATAGGTTGATAATTGTTATTTCCTTTTGGTGTACCCTTCTTTATCTTGTTTGATCAATGTAGGTTTGAAGTCTACTTTGTCTAAGATAAGTATGGCTACTCCTGCCTGTTTTTGGGGACCATTGGCTTGGTAAATCTTCTTCTATCCTTTCACTTTCAGCCAGTGCTTATTTCTGTTGATGAAGTGGGTCTCCCGTAGGCAACAGATTGTTGGATCTTCCCTTTCAATCCAGATTGCTAGTCAGTGTCTTTTAATGGGGAATTTAGTCCATTAACATTCAGTGTTGTTATTGATAAGTATGTGGTGATCCCTGTCATGTAGTTGTCTTTGTTGATTAAGAGTTCGTTTATGTGTAGCTAAAACAATGTTACTCTTTACTTTCTACCTTTTCTTCTCCTGTGGTTTGGTATTGCCTGCCCTTTCATGGTTTAGTTTCCTTTCATTATCTGTGTGCAGAATTCCTTGGAGAATCTTTTGTAGTGGTGGCTTAGTGGTCATATATTGTTTTAATTTCTGCTTATCATGGAAGACTTTTATTGTTCCTTCTATTTTGAATGATAGTTTTGCTGGGTAAAGTATCCTAGGATTGAAGTTATTTTCATTCAGTGCTTGGAAGTTCTCACCCCATGCTCTTCTTGCTTTTGATGTTTCTGTTGAGAAGTCTGCTGTGATTTTGATGGGTTTGCTTTTGTATGTTATTTGTTTTTTCTCTCTTACAGCCTTCAGTATTCTTTCTCTAGTCTCTGTATTTGTTGTGTTAATGATGATATGTTGTGGGGTAGCTCTATTTTGGTCAGGTCTGTTCAGTGTTCTGGCGGCCTCCTGTACCTGAATGGGCACAGTTTTCTCTAGATCTGGGAAATTTTCTGTTATTATTTTGTTGAATATATTACACATTCCTTTTGCTTGCACCTCTTCTCCTTCAATGTCCATAATTCTCAGGTTTGGTCTTTTGATGGAGTCAGTAAGTTCCTGCATTTTCTTTTCACAGGTCTTGAGTTGTTTAACTAATAGTTCATGTTTTTCCTTTAATTGCCATTTCATCTTCATTTCTGAGGTTCTGTCTTCTGTTTGTTCTATTCTGATGGAATGGCCTTCCATTTTGTTTTGTATTTCTGTTTCATTCTTTTTTTGAGGTTTTCCATATCATGGGTTACTTCTTCTTTAATATTGTCAAATTTTTCCCTTAATTCATTTATCTCTCTGCTTATGGTGATCTTTGTTTCAGTTTTGTGTTTGTTTAGGGCTTCTATGATTTCATTTATTTGTTTCTGTGTTTTCTGATACTTGACTTTTGTCATCTTGGAATTTCTTGACTGCCTCCTGTACGTTTTGGTTGATCATATCTAGTAGAATCTTTATGACATTCTCATTAATTACTTGTAGAGTTTCTTCTTTCAGGGTGTTCTTGTGTTCTTTGTTGGGTTCCTTGTTATAGTTTATCTTTGTTTTGTTGGACTCTGGGTCTGGGTGTCCATTTTCTTCATTTTGCTCTAAATCCTGTACCACTCTATTTTTGGGAAGAGAATGGTTTCCATCCCTTTTTCTTCTTCCCATATTTCCACTAGGTACCATTTCTGTCCCTGGACTATGTGTAATTTTGTAATAGCTGGGTTACAATATTAATAATAACAAAATCATTAGAGAAGCATAAAAAAGAGAAAGAGAAGGGAAGATAAAAGGAAGACAGAAGAGAGAAAAAAAGGAAAGAAATAAAGGAAAAAGAAATGGGAGAGATAGTGGGTGATCAAACAGCAAACCAGGGTGGCAAGCCCTTAAAGAATGGAGAAAAAAAATCATCAATTCTGGAACAGTAGGATTGCAGGCTTAGTTGCTTTTAGTTATTTAGTGTCCAGTCCAGTCTGAGTGTCTCTTAGGCATGCTTGGAGCCCTCTAGTGGTGGGTGAGCGAGAGCCTGGTAGAACAGTTATCTGGGAAGGCTGTAGAGCTGGGGCTGGCTCTACATAGGGAGCAGGGTTCCTGGCAAGCTGGTGGATGCTGCTGTCTGCACTAGGATGGTGCCTGTCCCAGCAGGGCAGGGCTCCAGTTGTTCCACATGGAGCTGGAGCCAGGCAGGGCCTGATGGGCAGAGTGGGTTCCAGTAGTCCCACATGTGGATGAGGCTCAGCAGGGCCTGAAGGGCAGTGGGCTCGGGGGGTGGGGAAGGTATCCTGGGGAGCTGTGGGACCAGCTCCAGGCTGGGGTCTGGTGCAGACTGGTGGTGGGGATCACGGTGGTCGTGGGTCTTGTGGCACAGCCAAGGAGCAGGTATTCCAGCATGGTGTGGGTCTGGTGGCTGGAGGCCAGCATGGCTGAGGGATGGGTATCCCACTCTGTGTGGGCCTGGCACAGGGCTGTGGCCTCGCTCAGCCAGAGGGGCAGAAAGCCTGGCAGAACGGAGCAGCAGCCCTGCAGACCTACGGGGCAGGGATTTGGCAGGCCGGCTGTTCGTATATTAGATTGTGGTGTGGTGAAGACTTCCACGATCTAAGTCTTTAGAGTGCCATGTTTTTGGCTGTCCCTGGAACTTTACCTCAGTCAGGCGTGTCTCCAGCTTCTCCACAGGATCTCTGGGTCAGCTCACGAGTTCTGCAGCTCTGTCTCCATCTCCATCTTGGATCCTCTCCAGATTAGTTCTATTCAAAGTGAAGAGTACATCATCAAGTGATCTTATATACCTTTAAATTATTTTCTCATAAATCTCCTTCTAATGAATTCTGTACTTAATAAATTTTACCAAGGATGTTTCTTATCTCCTTCTTTCCATCCTTTCATCAAACTTGTTTCTACTTCATAGGTGTTCTTTTTTAATAAGCTACATTAAAATATTTTACTAGTCTTCTGTATATGCTGACGGGAGGACTCAGAACAATATCCTTCATTTTGGGTGCTACATTCAGTTAAAACTATTAACTGGCCTCAGTTAATATAAGGACATATCTCATATCTATCATTTAGAATCACTTCTCTGGTCCTCAAATCAACTGTTCTTCTAAGATCAAAGGGTCATGGTATGGCCATTTTTGCCATGCTGCCTTAAAATATAAAGAACTGGCAACCACTTTTCCTAATTACAACTTTTGGCTTGATTAACTAGCAATGAATATGAGAAGATGTTGAGCAAATATCCTATTTTTACTCCATTTGAGCAATAGTAGTTTCAACTTCTTAAGAGCATACACACCTGAAAGAAAGTACGTATGGACAAAATCTTACTTGTAGCACATATCATGAGAATTTTCCATTGCCAGATCTTTAGGGTGTTAAGAAAGGGAGAAAAGATTAGCATTCAAATATAAGTCTTCAAAGGCTGTCATAGACTTTTCCACTGAGAAAATTGTCCTCATACACAGCCTCTCATAATAAAGTCACAAGAGGATAGAAATATGACCTTTGAGTAAAGGAACATATCTATTTGACACCAAAGGGGTCAGGTTTACTGATTTTTTAAATGGGCTACCTGAATAATTTGGTAATGAGTAAATTCAATCAAAGGGATAGAATCACATAGGACTGATAGTGGTCCTGAAAGTTTCATAACCTCTCCTTTGTATTAGGTTCCTCTTTTTTGAAGTATACTTAGTATAATAGAATAAAGTAGGGCAAAATCAACAGGGAGAGAGAGGGTAAGGACTCTAGTTTCCTCTTCTAATAGCAATAAAAATATTTCATGTAATATGACTTTGTGAGAATTAAGTGAGATATTTAAGGTGCTTAGCATAATGCCTGGTGTAGTAAGTACTCAATTAATGCTACTGAGCATCATAGTTAGTGAGGTGCACTGGACTTCTCTGGAGAGCTGTTAATATGCAAAATTCCAAGCATTGTCCCTGAACATTTTGACTAGAAGCAGGATAGATGCCATTTTATTTTAAGCATCCCAGGTTCTAATGCAGATAGCCCAGGAAATCCATCCTTTGAGACACATTAGACTAGTCCTTACAAAGAATAGTTTCAGACCCAAATTCTGCCTTTACATATATATAGGAGGTTACATAGTAGTATGTTCACCAAAAGCTCAGCAAACCAATTATTTAGCCAGGGTTCATTGAGCATCAGCTTGAGCACACCAAGTTTAAACAGAAATATGATTGAGGTGGTGTGCACAGAGCCACTCTATCTTGCTCACCATTGTATTACAAATCAAATGCCTAGAGCATACAAGTTGACAGTGTATTAGGAAGTGTATATCCTGACTGCAAGGACATACTGACAGTGACCATTACTAGCAGAATTATCTTCCCTAAGAAATCTAGGAGTGTGTATAGATGTGCAAACTAGTTACTACTCTCAGTAAGGCAAGAAATATGTAAAAAACTCAAATTTCTTGGAGCAAATAAAAAGAAGAGTGAAGAAAAATTAGTAACAGCAAAAATCATTTTGGAGGAATTTAAACAAGTATCTAAATACAAACAACACATAGCAGTTGCTCAGGACCAATCCAATTAGAGGGCAGTGGTAAACACTATGAAATGATAATACCATAATGAAAGACATCCATGTATCCCCTACCTATATCTACTGACACATGTTGAAATATGCAAACAATTCCATACTCAATAAAATAATCTTTGGAGATTTCCACCAGTACCATATATCTAATGAACCTGGCACAGGTCCATATGATAATATAGACACTGTATCTTCATCTTCAAAGGAAATGAGGAACAAAATCAGAACCTGATAAAAATGAAAAGGCTCAGAATGCAATGCATTCTCAAAGTGAAATCCTATTCAAATGACTAATGACTACAGCAAATGTTACTTAAGATATAAAATTCATAGCATCATTATTTGCTGTAGTCAAATACATCCTCAGCTTAAAAAAAAAAATTCTGTAACTACTCTAGAGCTACCATGACATGATATTTCCAATTCAGGCTAAAATTATTTTTGTCATTGTGCTCCTGAACAAGAAGATCACCCTAAAGCAGGTTATAAGGACATGAGAAGTTGCTAGTTAAGCCATAAAATGGGTTTGGGGCCAAGATAAAAGGCCCCATGCAGAGATAACCACCTTTTCCTGCCTTTGTTTGTCTCCTTCAATAAACAGACTTCCTGCTACAGATCCCCTGCTGCCCATTCCTGCCTTTCTTTTTCTCCTACTGTAAACAGACTTCCTGACACAGGTCTCCTGCTGCTCCTGCTTAAACAGCCCCAATCCCTAACCCCCAATATGAGCCCACCTATTAGCAACCAGCTAGTTCACCATAACCTAATTCCCTGCACTGTCCTATAAGAATCCTATAATTTCACCACTAGGGGCCCAGAATTTTGAGTGTGAACTCATCTGGGACCACCAGCATCAAATAAATTCCGAGTTCTCCTTCTCTGAGTGTTGCTTAGTATTTCACTGGACAATATTTCCACAACATTTCTGGAGGTCCCAGTGAGATTCCAACCATTCTGGCCCCTTGAGCCACCAGCCAGCAGCTGGGCTGCACCAAAGTAAGGAGAGACTCAGGACCAAAGGAAGCAGCATGCCACCCGATGGTATTCTGGGTCCTACTTCACCCCAGAGTCCCAACCCTCTAGTAGTCTTGCCCTGACTGGACTCCAAAGAGAAGTGGACCATCTCACCTGGCAATTTTGTCCAGACTCGGTAAGCCCCCAGGAGGAAGTCAGCCCTCAGTCTACTGGGTGGAAGGGGAGTCTGATCAACTCCCCAGAATCTCTGAGAGGTGGTCAGGGACTTCCTTAAAAGAGGGGAAGGAAAAACTGTAATAACTTCTGGTCTGAATGTGGGTGTGAATGAGTGACCTGATTCACCCTTGCTTAAGGCTCGAGTTTGTGGCTCCATGGCTGAAAAGCTATGGAGTCCGAGTGGGTCTGCCCTGCAGTTCCATGGTGATCCTCAAAGAGCTTAGGGTGGTGTCAGGGCAATCTGATCCAGAGTCACAAGGCTGACCCCACCATTGATGCTAAGAGGCACCTAAGGTCCTTCAGGACACAGCCAGGCAGACATCTGATTGGTCTCTTCTCTGTTCAGGGGCACCCACCCTTGTTTGTCTTTGCACCACCAATGCAGGGGGAATACATAGGGTGAGTATACAGAACACTTCTAACTGCCATGGGCAGAAGCTCCTCAAAGCCTACGGTCCTAGATTGTATGCTTAAACATTTTAAGAAAGGATTCTTGGGAGGTTATGAGATCAAAATGTCTCCCAGAAAACTGTGTGTGAATTGGAGTGGCCCACTTTTGGGGTCAACTGGTCCCCTGAAGATACCCTAGATTTTTCCCACTATTGGGGCCATTTATCAGCTCATAATAGAAACCCCCAACCACTCTGATCTGTTCTCCTATATTGACTTCTGGCTTCAGGTGGCTCAGACCATGACCCCTTGGGTCCAATTCAGTGCCAACAAAAATGGACAGAGCAGAGTTTACATGGCCTAGGTAATGAAACCTAAAGACCAGAAGCTGACCAAGCATGTTCTGGAAGGGGATCCAGAAGATGAACCACCTGTACCCCACCGTATGTTCCCAGCATGCTACCATCATCAGAGAAGCCAGTGCTACCTCTCCCATCTGCCACCTTCAGTGAGTCCCCTTCAGCCCCATCAGCAGCCTCCCAGCCCTAATGATGTCTCACACCCATCCCCAGCCTGGAGTCCAAGTCCACAGCCCCTGAGCTTCTTTCTTTACTCATCCCAGGCACTGGCCCCCTCAGGCCAGGACCCTCCAAATGCCACTCTGTAAGACACAAGGGCCCCAACAGATTGGCGCTGATGGCATGATCCAGCCTGGATACTCTATCCTCTATTACCAGCCTTTCAGTACAACTGACCTGTTAAATTGGAGGAACCATACACCACCTTATTTAGAAAAGCTCCAGGCCATGATCAACATCCAAGAATCCATATTTCAGACCCATCAACCTACTTGGAATGACTGCCAAAAGATCCTCCTGACATTTTTCAACACAGAAGAGCAACAGTGAATCCGCTGGGTCCAAGGGCAGGCCCCAGCAGGCACCCTAAATGCAGAAGCTTGGGCAAGAGAGGTGGCCCCTGATGCTTGGCCTACCTGGGACTTCAATACAGCAGAAGAACAAAGAGTCCTCACCCAATATCACACTGCCCTCCTACACGGGCTCAGAGCTAGAGCTAAAAGCCAACCAACATGTCTAAAACTGCGGCAGTTATCCAGAAACCAGAAGAATAACCAACTTATTTTTATGAGCGACTCTGTGAGACCTTCCAAGTATATACCCGCTTCAATCCAGAAGTGCCAGAAAACCAGCAGATGGTCAATACATAGTTTGTGACCCAGCTGTACACTGACAGAAGCTTAAAAGATTCACTGGAATGAACACCACCCAGCTATCAGAAGTGGCATGAGGCAAAATAAGAGGCCAATAAAGGAATGAAAGCCAAGGTGTCCTTATTGGCTACAGCACTGGGGAAGCCGGACCCAACCAAGCCATCAGCTCCACTCCTGAAGGGGAGACCCAATGAAAGAGCCCCACTTTGATGAGACCAATGTGCCTATTGCAAGGGAACTATCCACTGAAAGAATGAATGCCCCCACTGCAAGGGAACAACATCAGAGCCTAACAAGTCTGCTCCAGGAAAGAAGATAGGATGGTACCCTGAACTAGAGGCCCAGGATCTCATTGGTGGCCTAACAGGAATTGAGTCAGACTAGGAAAGACCGGGTTTCTTACTACTAGGCCCCCGAGAGCCCATAGTCAAAATGAAAGTGGGGGGCCAACAAATGATTTTCATGCTGGACATAGGCTCTGAGCATTCCATGGTCATTAAACCAGTGGCCCCACTCACTGAGCACAGGGCCATAATAGTCAGAGCTACCGGCACTCAAACTGCCCAGCAGTTCTGCTGACCTCAGTCATGCCAGCTAGAAGGGCACATGGTGACCCACAAATTCCTGTACCTACCAGAATGCCCAATTCCACTGCTGGGAAGGGATTTACTAACAAAGCTCAGAGCCCAAATCACCTTCTCCCAGGGAGGGCCCACAACCCTTATGGTAAGAGAACCAAATGCCCTCATCATGGCAGTGACTATGCCTGCAGAAGGTGAATGGCAGCTCTACCACCAGGAAAAGGAGGACCTGACGAAGCCCATCTGCTTGCTGGAGGAGTTTCCTGAGGTCTGGACTGAAAAAGTGCCCCCATGGCCTGGCTGGCAACCATGCACCCATAATGGTAGATCTCAAACCTGGGGCTCTCCCTGTTAAACAGAGGCAATACCCAGTGCCATGGGAAGCACACCTGGGAATTCAGGCCCACCTACAGCAGCTGAAGGATGCAGGGATATTGACCAAATGCCAATCACCATGGAACACCCCACTGTTATCTGTCAAGAAGGCAGGAGGAAATGACTTCTGGCCTGTCCAGGACCTACTGGCAGTCAACAATGCCATTATCACGTTGCACCTGGTAGTTCCTAACCCCTACACTCTCCTGAGCCTTCTACCACTGCAAACAAGCTGGTTCACCTGTCTGGACCCAAAGAATGCTTTTTTCTGCCCCCACCTGGCCCCAGTTAGCCAGCCTCTGTTTGCCTTTGAATGGGAAGATCTACCATACTGGAAGAAAGACACAAATGGCCTGGACTATTCTGCCTCAAGGATTCAAAAATTCACCCACTTTGTTTGGGGAAGCCCTAGTGGCAGATTTGTCAACTTTCTCAGGAGAAAACCCAAGCTTTACCTTGTTCCAATACATGGATGATCTGCTCCTGGCAAGCCACAATCGAGAGAAATGCTGGGAGGAGATGAAGGCATTGCCAGTCCTACTCTCTGAGGCAGGCTACAAAGTTTCCTGGAAAAAGGCTCAAGTTTGCCAGCAAGAGGTGCTATACCTCGGGTTCATCATTTCAGAAGGACCACATGCCCTAGGTCCAGAGAGGAAATAGGCCTTCTGCTCCTTTCCACAGCCAAACCAAAAGGGAGGTCTGAAAATTCTTGGGAGTGGCAGGATTCTGTTGCATATGGATACCCAGGTATTCAAGCCTGGCCAAACCACTTTATGAGGCCATAACAGGCTCTGGAAAGGACCCTCTAAACTGGGGACAAGACCAAGACAAGGCCTTCCAGGAGATAAAGAGACTGTTAATCAGTGTCCCTGTGCTAGGGCTTCCAGAAGTAACACAACCATTCAATCTCTTAGTCTGTGAGAAATATCACACAGATAATCACACAAATAATGGGTCCATGGCAGTGGCCGGTGGCTTACCTGTCGAAACACCTGGAATCAGTGGCTTCAGGGTGGTTTCCATGTCTTTGGGCCTTGGCTGCCACAGCAACCTTAATCAGGGAGGCTGACAAGCTCACCCTGGGACAGGATATTAATGTTAAGGTCCCCCATGCAGTCGTGTGCCTAATGAATGAGCAGGGACATAAATGGTTGGACCAGTTCCAGAATGGCCCATTACCAAGGACTACTATGTGAGAATCCTTGAGTCAGACTTGAAACTGTATGATCTTTAAACCCTGCCACTTTCTTGCCAGCAGAGGAAGGGCCCCCAGATCATGACTGCAAAGAGGTAATGGATGAAATGTACTCCAGCAGGCTAGACCTAATGGATTCCACTCTCGGATTCAGAGCTCAAACTCTTTACAGATGGAAGTAGCTTTGTTCAGGGAGGACAGTGAAAGGCCAGGTTCTCAGTCACCAGTGCTAATGACATCATACAGGATGAAGCCTTACCACAAGGATGGTCCACATAACAAGCACTGGTCCAGGCATTGTGATATGCAAAGGGAAAGTGGATAAACATCTACACTGATTCAAAGTATGCCTTCACCACACTACATGTGCATGGAGCAATATATAAGGAAAGAGGACTGCTGACAGCAGGGGAAAAAGAGATTAAAAACAAAGAAGAAATCTTCCAACTGCTGGAAGCAATCTGGGAACTGTCTCAGGTAGCTATTATCTACTGCAGAGGCCAAAAAGGGGCACAGGCTACATCAACAGAGGAAACTGCCTGGCTGACGAGGCAGCAGAGAGCAGAAGTCCTAAGTTCCCCTGGAGTGCTAGAGCAAACTGCCAAACTTCTGCTGGGTCTGGAGTTACCCCCAACCCCAAATAACACCAAGGAGGAAGAACAATGGGCAAAAGATGAAAAAGCAATAAAAGAAAAGGGGGGGCTGGTGGAAGCTGCCTGACCAGAGACTCTTTGTCCTCAGTGCTGTAGCAGTCCCTCTGGTAAAACAACAACACAAGCTGATGCACTTGGGAAAACAACCCTGGAAAAAACAGCTGGACAAATACTATTTTATTCCCAAGCTCCCCATTTTATGTGCTCAAATAAGTGCTAAGTGCATTACATGTGCACAAAAAACAAGGTCAAGGACCTAAGCCAAGCCCTGGGATACAAGCAATGGGCACCATGTCTTTTGAGAACCTGGAAGTGGACTTCACAGAGGTCAAATCCTGCCAAGGATACTGCTGCCTCCTGGTCCTTGTCTGCACTTACTCAGGGTGGGTTGAGGCTCACCCCACAGAGAAAAAGCATGAAAGGTAATAAAGACCCTTTTGAGAGAAATTATCCCCAGATATGGGCTCCCCCTTTCTATTGGATCAGACAATAATGGACCAGCCTTCATGGCAGAAATAGTCCAGGGCCTGGCTAAAATTTTGAAAATAAAAGGGAAGCTCCACACAGCACACAGGCCTCAGAGCTCAGAGAAAGTAGAGCACATAAATCAGACCCTCAAGACCACTTTAGCCAAACTCTGCTAAGAAACACAATCCTCCTGGATAGACATGCTACCACTGGCCCTGCTCAGAGCACACTGTACTCTTAGACCCTCTGGCTACTCACCCTTTCAGATTATTTATGGGAGACCCTTTCCCATAATAAACAAGCTTAGAGGAGACCTCAGGCAAATAGGAAATCTAGACATGTCTCAACATCTCCAGGCCCTAGGGGAAAAAACCCATGCCACATCTCCCAGGAAGTCTTAGAAAGGACCCCAATCCCCATGGGTAACCGGGCCCACCCCCACCAACCCAGGGATGTGATATGGGCAAAACATTGGAAGAAATAACCATTCCAACCCAGTTGGACAGGGAATAAATCTACTAATATTAACAACTCCCATGGCTGTTAAAGTTGCAGGTATTACTCCTTATATTCTACACTCCCAGATAAAGAAGGCAGCAGCCCCTGCAGACCCCAATGATTGTTATGCTGTCTGTGTTCCACCTAATCCCCCTTGAATTGAGGTTCCAGAAGGCATCACAACATCACACCATCACCTGAGAAAGCTCCAGCCCTGCTTCAGCCACCTCCCAGAAGCTGGTTGGTCAACACACAGCACAATCCTGAGGATTTGCCTGCCAAGACATAAATGTATCCCCCTTTCTGCCACACTTACCCCATCCTGCTGATTAGCACTGTTGCAAAACTGTTTACACTAGGACTGGCTATCACTTCTCCCAAGGATTGGAATGTAGGCCAAAGGGTACTGCTGTCCTCCTGTTATCTCCTCATAATAGGAAGTCTTACTGCTGTTCAGTGCTATCTGTAGCCCAGACCCCAGTCTCAGGCATGAGGCCTCTTACATGCTTTTGCCTTCTGACTCTATTACATTTTAAGGTTGTCCCATATAGAGGCCAGGATGACTGCTCAGCTTGCATGAAACCTCTCTCCTTCCAGGGAAAACTGTGATTTACCTCCACCTATTACCAATACCTGTCACCTGCATGAAGCACATCAACTTCTGAATGTACCAGAGGAGGGACAATTTACTATAAAGGAAAACTGACAAGCCTGATGAGATCCTGCAAGAACAATGGCACTATAGGGCAGACAGTTTGCTGGAAAAAAGATGGGGACCCCTTAAAGGCATGGAACAATGAAATGACAGTGGGAGGAAATAAACCTCATACATCTGAGCATCCTCTCTAACCACCCTATATCCATGTCAGTCTACAAAGGGAAAAGCTGCAGATACAGAGAGGCCATCCAAAGACAATTACCTACATGGCTACAAGCTTATAAAAAACATTGATCTGCACCACCATGACCCCCATTAAGGCTTCCTTCTGGGACAGGGAAACTTAACTTGGAACCCCAACTGCACAGGCTATTAAATGCAACTCACCGCCTCCTTAATCATATGAACCCATCATTGGTGGGTAATTGTTGTCTCTGCCTGTCCTCAGGTCCCCTCCATTATGTAGAAGCCCTGGTGAGCCCCCTTAACCACAGTGTGCATGATGCTACTCCCAACTCTACCAGCACAAATCCCACAGTAAGCAATCTAAGCTATCTCAGAGGGCCCCTAATTGTATCTACAACTCAAGAGGAAACTATCCAATGGGGGACTTGGCTGCTAACCAATGTGCCCACGTCCAGAACTGTACAACCACTGCCATTAGATGTACAGTTGACAGACTATGGTGCAACAGCCCAGGAACTTTCTTTGTATGCTGGACCCTTGCTTATCAGTGCTTTCCAGCTAACTGGAAGGGCATTTACACAGTAGAGTTCTTCACCCCTAAGATAAACATAGTGCCTAACAATCAGACCCTCCCCTTACCTTGGACAGCCCACACACAGACTAAGAGAGCTATCCAATTCATACCTTTACTAATTGGATTAGGGATAACGGCTGGAATAGGAGCAGGCATAGGAGGAATTGCCTCATCAGCTTCCTGTCATAATCAATTATCTGTGGACCTAACAAATGACATAGAGCAAGTGGCTAGGTCCATAGTGGCCATGCAAGACCAACTGGACTCTCTAGCATCACTGGTCCTCCAAAACCAGAGACAGTTGGACTTACTCACTGCCGAAAAGGGGGGCTCTGCCTCTTTCTAAATGAAGAATGCTACTTTTATGTGAATCTGTAGGAAATAGTCAGAGACATGCCCCAACAGATACAGGACTGAGTCACATGTAGGAGACAGGAATTAGCAAATTCTTGGAACAGATGGAGCAGTATCTGGAATTGGGCCTCATGGCTTCTCCCTTTGGCTGGTCCTCTTTTCATGCTCCTATTGGCCCTCTTATTCAGCCCTTGTAGTCTCAATGCCATTACTCACTTCATTAGCTCATGAATGGAGGTAATAAATTTACAGCTTCTGGTGACCCAATACAGACCCTTGGGACAAGAGGAACCTGATAGAATCCCAGAAACCTAGGGATGATACTTGCCCACAAGTAGGAAAAGCATCAGAAGTGGGGAATGGGCAGGAATATCACCATAAAGCAGGTTATAAGTGTTGGCAATAATGTCACCGATAGGTTTCAGTTCTTACCGCACCCTTAAGCTTCTGTTTTCCAGGGTCACGGTCCTGGCTCAAGTCTAGCTTGAATTCTCCTTCTGCCCCAACCTGCAATTGGCATGAACCATAAGATCCTAACCAATCAGATCATGCCAAGTCTCACTGAGGGGTATTTAAGCCCCTGACCCTCTCTCTCTCTCTCTCTCTCTCTCTCTCTCTCAGCTCTCTCCCTCTCCCTCCCGGCAATAAAGAATCTCTTGGCCAGATCACTCCTCTCCGTGTGGCCACTTTTGGGGCCTACATTTGCCTACAATAAGGACACGAGAAGTCATTAAGCCATAAAATGGGTTCAGGACCAAGATAAAAGTCCCCACACAGAGATAACCACCCATTCCTGCCTTTCTTTGTCTCCTTCTATAAACAGACTTCTCGCTACAGATCCCCTGCTGCCCATTCCTACCTTTCTTTGTCTCCTTCTGTAAAGAGATTTCCCAACTCAGGTCCCCCACTGCTCCCACATAAACAGCCCCAATCCCTAACCCCCAATATGAGCCCACCTACTAGCAACCAGCACATTCACTACAACCTGACTCCCTGCACTGCAATATAGAAATCCTGTAATTTCACTGATTGGGGCCCAGAATTTTGAGTGTGAGATCATATGGGACTGCCAGCATAAAATAAAATCTGAGTTCTCCAACTTCTCCAAGTGTTGCTTGTTTTCTTGTCAGACAATATTTCCACAACACTCCAGAATTCTATTTTCAACAACTCCCAATCACAATATCAGAAACACATTAATTATTCAGACTATAGCTGTGAAGGGAGTTCCTTTGCTGATATAAACCTGCAGCATCAAATCAGAATGATGGGGTATTTAATATTCCAGAATCTTCCACTTTATAACTGATTTGCCTCTCCTCTACCTGCTCAGTCTCTATGCCTGAAGATTCATGGTGTTTCTCTTTCCTCTCCTGATTTTAGTTGTTTATTCCCTTAAATTGTTTCATCTGCCTATCTCTGATCATGCATTCAACATTTTGACAGTTCAAAACACTTGGTTAAGAGCAATGGCTTTAGTATTGTGCAGATTTACATTTGAATCTCACTATCACCAATTATTAACCATGGGATTTGGGAAAATTATTTAACCTCTCTAGTTCAATTTTGTCAGCTGTAAAATAAAAACATAAGATAATGTGAAAATAAAGGAAATGATATGCTAAGACTTAGGAAAATGCCATACTTAATGGAAGGTATTGTTTCCTCCATACTCATTCCTGTTTTATCCTGTTTATTACCTGATACCTAGCAACTCCCTGGGGTTAATGATTTGCTTTGATCTTTCCCATTCTGAACTCCTCACTGATTCTGTCCTCTTACACTGACAGCAACATGGTAAGTATGACATAATTCTTCTAGTAATAAAGAACCATTACCTCAAAACACATATTTAACTCATGGTAGAACTACCTAACTAATCCAAGATAAATAGCTAATTTATCCAGCTAATCCAAAATATCTTACAAATCACCAGATAAAATATCAGAAACTACTACTCCTTGGTACCTTTAGTTTTTCTTAAAATTTTATCCAAAACTCTACCCTACCAATAGCACATAATTTATTTGGTAATAAGAGCCTAAATTATTATTTACTAGTCTATTATTATTAGTCTAATTATTTAGAACTACTGTTCTTGCTAAACCTGTAGCAAGGATGTGACCTAAACTCAAGGATGATTTTATATCTTCACAGATTAATGATCCTCCCAAAAGATGGCAATTCAAAAATCAGAGTTTTCATGTCATTTAGCATAGTAAGTGCTCCAAAACTGCAGGATTGTAACCACAAGGATCATAACTCTGTGATATGTTTGCATAATTCCATTTGTGTAAGTGTGTCTTCTTGAGATAAGACTGGCTCCAAAAGCATTTTTAAACAGATTTCCTACACTAAACTGAGTTCCCTGAGGGCAGGAAATGTGTCTCCTTTTATTTTTTTATTCTCAGGATTTAACATGCTTAGTAAATGTTTCATTCATTTAACTTTTTTATTAGAGTCTAGCTTAACTTGGGGACTGAATTTTCAGATATTCTTATCAAAAGTGAGAATATTTCTAAAAAGAAATCTTCCCACAGGGTGAAGCAAAGGCCTCTATAAACAATTTCTAAGACCCAACTTGAGAATGTTTGCTTTCCCACCTTTTTTTTTCACAAAATAAGGTAGAGAATACTACTACTTGCAGACCTTTCTTTTATTTTTACTTTTTACTTATTTTAGTATTTTGTCTAGAAAGGACAGATGAAGCCCTATCCAGCAATGTGTGGTTTTCTTGATTGTTCTGGTCCCCAAATTATGATTGCATTGTTGTATTTTTTCAATAACTTTTTGATATATGAATTTCTTGATATTATGGATGGGGAACTTTCAACAAAACTTTTATAACCTCACCATTGGCAGAAGGTCTAGAGGTTAGTCATTGAGTAGCTTGGGATCAAATATGAACAATTTTTCCAAAGTATAAGAGTCCCTTTGAAACAGATCAACATCTGAAACTAGTGCTAGCCATGTGGACTTGATGTGGTGGCAGAGAGTCCTACAAGTTGAATTAAACCAAATGATTTAATCCCAATAATGCTTTGTTTCCTGGTTCATATCTGAATCCTGTCTCATATTTTTAATTGTGAATCTTGTGCATCCTAGTGTTTTTCTCTCAGCCTAGTCTGATCAATTATATCCTATGATGTCCACTGATAATTCAGTAAGAGGATCTTTTGGTTGTTTAAGAAGTGTAATAATACATCAGGGCATTTTTATTCATTTATTTATCTGTAACACCAGTGTACCAAGCTTGAGACCCTCAGAGCAGACGTCATCTTCCATCTCAAACTTTCTCCTCTCTGTATTTAATATTTTTCATATTCATACCTATATCCTTTCATGATCCTGGCTTAAAATATGAGTCATCTTTGACCTCTCCCTTTCCCTGGCTTCCCTCATTGAATTACTCATTGAGCCTCTTTCATATTTCTCTAATTGAAATTTATTTCCATATTTGTTACTAGAATCAATTCAAGTAATAATAAATACTTATTAGGTACCTACTTATGTCAGGTATCTCAGTAGTGGTAAAGGGTACAAGGATGAATTGTCTTCTCAATTGTCTCCAAGGGGTGTAGGCACCAGTACAAAAATTGAGAGCAAAGTGGTGCATACCTGAGGGAATGGTTGATTCCCTCAGGTTGGTAATAAAAGTCTTCATACTGCACATAAAGATATAACTGATGGTTCACATTATTATTCAATTAAAAGCTGTCTGGGTGGTGGTGTAAGCCTATAATCCCAGCACTTGGGAGGCTAAAACAGGCAAATCATGAGTTTAAGTCCACCCTGGGCTACATAGAAAGTTACAAGTTGCAAACCAGCCTGGGTTACATAGCAAGACCCTGTCTTAAAACACAATTCACAATAGCCAAATTATGAAATAAGGCTAGGTGCACATCAATAGATTAATGGATAAGTAAAATGTGTCATATTGTGGAATATTATTCAGCCATAAAAATGGCATTGTGTCATTTGCAAGAAAATTGATGGAACTGGACATCATCATGTTAAGTGAAATAAGCCAGACTCAGACAAATACCACATTTTCTCTATATGCAGAAGCTAGAGCTAATGAAAAAAATGAGCATGAATAGAAATGGGGACACTGTAGGGTAGACCAAAGGGAGGTAGCAGGGTGAAAAGAGAGAGAGAGGGGGAATGAATATGATCAAAGTACATTGTAGGTATGTATGAAAAGATCATAATGAAATCCATTTAAAAGAAAGCAAAAAAGGGTTGGAAGAGTGACTCAAGCAGTAAAGCACCTGCTAGCAAGCATGAGGCCCTGAGTTCAAACCCCAGTACTGTCAAATTAATTAATTAATTAATTAATTAAATGAGAGATAAAATAATGGGAAATAAGCAAGAGCAATAAATGAGGTGAACCTGATCAAAGTATCTTATATACATATATGGATATATTATAATGAACCACACACACATTGTACAATTAATATACACTAGTTTTAAAATGTGGGGGAAAAGCACACAAAAAAGAACTTAGATATGGAACTGAACATGGGGAAAGGAATTAAAGGCAAGGGGGAATAAGAGAGAATAATGTGTGATGGGAAGGAAACCCATAAATTCAGCAGACTCTTTAATAGTAGAAAGATAGCAGGATACAGATCATGGAAGACTTTGTATGCCATGCTAAGAAGATTCTACTTCAGTCATTTGGTAATATAGAGCCATTGAAGAATTTTTAGCAAGAAGACATTTCACAATAAAATAGATTTGTGTTTCAGAAACATAACTATGGTAACAGACTAATAAATGAATCAGATGTGGTATGATCTAGAAGAGATAGACTAGTTAAAAGATAATCAAAGCAGTATAAAAGAAAATGATTAGGACCTAAATTAGATTGGAATAGTGAAGACTAAAAAGATGGGACAGATAAAATTCAGGAAATAATCAACTTTGTGATTCCTGTCTTGGATCTGCTCTGGGTCACTTTCATTGAGGTTAGAAACATAGAACATTAGAGAAAATTACTTCATCCTTAAACATTTTTAAACATGTTGAATTTCAGATGTGTATGGGCACATATGTGGGTGAATTTATCTGGAAATTCAGAATCTCCTGAAGCTCAAGAGAAAGAGATCTAGATTTGGGAATCATTGCTACATAAGTTATATTATAAACCATAAGTGTGGCGAGCATTACCCAATGTATTAGTTAGTAGTAGATTTGACTAAAAGTGACAGAAAATCTAAACCAATAAAGGCTTTAAAAAGTTTATGATTTTTTTTCCAAAGGGAGATATCTCAGGGCAGCAAGGGTAGCTTCTCAAAGTCACTAGGAATGTAGGCTTCTTCGTATGCTGCTACATCATTGTCAAGTCTTTACTTCATGGTCCAAGTAGCTGCTTGAGCTCCCATCATGCTGCTTTCTAGTAAACATTAAGAAAGAAGGAGAAGGAATATCCCTTACTTATAAGAGTATTTTCTAGGAAATGCATATAATATTTCTTATGAAATTCCATCAGTCATGTAGTTTCAATGAAGTTTTAAGTAAAGGACTTGAGGAGTAAATATAAAGGAGAAAATGGAGATAACAAGAGAATACTCTTGAATAAATTTAGTTTTTGAAGAAAGAAGAGAAAGTGAAAAGTATAGCTATAGGAAGCCATTTTATTTTCTAAGTTGGGAGAGACTTAAGTTGGAATAAGCCATTGGAAATAAAGCAACAGAAGAGCTGATAGAACAAAAGATCCTTATTTCAGGGAAAACAGAAATAAGTGAGTGGAAGATGACAAGTGGGGGAAAAAAAGGCAACCTTAAACTGAAGAAACTGTTCTAAGTCAGGAGTTAAAATTGGGCTCAAGTCTGGTATCTCAAAGGTTGAAAGACATCCAGACTATTTCCGTTGTCCTGGCGTATTTTAAAAACGAGGAAGTAAAAAAACATGGTTAAGAAAATGATGAGGCTTATTTTCAGGTTTCTTTCTCAAGAACTTAGTGGTAAGACTACCTTACTTTTACCCATTGTTCTCAGCATATAACTTGTCCCCCTGTTCACATTACTGCCATCTTGGATTGCAGCTGTCCCCAGACAAAATCCAACATTAAAATTAAGTGCTACGCCCTCCATGCCTCTCTGATCCTCCAACTTGAGATTTTGTGTTCATTCTTTGTACTTTGTTCACATTCACATGTGCCTCTCTTTTATCATTGATCTTTTTCAGGTTTGATGATAAATAATTAATTAAATACAGGGTTTATTTTCTATAATAATTGCTTGGTCAAATCTGGATGCCAATTAAATTCATTCATTTACCTCCCACACCATTCAAACAGTTATGGACCCAAAAATGGTAACAAAAATATGTATACAGTTAATGAAGGTGCCAAGGTGCTCCCTTCACATAACTTAATCATTTTTAAACATCACCATCAAGTTCTCCAAAATATTATACTCTTCCCCAGGCTTCCCAAGTGAATATCTAAGTTAAATTTGCAAAATAATATACACATAGTATTCACTTTAGAATGGCCCAACAGTGATATACATTCAGTGGAAACTGTACATCAAGCTTTGCATTTTCATCTATTGTCAGCCTGGCGAAATGCAGAAAGATACTCTTTCATGATGCCAGGCAGTGGAAGCAAGCCATAGCTACAGGGTCATCACACAATCATGAGAGTAAATAACTCACATTCTGTAGTGTATTGTGTCACCAACGTTTTGAGGATATTGTATTTTATATTTTTGCATCCAATTATGTCTACAAAAGGCCCATCTGTATGTGTACATGAGACATTCCACACTTTAGTGTAAAATAGACTTGAGTTGGAGAATTTTGCCAAACTGTAGATCAATGTAAGTGCTCTAAGCATGCTTATGGCAGACTAGGCTAAGCTACGATGTTGAGTAGGTTAGGTTTGGTATGTTAGGCTATTTTTTACTTACAATATTTCCAACTTATGATGGGTATATTGGGACATAACTCCATGATAAGTCAAAGAGCATCTGTATGTTTTCTCTTTGTCTAAATGAAATCATTCTTTCTGTAAACAAAATCAAGTCAGAAGTTTAAAATATAGACAAATTGAAGAAAAGGGAGTCCAATCTCATTACCAAACCAATTACTGAATGTTTGGCCTTCCCTAGCAATAGTATGAATACCAAGAACTCACTGATGTCCAAACTCCAAGAACTCACTAATGTCCAAACTCAATCAATGTGATGTTGCAGTCAGCAGACAGGAACCAGCAGCTGCAGAAAGACCATAGTGTGATGTGACATTTCAAGACACAATGGATCAGTCTAAATGTACAAGTTCATGCATCAGTGAAGCCAAAAAGGCAAATAACAGCACAGTGCAATAAGTGACATCAACTAAGAACATTGAGGTCCAGCCATTCAAGTACGAAGAAAGGGTCTGTGGGTCATAGATAGATCATTCCAATCACTCGCATCCATATTAAATATATATGTAGAAACCACATACACGTACAAGAAGTCCACTGATTTCCTCCCCTTTTGTACCACAAAAGTATGGGAAATTACAACCATTTTGTACTCACTGATAGAATCAGTCAGAAGAGAACATCTTAGAAAATGTCAGTATTTCTTTTTCCACCCATGGGTGAGGAAAAAAACTGCAAAAATCACTCTGGTATTAAAAGCTCTGCTTATAATATAAAGGCATGTTCATACATAATATGAGGGTTTATTATAATTAGGTATTTTAAAACCTTACATCTAATAAATCCAACAGAAAAGTTAATGTGCACTAGAATCAAGACCTAGTGTTTGCCAAAGAGAAAGCAAAAATAGCTTAATTAAATTTGTTCTCCTGATTAAAAAATAAATAAATAAAGGTAGAAGTCTAAATAACTAATATAAATATAATAAGTAATTTTTCATTTGGAATAAAATATAACTGAAAATTATAAAGCTAAACTCAGGGAATAATTTCTCAATTCCTTTTTAATGTCTATACCTAAAAAGATACTTGTACAGTCACAGAATTTTCGAAGCCTAATGATTTGATAAATCAGTCACTTTCTTCATCTCAATCCTTTTATACACTGCATTCCATAAAAATTAATTGAATGAATCAATGGGTGAATGAATGAACGAGTATATGATCAAAGAAAACTAACCAATACCAACATTTTACATGGGAAGAGGAAAAAAGAGTTCTGAAAAGGTTGAAAGACTTGGCTAAAAATCACTAAGCTAGTTGGTGTGAAGTCCAGGACTAAAAACTAAGTTTCCTGAGCATGATGCCTCTTCTAAAGTATAATTCTCTTATAGGAACAGAGGGGAGTAGATATTAATTCTCAGACATCTGTCTATCAGGGTACTATATAACTATTGTCTTTAAGGATGCTTAGAGGCTTGTGTGCAGGGAGAGACTAAGAGACATACTATATAATCCCCAGTTTGCATTTACCTTCATCATGATACATGCCTTTCTCTGTGTTTTAGAGGAAATATATTGAACAGTAGAGTCAGAAACGATCTTATTCATTTAACAAATATTTATTGAGCATCTACATTGTGTCAGACACTGTTCTGGGTGCTGGAGATATATCAAAGGAGAAGAGACAGTTTTTGTCCTTACGGAACTTACATTCCAATGACTTTAGAGATGAAAAATCACTGTTTTTCATACATGAGGAAATTGAACCTCAGACTGATATAATGACTCTACCTACCTTTACAGAGTGAGCTTGCAACAGAGTTTAACTTAGAATTCAAGTCTCCCAGTGTACTTCACTTTGCCCTATGACATACCACCTTACAACTCTCAAGTAAATTAGAATGGAAAATCAGACCCATTTCTTTCTTCTCTCTAGTTCACTCATACTTCCTCTCTCCCCTACCCCAAACCCACCCTCTTTATCATCCCAAGCCATATGTGTCATTACCACAGTGGCAAACACATGCCAAAGTTTTGAATCACTATATGGCAATAGTAGAAAAATATAATTAATATAGTTATAGAGCCTATGTACTGTTAAGACTATGTCCTTGCATTACCTTAAAAGTAGAGTAAGAAAAGGATAAGAAAGAAATGAGGGAAAGAAGAGAAGAAGAAAAGGAGATAGTGCAGAGGAAATAAAGGAAGGAGAAAAACAAGCAAGCAATGCCTTAAGAATGCACATAAACTCCAAATCAAGTTTCAAATACTCTGCCAGAATGTTGATTGCTGTAGTTTAAAGAGGAAAATTACAGTCAGAAATGAATTTCCTAGATCTAACTTGAGAATGAAAGGCAGTTAAAATTGTAGAGAAATGTTCAAAAACAAAACACCCTTTACCATTTGGATGCATAGAATCCTAGAAGCCTTATTTCAATGATTTTCTTATTCTTCTCAGCTACAATATTTAGAAAGCAGAACATGAATGATACAAATAGGGGCTTTCCTTAGAACCTCTATTTTGTAGCTGTAGCCATATTATATACAAGTACACATTCTAAATGGCACAACTGAAAGCTAACTCATTGAACTCAAATCTGTTGATCATTGGTTTCATTTGGCTACATTTTTAAAATTTCAAAGTATCGAAGCCCCTTCTTTGGGAAATAAAAGGATTATATTAAGAGAAGGAAAATGTGTACAAAATTTAAAACACCTTTTGACATATGAAAAAAGCTCTTCAATTTCATCTGGGATCATAGTATTAAACAAAACTCAATTGTTCTGATGTGATGAAAAGCAATGAAACCAAATGGACATTCAGAATAATGTACACCACAGAGAAGTCAGTTGGCTGCGTTCAACAAATTCATTTCTGTTTTTGTTTAGCTTTGCTTTTTGAACTACATCTACTCAAATCATTTTGTATTTAGCAAGTGTCAGTGGTTACTGACTATTTTGCAAAGCTTACTGAAAGTTTTGAACTATCTTTTGTAAGAACAAACAACAAACAAATCAACAATGCAAAAGATTCTTTAACATACAGGCTACTAAGCTTAATGCTTTAATTATCTACAAAAGATGGAAACATTATTAAACCTATATCTCTTAATTTAAAAACGATCATAAGTGTACCTAGCTTTTGTCTATGAAAAAATTTGAGACTCTTTTACAAAATGATTTTGCACATTCCAAATCTAAGGGTGGCTCACTTAGATCATTTCTCTGAAAAACAAGTTACTTCCAATAGACTCTGGGGCTTTTTTTGCATTGAAGAAGTATGTTCTAGGCTTATATTTGACATTTCCATATAACTAAAATTTAATCAGAAAGGTTAAATATTGAAACAAAATGTTAAATTCAACCCATTTAAATGTAGGAATAAGAAAAAGGGCCCATTGTACTACTATAAATTAATATTATTCTGAGAGTGTCAGTCAATTAAACAAAGAGAAAAGGGAAAATACATTTTAAAGAAAGAAGCAAGTTTGCTATTATTCATAGATAATAAGATTATCAAGAAAATTCATGAGAATTAGTTGGATTAAACTATTAAAATGAACATGAGAGTTTAGAAAGTGCTTGTTGAGAGTAATTTTAGATATACCCACACAAATACTGAATAAAAACATAATGGAAGGAAATACCCTATTCAAAACAGGAACAAAAAAACATGTAAAATAATACTGCTTTTGGCAGTACTGGAGTATGAACTCACAGCCCCAGCATGCCTGCTAGGCAGGTACTCTATCACTTGGACCATGACCCAAGCCCTAAAATACTTAATATTAAGCTGAATTAACATTGAACATTCCCAGGAAAAAGCATTCAACATTCAACTTACAGATGGAAAAGAATATGCATATAAATTCAAAGCTGTATTAATCTCCTTAATATATCAGGGACCCTCATAAGCCAGTAAGGAAAAAACACACAACAGTTCAAAAATGGGGAAAGACTTAAGTAGGAAGAGAAAACAAGAGACATTTAAATACCAATAAACAGTTGAAAACAATTCCCTGTTGAATGAAATTAGATATGTCTTATTAAATTACAAACACAAAAATCATATTTACATTCAGTGTGGTGAAGGTACACACACAGCTGATGGTGCTATAAATGACTGCATCTTTTGTGGGAATACTTTATCATGGCAAAACAAAATTCTTAAACTCCTCCATTCCCTTTTATTCAAATATTCCTTTCCTATGAGTTTCAAGAAAATAAACTCATTTATACTTATTTACAAACAGTCCTTCCCAATATTACTTGCAATGACGAAAAATCAGAAACCATGTATGATTGTCAAATAAATTAATGAAATATTGGGTCAATATTGTGCAGGCATTTAAAGTGATAAAAGTGCTCATTATGTTTTTAAGGAAGTATGTAAAATAATTCTCTTTTCGTCAGTATGTGTCCATTGCTCTATTTTCTTACTAATTAAATAAATGATGCTGCATGTGCACTTACATTACACAATACACTAGTTATTAATCATGAGTGATCGTATATTAATGTATTATTAACTAATTTGGAATTTAATTATCATGCTAGTCTGTAATAAATTATAAAAAGTGTGTAAGTTTAATATGATCTCTCAATGAGTGTCACCAGTGTCCTACACCAACTTGCACAGAAGCAGAAATGTAGGTGACAAAAGCTCAGTCTATAGGTTAGTATTTCAAGTCTAAAGGTAGGCCTTACAAATGTTGCCCGTTATGTTGACTTGACTTAATTATTATTCACCTTCATGATGGTGCAAAAGCAATATGCGTTCAGTAGACACCATACTTTGAATTTCCAATATTGATCTTTTCCTGGCCTAGTCATAAGAAGTACAATCCACTCTTCTCTGGGCAATGGCAGAGAGCCTCAAAACCTGTCATTCATAGGATCACAAGGGGAAACAACTGGCACTCTCTAGTGTACTGTGCTACTAAACTACAAGGTTCAGTGGGTTAGCTATATTAAATGCATTTCAATTTACTATATTTTCACCTTATGATAGGCTTATTGGAATGCAACCTATCATAAGTCAGGGAACATCTACACTTACCCAAGGGATAGAGCACCTGGAGCCCACAGCCCATTTTTGCAATAAGCTAAACCAATAAGTCCTTGAAATCCAAACACAGAGAAAAATTCTGGGTATAAAATAAAAACTATGGAAACTGTAGGATAAACATTTAAAGTAAAAGAGTTGGAAAGCAATGGAGGCTAGAGTGATTTCCTCAACCAACCATTTACAGCTGCACTGGGGCTTTTTTATGATTATTTGGCTAATGATGGAAGTCATAGTTGTATGACTGAATGTGTTCAGTTCAGAGGCACACATACACTGCTCTACTTTTTTAAGTTCTTAGGTTCACTATATTTTTTCAGTCATCTTTTCCACTGTAACCTGTCATTTCTGCTGTCAGTGTGTCTTCCATTTTCCTGAACTTTACGTTTTGTTCTTTATCATCTCCTATGAACTGGAATATCATACAGTCAAGTATGTTTTAATACCATATATATAAAAGTGATGATAATGTCTGAAAATTACCTTTTTATAACCATAAACAGTAATAATTTATTTTAAGAATCATCATCTGGCACTAAAATTATTTGGTAATACATAAGGTACAATGTGCTATATTTCTAGAGTGTGAAAGCATTTCTCCACAAACTATGTATTAATGTATAGGTCAGAGGGAAAAATAGTAATTCATAGTACAGAAAACTGGCAGACATCATCTTAACCAAGTGATCAAAATTAACATTACTGGTGATGGGAAACTTTGAAGGGTACCCATCAAAGACCCATGATGGTCTTGCCAAAAATGCATGACCTACATATGATAGTGAGGAAACATCAGACAAGTTGAGGGACATTCTACACAATACATGGACTATAATCTCCAAAACCATCAATCATGAAACATACAGATTGACTGTTGTAATGCTCTAATTAAAGGAGATTAAAGTCACATAATAGCTAAATACGATGTGTGACCCTGAATTATTTAAAAGTACATTATTGAGGCAATTGGCAAATTATGAGTATAAGACATATTATAGATAATAGTATTGTGCCTATTATCTCAGAAAAATGATAAAAGACATGTGGCAAAATGTTAACAGTTGATTAATATGTATAAAGGATAATGGGTGGTTTTTTGTATTATCTCTGTTAATTTGAAATTCATGTAGAAAATAGTTAGTAATATAGTGCCTACTTTTATTTTCCTCTAAGCAAAATACATGAATTTTACCGATATTTTGGCTTCTCGATATTTTGGCTTCTCAAGTACTTTCTGGGATAGATACCAAGACAAATTAAGACAAATTAATACAAATAATTTTTACTATTGCACACTGACTTGAATGTATTCATATTGTTGACATTGAATCATTCATATCCATTCTTTTCAGTCATAAGTCTGCATCTTTGTACCCATCAATGCATCAATTGCTTCCCTTCAATGAAAGAAAAATTATCTGAAAAAGGGTGAAAATCTATAGACTATTGCATTAGTTGCTTCAACCATCACTGTGACCAAATACCTAACAGAAACAACTTAAAGGGAAGAATTATTTATGTTGGCTAATGGTTTCAGAGAGTCTAGCCCATGGTTGCTTGGTCCCATGTCTAAGAACAGCAAGGCAGCAGGAGCATATAGCAGAAGCTATTCTTCACTTCTTGAGAGACAGGAAGTAAAGAGAGAGAAAGAGGAAGGGGCCAGGGAACTGATACCCCCAGACCCTGCCCCCAGTGATCTACTTCCTCCTCTTAAAGTTTCCATAACCTCCCAAAATAATGCCACCAGCTGGGGACCAATTATTTAAACTATAACAATTATATGGAACTCATTGAAATATCTGAGTCTATGGCTTCATATAAATGACTTCATCTATTTGTACGATATTATAGGCTTCATTCACTATCTGAGAGTTGACACCTTTCTACATATGTGGCCATAACACTTGCATTGTCTAGTGGTGAGAAGCAAGTACAAAAGAACAGAATTCAATATAATTAAGAATAACCATGAAAATTATCTACCTAAAAGTAAAAGCTTGGTTTAAATAAATTATCATCATTATTGCTGACAACTTATAGTTCCCCATAGTTTTTGAAATAGCTAATCCTCAGGAAGCTGAGGGGGGAGGATTACAAATTCAAGCTAATCCTGGGCTACATATTGAGACCCTGTCTCAAACACAGCCCTTAAAAAGAAATAGTCAATACTATTCAAGCCAAATGAAAAGTGACTGTAGTGTTCTACATTCCTCCTGCTGAATAATGTTTCTTCATGAGAAAAACAGAGATATTTATGCACCTGTATGATTCAGACAGAAACTATGAAATAGACCCAGAGTAGAGAAAGTGTGGCTCATGTGGATCTGCTGTTACTAGATGGAAATCATCTAGTCTGAATGAAAGATTAACTAAAAATGTTGAAGCTAAAATTATCTGCTTGATTTGATGTGGTAGGAAAAATCTATCACCTGAATGGAAATGATTTTATTACTGTATTCCTAAAACTTGTCACTTTATTCATGCAAAATAATTACTATATCAGTTAATATGTACACATGAAGTTGTATTTTAACTATGCAATAAGCATCACAATATTAGCTTTGTTGACCAGACCACAATCCTATAATTCTTTCCTTCAAACATAATTTTTGCAGAATGTTAATCATCTTCATTTAGAATAATACTAATGATAATGTAAATATAGCAGCTATTGTTAACATTAATTGAGCATTTAGTACTACTAATGAGCATTTATATAATTCTCCTATGTACTTGGCACCATTGAAAGTATTTTACACATAACTAATTTAATCCTTCTAATAACCCTATGAAGAAGATATTATTAGTTCCATTTGAAAATTGAGGACACCAAAATTAAATTTCTAGCCCAAAATAAGAGACCTAAATTGGGGATGTAGTTCAATGAAACAGCATTTGCCCAGGGCCCTGGGTTTGATCCCCAGCACCACAGTGAGACAAAATAAGAGACCCAATAAGTGATAGATCAGTAGTGAACCCCAGCATCTTGGCCCTATAATCCATTCTTTTAACATTACACTAAATTTCCTCCATTCTTACATATATACACTGTTCTGAGCACTATACAAATTTCTCTAATCACTTATATGGATGAAGATTATTTTGTCTGCAAGTAACAAAAAATATTTAAGTTCACTTAACCAGTAAGGATATGATTTTATCACCAGTAACTATTATGTGAATATATTCTGGAGGCTGGGAAGAATATATTCTTTCAGAATATATTCACATAATAGTTCAGAAAAAAAAGCAAATTCAGCATAGTTAATTCAGCCTTTTACTTAACATAATGAGCTAAATGTTCATGCCCCCTCCTCCCAAATTCAATACTGAAGTCCTGACTCCCAAGTTCATGGTATTAGAACATGGTGCCTTTGGGAAATGGTTAGTTCATGAGGCCAAAGCATGAGATTAGCAACCTGTCGCAAGCATTTATAATTCATTACCAATCGAGTACAAGTGAGCAGTACTCAGGACATTCTTACTTCAGAGAACAGGATTTTATTCAAACAAATCCACATGGCACTCTCACATGGATCCTAATGTCCCATCCTATGCTATCCCAGCCAGGAACTTATTCAGGCCTTCCCCAAGCCTCACTCGCCATGTGACGTTTTCTTAGCCAGTAAAGGGAGTCCAGCTGAGCTCCGGAGAATCCTTACAGCAAATCTTAAATGCAGGTTGATCTTGCAGTCTGCCGGTGACACCTGGTTGTTGGGAGAAGGCAGGGGGCGCTCTCAAGCAGAGGCTGCCTCTGCTAGGAGCTTTGGGACAGGCTCCGACAGCGCGGTCTCCAGCGTTTGGGAGGTGAGCAAGGTTTGGGTTTCAGCTCTGAGTTTATATACCCTGTGGTGACCTCATAGCTTCTGCTATCAGCACTGCCACATTAGGGTTGGCTCGTTTGCATATTGGCCTGTCATTCTCTGGCTTGGTTTCTAAGTCCTAAAACACACTAGCTAATAATTCTTATTACAACAATTTTCCATACTTTAACACAATACAATCCATCAATACAACAGCAATCTTATGTGTGTTCACCACAGTCCACCCCCCAAGTCCTTGAGGTCCTAGTCTTCAGTACGCTGAAGGGCCTCAGGGATGAGTTCCATGCTAATTGGGAAGAGTTAATTAGCATCATGAATGGGAACAGTTCCCCTTTTGTGTCCATGCGAAAACTGCAATAAAAAGCCTTTCCTAACCAACAGGATGCCAATGTCCTGTATAGCATGCTGAGTAGTGTTCATTAGTCCAGTAGTGACATGTGCCCAGTCTGTCATACATGTGGAAATGGACAAGTGTCACCACCAGGCAGAAGTGGGAAACAATGAAGAAGGTGAGAAATCCTGTAGTTGGTGGGTGAATCTCCTCTGCAGCCCATTTTTGTAAGTATGTACATGCAGTCCATTGTGTTGGATGGGGGAATGGTGTAAATGCCACCCCCAGTCTGCAAGCTGATGCTGTGTCTTTTGCCAAGTTGAACCAATGTCCAGGTTTCCACTGTAGTATTATGTCATCCTCAAAGTCCACAGCCTTCAGTTGATTGTTAATGATTTTAGCACTGGTGCCTGCTCCTACACCTGATTGGTGTTGTGGAGGTCCAGCATTGATTCTGAAGATTGCCTCCTGTCCATCGATGAAAGTTCCAAGTGCTGAGTAGCATAGGGTACCCACATTGGAAACAATGACACACATTGAAGGTGAGTTAAAGGTGGGTCCTAGTTCCACTGGATCAATAGGCTGTCCATCTGGATCACATATGATGGGTGGTCGGAGAGGGTTTCTTCTGGTTTTTGAGACATCAATGTGTTAGTTGTCCTGAAAGGAATATGAGGTCTCAGCGGGCCCCAACCCCCTTGTTGGAGAAACCAGTACCAAACATCCCATGTAGATAAGATAAGCAATGAGGCAGGGCTCAGTTAGGGCATATAGAATGTGAGGAATGCAAGATGTGAGATACGAGCAAGATGTGAGATACGAGCAAGATGTGAGGTACGAGCAAGATGTGAAGTACGTGCAGGATGTGCTCTGCCTGCTTGTCTAATGTTGATAACAAAAATATGCACGCCACTGCAGTCTATATAAGATTTCCCCCTAAGAGGCTCAGGGTCTTGCTTTCCTAACCGGTCCTGCGTGTCCGTGTGGGAGCTCGACCCTGGCTAGCCAGTCCAATAAACTCTGCTTTGTTGATTGCATTCACGCCTGGCTCTCTGTCTCTCGGGGGAATAGGATTCCGGGTCCTAACATTTGGAGGTCCCACCGAGATTTCATTTTCTCGAGAGACAGAACCTGCCTGCGAGAAAGCAGGGGCGATCCCAAGTCCTAGGCGTTGGGAGGGGATCCCAGACCCTCATTTGGAGGAACTTGAGTGTTCCATTTGGGCCGCGGCGGGGATTCGGCCAATCCCCAGGGAGATTCATTCCGGGAATCTCGCAAGGAGGACCACAGGGTCCTATTGGGAGAGGCTTTCCTCTCATTTGGGCTCGAGCATTTTAGGAACCCTGGCGCCAGGTGAAGAACTAATTGAGCTAGTCGACCGACCACCCGTCAAGTGGACGCCTTTCGGCCTGATATCCCAGTTGGACGGTGAGGAGGTTGAATGGGGTGCGCACCAGTGTGAGAGAAGGACCGGTCCGAGCGAGTGCTGGAGAGTGTTGTGTGTGTGTGGAATTATTGTTGCCTTTACCCTTTTTGTTCTATCTCTCTTGGTGTTTGAGTCTCCTTCCACAATGGGACAGGGACAAACAACCCCAAAGTCTCTGATCCTTTCTCACTTTCCAGAAGTTAAAGAAAGGGCCTTAAATGCGGGTCTGGTCATCAAGAAAGGTAAGTTCGACACCTTTTGTTCTGCAGAGTGGCCCACCTTTGGAGTCGGGTGGCCCATTCAAGGTTCCCTCTCCCTAGACCTGATCACTAAGGTTAAAGCAGTCATTTTTCAGCCAGACAATCGAGGCCATCCAGACCAAGTTTCTTACATTTTGGTTTGGGAGGATCTGGTGAGGAACCCTCCCCCTTGGTTAACAGTTTTTCTGACCCACCCCTCCAGTTCAGCCCCCGGGGCTAAAACCCCAGTCACGCCCGCCTTGGTCATAAAGGAGGAGGAAAAACTTCCTCTTCCCACCTTGACCGGTCCTCAAATTAGGGCATCTCCTTCACCATCTCCGGTCTTACCAGAGAGTTCCCCCCTTTACCCATCCCTCGCAGGGGCAGAGGAAGATCGGCCGCCTCCATACGTGACTCCCCCTGGCCAAGCCAGTGCCCCGGAGGAGGAAATTTCCTCATCCTCCTCAACAGGACTGGCAGCAGGAGGAGGAATGGGTCGAAGACTTCGCCCCCGAGGGATCCGGGAAAGGGAGGGGGAAGACGGGCCCCCCTCATCAACACAGGGGGAGGAAACTGTCCCTACACTTCCAGTCCGGATGGTGGGCCAAGGGGGACCGGGAGGAGGGCAACAGTTTCAGTACTGGCCCTTCTCCTCCAGTGATCTATATAACTGGAGGACGCAGAACCCGCCCTTTTCTGAAGACCCCAAGTGTCTCATAGATCTCCTGGAGTCCATCATGCATACACACCGCCCCACTTGGGATGACTGTCATCAGCTGCTCAATACTCTTTTTACGACAGAGGAACGAGAGCGCATCCTCAACGAAGCGAGGAAGAATGTCTTGGGGGATAATGGGAGACCCACAACTCTCCAACCGGCCATAGACGAGGCTTTTCCCCTACGCCGGCCTGATTGGGATTTCGGGACCGCAGAAGGTAGGGAGCGTCTTCGGATCTACCGCCAGACTCTTATGGCCGGTCTCCGAGCGGCCGCTAAAAGGCCCACCAATTTTGCAAAAGTAAAAGCAGTCATTCAAGGGGAAAACAAAAGCCCAGCCGGTTTCTTAGAGCGCCTCTATGAGGCATACCGTCAGTACACCCCGATTGACCCTGAGGCGGACCTCCACCGGTCTGCTGTGGTACTCTCATTCATTAATCAGGCAGCCCCAGACATTAGGAGAAAACTCAATAAACAGGAAAACTTAGGGGAGATGACTATAAGGGAAATGCTACAGGTAGCAGAAAAGGTCTTTACCGCTAGGGAAACTCCAGAAGAAAGGGAGGAAAGACAGAGAAAGGAAGACAGGGAAGCCCAGGAGAAATTGAGAAAGGAGGACCGGGAGTTCCAGGCTAAGGAAAACCGAAAGCAACAGAGAGAAATGGCTCGTATTTTCCTAGCGGGTGTCCGGGACCAACCCAGAGGAGGGGGCCACGCCAGGACCCCGGATAAGGAACACTGTTTTTACTGTAAGGAAACGGGGCATTGGAAGAGAGAATGTCCTAAGTTAAAGGGAAGAAGAGGGTTTGGAAGGAGACCGGGGGAAAACAGGGAAAGGGAACGAGCAGTAGAGCAGGCCAGAGTCCTACTAGCCGGAGAAGAGGACTGAAGGAGACGGGGCTCAGACCCCCTCCCCGAGTCCTGGGTAACAATGCATGTGGAGGGGAAGCCGATGGGGTTCATGGTGGATACCGGCGCCCAATATTCGGTTTTAAACAAGGCACATGGACCTTTGAACAAGGCACGAACAAGTGTTGTTCAGGGGGCCACCGGTACGCAGTTATGTACATGGACTACCAAAAGAAAGGTGAACTTAGGAAAACACCAGGTCACACACTCCTTCTTGGTCGTCCCTGAGAGCCCCGCTCCCCTGCTCGGACGGGACCTACTCACCAAAATAGGGGCCCATATCCATTTTGAACCAGATGGAATAATTGTGACTGATCGAGAAGGGAGCCCGATTCATGTCTTGTCCCTATCATTGGCTGACGAGCATCGTCTGTTTGAGAGTCAACAGGAACCAGGAGGGGACATGACTCATTGGGTAAAAAGATTTCCCACGGCCTGGGCGGAGACTGCGGGAACCGGCCTCGCCAAACACCTCCCGCCCGTAGTTATACAATTGAAGGCTTCTGCTCTCCCCATTCGGGTGAAACAGTATCCTATGCCTGAGGAGGCCCGAAGAGGCATAGCCCCTCATATCCACAGGCTAATAAAGGAAGGAGTACTGCGACCTTGTCAGTCTGCCTGGAATACTCCTCTGCTCCCCGTCCGAAAGCCGGGAAGCGGGGACTATAGGCCTGTGCAAGACCTACGAAAGGTAAACGAGCGGACGGAGGACATTCATCCCACCGTTCCAAATCCCTATACCTTGCTCAGCCACCTACCCCCCTCGCAAGTATGGTATACAACCCTTGATTTGAAAGATGCTTTCTTCAGCATTCCGTTGTCAGAAATTAGTCAGCCGCTATTTGCTTTCGAATGGCAAGAAGATGGGGGCCAATCCGGACAGCTCACTTGGACCAGACTGCCGCAAGGATTTAAAAACTCTCCCACCCTGTTTAATGAGGCCCTGAGCCAGGACCTGGAACCTTTTCGTCGGAGCCACCCACGAGTCACTCTATTACAGTATGTTGATGACTTACTGTTAGCGGCAGAAACCCGAGAGGAGTGCATCAAGGCTACTGAACACCTGCTAACGGAATTAGGTGAGCTGGGGTATCGGGCAAGTGCCAAGAAAACTCACATCTGTAAAAGGTCAGTGACGTATTTGGGTTATCGGATTGCAGATGGGGCAAGGTGGCTGACTGATGCCATGAAACAGACTATTCTGGCTATCCCATCCCCGACATCCACTAGGGGGGTGAGAGAATTCCTGGGCTCCGCGGGGTTCTGTAGACTCTGGATTCCAGGATTTGCGGAAATAGCCAGACCCCTATATGAGGCCACCAAAGAAGCTCCAGATTGGAGTTGGGGAGAGAGAGAACAACAGGCCTTTGATCAGCTAAAAGACGCTCTTTTGCAGGCCCCTGCCTTAGCCTTGCCAGATCCTACAAGACCATTCACTCTGTTTGTAGATGAGAAAAAGGGGGTAGCCAAAGGAGTCTTGACCCAACAGCTAGGTCCCTGGAAGAGACCAGTGGCATACTTTTCCAAGAAATTAGACGCAGTAGCGGCAGGATGGCCCCCCTGCCTCCGCATCATAGCGGCCATTGCCGTGCTGGTGAGAGAAGCCGATAAACTAACCTTTGGACAGGCCCTCTGGGTAACGGCCCCTCACCCGGTGGAGGGAATCCTTAAACAACCCCCTGGGAAATGGATGACGAATGCCAGGCTCACCCACTACCAGGGGCTCTTGTTGGATTCCCCTCGGATCACATTCACAGATCCCGTAATCCTGAACCCTGCCACCTTGTTGCCTAACCCGGAACTGCAGACACCTGTCCATAACTGCAAAGAATTCCTCTCCGAAGTTACACAGGTACGGGCTGACCTAAAGGATACCCCCCTGTCCGGCTGCAAATTAAACTGGTACACGGATGGAAGCAGTTTTTTCCAAGATGGAGCCCGAAGGGCAGGGGCAGCTGTAGTCGACCAAGAAGGAAATACGGTATGGAGCAGCGCCCTCCCACCCGGAACATCAGCCCAAAAAGCGGAATTAATTGCCTTGGCAGAGGCCCTGGAGAGGGCAAAAGGAAAGCGAGTCAATATCTACACCGATAGCCGCTATGCTTTCGGTACCATCCATGTCCACGGGGCCATCTATCGCGAAAGAGGATTCCGCACAGCAGAAGGAAAACATCTAAAGAACCTAGCCGAAGTCCAGCGTCTATTAATGGCAGTGGAAAAACCGAAGGCAGTGGCAGTGATGTATGTCCCAGGCCACCAGTCTGCCAAGACGCCGGAAGCTGTCGGTAACAACAGAGCAGATCAAGAAGCAAAGAGAGTAGCAATGGTGAGTCCTCCCATGGAGACAGGGCAACCTTCCACGGTTGCGGCGATAGACGTGCCGGTCCCAGAGCTCCCTCCGCTACCCCCCCGACCAGAATACTCCACAGAGGATTTCACTTGGATGAGAGCCCACTCCCCCTTTAGAGAAGGGGAAGACGGATGGAAAAGCGACTTGGAAGGCAAGTTAATTCTGCCTGAAAAACTCGGACGATTCCTGTTGGCTAACTTACATAAGTCCACCCATTTGGGGCGGAGAAAATTACTAGACTTGTTGACATCTGCGCAGCTCCGATTTCCGAACCAGACCATAGCAGTCCGCCAAATTGTGGAAGATTGTGCCAGCTGCACAATCATGAAACCAGGACGAAGGGAGGGGCACCATACAGGTACTCGGGAACGGGGGAGGGCTCCGGGAAGAAGTTGGGAAGTGGATTTTACTGAGGTAAAACCGGGAAAGTTTGGGTACAAATATTTGCTGGTATTCATAGATACCTTTTCAGGCTGGGTGGAGGCTTTTCCTACAAAGAAGGAGACGAGTCAGGTAGTGGCAAAGGCTTTGCTAGAGGAAATCATACCCAGATATGGGGTGCCCGAGGCAATTGGGTCAGATAACGGTCCGGCTTTTGTTAGTAAGGTCCTGCAGGGACTAGCCCAGACTATGGGGGCCAATTGGAAGCTACATTGTGAATATAACCCCCAGAGCTCAGGGCAAGTAGAAAGGATGAATAGGACACTAAAGGAGACTTTAGCCAAATTGGCCCTGGAGACTGGCGGTGATTGGGTGACGCTCCTTCCCTTGGCCATCTTCCGAGTCCGGAACTCCCCCTATGTCCATGGGCTAACTCCCTTTGAGATCCTGTATGGGGCTCCACCCCCCATCATTCAGAGGACCTTAAGCCCAGAACTAGGTGATCTGGCCCCAAATTACCTGACCATGTTGCAGGCTTTAGCTAAAGTGCAACAACGGATTTGGCCCTTAATTCAAGCATACCACGCTGTTAAGAGGGACCCGGCTCCGGAATATGGCATAGTCCCGGGTGACATGGTATGGGTTAAAAGGCATCAGTCCAAAACCCTAGAGCCTAGATGGAAAGGACCTTATGTTGTACTGTTTACTACCCCTACCGCCCTCAAGGTTGATGGCATCGGACCTTGGATCCACCACTCCCACGTGCGTCGAGCCAATCATCAAAAACAAGAAGGGGTCAAGGAGTGGACTGTACGGCGGCACCCAGACAACCCATTAAAGCTAAAGCTTTTGTGGCCCCGGGAACATGCAGAGCCTTCAGGAGCAGCCACGGATGGGGTGGCTGATCGCTCTGATCTTGCTCAATGCCCAGAGCGGGAGCCTCGCAGAAACCAACCCTCACCAGCCCTATAAGCAAACCTGGATACTCACCGATGGGGAGACTCATACCACCCTCAACGAGACTACTCGCACTGCCCCCATAGGAACTTGGTGGCCGGAGCTTCAGTTCTGCTTCAGAGACATCAATCCTGCCTACAAGTCTACTGCCCCGGAGTCAGCCCGACGTTATGGGTTTTATGCCTGCCCCGGCCACAAAAAGAACCAGGAATGTGGGGGGATACAATACTCCTTCTGTAGGTCATGGGCATGTGTCACATCCAATGATAGTGAATGGAAATGGGGGATATCAAAATCAGACCTAGTCAAATTTGCCTTTGTAAATGGGATATTAAGGGGGCACAGAATTCCAATACCCACCCATAAATGCCAGCCCACGGATCTAGATAGAATCAAGGTCACTTTCACTGAAACTGGCAAGAAGGACACCCCTGGGTGGATACAAGGTAAGGTATGGGGACTTGTATTTTATAAATATGGTGGACATGCTGGCTCGACCATAGTGGTCAGATTAAAAATTGAGCCCATAGGGCCACCGTCCACAGCAGTAGGCCCCAATAAGGTACTTAGGCCGCCCAATGTAAAGCCATCTCCCCAACCTTCCACAACTCACCACCTTCCCTCAACCATAGCTCGGGCTAATGTTACAACTCCAAGACCATCAGAAACCAGCCCTCCCCTGGTGAGGCCCAGTCTCATGACCGCATCTAAAGACACCCTCTGGGAGCTAGTGGGTGCTGCCTTCCTGACGTTAAACCACACCAACCCTAACATGACTAACTCCTGTTGGTTATGTTATGATGTGAGGCCCCCATTCTATGAGGCAATAGGGCTAAACACCACTCACGATACCTCATCTGAGGAAAACCCTAGTCAATGTTCCTGGGGAGACCGTAAGAGAGGTCTGACCATACAGCAGGTAAACGGCCAAGGAACCTGCTTAGGAAAAGTGCCAAAGAACAGACGGGACTTATGTACTGTTATTAACGCCAGTTCTACCTGGGGAAATGCTATTAAATGGGTAATTCCAAAGGACAATGGGTGGTGGCTATGCTCGCGGTCCGGACTCACCCCATGCCTATCAACTAAGGTGTTTAACAGCTCTAAAGAATTCTGTGTTATAGTGGTTGTGCTGCCCCGCATCCTCTATCATTCGGAGGAAAGTCTATATTCATACTGGAATATAGGAACAGGTGAGAGAAAGAAGAGAGAGCCTATTTCTACACTAACCATTGCTACCCTACTTAGCCTAGGGGTGGCTGGGGCAGGGACCGGCATAGCCTCCCTGGCTACTCAACATAAAGGGATGTCTTCACTGCGCGCAGCCATAGATGAAGATATAGAGAGAATAGAAACCTCCATTAGCCACCTAGAAAAATCCCTCACTTCCCTGTCTGAGGTAGTACTTCAAAACCGACGAGGTCTGGACTTGTTGTTCCTCCAAAAAGGGGGACTATGCGTTGCTCTAGGGGAAGAATGTTGTTTTTACGCTGACCATACCGGAGTTGTTCGTGACTCCATGTCTAAACTCCGAAAGAGCCTGGAACAAAGAAAACGAGAAAAAGAGGCAGGGGAAAGCTGGTTCGAGTCTTGGTTTAACCAGTCCCCATGGTTGGCTACCCTTTTATCTGCACTGGCAGGGCCAATAATAATCATCCTACTGCTTGTTACCATAGGACCCTGGATTCTAAACCGACTTATGACTTTTGTCAAAAGTCGAATTAATACTATCCAACTTCTGGTCCTCCGCCAACAATATCAGGCTCTTCATCCTCTCGAGGATGATTCCTCAATTTAGGCCATAAGAAAGGGGGGAATGAAAGGAATATGAGGTCTCAGCGGGCCCCAACCCCCTTGTTGGAGAAACCAGTACCAAACATCCCATGTAGATAAGATAAGCAATGAGGCAGGGCTCAGTTAGAGCATATAGAATGTGAGGAATGCAAGATGTGAGATACGAGCAAGATGTGAGATACGAGCAAGATGTGAGGTACGAGCAAGATGTGAAGTACGTGCAGGATGTGCTCTGCCTGCTTGTCTAATGTTGATAACAAAAATATGCACGCCACTGCAGTCTATATAAGATTTCCCCCTAAGAGGCTCAGGGTCTTGCTTTCCTAACCGGTCCTGCGTGTCCGTGTGGGAGCTCGACCCTGGCTAGCCAGTCCAATAAACTCTGCTTTGTTGATTGCATTCACGCCTGGCTCTCTGTCTCTCGGGGGAATAGGATTCCGGGTCCTAACAGTCCAGGAGTTGATAGTGTCTCGTGTGATTGTTTGCTGTGTATCTACAGGATTGTGGGACATGGGCCTGACTATTTGTGTTTGTTTTGGTGTGTGGTGGAATTACATAAGTAGTGAATGGAATATACTGTGAGCACGATGGTAAAAAGTGTGATGGGCCTGTATGTCTTCCGGTATATAAGCCTGCTAAACATCCCCATGTTAATCCTACTAGATAGAGGAAAAATAGAGTGAAGAAGAATTCATTCAGCATTAATTATCAGAGCTTATAAAATCTATATTTTTCAATAGTAAAAAGCCTCAAGATTAGGAATAAGAATAAGGGGAGTGTGTATGTGATATAAAATGTTATGCCTAAGACTATTAAGTATTGAGTGTATTGTTTACTAGGCGCCTATGGCGTTGTCCTATTGGATGTTCAATCCTGCAATATGAACAAAAAATCCATTCTATAACACTTCTGTAAAGGATATTTAACTCTGTGGCTTTGTTTCTTTTATATGTGTCAAAGTGTTCTTTCCAATTAAGGAATGCAAGGTATTGTTTGAGTGCATGTATCAAGATTGGTTTAAAAATTGCACGGATAGTAATGTCCTCCAATGATGGTTGGATGACTATGGGGTTATCCATGGTTGGCTCAACAGAGTAGTATTTGGATTCTATCAATTACAAGAGTGTCTCAGGTTGGTTATTGAGCATATAGCCCCAAATTGAAGTATATGTGTGTACTCGTGAGATGTGCATACTTATCCAGTATGTAAGAAGGGTGCCTACTGCTAGATAGCAGCACTTGTGTCCATAAGTGTTGTAAAGGTTTAAATCGTGTTTTAAGATGTATTTGAGGAATTCACTGTAAGTATCTTGACTTTGCCAGCCATTATATATTGCAAATCCAGCCTTACAAAATCTACAATCATCAGTAGTATATAATCTTAGCATCCTATTAACAATCCAATGAGCATCTGTATGCATTACATATGTGTGGTAGAGGTGGTTCCAAGTTATTTCTTTAAAATAATTTCCTCTGAGGGTTTGGGGGTTCCATTTCCTCCCATTATTCATATATTTGTAATCAAGGGTGTGGAAGCTGCACATTGCTGTGAGCAACTAGTTTCCTAATTGCTGAATCAGCACTTTTCTTTTGAGAATGCCTGCAATATAGGGAAAGTAGTTTTATTGCTATAACCAGTATAAGTATGAGCACTGCATAGTACCATAAATCTCTCAACCACCTAAAGGGGTTCCAAGAGGTGATACAAGAAATGTCAAATTTCACAAGTCTTATTAACACATCTCCTCCTGAGCAGTGAGAGGGTATATATCTATGGTGGATGAATGCCATTGTGTCTGTCTCAGCCAGATACACTGCCTTCTTTATTTCTACTAATTGTTTATCCATGTGCTTAAATTCCTTATGTACTGCATCATTCATGGTTGCAAATTGTTTTGCATTTTTATGTATGAAATCCTTTATAATATCTAATTGTCTATTGGCTTTTTTTGCCAAGGCATCTGGGGCTGCTGCTTGTCAAAATGAGAAATAATGTTATGTGGATATTACCTTCCTATCCCAAGCTTGTCTTGAATATGTAGTAATATTGAAAACTGAATTTGGCTGATGTCTGAAGGTGACATTGATTTTGTATGTATCCTTCTGGTCTTTCTTGGGTCCTGTCAACGAAGGTATCATGGGTTTTGTCCTAAGCCTCATTATCAATCATTGACATATTTCTGTACCAATCCTGTATGGTGTGATTATCACCTGAGCATACTAGAGAAGTGGCTGTATCTCTAAGGGGTATTATTACTAAGTCCAATTCAAGTATAGTATGCAACATCGGTTCTGGTATAATATATATGGTTTTTGTGATAGGTATTGCTCTGTCTCTTGGATAAAAGTATGTAGTATTAACTGATTTATCGTCCACTACTAAAAGTGTGGATCGTGGTATTACAAATTTATCTCCTAACTTTCTTGGAACTGTCATTGTGTAATGGGCTGAGATTGCATTGTCTAAGAAAATTTGTAAGAGATGTAGTTCACAATATCCATCTACACAACTTAAATGGTATCTGTCATCTAATATAGTTTTAAAATGTGTTGTTTCCCTTCCTTGACCTGTTTGGAGCAATATCCTAATTTCATCCACCATGGCATGTAAGGATTGTTGGGCCTTACAGCACTCTATCTCATGTTCTTGCAGGATTAGTTGTTCTTTAAGTCACTGAAATCTTCTTGCTGCCAATTTGTCAGACTGAAGCTGAGCATTCTTGATGGGCCCTATTTCTAGTTGCAAGTGATGCACTATTTGTGTTAATTGACTCAGACCTCTTGATAAAGCCTCTATTGCCTCAGCCTGGTGTTTTGTAACCTATTTCAGGTCATCCAGGGCTATGAAAAGTGGTGCTGTTAAGGTTGTTGTTACTGCAGTTGCTACTACAGCTGTGATAATACCTGCCATAAAGAATGGTAAGGGTTTCCTTTTCAGTGGACTTAGGCCATATGAGAAGGTACGTAACTTTAGCCCTTTACATTTCACTTCCTTAGGCACCATATTATTGAGATTTAGTGTAAGTGTAAGCTCCCTTATCCTGGGGTTAGACAATATTCTTAAAGAGGTGTAAGTCAATGGTAAAATCATCTGGGGTTCTCTCTAAATGATGTGCCTATGTGTATCAGAAGTATTTTCTGATATCCTTGGTGCAAAGAGAACCTCTGGTTTATAATGTATGGAGTAAAATTTAAGTGTCTCATTACAGCTCCTCTATATAATACACATGGTGTGTCTGAGAAGTCTTTTATCCAACATTTTTTAAATGAAGCTTCTAAATGGTATATTGTGTCCCAATCATATCCAGGCATTGAAACTGTTATTCCTTCTGTTGGCATTGCACTGGATGTATCATTTCTTCATCTGGGTTTGTGGGCTACAAAGTCCACTGTGTGCCATCTTCCTTTCCATGGTAATAGGAAGGAGAATGCATACAGAACACCATAATGTTGTATTTTAGTTAGTTCCTGCATGTGCATCCCAGCAATGGACCACCACCATAATGTATGGTTGTTGGCCCATGCTGTTTTATATATAGGTTTAACATGAAATAAAGGTCTTGCTCAAGCAGATTCCTTGAATTAGAGGTTATCAAGCCATCTAAGGTGTAAGTAGGTGCCACGTAGCTACTGATCTCATAGTATGTAATGTTTGTCCAATTTGTCATAGCCCTAATTGATCCTGGTAGCCATTTATAATTTAACTTTTGAGCATTAAGCATAGTAGTTTTAGTAGCTGGTGTTACTAAGTCTAGTGGGATAGGTTGTTCAGCTATGTTAGATTGGTATGGTAGGGCTTGTCTAGGTATATAGTGAGCTTCATGTATGTATGTTGGAATATCACAATCTAAATTGCTTGGGGTTGTGCCTATTCTATGTATATTTGAAAACTGTGTCTTATTCATTAAGGCATACACTGTTAAATTCATTTTTCCACAAAGCAAGAGAACACCGTTCTGGGTACAGTACTTGTGTCTGAAAGTTGCCCTGTATGGTTAAAGAAGGTGACATGGAAAGTCTTATTCAGAAAAATGGGTAATGAAAAATTAAAACTGGCCACACTTTCAGTAATATTACCATCCTCTGTTCTGTTATAAAATTTATAGGCTGTTTTGATGCCAAAGTCTATTTCAGCTAACAGAGAATATAGGTTTGGATAAGCTGATGCCAGAGATATTGTAAGTTTTGTTACATTTATATAAGAATCAGTGGTAGAATTCAATTTAATCTGGCGGAGTGCAGTATCATTATAAAGGTCTTGGTATGAAAAATTTTGTGCACACAGGAATGACATTAAGGCTACTCCTGTGGTATTGTTACCCAATTTGGGATGAGCACTCCGTAGAGGTGCACTATGTCTGGGTACCTCTTCTGGCCTTGGTAAATCCACTGTATTGTTTACCAATGTAAGAAATCCCAAGACACAATGATATTGGTCTTGTAATACCAATTCCTGTTTAGTATAATCTTTAATTCCTTCCTGCTGGTGTAGTCTGTCTCTGTAATTGGTCGGTATTTGAGCTGCAAAAGAAGAATCTGTTTGTGAAAATGGTTGTGGCAGTAATTCAGTCAAAATAATTGGGAATCTCCAATGGTGTACACCCAATGGGAATATGTCCATCCATGCTGGAATATGTGGGAAAGGTAGGTTAGTCACCTTGGGTGTGCTAACATAGGAACTGCCATGGTAATAGTGTAAGGCTCCATAATATGGTAAATTTGGAAAGTTAGCGACACACACTACTATCCTGGTATCATTTTCCTGCATGAACCATGGGATACTCTTATTCACAGCTGCTTCCAGGCATATATCCCCATATGGCTCATTGGGATAATCTAGATATAAAATGTTCCTACCTTTTGGGGGAGCAAAATTTTGTATAGGTTTTCTAAGTATATCCTGTGGTAACGCTGTGGGAGTACTTGGTAATATTGTGGGAGTACTTGGGGTACTTAAAGTATCACTTCCTTCCTCCTCCTTGTCATCATCATCATGATTTTTCCCATTCTCATTCTCACTATCCTCATACTCATAATCCTCACTCTGCTCATTCTAAGTTCCAAATTCTTGTTTGATCAATGGGGAAAAGAAGATTTGAGGGAATGATGTCTGTATAGCATCATCAAAAGTTTAGACAGGTTCCTCCTCTAAGGTAATCTTAGTGTAAAAACTGGATCCCTTGGTGTTATTGAATATATAATAAGTTGGAGATTTCCACATTATGGTGTTAAGTTTAATGTCTGCTACATGCATAGCATAAATGACTGATTCAGTAGTGGCATTCCTCCATAAAACACTTTCAACACATGCTCCAGGACTTCATTTAACATGACTGGCTGATGGAAATAGCTTTCTGCCCATAAGGTGGAAAAGGAACAAACCCTTGGTTTCAAAGTAGTCATTGCAGTAAGATGGAGCCACCCACTTTCATCTAGCATAACAATGTGCATAGACAGCCCAATAGGAAGGCCTGTACTTTAAAAATGGCTGTATGTCTAAGTATTTCCATGGGACCAAGAAAATTGAGGAATTAAGTCTAGGGTTAGGTTTGTGTGTAAGTAGGGTTTCATTATGAAAGTATTTAATGGATTTAATGGTGGTTGTAGAGCTAGCATCAATGGAGCCAATGATCCAGAATACACAAAGTGTGATTAGTAAATTTCTTGCACATGAGGTTAGTATCATTGGTAGTATTGCTATTGGCATTGCCCTGCCATCTCTTTTCATGGCAGAGGGCATAATGGCCAACTACTGTAATTCCTACCCAAGCTAGAGTAACTATAGTAAAGAGCAAAATAATGCAGCGGTAAGTAGTATGTATGTAATTCAGGCAGTGCAATGCTAAAGATGGCATTGTGGTGCCAGCTTGTCTATTTTAGTGATTTTGAGGTCACCCTTTTTCCCTGTAGTCCGAACAGTGTTAGATGATCCTGAGCACACAATCTCCTGTGAGATTGTTACCCTGAGTTACCACACCCAGATTAAAAAATGGTCTGGGGAAGGCAGTTTCAAAGGGTGAGGATCTGCCAAGCCTTAATCTAGAGTTCAGCTCATAACAGGCTGTCTCTAAAGCTCTACTCCATGGAAGATCCCTCAAGTACTGTAGTTTCAGTTTCAATAATCCATTATGTCTTTCTATGTTACCTGCTGCCTGTGGGTTGTATGCTAGGTGGTAATTCACAATAACATCTATCTCCTGTGCCCATTTCTTGACTATTTGACTAGTAAAATGCATGCCTTGATCTGATTCAATAATGGCCAGGGGGCCATATCTGGCCCACCAACACCATCGTGTGTATATGGTGGCCATAGCATCAGATCTCTTATGTGCCTTTGCCAGCATTATACCACAATGTACATCTACGGTTGTGCATGCATAATCTCCTTCATGTGTTTGTAATGGTCCTATGAAATCTATCTGCATTGTAGCATTAAAGCAATTAGGTTTGTACAATTCTAGTGGGGCTCTATATCTAAATCTTTGAACTGTCATTGGGCAATCTGGGCAGTTTTCCACTGCCTGTTTACATTTTGTCCAAGACAGGTCAACATTCCTTAACTGTCCCCAAGTAAATAATGCATGTGTGCCACAATGGCCTAATGCCTTATGAAGGTCTCTTAGTTCTTGTATTGATGGGGTACATAGCTTGAGTTTTTGTTGTTTTATTTATTCATTTTGTTCAGTCTTATAATTCCCAAGTATATTTGTTTTAGTCCATTTGGGTTTATCTTGTATTACCCTACTCCTAGGTCCTCTTTTGAGGGTCATTTTTAGTCTTTCTAGCTTATGCACATGCCATGGATCTTCTGTTGTTGTGCCACAGAATGAATGGTCTGTGGACTCTTTCACCTGCCAAGGTATATTTCTGGTAATCATTAGAGCTGCTCACTTATCTGCCTTTTTGTTATGCTGAGATGTTGGATTGCCTTTCCCTGTGTGTGCATCCACGTGTGTCACATAGATGCTAAAAGACTGGGAGAGTTTGTCCATTTTTATCCAATCTTCCTTAGACCATATTTCCTTGCCATTTATCTGCCAGTTGGTATGTTTCCATTCTCCTGGTCATACTGCAATACTATTGCACACACACCATGAGTCTGAATATATCCTGACAATTTTATATCCTTCTTTGTGAGATTGTTCAATTGCTAATCTGGCTGCATCGACCTCTGCATGTTGCGCTGATCTACCCGTGCCTTGGTCTGTGAGGAGTTGCCCATCCATGGGTCTCCAGGCTGCAGATTTGCAATGCAGCTTGCCACTCCACAACATGGATGAACCATCAGTGAACCAGGCATTTGTTTGTGAGTTGTCCCATCTCTCTGTCCTCCAATGGCTGATATTCTTGGCCTGTGTAATTTTTGGAATGGTTATGAGGCATGATACCATTGGGGCTGAGGCAATCTCCCCACCCAGAGTGAAGTCTTCCCCTTTGCCATGATCTTATGATTATTGGGGAACTCAGAGAGGAACCACTTCATTGCAACATCTTAGGTTCAGATGGGTTTCCGGCTAGGGCTTCCCCTTTCATGTTGATCCAGTCCAATATTGGTACTGGGCTATGGATTATTAGGCATCGATCCATCAGGACCAGGCACACCGTTTTCATCACCTCCATGAGTGTCCAAGTGAGTCTCTCAAAAATTGTATATTTGGATTCCACATATGGGAATCTTTTACAATAAAATGATATGGGTACTGTGTGTGCAACTCATTTATACATTATGCTCCAGTTTCCATACCCTGCTTGATAGGAAATATCCAGAATCATGGTGTCAGTGCATGCAATGGTATATAGTTGACTATGAGTTGTTATCAACTCCTTTACCACCTTAAAGTTATGTTCTTGTTGTGGGCCTCATTCAAAATCAGAGGCCTTCTTAATAACCTGATACAAGGATTGTAATAGGATCTGTAAATATGGGGTATGATTTCTCCAATATCCAGACAATCCAATAATGTGTAGCACTTCCGTTTTATTAGTTGGTGCTTTTAAATTGGCAATTTTATCTAGGACTGGGTCAGGGTCCTGTCACCATCCATATCACTCCTAAGAACATAACAGAGTCTGTGGGTTTTGTATTTTATTTGGATTTATTGTCCACCCATCTTTCTTTAATATCTCCACTGTCTCCTCTAGTAATTTTGACACATTTTCTTTGCTCTTTCCAGCTATAATTATATCATCTACATATGACAGTACTAAGCATTCATCCAGGATTTTCAATTTGTCTAGTGACCATTGTAATGTCACATGTGCTATGATGGGGCTGTTCTTATATCCCTGTGTAATCTTATAAATTGATATTGTTTATTATTCCAGGTAAAGGTGGTCATTTCTCTAAATTTAGGATGGAATGGTAGGGCAAACAACATATCAAATAGGTCCGCCGATGCAAACCATGTGTATTCTTCCTTTTGTATTCTATAAAATAAGTCTTGTACATCTGGTAAGTTACCAGGCATTGCAGGTGAAAGCTCATTAATTTTTCTAAAGTCCACAGTGAATCTATAGGTACCATTTGGTTTCTTAACCGGCCAGCCTGGGCTGTTAAAATTAAAGGACTGTGTCCTTTCAATGACTCCTTCATCTATTTGGGTATTTATACATGCTGACACTTCATCATGTCTTCCCATCAATGGATATTGTTTAGTAAGGGAAAGTTGTATTTCCAGCGGTAGTATTGGTTCTATTTTTACCTCTGCCAGATTTACTTGTAACATTTTATTTTTCTTTAAAATATTTTTGGAATAATATCCATTCCTAGTAAGTCTGTTGGTGCAGACATAAAGACTGAATTTGTTTCTATAGGCTCTCTATCATACACTAATATTCTTATTGGGTATCTATAAGCAATATTTACAGCATTTACTCATTGTATCTGTATAGGAGCCTGTTGTTTGGGGCCAGGCACTGATGTGATAATTGTGACTTCACTTCCTGTATCAATTAAAAATGTTAGGAAGTGGGTCTGTCCATTGACAAGTGCTGGTAGTTGTATGCAGGGTCTGACATCTGTTGTCTCTGTACTGGTCAGCCCCATGACCTTTGTCCCCATGAGCGTGTTTCTGGCCTTGTGCCTCTGCTCATGTTTGGGTTCCCAAAAGGTCTGATATTCTTCATCATTTGTCCCCATCTGTTCCATCCTGGCCTTCTTTGTTGTGTTTGGCCCCCATAGGGGCTTCCCCTGTGTTTTGGAAGCAGGTATCTATATGTACTTTGTGGTTGGGTTGTGGGTGGGAAATTCTGTCTCTGCCTACAGTGACATTCCTTTCCAGGCCTACCACACCTGAAGCACATTGGTACTTCAGTTATAAAGGTGGTAAGCTGTTTTCGTGGCCATTTAGCTTCTCTTTTCCTTTCTACTGGGAAGGGCAGTACCTTGCATTTTTCTAAGTTTCTCACTTCCTTAATAAAGTCTGTGATATACTGTAAAGTTTCTGCCTGCACTAAGGCTGTTGTTAAGGTCATTTTTAAATGTGCTGGAGCTCCATTTATAATTATGTTTTTCATGTCTCTCGAGACTGGTGCCCCCAATGGTGTCCTAATTTTCGGGGTGGTAAACTTTATATAAAATCCCTACCTTCCTTACCAGTTTTATGGCCTTATCTAAATTCCTCCACTGAACTGCCTCTGCCTCTACAGAGGACATATCCATGTCTGGTACTGTATTCCTCCATGCTTCTGTTATCCAGGCAAACAAGGTCCTGGTGGCCTCTGGGTGCAATTCCAGAGCCATCAATACTCCCTTGTGTATGTGGGGGTTTTCTATCATACCTGCCAGCTGTCTCATTTCAGCTGCTGATAATTCTACTGTATCAGCTTCATTAAACCATATTCTTTCTAGGTAGGTTACATTCTTCTCTCCTCTCTGGGCAAATTCCATCCTATATTGTTGCAACTCAGTTCTTGTCAGAGATCTCTTTTCTAGTATGGTAGTCTCCTCTCCTATTCCTCATGCCCTTTTACAGTGGTGTAAGTCACCTTTTGAGTTGTTGCTGGGCATGCCTCAATGAAGGGGTTATTCTTGCCTAGGAACTTATTGACCAGTTGTTTTCCCCTTCTTTGGTCAATATCTATGTCATCTATTATTTTGCACAATATGGCTGGTATTTCTTCATTTTGGGCCCTTCTCACTATGGGGTTTACTGTGTATGGGTCTGTAAGGGGAATAGTTATATCTGTTCCCTTAGGATAATCTTTAAATTTTTCCTGCGTTAGCATTTCTGTCTCCTTCCAAGGGGATCCTGGCTCTACCTCTTGTCTTATTTTTACCCCATTTCCTTCTCAGATTCTCCTGTACTTTACTCCTGGAGGTCGCCATGACCTAGGCTTCAGGTTCCCACCAGGTGGCTAGGGTAAATATTCTCTTAATGAGCGCCTTCCTTAGGTACCAATGAATGGATCTGGCCATGTTTAGTTCCCAAATTTGTTTGTCTAATAGTAAATCTCCAATTCTGTGTAATCTTTTAGCTATCTACTTCCTCATAGCCACTCAGCATTCCTTATTGGGGGTAAATTCTAAAATCCCTCTGAGAGAATCTCAGCGTTGGGGGCTCCTTTTTCTCCAGAGCAAGGGGTGGCCTTCACCCAAGTTACCTGCTCTTCCACAACCAAGGCTGGGTTGGCTTCATCTGGGTGGTGAGCCTAGGTATGCAGGAGAGAAGGACCCACACCCGAGCTACCAGCTGTTCCCCAACCAAAGCTGGGTTGGCATTGTGCAGGTGGTTGGTCAAGGTTTCTGCTCACTGAGCCCTCCCTTATTCCTTAGTTCAAGTGCCTCCAATGCCTCAATCAGTTCCCAGACCAAGATTTGTGTCCGGATTGCCCTTTCTCATGCTAGGCTTATAAAAAGCCAAAAAGCCACAATCATAATCCCCTTCACGAGATCCTGCCAACTATGCCAACTATCACGAGCACTTATAATCCATTACCAATCAAGTATGAATAAGCAGTACTCAGGAGACTCTTACTTCAGAGAACAGGATTTTATTCAAACAAATCCACATGGCACTCTCACACGGATCCTAACATCCTGTCTTCTATTACCCCAGCCAGCCAGGAACTTATTCAGGCCTTCCCCAAGCCTCACTCACTGTGCAATGTTTTCTTAGCCAATAGGGGAGTCCAGCTGAGCTCTGGAGAATCCTTACAGCAGATCTTTTTTTTTTTTCATTTTTCTTTTATTATTCATATGTGCATACAAGGCTTGGTTCATTTCTCCCCCCTGCCCCCACCCCCTCCCTTACCACCCACTCCGCCCCCTCCTGCTCCCCCTCCTCAATACCCAGCAGAAACTATTTTGCCCTTATCTCTAATTTTGTTGTAGAGAGAGTATAAGCAATAATAGGAAGGAACAAGGGGTTTTGCTGGTTGAGATAAGGATAGCTATACAGGGCATTGACTCACATTGATTTCCTGTGCGTGGGTGTTACCTTCTAGGTTAATTCTTTTTGATCTAACCTTTTCTCTAGTACCTGTTCCCCTTTTCCTATTGGCCTCAATTGCCTTAAGGTATCTGCTTTGGTTTCTCTGCATTAAGGGCAACAAATGCTAGCTAGTTTTTTAGGTGTCTTACCTATCCTCACCCCTCCCTTGTGTGCTCTCGCTTTTATCATGTGCTCATAGTCCAATCCCCTTGTTGTGTTTGCCCTTGATCTAATGTCCACATATGAGGGAGAACATACGATTTTTGGTCTTTTGAGCCAGGCTAACCTCACTCAGAATGATGTTCTCCAATTCCATCCATTTACCAGCGAATGATAACATTTCGTTCTTCTTCATGGCTGCATAAAATTCCATTGTGTATAGATACCACATTTTCTTAATCCATTCGTCAGAGCTGGGGCATCTTGGCTGTTTCCATAACTTGGCTATTGTGAATAGTGCCGCAATAAACATGGATGTGCAGGTGCCTCTGGAGTAACAGTCTTTTGGTTATATCCCCAAGAGTGGTATTGCTGGATCAAATGGTAGATCAATGTTTAGTGTTTTAAGTAGCCTCCAAATTTTTTTCCAGAGTGGTTGTACTAGTCTACATTCCCACCAACAGTGTAAGAGGGTTCCTTTTTCCCAGCATCCTCACCAACACCTGTTGTTGGTGGTGTTGCTGATGATGGCTATTCTAACAGGGGTGAGGTGGAATCTTAGTGTGGTTTTAATTTGCATTTCCTTTATTGCTAGAGATGGTGAGCATTTTTTCATGTGTTTTCTGGCCATTTGAATTTCTTCTTTTGAGAAAGTTCTGTTTAGTTCACATGCCCATTTCTTTATTGGTTCATTAGTTTTGGGAGAATTTAGTTTTTTAAGTTCCCTGTATATTCTGGTTATCAGTCCTTTGTCTGATGTATAATTGGCAAATATTTTCTCCCACTCTGTGGGTGTTCTCTTCAGTTTAGAGACCATTTCTTTTGATGAACAGAAGCTTTTTAGTTTTATGAGGTCCCATTTATCTATGCTATCTCTTAGTTGCTTACAGCAGATCTTAATTGCAGGTTGATCTCATGGTCCACCGGTGACACCTAGTTGTTGGGAGAAGGGGTGGTGCTCTCAAGTGGCAGCTGCCTCTACGTCGGAGCTTTGTGACGGGCTCCGACAGCTCGGTTTCCAGCATTTGGGAGGTGAGTGAGGTTTGGGTTTTGGCTCTGAGTTTATATACCTGGTGGTGACCTCATAGCTTCTGCTATCAGCACTGCCACATTAGGGTTGGCTCATTTGCATATCGGCCTGTCATTCTCTGGCTTGGTTTCTAAGTCCTAAAACACACTAGCTAATAATTCTTATTACAACAATTTTCCACACTTTAACACAATACAATCCATCAATACAACAGCAATCTTATATGTGTTCACCACACAACCTTATAAAAGAAGTCCCAGAGAGGCAGTCCCACCATGTGAGGACACAGGAAGATGCTGTCTGTGAGCCAAACATCAGGCCCTATCTGAAACCATATCTGCTGGCACCTCCAGAATTGTGAGAAATAAATTCCTGTTGTGCATAGACTACACAGTGTGTGACATTTTGTTATAGTTGCCCAAATAGACTAAGACACTGTTATGGTTTGAATATGAAATGTCCCCCACAGGTTCACATGTTTGTACACTTGGTCTCAGCTGGCAGTGCAGTTTTGGGGAGGTTGTCGAAACTTTAAGAAATGGGGCCTAGGTCACTGGAGGTGGGTGTTTGAAGGTTATACCTAGTCCCTGGTTAGTGTTTTCCTTTCTTTCTGCTTCCTGGTTACCATGATGAGAGCTGCTCTGCTCTACCAGAGCTCTTCCCAGTCGCAATGGACTGACACTTCTAAATCTATGAGCCAAAATAAATCCTTCTTCCCTTAGGTTGTTTCTGTCATGTATTTTGGTCACAGCTATGCAAAAGTAGCTAATACAGGTAATTGGTACCAGGATTGGAGTTGTTGCTGTGACTGTCTGACAATATGGTTCAGAAGCTTTTGGAACTGGTTTGAGGAAGGAATTCAAAAGAGCTTGGATATACAGGCCATTAAAAACTTTAAATACTGTAAGTGGAGTTAAATGGACAATTCTGGTGGGAGTTCAAAAGATCAGAATACCAATAGCTGGGAACAAGGACTCTATTGAGAATCACTACAGGTCATTCATGTTACACTCTGGAAAAGAATTTGTCCACATTTTGTCCTAAGAATTCAAGTAAGACTAAATTTAAAAGCAATGGACAAATTAAATTGGGGAAAAAATTTTAGGACAGAATAGCATTCAGTCTGTGGACATGGTTGTAGCTGGCTGCTTTTAACCAGGTTTACAATGATAATTGGTTGTTGTTGTTGTTGTTTTTTATATTTTGTCAGTTCTGGAGTTTGAACTCAGGGCCTTGCACAAGCCAGGGAAGCTCTCTACCACTTGAATCATGCCCCTAACCCTTACATTGAGAATTGGGAACAAAGAGAAAAATGGAAAATATTTGAAAAACATGCAGTCTGGCCAGAGAAGGAACCAGTTGAAAGTTATGGACAAGGATAGGGTTGTCCTTAAAGAGATTAACACTATTAAAAAGAAGTCAAGCACTTAATACTGGGACAATAGGAAAGATGCCTTCAGGGCTTCTCTGGAACTGATCACACACTACATAGGCACAGGTTCCAGGATGTAAAATTATAAATTCGTTTGAAAGATTTTCCCTTGAGAAGAGATTGCTGCTAGACCACACCAACCCTTAAAGGGACACTGAGGGAAGTATTTTCCTGGGTCTAGCCAGCCAGGCCCTCAAAAGCTACTGTAGCTGTGGTCCATGGAGGCCCAACTATCACTTGAGGTGGCAGCAGACCTTAGCATCATCCATGTGACTGATGTTTGTTTTGCAGATCTGCAGAATTCAAGAGTTATGGGGAAATGGAGGCTCCTGCCCAGTTTTCAAAGGAAGCCTTAGAGTCCAGACAATGTGTGGCAAAGTCAGGATCCCTGCAGGTAGCCTCTGAAGGGGTGATTCATGAAGCTGTTGAGGTGAAGCCTAGGCTGCAATGAAGGCCCCAGGATATTGGAGATGACGGAACTGTGGAACATCTGCTGGGGAAAGCACCAAGCAACAAATGGAGCCAGTCTAAGAGAGAAAGAGGCCATGTGGGCTACAAATGGAAAGCCCATATGTGTGTAACACACATCACACCACATGCCACTGATTTTAGACCCAGAGCTACAGGATTTAATTAAGAAAATCCTGCTGGGTTTCCACCTTACTTTGGTCCCATTATTCCCATTGCCCTCATTCCTTCATTTTTCAGTGGGGATATTTGCTCTATGCCAATGTATCTTGGAAGTATTTAACTTCTTTTTTTTTTTTAACAAGGGTTCACTGATAAGAATTTGTCTTGAGTCTCAGAAAAGAAATTGAATTTGGCCTTTTGAACAATGTTGGAATTGTTAAGACTTTGGGGATGGACTAAATGTGTTTTGCATTATGAGGTGGCCATGAGCCTTTTGGGGATAGAGGTGGAATGTTATAATTTGAATATAAAATGTCCCCACAGGCTCATGTGTTTGAACACTTGGTCCCCAGTTGATGGCACTATTTGGGAGGTTATAGAAACTTGAAGAGTGGGGCCTAGCTGTTGGAAGTAGGTCACTAGAGGCAGGCCTTTGAAGGTTATACCTGGCCACTGATTTCTTTCTCTCACTCACTCTCAATCTCTGCTTTGAGTGCACAATGAGGTGAAGAAGTGCTCTCCTATACCACATGCTCACACTACCATGATGTTCTGATCCAATGCATGGGGCCAAGAGACCATGGACTGAATCCTCTGAAATAGTAAGTCAAAACAATCCTTGACGTAAATTGTTTATGTGAGGTATTTTGATCACAGCAATGAATAAGTAATACATACACAAACATCATCAAGAAACCAAATCTTTTTACTTTTTCATTGTTGCCCAGTATGTCACCACCTTCATCCTACAAGTTGTTCTTTTGGGTTTTTAAAGGAATGTAAAGTCAACTGAATTATGTGCTTCTACATTCGTGTCTGCATCAATTCAGCTCTTCTAAGAAGCAAAAAGCAAGATGGAATTTTCTTGCAAGAGATTTATTGGAGGAATACCTGTGAAGAATGAAGAGGAAGAAGGCAAAAGACATGGAAGCATCTTTGAGCCCATCTTACAGGTCTGACACCTATTTCTGTCGTAGTCTGCTTTATGATGCTGTAACAAAATCACCACAAATTGAGTAATTTATAAAGAATAGGAATTTATTTTCTCACAGTTTGGAGGGTGGGGAAATCTAAAATCAAGGTGTTGGCAGGTTCAGTGGTCTAGTGAGGGCTGCATCATCTGAATCAGAGGAACACTGAGTTCTCACATAGCAGAAGGCATAAGAACAAACAAGTGGAGCACTGAATGAAACCTCTTTTATAAGGGTCTTAATCCCATTCATGGCTTAATCACCCTTACAGCCCCACCTCTTAGTACTATCACATTGCATGTTAAGTTTCAACACCTGAAATTTCAAGGAGACACAAAAACTATAGCATCTATAAAGGAAAAAAGATTGGATTAAAAAAATCTCAAACTATATTGCGGCTCTATCCAAGTTTTGGTCAGGAGGATAGAAAGTTCTCAAACCAATTTTGCCCAGTAGAGGAGACATAGATCCCAAAGTAATGGGCCTGTGCCAATATACCCGTTGTGCTGTCATTAACTTTGCTGCAAATGCAATGGTTGAGCCAGAGAATTGGCAGCTGAGGTCCTCATTCAACTATGTTCATCCCAGCAGAAAAATGGAGCAACAGGTTTATATGGTAATCACAACATTTAATAAGAGAGCTAATGATTTCCCATGGCTCTTCCTAAAAATGAGGAAGAACCAGAGCCAGAAGTTCTTACATTTTATTGAATAAAGTTAGACCTTAAACTGATTAATTGACAATAGGATGCAGCTTTTTGTTGTTGCTTGTTGGTTGGTTTTTATCTCCTTTTGTTTTATTGTTTGTTGTTTTTGTTTTTGCTTTTCAGACAGGGAATGTTTCAGCCCAGGCTGGCCTGGAACTCACAATCCTTCCTCCTCCCCTTGCAAGTGCTGGGATTACAAGCACTACACATGGCAGCATGGAGTTATTCTAAAATCAGTAAGTTCTACATACATGTGCCTCAAGTATACACCTAAAAAAATGTGATTCTATATGAGCTAAGCACAAATCACACAACTATATAGGATGATATAATACCTAGGATAGAGATCTTTCTTTCACAAGTCAATTTGATCAATGAGTGCATTGAATTTTTAACATTAATCTTTATTTGTCATCACATGAGGTGTTCTGATTACAGAAAATCTCTTACTAATTACCTTACAGTAAATAATAAACATGTTCCCCTTACAGTTACACACCCCCTTACCTCTGGGGTGACACCATAAAAGGCCATGACAAATTTCCTACTCCAGTAATGAACATTTCATGAAAGAATGACAGAGAACACTGGATTTCCATTTATGAAGGAAAACAATGGGAGGGAATTTTGCTTCTTTAAGAGAAAATGGAAATGACCTTAGATTCTTGTTCTAATCTTTTGAGATATAAATATATCTTTCTAAGAATAAGATAAACTTCAGATATCTCCATCTTTTAAGATCTAAAAATGTCTCCAAGGTCTGGAGAATGTGTAGGGAGACAGAATTTCAGGCTTCCCAGCACCTTGGACTCAATCTATAAATTTAGTTTGGGCCCTGACCATTTGTCCCTCTTGGGTCAGACCAACCAACTGGACAAGTGGGGACAGATCTAGTTTTCATGGCATGTAAATTGTAAAACAATTCCAGGTGAAATGAAAGCAAACATCTCCTGTCTTTATTTTGTGTATGTGTCTTTGTCCCAGAAGGCTAGAATTTTTATAGGAGCAACAAGAAATCCAAGACAATTTTATTTCCCAACAAGCCATTTATTTAAAATGCAAATTAGCTTACCCACTCATTTTGTTCCTAAAGGACATGACGTTCTGTAATGTAACAATTATATTTATGTTAGTGGCAAAAAATGAGTTGATTTAGGAAATTTGTATGAATATAAGCCATATCTGGTTCATTAATTTAGTTCCTTATTATTCACTGTGTAAGGACTGTTTAAATCCTATAGTCATTACAAAAACTGCCCTTGTCATTTCCATTGCTTGGAAAGAAAGACTTTTATTCCAATGATTTTTTTTGTCAGAGAGAGTGATGGGTTAGCAAAATGAGACTCATGTTGGCTTGAATTAGCTACATAAGTGGCCAGGGACTTCTGAGTACCTGCAAGCCTTTTATAATAATAATACACTTTGATCCTAGTTGCTGGTGAATGAATGCACTCTGTTATTTTATTTCACTCATTACACATCAATAAAGTACAGTAATCAAAACAATAGTTATCACAGCATGGACAGCAGATGGCACTGTAAGAAACCCAAGAGGAACACCCAGAGGCTTCTTCTCGGAATGCTCCCTCTTGAAAATGTTTCAAAGGTGAGGTTGACCTAGTCTCACTGCAGCAGACTGCAGCTCTATTTTCATCACTTCAGTTCCACCTGAAACCAAGGAATCTGCATTTACCTTCCTTATTCATTTTGATTCTTATTGTTCATAAGGTCTTTTCATTTGAATTGTCTTCTCTAACCTAAAATTACACCTGTAATCAGAATGTTTCTGCAACATCCTCAAATTCTTCATCACTGTCAGCATTACTACTGATCCTGACTAGTTACCTGGGAATCAGTTTCGAAACCCCTGAATTGCCTCTGTCAGTTTCCAGGACCTACCATTGGTTTTACATGTTCACAAACAAGCCTCAAATCAAAACCCTAATCTACTCACACAGGGTAATTTGAAGCATCCTTCTTTCTTCTAATGTTTCCTCATCAGTCTGCAGTACCTGTATAATGGTCCTCTAGTCCTCCCTCTTGTTAATATCCTGACTTTCCTATTATACTCTTTAAATGTAAGGATAAGGCAGTGCTACCCAAAGAGCAAAAGGTATATATTATCATTAAATGGACATGTTCTATTCTCCCTCCTTTCAATGATCCTGATGCTGGGCAAACATGAAAGTATTTATGTAATTCAAGATGAATTTCACAGCTGAATGTGTTCCAATGATTGCTTTACTGAGAATCATTTTATTATTTCCAAAATCTTTGGAATTCCCTTGTTCCATGGTCCCAGGTAATGAAAGATAACAAGGAAATTAGCATAATAACAGATCTATCCAAACATATCTATCAGTGAAGAAATGGGAAAGGCGTAGAACCAAATGCTTTTGCTAATCTGCACCATGTTTCACAGTAACAAAGAAGCAGTGAGACTGAATGTTGGATCACTGCATGGTAGATATGCAAATCTCATTTTGAAACCTCATACTCAATGAAGAGACCTTGCTAACAGAGTGTTGGAAATTAGCCTCTCATCAAATAAAGCATAAGATGACTGTTAAGAATTTTATCAAAATTAAAAATCAGAGAATTTCAAAGCCAAGATGGAAATCTGCCATATGTTCTCTAGCAAATTAAAATATTAATTGAAGTGGATGCCCATTGTATTGAGACCTCATGAGACTGCTGAAAGTTTTGCTTACAACTTAACAGTACATTTCCTCATGTGACTTAAGAATAATGACCTTTCCTTGTGCACTGCCCAATAGGATTTTCAAAGTTGCTATGAATTCTCAAAGGCTTTTTGTTCCTTAGATAAAGAAACTATTTCTCATGTTTCAGCAATCTGAATTTTCTTTCCATGAAAATAGCCTCCACAAAGAATAAAAATATTAAGGACATTTTATAAAGAGGCTAATTAAGAGAGGAGTTTTCTTTATTTCCAATGGTAATTGGTAGACCGTCAGCTGTTGTACTAATAACATACACTAAGCATTAATTAAAACACACGTTAAGGCTTTCTTTTTTTTTTTTTGGACAAGTTAGAGGGTTGGTTGGTCTTTGTTAATTTTAGCTTTGGGATAAAAGACTGACATTGACTTGGCAGGCATTAATTTTTTTGCTTCATACAGATTCTAAAGCTGATGTATTATTGTCAGGAGCTCTATTTAAGATTTGCAAAGTATTATTAAAGCACTTGATCTGTTCTCATCACAAAAAAGGGTTCATGTAGTTTACTTGTTTTGCTGTGCAACATTCATAGCTCAAATACAAGTGGAAACTTATTATTTTACTTTTGAGTTTGACTTTCTGTCATGACCAATGTTTTCCAGCTAACATGCAAAAATGTCAATAGGATCAATGATCCCGTCAAAAAAAAAAAAATACCTCCTCAGATGCAGTAGGTGAGGATAGCATGAGATTCTGTGAATTTCAACTACTAAATGCATAACAGCAATTTCAAACTAATTTTCCTATGGAGAGCTCCATCATAATAGATTAGAAAACAAGTAGCATGTGTCTTGTAATAAAAAGTATACTCATTTTTTAAAATCTGAATATTATGGCATAGTTAAAGCATATGCAATACCCAATCAAGATTATAGTTTTTTTAAGTATCCTTCACATTCCAAGTGTGCTTTCTTGTTGTCATTTTTTTATTTTGTTTTGTTTGTTAATTTTAGATAACAAATCACCTACTACAGACAGGATTTTCTTACTTCCTTGAACAGTCTCTTAAAGTATTAACAAATGGTGTGACTATGCATCACTGGAGATGACCAGAGAAATTTTAATGTCTTGACAATGTAGCATGTACTCGGCTATATAATAATAATTATACTTAGACAGTGTGACAGACTCTCAGAATTATGAAAATGAAAAGAAGAAGTGACTATGGAGGCTTTTCACCAACTCTAAGCTGAAACAAATGTAAGATTTCTAACATACCTGTGCTGACTCCTTCCTTTCCTCCTTAATGATACTTATCCTCCTGCCTCCTAACTACAGTTAGCAAGAGATATCTTTTTACTCTTCCAGTTTCAGTTTCATTACATTTCTGTATTATTTCTGTCCAATTCACTACTATTATGGCTTCAAGTGTTACTACTCTTTTGAAGACTCTTAAAGCATTAATCTCTGCATTAAGCACTCCACTGTAGCTTGCAACTTCTGTTTGATTTTTTTTTTCACTCAGATTATCTGCAACCACCTCAAAAATGCTATGCATCAAAAATGGAATGTCAAGATGGCAACCGGGACACAGCCACAGACCTCCTGAGCTCCATGATCCAGGGACTTTGCCAAGAGGCTGGAGACACACTCGACTGAGGTAAAGCACCAGGGAAAGCTGAAACATCAGCACTTTGAACCCCTCACTTGTGGAAAGCTTCTCCAGACCAGGATATACTAAAAGAATAGCAGATGCTGCATGCCAAGCCCTGCCCCATAGGACTGCAGAGCCCCTGCCCTGCATGCCATGGGATCTCTGATCCTCTGGCCCTGCTCTTTAGCCCCGCTAGGGCCATGCTACCCCAAACTCCAACCCCTCAGACCCTCACGATCAAATGAGCCCTTAATACCTGCCAAGCCAGGGATCCACAGACATTCACGATCTCTGCCAGGCCATGCCCACAAGGCCTGCAACACTGGCAATCCACACACATGATATCTGTTCCACTGGGCCACATCCCTCAGGTCTGCAGAGACCTGCACTAATATCCACTCCATTGAGCCATGCTGCTCAGGCCTGCACAGGCCTGCACTGATAACCACTCCGTTGGGCCATGCCCCTCAGTCTTGCACAGGCCTACACAATCTCTGCCTTGCCAGGCCATGCCCCCAAGACCTGCCACACTGGCAATCCACACACGCATCATCTCTGCTCTACTGTCCCCGCCCCTAGGTCTGCACAGGCCTGCACCATCTCTGCTTTGCCAAGCCACACCCCCAAGGCCTGCCACACCCCCAAGGCCTGCAACGCCTGTGATCCACACAGGCATGATCTCTGTTCCCCTGGGCCATGTCCCACAGGTCTGTGCAGGCCTACACTGACATCCACTCCATCAGGCCATGCCCCTCAGGCCTGCACAGGTCTGCACTATCCCTGATCTGCCAGGCCATACCCCAAAGCCTGCCAGGCCAGAGATTCACACACACACAATCTCCATTCTGCTGTGCCACACACCCCAGGCCAGCACAGGCAGGCACAATCTCCACTCTGCTGGGCCATGCCCCTAAGGCCTGCCAAGCCATGAGCCACAGACATTCACAATATCTGCCAGTCCATGCCCTTGGGCATTCACAGGCCTCCATGATCTCCACTGGGCTGCACCCTTCACACCTGCACAGGTCTGCACAACCTCTGCCGGGCTACACCCTCAGGCCTGCACAGACCTCCACAATCTCCACTGGGCTGCACACTTCACACCTGCACAGGCCTGGAAGATGTCCACCGGGACCATGCCCCTAAAGCCTGCCAAGCCAGCATTCCAGACATACATGATCTCTAATCTACTGGGCCATGCCCTTCAGGCACACCCATGCTCCAAAGGCCTACTACTTCACCTTAAAAAGCCTCCACCTGTAGGCCCATGGGACCCCACCCACCTGCCACCTGCCACAGGAGGGCTCCCAACCTTTCTAACAGACACACAAGACAGGTCTGGATACTGGAGGAGTGGCTTCACAACAACTAGGACTGCAATTCTACTGTTCCAGAACAGGTGAATTTTTTTCCCTTCTTTAAGAGATTTCCTGCCTGGTTTGCTGTTTGATCACCCACCATCTCTCCCATATTTTTTTTCTCTTTTCCTCTCTTCTCTCTTCTTTTATCTTTCCATCTCTTTCTCTTTTTGGTCCTTCTCTCTTGGTTTTGTTAGTATTAATATTGTTAATCAGCTAATCCTAAATTACACATAGTCCAGGGATAGAAATGGTACCTAGTGGAAATATGGGAAGAAGAAAAAGGGAGGAAAACCATTCTACCCCCAAAAATAAAGTAGTACAGGATTTAGAGCAAAATGAAGAAAACAGATACCCAGATTCAGACTCCACAAAACAAAGATAAACTACACCAAGGAACCCAATGAAGCCCACAACAACACACTGAAAGAAGAAATCCTACAACTAATCACTGAAAATTTCATAGAAATGTTACTACACATGGTCAACCAAAACAAACACAAGGCACTCAAGAAGTTCCAAGACAACAAAAACAAAGAATATAACAAAACACAGAAACAAATAAATGAAATCAGAGAAGCCCTAAATAAATGCCAAACTGAAACTGAGACCACAATAAGCAGAGAGATAAATGAATTAAGGGCAAAAATTGACACTATTAAAGAAGAAGTAACCCACGATATGGAAAACCTCAGAAAAAAGAATGAAATAGAAATATAAAACAAAATGGAAGGCCATTCCAGCAGAATAGAACAAACAGAACACAGATTCTCAGAACTTGAAAATAAAATGGCAACTAAAGGAAACACTGAAGAACTATTAGTTAAACAACTCAAGACCTGTGAAAAGAAAATGCAAGAACTAACTGACTCCATCAAAAGACCAAACCTGAGAATCACGGGCATTGAAGAAGGAGAAGAGGTGCATGCAAAAGGAATGTGTAATATATTCAACAAAACAATAACAGAAAATTTCCCAAATCTAGAGAAAACTATGTCCATTCGTGTATAGGAAGCCTCCAGAACACCGAACAGACCTGACCAAAATAGAACTACTCCACAACATATTATCATTAAAACAACAAATACAGAGACTAGAGAAAGAATATTGAAAGTTGTAAGAGAGAAAAAACAAATAACATACAAAGGCAAACCCATCAAAATCATAGCAGATTTCTCAACAGAAACATTAAAAGCAAGAAGGGCATGGGGTGAGGTCTTCCAAGCACTGAATGAAAATAACTTCAATCCTAGGATACTCTACCCAGCAAAACTATCATTCAAAATAGACAGAACAATAAAAGTCTTCCATGATAAGCAGAAACTAAAACAATATGTGACCACCAAGCCACCACTACAAAAGATTCTCCAAGGAATTCTGCCCACAGAAAATGAAAGCAAACAAAACCATGAAAGGGCAGGCAATACAAAACCACAATAGAAGAAAAGGCAAGAAAATAAAGAGTAACACTGACTCAGCTACACATAATCAAACCCTTAATCAACAAAGACAACTACATGACAGGGATCACCACGTACTTATCAATACTAACACTGAATATTAATGAACTAAATTCCCACATCAAAAGACACCGATTAACAAACTGGATTAAAAAGGAAGATCCAACAATCTGCTGCCTCCAGGAGACCCACCTCATCCACAGAAATAAGCACTGGCTGAAAGTGAAAGGCTGGAGGAAGATTTACCAAGCCAATGGTCCCCAAAAACAGGCAGGGATAGCAATACTTATCTCAAACAAAGTAGACTTCAAACCTACATTGATCAAATGAAATAAAGAAGGGCACTCCATACTAATAAAAGGGAAAATACACCAAAAGGAAATAACAATTATCAACCTATATGCACCCAACATCAATGTACCCAATTTCATCAATCATACTCTGAAGGACCTAAAAACATATAAAAACTCTAATACAGTGGAAGTGGGAGACTTTAATACTCCCCTATCACCAACAGATAGGTCTTCCAAACAAAAAATCAATAAAGAAAAACTAGAATTAAATCACACCATAGAACAAATGGACCTAGTTGATGTCTACAGAACATTTCATACAACTTCTACACAATACACATTCTTCTCAGCCGCCCATGGAACCTTCTCAAAAATTGATATCTTAGGCCACAAAGCAAGCCTCAGCAAATATAAGAAAATAGAAATAATTCCATGCATTCTGTCTAGGCACAATGCATTAAAACTAGTAATCAACAAAAAAAAATCAGTGAAAAACACATAAACAATCGGAAGCTGAACAACACATTGCTTAATTGCGAATGAGTCATCAATGAAATAAAAGAGGAAATTAAAAGGTTCCTGGAAGTTAATGAAAATGGAAATACAACCTACCAGAACTTATGGGACACAGCAAAGGCAGTCCTAAGAGGAAAGTTTATAGCCATGAATGCATAAATTAAAAGGACAGAAAGATCTCAAATCAATGACCTAACACTAGAGCTCAAACTCCTAGAAAAATGAGAACAAACAAATCCCAAAACAAGCAGAAGGAAAGAAATAATTAAGATAAGGGCTGAAATCAATGAAATAAAAACAAAAAAAAACTTACAAAGAATCGATGAAACAAAAAGCTGGTTCTTTGAAAAAATAAATAAAATTGACAGACACCTGGCAAGCCTGACTAAAATGAGGAGAGAAAAAACCTAAATCAGTAAAATCAGAAATGCAAAAGGGAGGGGAGATAACAAACACCACAGAAATCCAGAAAATCATCAGAGACTACTTTGAGAACCTATACTCTAATAAATTTGAAAATCTTGAAGAAATGGACACATTTCTAGAAACTTACAACCACCCAAAACCAAGAAGATATTAATCAACTGAATAGATCTATAACACTAAAAGAAATTGAAGCTGCCATCAAGAGCCTCCCAAAAAAGAAAAGTCCAGGACCTGATGGATTTTCTGCTGAATTCTATCAGACATTTAAAAAGAACCAATACTAACTCTCCTTAAACTGTTCCATGAAATAGAAAGGGAAGGAACACTGCCTAACTCATTTTATGAAGCCAATATTACTCTCATCACCAAACCAGACAAAGACACCTCCAAAAAGGAGAACTATAGGCCAATTTCCATAATGAATATCGAGGCAAAAATCCTCAATAAAATAATGGCAAACCGAATCCAACAATGCATCAGAAAGATCATTCAAGTTTCATCTCAGGGATACAGGGGTGGTTCAATATATGCAAATCTATAAATGTAATACAGCACATCAATAGAAGCAAAGACAAAAACCACTTGATCATCTCAATAGATGCAGAAAAAGCCTTCAACAAGATCCAACACCACTTCATGATAAAAGCTCTAAGAAAACTAAGAATAGAAGAATGTACCTCAACATTGTAAAGGCCATATGTGACAAACCTACAGCCAACATCATACTTAATGGTGAAAAACTGAAACCATCTCCCCTAAAATCAGGAACCCCTAAAATCAGGAACAAGACAAGGGTGCCCACTATCCCCACTCCTATTCAACATAGTACTGGAATTTCTAGCCGGAGCAATTAGGCAAGAAGAAGAAGTAAAAGGAATACAAATAGGTAAAGAAACTGTCAAAATATCCTTCTTTGCAGATGATATGATCTTACATCTCAAAGACCCAAAAAACTCTACCCCAAAACTCTTAGACACCATAAACAACTACAGTAAGGTGGCAGGATACAAAATCAACTTACAAAAATCATTAGCTTTTCTATACAACAACAACAAACAAACTGAAAAGGAATACATGGAAACAATTCCATTCACAATAGCCTCAAAAATATCAAATACCTAGGAGTTAATTTAACAAAGGATGTGAAAGAGCTCTACAAAGAGAATTACAAACACCTGAAGAAAGAGATTGAGGAAGACCTCCCGTGCTCATGGATCGGTAGAGTCAACATAGTAAAAATGGCTATACTACCAAAAGCAATCTACATGTTTAATGCAATTCCCATCAAAATCCCAATGACTTTCATCACAGAGATTGAAAAATCTACCCTAAAGTTCATTTGGAAACACAAGAGACAGCGAATAGCCAAGACAATACTTAGCAAAAAGAACAATGCTGGAAGTGTCACAATACCTGACTTCAAACTATATTACAAAGCAGTAACAATAAAAACAGCATGGTACTGGCACAAAACAGACATGAAGACCAGTGGAATAGAATAGAGTATCCAGATATGAATCCACACAACTATACCCACCTCATTTCTGACAAAGGTGCCAAAAATATACGATGGAGAAAAGGCAGCCTCTTCAATAAACGTTGCTGGAGAAAGTGGTTACCCATCTGCTAGATAGTGAAACTAGATCCATGTCTATCACCCTGTACTAGTATCAACTCAAAATGGATCAAGAACCTAAATATCACACCTGAAACTCTGAAGTTACTACAGGAAGGAGCAGGAAACACTCTGGAACAAATTAGTATAGGCAAAGACTTCCTCAATAGAACCTCAGCAGCCCAGCAACTAAGAGAAAGGATGAATAAATGGGACTTCATAAAATTAAAAAGCTTCTGCACAACAAAAGAAATGGTCTCTGAACTGAAAAGACCACCCACAGAGTGGGAGAAAATATTTGCCAGCTATGCACAGACAAGGGACTGATAACCAGAATATACAAGGAACTTAAGAAACTAAACTCTCTGAAAATCAATGAACCAATTAAGAAATGGGCAACTGAACTAAATAGAACTTTCTCAAAAGAAGAAATTCAAATGGCCAAAAAACATGAAAAAATGTTCACCATCTCTGCCCGTAAAGGGAATTCAATTCAAAATCACACTAAGATTCCACCTCATCCCTGTTAGAATAACCATTATCAAAAACACCACTAACAACAGGTGTTGGTGAGGATGTGGGGAAAAAGGAACCCTCAAATACACTGCTGGTGGGAATGCAAGCTGGTGCAACCACTCTGGAAAAAAATTTGGAGGCTTCTTAAAAATCTAAACATAGACCTGCCATATGATCCAGGAATCCTACTCCTGGGGATATAACCAAAAGAATGCAACACAGGTTACTCCAGAGGCACTTGCACACCCATGTTTATTGCAGCACTATTCACAACAGCCAAATTATGGAAACAACCAAGATGCCCCACTGTTGATGAATTGATCAAGAAAATGTGGTACTTGTACACAATGGAATTTTACTCAGCCATGAAGAAAAATGAAATCTTATCATTTGCAGGTAAATGGATGGAACTGGAGAACATCATTCTGAGCGAGGTCAGCCAGGCTCAGAAGACCAAAAATCATATGTTCTCCCTTATATGCAGACATTAGCTCTAGAGCAAATGCAGCAATGTGGTTGGAATTGGATCACATGACAAAGAGAAAGCACACACGGGAGATATAGAAATAGGTAGAAAACCCAAAACATGAAAGCATTTGATGTCCCCACTCCAGAGGAACTAATACAGAAACTTTAAAATGGCAGAGGTTATCATGAGCAGGGGATAAGGAACCAATGTAAAGATCATTGAGTTAGAGTTGAAACAACATGGATCGTTACACATGGGTACATAATAGCAATGGTAGAAATCTCTTTGTATAGCTATCCTTAACTCAACTAGCAAAAATGCTTTGTCTTCCTTCTTATGTTTATGTCATTTCTTCAACAAAATTAGTGGTAAGGGCAAAACAGGACCTTTCTGGAACTTGGGAGGAGGAAGGGAGAAGGGAGGGGGATAGGGTGGAGAAATGACCCAAACAATGTATGCATATGTGAATAAATGAAAAAAATTAAAAAATAAAAAATAAATAAATAAATAAATAAAATTCTAAAACAAAAATTGGAATGTCTTTTTTCTTCCAAAACCAAATGCTCCTTGTAACATCCTGATTTCTTTCATTTGACCTCAAGGTATGGAGACCCTTTTGTGCTTATAACTAATCAATTACTAAATTCCACCTTTTTTTTAGATTTGGACATTTATCACTACTTTCCCATTCCTGCTACCTCCTTTTTAAAATTCTCATCAATTAAAGAATGATTAATGGCAATAACCTCAGCCTACTCTACCAACTTAGGTCTGTATTCTCAATAAACTACTCTGACCTCTTCTTTATATTAAACTTTAAAAAAATTACACAGACTTTTCTCATTTAAACAGTAAAGATAGGAGTAGGTAATGATTGGGTGAGAGCAATCCTTATACTTAGTATTTCTCATAAATCTTTCACACTTTTTATAAATGGGGCTGACTATAATTTGTGAGACCCCATGAAAAATGAAAATGTAGAGCTCCTTGTTAAAAGTTATAACTTTCAAGAGAGCAGCAGTAGAACATTGAATCAAACTCAGGGCCCTTCTGAATATGGGCCATGTGTAACTGTATAAGTTACATACCCATGAAGCTGGCTATGAAATTAAGACTCCCCTGATTATCTTGTGTTAAATGTGGATTTGCAGACAATAACCCTTTAGGAATTCAGATTCAGCAGTTTTAGATAGGACCTGAGAATCTGAATTTTTAGCATTCACTGTAGAAGATTTGGAAGTTATCAGCAGACTACACTTTGAGAATCACTGATCTAAGGAAATACCACTTAGGGCTAAAGTGGCTTGGTAGAGAAAGGTTAACAGTTTAAACTATAGTATCAAGGGGTACTTGACAAATTTTGACTAATCTGGTAGAGAGGGACCATAGTAAGAAAGATTAGGATCAAGGTATTTATGTCACTCTAAAATAGAGCCAAGTCAAGCAGAAACCAAGCCAATCATCTATCACCTCTTTATACTAAGTATCAGAAGTTGCCACTATTACTGTTCCATCCTAATTTTAATAACTTAACAACCCATGGCTTCCTAATTAGAATTCTGTCCTCCCACGGGGTGAATATTTAAGTCTATTCTGTGACCAGAGTGCTTATACTGCCTTCCCTTCTAAGAATGTACTCCTTTAGCCTTACCCTTTAAGATCAAACTCTGACTTCATCTCCTACATGTTAATTTTCCCTGGTTCATAGAACATAGATTGGAAGTTTGCTTACAAATCATCTAGTATGCTTTTGTCTATAGATGATGAAAGCAAGGCCCTAAATTTAATGATTTCTTTAAAATAATGGAGTCAATGCACAAAGACCCCAAACTAAACTTCCCCATTAACTCATCACCATTGACTCTTGCCACTCTATCACACCATTTGCATTGATATCTTTGTCCTTTTAAGAAGTAAGACCTAGATAGAAGTCTTCTAGTCATATAGGAGCATGTCCTCCAAGGAGATATTGGGCTCTCAGTCACTCCTCTTCCACTGTCTTTGCTTCCTGGCTGACATAAGGTGAGCAGTTTGCTCCACCATGCAGTCTCCACATGATATAGTACCTTACCAAAGGCCCAAAAGGAACAAAGCCAAGCAACCATGGACTGAAGCCTCTGAAATGATGAGACAAAATAAGCTTTTCCACCTTATATAATCTGAAGTAATGGAAAACCAACTAACACACATATTCTTTAAAGGTTTATTGGGAAGCTACCATTTTCCAGGCAACAAGTTAAGATCTGGAGAAAAAATGGCAGTGGTCTCTGCCATTTAAAGCCATTTTCTATCTCATTTATTGCACACAATTCACAGAATGTTGTACTATTATAAAACCCTTAGTATTAATGCCTTATATTCACAATTAATCTTTGTACTCCTATAAAACAATAATTTCAGTTCAATATCTTTTCCCTCCACAGACCTTAGAAAATGCTATTACCAGTCCTTAATTGTGCAGGACTATTCCATGAACTAAAAAATATTTAATAGCATTGGCATCCATACACAGACTTCTGATAGTAGCCCAGTCATTTTGACAATTGAAACTGTCCCCAAACATTTGGACAAAATCACCTCTGCGTAAGTAGAAATATGCTCATTACAGTACAGTGTATTGCACATACTCTTCAAAAAATATTTTCCTGTATTATATTGTTAGAGAAATCCCAGAAAATTTTCATACATGATACAAGAACACAGAAAATGAAGAGAAAAATGAATATTTATTCTCATGAGAAATAACTGAAAATAAAACAATTTGCTATAGGCTATTGGCAGCAACACAAGATCTAATAGTAGTGGTATCTACACATTCTTTAAGACCTCTTGCAAAAAACTAATTTTTAATTTGAATTTGGGCTAATTATAATTAAAATAGTCCTAATTAATCTGTATTTATTACATCCAAGGTTTCTCCTTCAAACATTCTCTTTGTCTTCTTCCTCTCTTCTGTTTCAGAGGAAGTGATGTCTATATCCAATTTCAAAGAGAAACTACACACATACCCTTGACCCTATCCTCTAGAACTTTCCCAACAGAATCATATTACTCTTACTGATAATGACATGCCAACGGAAAAGGGATCAACATTAATGATTGTTTATCACAGTTCTGCATTCTAGTGAATGATGCAGATTCATTCCTAACCATATTTCTCCAAAGATTGTTTGATTTTACAATTCTATAAGATGTATATGTTGAGTATGATCATTCTGACTTTTCAGAAGAGGAAAATTGCTGCTACAAAATAGTAATTTGCCTTTAAACATCTATCTGATAATGGCAGAGCCAGCATATGAACACTAGTCCTTGGCTATAAATTCAACAATCTTTCCAACACATTTCTGATTATTAACCCCTTTCCTGAATTTCTAATCTTTTCTGTAGCATTGGTACCTTCCACTCAAACCCAAAAATATTTTCAAATATCATTATTTAAAAAACAAAACAAAATGAACAAACACAACAACAAAAAAACCCCTACATTCTTCCTGCCTTTCCCTTAAATTCTCCATTTCTCTTCTCTTCATTACAAAATTGCCTTTTTCACCACTCAGTCATTCTTTTTCTTTTTTTTCCTTTTATTATTCATATGTGCATACAAGGTTTGGGTCATTTCTCCCCCCTGTCCCCACCCCCTCTGCCCCCTCTCTCTCCCCCCCACCCCCTCAATACCCAGCAGAAACTATTTTGCGCTTATTTCTAATTTTGTTGTAGAGAGAGTATAAGCAATAATAGGAAGGAACAAGGGTTTTTGCTGGTTGAGATAAGGATAGCTATACAGGGCATTGACTCACATTGATTTCCTGTGCTTGTGTGTTACCTTCTAGGTTAATTCTTTTTGATCTAACCTTTTCTCTAGTTCCTGGTCCCCTTTTCCTATTGGCCTCAGTTGCTTTTAAGGTATCTGATTTAGTTTCTCTACGTTAAGAGATTGAAAAATCTACTGTTAAATTTATATGGAAACACAAGAGGCCACGAATAGCCGAGGCAATACACAGTCAAAAGAACAATGCAGGAAGTATCACGATACCTGACTTCAAACTATATTACAAAACAATAACAATAAAAACAGCATGGTACTGGCACAAAAACAGACATGAAGACCAGTAGAACAGAATAGAGGACCCAGATATGAAGCCACACAACAACCAACTTGTCTTTGACAAAGGAGCTAAAAATATACAATGGAGAAATAGCAGCCTCTTCAACAAAAACTGCTGGGAAAACTGGTTAGCAGTCTGCAAAAAACTGAAACTAGATCCATGTATATCACCCTATACCAAGATTAACTCAAAATGGATCAAGGATCTTAATATCAGACCACAAACTCTAAAGTTGACACTCAGTCATTCTTAAATCTATTACAATCTAGCTTCTGACTCCACAACTTTACTGAAGTTACTTTTTTGGCAGTATTAAAGGTTAAACTTAAGACCTCACATTTTCTAGACAAGTGCACTCTGCCACTTGAGTCCTGATGATTTCTTAATCAAATTCTATGGAGTCCAATTCTCTTTCTACAGCAGTTGTCATGAGAAAATTCATCCTCTCTCTTTTTGGAATACTCTTCTCCTTTGACTACTATGAAATTGCATTCTCCTACTTTTCCTCATACATGTTTTTTCATTCATCTTAGCTTCTTTAGTTCTATCCTTTCCCTTTACCTAGCCTTTGAATGTAGACAGAATTCAAAGCTCTTTGTTGTCTACATTCCCACTTTTAACTTTCATTCTCACACATGGTTTCTATCGTCACCTCTATACAGATAAATGCAAATATTTCTTTGATTTTCATCTCTGTATATATGTTTCATACTGCTGTAAGAATGGGTAAAAATAAATGATTCTGCAGCTTCTCAATTTTGCTTCCCCCCACCTAAACTCTTGTGATGCTTAAGTTAATTTTATTTAAAACTGCTTTTGAAGTCCCATTGGAAATACCATTGCAATTTTCTCATATTTATACAATTTTCTCATATCTATACAAAAATCTACACCCCCACCACCCTAATTCAAGCACTTAACAACTCTAAAGTGTGTTATCTATAAGGCAATCATAATGCTACCTATATCTGATAGGACTATTATTGGGTCAAACATGAAAAATCATTAAACCTTATAAAGTAAATATTGATAATATTCATACATTTTAATGTTTGCTTTGATATTTTTTATGAAAATTATTTAATAAAAGCATTGTAATTTGGTTGAAGTTTGAATTTAGAAAAAGTATCCTTGAGAATGAACTCAATGACCAGTTCACCATTGGTTTTAAGTTAGTTTATTTTTGCCCTGTCTGCACTATTAACTTTTATTAGATGATTACAAATTTCATTACTTTTCTGGGAAAAAATTCCCTAAAGAAAACTGGAGTTGTTAGTGAAAATAAAGACACTGTTAGGAGAACTAAGAAGTTGATGTTGCATGTATAGAAATTTAACAAGGAATTTCAGTGTAATACCTAGATGAAATAAGAAATCAAAGTGGATAATATAACATATTAAAAACTTAGTAATAAAGAAATTATATTGTATTAAGATATGAGGGATATAAATAAAACAGTACTTAGATGTAAATTTATATCTTTAAATGATCATGTTAGAAAAGAATAAAAAAGGGACTCAATCTTGACAACAATCAGGTAATACTCAATATAAAGTAAAATTACATTCATAATACACTTGATGGACTGGAAAAATTTAAAAGTTAGATAAAACCTAATGTGAAGTTATAAGAACTCTCATACACTGCTAGTGGGGCTGTAAATTGGTACCCAGTGAGATTGAAAACTGATACATGTTTAGATAAGCAGTTTATTATATTCTATTAAAGGTGAGCTTACACCAACTTTATAGATGAACAATTCTGAGAAATTTTTGCATATTTGTCACAAGAAAAATATACTCACGAGAGGATTGTGATAGCAAAAAATTGATGTAAGCCAAATACTTAACAATAAATCATTGGATACATAATTTGTGGCATATTCACAAAGTAAAATAATATACAGCTGAAAAATATTCTCAAAAGTATGCATGATAAACTATTCCATTATATGTAAGTCTCAAAAACAGAAAATGTTAAACTACCTTGTTTAGGGATACACACCAGCAATGTTCTTTCAGATTAATTGAAAGGTAACTAAGCAAAGAATGATAGCATAAGAAAGCATAAAACTTTCTGGTAAAGGTAAACATATAGTGAATTCCAGAATATTCTATTATTCTATACAGTGGTGGCACACTGTACATCTAATACAGAAATAATTTGTTAATGAATATACAATATAAAGAAATGTAAAGTGTGACATCAATAGCAAAGAACAGGAGGACGAAGCCAAATTATAGAATAAATGTATGTGATCAAAATTAATTGTTACCACATTAAAATAAGCTTTTATAACTCTAAGATGATTCATGTAAGCCTCTTGATACTCACGAAGAAAAACCCACTGGTAGACAAAAAGATAAGTAGAAAGGAATGAAGGCATGATGTTTGGCCGGTGGGCAGCCACCCCATGGCAATCAGGGACTCTCTGCTCAACTTTTCACTCCACCCTCTCCTTCCTTTCATGGTTACCATGGCAACTCCCGTGCATGGCGATTAGAGACTTCCCGTTTCACCTTCCTCCTTCCTCTTCCCCTCTAATTACCATGGCAACTCCTGCTGGCGGGTAATGGGTCCTGACCTATCCTACAGATCCATATTACCCTGAGCTCCTCCCCACCAAACCTCAACCTATCCCGATGCCCCACAATACCTTAAGCTGTTGACTTCACCCAGGCTATAAAAAATGGACTGCCATTTCTCTGGTGCAATTTCTCCGGCCCTGCTCTTTGGGGATGGTGAACGAAACTTGCCCGAGAGCACGCTCTCAATAAAGCCTGCTTAAAGCCTGTTTGCTTTGTTATTTGGCTCCAATTTGGCCTTCCCATCCATCAACCTAACATTTGGTGCTGAAACCTGGGAGGAAGTGAGCCTCACCTGACTCCAGGCAGTAGGGGCCCTGGGCCAGGCCCTCGCTTGAGGCCCTTCCTCCTCTACAGATCGACGCTCCGGCTCCAGCTTGAGTGAGTCTCCTCCCCTGTTTTGTTCCTCCTCGGGCCCCTGTCCTAGTCGCGGCCACGCCAGGATCAGCCCCTCTGTTTCTTCTCACACCTGGGCATTCAGAGAGACGTCTCCCCTGTCCAGGCTGCCTCCTCTTTAGTGAAGGACGATTCTCTAAAAGTTAAGACTCTCTGACAATTGGGGAATGGGGTCCCCCCAATCCAAGCTGGACTCAGGGACTCCCTTGTCCTGTCTTCTCTCAAACTTCAAAATTTGGGACTCTCTCCAGACCTCTGCCTCAAGCAGCTCATTTTCTACTGCACCATGGCATGGCCACAATACACCTTAAATAACAACTCAAAATGGCCTCCACAGGGTACTTTTGATTTTAATATCCTCACTGGTCTTGACAATTTTTGCCATCAAACCCATAGATGGTCTGAGGTCCCATATGTATAGGCCTTCTGGGAACTGTGCTCTTGCCCCTCTCTGTGCCTCCAATGTTCCCCTTCCCAGATCCTTCTCCCTCAAACACCCAATTCCTCTGGGTCCCCTCCCCCATACCCCAACCCTTCTCCTTTATCTGAATCCACTGAATTTCTCACCCCTCCCCCCCCCACCGACCACAGCCACACTCATCGTCACATCCAGCTTTCCCTTCCCCTTCCCCTCTCCCACCCAAGTAGCCATCTCCTTTGGCCTTGCCTCCCACACCCTCTGCTCCACCTACTCCCTGCCCTCCTACATCCCCAATACCCTCCCACACTTGCTCACACCACCATGTCCATGTCCAAGTCCATGTTCCTTTCTCCCTCCAAGACCTATCACAGATAGAAAAGCACCTGGGGTCCTTCTCCACCAACCCCTCTGCTTATGCCAAAGAGTTCCGCTACCTATCTTAGGCCTATGACTTAACTTGGTATGACATATTCATCATTATGGCCTCCACCCTCACCCCTTAGGAGCAGGAACGCATTAAGGCAGTGGCCTGACACTGCCGATCAAACCCACTTAGCTGACCCCACAGTCCCAGTTGGGAAAGACGCAATTCCCGACCACAACCCTAACTGGGACTATCAACCCAAAGCTCCAGGACACTGCCAGAGAGACATAATGATTCAATGCCTCCTACAGGGCATGGACACAGTGTCCAACAAAATTGTAAATTTTGACAAACTCCGCAAGATAACCCAGGGAGCTGATGAAAATCGGCCCTTTTTCTTAACCGCCTCCAGGAGGCCTTCACCCAATATACCCGATTAGACCCTACCTCCCCTGCTGGGGCACCAATCCTGGCTGGACATTTTATATCTCAGTCCACACCAGATATTAGAGCTAAACTAAAAAAGGCCAAAGATGGCCTTCAAACCCCTATACAGGATCTGATGAAAATGGCATTTAAAGTTTTAATGCCTGAAAAGAGGCAGCAGAACCAACCCACCAAAAAACACCTCCAACAAAAGGTTGCCCTCCAAACCCAAGCTTTGGTAGCAGCCCTGCAGCTGGCTGGAGTACAGCCCCAAGTCAAAGGAGGAACTCAAAACCTCCCATCAGCCCCTCTGGGGGCCTGCTTCAAATGTGGCAAGGAAGGCCACTGGGCTCGCCAGTGCCCCAACCCAAGACCTCCAAGTAAATCCTGCCCAAAATGCAAACAGGTGGGTCACTGGGGATCAGATTGTCCTGGACAGGGCTTACCCCCTACGGCTCCTCATGGAAGGTCAGCCCCACCAGCTATCCAGATCCCTGACTTTCTCGGATTGGCAGAAGATTGACAACGCCTTGACTTGGGGACCCCTATCACCCTCGCCAAGCCCAGGGTCATGCTCCAGGTAGTGGGTAAGTCCATCTCCTTCCTCTTGGACATGGGGACTACCTATTCTCTGCTGCCTGCCCACTCGGGTTTAACAGTTCTTTCATCGGTCTCTGTTATGGGAATTGATGGCTCTCCCTTCTGCCCATACAAAACCCTGCCCCTTCCTTGCTCTGCTAGAGGTCTAATATTTCCAAACTCTTTCCTTATCATCCCATCCTGCCCTGCCCCACTTCTAGGTCGAGATATTCTAACAAAGCTTGGGGCCTCCATAACCATCCCTCCCCACCTACCAGAACCTCTAGCTTCCCATTCACTCCTTCTGGCCTCTGCCAGCCACCTAGCCCCTTCGCCTCCTGGACTTGCTCCACCCACCTTTCCTTTTCCAGTTAACCCCATTGTCTGGGACATCTCAGTCTCGGTTGTGACTACACACCACCCGCCCATCCACATTTCTCTTAAGGACCCTAACCAATATCCCTGTAGACCCCAATTCCCTATTTCAGAAACTCATCAAAAAAGGCATAAAAACAATAATTACCAAACTCCTAAATCAAGGTCTCCTTATACCTATAAATTCCCCATGTAACACCTATCCTTCCAATAAAAAAGCCTCCCAGGTCCAATAGATTAATCCAAGATCTACACATTATAAATAAAGCTATTATCCCCATCCACCCATTGGTCCCAAATCCTTATACAATCCTCTCCAATGTCCCCCCGATACTACTCACTTTTCTGTCCTCAATCTCAAGAATGCCTTTTTCACTATCCCCCTCCATCTGGACTCCTACTTCCTCTTTGCCTTTACCTGGGAGGCCCTGGATACTCACCTTACCCAACAGCTAACTTGGACAGTTCTTCCCCAAGGCTTCCGTGATAGCCCCCACCTCTTTGGTCAGGCTCTAACTCGGGACCTGGTCATGTGTAATACAAAGCCCAGTACACTTCTACAATATGTTGATGACCTCCTTCTGTGCTCCTCCTCCCAGCAGGACTCAAATGGGAACAGCCAACCTCCTTAACTTTCTAGCCTCTAAAGGATACTGGGTCTCTCCAGCCAAGGCCCAACTCTGCTTACAAGCTGTTACTTTCCTGGGCTTCTGTCTCACCCCCACCTCAAAGGCACTTACCATGGACCAGGTCCAAACCTTAAAGGACCTCCCTCCTCCTAATGATGCCCAAGAAATTTTATCCTTCTTGGGCTTCATTGGGTTTTTTAGACACTGGATTCCTAATTTTGCCTCGTTGGCCCGCCCACTGTACCAGGTTGCCAAGGAGACTCCCACTGATCCACTCACCTCCGTCCATGGTCCATCGCTGTTTTTCTTCTCTCAGGGACACCCTCCTTCAGGCTCCTTCCTTGGCCCTCCCAAACCCTTCCAAACCATACCACCTATTTACAGATGGTACTTCTGAAATAGCCAAAGGGGTCCTTACCCAACTATCAGGCCCTATTCACTGACCAATCGTTTACCTCTCCAGGCAGCTGGACCCCACTGTCAGGGGCTGGCAGCCATGCCTCTGAGCTCTTGCAGCGGCAGCCACCTTCACCAGGGAGGCTCTTAAGCTATCCCAACTACAACCAATAACTGTATATTCCCCACACAGACTCGCTGACCTCCTCACCCATTCCTCTCTCTCTCTCATTGGAGCTTCCCGCCTACAGACATTTCACCTCCTATTCATCGACAATCCTGATATAACTCTCACTACTTGCTCCCCACTCAACCCTGCTACACTGCTTCCCACCCCCCCACCAATAGCCTCTAACCCAACCCATTCCTGTCCTAAAACAGTGGAGAATCTCATAACCCCCAGGCAGGATCTTACCGACTCTCCCTTACCTTCTCCTGACCTCACTATGTTTGTTGACAGGAGCTCCATCTTAGATGACCAGGGAGGCTGCCAAGCCACCTATGCCATAGTCACCATCGACCCTCCTTGGGTAGTGCTTTCCTCAAAGAAGGGGGAATTATGTCCTCCATTGGATGGATCTTCAAAGACAACAGTCTGATCCTCCCTTTGGGCCAGACAAAAGAGGTCATCACTGCCATCCACAACTCACTACACATAGACCCCAAGGCCCTTCTCTCCTTCCTGGAACCCTTGTTTCACCCCAGGGGCCTCCAATCCACCATCCATCGGGTCCAGGAAGCCTGCTCCATTTGCTCTCAAGCAAACACCCACAGCGGACTCCATCTCCACCAATCCCTCCACCAACTCCACGGTAGCCAGCCTGGTGAAGATTGGCAGATTGATTTCACTCATATGCCTAAGCACAAAAAACTCTAATACCTTCTTACTTTTATTGATACTTTCACAGGGTGGATCGAAGCCATTCCTACAGCCACAGAAGAGGCTACAATCGTAGCAGACACTCTCATCCATCACATCACTCCCTGTTTTGGTCTTCCACGAAGTCTCCAGTTGGACAACAGCTCTGCCTTCATCTCCAAGGTCTCTCAACTAGTCTGTAAACACCTGGCCATCACATGGAAACTCCACACCCCATACCACCCCCAGTCCTCAGAACCACCTATGCCAATTAACTCAGGTAACCTTCAACCAGATGATGCTCCAGGTTCATGACTACTAGCTCCTCCCCATGGGGTCCGGCTGCACTGGTCAAGTGGCCCAAGACATCCCTATCCCCTAACTTTGCCCCCTTTCAGCAGGAACTAGCCAGGACCGATTCTGTGCCCCTATACCAGAGTCTGGGATGTTTGGCCTGTGGGCAGCCACCCCATGGCTATCAGGGACTTTCTGCTCAACTTTTCACTCCACTCCCTCCTTCCTTTCATGGTTACCTTGGCAACTCCGGCTCACGGCGATTAAGGTGCCTGGCAATTAGAGGCTTCATGGTTACGATGGCAACTTCCACACATGACAATTAGAGACTTCCCGTTTCACCCTCCTCCTTCCTCTTCCCCTCTAGTTACCATGGCAACTCCTGCTGGTGAGCAATGGGTCCTGACCTATCCTACAGATCCATATTACCCTGAGCTCCTCCCCACCAAACCTCGACCTATCCCAACGCCCCATAATACCTTAAGCTCTTGACTTCACCCAGGCTATAAAAACTGGGCTGCCATTTTTCCAGTGCAACTTCTCTGGCCCTGCTCTTTGGGGATGGTGAACCTCGCCTGAGAGCGCGCTCTCAATAAAGCCTGCTTAAAGCCTGTTTGCTTTGTTATTTGGCTCCAATTTGGCCTTCCCATCCATGTCGACCTAACACATACCATTACAAAAAACTCAGCAAATTGCAAAAGAAAACAAAAGAGAAAGAGGGGGAGGGTAAGAATGGAACCCACAGAATAACCAGAAAACAACTAACAAAATGGTAATAATAAGCCCTTACTTATCAATAATTACATTAAATGTAAACTGGTTAAATTCACCAATAAAATGATACAAGATGAGTAAATTGATTTTTTTATAAAACAAAAAGTGCTGAGCATGGCATGCATGCCTGTAATCCCAGCACTCAGAATTGTAAAAATGTATGCATCCAATATTTGAGCACCTAAAGCAATTATTAACAGAAAAGACAGAAACACATAATAATAAAATAATAGTGAAGGGTGACAATGCCCTACTTTCAACAATAGGTAAGCCATCCAGACAGAAAATAAATAGGAAAACAGTAAACATCAGTAACACTATAGACTAAATCTAAATGCACCTAATAGAATTAGAAAGAATATTCTATCCAACATCAACAGAAAACACATTCTTCTTAAGTACATGAGGAACATTCTTCAGTAGAGACCATATTTTGAGCCACGAAAAATGTCTTGGAAATTTAAGAAGATTGAAGTAATAGCAAATCTTTTATAACCACAATGGTATGAACTAAAAATCAGTAACAGGATGAAAATTGGAAAATTTACAAATATGTGAAAATTAACACATTACTTAACACTAATCTTTCAATGAAGAAATCAAAACAAAAATCAAAATATACCTTATAATGAATGAAAAGGAAATAAATTAAACCACACCTTATGGGATGGAACGAAAGTAATTCTAAGAGGGAGATTTATAGCAATAACTACACATTAAGAAAAACAAAAAGCTCAAATAAATTTATACCTCAAGAAACTAGAAAAAAACTATACACTAAGTTATTTGGAGGGATGGAATAATAAAGATTGACACAGAAGTTAAATAGAAAGTAGTAAGACAGTAGAAAAGGAAAACAAAATAAGAATTGAGTTTTTGAAAAGATAAACAAAACTGAAAAACTTTTAGACAACTCAAGAGAAAGAAAAAGAGAAATTATACAAAATTGTATGAAAGAGACATGAAAAGTCTACCATGAAAAATAATATAACAACAAATTGAGTAGCCTAAAAGAAATGCCAACAAAATGAGTAGCCCAATTCAGCCTAAAAAGACTGAATTGGAATCCTAAAAAATAGAAGATCTGATCAAAGCAATAATGAACAAAATTAAAGCAATTATCAAAACAACCACTCACCATTAAAAAAAAAAGCCCACAAAGGCTGGGTGCAGTGGCTCACACGAATAATACTAGCTACTCAGGAGGAGATTGGGAAGATCGAGGTTAGAGGTCAGACTAGACAAATACTTGGAAGATCCCATCTCGACCAATAAAAGTAGGGCACAATGGCATGCCCCTGTCATCCCAGCTATGCCAAGGAAGCAAAAATAGGAGGATAGTGGTTCAAACTGGCCTGGGCATTAAAGCAAGACCCTATCTCAAAAATAATCAACACAAAAAGAGCTGGCCAAGTGGCTCAAGTAGTAGTGGAAGAGTACCTCCCTAGCAAGTGCAAAACCCTGAGTTCAACCCCCAGTACTGCTAAAAAAAAAGAAAAGTCTTCATAGATGAATTATACTAAACATTTCAAAAATAAAAAATGGCAAGTTTTTTGGTGGTTTTGGGGTTTGAACTCATGGCCTTGCACTTGCTAGGCAGGTGCTATACCACTTTTGCCATGCCACCAGCCCCAAAAGAAAAAAAAATTGCTCAAGATGGCTTTGTCTATTTGGTCTCTTTTGTGGTTCCACACAAATTTTAGAGCTGTTTTTTTTTTTCTATCGAAATAAGCCTGGCACAAAAAACAAGTACCACATGGCCTCACACTTATGTAAAACATTAAAATTTGATCTGGTAGAAATCGAGTAGAATGGTGGTTACCACAGCCTGAAGAGTCCAGTGAGGGAAGGGATGAAGTAAGGTTGACTAGTGGATCCTACATTACAGTTAGATAGGAGTAAGAAATTCTGGTGGGCTGGTGAATATAAAGGTGACTATAGACATTGATAATGTACTAAATATTTCGAAAGGTAGGATTTCAAATGTTTTCACCATAAAAAATGATAAATATTTGAGGAGGTAAATATGTCTATACTGATTTATACATTGCACACGTATATATGCATTAAAATGTCACATGTTAACTCATAAATACATACAAGTTTTATGTTATGTATCAGTGAAAAGTAAGTTTAAATTTTAAAATATGTTTAAAACAACATCAAGTTTTAGAGAGGTTGTAAGGCACAAGATATCTTGTATGTTGCATCACCTTGTGATGTGTTACCTTGGAAAATAATTTGGTATTGCTTAGTGAGCAGGAACATATACAATTGCAATTCAGCAATCTTAGGTAGATATTCTGAAGCAACACATGCACCCAAAAAAGAGAAAAAAGTTTAAGTGTCCATTGCAACTGTCTCAGGCTACATTCCCTGGAAAATAAGAGCCTGAGACAAAAGTTCGTATGCTCAGGCTTTATTGAGGGGCATAATTACAGAAAACAGTAGTGAGGGGGAAAAGTGAAGTGAAATACATAAAAGATGCCATGAAAAGTGAAGCAAGTTAGGAAAAATGAGACAGCAAATACATTCATGAGCTGAATGCACTCACAGCCTCTCAATAGCAGACTGATCTGTCTCATATAACATCTTCAAAGAGGCTGTGTGAAACTACTTCATCTTTAAACAATCTGTTGGAGGAGGGAAGGACAAAGAGATCAATATATCTGCTGCCTATTCCTCTCACCCATCTCATTCTGGTGAAAGACTGCTCTACAGGGGACTGGCTTCTTTCATCTGCATGTTATGTCTCCTGGTTAAGTAATTAATGTGGAGGCAAGAGTCCTTACAGGGGCTGGTGGAATGGCTCAAGTGGTAGAGCACCTGCCTTGCAAGCCTGAGACTGAGTTCAAACCCCAATACTGCCAAAAACAGACAAGCAAACAAAAACAAAAAAAACAGCCCTTGAAGTCTACTCCAATTGATGCATGGCACCATAGCTCCCTCTTGACAGTTAGCATCACATGTATGCTCATTAGTCAGTGGTAAAAATAGTTCCTGGGCTTTATGATCACACAAACAGAATGAGTCATTACTAAGGAAGCATGGAAGGTTGGGGCCAACAGGTAAGAAGTAAGGCATATAAATCAAGGCTGATACAAAAATGCTAGCATCATAGGAGAAGAGTTGAAATGACCAATTGTCTAGCCATGCTAGACTGTCTGACTAAATGAGAAACTTGTACAATGGAATAGTATACAGCTGCAAAAAGAATGAACTATAGTTATATATATTAACATTGATGACTCTGCAAATTAAGATAAGCTAAAGAAGCAAATACCAGAAAAGTATTATTCTGTTTCTATAAAGCACTGAAATAAGAAAACTAAAGTTGTTTTTGCAGCTATACATAAGTATATTACAATCAAGGGAACTTTTATTAGTCAATGTAGTGGTTACCTCCAAGAGAGAGCTCCAATTGTAGCAGGGGACATTTAAGAGGTTTCTAAGGTTCTGGTAGCAATCTTGGTCTTTAACTACATAAGTACATGGGTATTGGTTTTAACATTATTTTTTAATTAAAGACTATAATTCACAAAGCAAATAAAAAAATAAGTTTGTGAGCCAAGCACCAGTGGTTCATGCCTATAATTCTAGCTTCTTGGGAAAGTGAGATCAGAAGGATTGCAGTTCCTGGCCAGCCTGGGCAAATAGTTCTCAAAACCTTGTCCTCAAAACAACCAGAGCAAAATGGACTGGAGGCATGGCTCAACTGGTAGTGCACTTGTTTTACAAATTCAAAGCCCTGAGTTCAAACCCCAGTTCCACCAAAATAAAAATAAATAAGTTGGTAAAAGCCAGATGTGGTAGTGTATGCCTGTAATCCCAACACTTGGGACACTGAAACAAGATTGCAAGTTCAGCACCAGCCTGTTCTACATGGTGAGACCATGTCTAATAATAACAATAATAATAAGAAGAGAATAGAAAGGTTGGTGGTCCTTAGAAAATATAAAATTTCATAAATTACTTAGACCTATATTTATAGAATCATTATGAATCAAGTTGGTGATTAACTTTTTATACCTTATCATATTTCAGAACACATTACATGTCAAATTTATTTGCAAATTATTAAGAATCATTGCCTTCCAATTTCCCTCCCTGTCTCCAATATTTTACTCTTCCAGTGCATACTTCCCCCTTCTTCCAGCTTAGCCTTCTCAAACAGTTATCTGGCTATGTTATGCTTTTATTCTCAAACTTTATACAGCTTCTCACTATTCTAGCATTTGGGGAAGACCTCATGCAAATATGTCCCTTCACTGAGAAAACAACTTAGCTAATTAGGGTGCAGCTTTCTTTAGTTACAAATTCAATCTAAACATACACCCTGATCACCTTGATTAGTCCAAGAGAAACTGGGAAGTTGTTGATTAGACTAATGCACTTCTTAAGACTCTTCAGCAACACGTGGCACCTGAACATCAAGTCTATAAATAATCGTATCAATATGTACTGAACTGAAATATTTTCATGCTCACACAGAAAGTTTTTTCCTGACTTTTCTCCCTAAAATCTCGGGGAACATGACTATAGTTCCTTACTGTGACTACAACCCTCCCAATATACTTTTAAAATCTCATTTTCTTGAGAGAATGTTCTAGTTCTGCAATATTCATGTCATTGGCCCATAAACAAGCCATTCCTATTTCTATGACACAGATCATCTTTTATCCTAATATGAGATGACTTCTTCAATCTTTGAAATCTATCAAACTCCTTAAAAAAACCATCATTTCCCACCTCCTCCCTAATATCTATATTTTAAAATGTTTACTGTATACCAGCCACTGTGCTTTATGTTTAGAATGTATTACCTTATTAAAACTTCACAAAAACCCAATAAATTAGGCACTATTATCACTCTCATTTTACAAATGACAAAAATGAGGCCCCAAAAGGCCATATAACATGTCTAAGATCAAATAAAGAATAAGTCACAAAACCAAGATTAAAACAAGGTAGATTTGATTTCAAAGAATCAATGCACTGTGAATTAATTCCCACTCCTCCAACTCAGTGTTGATATTGTCCCACCTTGACCTTCTAGAGAACTGAGACATCATTTGACTCATGCTGACACTATACTATATATACTCACATATGATTTATTAATTTTTCACATATATTCATATTCCACCTTATATCTTAAATAAAGCTAGAAGTTCTATTAAGATAGACTTCCTGTATCTTATCATTTTTCTCTCCCATAGAACCTGATATACATTGTAAATTCTCAAAAAATACTTGTTACTATTAATCTTATTAAAACACTATATTCTTCCCTGCTCATTTCTTCTGATATCTAGCAACATTTGTGTCAACTAGTTCCCATACTTTTAGCCTTTGTTAAAAGCTAATAAATACCAAGAAGTTTAATATTCTTAGAAAATAGGTCTAATTTGTTTCATTAATAATTTCAAATGCAATGCTAAGTACCACAACCTTTTCGAATTGGATCTATCTTTACCTCTGCATGAATGTGTAGTGAGTCTAACTCTTCATTCACAAATTCTTTTTTGCTTTGCCTTCCTACTTTCTCTTCCACGTCAATGAAAGTCTTCTTCTGACCCTTCATGTTGTGGCTTACACTATGTTTTTTAATGGCTGTAGTAGTTTTCTGAAGGTTGGTGGTGAAGAGGGAGGGCCATATGACAAGGAAATATAAAGAGGAATAAACCCTCCTGTTGGTGTTTTTTAAATTTTATCTTCATTCCCCATTGTCTCTCATAAATATTTATAACTCCATCAAGAAAGTTTTCTTGTTGTCAAGCTGCTCACACCAATGCACAGACACGCACCAACAACCTGTACCCTGGAAGATGGAATCTGGGTCTTTGTCCTGAATGTTAAGTTTTCCTGAAGGATTTTCCTTCCTTCAACACTAGATCTTGTTCCCCCTTCACTCTGAGGATTTCATCCTCATATATAGTCAAAGTACATATTTGATAGAGCTCACCTAAGAGGAATAAGAGTAAACAAATTAGATGCAAAGCTATGGGTTGTTTCCCCAGACAGAATTCTCTATCATATCCTATCTCAGAAGTATTGTTTAGTCTCCTGGCTCTGGCAGTTGGTTTCAAGAAGGCAAACTATTTCTAAGTGAGACTTGCCCTTGGAAGAAGGGTGATTAGTCCCCAGCTTCTGCATTATCAACTATAGGATTTCTATAATGGTAAGATTATTCCAGAAATGTGAAAGTGCAAAAAGAAGAGTACTTGCATTTCTTTAATCTCCTAGTAAAACTGTACAGTTACTCCTCCTCACCCTGCTAGATGGTTCATTAAGTCTTTTTACAAATGTCTCAGGTGACTGCTTATGGGCATGCCATGTTTTATGTCTAAAATGTATTGAAAGCCAGAACTTTTCTCATTGGAATAACCCTTCCTTATTTAGGAAGAGGTTCAGCTTTTTTCAGAGCTTAATTCCAAGACCAACTTCATGAAGAAGCTCTAACAAGTTATCATTAGATCTGCTTTTCCATCCTTCTGTTCATGGTCCTGCATCTAAACAAGAAGTGCAGAACATTCTGTAATACATTTTAAAACCCTTGCACTACTTTTACTTTTTCTACTTTTACTTACACCAGCACTACTTTTGATAACTTTAGTGTCTTCTGGGGGGGTCTACCAATGTCTGTCATGATTTTCTTGGGTACGAGGTAATATATTCTGATGCTTTTAGATAACAAAGGACCTTAGACTAGTCCCTAATACATTTGTTTCAACATAGCACATGTTGACTTGCATTCTGCTACTCCAATGTTATGACAGGTAGAAATGGGAAACTGGAATCAAAGATCTTAATGTTCTATAAGCACTAATCAGGAAAGAAGGACAAAGCACTATCCTGCCACATGGATATGAATAAAATACCATTATCTATTTCTAAAGTTGATTATACTATACTATCATTCACAACATAGGGTTTTAGATATTTGTGTGGTATTCATAAAGGTGTAGCTTTAATTGTTCCAGATTTTTTTCAGAGTTCCTCTCTGTAACAAAGGTTTGTATACAGTAACACATAGAGTAATATTCAATCATTTATACAGGAATCAAGCCAAAGACCATTGCCTAGCTAAGAAGTGAGCACAAACATGCCACTAGATCTATACAGAAATACTATCTATCCATTTGTTTATTTTTAAAAAGATTATTTGAACCAGGTTCCCATACATAGAACCTGTACAAAAAAAATTTTGAGGCTGAGAAAAGAAGACAATATAACAGAAAACTTGGCTGAAGGTAGTCAGCCTACAGTTTATTACTACATTTAGCTGTGATCTTCCTAACGGTCAAGGTAAAATTGTAGATAACATTAATTATGTTAGTGTTCATTATTTGATTTAAAACATCTACTCATTTCAATACAGACTTTATTTCTTTGCTTTTGCCTAAATATTAGAAGCATTTGTTATGAAGTTCTTCATTAAGACTAAGGACAATATTCTTATTTTTAAATGGACTGTCAGTAAATGTTGGAATAATGTAAATTTATAATTTTGTGAAGGTATGTCTGCCAAGGCCATATTAATGATATACAGATAAGTGGTAACCTAATTTGATTCAGAATCTTATGTTCATGTGAATCATGCATGTCTTTACATTTTTTTTTCTCTCAAATATCAAAGGCCTAAATCTACCTTATGCTTTAAATATCTATGTTAATGGAAGAAGTTACTGTTACTAATACCCAGTTGGCCTATTTTCCATTGAACTTACATATTTAGCACATATATTATCCCTTTTGTCATCATAACACAACCTAGGGATTGGCAGTTAACTTCATGCTTTGTGGACAGTTATCTCCAGATGATCAGGTGTGATGTAAAATGAAACAACCAATCTAGAAGCCAGGTAAGTAAGTGATTATTATGGAACTTGGATTAGAATACAGGGTCTCCTGAGTTCCAGCATGATGCTCTTTTCATTACATTACATCACACATAAAATGTATAATAGACAAATGTCCACACAACTTGTGAATAAAATATTGCCAACAAGATCACAGGCATAATATGTCTACCAGGTATCATCAGGAATAAATTTCCTCTTTTGCCAAGGGTTAAATGCCTACTAAGCAAAATGAGATGTTAAAATTTCCTTAATTTTTAAGCCAAGAAATTGTCAAATCTTTGAAGACCCCAATGTTGAAAATAGGCCTATAAACAAATATTGTGAAAGTGCTAAGAAAAGAAAGAACACAGGCATACCAACTAAACAGTTTACAATGACATCCTTGGGTCTTTTCTGCCTTTTGCTAAGTATTATTTAAGGGACACATCTGAAAATTGTCCATTTCATTAAAAAAAATTTATGCTACACCTCCCTCCTCACCAAAGATTTATTCCCTCACTTTAAGACCAATGTTCATTCAATAAACATAGTAGAAAGCACAGAAGAGTGAGGAAACAAACTTTTCAGACATGGTCTGTGAGGGAGGATGCATGGTCTCTTATCAGAACCACACAGACTGCAGTGCTTGAAAACAGGTGGCTTACAGGACTGTTGCTGCTGCCACCCCTCCTGCGTGCTGCCACTCTCTCAAACAATGCTGCAGTCTCATCCCTCTAGGTTTGCCTGGGTAATCACTTGCCATTTTAGGCTAATGACATGCATTTTGTAATTCTTGTAGGTCAGAGAATGTGCTCAAAAATTGTACAGAGAAAATATTCTCTCTGTGGGAGCTTGTTTTCTGTGCTGCAGACAAAGCAGCTGAAGGAAAAGGGGTTAATTTTGAAGTATTGATAGGATTAAGTGCCAAAAGATGCTTTCACCAATATTGTCTGGTTTAACACTACAACTCTGCAAAGTGAATATTATTGTTTCCATTTTTCAGAAGAGGAAATTAAGGCTTACAAATGCTAACTAATGTCAAACTCCTAGATGCCTTCCTAGAATTAAAGTCTGTATGACTCCTCACATGTTTTCTCAGGACCCCAGCCATCGAGTCTTAAAAGCCTTTTCCATTCTCTAGGATTAACTCCCATTTAATGGACTAAAAAAAAGCCATTCAGAGAACCCAAATGTCCTTTGAACTCTGGCCCCCAGCTCATCTTGACCAGAGGTCAAAGACAGAAGTAATGGCAGCAGAAGCATTGCAATTCTTACAGCAACTCTTTGAGAGTGAGTACAAAAAACACAAAAGACAAGTACATTCAGGAATAGATTCAAGTTTTGGGGACCCTAAAACATACACATCTGGAGAGAAGAGCACTTAAAGGAAAAGCACAAAATTACAAGCATAAAACTAAATACATTGGAGAAAAGATTCCAAGATGGCAACTAGAGGGAGGAAGCAGAAAGTGTGCTTCCTAAAGTAAAACCTTGGAGAGACTCTGGAGATACACCTTACAGGAAAAACCACCAAGAAGAGGCAAAACTTTGACTGCTCCACACCCCCAGCCCACACATAGCATCCCTACTCCACGTTAAATGGAGAAATAAGGAGGGCCCCCGTGCTGCCAGATGCCAGCTCCCAGACCACTTGGGAAGATGCAGACCACAAGGTGAGCTAAGCGTCACATGGTACTCCCACAGACAACCCTGGGCCACATCAGCATAGCCCTCTTGACAAACCTGCTCATGCTCATTACTCTATGCACCCTCCTACCCTGTTTACTCCAGTTTCTCAGATCTCAGGTGAACAGAATCTCTAACCAAACTTTCAACCAGCTTCTCCTTCAGGGATATTACCCCCTCATAGCCCAGCTGCAATGGACCCTACCGGGACATTGGATTATGAGCCTCACAGGGCACCTACTACAGTTCCTTGATTCCTTACGTGAAGATGGATGGCTAATACCTGCCATACGAGGCCCAGAGGAGTGGCTCAAGACTGTTTATGACCTATGGCTACAAGGGACTTTCATCACCTTCAGGGAAGAGGAAATCTTCATTTTCGGAGCCTGGGAGTATGCCATCATGAGGCTCACCACCCCAACATTGTTTCCCAACTAACCCTCCCTTCCTCTACGCTGCCCCTTGCCAGCTCAAAGAAGCCAGAGCGAATACAATGCCCCCCTTCCTTAACAAACAAAAAAGGGCCCAAGAAGGGCAGGAGCCAGGTGACGAGAGGAGAGTTCAGCAGGTCGGTTAGGGTGTTTTTAGTGTGTCTCTTTAGGAGGTCCTCGGCCAAGTCTGTTAATTTTTTGACATTCTGTTCCACAATCTCTCTCCCACCTGGCAATAAAGAATCTCTTGGCCAGATCACTCCTCTCCACATGGTCACTTTTGGGGCCTGCATTTCCAACAATATGAGTACTATGTAGCAAGTGTTCAAGAAAAGAAGAGAATTCTTAGTTGGAATAATTAGATGAGGTTCACAAATCTAGGACTGAAGGTTCTAGTAGGAAGAAAAAGATTAGAAAGCATTTCACTTACTTCCTTACAGGCAATGTTAACACAAATGTCCCTTCTAAAGCATGCTTGACTAACCAGACTAAATTCTGCATGATCTCTCCTTTATTTTATACTCCAAAAATTGCTGCTTGCTTTATGCCCCACAGTCAATTTTGGGAGACAGGGGAGGAGAAACTTCAGAGATACAGAAAGCCTTTGGGAACATTTTGTAAACCAAGGAAAAAATATGGTCACCCTGAAGCTCCACAATGGTAATCACTACTAAATATAAAATTTCCATCTGTCTTTTGGGTATCTCTTTTGACCAACAAAAAGACAAACTTCCAAAACTAAGATTATAATAAAACCCTTTTGTAATAGACCATAAAAAAGGACTATTTAACAACTTAAATTTGCTTTTGCTTGCAATTCACAGAACAACTGCTTTCTGGCTTGCTAATAAATTTCAGTGGGTATCCTCTGCATTTTACAGTCCACCACATTGGAAAACATTGGAGTAAATCATGTAGTCAAGAACCTGAAGTTATGTATACTTTGATGTTCATTTCCCATATTACAGTTAGCAGGGATGACATATGCCAAAAAGAGCCATATAATTAGTTTACTTCAATTCTGAGACTCTCTGTCAATGAAAGGTAAGAGGAATTTTATCTTAATACAGTCTGAGAGAACTTTCAGATTTAGTTACCATCATATATAAGAAAAAATAAGCAATAGTTTAGCTACAAGAAGTGACATGTGATGACTTACAACTATTGCTTATTGATTTTTAAATCAACAATGCAGTGGGCTATCTTACTAAAAAGAGCAGTAGGACATATTTTTAAATCAAAAGCACCTGAGAACCTATGAAAATCCACCCTAAAGATCAAGGCTAACCATTCAGACTCCATCTTAAAACCAGAAAGTCTCTGTTTCTCAACAGTAAGATTTTAATTATATATGAATTCCTACCTTTTGCATAAAAATATTCTCAGTATTAGTCTTTAAATCAGTACCAAGTGCATAAATGCTTTTTGTGTCAAATAATCTAGCTGATTGAACAGAAACTTGGAAAAAGCTCAACTACAGAAAAAGACAAAATAGAAACAAATCTGCTGTCCTTATTTTTTAATTAATTCATTTGTTCATTCATGCACTTATTAAACAATCATGTGGGTTTTCTGTCATGAATAAGACATGTTGTGCTCCCTCCAAGAAACTTACAAAGAGACAGAATATAAACAATTATGTTTAAAAAAAAACAAGAAATGCTAAAATATATGTGTAGGTAAAGTGTTTTCTAAATGCACAGAAAAATAAAATATATTATGTATACTTACTATGGACCATGCCCTGCGCAAGATACAATTGCGCACATAGTATTTTGTTTGTTCCACACAACAAACCAGCGATCTAGGTATTATTTGCCACATTTTACAGATGAAAGATATGAGGGTCATAAAGGATAGGTGACTTCTTCAAGGTAATACAGCTAAAATAGACAGAGTTGCAATGTAAACACAGCAATGCCATATTCTAAAGCATGGACTGACTGCACTATGGTATATCAAGTGTGGAAGAATTCTATTTTTCACTGATGCTTTAACAAAGAAAAGTATCCCATTAGAAGAGTGTAAGCATATTTGCATCTTATAGGATGGTAGTATAAGAAAAATAACCTGTTTACCTGGTGACGGCAATCCAAGATGCAGAAGGAAATCAGTGAGAAATTCAAAATCAGTCATTTGGATAATATTTTTATCTTATGTTCAAGAAATATTTGAGCCAGACACTGGTGGCTCATGCCTGTAATCCCAGAGACTTGGGAGGCTGAGATGGGGAAGATCAAGGTTTGAGGCCATCCTACGCAAATAATCCATGAGACTGCATCTCCAAAATAACCAGAGCAAAATGGATTGAAAGTGTGGCTCAAGTGGTAGATAACCTGTTTTGCAAGTGCAAAGCCCTGAGTTCAAACCCCAGTCCCACCAAAAAAAAATGTGAGCACCTAGTAAGTTTAGTTTGATTATTTGAGACTGAGGTGCTTGAGAGACAACCAAATGGGCTTGAAGAGATGGCATCTGGACATGTGGGTTTGTAGATCATCTGAAATATCTCAATTAGAAATGTTATTTTGGGAGTCTTCAGCAAAATTAAAGCCAAGGTGTGAATAGGACTGCCTCCATAGAGAGCACAGGATAAAGAGAAGAAGGCCTGGAATTGACATTTAAGGAATGCTGCACTCTTCCTTACTTTGTGCAGTACCATTTATACAGAAATGGTATAGCAAAGGGATTGGAAAGGAGTTTATACAGCTTTGATCAGACATTGGGATTGAGTTTAGAAGTATTATTTCCTAGCTTATGTAGGTAGGATGGGAAGTTCACTCTTTTGGGGAAAGAGCATAAGCAAAGGCAGAGAAGCATAAAATAAAATGATACATCAGGAGAATAACAGTAAATCTTTTATTGCATCAGTGTTAAGATTAGTAAAGGAGTCAGGCATGGTGGTTCATGCCTGTAATCCCAGCACTTGGGAGGCTGAGGCAGGAGGATTGAGAGTTCATGGCCGGCCTTGGCTACACAGAATGTTGTAGGCCAACCTGGGCTGTATCGCAAGACCCTGACTCAAAAACAAAGCACAAAAGACTAGTAGCAGAATCAATACCCAGTGGGAATTTGTTGAAGTTTTAAAGAAAAACAAAAGTCATATTCATATTTTAGGTAAAGGATTCCAATTTTATCGAGAAGGATTAATGGAAAATAATATTATTGTGCTTTTAATTGTTATGCTGAAATGAATCTCAAGATATTAAAGTATCTTTTCAATATTTTCTTATGTTTTGACTTTCTTTTTCCCCAATTTATGCAGTGCCTTTCACTGTTTTGGGAAAGGATAAAAGGTTTAAATCATGTTTTTGACATTTAGAAAATTATTTGGGTTTCAGAAATCTGTGATATTGAGTTTCCAAGAACTCAACCCTGAAAAAGTTGGAACTTTGAACTTATCCCATAAAAAACAGATCTGAAGTTAAAGCCAGTTTTCCTATCCCAGTGTAAAGAAAACACAGGGTAGGGAAGAAAGGCAAAAGGAAAACAAGAGTAAGATGCTAATGAATCACTGAAAAATGGTCTTCAGCAATATTTTCCACTGGAGGACATTTGATGGTATAGCAATAATTAAACTCCCAAAAGATTTGGAGAAAAAGTGAACAGAAATGTTCTAGATCTCCCTATTCTGGGATGTCTTTCCATGTCTTCTAAACATAATAGAAAATAGGAGCAGAAAATAGAGATGGCTGCATTCAGAATCTAGAAAGATAGAATTCCAGTAGCCTCAGAACTCCCTGTTGTTCTACAAGCTATGAAGAGGGCCACATGCTATCCATGTTCTCAAGAACAGGAAAGTAACAAGACCAATGAATCTTTGCAATAGGGGTGAGTAGGGCATAATAATTATATTTAGAGACAAGGCTAAGGTTTAGAAAGGAATGGAGACATAGTACCAGGAATAGATGAACACAAAGAAATGAATCACCCACAAAAGAAAAAAAATTAGAGAGATAGAGACCCTGAGATGACTAGAAAACTTGAATTGTTTATATAATCCAGTTTATTGAAACCAAGTATAAGAATTTAAGTTCAGATGCAGAGAAAAATGACATTAGCTGCTCATCAAAGTGAGAATAATCTGAGAACTACCAATCCCCACAACATTATCTCTGGTATCCAACTCAGGGTCAGGAATATTAAATACACTCAACATTTTTTTTTGTTGTGCTGGGTGGGGTACATTGTAGCATTTACAAAGGTTCTTTCAATGTATCAAACATCATACTTGAATTCACCCCCTCCACTGCTCTCTTTTATCCTCCCTCCCTGATTCCTGGAACAGTTTGAACAGGTATCATTTTTGCATTTATATACATGTGTATACATTTATTTGCATTATATTCATCCTCCTACCCTTTCCTCATCACCTCCCTCTTCCTACCAGTGCAAACTGACCCCCTACCACCCTGGGCAGAACCTGCTCTGCCTTCCTGTTCTCCAATTTTGTAGAAGAAGAAACATAAGAGATAAAAAGAGAAACATGTTTTTTTTCTAATTTGAGATAAAGATAGCTAAACAGGGCGATTCCTTGTGTTGTTTCCATGTATATGTGTATTACAACCCCAATTGGTTCATCTCTACCAGTCCTCTTCACTACTCCCTAGTTCCCTTCCTATAGTGGCCTCTGCCAGTTTAAGATTTCTATATTTATTCCTGTACAGTTAACACATCAACCACATTCAAGTTTTTGGTTTCCTTCCCTTGTCCTATCCCTCCCGTGCGTGGCCTCCCCTTAGTGTGACCTGTGTCCCATAATACTGCTGCATTTGTTTTAGGTCTATAATCCACATATGAGGGGGAATATGCGATTTTTGGCCTCTGAGCCTGGCTAACTTCACTTAAGATGATATTCTCCAGTTCCTTCTGTTTACCTGCGAATGACAAAATTTCATTCTTTTTTTGTGGCTGAGTAAAATTCCATTGTGTATAGATACCACATTTTCTTAATCCATTCAGTAGTGGGGCATATTGGCTGTTTCCATGGCTTGGCTATTGTGAATAGTGCTGCAATAAACATGGGTGTGCAGGTGCCTCTGGAGTAACCTGTGTCGCATTCCTTTGGGTATATCCCCAGGAGTGGTATTGCTGGATCATACAGCACATCTATTTTTAGTTTTTTAAGGAGCCTCCATATTGTTTTCCAAAGTGGTTGTACTATCTTGAATTCTCACCAGCAGTGTATATGAGGGTTCCTTTTTGCCCACATCTTTGCCAGCATTTGTTATTGGTGGTGTTCTTGATGGTAGCTATTCTAACAGGAGTAAGGTGGAATCTTAATGTGGATTTGCATTTCCTTTATGGCCAGGGATGGTGAGAATTTTTTCATGTGATTTTTAGCCATTTGGACTTCTTCCTTTGAAAAAGTTCTATTCAGTTCAGTTGCTCATTTCTTTATTGGGTCTTTGATTTTTGGGGAGTTTAGTTTTTTGAGCTCCCTGTGTATTCTGGTTATCAGTCCCTTGTCTGATACATAGCTAACAAAGATTTTCTCCAGTTCTGTGGGTGATCTCTTCAATTTAGAGACCATTTCTTTTGTTGTGCAGAAGCTCTTAAATTTCATGTAGTCCTATTTGTCAATCCTTTCTCTTAGTTGCTGAGCCAGTTGAGTTCTACTGAGGAAGTTCTTGCCTATGCCTATTGCTTCCAGTATATTCACTTCTCTTTCCTGTACTAGAAATTTGTCCATTTCTTCTAGATTTTCTGATATATTTCATTATAGATTCTCAAAGTATTCTTTGATGATTCCCTGGGTTTCCTTGGTGTTTGTTGTTATCTTCCTGTTTTTCATTTCTGATTTTACTAATTTGTGTCTTTTCTCTCCTCATTTTAGTCAGATTTGCCAGGGGCTTGTCAATCTTGTTTATTTTTTCAAAGAACTGTCTTTTAGTTATGTTGATTCTTCAGGGGTTTTTTTGTTGTTTGTTTGTTTTGTCTCTATTTCATTGATTTCAGCTCTTACTTTTGTAATTGCTCTCCTTTTTAGGGTTGGTGGAGTGGTTCAAGTGGTAGAGTACCTGCCTAACAAACATGAAGCCCTGAGTTCAAATTCCAGTATCACTAAAATAAATAAATACAGACATACACAAATTTTAAAAAATGGTAGTGTGAGACTTTAATGCCCCTCTATCACCAGTAGATAGGTCATCCAGACAAAAAAACAAACAAAGAAATCCTAGAACTAAATGATACCATAGATAAAATAGACTTAATTGTTGTCTACAGAATGTTTCTTCTGCACCAGCACAATATACATTCTTCTCAGCAACCCATGGAACTTTCTCCAAAATAGACCATATCTTAGGCCACAAAGCAAGTCTCAACAAATATAAGAAAATTGAAATAACCTCTAGCATACTATCTGATCATAATACAATAAAACTAGAACTCAAAAACAAAAGCAGCAGCATAAAATATGCAAACAATTGGAGGTTGAACAAAACATTGTCACTGGGTCTTAGAAGAAGTAGGGGAGGAAATCAAAAAGTTCCTGGAAGTTAATGAAAATAAAGACACAATCTATCAGAACCTATGGGACACAGCAAAGGCAGTCTTAAGAAGAAAGTTTATAGCCATGAGTGCATATATTAAAAATACAGAAAGATCTCAAATAAATGACCTAATGTGACATCTCAAACCCCTAGAAAAACAAGAACAAGCTAAACACAAACCATTTTTTTTTTTTGAGACAGGATCTCACTATGTACTCCAGGCTAGTCTTGAACTCACTACATAGCTTAAGCTGGCCTTAAATTTACAATCCTAGTAGGGCACAAGAGGCTCACACCTATAATCATAGTTACTTGAGAGGCTGAGACTAGGAGGATAATGGTTCAAGACCAGCCTGGACAAATAGTTCTAGAGACCCCCATCTCCAAAATATCCAGAGAAAAATGGACTGGAAGTGTGGTTCAAGGGGTAGAGCACTTGTTTTATAAGCATGAAGCCCTGAGTTCAAACTCTAGTCCCACCAAAAAAAAAAAGAAATTGCACTCTTGCCTCAACCTCAACTTCCCAAGTACTAGATTACAGGTGTGTATCATTACCTGATTGGTTTAGCTTTTATGTTTTTTGGTTTTTGCAACTTATACAAGACCTGTGTTTTAAAATACACAGGTTTTCCTGAGAAAAAGTATAATAATTCCCTTATTCAGATATATCCACTATCAACATTTTGGTATATTTCAGTGAAGTACTTTTCTCCCATAAAGAGACTCCACACAAAATATTTTGGTTTTTATTTTCATTTTTATTATCATATATTCATTGTACAGGGGAGATTCATTCTGACAATTCTGAATAAACTTACATTTTGTATTGTTTAGATCACCCCCTCCATTTCTCCCCCTCAATCCCCTTCCCATCCCACTTAAAACAGTTGCAAGAGGCTTCATTACTCTATTTCATATGTATATACTAAGCCCATCAACCATATTTCCTTACCTTCATCTCCTCCATTCACCCTCTCCCTCCCACAAGTACCCCACATAAACTGTACCTATTTTCTGGTCCTGTCTTTCATTGTTAATTCCAAATCAACATTCAAAGTGGTTCTTAATGTAGCCTCACTGTGAGTACATTTTACCTTAGTTAGTTCAACCCCTTCCCTCCCACACCCCCATTATTCAACAGCTTTCAATACATATTCTTATGCCCTCTACTTTCACAGATGTATTTTGATATTGTTGACCTCTATCATTCTCTTTTTCTTTCCCTCCTCCCCAGAGTTCCAGAGTAGTTCCACCATTACAAACATGTTCTATATATCAATCACACAAAATATTTTGTATTTAACATTAAATTGTTAGAATCTTGCTATATATTAAACATTTTATAAAATAACCCTTAAATTATCAATAACACTTTACCACATGAAAATAAACTAATTTATTTAATAATTTCCATACCGGTAAACATTTAGATTGATTATTTTATTTTTATAAATATAATTATGTCTTCAATGAATATCCTTACACATAAACCTTTGTGTCCATTGTGATCAACACCTCTGGATAAATTTTTAGAATTAAAAAGTGAAATATATATCTGTTTCAAGATGGAAGATTGAATAAGCACTGCAACCCCACTCCCTAAAACCTTGCAGATACCAGGAGTAGTATTCACAAGTATGTCACTGCCCTCACAAACAAGGCTACCCTTAATACCAGAAATGAAAATGCTGAGGTTCATTAAGTATTTCTAAGATGTTTGAAAATGCTGATTTTATCTACAGTTCACAATAAGTATAATCTTGAAGTATGTAAGTTTACCAAAAGACAACAGAAACAGACGATGTACTTTCCAAAATAATAGAGGAAAAATCAGCAAAGCAAACTTGATTTATCCAAAGACTATAAAAAAAAAGAGAGGAAGAAAATCTCTGCAAATAGAGAATACATACACACACACACACACAAGGGTATGATGACTGAAATACATCCAAATTTTCATTTACCATAATACATATTAAATGCCTAAATTTGACATTAGCAGAGAAATTGAGCTTGGATTGAGAAATATACAACAATATGCTAGTCATAAGGTCCACACGTAAAACAAATGGTAGAAAACTGTCAAAAATAAAAGAATAACAAAAGGTAATCCAGGCAAATGTTAATGTAAATAAAGCTGGTGGAGTAACAATCATAACACACAAAATAGAATTCAAAAGAAATTAAAAGGCATATTGGTTAAAGGACCTATTCACTAAGAAAATAAAACATTCATAAACTATGGTTCCTTCAAGAAACACAAGCTATTTCATATAAAATTTTGCAGTTTATGAAAAAGGTAAAAAGATTCCAAACTCATTTTATGAGAATAGAAAATTTTCTTCCCATTTAGGCAAGTACCACAAGAAAAGATAGTATCTTTTCCCTCTGAATGCTATTGCATCTGAATAAATACAATTCGTAGAGGACGGAGGACAGGATTTCTTAGCTTCATCAATATTGATACATGGCACTGGATAATTCTTTGTTATTTGTGACTGTTTTGTGCATTGTAGGATGGTTAACCATCCCTGGCCTCTACCCACTCTGTGCCAAGAGCTATACTCCCCATTTCCTACCTAGTTATGACAACCAAAAATGCCTCTGGGCTTTGCCAAATATTCTCTGAGAGGATAAGTCATTCACAACTGAAAACCATGTTAATATACTGAGCTTAAAGAACCTATGAGAAATGGAGCTGGAAAGACTAGATTAAATCAAAATTGAACTCAATCTACTGCTAAATTTGCACTTACATGTTCCAATACACTTGTTAACTATTTAAAGCACTTTAGGACTAATTTTCAGTTACTTGCAGCCCAAAGCTCAGAAAGTTGCACTCTGTCTCTATACCAAGTTCTCTCCATTTTTGGTCAGAAATCATTTGCTATTATTTACATTTTTTTCCATTGAACTTTAGACTATCTGCTATGCAAAAAAACAAAGCAAAACTTCAGTTGGAATTTCTTTAACTCTATGATGTATTTAGAGAGATTTGGCATCATTACAAGTATCCTTCCATCAAATATCATAGCTATTAATTCAATTTTCATGTGTCCTTTTTTGCTCCTGAATATAATTTTATAATTTTTGACATAATGGTCATACACCTTGAGCCAAATCTGATCTGCAGTCTGTTCTTGTAAGTAAAGTTTTTTGGCACACATCTAGGCTCATTCACTTACTTATTGTCTGTGGCTACTTTTCACTATAACAATAGAGTTTAGTAATTGCAAAATAATACTTTATGGCCCTCAAAGGACAAAGTCCTTTATAGAAAAAGTTTATTGGTCCTTGGCCTACTTCAATGAATTCTTATTTGTTTTATCAAGTTTTCAGTTAAGTCTCTGAAGTTATCTAGATTAACAATCTTCAGATAAGCATGCTTTTTATTCTATCTTAGTCCATTTTCTATTGCTATAACAAAATACCTGAGACCAGGTAATCTATAAAGAATAGTTTATTTGGTTCACATTTCTGGAGTCTGGGAATTCCAGAAGCGTGTGCCGACACATGTTATGCAACTGCTGAGGATCTTGTTGCTTATCATAACAGGTATGGCATAATGAGATATAGTATCATAATGGGAGCCACATCCACATGACCTAATCTAATCTTAATTACCTCCCAAGATTGTACCTCCAAATATAGTTAACATATGAATTTGGAGATTAAGTTTTCAACACATAAATTTTGGGGAGACACATTCAACTATAGTACCTCCTGTTTTCCAAAATTCATTCCTCTTATTTTGGATTTTGGATAGCTAGTTGGTATTCTAGAGTCTGAATGTTTGTGTCCTCAAACATTCATGTGTTCAAATCTAAGTCACCAATGTGATGGTATTAGGAAATTGGCCCTCATGAGTGGGGTTAATACCTTTATAAAACAGATCCAAGGAGTTTTGCTTGCTCCTTCCATCATGTAAGAACACAGCAAAAAGACTCTACCTATAAATTAGAAAAAGGGCCTTTATTAGACACAGAGTGCCTGGATCTTATAAAAGAAGCTATGAAAATACTTTTTTTGGGTGATAGCAGAGTTTGAACTTAGGGCTTTGAGCCTGCTAGGCAGGTGCTCTACCACTTGAGCCATGCCTCCAGTCCATTTTTCTCTAATTATTCTAGAGGTAGGGGTCTCACTTCTTGCCCAGGTTGGTCTGGACCTCACTCCTTCTATTCTATACTTTTTGTTTCCATTATAACTGGGATGAGAGGTTCAGGCCACCATGCTCAGCTTTTTTTTTTTTTACATTGAAATGAGGTATGTCAAATTTTCTTTTTCCAGGGTGGTCTGGAACCACAATGCTCCTGATCTTAGCCTCCCAAGTAGCTAGGATTATAAGCGCACTATTAGCACCCTTCTGAAAAAAAATTTCTGTTGTTTATAAGCTACCCAGGCCATGGTGTTTTATTACAGTAGTTCAAACAGATTAAGTGAACAATTGATTGGCTATTACTAAGGAAATGCCTGAATCTTTTTCTGATATTAACAAAAAATTCCTTTAAGATTTAATTTTTGAGTACAGTGTTGACTTGGGGTATAAAATAATTATATTTACCATATTACAAAAATAATTTTACATCTCTCTTATTCCCAGCCTTTTTATTGTGAATCAATACTGAATTATATTAACTATCTTACATTGATTAAATATTTTATCTCCATTAATATGACTTTTATTACTTAATGCTCATTAATGGTAGGACATCTTTTCAATATATTTGTAGATTTTTTAATAGCATTTTACATGGAATTATTGCATCATATTCAGAAGTATTAACTAATCTATTTATTATTTTGTGCTATATATTCATGTTTTATCAAAATTATGCTATTTTAGTATGAATAGGGGATCCTTCCCTTTAATTCTAGGCTCTGAAACAGCTCCTATAGAAAATAAATGATTTTCCATAGAAAATAAATTATTTGTATCTGAAATATTGAAGAAATTTCTAGTGTAAAACTACCTGAGTAAAGAGACTTTTTACAGCTAATTTTTTGACAATTCTTTTGGTTTCTTTTTTATGTTTCATTTCCTCTAATGTTGATAGCACAAAATACTGGTAAATATACAATAAACATTTTTGCTTACTTCTCTGTAAGTAGCTCAAATTTGTACAACATTTCAGGAAATAATTTACCAGTATGAAACTGTTATTGGCAAATGGTGTTTTCAGAAGATCTTAGGCCTTGCATTCCAAATGTAAGAATACAAGCAGAACACATAGATGGGGTGAGGTAGAATAGCTTTATTGAGGGAAAGGGAGTTACCTGTTCTGCCAGGTAAGGAAAGGAAAGAAGAAAGGCTGGGGTCTCTTGGAAGGTAGTTTTTATACCACCTTAAACTTGGAGTTTGGGAGACAATACGTCATCACCTGGCTTCTCTCACCTGTAAGCTAGAGGGGAAGAGCCCTTGAACCAAGAGGGAGAGCAGTCCCAGACTATCCCTAAACTTGCCTGCTTCAAAACAAAAGCTTAAAAAGAGTCATAATTGACAAAATTACTTCTTGAATTCTACCTTAAAGAAAAGGCTCCTCAGAGTATTATGTATAATTATAAAAATTCATATATAATAATTCTATGCTTTACTTTTTGAGGAACCACCAAAATAAATTCCATAGTAACTACAAAAATTTGCATTCCCATAAGCAACATAAGAGAGTTTTCATTTCTACATAAAACATTTAACAGAAATTCACCACCAATGCCAGGTAAATGTGTATTCAACAATCTAGAACTTAACATGATAAAGGGCATGTTACATTGTACTTACTGTACAAACTTTTAGAGTAAAATGTGAGAGATGAATTTCTTCAAAGTATTATTCCAGAAATTTTCTTATTATTGCCATCATCATTCTCCAAACAATCTAGGAATCATGATATCTAATCCAATATAAAATAAGTAAAACAGACCTAATATATCTAAGACTTAACATAAGGCAATGTCTGTGATGAAAAATTAATTTCAAAATATTAATGATGTTAGTGAAAAAAATAGTTTTCTAGAAATTGGATAAAATAACTGCTGGCCACATGTTTGGAAAATGTGGGAGAGGGAGGCAAAGGTAGACAAGATCCAAATGAAAAATGATTAGTTTCCCTTGTTGTGAGATAAGTTCACACCAGGGACATTAATCAAACACCTATCTTAACAAAACTATGAAACATTAAATAGCCACTTGTGTGAATTATAATAATAGCAAATATATAATTAGTAGGGTGCTAAGGTAAAATAGATTTATTGATTTTTTAAGATAATTTTTAAATACTCCCTGGACTCAATGACTTCTCTTAGTGAGAAGTAAAGAACTTACTAAAGTCAGAATTCTGTTGGTGGAGAAGAGTGAAATGTTTCAAATAAAGACCACAACTTGGGAGAATAGACATTGAATACAACTTTGAGAAGATGGAAGACCATTAAAGAAGTAAGACTTCCAAAGCATTGAGTGAGAGACGGTTCTCAACATAGGTCCCCACTGGTCACAATTATCCAAGTTTAAAAATTCAAAACAGCATCATAAATGCCAAATTTGTTCATGTTTAGTTGTAAAAGTCACATGTGATTCCTTCTTTTCTTTTTGTGTTTGTGCTTAACTGATAAAAGCATTTACCTGTATGTCTTTGTCTGAGATAAATAAAATTTGCGTTAATTGCAAAAAAAGCTGCCATAACAAAATATCACAGATTGGATAGTTTAGACAATAGAAATTCATTTCCTCTTGTTTTGAAGGCTGAAAGTTCAAATCCAGGTGCCAGTGTGCTCAGTTTCTGGCAAGGGCCTGATACCTGGTTTATACAATCCATCTTCTCATTTTGATTTCGCATAGCAGAGAAGGGAATGGGGGAGTAGGGAGTGAGGACCTTTGCCTCTCTCCTTATAAAAGGATCATTCCCATCATGAAGGTCAGACCCTGGTGACCTCATCTGAACTTAATTACTTCCAAAAGGCTCCATCTCTCAGTACTATCATATTGGACATTAGACCTTCATCATATGAATTTGGAAGGGATATAATTTGTTCTGTAGCATTCTGCCCCTAGCTCCTGAAACTTTGTTTCCTTCTCACATATAACATGTTCCTATTTTATCCCAACAACCTCAAAAGACTTAATTCATTCCAGCATCAACTCTATTGTTTAAAGTCTAATATCTTTCTAAATATCATCTAACTCAGCTATTGGTCAAACTCAAGGTCTGAGTCATTCTAAGAAAATTACTTTGCAACTGCAAACCTGTGAAACCACACAAGATGTATACTTCTCAAATTCAATGTTGGAACAGGCATAGAATAAGCATTCCCATTCTATAAGCCAGAAATCATGAAGAAGAAAGGAGTGGTAGATTCCAAGAAAGTCCCAAACCTAGTAAGGCAATTCATTAGATATGAAGCCTAAAAATAATCTTCTTCAGTTTGACAGCCCAAATTTCAGGCTTCCTGGGGATCTGTGGGGCACGGGGAAGCCTCACTATCAAGGTTCCAGGCGGCTCTATCCCCATGGCCCTATAAGTCAGTCCTTTCCCCCCAAGGTTTTGGGCCAAGGTCAATGTGTCCTGTCAAAATATAAGGCCTTGGCCCTGATGATCACTGAATAATCTCCTTTAGAATCACTTTCCCCTCTTCTTGAAGAACACAGCATATTGTAGCCAAATAGCTCTATTGTCCTATCCTTTTAAATCCAAGAAATTCAACAGCCTTCCCTTATTTTGTCCCATCTCAAATACCTTTAGTCCAAACTATCAGTAATTGTGTTCATATAATCCTGTAAGTATTATCCAATGTTCACTTGTCTACCCGCTTCTGAAAAAGCTTTCTCATTATTTTTGCATATGGATAGGCTAAGAATTTTCCATATCTTTATGTTCTGGTTTCTTTTCACTTTTAACTATTCCTTCTTCAATTCATTTTTCACCCTCACATTTTATTATAAGCAGTCAGGGAAAATCAATTTGCTCCTTCAACACTTTGCTTAGAAACCTCTTCAGCTTAATATCCAATTTCATTGTACAAGTTCTACTTTCCGCAAAACACTAGAAGACAGTTCCACCAAGTTCTTTGTCACTTTATAACAAGGATTTCCTTTCCTCCCATTTTTGATGACATATTTCTTTCTTCTGTCTGAGTCTTCACCAGAATCAACCTTATACACATATTTCTATCATACATATGAAAACTCTTTCAGCTTGAACTCATTAACCCATTCCAAAGTCACTGCAACACTTTTTGTATTTGTTACTACAATACCCTACTTTTCAGTACCCAAATCTGTACTAGATGAGTTGGGACACCATAACAAGATACCATAGACCAGGTAACTTAAACAACAGAAATTCATTCTTCCACAGTTACAGAGGATAAAAGTCAAGATTAGGGTGGCAACGTGGTCAGCTTTGGTAAGGGCTCTATTTCTAGCTTACTAATGGCCATATTCTCAATTAATGTACACATGGTTTTCCCTCAGTAAGTACTCATGAACAGAAACAGCGAACACTCCGGTGTCTCTTCTCCTAAGGACACTAATTCCATGATGAGGGCCCCACCCTCAGTATCACATGTAAATCCAATTATCTCCCAATGGCCTCATCGCCACCATCATATAGAGAGTTAGGGCTTCAATATATGAATTCTGGGGCATAGTTCAGCCCTTAGCAGAAAAGAAGAGTATCAATTATGCTTCATTCTTCTTCTAAAGCTTCTGTTGTAATAAATATGAAAAAAAAATTTTATGTGAGCATATAGTTTTTCATGTTAATTTAAAGATGCACACAAAGAGACAGTCTTGAGTGATGCATTTGAATATTGAAGTCTAAGGGATTCTATGTCTAAGGAGATGACCCTTTTACAAACAGGCAATCACAAAAATGAGTTCTTTGACATGGCTAAGGCAGGTATTAGAAGTGGAGCCATTCAGTCTTTCTCTGAGCAGTTTTAGTGATCTACCTCATCCTAGCTGGGCTGTATTGAGAAGTTTATTCAGGCATTGGGATTTCTTCAAGTTGTGATTACAATGAGCCAGCCATTTCATTTTTATTCTTAATTCAGTGGCTTAACTCACTTACTAATTTTTCCAGTACAATGATCACCAGAAAGTTGAAGGATTCTGTGATCTACAAAGCTTTTGACATGTGCATACTTTTCATCATACAAATTTCTCTTACTTCGAACATGTGTGCTGCCAAAAACATCTTTTAAGAAAAGAATAATGAATATGAAATTAATTATATCACAACTTCATCATTCCCAATATCACAGGGTGATAGCTCATTTTGTATTCAAAATTTATTCGGTTAAGATTAAACATCTAGAGACTTTGTTAGCCCTGAGATTGAAATACTCAGTTCAAAGATACTTTGATCCTTTAATTATTCCCATCATATTGTACATTGAAGCAAATTATATTGATCATTAGTTAAAACAATTAATATAGTAAAACTACTGATGTGAAACCTGATTATGATATGTTTGAAGAAATTATTTTCCTTGGTTTATTAAATATCTATCTCTAAAAACAAATGAAACTGATTATTGAGTGTGTGGAAAGATGGTTCTAGTAGGGAGAGTTATTCTTTTAGGATTATTTAATTTATAAACAGGGTACAAGGGCCTCATCACCATCTCTGACAAGAAAGTTTTCACTTAAGGAAAGCAGGTATGTCCTAGGTTGCGCTTTGCATTTCAAAAGACTTTGATATTTTAAATTGATCTTCCTTGGTGAATGCTATGTTCATTTATGTAAATGTTAACATTAACACTTCATTAGTAGAATAATAAATTCTTGGACGGAGAACAAAACTTAATTTTAAAGACCAATCTAATCCAAAGGGACATCTTTAAGTGAACAGCCTGAACCACACTCAGAAGCACAGAAACAATTAGTAGTAAAATGGAACCTAGGCAGAGGAAATTCTCTTTAATTAAAAGTTCTTCCACCACTGCTGCATGTAATCTCTATAGGTGACAAATAAGCCTGAAATTGAATTAGTTAACTTGGATCATACTGTTCTGTTTTCCAACTGGGTGATTTGGCTCTGTTATGTGCAACTGATACATCTGAGAGTCAGAGTTATGCCAAGTAAGAAACAATATTTAAATCTTCCAAGTAAATCACTACTTTACTTTTCCAACCTAGATGAAATGCCAAATGTGTACTCTGTCATGGTTTCATACCACTATCATCCCATAATGTCATTTTACTTCAAAATGAAAATTGTTGAACCAGTAACAACATTTAAATGAATGTTCACTCACTTCACAAGTGTCTTAGAAAGTTGTAAAAACAAGGCCTTGCTTTGTCTTTGTTTAAATAAAGCATTTATTTAGCTCTTTTTTTTTTCATAGTACTGGGGTCTGAACTCAGGTCCTACACCTTGAGTCACTCCACCACCCCTTTTTGTGATGGGTTTTTTGAGATAAGGTCTCATGAACCATTTTCCTGGACTGGCTTTGAACTGTGATCCTCCTGATCTCTACCTCCTGAGTAGCTAGGATTACAGGTATGAGCCACTGGTGCATAGCTTTAGCTCTTTATTTTTTAGAGTTTTAATAGAGTTGGACATGTGAATAGTAACCCTCTCCTTATTTTCTTCAGACTACGTGAAATATTAATCAAGTATAGTACATGGCAGTAAAACTGACAAAGGTAATAGAAAGAGGAAAAAAAATGTGTGCACCAAATCTGAAATTCAGCACATTTGCTTTAACTATGTCTAGTATGCTAACTGAATTCCACCAATTAATAAACATGTAACACGACCTTACACGAAATCAAACTGAACGTAAAAGACAAATAGAAGTCTTCCAAGACATTATTTAAAGAGAATATATCTTCATAAAAATTTTTATAATAAAAAAGAAATTATTTAAAGAACTATAGTGAGTAAGGCTATCAACCAAATGACATTTTTTATAATTGTGTATTTAGATTAAGTGTTTACCCATTAGGTTTGAAAACATTAACTGTACCTTAAAGTTTAACACAATATGTTATTTAATAGTGAAATGTTCAACACATTCTTATTAAATGAATGGCTTAATAGATCCAAAACAACTGGTGGAGAGAATAAAATTTTATTTTAACTTAGGTTACATATTTGGAGAGATATATGTTTTCAAGTTATGTCTACCAACTGGATCATTTAACACTAGATCAGCTGTTTGTTGATAAAATAATTGCTTGAACTTACAAGGGAATCATGACTACGTCAGCACTCCAAGTGATAGAATCATGTTAGAATAGTTTTCAACACAATATCTACTGGATCTAAACAGCTACACTACATACATGACAGGGAGATTGGAATGACAGAAAGGGAACAACATAATGACAGGTGCTATGCCATATCTGGGTACATATTGTCAAACATTCAAATGTACTGCTTCACAAACTTGGAGATACGATTGATCTACTTCTTGGTACAATGATCAACAGTCTCCCTAGCAGGGATTTTCGTAACCATAAAGATTATACAGAAGACTCATGTACATCTCATTATAGTTGCAGTTTAGTTCATGGACCTCCCCTCAAATCACCATCTTTGTTCTGAAAGCATTTTATTAGGCAAAACCACTCCCAGGTATTTCCCAGGCTTTTCTTGGAAAAGCCTTCCCAATTCTAAGAAACATTCACAATTATGTACATATACTTGCATGGTCATTAAATCCTATTCATAAAAGTGCATAGGACCCATGAGCTCGGGGCCCTCAACTGCTTGGTCAGGTTGTCTGCTTCAATCTTTTATGGAGGTGTACTTTTGTTTTTGCTTCAATAAATCTTTCTCTGTTAAAACTCCACTGTGCCCCCACCCCTGAATTTTTCTTTTCAGTGGGACCAAGAACCTGTTGTTTGTCTCCAGAGACAGCAGCAGAATGGACTGACACCTGGAAGTATCATTCTATCTGTAAGCATTACTATGATGATAGAACACTAATGATTACTTGCATTGAAAGATGGGGGAAAACTATTCACTAACTACCTGTTGCTGAGTGTAATATAAGTTCACTTAAAACAGACTAGTAGTATATGTAAAAATAAATTGGACCTGAGAGAGCAGTCTGAATCTTGCTGTACACAAATGTTTGTCTTTTCTATATTTAGTAACTAAAAATGATATAGCATTTTAAGAAAAATAAGACAAAATTTAATGATTGTGGATATGGATACTACAACTAGCAAGAATCAATGAAAATTTACTTGACTTCCTAGCATTTACAATTTATTCGTATTCTCGCCATTTAAAACACTAACTCACTATTTACATGTCAAAAGGCCATAATACATCCTTCCATATTTCAGTTAAATGTTCATGGAACACATATATTCCAAATGATGCAGCTCAATATCTTGTATTACAGGCCTTAAAATTTTGATGCCGTAACATTTGTGGGCCTAGAAAATGAAATTTTAGTGAGATCCATTACCATTTTGTAAATTATTGAATCAAAGATCATGGAAATAAAAAGAACCTTAAAAGCTTCTCAACTTTGGACACCTAATATAGTATTACGAATATTTTATAAGGTAAGGAAACTGAAGCACAGAAGAGTAGATACTTGTTCCATATATTACTATTTTTAGTGTCCCTCTGCTTAAAACCTCATTAATTAGGGAATGAGTTAAAATAAGCTAAACTAATTCATGAAAAGATGGTACTAATATATCACAAATAGTTTTCTCTTCCCATCCCCATCAGTTAAACCACCCCAATTTATATCCATACATCCTGAAATTTTAGATAACCATAAAGTGAATTCTAGCCCTGAGCTTTTGTTATGAAAAGTACCTTTAAAAACTGTCTTTTGTTTGTAAATATATACAGATATTAATAATTCCTCTGTCACTCACATATATGTTATTTAAAAGTCTACTTCATTTCTCAAAATTTAATCTGTTTTATAAAATATCAAATTTTTCTGAGCATTGAATTCTTGAATTATCTAACAGTGCTTATTTTCTTTTAGTATGTCTTAGAATCAGATATGACAATGAAGTTGTAGAACTGTCCTAAATCTTTTAATCTTATGCTAAAATAAATTATACCAGGAAAGCTAAGTTCCCACACTAATTTTGTTATAAATCCAAATATGATTAAGCTTTGAACTATAAAATAAACATTGGTTTAAATCAGGATTAATGGCCATGAAAGACTACATTTCTACAATGGATGATGAGTTCCCATTATATATAGGAATATTAGTTATTTCTGATGCAGAGACCTGCAGAGTATATTTGAAATGTACAGATATCTACATTAAACCCACTACTCATGCTCAACACATATTCCTGGCTTGCAACCTTTCAGTTCAATATGATCCAACATATTTTCATTCACTTAGTCTTCCTGATATAAATAACCACATGCTGGTACCAACCTTGCAATTACATGAGAACTTTGAGCCCCCTATGGAAACTCTAAGTTGATTACTATAACTACAACACAAATAAAATTAGAGTTTTTAAAAGTTTTCAGAATGCTTACTAAGTAGTAGAGGATCTCAGATGGCAGAGAGCAGGGAGAGGCCCCATATTTAAGATTCTCAGAAAGCTTCTTCCTTATGTGCGGTCTCTCTCTTGAGTATCATAACAAAATGAATACAATGAAAAACAAATGCAGTAAATTAACTCTTTTGCTCCTCTTGCAATACTTGAGTCAATCTTCCAAATTTCCAGTAGTAATGAGCAAATACACATATAAAAGAAAGAGATGGAGGAAGGGAGGAGTGAACTAAAATAATTTTAATATTAAACTTAATTTCTATATACAGCTGTACATATTCTTTAATACAGTACATAGCCAAGGAATTAACTAATTGGTTTATCAAATGTTGAAACTTCTTATGAAGCAATTCTATGTGTGCTGACTGAAGTTTGCACGTGAAAAATTTTACCAAAATTTATAATAATTTCTTGATATTTCTAAAGAGAGTTGAAATAAATTGCTGCATGAAAAATTAAAACTACTTCACTTCATGACAGGATTTTCATTACCTGAAAAGACTTTCAAAGTTGTCAGTTATTTTTCTCTAGTCATTATGGACTGAAGATTATATAATGTGAAACTAAACTTTAGGTCCAAAATGATTCAGAGTCATACTAATGAAAGCTTCACAGTTACTAATTGACACTACACTTTACCAATTGAATGTCTTTCATCTTAAATCTCTAAAATGACTTTATACATGTTTTATAATGCATATATAGAATTTCATCATTCATTATAATGTGACTATTGTCTAGTGGGTATTGATATTTTGGCTATTTTACTCATATGCTGTGGCAAAATTCATTTTTATCCTTGTCTTTCAAAATTATTATAGAAAATTAAACTTTAGTATTGAAAATAACCATTTACATCAATTTAGGTCACTCAATAATTTTTTTTGAATCATTCATTTCTAATTATGAACAGTTGCACCCTTGGATGTTTAAGTGAAATGAAGAGACAAAGCACATGATGTTAAGAAATCTTACACCAAACAAACTATAATGTTTTCTGATTTTTTCCCATAATAAGGTTGAATATGAAGAAGAGAGACATATCCCTCCTGTAGTGAAGATTATAGGGATCAGTTTATGGCATATTCAAGTCAACTTGTTAGAGGTTTTGCTTTAGTCCTATTATGACAGTATTTCCAATTAGGGAACCTGTGACATGAAGGACCACTCCAGTTTCTAGGCCTCTCAGTTGCTTTAACTTGTCATTTAGAATCATCTTTACCTCCATTCTACTTCAATCACCACTCCATAGCCACATCCCAAAACTTGTTATCTCCTGAAATTTCCCAACTCGGTAATATTTGAAATAATGCACTTTCTATATCCACTCTGTCTTATTCTTCCAACTTTTTCTGTAATGTACAGTGTTTTTCAATCATGCAGGCGTTACCAGTTACTTTCTTCATTAACGAGCTTAGATTCCATGGGTCATTTCAACTATAAATTAAGTGAATGGACTTGAACCTCAAATTAAGTCATTGCTGTCTGTCAATATTTCATTGTTTCCCTGCATATACCTCCCTTCCAGGATCCACAGAACTTATTTCAAACCCTTTGTATTTTCTTCAAATCTCTAATGTCACTATACTTTCCCTCATCTTACCAAAAGACCTTACTTCCTGCTTTCCAATAAAAGTTATTAGCTACCAGACAGAAAAAAGTAGCAAGAATGCAAAATACCTTTTCAGGATAGAATCATAATGCATCCACCCATGTTCTGTCCAAACCCTTTCCAGAGTATGACAAGAAGCTAGAGGACCCCAAGAGCCATCATGATGCACTCTCTCAACCAGGGTGAGGGCTGCACCATCCATTGTTTATAGTAGTATCCTGACCTATTTACTTGTCTTCCTGTAGGGGGCAAAAATACTTTCCAATAAAAACACAGTATGGAGGTCCACACAGAAGTCAGACTCAAGAGCAGAAAAAACTGGTAGGAGTTATGGGAGTCAGGCTTAGTAGTTACAAAGAGATGAAGTACCCCCAGGACAAATGCACAAATACCCTCAATCAGAAACATGAATCTCTGAGGAGGGGGGAGAAATAAATTTCCAGAGATACTACACTACAATATTCAAAACGTGCAGTCCTCAACAGCAACCAAAAAAATTGCAAAGCACACAAAGAAGCAGAAAAGTCTAGCTTATTCACTGGGAAGAAAATATGTTAACAGAAATAATTCCTGGAAATAATCATACATTGAGTTTACTGTATAATTCTTTAACTACCTTAAATATGCTTAAAAAGATGAAGGAAATCATGGACAAAAAGCTAAATGCAAAGAGAAGAACAATTCATGAACAAGCAGTGAATACCAATAAAGAGACAGGAGTAATAAAAAGGAATCATGTACAAGTTCTGGGGCTGAAAAACACAAGACCTGTAATAAAAACTCACTAGAGGGGCTCCACAGTAGATCTGAGGACTCAGAAGAAAGAATTGGCATACCTGAAGATAACACAATTGAAATATCCTATCTGAGGAATAGAAAGGAAAAAAGAATAAAGAAAAAATACAGACAGCCTCAGAGACCTGTCAATGTATGCATTATAGGAGTTTAAAGGGAGTGAGAACAAGGGGAAAAAAGAATATCTGAAGAAGTAATGTCTTCAATTCTCTCAAATTTGAAGACATGAACTGACACATACAAGAAGCTCAAAAATCTCCAAGCAAAATAAATGCAGATGGTGAAAGACTGGAAGGTTTTCCCCTAAGATAAGAAATAAAATAAGGATTCCAGCTTCCACCATTGCTGTTTGGCACTATGCTCAAAGTCCAAGCCAGAAAAATTAGGCAAGAAAAAGAAAAAAAGGGCATCCAAATTAGAAATCAAGAAGTAAAACTATCTCTACGTGTAATGATATGATTCTACATATCTTCCTCCACACATAAAGCTAAAGAGCTAATAAGCAAATTCAGCAAAGATATAGGGTGAAAGAGCAACTTATACAATCAATTGTGTTCATATACACCAATGGAAAATATGTAAAGAGATTTAGGAAAATAATTCCATTTATAATTATACTACTATCTAAAAGAACAAAACACCTAGAAAATGAAGACTTGTCCTGGTACGTTTTATGATACTATAACAGAATACCACAGACTGGGTAATTTATAAAGAAAAGTTTATTTCTTATAATTCTGCAGGCTTAGAAGTCCAATATCAAGGTGTCAACATCTACCAAGGGCCTTCTTGCTGCCTCAAAACATGGTGAAGGGCATCACATGGAGAGAGAGAAAAAGACTAGGAACAAAAGAGAACTCACTTTTATAACTAAACTACTTCCATGATATCTACCTCATTCCCACAATAACAGCCTTAATCCATGTATTGGGGAGGAGCTTTCATGGCCTAATCACCTCTTAAAGATCCCACCTCCCAATACTATTACAGTATCAAGAAAATTCCAACCTGAGTTTTGGAAGAGACATCAAAACCAAAACATTTCAAGACTAGAAACAATGAAATGCTGCTGAAGGACATTGAAAATGATCACATTAAGTAGAAAGACAGCTCATCATCATGGAATGGAAAATTTAGTGTTATTAAGATGGCAATACTACCAAAGTGATATACAATTGCAATATAATCCCTCAAAATTCAAAAGATTTTTTTGGTTCTTTAAGACAGAGTTTCCCTATATAGCTCAGGATGGCCTTGAAGTCATTATTTAGCTCTCAAAGTTGAGATTCTCCTATCTCCACCTCCCAAGGTCTTGGATTAAATGCATGTGTCACAATATCCAGCATCCAATGACCTTTTTTGCAGAAATGAAAAAGCTGGTCTTCAACTTCAAATAGTAGTAAAACTTAAACAATGTTGAAGAGAAGGACAAACAAAATTGGAGGACTCATACTTTAAAAAATACTGCAAATGTACAGTAATGAAAACAGTATGAAACTGTCATAAACACAGATAAAAAGAATAATGCAACATAAGTCAGAGTCCAGAAATAAACTCAAATTATCTATGGCCAATTGATTTTTGATAAGGGTACCAAGATCATTCAATAAGGAAAAAATAGTCTCTTCAATAACTGATACTAGCACAACTGGATAATCACATGCTAAACAATAAAATTGGATCCTTATGTAAGATATCAGATCTTCATATAAAATATATCTCAAAATTGATGAATGCCCTGAATACAATAAGAGCTAAATCTATAAAGTTATTACAAGTTATAATAACAATCCTATGGCCTCAGATTTGGCAATGTATTCTTAGACTGAACACTTAAAAGTAAGAAAAGAAAATATGTTGATAAATTTGACTTCCTAAAAATGAAAAACCTCCAGGGGGCATTATCAGGAAAGTGAAAAGAGCCTATGAAATGGGAGAAAATACCTGTAAATCATAGATCTCATCAGGATCTAGTATCTAGAATATACAAAGAACACTTACAACTCAAGGACAAAGAGGCAACCAATCAATTAAAAATGGGTGATGAACTTGAAGGAACCTTTCTCTAAAGATGTATAAATGACTAATTGGTCATTAAGGAAATGTAAATCAAAACTACAATGAAATATTTCACATCTATGCCAATGACTATAATAATTTTTAATAGAAAATAATGAGTGTTGGTGAAGATGTGGAGAAAATAGAAATCCTCATACACCATGTGTGGGAATGTAAAATTATGTAGCTTTTTTAGAAAATATTCTGATACTTCCTCAGAAAAACTAAACATGCCAGGTACTGGAGTCTCATGCTTGTAATCTTAGCTACTTGGGATGGTGAGATAAGGAGGATAATGGTTCAAGGCCAGCCTGATCAAATATTTCAAGAGAACTCATCTCCAAAATAACCAGGGCAAAGTGGATTGCAGGTGTGTCTCAAGTGGTAGAGTGCTTGCTTTGCAAGTGTGAAGCCCTGAGTTCCCAATCCTACCAAAAAAAGTTAAATATAATATTACCATATGACCCTACAATTCCAGTCCTGGTTAAACACTCCAGAGAAATTAAATATTGGTCCACACAGAAATTTACATGCTAATGCTCCTAGTAGCATTATTCATAATAGCTAAAAGACTGAACCAACCCAAATGTCAATTAAATAGTTGTATGAATGACAAAAAGAAGTAAAGTATTAATGCATGCTACAACATAGGTGAAATTCAAAACATTATGCTAGATAAAGAAACAAAGCATAAAAGGTTGCATACTCTATTATATATATGTCACATATATATTCTATGATATATATAAGGTAAACATATCATAGAATATAGTAAATATATCATAGAATATATAATAATATAATATAATATAAATACTATATGTTATAGGCAAATCCCTAATTTGTAGATTAGTGGTTGCCAGTTGACCAAGGGGAAGGTAAGGGGTTGGAACGATGACTTAAAGGAAATAGGTGTTCTTCTAGGGTGAAGAAAAAATTTTGAAGCTAGAGAGGTGTGGTTTCAATAACACTGTGAATATATTAAGTGCCAGTAAATTGTATACTTAAACATGGTTAGTTGTATATTATGAGAATTTTACTTCAATTAAAAAAAGATTGCAAAAGGAGTGTTTAATTTGCTCAAGAGAACTACTATTCAGAAGAACTCCAGTCCATTAGCTTCAGTTCACCTAAAACAAGTGAGTTTTGCATATTCATTAAAGTAGATGTGGAGTTTGGCTTGAGGAGCAGTGAACTGGAGAGGACATGGTGTCAAGCTCAGGAGTAACGCTCTTAGCTATTGATTCTACATTTTTAACCAAAAATTAGCATTTTCGTTTTCTTTTTTTAAAAACAGGTTTGTTGAGATATGATTGCTATACAAAGAAGTACATATATTTAATGTGTACAATTTGACAAATTTATTTCTATAACAAAAAGAGTGGTGTTTATATAAAAATTGATCTGACAATATTTCCAAAGAAAGTAATAATGGCAAAAAATAAGCAAATACATTGAGGGAGATAAGAACTAAGATGAGATTATATAAATTTTCCCCTTCTAATAATTTTCAAAGGCTAGAACCACATTATTATTTTTTATTTTTGGTAAAACTGGAGTTTGAACTCAGAGCTTCACACTTGCAAGGAAGGGGTTCTATCATTTGAGTCACACTCCCAGCCCTATTTGCTTAGTTATTTTTTTAATAGGATCTCACATTTATGCTCAAGATGGCCTGGACTGTGATCCTCTTACTTATGCTTCCCGAGCTTCAGGAATGGTGCCCCGCCATGGATAGCTTTTATTGGTTGAGATTCGGTTTTGCCCAGGCTGGCCTCAAACCATGATCCTGCCTATCTCCACCTCCTGAGCAGCTTGGATTACACTGTGCCCAGCCATATCATTTATTTTTTAATGATATTCATGTGTGTGGGGGGGATTCAAACTATTAGAAACTTTTATCACAAAAGACAGAACTTATTAATGCCTTATATGAAATTCCTATCTTCTTACTCCTCTCCATCCTTTCTCCTGAGATAAGCTTTCATTGTAGATGTAATTTTCTATTTGTATTGTGTGACAATTCCTAAATGGTAAATCCATTACCTACAGCTGCTGAATTTTCCATTGTATTGGGGGGTGGGCACATTGAGCACAGTAACCAGTAACACCATCACTGGTTATCATCTTTTCCATTGCTTTGCACTGACAATGAAGTTTCTTCCATCTGATAAAGAATTTCACAAAGAAACCAAGAAACCAGGATGTGTGCACCATTTCCATAATGATAGAGCACATCAGAAGATTTCCCCTATCGAGTGTTGCCAGGTAACTCTATTCCTTTCTAAAAGTAAGTTCGAATAAGATCACTAACTGGGTTGTTCATTTACTATGGGTGTTTGAATCAAATACATTTGAACATCTATGTTTAATTTAACATGATCAAAAGTGTTTCATTATTCTCCTCTTTATTTTTTATCACTTGATAAGCATTTATTCAAATGAGTGACTTTTACACATTGATGTCTTTCCTCAGAATGTAACACAACTTAGGTACCTGCTGAGCTCATTTTTCCTCTGAAATCAAGCCTCTGTGGGATATAATAAAAGAAGTTATACTAAATTCAACAAGCACTAATTAAGGTTTATCTTCTTGGGGAAAGTTGCGTCCTCATCTGAAAATATCTCTGGATATGTTTACTATGTCCAACATATTAAACAGTGATATGTTTCCATGGTTATGTCTACTTTCTAGGACATCCTGCCTCTCCCAGGTTTGTCCAGTTTAAAAGTCTGAATCTCACCTCACTCTTTATTTTGGTGCTTACCTGAACCCAGCCATCCAGACAGCATTATCTTTGATCTTTATAAGCAAAAATTTTAAAAAACTGCAACACTTTCTTGTGTGACTCATAAGCTGTACTAAACTTCTCATAAGCTAAAATACTCAGAGACACCATTAACATATGAAATATGTAAGATTTTTGTTCTTATTAGTGTACATTAATTGTACAAAGGGATTTCACAATGGCAATTTATTTTATTTATTTATTTATTTTATTCATATGTGCATACAGTATTTGGGTCATTTCTCCCCCCACCCTCACCACCTCCCTTACCCCCCTGCCACTTCCCTCTACCCTCACCACCTCGCTACCCGGCAGAAACTATTTTGCCCTTATATCTAATTTTGTTATAGAGAGAGTATAAGTAATAATAGGAAGGACCAACGGTTTTTGCTACTTGAGATAAAGATAGCTATACAGGGAGTTGACTCACATTAATTTCCTGTGCATGTGTGCTACCTTCTAGGTTAATTCTTCTTGATCTAACCTTTTCTCTAGTTCCTGGTCCCCTTCTGCTATTGGCCTCAATTGATTTAAAGTATCTGCTTTAGTTTCTCTTTGTTGAGGGCAACAAAAGCTATCTAGTTTTTTAGGTGCCTTACCTGTCCTCATACCTCCCTTGTGTGCTCTCGCTTTTATCATGTGCTCAAAGTCCAATCCCCTTGTTGTGTTTGCCAGTAATCTAATATCTGCATATGAAGGAGAACATACGATTTTTGGTCTTTTGGGCCAGGCTAACCTCACTCAGAATGATGTTCTCCAGTTCCATCCATTTACCAGCGAATGATAACATTTTGTTCTTCTTCATGGCTGCATTAAATTCAATTGTGTATAAATACTACATTTTCTTAATCCATTTGTCAGTAGTGGGGCATCTTGGCTGTTTCCATAACTTGGCTGTTGTGAATAGTGCTGCAATAAACATGGGTATGCAAGTGCCTCTGGAGTAACCTGTGTCACAGTCTTTTGGGTATATCCCCAAGAGTGATATTGTTGGATCATATGGTAGATCAATGTTTAGCTTTTTAAGTAACCTCCAAATTTTTTTCCAAAGTGGTTGTACTAGTTTACACTACCACCAGCAGTGTAAAAGAGTTCCTTTTTCCCTTCATCCTCGCCAACACCTGTTGTTGGTGGTGTTGCTAATGATGGCTATTCTAACAGGGGTGAGGTGGAATCTTAGTGTGGTTTTAATTTGCATTTCCTTTATTGCTAGAGATGGTGAGCATTTTTTCATGTGTTTTTTTGGCCATTTGAATATCTTCTCTTGAGAAATTTCTGTTTAGTTCACTTGCTCATTTCTTTATTGGTTCATTAGTTTTGGGAGAATTTTGTTTTTTAAGTTCCCTATATATTCTGGTTATCAGTCCTTTGTCTGATGTGTAGCTGGCAAATATTTTCTCCCACTCTGTGGGTGTTCTCTTCAGTTTAGAGACCATTTCTTTTGTTGAGCAGAAGCTTTTTAGTTTTATGAGGTCCCATTTATCTATGCTATCTCTTAGTTGCTGTGCTGCTGGGGTTCCATTGAGAAAGTTCTTACCTATACTTACTAACTCCAGAGTATTTCCTACTCTTTCCTGTATCAACTTTAGAATTTGTGGTCTGATATTAAGGTCCTTGATACATTTTGAGGTAATATTGGTATAGGATGATATACATGGATCTAGTTTCAGTTCTTTGCAGACTGCTAACCAATATTTCCAGCAGTTTTTGTTGAAGAGGCTGTCTTTTCTCCATCATATATTTCTAGCTCCTTTGTCAAAGACAAGTTAGTTATAGTTGTGTGGCTTCATATCTGGGTCCTCTATTCTGTTCCACTGGTCTTCATGTCTGTTTTTGTGCCAGTACCATGCTGCTTTTATTGTTATTGCTTTGTAAAATAGTTTGAAATCGGGTATCATGATACCTCCAGCATTGTTCTTTTGACTGAGTATTCCCTTAGCTATTCGTGGCCTCTTGTGTTTCCATATAAATTTAGTGGTAGATTTTTTAATCTCTTTAATGAATGTCATTGGAATTATGATGGGAATTGCATTAAACATGTAGATTACTTATGGGAGTATAGACATTTTTACTATGTTGATTCTACCAAAACATGAGCATGGGAGATCTCTCCACTTTCTATAGTCTTCCTCAATCTCTTTCTTCAGAAGTTTATAGTTTTCCTTGTAGAGGTCGTTCACATCCTTTGTTAGGTTTGCACCTAGGTATTTGTTTTTTTTTTTAGGCTATTGTAAATGGAATTGTTTTCATATATTCTTTCTCAGTTTGTTCACTATTAGTGTATAGAAATGCTAATGACTTTTCTATGTTGATTTTATATCCTGCTACCTTGGTATAGCTATTGATGATGTCTTGAAGCTTCTGAGTAGAGTTTTTTGGGTCTTTAAGGTATAGGATCATGTCATCTGCAAGTAGGGATATATTGACAGTTTCTTTACCTATTTGTATTCCTTTTATTCCTTCTTCTTGCCTAATTGCTCTGGATAGGAATTCCAGTGCTATGTTGAATAGGAGTGGAGATAGTGGGCATGCTTGTCTAGTTCCTGATTTTAGATGGAATGGTTTCAGTTTTTTGCCATTAAGTATAATGCTGGCTGTAGGTTTGACATATATACCTTTTATAATGTTGATGTACTTTCCATCTATTCCTGGTTTTCTTAGAGCTTTTATCATGAAATGGTGTTGGATCTGATCAAAGGCTTTTTCTGCATCTATTGAGATGATCATGTGTTTTTTGTCTTTGTTTCTGTTAATGTGGTTTATTACGTTTATTGATTTTTGTATGTTGAACCACACCTGCATTCCTGGGATGAAGCCTACTTGGTCGTGGTGAATGATCTTTTTGATGTGTTGTTGAATTCGGTTTGCCATTATTTTATTGAGGATTTTTCATCAGTGTTCATTAAGGAGATTGGCCTATAGTTCTCCTTTTTGGAGGTGTCTTTGCCTGGTTTTGGGATAAGTGTAATACTGGCTTCATAAAATGTGTTAGGCAGTGTTCCTTCCCTTTCTATTTCGTGGAACAGTTTAAGGAGGGTTGGTATCAGTTCTTCTTTAAAGGTCTGATAGAATTCAGCAGAGAATCCATCAGGTCCTGGACTTTTCTTTTTGGGGAGACTCTTGATCGCTTCTTCAATTTCATTTTGTAACTAGATCTATTGAGGTGATTAATATCCTCTTGGTTCAGTTTTGGATGATCATATGTGTCTTGAAATCTGTCCATTTCTTTAAGATTTTTGAATTTATTTGAATATAGGTTCTCAAAGTAGTCTCTGATGAGTTCCTGGACTTCCGTGGTGTTTGTTGTTATCTCCCCTTTGCATTCCTGATTCTACTAATTTGAATTTTTTCTCTCCTCATTTTAGTAAGGTTTGCCAGGGTTCTGTTGATCTTGTTTATTTTTTCAAAGAACCAACTTTTTGTTTCATTAATTCTTTGAATGGTTTTTTTGGTTTCTATTTCATTGATTTCAGCTCTTATTTTTATTATTTCTCTCCTTCTATTTGTTTTGGGATTTGTTTGTTCTTGTTTTTCTAGGAGTTTGAGATGTATCATTAGGTCATTGATTTGGGATCTTTCAGTCTTTTTAATATATGCATTCATGGCTATAAACTTTCCTCTCAGGACTGCCTTTGCTGTGTCCCATAGGTTCTGGTAGTTTGTGTTTTCATTTTCATTGACTTCCAGGAACTTTTTAATATCCTCTTTTATTTCATCAATGACCCATTGTTCATTAAGTAATGAGTTATTCAGTTTCCAGCTGTTTGCAAGCTTTTTATCTTTACTTTTGTTGTTGAGTTCTAGTTTTATTGCATCGTGATCAGATATAATGCATGGTATGATTTCTATTTTCTTATATTTGCTGAGGCTTGCTTTGTGCCCTAGAATATGATCTATTTTGGAATGGTTTCATGGGCTGCTGAGAAGAATGTATATTGTGTAGAAGTTGGATGCAATCTTCTGTAGACATGAAGTAGGTCCATTTGATCTATGGTATATTTTAGATCTAGGATTTCTTTTTTGATTTTTCATTTGGATGACCTATCTTGATGATAATGGAGTGTTAAAGTCTCCCACAACCACTGTATTAGAGTTAATATATGCTTTTACGTCTTTCAGGGTATGTTTGACGAATTTGGGAGCGTTTGCATTGTGTGCATATGGGTTGGTAATTGTTATTTCCTTTTGGTCTATTTCCCCTTTTATTAGTATGGAATGTCCTTCTTTATTTCTTTTGATCAATGTAGGTTTGAAGTCTACTTTGTCAGAGATAAGTGTTGCTACTCCTGCCTGTTTTTGGGGTCCATCACAATGGCATTTTAAACATGCATATATTATACTTTGATCAAATTAACCTTCTCTATTCCTCTTTTCCTGCCTTTCCCTCCATAATTCTCCACTTTCACTTCTCTGTTAGTAATTTCTCCTAAAGCCATTAAGTTTCCATCAAAAACACACATATAGGCACACACACACACACACACACAATAAAAGAAGAAAGCTTTCCCCAACGTATCTTACCAAATCACTTGCAAAAAGAATGGTTTACAAACCTGCCTCATCTAAGTAAAAACAATGTCTGATAAATGCAGTGCCTAAAATGCTAACACATAGGGATTAGGAACATAGAGCTGTCTGCCAATAGATTTTAGCACCTCCCCTCAATGTATATTACATATGCTGACAAATATCATTGATGTAATTAAATATTTTTAAAAATCTAAGAAACTTCTGAGAATCATTCTCAGAGACAGTACAAATTAGAAGAGTAATAGGTCTGACAAAAGCAAACTGACTTTATAAAGAGAACTATAATTAGAACTCTAAGGGAGGTTGTGTGTTTGGTGAAAGCAGTTGATCCCAATCACTATTCATATTGCATAAGTCTCTGCTGAGCATGGGTGGACTAGTTATAACACTGCTTTGTTTTGCACTGCTGATTCATCCATTTGTAGGTAATTATAGAAAAAAAGGGTTGGGACAGACATCAAGTCTTGATGTCAACTTCTATATTATTGCTGCATGCAGAAGCTTCCTAAATCCAATCAGTTTTTTTGGCTTTCTTATAAATATGTGACCCAATTTTCTTATTATGTGTTTGCATATGTCTAATGAATACTTTTCCAGAATTATCTAAATCCCACAAGTTTGCATAAAAACCATCATCTTTTCCTATTCTTCACTCCAAAATATCAGGTCTTTCTTCAGTAGGTTTAGACTCACAAACACACATTCTGTTGTCTACATGAGTACATTCAATTTTAACCCTGTTGCAAATTTTGATATGTTTTATTCAGCCCATTTATGTAGCCCATTCCAGGGACAGCAGTATTATCCCCCTGTTTGTATAGCATCAATTTTGCCTAAGCCAGCAAACCATAAAGACTATATCAAATGTATTGTCGACTTACAGACAAAGCTGTAGTTTCCTACAGTTACTCTTGAAACTTAAAAAAAAAAGGTAAACTACAATATTTATTCTCATTTTTTTCTCTGTCCTTTCTGGAGAGGTACACGTCAAATTTATTACAACCATTCTAATTGAGCTCTAAGTAATTGAGATGCCATTCATCTGCACAGTTTTTATTTCAGGAAAGAGCCAGGTATGGTGTTTAAACTTTGCAGTAAATTTCATTTTCATATTTGTTTAAAGAAGGAACTGTTTTCAACTAACATCTAGCATATTAAGCCTCATTTTATAAACAAATATTTAATATAGCTATGATAAATTCATATCTATGCATTAAATCAAATCTCCTGAGGTCTTTAATTAGATTCAGCTTTGATTTATTTTAATTACTGATACTTAAAAAGCTATTTAAATGACATTTCAAAGAGATCTTTCTTGGTGTCAACTCTTCAGTAACTGAGGCTAGTTTTCCAGTTAGTCTGAATTAGTAAGGCTTAATTAGTATTAATTTTCTTTGGGGAACATATGGGTAGTCAGAGTCTGAAGCCAGAGTATCTGGAGGCAAATCCTGGCTTGCCACCTACAAGCTTTAGGACCTCTTGGGCAAGTGACTTAACATCTCTGTACTTCAACTTCCTCATCATTAAAATTTAAATAATAGTGCCAGCTCCATAAAGTTTCTACCAGTAAATGAGTTAACCTTTTAATCTTAAACTACCTGGCATATAGTAGTCACTATATGCATTTTTAAAATTTCAAATTAACAATTAAAACTGTCAGATTTTCCTTAATTACCTTTAGGACTGCATGAAATGAACAAGGCTTACCTCACTCACCTTTTAGGCTCCTGCAATACTTCCAATATAGCAGTGATTTTGGTTGTAGAAAGGACCTATTTAATTACTATGTTCATTGTTATGAATTTGTTACATATTCATGTATCAAATATGTCTTTCAGTGTATTATTAGAAAAAACTTAAAATTTGTTCATTAAGGAGAGTGAGGGCAGTTAAAGTTCAAGTCTGTGTATTATAAAACATCACATGGAGATTGAGTCCAGTGTAGGCCAGCTCAGATTTCCAAGTCACATGATCTGGATGGTCTTCTGAGTCATGTATATCCTAAGGACCCTACTGCTAGCTGACCTTATTGTCATGAAACAGACTTAGCTTCTCTACAGATGAGCATGTGGCTCATAATGCCAGAGGCCACGTGGATCCTTGTTGCCATGCAGATCTGATTGTCATGTGATAGGCTCAGGTCTACAGGTCACTTGAACATGGTAGGATTCCATACTGGGGGATGTAGTCCCTATTTTTCAACTGGCAGGCATCCTCAGACTCCTTATCACACCCTGCTACCTACATTAAATGAGTGTTATTTGTTCTGAAGGTTGTGGCTATCTTGTAGGCCCAGCCTTACTAATCAGGTCAATACCATGGACTCTTTGACCCTGTGGTCGACCTGATCATGAAGCTGCTATGATCATGTGGTAGGCTCATGTCCTCTAGTCACACAAAGATTGTACACTCCTAAATCCTGCAGGTCATATAAATCCTGTTGTCATGTGGACCTTACTCTCACATAGTTCAACCCTTTCCATCAGGTGATGATGATGTGCTCCTGAATTCTGCAGGTCACATATGATCATGCAGCCTCCTAAGGTTATGTGTCAAACACAGCATTTGAAGTCTGTTGAAATTCTGAACTGTAGCTGAGTTTAGCCTTCTATAAATTCAGGATGCAGAACATTTTTTTTTCTTACTAATTCATTTGTTTTACTTATATTGCCTGATACCAAAATATACCTAAATTGACAAAACAATTAATGATCAAGAAGCATTAGAAAGTCTCATTACCAAATTTTAGCCACTTTCCCTTGCCTCTGCAAACATATTGATTTTTTAAGTGACAAATAAAAATCATATATACTTATGGAGTACAACCTGAGGCCTTAATGTATACAAACATTGTGGAATGGCTAAATCACACTAAACGTATGTATTACCTCACACAACTAATTTTTTATTGGAGAACATTTAAAATGTACAATCAGCAATTTTCAAATATGCAATACATTGTAAAAAGACTTTTAGAATTGTGATCCATGTCAAACTTTCATTAAGCTCTGGCTCAGATTCTGACCTTTCCAACAAGTTTTAAATTCTGCTCACTGGGTATTTTGGTAGGAGGGGAACTAGTAGGTACTAGAAGTTCTCTCAGCAAATTGGGCACTAAGAGGACTCAGGTCTGGTAAGATAACAGAGGTTCTATTAGGAAGCTAAGTGGAAGTAGGGGGATTCTGAATGTTTTGTGTGCCTGGCAGAGAAAGCCTCTGAATATGTATATGTGTGTGTGTGACCTGATCCTGGATTCACAGTTGCTATTGCTGGTAGACAGGGAAGTCATTGAAAAAAAAGAACTAGGTATGGAAAAGAATGGGTTTCCTCTGAGTTCAACGAGTGCACTGGGCACATCTCTCCAACTTCTAATTCGGGTACTGTTCCTTCTTAAGGTTGATATGCTGTGCTGTGTAGCAATTAATGGAGCCCCTCTCTACTGGACAAGTTTGAGGGGGATCTATTCAGGTTGTTTAAGCCCAGGCTCTTCTTGGGGAGCAGTCAAGGTCAGCTTGTTTAAGTAGGTGAGTTCTCTGAAGTGGTCCCACCAGGAGCTGGTATGTGAACAATGGCCAGAAGCTGGAATTGAGCTATTTGGTAGATAGCTCTTCTCTGGAAAGACTGTTAATTTGGTAAATTCACAATGTACCCCCAGTACAACAATACTTAACATATTCACTGCATGCAGTGCAATGGCCATAGTTTGTTGTATCAATTTCCTTTCTTTCTATTTATTCCTTTATCACTGTGTGATGATCTCCTCTGCTCCTCCTCTGATCATCTTGTTACTAATTTTATTTTGGTTTTTTTTGGCCAAAGACATTTTTTTCAGCCTTACTGAGATATACTTAAGCAAAAATTATAAATATTCAAGATTTAGAATGTAATGTTTTGATATATGTATACATTGTATAATGATTACTACAGTCATTGACTGTATGAAATGATTGCCACATCATCTATGTTGTTATTATGGGCACTACAGACCTCCTAAATGCCAATTTGAATGAACAGAAAATTCTACATCTTAATTTGAGTATGGTATTTTATCCTATAAAGGTTCTTTTTATTGCCTTGAATTGTCTTCCTAATAGACATTGTAATTTACTCATCCACAAAGAAGAATGAAATTTTGTCATTCTTAGGTAAATGGATGGAACCGGAAAACATCATCTTAAGCAAAGTTAGCCAGGCTCAGAAGACCAAATCCCATGTTCTTTCTCATATGTGGATTATAGACCTAAAACAATTGTAGTAATATTACTGGACACAGCCTACACTAAGGGGAGAAAGCACACATGGGAGGGATCAGGCAAGGGAAGGAAACCAAAACCTTGAATGTGGTTGATGTGCTCACTGTAGAGGAGCGAATATATGAATCTTAAACTGGCCGAGGTCACTATGAGAAAGGGACTAGAGAGTAGTGAAGAGGACTAGTAGAGATGAACCAATTGGAAACAACACAAGGAATCTCCCTGTTTAGCTATCCTTATCTCAAACTAGCAAAAACACCATGTTTCTCTTATTATCTTTTATGTTTTTTCTTCTACAAAATCAGAGAACAGGAACACAGATCAGGTTCTGCCTGGAAGGGTAGGGAGCTTTGGCACCAGTGGGAGGGAGGAGGTGGGGGGGAGTGGTGGGAGGATGAATATGATGCAAATAATGTGTACACATGTAAGTAAAATTCAAAAATGATACCTGTTGAAACTGTTTCAAGAATCAGGGAGGGAGGATGAAAGAAAACAATGGAGGGGGTGAAATCAAGTATGATATATTGGATATATTCTAAGAACCTCTGTAAATGCTACAATGTACTCCACCCAGCACAATAATAATAAATAAACATTGTAAGCATATATTTAAGCATACACAAAGAAAAGAAAGAACTCAGGAAGAGAGACAGAAAGAAGTCTAAAGTTTTAATACTTTGACCACAATAAGATATTATCTCATACCTGTTAAAATGATTTTCATCAAAAAGACAAAAGATAAAAAGTAATGGAGAGGCTAGAGAAAATGAAACCCATGTACGCTGTTGGTGAATGTAAACTAGCACAACAATAATGAAAAATAGTATGGAGGCCCTTCAAAAAATTAAAAATAGAACTACATATGATCTCTCAATCTCACTTCTGGATGACATTATCCAAAATAATTAAAATGAGGATACTGAAAAACTGTCTGCCTACCCCCATAGTTATTGTAGAAGTATTCACAATAGTCAAGATATACAATGGTCAAGATATAAAATTAACCTAAGTGTCCATCCATGGACAAATGATTTTTTTAAAGTGATGCACACATATACACACACATACATACAATGGAACTATTATTCAGTCCTAAAAACAAAGAAATACTGTCATCAAAACAATATGGACCTAGAGGACTTTATGTTAGATGAAATAAGCCAGGAACAGAAAGACAAATACTGTATGATCTCACTTATACGTGGAATCTAAAAAAAGTAGAACTCACCAAAGTAGAGAATACAATGGTCTGTGGCAAGATTAGAGATGAGGGAGTGGGTGAACATGGACTGATGTTGTTCAAAGGCTACAAAATTTCAATGAGACAGGATGAATAAATTCTGGAGATATATTACACTGCATGATGAGTTAATAATAATGTATCATATACTTAAAAATCACTAAGATGGTAGATGTTAATAGAACTCACCTCAAGAAATGATAAATAATTAATTTGTTAATTAGTTGGATTTAATCATTTCACAGTGTATACATATATCAAAACATACCGAGCCAGGCCTTGGTGGCTCATGTCTGTAATCCTAGCTACTCAGGAGGCAGAGATCAGGAAGATGGTGATTGTTTGAAGCCAGCCCAGGCAAAGAGTTCGTGAGACCCTATCTTGAAAAAACCCATCACAAAAATGGGCTGATGGAGTGGCTCAAGGTGTAGGCCTTGAGTTCAAACCTCAGTACTGCAACAAAAAATAAAAGCATCAGACTCTACACCATAAACATATGCAATTTTTTTGGTGGTACTGGGGTTTGAACTCAGGGATTTGCATTTGCTAGACAGGCTCTCTATCACTTCAGTCATGCCCCCAGTCCAAATATATGCAATTTTTATTTGTTAATTGTACTTTAATGTAGCTTTCAATAAAAGTGTCAAAATTCATTATGTGGAGAAGATTCAAAAATTTTTTTTACATTTACTTTACAGTTCATTAGTTATACAAAGTACATGTAAGTGTAGGATCTCTAAATGGCTTAAGTTAGTTTAGCTTGATGCTAGTCTTCCTCAGGTTTCCTCTTAATTTTATAACCATTGCTCCTTAGACTCCTTCCTTAAAATTCAATTGTTTCTTGCCTCTGGAAAAAGAAATGAACTAATTTAAGAAAAGTAAAGTAAAGGAACCTTATCAATCAGGTGCCCTAGCTCAGAAGTAACAAAACAGATCCATTCACAATTCATTAACCAGAACAATTCAGTGGTACCTTCCTAAACAAGAGAGCCAAGGAATGCAGGCATACTAAGTACCAGGAACAAGAGAAAAAAGGAAATACTGTACTTGACAATCAGCATCACTGACTATCACATGAAGAAATTCAAGCTCAGAGAGATTAAAGTCTTGCCTAAAATCACATAGTGACAGAGCCACAACCCAAATGTGTCGGTTTCAAAGATTGTGCTTCTCTCTACTTGTGCTCTTTTCTACATTTCTTGCCATCCTCTTATGTGCCATATGTAACAGAAATGCTTTTACTTCGATGTTATAATTTTCTCTGTATCAATGATTTGGAATTGAACAGATATGATGATACTAGTTAAAAGCCTGAGCACTGATAAACTTCAAATCTTTACCAAGTAATAAGGAATCCAAATGATTACTTTCATATCCATAATTTAATGGTAAACATAAAAATAATCCTAATGATAATCACTTTTACACAGAAAAAAATAATAAAAGCAAGAACTGAAATGAATGAAACTGATTACAGATTCAAAAGTATTAGTAATGCCAGCTGTTGCTACTTTGAAAAATAAAAATTCCTCTAACAAAATTGATCAAGAAAATAAAAGAGCAGGAACAAATTAAAACAGGGACAAAAAGCCAGGGACTGGTGACTCACTCCTGTAATCCTAGTTACTCAGGAGGCAGAGATCAGGAGGATCACAGTTTGAAGCTAGGTCAGGCAAATAGTTCAGGAGACCCTATCTCAAAAATACCTAACACTAAATAGGGCTGGCAGACAGGCTCAAGTGGCAGAGCACTTGCCCAACAAGTGTGAGGCCATGAGTTTGTGAGTTCAAGCCCCAGTACCACCAAAAAAATAAGGATAAAAATGGTATGATTATAGCTACTGCTATAATATTATGAAAAATACCATAAGCAATAATTTAGGTAAATTACTAGAAAGAAATTGGCTTTTCAAGCTAAGTCAAATAGAAATGGGAAATCTTTAAATTATTATAATTATTTGTAAAGATCAGTTGTTAAACTTTTTATACAGAAAAAGAACGAGGCACAGATGACTTTTACTGATCAACTTTTGGTAGAGAGGATTTTTGACTCACACGATCTTTGCCCTGGTGTTAAATCTGTGACTATTTATGTTGGATTTCAAGGGGACTTTGTGGATGAAACTAAAGTTCCTAATCAGTTTTTTTTTTTTTATGGAGAAGCTCATTCCTACAGCTACATGGTACTGAATTCTGTGCGCAACCTATTGAGCCACAAAATGGAATCTCTCCTATAAATTCCAAAAAAAATAACACCCTGCTGACATCTTGATTTTGGTCTTGTGAGACTCAAAGAGGAGAAATCAGCCCTGGTCCACCTTACTTCTTTCTACAGCACTGTGAGAAAATTAATGGTTACTGTGTTAAACTGTTAATTTTTTCCAAAATATTTGCCACAACAAAAGAAAGCTAATATAGAACTTTCTTCTAATACATAATAATCTAATCTTAAGAATACAATTTGGGAGGAAACAAACATATTTTATGCAGCTGATATGGCCTCAGTACAAAAACTGGGCAAAGAATGTAACAGCTGCTCCCTTAAAATTGGAAAACTTAAAGCAGACCAAGCCATTGTCCTGCTAACCTGATCTATAAGTTATTTCTCCATCATAGCTTCCTATAGTCAAAACTCTCATGCTGAGAATTGAACTGAATGGAAATGCTCCCTCCAAAAAAGCTCTGGTCCCAGAACCAAGCAGATGCCAACAGAATGGAGGAGGGTAGATTTGCAAGCACCCACAGCATGAAGCACAGGCATATCTCTGGGTTCTTCCCTTTTCTTCTTGTCCTATTTGATCCTAATGCTTCTGTATTGAGAAGAGGCAGACTAGCTCTCTTCCCAATTTTGGACAAGCTAGAATAAATTCATTTTCCTTCACTTCAACATTTTTCTTTTGCTCCATGATGCACATGGGTGACCCAATTCAGTCTGTTGGCACCCCCAGAATCAAGCTTCTGGTTGGGGGTCCCAGTAGCAAGAAGAATAGGAGAAGATAAAATCACTGGCTCATTTCAATTACGAAATGTATGCAAAGAATAGAAGTAAAATTGTATTATAATAGCAAACTATATCCACCAGTAGATATAAAAAATAATATAGCATGAGAAAGTTGTGCCTATCTCAAGAATTCAAGGTTGCTTTAACATTCAGAATTCTATAATGTAATTCACTATATTAATAAAACAAAAAGAAAGAATAAAACAATAATTATTTCAAAAGAATTGGAAAAGAGTAATCTTATAAAATTAACAATCATGCAGAATGTGAACAAAACAATAACAAGAAATCACAGTAAACCAATATTGCTTTTAAATAAGACTAATATAGGTGACTGCTTGAACACAAGGATCTACATTCACTCCTCACTGATATCTCACTAAAACAACATCAAAGATAAATAAATTATGGTATGACCATGAAATGAAATATTACCTAGGGAAAAAGTCCATGAACATGAATTAATACAAAGAAATTATACTTAGTGAAAGAAACCAAAAGAGTAAATGCTATGTGAAATTTTACAATAAACTCAGAAACAAAGGTTTCCCTCTGACCTTCTCCTGTCCTATCTTATACTCTCCTTTCTCACCCTAAGGCAAGCCATAAAAACTTGGATTTCTATGTCCCAAGTTGTGTCATAAAAACTATGCCCCATACAGAAAAGAAAAAAATGCTGCACAGAGAAGCCAAGAAGCATCTGAATAGATAGGACTTGCTGGGTTTCTCCACTCCATTTTTCAGCATTATATCATCTCTTATTTTGTCCAATGAAATGTCTACACAGCTATCCATGCTTTATCAAACCTGAGCAGAAAAATAGGTAGTTCAATTCTGGGTTTTCAGTTCTTCATTCTGAAGACTCCTATGCGCATAAAACTTTTAGTAAATAAATGTGATACACTTTTCTCTTATTACTCAGTTTTGTTATAGGAGTGTCAGTCATGATCCTTTATGATAGGCAGGAAAGGGATCACACCTCTTTCTTCCCTTACAGCATATACAGGGAAAAAAACATAGTACAAAAGCAGATACTTTAAAGCAACTGAGGCCAATAGGAGAAGGGGATCAGGAACTAGAGAAAAGGTTAGATCAAGAAGAATTAACCTAGAAGGTAACACACATGCACAGGAAATTAATGTGAGTCAGCTCCCTGTATAGCTATCCTTATCTCAACTAGCAAAAACCCTTAGTCCTTTCTATTATTGCTTATACTCTCTCTTCAACAAAATTAGAGATAAGGGCAAAATAGTTTCTGCTAGGTATGGAGAGGGGGGAGAGGGATGGGATGGGGTGGGTGGTAAGGGAGGGGGTGGGGATAGGGGGGAGAAATGACCCAAGCATTGTATGCATATAGGAATAATAAATAAATAAAAATTAAAAAATTAAAAAATAAAAGCTTAAAACTTCTTTAAAAAAAAATAAATAAAATCAGTTTTCCTTCCAAAAAAAGAAGAATTAACTTAGAAGGTAACACACATGTACAGGAAAGCAATGCTAGTCAACTCCCTGTATAGCTATCCTTATCTCAACTAGCAAAAACCCTTGGTCCTTCCAATTATTGCTTCAACAAAATTAGAGATAAGGGCAAAATAGTTTCTGCCTGGTAGCGAGGGGATGGGGGGGAAGGGAGGGGGTGAGGGGTAAGGGAGGGGGCGGTGGGAAGGGGGGAGAAATGACCCAAACATTGTATGCACATATGAATAAAATAAAATTTTTTTTAAAACACCATAGTATATGTGGCGTTTGGTATTATCTGTGATTTCTGGTATCACTGGAGTTCTTGGAATGTATCCCCAATGGGTAAGCAAGGACTGATGTAACTGATTAATTTCTGAAGGTTCAGTGTGAAATAGTTCAAGAGTTAACAACTCTAAGGCCCCAGTCTTAATGAAGATCCCTATACTTTCATGAATTTTTTATTCAGGGGCCACAATAAGTTTTCAGAGTAAATATTGGAGAAAAATGTCCTCCTAATTCTGGCAGGAAGAAATGAAGAGTAACTGTTTTTGAAATATGCCTAGACCATTCCCTTCTCCTTAACAAAGTCTTACCAACAAGACAAGTTATTTTATCATAAACCTAACCTACTGGTATTTTACCAGAGCCCAAATGACCTGAGGAAAGTGAAGTAAGTACATAACTCCAGCTGCTTCTAGCCTTTCTCATGGGGGAAGGGAAATAGCCAATTCCATCCCTCTCTCACCTTTCTATCTCACTTAAATAGAAAAAGGTAACATTGTAAAGGTCACATTCCAAAAAACTCACATGGAATCACAGGATTGTGGAATGCCTCCTCTTCTCCCATATTTTATCACATATTAATGCAGTTAATAACAATAGCTTATAGCTAAAAGAACTACCAGGCTCAGATAATACATAAGAAATAGTCTCCAGGAAAATGCAAAAACAAAAGAAGACACAAAGAAGAACACTAGGAAAAAAAATTTAGCCTCTGACAGCTACAACAACAGTAAATGCAACATAACTCCTAGCAAGACAAACAAAATCTTATGCTAAAGGAGAAATTATCTGTAAATCATTTTACTCAACACATCATGTCCAGTTATCACCCAAAATTCTAAGTCATAATATAAAGAGAAACAAACAAACCCCCACGGTCTGAAGAGACATGAGCATCAGAAGTAAACTCAGCTATGACAGAGGCTTTGGAACTATCATATTAGCACTTATTTTTAAAGACTGTAGTTAATAAAGAAAAAGTGTTGTGTTAGACTTTTTGTTTCTGTGACAAATACCTAAGAAAATGAAGTTAAGGAAGAATTTATTTTGGCTCATGGTTTCAGAGCTTTTATTCCATGGTTAGCTTGCTCCATTGCTTTGAGCCTGTAGTGAGGAAGAACATCATGGCAACAGGAACAAATGGTGGAGTAAAATGGCTCACATTAAGGCAACTAGAAGGCAGAAACAGAGAGACAGGAAAGGGTCAAGTACAAAGGTGTATCTTTCTAGGGAAACCCCCCTCCACACACACACACACCTACTTTCTTCAACTAAGCCCCACCTCCCAGCAATTCCATCATATTTTGAATCTATCCAGGTATTAATCCATTTATTAAGCCAGAGCCCTTAGGATCCAACCATTTCCAAAAAGCCAATCAGCAGGCAATCAACTCAGAAAAAAATGGACAGCATGCAAGAACAGATATGTAATGTAAGCAGAAGAAAACTCTGAAGAGGTAAAGAAAGTGCTAGAAATAAATACACAATGCAACAGAAATGAAAAATACCATTGATTGCTTATTGTGAAACTGGGCACAATGGAGGAAAGAACCATTGTTTCAGATGAAGTAATACATCCTACAATTGCAGAATACTCTTCTCAAACTCATGTGGAACACTTACCAAGACAGACAACACTCTGGGTCATAAAAACACACATACCAAATTTGAAAGAGTAGAAATAGTACAAAGTATGCCTTCAGGCCACAACCGAATGAAATGAGAAGTCAATAAAGATATCTTTTTTTGTTGTTTATTCATATGTGCATACAATGTTTGGGTCATTTCTTCCCCCTACCCCCCACTCCCTCCTTTTCCCCCCACCCCCTCCTTCTCTAAAGATATCTTAAGAGAAATTTAAAAGTATTTTGAACTGCAGGGGCAAAGTGAAATTTTCTTCTGCCCTCTCAAGGTTCACTGGAATAAGCTGACAAAGATTAAGTAGGAGAAAAGGCAAACAAATTTATCATTGTGCAAAAAGGAAAGCACAGCAAGGAAGGGAAATGACAGGAATGTCATTACCAACTCTCTTAAATTTATTCACAAATTTATATGTCCCTTTTTTCTATAAGGGAGAGGGAGAATGGGGAATGTAGAAAATTTTGAGGACTTGTAAAGAATTATTCAGGGTGAGGATGAAAGGCAATTGTTTTCTTTTTTGCAATGTGGTCTTAATAAAGATATGGAAAAGTCTAGAAAGAGTCTTTCCTTTTACATCAATTGCTCAACATGCTAAAAAACATATTTGGAGGTATGGTTTCTGAGCCCCAACAGAAATAATGAATATAAAAATGAAATCCATCAAAATTTGTGGGATACAGCAAAAGCAGTACTTAGAGGAAATGTATAACATTGATTGCATATAGTAGAAAAGAAGAAATAATTAAAATCAATAATTTAAGCTTCCTCCTTAGGAAGGTACAAAAGAAAGAGAAAATGAAATCCAAATTAAGCTGAAGAACTAATAGTGAAAATTAGAGAAGAACTCAATGGAATTAAAAACAGGACATCAATAAAGAGGATCAATGAAAGCAAAAACTGGAAAAGATAATAGAATTGACAAATTTCTAACCACGCTATTTAAGGAAAAGAGAGGTGACAAAAACTAAATGAAGGAAGGGCCATCACTACTGATTAAAAGGATGATAAAAAAAATTATGTGCACTGTACAGTAAGCTGTTGAATATTAAGGGACCATGTGATAGAGAATGAGTAAGTAACAGAGAAGAGCTGGGTAATTTGATAAAAGCACAATATATACAAACCTGAAGTACCAAGGCAAATCCCCCTTGGCCTATCTATACACATTTAATTTTAGAAAATGAAGGCCAGAAGGGAAAAATAAATCTTTTCTGGGGGTGAGTACCAGTGTGAGGGGGTTGGGCACAAGGAAAGAGAGAGTGAGGGTGTATATGGTGGATGTGTCTTGTATTCATATATGAAAATACAAAAATGAAACCTGTTGAAATTGTTCTAAGAAGGGGAGGAGGAGGAAAGACAGAGAATGATGGAGGGAGTAACACAATGTATCCTGCTGTATAACTATTATATTCTAATAAAATCATTAAAAAAATTATGAACACCACCTGTGTCAAGAAATTAGCTAAATAGATGAAATGGACCTATTCCTTGAAAGACCCAAACTATCAAAGCTCACACAAGGAGAATTAGATAACTTGAGTATGTATATAATAATTAGAGAAATTAGAGTCAGGTGTGGTGGTGTGCACCTGCAATTCCAGCTACTTGGAAGACTGAGGCAGGAAGATCACAAGTTTGAGGCCAGCCTGGACAACATAGTAAGAGAAAGAAGAAAAGGAAAAAAAGAGAGGAAAGGGAAAGAAGGAAGAAAAGGAAGGAAAGAAAGAAAAAAGGAAGGAAGGAAGGAAGGAGTTAAACCCATAATTTTTCAGAACAGATATCACCAGATTCAGATGGTTATACTGGGGAGAAAATTGTATTAATTCTCTGCTCTGCTCTAGAAAATAGAAATAAAGAAATATACCATAATTCACTCTATGAAACAAGGAAAAGGTACTACAAGAGAGGAAAACTAATAGGCTAATATCTCTCAGAGCATATATATCAATTTCCTCAACAAAATATTAGCAATATTAGCAATTGGGTTCAACAATGTACAAAAGTGATTATACACCTCAACCAAGTGGGATTCATTCCAGGTATGCAAGGCTGGTTCAGCATTTGAAAATCAATTAATGTAATCAATCATATTAACAGGCTAAAGAACAAAAGTCCTGTAATGGTATCAATAGATGCAGAAAACAATCAGCAAAATTCAATACCTACTCAAAATAAAATTTCACAGGAAAATAGGAATAGAGAGGAACGTCCTTATGTAATCAGAGTCTTAGGCCAGAGGTCCGATTCCAGAGATTCCAATATATAAGGTCTGGTGAACTGCCCCAATATGCTGATTAAAGAGTTGAATAGTGGTGAAGGTCAGAAAAAACAGATTTATTAACACAACATCTGTATGCAGGAAGACAGAAGGGTTAGCATTTCAACCCAACTTCAGGGTATTAATATGAAATTTAGGTTTAAATAGAGGGAAACAAATAGGTCAGGGGGTGAGAGAGATGGTGGAAGTATTATGTACACATGTATGTAAATGCAAAAGTGAGACATCTTGAAACTATTCCAGGAATGGGAGAGAAGGGATAAAGGAGAATGATGGAGGGGGTGAATTCAACTGCAATATATTGTAAGAACTTTTGCAAATATTTACATTGTACTCCCAGGACAACGGTAATGAGTGTTTGTGTGTGTGTGTGTGTGTGTGTGTGTGTGTGTGTGTTGATAAAGAACATCTACAAAAAATCCTATAGATAACATCAGACTTACTGGTGAGAAATTAGAATCAGTCCCTCTAGCATCAGGACTAAGACAAGGATGTCTTTCCTCACCCATTTTAATCAAAATTACACTGGAAGTTCTAACTAATGAAATTAAAGCAAGTAAATGAAATAAAAGGTACACAGATTTGGAAAGAAAAAATAAAACTACCTTTGTTCCCAAATAACATTATTTTTATGTAAAAAAAAAAAATCCCAAAATGACAACCAAAAAAACCTCCCAGAATAAGTGATAAAAAAGTTGCAGGTTACAAAGTTAATATGAAAATGTCAATTTTTCTTATATACCAGAAATGAACAATTAGAAGTTAACACTCAATTTACATTTTGTTCCAAACAAATGAAATACTTAGTCTTAATTTTTTTTTGGTGATACTGGGATTTGAACTCAGCACCTCACCTGCCTAGGCAAGTACTATATCACTTGAGTCACTCCACCAGCCTGAAATGCTTAGATACAAATGTAACAAAATATGAGCAACATCTGTAGGAGGAAAATGAAAAGTTCTGTTGAAGGAAATAAAAGAAAAACCCACTCATGAAGAGATATTTCATTTATGTGAATATGAAATCAGTTCCCCACCCCCTCTATACTGGGGAATGAACTCAGGATTTCCTGTTTACAAAGCAAGTGCTCTACCACTTGAGCCACACCCCCAGTTCTTGTTTTTTTAGTTTGATTTTCAGACAGGGTCTCATCCAGGACTGGTTTTGAACCGCAATCCTGCTACCTCTGCCTCCCAGGTAGCTGGGACCACAGTGTGTTATACCAGCAAGCCCAGCTTTTTTTTTTTTCTTTTTTTGTGATAGGGTCTCACTAATTTTTACCTGGGCTGACCTTGAACTCTCAATCCTTCTGTCTATGCTTCTCAAATAGCTGGGATTACAGGTGTGTGCCATCACACCCAGCAAGACAGTATTTTAATGTCAGTTCATTCCAACTTTAGCTAGAGATTCATTCTTACTCAAATTTTAATTAAGCTATTTTATAGATGTTAACAAAGTTCATTCTCAAATTTATATAATGTGACAAAATATCTGGAATAGCCAGCACAATATTGAAGAAGAACAAAGTTGGAAGTCTGAAAATCTACAAATTCAATAGTATGTTTCAAGTTTATACTATAGCTTTGTAAGTTTAGTAACAAGTGTGGTAGTAGTCAAAGAACTGATCATGGAAGATAATATCATAAAGCACAGAAATTCAAATATAAAAAACTACTCAACTGTAGCAAATTGATAACTGACAAAGGAGCAAAGGCAATAAAATGAGGATATTATTTTCAGCTGCTGGGACAGCAGGATATCCCAAGGAGTGAGGGATGACTAGTTGCAGCAGGAGCCATTTTTAGGGCAGTGTAATTATTCTGTGTGATGCTGTAAGGATGGGTATGGGTACATAACATTATGAGATTTTCAAAACTGCACAACACAAAGAATGAACCCTAAAATAAACTATGGACCTTAATTAATAATGTATCAATGTTGGTTCATCAATTATAATGACTATGCCACACTAATGCAGCATTTTGCTGATAGGGGAGACTGCCTGTGTATTGTAAGAGGAATGAAGGGGCTGTATGAAAGCTCTGATTTTCTGATCAATTTTCTTATCAACCTAAAACTGCTCTAAAAAATAAAATCTAGTAACAAGAAAAAATTTTAAGTGTAAAAAAATAAAAACATTAAAAAGCCAGGTGGATGTTTAAAAGCAGACTCCCAAGAATGGAAGAGAAAATAAACAAAATTTTGGGAGCTAGAAGGGGAAATAAGAAATAACTCAGTAGTTTTCAGGAAAAGTGAATCTGAACCAGTAGTGGAGAAAGTCAATAATCAAGCAAACTTGACTCACAGGATCCCCCAAGGCTCACTAAGTAGTCACTGGAAGTAGAACTGTGCAGGAGGGATGCTAAAATAGAAAATAATTTTAAAAATAGAAATAAAAGATTAGCTACAAACTTCAGAAGTAGGCAGCATTCTAGATCCCCAGAAGTGCTCTTTCTTTCTGGACAGAAAATTAACCATCTCCCTCTTTTCTTTAGTTTTAGAAGTGGACAAAACAGAGGAGCTTAAAAACTGGGGGACACCACACACAATTGAGACTGGTAGATTCTAACTCTCACAGTTGTGTAGGAGGACAAATGATGACTCTGTGCCTCTAAGAAAAAGATTCCTGAGGTGCCTGAGCTGAAGACAACCTCCTACCCCCCGGACTGGCTCAGGCATACCTGGTAGGTGGTGGTACAATAATTAAAGTTGGGAGCCATTTCTGTTAGTCAGAGGCAATACTGCATTCCTAGCAAGGTCCAAATTGGGATCCAAAAGCATCTTGACAGACTCCTAAAGTGTGGGATCCTTCAGCCTTGTCGGTCTCCCTGAAACACTCCATTACTGCCTGTTCAAAGACCGGGGACTGAAGACTAGGCCAGTTCAACTCAGCAACTGTTACTCTACACCCTGTGGTCCCAAACCCATACATGCTTTTGGGCCTTATCCCAGCTAAGGCAAAGTTCTTTACCTGCCTGGACCTTAAGGATACATATTTCTGTATCTGCCTGGCCCCACAAAGCCAACACATCTTTGCCTTCCAATGGGAAAGTTCTTGTATGGAGAAAAGGGACAATTGACTTGGACTCGGTTGCCACAAGGCTTCAAAAACTCTCCCACTATCTTTGGGACTGCCTTGGCATCCAACCTAAAGGCTTTCTTAGCCAACCTGCATGGCTTCACACTCCTCCATTATGTAGATGACCTTCTGTTGGTCGTACCAACTCAGGAGGATTGTATGGAAGGAACTCACCTCCTTCTCTCCCTTTTGTAGAAGGCAGGATATAAGGTTTCCAAAAAAAAAAAAAAGCTCAGATTTGCCATTATACTGTCAAATACTTTGGGTTTCACCTGTCACAAGGACAACATAGACTGGGCCCTGAGAAGAAACAGGCTGTCTGTTCCATTCTGGCCCCTAAAACCCATCAACAGATTAGAAATTTCTAGAGGCTGCAGGTTTCCACTGGATCTGGATCCCCAATTACTCTCTTGGTAAAACCCCTTTATGAAGCCTCGTAAGAGGCCATGAAGAGCAAGAAAAGGCCATTAAAGAAATTAAGAGGGCACTTACAAATGCCCTGCTCTGGGCTTGCCAGATGTGATGAAGCCCTTATTGCTATATGTACATGAGTGACTGGGGACAGCTGTAGGAGTCTTGATCCAGCTACTAGATTCCTGGCACTGCCCAGTGGCCTATTAATCAAAGCAATTTGATGCAGTTTCCTGAGGCCGGCTGCCCTGCCTGTGCACCCTGGTGGCCACTGCCATCTTGGTGGCTGAAGTAGACAAACTTACTTTGGGACAAGAACTCACAGTCCGAGTTTCCCACTCTGTTTTGACTCTGGTGGAGTATAAAGGAAATTATTGGTTAACAAATTCCCAAATGGTCAGATATCAAAGCATGTTATGTGAAAACCCATGTGGCTGGACTTGACTGATCAGCCTATCAGTCACCCAGATGGTGAGTATTTCACAGATGGCAGCAGCTTTGTCCAGGACAGCACATGTTTTTCCAGATATAGTAGTAGTGACTCTGGATGCTATCACTGAAGCACGTCTACTGCTGGTTGGAACTTCTGCACCAAAGGCTGAGCTCATTGCTCTTATGCAGGTGATCCAGCTAGTTGCAGGAGTGCTTTGTCAAGCAGTTCCATGCAGGAACTAACTCTGGGCAGACAACTCTCGAGACAACCTTGGCCCAGCATTTTTATGTCTCCAAGCTCTCCAGCATAAGTAAAACAGTATGTGAAGTCTGTATGCCAAAAACAATCCCTGGCAAGAGCCAAGAGTGCCACCCCAGATGCAAAGTGGTGGAGGAACCCCTTTTAAAAATCTGAGATGCCATGGGCCAAAAGATGCAAATATTTGCTGGTGTTTGTCTGCACCCTCTCAGGATGGGTAGAAGCCTTCCCTACTCAGACTGAGAAAGCCCAGGAAGTGGCCAGGTACCTGTTAAAAGAAATCATCCCTCAGTTTGGAATACCTGTGTCTATTGGATTGGACAATGGGTCAGTCTTCATGGCTGAAGAGGTACAGTTGGTGGCTCAGGGCTTAGAAATAACTTGGAAGCTGCACATGGCCTACTGTCCTCAGAGTTCAAGGAAAGTAGAGCATATGTACAGGACTCTGAATTTGTGATTAGGAAAATTATGTCAAGAGACCCACCTACAATGGGATCAGTTACTGCCCATAGACTTGCTCAGGATTAGCTCTTGCCCCACCAAGCAGACAGGTCCTTCCCCTTCTGAAATTCTTTTTGGGCGCCCACTGCCTTTAGTCAAGGGTCTGCAAGGGGACCTTAAGGAACTAGGTGACCTCACTCTGAGACAGAAAATGCAGGCCCTTGGGTTGATCTTCTCAAAAATCAATGACTAGGTAAAGAGGGACTCCCCATTAGCCTGATAACTCACACACACACACACACTTATAAACCAGGGGATGCTGTTTAGGTAAAGGAATGGAATGTTCAGCCACTAAAGCCCCACTGGAGGGGCCCTTTTGTTGTTGTTTTATCCACCACCACTGCAGTTAAGGTAGCAGAGATCATTCCCTGGATCCACCACTGCCAAGTGAAGCCAGCTTCCCTCAAGTGGGAGTGCATACCTGACCCAGCCTCACCCTGCAAGATCACTCTCCAGAACACCGGCGCCCTTCTCCAGCAGGACCCTGCTTCCCAGGAGATAACAGGAGACCACAAACGATGAGATATCAGCCCTTCTCTAGTCACTCTGGAAGCTGACTAGTCTATACACAGTGGCATCTCACCTTTAATGATGAATCTCTTCTGTATTTTCTTCCTGCTAATTTTGATCAGCTCTCTACCTAGGGACTCCCAGGCCTTAGACTGTGACTCATGCATGTGCACTACCAGAGCACAGTTTTGTTACCAAACTCTGGTTTTCCATACTTATTATTCTTGTGCAGGCACAGTTGTTGGGACATGCACCCACAACCATACCACCTACTCAGTGTGCTCTTATGATGGTCAGTATATCTATTTTAACCCCATCTATCACCCTCGGGAGCAATGGCTAGAGGTCCAATGCTTCACCAATACTGGGGAGCTTATTAGCCAGACATAGGTTTACAACCCCAATCTATATGCTCAACAGTATTATTTGGTTTTAGGCAGTAGTTGAGATTATAATAATGAAATAACAAAAGCCCTTAACATATTAGCCAAACAACAAACTAAAATATGCAATGCCATCTACCAAAACCATTTGGCTTTGGACTATTTGCTAGCCTCAGAGGGTGAAGTATATAAAAAGTTCAATCTGAATAGCCGCTGTTTACAGATTAATGATGAGAAAAAGGTAATTAAAGAGATTACCAACAAGATGAAAAAGCTTTCTCATGTCCCTGTACAATCCTGGAAAGGATGGAGTCCTAAAGACCTGTTTGGGGGCTGGTTCTCAATATTAGGTGGGTTCAAGACCTTAATAGGGTCAACATTCCTTGTCTTAGGAACATGCCTGATATTACCCTGCCTAATCCTTCTGGTACTGCGGTTCTTCAAGACCATTATGGAAATCACTATAGAAAAAAAAGACAGCTGTTCATGTAATGATGCTGTGGAAACATAAACCTCTAGATCAAGATGATGCTCTTTGACCCAGAAGTGGGTCCAAGCATCAAAGCGGGAAATGTGGCAGGAAGGCAATGAGGGGGAAGGGAGGTAATGAGAGATAATGAGTACAACAGTGAAACAAACAAACAAAAAGAAGAAATTTGAGGAATGTCACATAGCCCCTGGGGTGAGACCAGTGAAGTGTCACCCCACCCCAGAAGTTAAAATGACCAATGAAATAGTATGTGACCATGTATGGGACAAACCATATCCCCCATTTCTGCAACCCGCTCTAAATGGTATATAAGGAGAGCCCCTTTTTGTTCTTGGGGCTCAGCCTTTGGATGCAAATCTGCTGACTAGCTGCTGGCCTGCTTAATAAACTTGCTTCCTGAAAGTGTTGGTGTCCCATCTCTCTGTCTGAGCCATCCTACAACATCTTAGCATTTTGTTTTTAAGAAAAAAAAAGGTATGGTATGTAACTAAGTCTCAAAAAAATGCCAAGTGAACTTATGTTGTTTTGATGTTCAGATATAATTTATAATTTTTAAAATTTGCTTTGGTAGACAAAGATATTTGTTGTTTTGACTTTTAATATATAATTTTTGAGAAGTGCATAAAACTATTTCATAAGTTCATTAATGAAAACAAGTTGCTAGTCAGTTTGTAAATATTCCCAACTACTACTTAATTTAAAGTGTTTTCTGAACCTCTTCCCACTTTCTTTGGGCAATAAATTATGTGATTCATATTAAATCACCACTTACAGAAACAGGTCCAAAGAGGTTAAGAAACTTGTGCAACTGGTGTACATAGGATTCAAATCCAAGTTTGCTCTTTCTCATAATCCTCACTATCCAATGGCTCAGCAGTTATCACTCTGCCTAGTACTCAGAAATAAATATGTGATATATTTTGATAAATGTGTTTGTGGAAATATGTACTAATGCTGAGAAACACAAAGGGGCAAATTATTTTTCCTGGAAGATCATGGCAGGCTGTACAGAGACATTGATACATGTAATCAGACTTGTTAAAGAAATGTTCCGGGGAGAGAAATGCATTAGAAGAAAAGGAAATAGCACAGCCAAAGGTACAGAGACTCAAACAGAGAGGGAAATGAAAGAGGGCTCAGAGGGGCACAGAACAAAAGCATATAACTCCATAGAAGTGCATAAATAAGGAAGAAGACAAAGAAAAATAGAGAAAAAGAAATTCTGAAACTATGATACTGACATGACAGAAGTCTAGCAGAGGTAGCAACAGAAGGAAATATGTTAGCTTGAGGTAAAAAGAAAAAGAGAAAAATATGTGGAAGAAGAAAGAGGCCCTTAGAGACAGTGTATATGTTGGGGGGGTGCCTGGGCATGTGCATGCGTACATGTGTGTGTGCTTTTGTACTATGGGAGAAATGTGGAAGAGCATGGAGAAAGAAAGATGGGCAAGATTGGAGAATAGTATGGTTTGAAAGTCCCCTCCAAAACTTATGTTGAAATCACTTACCACTGTAATGATTTTGGGACATTGGGCTTTTAAGAGGCATGAGAGTACTTAATGGATTAGTGCTGTTATGGAGAAAGAAGGTCAGTCACCCTGGGAGTAGCTTTGTTATGAAAGCAAACTCTCTCTCAGTGGTGTTCTCTTGCTCCTATTCTTTTGCTCTCCTACATAATTTCTCACCAAATTATGCCCTTCACCATGTTATGACACAAGGAGAAAATCCTTTTGAGAAAATCCAGATGCTAGCACCCTCATATTGGACTTGTCATCCTCCAGAATTGTAAGAAATAAATTTTTTATAAGGACAAAATAGTTTCTGCTGGGAATTGGGGGGGGAGAGGGAGGGGGCAGAGTGGGTGGTAAGGGAGGGGGTGGGGGCAGGGGGGAGAAATGACCTAAGCCTTGTAGCACATATGAATAATAAAATAAAATAAATAAATTTCTTTTCTTTATAAATTACCAAGTAAATTGTATTCTATGATAGCAATATAAAGCAAACTAAGAGAAACATGAAAGAGGAGAGAACTGATGGAAAATGAGTGAGAGAAGTCCAAGCAATATCTGGACTGTGGGGTGATAACATGCTATAATCAAATACCACAGACTGGGTAATTTATAATGAGCATAATTTTATTAGTTTGTGGTTTTTACATGAGAATAGGTCCAAAACAGAGAGGCCAGCATCTGGTGAGGTCTTTCGTGCAAAGAAAAAGAGAGAGCAAAAGGGGTTCTTTCCTCCTTTAATCAAACTCACTCCTACAATAATGGAATTAATTACTTAATCCATTCACTCATCCTCACAGCCTAACCACCTTTCATTAGGCCTCACATCCCAACACTGTTCCATTGGAGATTAAGTTTCCAACACATGCTTTTGGGGGGACACATTCAAAACATGGAATGGACTGAAAGATAAGTAGATTATAAAGAAAAAAACACCTGGGGCACTGAAAGATTATACAAAATTATAATTATATATATAGTTTTATATATGCAAACACACACACACATATGGGGGGGTGGGAGTGAAGGTGTGAAGGGAAAGAAAAGTAACAGGGTAAAAACAATAATTACATAAATCCATAAAGTTATCTACCTAGAAGGTATAATAGACATTTTTATACTTTTCTGAGAAATTATATAAAATTCCAAGATTGGTTAGTAGATAGATTATGAAATTGTTTATTTCATTTATTCTTATATTTATTAAAAATTATCGATTGAAAATCACTATATGCCAGACAACAAATTTAAAAAGTACTTATTACTTATAACCTTGTCATATATATAAAGTAATAAAAAGATTGCTAAATCACAGAATCTTAGAATATTAAATATAAGAAATTACAGTACTATTATTAAAATATAACTTTAGGTGCATATTTCTCCACCAAAGTCTCTACAACTTCAAATTACTCTCCTCCTTTCACAATTCCCTGTGAGGCAACTGCAAAAATAGCGGTCAAAAAAAGAGGTGAGAAAAAGGCTGTGGGCTATCAGTCCAGAGCTATGGCCAGTAGATTTTTGCCATCACTGAGCACCTTGCCCTGCTGAGTCCCACAGAGAATATGAGATGTGCAGCCTCTGGAAATGTACCTTACAAGGGCACATGCCAAGATGACACAGTCATTTCTTCATAATTGGAAAAGTCAAAGCTTTGACTTGGATTTTGACTGCAGTTCTCAGGAGTCTTCCCACAGAGAATTTTCAAATAATAAACTTTGATTTTTCCCAAACCTGTGACTCTGTCTTCCCAATGGTATATATCAAAATAAACACATATAAGTTTGTAAGAACTCTGTGATTTCATTACTTTTAATTATGAGGGCACTAACAGGTTGTAAAGAGATATATTGAGTGTATTTGGAAACTCTAGAATATTGAATGTGATATACATATACATTTATTTATATACATATATATGCAAAAATTATTTTAAGCACCTAAGCACAGCTTTTCAAGACAGCCTATAGGTTCACCAAAAAAATCATATATTTGAGAGCTATCGTCTTAAAAGACTTTTAAGTACAGGCAATTAGGGTCCCTAATGAAGACCTTCTTGCTCCTCTTTTCTCCTGAGTGTGCATTGCCATGCTCTTCCCACTCACCTCCAACAAAGTGATTCAGTCTATATCCCTCAAGACTTACCTGAAGAGGGTCTTTTAAGCCCAACTTGAAGGAAAGATTCATATCATTAACACAGTTTTAGGTTTAGCCTTCATTCTAAATATAAATATTCTAAATATATATTTTTTTATTATACTCACCAAAGATTTCCCACAACCAAATGAGTTGACTTAAATTATGGTGTGTGTGTGTGTGTGTGTGTGTGTGTGTGTGTGTGTGTGTGTGTTCACATTGAAGAAAACTCCTAATGATTATAATTCATGAGACATTAATGTCACTACTAAACAGATATGCAAGACCCTGAATAAGACCCTGGAAAAGAAAATTTGACAATATAAGAATTACTCACTATGATCAAGTAAGGTTCCTCTAAGGAACTGAAGGAAGATATAATATCAGGCACTCTATCAATATAATATATAACACCAATAGGTCAAATACATCACTTTTTGACATACACCACAGAAGCCAAAAAGAGCATTCACTATACATTGCTTATTTTAAAAAATATATAACCACTGCAAACCTATTAGAACAGGTAAAATCAGACAGATAGGTAGTACCAAGTGCTGGCAAGGATGAAAAGTATCAGGGATTCTTAGCTCATTAACTGCACTGATTGATATGGGGATGGATATGTAAACAAGCTAAGCATCTCCAATTCCTTACTTCATACACAGAACTACTTTTTTGCTTGTGGCCATATTCTATGACCTTTGGAGAAAACATATCTTCAGTGGGAAATAATGAAGCAAAGAGAGATAGTCAGAGTTGAGAGCAATGACAAAGGTAAACATATATATTTTTCTATGTATACATTATATAGATATATTTTTATACATGAGAGCCAGGGAGAGTGATAACCCTGCAAAATTAAGTCCCTAACCAGTATTACCTGAGCACAGATTCACTTTTGGAATTTGCATTAATATAAAAGCATAAATTTCCATTTATTCTCAGGCTCATTTCAATTATTCTTACTTTCAAAGAGCTCTAACTAATGGACAACTAATGTTATATTGGATTAGAATCCACATATTGGACACATATTCTGAACAAAAATCTAAATAAGATACACAGAACAGAGCTTCTATCCTCAATGTTAGTTGGTGATTGATGTAAATATATTTAAAAGATTTAATATCCAACATAAACTGAGTTTCAAAACATGTTTAGAAACATGTAATTTCTTCTAGTAATGACAATTTGGGATACCCTTAAGTATTTAGGAAAAATTCTTGTAGTTGTTGAAAGCTTTATTACTAAAATACAGTGTCTAGTATTGAAAGATAAAATTGTCTTCATACACCAAACACATCTAAAAAATGATGAATTAAGTCATTCAATCAGATATTCTGTGTTCATGATGTTAGTTTGATATATTTTAAAACTGAATTATCTGGTTTGGAATAATGATACAATCTTGACAATATGAAATGTCTTACCCCTCTAGAGGTCTACTGTTCTCCTGTTACTGCCTCTGGAATCCAAACACTTAATTACCAAGTATATTCATGTGTCAATGTTGTCCTGGATCTTTGTAATTTACACATTATATATGAAATGTTAAAATATTACAATATTCATATTTGTAAAAGTTCACATTTTTCATGTTTATTCTCTTTTTTAATGAGAAGATTAATTCAACAAAACTTCTGAATTCCATATAGCACTTATTCTTTCATTTTTATCACCTATGTGTAGCACACATGCATAATTTTGCTATAGTTATATCATAAGCCATTTATAATTGACAGTTCATGTGACTGGAGAGTAGTCAAAATCTCATCAGTTTTATTTCTGGGAAAGCCTAATTATTGCACAGCTTCTAAGGAAGCATATAGATAAGTAGAATGAAATGGATGATGTTCTATTAAAAATTCTGCTAGAAAAGAAAACCAAGGTAACTCCCCTAATTTTCATAATATAACTTCTGTTCTATTAAAAATGTTAGAAATGTCAGCATTTCTAAAGCTATCAAGAATTCATTTCAAAAAAATATTTAAAATTGAGATGTGGAATATATGGAAAAAGGAATTGTAAGAAAAATAGCAATTCAAAATTATATTAGGAAATCACAAGTGGACTAGGGAGAAACAAAACTCAAAACTTTTGAGAAATTCAAGCTTCATATTCAGTTATGGAAACAATAATAATCAAAACTTGCTTTTTATGGAACATGATTAAGGTTTCAAATGCCCTTTCAATTCCATTTGATATAGTGCACTTATAAGAAAAAGAAGAGATCAAGCTCTTTTGTCAGGTGAGCAAACAGGCATAAATTTAAATAACTAAAGTCGCAGCACAAATAACCACTTGACATTCATTGAATGATTACCATGTGCTAGGCATTGTGCTAGTTATAATGGAATATCCTTGTCTTCCAGGCTCTCAGACTACTTTAGAAATGGTGATAATCAAAGGAGTACAACATGATGTAATAAATGCTGTAAGGCACATAGTTCTTGAGAAACAACAGCTTTAAACTGTCATGGAACTTCAAGCTAAACTCTCTTGAATCTCATAGGTGAGACATTTGTGAAAACACAAAGCAACAGAACAGTAGACCTGGAAAGAGCCTTAGAGATTATTATGGTAGTATACTTATTTAACAGGTGAGAAGACTAAAATCTAAAGAGGCCATATGGTTTTCCCAAGATGATAAAACTGGAAAATTACTAATCTTTAAAGTTTCTTAATTCCATAAATAAAATCCCCAAGCTATCTCTGAACATACAGAGTTAAAAAATAAAAAGGAAGAAAAAAAACTATGAAATACCATGTATTTAGTCTGGGATAACTTTACCAATATCCTAGAGTTTTCAAAATGTCAAAATACAAACAACTAAATATGACCAAAAAAAGTACAAATAATCTCCAACAATGAACTAAATGAACCTGTTTTCCATAAATTTATGGGTTGTTATTTTAGCAAAAAGAGGACTTTTGAATTAATTCTACCATTCTATAATCTCCCAATGAACTAAAATAATTTTAATATTCCATGATTGAACATTTTTCAAAAGGAAAAAAAATACAATTAAACTTTACATTATGTTAAAGATCACTGCTGGCACCTCTGAATGAACAGACATTATCATGCCAACTGCTAAGTGTTTATGCACATAATGCAAGAAATAAACCATGAATATTGCAATGCATAGAAATATACAATTCCCAGTTCTAGTCCACCTTTAAGAGTTAAAATGCAGAGAGGGAAAAAAAAATGGCATCTAAGGTAGGGAATCAGATCTCCTAAGCTCCATGAATTCAGAAACCTCCTTGAGATGCTGGAGCCACACTTGGGTAATTGTGATTTCTCCTAACCAAAATAAAACCACTATCACATTAGGTGCAGATAAAAATTCAAAGATTGACCCTTAAGTCAACCTTTAATTGCACTTAACAGCAGCAAAAATCCTGCCCAACACAGCCAGCAAGGCGTGTCTGGCCTCCAGCCCTTGGGGAAAAAACCCTGGCTGCTTCTCTTTTCTTTTTTCTTTTCTTTTCTTTTTTTTTTCTTTTCTTTCTTTCTTTCTTTTTTTCTTTTCTTCCTATCCCAACAAGTAGAGGACAGATCATCAATCAGAATTAAACCCTGCGACATCCTAGACCACTCCATAGAAAGCCTCCCTATGTTACACCACACTGAAAACAACAATGCCATTTCTCACCAATAGCTGGCTCCAAAGCTGCCTGCATGAAACTGCAGAAGATACAAGTGAGAATCACACCTGGCTCTCCTACCCACCCCCCATCCCCAGGAAAATAATCCAACACAGTCCCTGGGCAGACTGAAGCCCCCTCCAGAAAAACACTTACATCAGAGTGGGGGGTGCGACCCTGAACCTGCCTTGGAGAATGGGGGAGGGGCAAAGAGCCGATCTTTCACTGCTGAACTGTCAGGGGTGGGGCAAGGAACTGAGCTCTCAGTGCTAAACTCTCAGTGACATGCCATAAAGCAGCAAAGGCTGATGAGGCAGGCTGACAAGCAAATTATCTAGAGCTGCTGCTGGCACCCAGCAGAGACTGGGAGAGGCAAAAAGGCCGAGAGAGGGAGTGAAGCAACAAATGAACCTCCCAAAGCAGGGCAGGAAGTGAATCCCAGAGCTGATTTCTGGGACACAGGGCAGAATTCAAAACTGAATTACCCCACCTTGCTGGGGGAGGAGCTGACCAAACAGAGCTGCAGCTGAAGAACAACATAGCTGCCACTTGCTGGAAACAACTCTGACCACCCTGCGTGAGCTGATAATCTTATTTTACTTCACAACTCCAACAAATCTTGTGGACAGAAGGTCTAAATACCACTCACAAGCCAGTCACCTGCTGAGACCACAACAAGCTTCAGCTTGAACACCAATACCAGGGGACACCTAAGGAATAACTCCAGAACTTTTATTAATAGATTGAATTCTGAGGTTCCTGAACCTGCTGTGTTTTTTTAATCATGTTTCTTTTATTTTCTTTCCTTTCTTTCTTTCTTTTCCTTTTTTTATTCCTGTATTATTAATTCCATCATCACTATTCTCTTATCCCTATTTTCATCATCTCTACTCTCCCACCTTCTCCTGTACTACAATCCATTGTTCTCCCCTCCCAAACTACTCTTTCTATCCCTTCTCATCCTCTCTTTCCCGTCTTCACCTCCCTCTTCCATCCTCTCCCAACTTGTCACCACACTACCCCTCCCTCCTACACACACACCACCTACTGATTAGCCTACACTACCAACTGCACACAACCCCAGACCCCTGCAACCCCTGACACAAACACCCTCCACTACAACAGAAGTACACCCAAATACACACAAGAGCCACAAAACCCAGCAGCCCCCATAGCTCTTAACCCACTCCTTTTCTCACTCCCCCCTTTTTTTCAGTGCTACCTTTATCAACTCTCCATAATCTATGGTTACCTTAATAACCACTACTCCCCCAGCTCCGAATGTTTGTCAATATTATCATCAAAGGGCTTTCTATAGAATACGTTAACAACTGGTCTGGCATTGAACCTGTGAACTTGTTAATGCTAAATTACACCTCCAGGAGAGGGTCAGATAGACCACATCAACCTAGCTAACAACCAAGTCAGCCAGAACACAAAAATTAAATCAGGGAAAGAAATTAGGCAATCAAATCCACCAAGTAGCCTACCAAAAATATATTGGCACAGCACCAAGTAGAGCAATGGGAAGAAGAAGGGATGGAAATCACTCTCCCCCCAAAAATAATTCAATACAGGATTCAGTAGACATGAAGAAAATGGATACCCAGTTCCTGATCTCAACAAAACAATGATAAGTATAACTAAGGAACTCAGAAATGCCCACAAAAAGCCCTCAAAGAAGAAGTCTCTGAGAAATTCATGGAGAAGATATTAGACATAGTTAATCAGAACAAACAAGATTCATTCAAGAAATTTCAAGACACCAAAAATAAAGAACATGAGATGACACAGAAACAAATAAAGGAATTCAGAGATTATCTCAATAAATACCAAAGGACACTATGAAAAGAGACACATGAATTAAAGATGACAACACAAACTATAAAAGAAGAGTTGAACAAAGATTTGGAAAACCTCAGAAGAAAGAATCAAACAGAAATCCTGGAAATAAAAAGTCCCTAGAGTCAAGCAGAAAACACAGTGGAAGGCCACTCCAGCAGACTAGAACTAGTGGAAGACAGAACCTCAGAGTTCAAAGATAAAATAGAAATTAAAGAAAAAACAGAAGAAATTTTAGCCAAACAACTCAAGAGCTGTGGGAATATGCAAGAACTCAGTGACTCCATCAAACTACCAAACCAGAGAATCATGGGCATTGAAGGAGAAAAGTTGCAAACCAAAGGGATTTGTAACATATTCAACAAAATAATGACAGAAAATTTCCCAAATCTTGAGAAAGTTTTGCCCATTCAGGTACACCTCACCCCTGTTAGAATGGCTACTATCAAGAACACCAACAACAACAAATGCTGGCAAGGATGTGGGGAAAAAGGAACCCTCATACACTGCTGGTAGGAATGTAAGCTAGTGCAACCACTTTGGAAAACATTATGGAGGCTTCTTAGAAAATTAAACATAGATCTGCCATATGATCCTGCAATACCACTCCTAGAGATACACCTGAAGGAATGTGACTCAAGTTATTATAAAAGCACCTGCACACCCATGTTTATTGCAGCACTATTTATAATAGCCAAACTATGGAAACAGCCAAGATGCCTCACAACTGATGAATGGATCAAGAAAATGTGGTATTTATAGACAATGGGATTTTATTCAGCCACAAAGAAGAATGAAATTTTGTCATTCACAAGTAAATAGATGGAACTAGAGAACATCATCTTAAGCGAAGTTAACCAGGCTCAGAAGGCCAAAACTTGCATGTTCTCCCTTATATGCAGATTATAGACCCAAAGCAAATGCAGTAATATTATTGGACATGGGTCGCACACTATCAGGAAAATGTGCACGGAAGAGATAGGGAAAGGAAAGGAAATCTAAAACTTGAATGTGGTTGATGTGCTCCCTGTTGAGGAGCAAATAAAGTAATCAACAATTGGCAGAGGCCACTATGTGATGGGGACTAGGAAGTAGTGCAGAGATGAAACAATGTGGGTTGCAATACACAAGTGCATGGAAGCAAAGCTATGAATCTCTCTGTATAGCTATCTTTATCTCAAATTAGCAAAACCCATATGTCTTATTATCTCTTATGTTTTCTCTTGAACAAAATTGGAGAAGAAGAGGGCGGAACAAGTTCTGCCTAGAAGAGGGCCCGGGGGAAGGTGGGGGGCTTGTGGGGGTTGTGGAGGTGGGGGGGAAATGTAAAAATGATAAAAGGAGAAGAAAAGAGTTAAAATACAAATGACCTTTATTTCATAATGGCAGTTTCTTACACACTAATATCTAACATTATGCTATCATTAAAGTTCCTTTCAATAATATCTTGAACCTTAAAAAAATGTGGATTTGTTGAGGAAAAGACTATGTCACATTAGCTTTTGAAATTTTCCAAAATAATGTAGTGTGCCAGTTTTAGTGACTTTTTAGACCGAATTATATTCACATTACTTACATTCTGGTTCACTATGCTGTTTCTGGTAGAGTGGTTCTGCCTACATGAGTAAAATTTTATTGCAGTCTTCTCCTTCACCATTGGCTCTATCTTGGCAGTCAAGTTTAATCGTGCCAGATGTTTTTGCAAAGCTCAATCCCTCTTTATTGTTAATAGCCAGGCTGGCCAATTTTTCCACTCAAAGAATCATCCTCCCTCAGAAAAGTAGTATGTTCAGGGGATAATGTCTGACAATGGAGCAAACTAACCTGCTTTCAATCAATTTGCAAGTTGCTATTTTACTAAAAAGATTTGATCTCCATACTCCAAATAATAACTGTTTTGTCTTAGCTAACATAACATGTTCTTAGTTTAGTGCCATTGTCCAATTGTATGTATCCTTAACTACATAATGATGTCTCAAATAGATAATATAAATATGAATGATAATTATAAGGCAGTGAAACAGATTTTCTGCGTGAAACTTAAGAAATCAATCACATTGTTTTTCCTATCAGCTGCATCTATATTGTTTTTTTTTTCTCTTTGCAAACACAGGAAGGAAGTAATTGTTTACACCTCTAATGATTCGATGCACTCAGCATATTCTTCTGTTCTTAAATGTCTTTCTTCTATTTCTTGCCTCTCCACATAAATGCATCCGTTTCTCAAAAAGGCATACTGAGTAACATGACACTTATTCAAAGAACCAATTTCAAGTAACTTCAACCATCACAAAGAATACCACAAATCTTTATAAAAGAGAAAAAGTCTTCTGAAGCCAGTTGTCAGAAAGCATATAGTTATTTTGTAAGAAAACTCAAAATGATCTTTCCTTCCCCCGAGTTCCCATTGCTTGCTATCTTTGTATTTTTCTCATGGCACTTACAATTTCTTCCTATTATTCCAGTTGTTTATGTAAATGTACTATCTTCCCTACCAACCTGGCAAGATCCATGTCTAATTTATGTTAATCTACACAAAGCAGTTTTTCATTTATGTTCTATAAAGAACCATTTCTCTTATCCTTTAAAGTTTCATGAAGGTTGCAGAAAGGTCAAGATAATGAGGACTAAGAAAAGGTTATTTGATTTGTCCAGTTTTCCACTAGTGACTGACACTTATCACATGCTTTTATTATAGGTATTTTTATGCACTTCTTATATTCCCAAGTGCATTAACTAAAATGGAAGCTATTTTATAAGCTTCTTGAGGGAAAGTTACATATGTTGCTCATCTTTGTACCTTTTAAAGCTTTTAAACAGAATTTTGCAGATAATAGGCACAGATATATAAATGAATGAACATAAATCAGATTAGAAAGATAAATACCAGACAACTGTAAGATATGACAGCTGAGAGCAAAGAAAAGCATTAGAATATTAAAAGGAATTATTATTATTTAAACATTTATTAAAGCCCACTATATACTAGAAACTGTGCTATGTGCTAAAAGGGATAAAACATATTTTCCTCAGAGAATTTATAATTTAGTGGAACAATTAGGAATAAAGCCAATAATTATAATCCAAAGTTATAAAAGATTGTGCTCTATTGATATATCCATTCTCTGAACATAGCCCAGTCCATGGCATGTTGGGGAAATAATTTTACAATAAAAAACTAATTTAAACTAATAAAACCTGCAAAACTAAAGCAGGTTTCATTACAAGATTACATTAATTTCAATACCTCATGCTGGAAAAAATGAAACATTAAAACATTACTCACTGAACATTATCACCATTTCTTTTAAATGTTTATAATCTAAATTATATTACTTTCTTAATATTCTCTTTGTTTCATACCCCAAACAATAATAGATATGTATGGTTATTTTATATAGATTATAATCTTTTACCAGATGTTTTAAAATATTATTATGTGCTGCATAATGACCTTTTGGCCAATGACAGGCAGCATATATGATGGTGATTCCATTACTGGAGCTGCAAAATTCCTATCAGCTAGTGATGTTCTAACCATCATAACATTATAGCTCAATGCATTGCTCACATTTGTGGTGATGCTGGTGTGAACAAACCTATTGCACAGCCAATCACAAAAGTATAACATATAAAAATTATATATGAATCATATACATAATACTTGGTAATAATAAACAATTTCTACTGGTTTATGCATTTACTGTGCTATACTTTTCATCATTTTAGTGGATACTCATTCTACTTATTTCAGAAGTCTACTGTAAAATATTATGCAGTGTTATGCCAGCAGCTACCTCATATATCTCCTGTTCACTGCATCTATTGATCGCATCAAAGGACTATGTTAGTGACTAGCCTATAACCTAGGTGCAAGTACACTGTATGATGTTTCCACAAAAATGAAATCACCTAACAACACATTTCTCAGAACATATCCCCATTGTTAACCTGCACATGACTGTGCACATAAACAGGTGTTGATATTATTCATCATTTAAATTTCTATCTAATTTTTTTTGTGGCAATAGAGTTTGAACTCAGACCCTTCACCTTGAACCACTCCATCAGCCCTTTTTTGTGAAGGGTTATTTCAAGATAGGGTCTCTTCAAGATAGGGTCTCATGAACTATTTGCCTGGGCTGGCTTTCAACCAAGATCCTCTTGATCTCTGCCTCCTAAATAACTAGGATTACAGGCATAAGCCGCCATTGCTTGGCCTTAATTTCATTTTTATAAAGCAGCATTTCTCATATAAATTCCCATAAAGCTTATTAGGTATTTTATTCAAGCACAGTTAGACAATTTCCAACAGCTCATAGAACCATAAGGAGCTACTCTAATATTTCATAGATTATAGCAAGAGTACTAGCTATAATCCGTATCTTGAAATATTCAAGCATATTTTGAAATCATTTTACTCAATTTTTAAGATTCAGCAATTTAGTCTACTATTACTCTCTTTTCTTTGAAAAATGACTGGAATTCTACCTAAATACCAAATAAATTTAATTTTCTTTATTATGGGTAATTAAAAGGTATAGTGTCCATGAAAGGGAGACTTTTTACCACTGCTTACAGCTTTAGAATGTTAGTAGACTGAAAACATTTAGCAGTATTGTTTAAGCATTGTCCAAAAAAAGGATGCACAATAAGAAAGTAGGTCTGATTTAGGTATCCTTCAGATGGTGCTGGAGTGTATGATAATCCAGCTGGTGCTTTGTGTATTATAGCTGATAGTTGACTAAAAAAGTAACAGCAAATGGCAATGTGTCTTGCAGAATAAACCCCACTTCAGGTAGACTAGAAAAAGATTATATTAGCATTTTAAGAATGGGCTTTTTCTCTGCTTAAAAGAAATATGCATTCATTGCAGAAAATTTGGAATATCAGAAAAGAACAAATCATATTATAAAATCCATTCTTATCCCCAAACTCAGAAATTACAAGTGGTCAACATTTTTATGTATTTCCCTCTGGTATGTGTTTGGGAGGGGTGTATATGTGTGTGTGTGCATTCATGCTTGTACACTTTGGTATATATATATATGCACTTCATGTCCATTGTGTGTGTATATATATATATGTGGTAGGCTTGTATACATATATATGTGTATAGTATACATGTTCTTCAGAATATGTGGTGGAATTTTTCTCTAACCTATAGTTTTAAATGGCTACATAGAATACCAATGCATAAATGGACCATAAGGTATCTAACCAATGACAACTTAGATCACGTAAGCTGTTTCCAATTTTTCATTATTATAACTAACTATAATAAAAAAATTTTTTGAATGTTGTTGAAATTTCCATAAGAAGAGAATTAAGGTAGAAAGGAGAAAAATGGAGGAGATGAACTAATTAGAGTTACAAGATATATGTATATATATATATATATATATATATATATATATGGAAATGTCACAATGAAACTTCCTGTATAACCATCATAACAAACAAAAATGCATTTTAAAAAAACATATATAAAGAACAGGAAGGTAAAATATGTCTTGTCCAGGGATTGGTACCAATGGGAGGGGGAGGATATAAGGAAAGGATGAAGGAGGGTGAATATGGTGGAAATATTATGTGCTCATGTATGAAAATGGAACAATAAGACCTGTTGAAATTGTTCTAAGAAGGGAGAGAGGAAGGATAAAGGAGAAAGATGGAGAGGATGAATCTAATTAAGATATATTATAAGCACTTTTGTAATGTCACAATGTACCCCTGGTACAACTATAATATGCTAATAAATAAATAAAAGTAAAACTGAATTTGAAAATCTCAAAAAGAGATAGTGAATAATATCGAAATACATTACATCTCTGTAGGAACAAGACACAATGAAACACACTAAATACTATTGAAAAATACAAGGTAGGAGGAAAAAAGTAAGGAAGAGTAATAGAAGAGATTAAACTCATTAAAGTACAACACATTTACAGGTAAAATACCAAGGCAAAACACCATTGAACAATGAACAGACACTTAAACAATGAAGGACAAGAATATAAAATATGTCATGTTAAAGGGCAGGCATTGGTGGGAGGGATAGGGTAAGTGAAGATGGTAAAAGAGTGTGAATATGGTTGATATACTTTCTATACATATATGAATATGGAACATTGAAACTTGTCAAAGTTATTTTAAGCAAGAGAATAGGTAAGAGGGAGAGTAATGGAGGGGATGAATCAAACCAGAGTACAGTATATGTGTATGTGGAAATATCACAACAAAATCCCTGTATGATTATTATATGGTAATAAAAAGCATTAAAAGAAAATAATCTAAACAAATTTTAAAAAGTCTTCTAGATTCAAAAAAATAAAGTAAAATGCTTTCTGTCAGTAAAAGTTCCAATTTGGGCTAAGAACATGGTTCAAGTGGCCAAGCTCTTGCCTAGGAAATGCAAGCCCTTGAGTTCAAAACCCACTACTGCCCCCAAAAAAGTTGAAATTTTATTATGAAAATTATTAAATGTATACAAAATTACAAAGAACAAATAAAATATAAGTATAATTATCCACCATCCAGAACTAATAAACAATAATGCTGTCACAATTGCTTGATAATTTTTGTTTTTGGAAATAAGTAAAACATTACACATGGAGTTGAAGCCTCTTTGTATTCTTTCTCAAACCAATTCCCTTCCCTTTCTACTCAGAGTGGTCCACTGATCATAAATTTGGTGTGTATACTTCCAATAATGTTCTTATATGTCACAGTACTTAATCAAGAAACATTGTTCAGTATTGCTTGGGCTGTCGAATATCATATACATTATTCTTGGGCTTACTTTTTTTTTACACATTTAGGTTTGTGAGCTCTATCCATGTTGATATATAAAAATCTAGCTCATAAACCAGGTGTGGTGCTGCAAGCCTATCATACCAGAACTCAGGAGACTGAGAAAGGAGGATCACTACTTCAAGGAAAGTCTGGGCTATATAGCAAGACCCTGTGTCAAAAATAAATCTAGCCCATTAATTTGTACCAATCTCTCCATGTTAATTATATAAAGACCTACTTCCTTAATTTTAACTACTGTATAATATTCTATTTCATCAAGACTATTGTTTGTCAATTCACTATAATAACACTTAAGTTGTTTTCTGTTTAGGGTATTGTAAAACTTGATTTAGCAACCACCATTGCATATAAGTGCACAAATTTCTACATAAAATATTGAGTAATATTATACCAGCACTTGTAATCTTATTAGATAGTATCAAATATTCTCTACTTTATAATGTTTTGATTAGAATTTTTATACTTATGTTCAGAAAAGTCACTGCAATATAATTTTTACTTTGTTATGTTTTCTTTATTTTTCACTAATAACTTGCTAGTAGTTTCAAAAAGTGAGCTAGGGAATAAATCCTTATTTTCTAGACTTTGAAAGAGATTGCAGTAATAAAGATTATTTCTTCCTTGAAGGTGTGATTTATGAAAATCACATCTACTTGGGCTTTATCTTTTCCTATTCATTATTTCAGCTTCTATTTCTATTATCTCTTCTCTCAAGTTACTTTTATTTATATTCACTAAATCAAACTTTTGGGAAGGATCCAAGATGGCAACCAGAGGGAAGAAGGAGACAGCATGAACTCCATAAATCAAAAATCTTGCTGAGATGCTGGAGCCACACTTGGCAGAAAAAAACATGAAGAAGAAGCAAAACTCCAGCACCCTGAACCCCAAGCCTGCACAAAGCTTTTCCACACCACATTACACTGAGAAACCAGGAGGGCTCGTGTGCCACCAGACACTGGGTCCAAACCTGCTTGGGAGATGCAAACCAACAGGTGAGCAAACAAGTGACATGCAGTACTCTCATAGCCACCCTTGGGATAAACCAACAAAGGACCCTGGACAGACTGACCCCTGCCTCACAAAAATAAAACTGAGTAATAAATAAGGAACTGAAAAGGACACACACAGAAGAGGGCAGAGTGCCTTGAGCACACTGGAGAAGAGAAGAGGAGCAAGGAGCTACTTTCCACATGAACTTTCAGTAAACAAAGCCTGCAAAAGTAGCTAGCTGGCAAGCCTTTCCATCAGAGAAGGGGGAGAGGCAGTTCTCTTCACAAACTTTCAGTAAACAAAGCCTGCAACAGTAGATGGCTGGCAGTAAGTAGCAGATGAGCCACAGACTGAAATAGGGCAGATAGTGGTTCACAAAGCTGTCTCCAGATCCAACCACCTGGTGAGACCACGACAGAGCTACTGCTTAAATACCAACACCAGGACTGGATGCAGAAGGAGTAACACCAGAACTATGAACACTGAAACTTCATTGTTCCTGAACCTGAAATTTTTTTCTTTTTTCCTTTTTTTCTTTTTTCTTTTTTCTCTTTCTAGCTAACTGAATGTCTTGTTCACTGTTGGTTAATAGACCATCTCTCCCTGTTGATTTCTTTGGTTCTCTATTTCTTTTTTCTTTTCTTTTCTTTCTTTTTCTTCTTTCTCCTTCTTTCTTGGTTTCATAACTTTTACTATTATAAGTTAGCTAATACTAAATTACACACAGAACAGGGACAGCAGCAGCACCAAGTGGAATAAGAATAAGAAAAAGGGATGGAAACCATCCTCCTCCCAAAAATAAATTAGTACAGGATTCAGAGGGAAATGAAGAGAATGGATACCCAGTTCCAGACTAGAACAAAACAAAGACAGACTATATCAAGGAACCCAACAAAGCCCACAAGAACACCTTGAAAGAAGAAATCCTGCAAGAAATTACTGAGAATTTAATGGAGATGTTACTAGACAAGGTCTATAGGAGGCACTCAAGAAATTTCCAGGCAACAAAAATAAAGAATATGAGAAGACACAAAAACAAATAAGTGAACTCATAGGAGCCCTAAATAAATACCAAGTGAAACAGAGAACACCATAAATAGAGAGATAAATGAATTAAAGACAAAAATTGACAATATTAAAGAGGAAGTGACCCATGATATGGAAAACCTCAAAAACAAAAATGAAACAGAAATACAAAACACAATGGTAGGCCACTCCAGCAGACTAGAACAAGTGGAAGACAGAATCTGAGAACTTGAAGATGAAATGGAAATAAAAGGAAAAACTGAAGAACTATTACTCAAACAACTCAAGACCTGTGAAAGGAATATGCAAGAACTTACTGACTCTATCAAAAGACCAAACCTGAGAATCACAGGTATTGAAGAAGGAGAAGAGATGCAAGCAAAAGGAATTCATAATATATTAAACAAAATTCATAATATATTTCCCAAATCTAGAGAAAACTATGGCCATTCAGGTACATGTAGCCTCCAGGACACCAAACAGACTTCACCAAGATAGAAGGCTGTATGAGGGAAAAAACAAATAGCACATGAAGGTAAACCCATCAAAATCACAGCAGATTTCCCAACAGAAACATTAAAAGCAAGGAAATCATGGAGTGAGGTATTCCAGGCACTGAATGAAAATAACTTCAATCCTAGCATACTCTACCCAGCAAAACTCTCATTCAAAATAGATGGAACAACAAGTTTTCCATGATAAGCAGAAGCTAAAACAATATATGACAATCAAACCACCACTACAAAAGATTCTTCAAAAAATCCTGCATACAGAAAATGAAAGCATACAAAACCAAGAAAGGACAGGCAGTACCAAACCACAGGAAAAGAAAAAGCAAGAAAGTAGACAATAACATTGATTTAGATGCACACAAACAAACCCTTAAACAACAGACAACTAAATGGCATGAATCATCAAATACTTATCAATATTAACACTGAAATTTAATGGACTTAATTCCCCCATGAAAAGATACTGTTTGGCAAACTGGATTAAAAAGGAAGACCCAACAATCTGTTGTTTACAGGAGACCCATCTCATCGACAGAAACAAGCACTGACTTAGGATAAAAGGCTGGAAGAAGATTTACCAAGGCAATGGCCCCCCAAAACAGGCAAGAATAGCAATACTTATCATGGACAAAGAAGACTTCAAACCTACATTGATCAAATGAGAGAAAGAAGGACATTTCATACTAATAAAAGGGGAAATACACCAAAAAGAAATAACAATTATCAACCTATATGCACCCAACATCAATGCACACAATTTCATCAAACATACTATGAAGGACCTAAAACCATACATAAATTCCAACACAGTGCTACTGGGAGATTTTAATACCCCTCTATCACCAATAGATAGGTCATCCAAACAAAAAATCAATAAAGAAATCCTAGATCTAAATCACACCATAGATCAAATAGACCTAACCGATGTCTACAGAATATTTCATCCAACTTCTGCACAATATACATTCTTCTAAACAGCCCATGGAACCTTCTCCAAAAATGATCATATCTTAGGGCACAAAGCAAGCCTCAGCAAATAGAAGAAAATAGTAATAATCCCATGCATTCTATATGATCACAATGCATTAAAACTAGAACTCAACAACAGAAACAATAGTAAAATACATGCAAATAGTTGGAAGATGAGCAACACATTGTTCAATGATCAATGAGTCATTGATGAAATAAAAGAGGAAATTAAAAGGTTCCTGGAAGTTAATGAAAATGAAAACATGACCTACTGGAACCTATGGGACACAGCAAAGGCAATCCTGAGAGGAAGGTTTATACCCATCAGTGCATATATTAAAGGACAGAAAGATCTCAAATCAATGACCTAATGCTACATCTCAAACTCCTAAAAAAACAAGAACAAGCAAATCCCAAAACTAACAGGGTAGAAATAATAAAAATAAAGGCTGAAATCAATGAAATAGAAACCAAAAAAAACCATAAAACAGAATCAATGAAACAAAAAGTTGGTTCTTTGAAAAAATAAAGATTGACAGACCCCTGGTAACCTGACTAAAATGAGGAGAGAAAAAACCCAAATCAGAAATGCAAAAGGGGAGATAACAACAAACACCACAGAAATCCAGGAAATCATCACAGACTACTTTGAGAACCTATATTCTAATAAATTTGAAAATCTTGAAGAAATGGGCAGATTTCTAGATACTTATGCCCATTCAAAATTGAACCAAGAAGACATTAATCACCTGAATAGATTTACAACACAAAATGAAATTGAAACAGCAATAAAGAGTATCCCAAAAAAGAAAAGTCCAGGACCTGATGGATTCTCTGCAGAATTCTATCAGACCTTTAAAGAAGAACTAATACCAACCCTCCTTAAACTGTTCCATGAATAAAAAGGGAAGGAACACTGCCTAACTCATTTTATGAAGCCAATATTACACTTATCCCAAAACCAGACAAAGACACCTCCAAAAAAGAGAACTATAGGCCAATATCCTTAATGAACATCTACGCAAAAATCCTCAAAAAAATAGTGGTAAACCAAGTCCAACAACACACCAGAAAGATCATTCACTACGACCAAGTTGGCTTCATCCCAGGGATGCAGGGCTGGTTCAACAGATGTAAATCTATGAATGTAATACAGCACATTAATAGAAGCAAAGACAAAAACCACTTGATCATCTCAATAGATGCAGAAAAAGCCCTCAACAAAATTCAACACCACCTCATGATAAAAGCTCTAAAAATAATAGGAATAGAAGGAAAGTACCTCAACATTATAAAGGATATATAAGACAAACATACAGCCAACATCATACTTAATGATGAAAAACTGAAACCATTTCCCCTAAAATCAGAAAAGACAAGGGTGCCCACTATCCCCACTCTTATTCAACATAGTACTGGAATTCCTAGCCAGGGCAATTAGGCAAGAAGAACTAAAAGGAGTACAAATAGGCAAAGAAAATGTCAAAATATCCATATTTGCAGACAATATGATCCTATACCTTAAAGACCCAAAAAACTCTACCCAAAAACTTCTAGACACCATAAACAGCTACAGCAAAGTGGCAGGATAAAAAATCAACTTACAAAAATCATTAGCTTTTCTATATACCAATAACGAGCAAACTGAGAAAGAATGTATGGAAACAATTCCATTTATAATAGCCTCAAAAAAATCAAATACCTAGGAGTAAACGTAATAAAGGATGTGAATGACATCTACAAGGAGAACTATAAACCCCTGAAGAAAGAGATCAAAGAAGACTACAGAAGGTGGAGAGATCTCCTGTGCTCATGGATTGCTTGAATCAACATAGTAAAAATGGCTATACTACCAAAAGCAATCTACATGTTTAATGCAATTCCCATCAAAATCCCAATGACTTTCATCACAGAGATTGAAAAATCTACCCTAAAGTTCATTTGGAAGCACAGGAGACCACAAATATCCAAGGCAATATGCAGCAAAAAGAGGAATGCTAGAGGTATCACAATACCTGACTTCAAACTATATTACAAAGCAATAACAATAAAAACAGCTTGGTACTGGCACAAAAACAGACATGAAGACCAGTGGAAAAGAATTGAGGATCTGTATATGAATCCAAACAACTATGCCCACCTTATTTTTGACAAAGGCACTAAAAATATACGATGGACAAAAGACAGCCTCTTCAACAAATGTTGTTGGGAAAAGTGGTTATCTGTCTGCAAAAAACTGAAACTAGACCCATGTTTATCACCCTGTACTAGTATCAACTCAAAACGTACCAAGGACCTTAATATCGGACCCAATACTCTGAAGTTGGTACAGGAAAGAGCAAGAAACACCCTGGAAGTAATTGATATAGGCAAGGACTTCCTCAATAGAACCTCAGCAGCTCAGCAACTAAGAGAAAGGATGGGCAAATGGGACTTCATAAAACTAAAAGCTTCTGCACCACAAAAGAAATGGTCTCTAAACTGAAGATACCACCCACAGAGTGGGAGAAAATATTTTCCAGCTATACATTGGACAAAGGACTGATAACCAGAATGTACAGGGAACTCAAAAAACTAAACTCTCCCAAAATCAATGAACCAATAAAGAAATGGGCAAGTGAACTAAACAGAACTTTCTTAAAAAAAGAAATTCAAATGGCCAAAAAAAGCACATGTAAAAATGCTCACCATCCCTAGCCATAAAGGAAATGCAAATCAAAACCACACTAAGATTCCACCTCAACCCTGTTAGAATAGCCATCATCAAAAACACCATTAACAACAGGTGTTGGCAAGGATGTGGGGGAAAAGGAACCCTCATACACTGCCGGTGGGAATGCAAACTAGTACAACCACTCTGGAAAAAAATTTGGAGACCTCTTAAAAATCTAAACATAGATCTGCCATATGATCCAGCAATCCCACTCCTGGGGATATACTCAAAGGATTGTGACACAGGTTACTCCAAAGGCACCTGCGCACCCATGTTTATTGCAGCACTATTCACAATAACCAAGTTATGGAAACAGACAAGATGCCCCACCACTAGTATCTATACACAATGGAATTTTATGCAGCCATGGAGAAGAATGAAATCTTATCATTCACAAGTAAATGGATGGAAGTGGAGAACATCATTCTGATTGAAGTTAGGCTCAGAACACCAAAAATCGTATGTTCTGCCTCATATGCAGACTTTAGATCTAGAGCAAATACAGCAATGTGGTCGAACTTGGATCACATGCTAAGGGGAGAACACATACGGGAGATATAGGAATAGGTCGAAAACCCAAAACATTAAAGCGTTTGATGTCCCCACTCCAGAAGAACTAATACAGAAACCTTAATGCGGCAGAGGTCAATAGGAGAAGGGTATCAAGAACTAGTGAAAAAGTCAGTTAGAGATGAATCAACTTGGGATGTAACACATTTGTACATGGAAGCAATGCTAGGAATCTCTCTGTATAACTATCCTTATCTCAACTAGCAAAAACACTTTGTCATCCTTATTATTGCTTATACTTTCTCTTCAACAAAATTGGAGATAAGGGCATAACAGATTCTGCCTGAAAGTGAGGGGGGTTGGGTGAGAGATGGAAGGAGTGGGACATAGGGAGGAGAAATGGCCCAAACAATGTATGCACATATGATTAAACAAATAAAAAAAAACAAACTTTAGAATTTTATCATCCAGGTTTTCTATACTATGTTGTCTTCTCAGACTTTTCTTCTTTCTTCCTCCTCTTTGTTTTCCTGTGACACATGTCTTATGATTCTGGTGAATCTAATCTGCTTTGACTTCAATGATGTTTGAAATTATGATGAGGTTTGGTCAAACAGAAAGTGTACTCTAACTCCTTGCCATGAAAGGTAGTTCAAGAATGGGCACATAACCCAAGCAGAGCCATTGTGTTCCCTAAAAACTGCTAATGTGAATGTTGGGAGAGACAGAAACTCTTATGTGAGTAGCTTTAAGTGTTCAATTGTTATGTAAATTGAATGGATTAATCATACACGTAAATGTTTAGTAGAGCATGTGGGATTTATTAGACACCAAATTATGTTACTAGCCTCTTCTTTTTTTCTCTCAGGATTATATACCATAATTCCAAGCAAAATGTCTACAAACAAACAAACAAAACCCACTTCAACTTATAGGTCTAATTGGTGGCAGTAACATCATATCTGTCTTAGGTATGTTGTGTCTTAATTACCATTGAAAAGTTTTCTGGAGGAATTTTAAGGTCATGATTAAATCCAAGGCACTTTATTGTTTACTATATTTGGTACAGCCCAAGATACCTAGATGACCAGCTGCCCTTAAGGGCAATTCTGGTAGCTCTAATAAATGAGGTAGCAGACTTTTACTTAACCTAAGAGAAATTAGAAGTTACAAGGCTGTTTAGGAAATGCGTTGAAGATGGCTATACTTTCTGTATTGCCTGGTGTTTTCCATCCACTCAAGCAAACACTGCCATCAAGAAATTACAGTGCAATTTAAAAATAAGCATGCATTTCTAAAATAAATTGATTGGTTATCATGAAATGCATTCCTGCTCATCCACCTACAGCTAGTTTTAAACACAAAGTTTTTGCTTGCTTCTCTGTAATTCAGAATTGCAGGACAATCCATTGGGCAACATGAAAACTTTTGAAGGTTAAAAAAAAAACAAATATCCTGATAAAGTTTCAAATTAAGTATGAGTCTCAGAGATCTATATTATTTTAAGTTTCTCCTGGACACAACTATAGCAAGCATTGAATTACTCATAAAGTTATAACTATTCAAAGCTTAAATGCAAGTGGCCTGTCCTCATCAAGGTGAAAATTATCCAGAACTTTATATTCTTGCCAAACCACAGTAAGAAAAACTTGGTTTAAGTTATTTATAATAGGAAGTGTGGATATTCAATGATGACCTAATCTGATTAGCTACTTTTACACCAACAAAATCAATCCTCTAAGCAGTAACAGTAAGGAATAATAGTTGATTTACTTGAGGGGTTACTGAGGAACCATTAAAAACATAAAAAGAAGATCAATATTCCTTAGCAATATATTTAGCTTCAAATTTCTAGATTTAACCCAAACTTACCTAGTGCTTGCAGTTCTTTGAACTGACGTTAAGTGCACTAGGCCTACACATAGTGGAAAACCATACTATCTAAAGTACTTTTTATTGTTTTAAGAATATTTAACATGAGACCTGATCTATAAATTTTAAGTGTGCACCATTGGTGGGAATGCAATTTAGTACAACCATTATGGAAAGCAGTATGGAGATTCCTCAAAAAACTAGAGCTAGAACTGCCATATGATCCAGTGATATCACTCCTGGGCGTATATACAAAGGAACGTAAGACAGGATACAAAAGAGACACTTGTACGTCAATGTTCATCACAGCACTATTCACAATAGGCAAGCTATGGAAACAACCCTGGTGCCCTACAACTGATGAATGGATCAAGAAAATGTGAGATATATATATAATGAAGTTTTACTCAGCTATAAGGAATGTGGTTTGAAGGTAAATGGATGCAATTGGAAGACATCATGTTAAGTGAAGTAAGTCAGGTTCAGAAAGATAAAAGTCCACGTGTTTTCTCTCATATGTCGAAGATAGATACAAAAGATAAACATATGCACAAAAACAAACATGATCATATAAAAACTCATATGTAGAACATCTTTGTAATAGTGTATCTACTTTATGGAACTCTGGAAAGGAGGGAAAGGAAAAGAGAATGATAGAACATCAATAATATCATAAAACATAATGTTTGTGAAGGGAGAAGCCATAAGAATATGTATTGAAAGCCATCATAAAAGGAGGTGGGTGGGAAGGAAGGTGTAGGGAGATTAATGGAAGGGATTGAATGAACCAAAGTAAAGTATAATCACAGCAGGGATACCTTAAGAAGCCCCTATGAACATTGACTTAGAAATTAATAATGAAAGACAGGACTGTAAAATTGGTATAAGGGTGAATGAAGGAGATTAAAGTGGAGGAATATGGCTGATGAACTTCATATATGTACATGAAATAGAACAAAGAAACCTCTTGCAATTGCTTGAAGTGGAGCAGGTTGAGGGGGAGATACGGTGGGGGGTGATCTAACCAATGTACAATATAAGCCTATTTGAAATTGTCACAATGAGTCCTCCCTATGCAAGGAATATATCCTAATGAAAAGAATTTTAAAATCTTAAGTGTGCATTACAATATTAACATCAGCACAATGTCATGTAATAAAACCCTAGACTTATTCACCGTGCATGACTGAAGTTTTATGCTCACTGAAAAGCAGCTTTCCAGTTCCCCTTTCTACCTGCCCCTGAAAGCCACCATTCTACTCTCTGCTTCTATAAGGTAGACTACTTCAGACACCTCAGAGAAGTGGAATCAGGCAGCATTTGTCCCTGCTTAACTGACATAGCATATGTTTCCTATAGCATGATGTTCTCCAGGTTTATTCATGTCATAGCATATGGTACAATTTCTTTCTTTGGTAAGGTTGGACAAGATTCGATTACATTTATATACCATGTTTTCTTTATTCATTCATTCTCTAATGGATATGTAGGCCTTTTCCATATCTTGGCTATTGTGAATAATGCTGTGATTAACAAGATCAGGCAGATATTGCCTCAAGATTCTGATTTCAATTCTTTTGAATAAATATCCAAATGTGAGATCTCTGAATCATAGGTAGTTCTATTTTTAATATTTGGAGGACCCTCCATACTAGCTTCTATAGTCTCTGTACCTTTTCACATTCCCATCAACAATGTAAAAGGGTTCCAATTTTTCCACATCCTTGTCAATGACTTATTATCTTTTTTTTTATTTTAACAGTAGTCATCCCTAAAGGTGTGAGGTAGTAGCTTATTGTGGTTTTGATTTGTATCTCTCTGGCTATTAGTGATGTTAAACATCTTCCTATATACCTATTGGCCATATATGTGTTGGACGTATAGGTCCAATACTTGAGAAGAAGTCTCATAATACACAGGCAGTGGGGGGAAAATAGTCTGTTTGGCACAAGCTATTGGAAAACCTGGATATCCACAAACGAAAGAATGAAATTAGACCCCCTTATCTTATACCATATGTAAAAAATCAATTCCAAATAGATGAAATGTTTAAAAATCTGACCTGAAAATACAAAACTCCAGAAGAAAACATAAAGGAAAAGCTTCTTGGAAATGATTTCTTCAAAATAACACCAAAAACACACAACATATGCAAAACCAAACAAATGGGATGACATCAAACTAAAAAGTTTCTGCACAGAAAATGAAACAAAAGAGTAAAAATGCATCCCACAGAATAGGAGAAAATATATACAAACTATCTGATAAGGGATCTATAAAGTATTCCTATAACTCAATGGCAAAACTAACAAAAAAAACAAATAATCTGATTCAAAATGGGCAAAATACTTGAACAGAAATTTCTGCAAAGAATCAGGCACAATGAGGCTTGACTAAGACTTAGCTTGATTTGTGCTTCTTTTCAAGAAGGACTACAGTTTCTTAAGGGGAAAACACCTGTGCATATTTTCCTGGCAATTGTAAAGATAGTCAAATTAAGAAAGAGTTTTAAACTTTCAGACTGAAAGTGCAACGCAATTTCAGCTAAGAGAATAAAGATGAACATAACTGTTCAATATCTCATGCCAACTAATGAGAAGGCCCCAGAAGGTATTTGATAAATACATGAGTGTCATTTCAGACACTTCCTTCTAAGCTAAGGTGTTGTAACGTACAAGGGTGAAGGAAGTACAATATAGCGTATTGCTATGCATAATATTTTTAGAATAGGGCAGCCCCAATATTTAATGACAGCATGGAATTTTATATGTTGTTTATTCTTTTCAGGCTTCCTTTCCTGCTCTCATAAATAGGGACAAAAATTATGTCTCACTCATAAGGTTGTTGTGACAACTAAAATTTTTTATTAATACACTTAACACCAGTGAAAGGCATACTATAGAACACTAACATTTGATTAATTACATGATTATAGTGGTGTGTTAATCAGAGGTCTCCAAACAAGCAGCAGCAAAAAAATTTATATATTCTAAAGAAAGAGATTCATTAGAAAAGATGGACTCATGCAATTATGGAGTTGATAGGTCCCAAGATCTACAGGGCTAGTCGACAATGTGAGGCACACAGAAGAGACAACAGTTTAGTTCTAGTGAAAGTCTAAATACCTAAGCAGAAAGCCAGTGATATAGCACCAGTCTGAAAGTCCCCAGCTTTTAAGTCCAGAAGAGCCAATATTTCTGTACACGACCAAAGGCAGGGAAAAAAAAAAAATGGATGCCCCAGTCTGAAGGCTGTCAGGCAGGAAGAATTCTTCCTACTCAGGAGAACATCAGCTTTTTCATGTATTCAGGCCTTCAACTAATTGGATAAGACCTACCTATACTGGGAAGGGCAATTTGCTTCACTCACTCAACCAATTCAAATGTTAATTTCACCTAAAAATACCAATTCAACTGTTAACCTCATCTAAAAGCACTCTCACAAAAATATCCAGAACAATATTTTAATAATAATATTTTCTGGGCACTCCTCAGCTCAGTCAAATTTGCATATAAAGTTAACCATTTACTTGGAAGGAGTGAATTCAAGTATGATATATTTGATATATCGTAAGAACCTTTGTAAATGCCACGATGTAGCCCAACAAAACACAACAACAAAAAAAAAATTAGCCATTACAAATAGATATTAGTAAAATTTTATACTGTGCATATATGATGCTACCATAATTTATTAAAACTAAAAAATGAATTCAAATATTTCTATGTACTATCAAGCACTGATTTGTCTGAAGATTTTGTCAGAGAGTTTGGTTTAGTATGATTTGAATTTGTTTTTTTTTAACAAAGTAACCAGTTATTTGACTAAGTTAATTGCTCTCTTCTTTCTAGATAGTCTTTTGTGGCCACAGTTAAATTGAGTGGAATTTGTATGTCCTAGTAATTTTTGAAACAGAGCAAAGCTCACAAACACAGATCATCACAATTCAGAATTTGGTTTGAAAGTCTGTGAGCAATGCTTACTGCCATTAATCCTAAAATTGGATCAAAGAGCATTGCTGAATGTGTCAGACAAATAGAACAATAAAATGATACCAATATGAAGTTTTATTTTTATTTTTCATATGCCTGAGTCATTGACTTAGAGTGAGAATTAAATGCATTAAAGAGAAAATGTAATTTATGGAATGAAAAATAAGTTAGAATTTTCAGAGGTAATGAGAGTTGCAAGGAATGCATGCCATAAAAATTACAATGAAATTTTCTAAGCTTTAATTGCAACTAATATTGCCCAGTATACTAAAGCCCCGGTTAAATCATTTTCTTTTAATTGATCACATCATGCTTTCTTACAAATTTTTCAAAAAGTAGTCATGAGGATTTAAATTTTGTTTAAATGGTTGAGTATTCTATAATGCCTACATGGTATTAAAAGGACATTTTTAAACCAAGTGTAGTATTGAACAAAACCAAGAAAAACTATATACTTTTAAATCTAGAAAGTTGTTCTATACATGACAGAGCACAATCTATTGCTTTTCCCTTGCTCTCAGTTCATTTGTTTGATATATGAACATTTAGTTGAAAATTATGGATTAAGCAAATACCTAGAGAATGCCTGGCCTCTATTCCTGAGAGATTGAGAAATTAAATACTTTTGAAATTTTTTATATTTTCAGTTGTTCTAGACTTTAATGGAGAGATAATTTCTGTGAAGATATCAAATGTATAGATAATATTTTTAAACAAATAGCAAAATCTAGATTCCTTAAGAAAATGTGTAACCTAAATAAATAAACAAATAATAGCTATCATTTATTGAGGTATTACTATGTTGTAAGCACTTAGTAATAGAATCCTAATTGTCACATTCACAACATTTCTTCAAGATAGTATCAGCTATTCTTCCCACCCCCATCCTTTCACCATACAATCAGTTTCCCCCATCTACAAATGAGGAATCTAAAACTGTAATATTAAGTAAGATATTAAGGGGTAAGCCCTAAGGCCGCCCCAGATTTGAAACTAGTTTCACACAGTGCCAAAGCTCATTATGACATATCACTTCTAAAGAAATACATGCATACATAGTATTTCTTTTCCAAAGCAGTGTAGCAATTTCGTCTTTGGAAAAAAAAGAATGTGTTCTTAATTTGTTCCTGATTATAAATATTATACTTGTTTTTGTCGAACATTTGTAAAATACACAGGCAAAAAGAAGAAAACAGAAATAATCAATAACAATTATTTGCATGTCGTAGATGCTATACTGCAGCTCTTAATCCTTTCTTCAGAGATTTATCCTCCATAATAAAGGAAAGTTTGTGACTGCTAGCTTTCAGCTCCTAGCACTCTAGAAATTTCCTTGACTACAGAGTTACCTAGCTAAAGTCATAGACCCTTGCCAGGGACAGTCTTTATACAACGACTAACTGCTACATAGTTATAAAGATGCCCCTCTCAGTCAGGCATAAAGGCACACACCTGTAAATCCCAGTACTTTTGAGACAGAGCTATGAGGATAGCGTTTGAGGCCAGTCTAGGCTACTAGTGAGACTTTGTCTCAAAAAAAAAATCTCCCCTTATTTTTTAATTTTTCCTCTTTTCCCCACTTTTTCCCCTTCCTCATTTCTGGAAGGTTAGCAAGGGCCATCCCTGGAATTAGATGACAGTTTGATAGCTCAATGCTATAGTCCACCTTCTCCCTTGACCCAATCATGTATCTTTCCTTTCCCACAGAGGAGTTCAACCTGAGATTTATCTATTAAGTCATCACATCGTACCCCACAAATGTGTATAGTGATTCTATGTCCATTTAAAAAAGAATAGTCCTTAATAAAAATTCCTTATGTTCATATCCATTTCAGAGTGCTTTCTGGGAAACTCACTCTGCAGCAGTATCTAGCTATCTGGACTTCAAGTTTGTACATGTAAAATATGAAACAATAGTATACTTATTGCATTGTAACCAGCCTTTTTAATTTTATTAGCATAAATTAATCATACAAAGGAGTTTCACTGCAATATTTACACCATGCATATAATGGAGTTTTGTTGTGATATTTACAACATTCATATAATGTACTTTGATCGAATTTACCAGCTTTTTATTTCCACTTAACACTTCACAATAAACATTTTCCACAGTCTAAACATTCTCTTATAATATTACTTAAAATGGCTGCATTGTATTCCCAAGTTTATGCCATAATTTAATCTAACCTCCAGTATTGAAGTTTCCAAATTTTTGGTTCAAAACAAGAATATTTACATAGTGTCAGAATATAGCCCCACAGGACACTTGTTCATTACTTCAGAGTGGAATCCTTGAAGACATCATCTTAACAAAATATGAGAGTGAACATTAGCAGTGATGGGACTAGTGCCCTCTTGATATGATGCACTAAGAATTCAGAATCACTTCTGTAGTTTTCTTGCCAAAAGGGTTTAATCTAAAATTCATCATGAGTAACATCAGATAAACCCAAATGGAGAGACTGTCTACAAAATTACAGGCTCGGATGCTTCAAAAATGCCAATGCTGTGAAATACAAATAGAGGCTTCAGGAAATTTTCCACATAAAAGAATAACAAAAACTATTTCAACTGAGCACAATACAAGTTCTTGGATTTTATTTTACTATAAAGCACTTTGCTAGGACAACTGACAAAAGGTCATAAGATCTGTATGCTAGATAACAGTATTGTATCAACATCAAGTTACTGATATTGCAAAGTGTGTTGTAAGAGAATTCTTGTTCCTGGGAAATATGCACTAAAATGTTTAGGGGAGGAGTCACTTCTGCAAGTCATTCTCAAAACAGTTCCGGAAAAATAAGATGGAGACAACTAGATAGAGATAAATGAGAGAGAGAGAGAGAAAGAGAGAGAGGAAGAGAGAGAGAGAGATTGAGACTGAGAATGAAGAGGCAAGAGAGAAGAGAGAGAAACAAATACCGAACATATTAATGCGGATGGTATGAGGGTATCTGAGTGATGAATAATACAGGAATTCTGTGTGCTAAGCTTAGGACTTTTCTCCAAAAGTGAAATAGTATTTTTTAAAAGAATATACTGTATCATAGTAGTTGCAATTTTTTTGCGTGTGTAAATTGCACTCAATTTTGGTGATGGCAGTTATTTACATGTGAAAGTTTTAATTTGTTTTGTAGTCAAATCTATCACTGATTTCCTGTATGGTGTCCGACTTTTGTGTCATGCTCAGGAGGGTCTTCACTCTCTGATTCCATAAATATTAATTTATACTTTCTTCTAGTATATTTATGTTCTTTTTCCTCAATTTTAATATATATTTAATTTTGAATTGATGTTGGTGCTACTCAGGAACTTAAATTTAATTTTTATTAGACTTAGCCAGTGGTTCCAATATCATGTATTGATTTCTCTATCATTTTACCATTGGTTTGAAATGTCATATATATAGCATTTTAATTTCTCAGACAGTTCTGTTTCTAGGCTTTCTGTTCAATTCATGACACTATCTGTTCTCACACCACACTTTTAAGTGTTATAGCTACTATCTTTAAATATTCTGTAGTAGAAATTTGCACTGCAGTATCTTAATTTTTTAAATTATTTTTAACTATTAAAATAATTATACATATTTATGGGAGATATGATATTTCAACACATGTATATAATGTGTAATGATCAAAATTGGGGTAATTAGCATATCTATCATCTCACACATTTATCAATTTTGGTGTTGAAAACATTCAAGATCCTTCTAGCTATTTTCAAATATGTAATAATTTATTGTTAACTCAAAAGTCTCTTCAAATATCAGGGAATATATTATCATTCTCATTTCTATATTGCAAATTTGAATTTTACCTTTTTTCATGATTAACATTATCAGAAATTTCTCCTTTCAAAGAATTAGTTCCTGAATTTATTTGAACCCACACTTCCCTAATTTATTTGACTGCAGCTTCAACCTTTATTGATTCTCTCTTCTTGCTTTATTTAGGGTTATTTTGTTCCTATTCTTATAGATTGATGACTTGAGTCCTTTATTTTTATCTTTTCTTATCTAATTAGGAAATATTTTTAAGTATGTTATATATACACAATGGAGTATATTCAGCCATAAATAAGAATGAAATTATGTTGTTTGTAAATGGATGGAACTGAAGATCTTCATGTTAAGTAAACTCAGGAAGTAAGCCAGGCTCAGAATGACAAAGGTCACATGTTTTCTCTCATATGTGGAAGCTAGATCTAAATAATAAATGTATACATAAATACTTATATAGCTTCTTATACTGAGAGAGAGAGAGAATGAGAAAGAACCTTATTGTAATAGTGGGTTTGTCAGAGGGGACTAAGGAAAGGCAGGAATGGAAAAAAGAATGATAGAGAGGATAGAGAGTGCAATAAGATGGAAATACATTACATCTGTGTATGAAGATAGCATAAATAAATTTAAAGCTGTCAAATAATAGGGGACCAGGATGATAAAGAGTAAGTAATAATGGGGTTAATCTGATTAAAGTACAATATATACATGTGTGAAATACCATAAAAAACCCCATTTAATAATCAACATACATTTAAACAAATGAAAGATAGGAAAGTAAAACAGGTCCTCTTCCAGGGTGGGTACCAGTTGCAGGGTGGGAAGGTGTAACAGAGAGGATGAAGGAGGAATATGGTGGATGTACTTTGTATTTGTGTGTGAAAATAAACAATGAAACCTGTTGAAATTGTTCTAAGAGGAATGAGAGAGAATGATGGAGGGGTGAATCTAATCAAGGTACATTGTAAGCACATATGTCATAATGAAATTCCTTGTACAACTATTATATGTTAATAAAAATGTAAAAATATAATTATTTGAAGTGGCATTATACAAAAAATATTTCTGTACTCAAAAATGAAAATATTTTACTTCAATGAGTTTTTCAAAATAGAGCTTTGAACATTGTCCATAAATTTTTGCAAGTAATATAAATTGTTGCTTCCTAAGCAACCTGAAATTCTAGTTTTTATTTCCTTTTTGACTCCACAGTTGATAGTTTTAATGGGAAAAGAGTTTTAATTTCCACATAGTTTTGTATTTTGTTGGGAGGGGGGTGGGACTGGGGTTTGAACTCAGAGCTTCACGCTTGCAAAGCAGATACTCTACCACTTGAGCCACACCTTCAGGTCATTTTGCTCTTGTTATTTTGGAGATGAGGTCTCATGAAGTATTTGCCTAGAGTTAGCCTAGAACCATGAATCCTGATCTCAGTTTACCAAGTAGCTGGGATTATAGGCATGAAACATCGACACCCAACCAGTTTTTTATTTATTATTAATCATCTTTTTTTCACCCCTTGGGTGGCACTGGAGTTTACACTCAGGGCCTCACTCACAATTGATAGATAGGCATTCTACCACTTGAGACACTCTACCAGCCCCTTGATCATACTTCTGATGTTTGTTTTTAGCTTTACCACACAGAGATCATGATTTCTATTCTTTGGAATGTACTGAAGTTTTCTTTATTACATAATAGTCAATCACTGTTTTAAAATAAATGTTTAATGTACACTTAAATTTTTTTTGTGAAGCCAGGCATGGTGGCACACACTTGTAATCCGAGCACTTGGGAGGCTGAGGAAGGAAGATTGCCAGATCAAGACCAGACTGGGCAACATGAGAGCCCCCCCTCAAAAAAAATAAATAAATGTGGTATCTTTGAGGGTATATATTAGCAAATCCTTCGGTGTCTCTATTTTGAGTCCAATGGACCGTCAAACACTTAGAGATGGTTCTCCCAGTACGATTTTTGTTTTGTAAAAAATTTATACTTGCACCTTGAACAATATTTGCTTTAAATAGTTTAATATAATATGTGGTACATAAAAGTTCATCTTCATTGCAAATCATGCCCTTTATTAATATAAAATGTATCGCAGAAACTGTGAAATCTCCCATAAGCTATTTTAATTTTATATTTATATATTCCTAGACAATTTTATACATTCCAATAGAAAGACAGAGACAGATGCCTTCCTCTGGAAGAAACACCCCCTCTCTAGAACAGCTTTCTAATGACTGCTACTTGAAATTAAAATGTAGCAGTGTTGTTTGCAAATTTCACAGTTTCTTTTCTACCTTCTTGTAAAATTCCAATTGCAAACTTACCTAGAAGATATTTTTTAAAAACAACATTTACAGAGAAATCACAGCAAAATTTAAGGCAGCTTTCATAAATGTTATATTGTTGTAATTGCTTTATTCATTAATAGAGAACACTCCCATAAGTAATGAAGAGAAAATACTTAAGTGGAGAATCTTTAGCTGAGATGGTAAACAGCATCTTGGGGTATGAAGATAGCAGGATTTCTAAGAAGGAAACATGGAAGTAGTGATGATGATGATAGAAGGGAGGGTAGAAGAGGTAATGCTAGTATTCATTAGATGCTTGGTACATCTGCCAGGCATTTCTAAGTGCTATATATATAATATCTACATTTATTCTAATGACTTTATATTATTACAATCTCTATTTTTCCAGTGAAGCAGCTCAGATGCAAAGGAGTTAAGTAGGGTTAGGATTTAAATGCTGACAAACTGACTCCAGAGATGCTATTCCTATCAGCATCTACAAAGATGCTCCAAAAAAGAAAAGGAAATTTATGCTGACTTTGAAAACATAATATAGGGGTTAAAAACACAGATTTGGGAGCTTTATATACAGAGCCTAAAGACCCATTTCACCATTCACTGGGTCTGTGACCTTGGGCAATTTACTTAACTCCTCTGTGTTTCCATTTCCCTTCTATATGGTATAAATAATAATAATAACTCCTTGGAATTTTGAAAATTCACTGAGGGAATGAATGCATAAAAAAGCACTTAGAGTAGTGGATACCACTTAATTGTTATTATGTATGACAATATTATATACTGTTAAAGCAGATAGTAGTATCAAGTAGATAAAGGTTTGTACTAGGAAGAGTAAAGAATAATCCAGTTATGGTGTGCTGCCCAAATTTCTCAACAATGGAGTTTTATAAGCTAATAAAGAGAAACTTGAATTAAATTTGAGACTGACCAAATATACAAAAAAAAATGGTTTCACCAATATTCAGAGCTCAGTAATATTACTAACCAAAACTTTCTTCTAAAATAAAATTCTGAATTCTAAATGTGTCAAAAAATACTAAATTTCTACTAGAAATATCTAATTTCCAAGACATAGTTATATAGTTGTGTATATATATATATGTGCATTATATATATATAATATATATATATATATATATATATATATAGTGAGATGTGTGTAACTTACTCACTATGTAATTTACACTGGTCTTAAATTCATGAACTCTGGCCCTTCTTCTGCCTCAGCTTCCTAAGTACTTGGATTATAGGTATGCCCCACCATGCCCAGTGCTAGTTTCATTTATTTATAAAATTTTCGTTCCTTTTTACTAGAGCATTTTCTTCTTAACTAAAAAAAGGTTATCAAACAACAATTGCCACAAAGATTCTCTAATATTATTTAACAACAGTAGCCATTAGGAATCAGACAAAAACCTATTTTCTTACAGAAATTATACCGTGCATACTATCTGATCATAATGCAGTAAAAGTAGAACTCAACAACAAAAGTAAAGACAAAAAACATGCAAAGAGCTGGAAACTAAATAACTCATTACTTAATGAACAATGGATCATCGATGAAATAAAAGAGGAAATTAAAATGTTCCCAGAAGTCAATGAAAATGAAAACACAACCTACCGGAACCTATGGGACACAGCTAAGGCAGTCCTGAGAGGAAAGTTTATAGCCATGAGTGCATATATTAAAAAGACTGAAAGATCCCAGATCAATGACCTAATGATACATCTCAAACTCCTAGAAAAACAAGAACAAGCAAATCCCAAAACAAATAGAAGGAGAGAAATAATAAAAATAAGAGCTGAAATCAACGAAATAGAAACCAAAAAAACCATGCAAAGAATTAATGAAACAAAAAGTTGGTTCTTTGAAAAAATAAACAAGATTGATAAACCCCTGGCAAACCTGACTAAAATGAGGAGAGAAAAAATCCAAATTAGTAGAATCAGGAATGCAAAAGGGGAGATAATATGGAAGTCCAGGAAACCATCAGAGACTACTTTGAGAATCTATATTCAAATAAATTTGAAAATCTTAAAGAAATGGACAGATTTCTAGATACATATGATCATCCAAAACTGAACCAAGAGGAAATTAATCACCTGAATAGACCTATAACACAAAATGAAATTGAAGCAGCAATCAAGAGTTTCCCCAAAAAGAAAAGTCCAGGACCTGATGGATTCTCTGCTGAATTCTATCAGACCTTTAAAGAAGAACTGATACCAACCCTCCTTAAACTGTTCCACGAAATAGAAAGGGAAGAAAAATTGCCAAACACATTTTATGAAGCCAGTATTACACTTATCCCAAAACCAGGCAAAGATACCTCCAAAAGGAGAACTATAGGACAATCTCCTTAATGAACACTGACACAAAAATCCCCAACAAAATAATGGCAAACCGAATTCAACAACACATCAAAAAGATTATTCACCACGACCAAGTAGGCTTCATCCCAGGGATGCAGGGGTGGTTCAAAATACAAAAATCAATCAACGTAATAACTACATTAACAGATGTAAAGACAAAAACCACTTGATCATCTCAATAGATGCAGAAAAAGCCTTTGATAAGATTCAACACCATTTCATGATAAAAGCTCTAAGAAAACTAGGAATAGAAGGAAAGTACCTCAACATTATAAAAGCTATATATGACAAGCCTACAGCCAGCATTATCCTAAAAGAGAAAAACTGAAACCATTCCCTCTAAAATCAGGAACCAGACAAGGATGCCCACTATCTCCACTCCTATTCAACATAGTACTGGAATTCCTAGCCAGAGCAATTAGGCAAGAAGAAGGAATAAAAGGAATACAAATAGGTAAAGAAACTGTCAAAATATCCCTATTTGCAGACGACATGATCCTATACCTTAAAGATCCCAAAAACTCTACTCAGAAGCTTCTAGACATCATCAATAGCTATAGCAAGGTAGCAGGATATAAAACCAACATAGAAAAATCATTAGCATTTCTATACACTAACAATGAGCAAACTGAAAAAGAATGGATGAAAACAATTCCATTTACAATAGCCTCAACAAAAATCAAATATCTAGGTGTAAACCTAACAAAGATGTGAATGACCTCTACAAGGAAAACTACACACTTCTGAAGAAAGAGATTGAGGAAGACTATAGAAAGTGGAGAGATCTCCCATGCTCATGGATTGGTAGAATCAACATAGTAAAAATGTCTATACTCCCATAAATAATCTACATGTTTAATAAAATTCCCATTAAATCCCAATGACATTCATTAAAGAGATTGAAAAATCTACCATGAAATTTATATGGAAACACAAGAGGCCACAAATAGCCAAGGCAATACTCAGTCAAAAACACAATGCTGGAGATATCACAATACCTGACTTCAAACTATATTACAAAGCAATAACAATAAAAACAGCATGGTACTGGCACAAAAACAGACATGAAGACCAGTGGAACAGAATAGAGGACCCAGATATGAAGCCACAAAACTATAACCAACTTGTCTTTGACAAAGGAGCTAAAAATATACAAGAAATAGCAGCCTCTTCAACAAAAACTGCTGGGAAAACTCATTAGCAATCTGCAAAAAACTGAAACTAGATCCATGTATATCACCCTATACCAATATTAACTCAAAATGGATCAAGGATCTTAAGATCAGACCACAAACTCTAAAGTTGATACAGAAAAGAGTAGGAAATACTCTGGAGTTAGTAGGTATAGGTAAGAACTTTCTCAATGAAACCCCAGCAGCACAGCAACTAAGAGATAGCATAGATAAATGGGACCTCATAAAACTAAAAAGCTTCTGTTATCAAAAGAAATGGTCTCTAAACTGAAGAGAACACCCACAGAGTGGGAGAAAATATTTGCCAGCTACACATCAGACAAAGGACTGATAACCAGAATATATAGGGAACTTAAAAAATTAAATTCTCCCAAAATTAATGAACCAATAAAGAAATGGGCACGTGAACTAAACAGAGCTTTCTCAAAAGAAGAAATTCAAATGGCCAAAAAACGCATGAAAAAATGCTCACCATCTCTAGCAATAAAGGAAATGCAAATTAAAACCACACTAAGATTCCACCTCACCCCTGTTAGAATAGCCATGATTAGCAACACAACCAACAACAGGTATTGGCAAGGATGTGGGGGAAAAGGAACCCTCATACACTGCTGGTGGAAAAAATTTTGGAGGCTACTTAAAAAGCTAAACATTGATCTACCATTTGATCCAGCAATACCACTCTTGGGGATATACCCAAAAGACTGTGACACAGGTTACTCCAGAGGCACCGGCACACCCATGTTTATTGCGGCACTATTCACAATAGCCAAGTTATGGAAACAGCCAAGATGCCCCACCACTGACGAATGGATTAAGAAAATGTGGTATCTATACACAATGGAATTTTATGAAGCCATGAAGAAGAACAAAATGTTATCATTCGCTGGTAAATGGATGGAATTGGAGCACATCATTCTGAGTGAGGTTAGCCTGGCTCAAAAAACCAAAAATCGTATGTTCTCCCTCATATGTGGACATTAGATCAAGGGCAAACACAACAAGGGGATTGGACTATGAGCACATGATAAAAGCGAGAGCACACAAGGGAGGGATGAGGATAGGTAAGACACCTAAAAAACTAGCTAGCATTTGTTGCCCTTAACGCAGAGAAACTAAAGCAGATACCTTAAAGCAACTGAGGCCAATAGGAAAAGGGGAACAGGTACTAGAGAAAAGGTGAGATCAAAAAGAATTAACCTAGAAGGTAACACCCACACACAGGAAATCAATGTGAGTCAATGCCCTGTATAGCTATCCTTATCTCAACCAGCAAAAACCCTTGTTCCTTCCTATTATTGCTTATACTCTCTCTACAACAAAATTAGAAATAAGGGCAAAATAGTTTCTGCTAGGTATTGAGGGGGGGGAGAGGGAGGGGGCGGAGTGGATGGTAAGGGAGGGGGTGGGGGCAGTGGGGAGAAATGAACCCATCCTTGTATGCACATATGAATAATAAAAGAAAAATGAAAGAAAAAAAAGAAAATGTGGTATTTGTACACAATGGAATTTTATGCATCCATGAAGAAGAATGAAATGTTATCATTCGCTGGTAAATGGATGGAATTGGAGAACATCATTCTGAATGAGGTTAGCCTGGCCCAAAAGACAAAAAAGCATATGTTCTCCCTCATTTGTGGACATTAGATCAAGGGCAAACACAACAATGGGATTGGACTTTGAGCACATGGTAAAAGCGAGAGCACACAAGGGAGGGGTGAGGATAGGTAAGAAACCTAAAAAATTAGCTAGCATTTGTTGCCCTTAACACAGAGGAACTAAAGCAGATACCTTAAAAGCAGCTGAGGCCAATCAGAATAGGGGACCAGGAACTAGAGAAAAGGTTAGATCAAAACGAATTAACCTAGAAGGTAACACACATGCACAGGAAATTAATGTGTGTCAACTCCCTGTATAGTTATCCTTATCTCAACCAGCAAAATCACTTGTTCCTTCCAATTATTACTTATACTCTCTCTTCAACAAAATTAGAGATAAGGGCAAAATAGTTTCTGCTGGGTATTGAGGGGATGGGGGGAGAGGGAGGGGCCAGAGTGGGTGGTAAGGGAGGGGGTTGGGGCAGGGGGGAGTAATGATCCAAGTCTTGTATGCACATATGAATAATAAAACAATTTAAAAAAACCTATTTTCTCATAGTCTTTTGACCTACTTGTTTTTATAATTGACCTATGAGTTTATATTGTATCTGATATAGCCCTCTTTACCACCATATACATAAATGAGCAAATACTACTCTGAAGTTTCAAAAAATATTTCTTATACTCTAACAATGGATACAAACACCAGAAGACTTTTCCAAATGAGTTCTTATGGTCTCAGCTGAACTGTTATATAGTTTATAGAATTTGAAAACTCTTTAGAATTTATCTTCAGTCTTCCAGTTTTACTCAATATTATAGTAGGTTGATTAGCTTGTTGTAATTTTTGGTAAATCCTAAGCAATGAAGAAATGGTTCTATCTCTCATCTAATCTGTGGACATTAAATTAATAGATATTCCACTGGTTATCACAATCATCTAAGAGTAATTATGGTTTTAGGGAAACCTACGTTTTCCCTCACTTTAAATTCAAGTTTTTGAGCAACATAGTATAAGAGGAAAAAAGATTTAGAAACAGAATGCCTAGTTCAGTTCTTCCTCTGACACTTTGTTCCTTGCCTTCAGTAAGTCAAATCTCCTCTCCAAGCCTTAAAGTCAACAGGAGTATTTCATATGGTTGATATTCAGTTTTAGTATAAAATAAATGAAAGTGTTTCATAAACAACAAAGGTTTATAAGAATATAAAGTGACTTCATTACTTTCTTTAGAATATTTACTTAAATAACATAGCCTATTTTTGTTGAAACACAAATGTAAATTTATAGACAACTGTATACAAATGTAATTTCTATTTAAACACATAAAGAAAAATTAATTCCCTTTTAAATGAGTGTTCACTTAGTTTGATCAACTTAAAGTGTAAATACTTATTTTGTGTTCAAAGAGGCTTAAGTTAGCCTTTCTTCAATTTGTATTCTTCAAAGCATTCTGTTCTTCCCCCCATCACAGACTGACTACTTTTGAGTTTAACATGAATTTAGAAAGAAAAAATGTCTTCTATTTCATAAAGCCAGTTTGTTTCAATCATTGGGACTTAATACTCTTCTATTCTTATGGAAACTTATTTTAGGTTTGAGGGAAAATGCATATTTAAATCTATGCTTTTGGAGATTCCAAGATGGCGGCTAGAGGGAAGAAGCAGAAAGTGTGCCTCCTATAGTGAAATCTTGGAGAGACGCTGGAGACACACTTTACAGACAAAATCACTGAGAAGAGGCAAAACTTTGACCCCTCCACACCTCCAGCCGGCACAGAGAATCTCCACTTCACATTAAATGGAGAAACAAGGAGGGCCCCCGGGCCACCAGTCTCCCGTGCCCAGACGGCTTGGGAAGACGCAGACAAGGTGAGCTTCACGGTACCATGGTACTCCCACTGACAACCCTAGGCCAGAGCAGCATAGCCCCCTGGACAGACTGACCTCCACCCAGGGAAAAAAGAGAAACTGACTAATAAGCAATAAGAACAATAAAGACACACGGGAAAGAGGGTGGGGCACACTGAGCGCCGAAGACTGGGGGAAGGGAATCCTTCCTGAAACTGTAAATAAACAAGCCGGGCAGGCAGGAGAGGCTCCTGCGGGAGCAGGGGCGCGCGCCCAGGAACCAGGAGCAGGAAAGCATGTGAGAGTGGCGGAGGGAGGAAAACGCCACAGGAGAGGAGGGAAGACCCATCTCCCACGTGAGCTGTAAACAAACATGGTGGCTGGCAGGAACAGCAGCATTGCCCATTAATCAGGAGCAGGAAAGCTTGTAAAAGTAGCAGTGGGAGGAAAACTGCACAGGAGAGGGGGGAAGACCCACTTCCCACATGAACTGTAAATAAACACGCGGCCTGAGAAAGCAGGTGCAGTGTCACCTTCCCCAGTGTGCTTGGAAAGGGGAAAGCTTGTAGCAGAGGCTCACGCACAGGAAAACTCTGAGTAAACAAAGCCTGCAGGGCCAGGTGAGTGCTAAGCTCACCCCAGAGATCTGCATAAATAATGCCTCCAGCAACAGCAGGCTGACAACAGTGGGCAAGCAAGCCACAGCCACAGATACCATTCTCAGAACTGTCTCCAGACTCTTTTTTTTTCTCTTTTTCTCCCTACCTTTGATGAGAGAACAACCAAATTACACCTGCATGCTGAAAAACTTACTGAAACTGTATTGCATTTGAACTTGGGACACTTGGTGGGGTTTTGTGTGTGTGTGTGTGTGTGTGTGTGTGTGTGTCTGTGTGTGTAGTTTTGTTCTACTTTATTCATCCCGTTTGATGAGACAACTACAGAACAACATCTGAGGCACCATCTCCAGGATTGGAGACTGAGACGGACACCCAAATTACTAAGACTGAAACTTCATTGAATTTGAACTTGGAGGTTTTTTTGGTTTTTTAGTTTTTTGGGTTTTTTTTTAATTTTCTATTTTACATTTTATTTTATTTTATTTTTTATATAGATATTTCTTTCATTTACTTATTTTTTATTTTTATTCTTATCTTTATTTTTAATTTTCAATCCTCTCTCTGTCTCTCTAATGCCTGTTCAGCTTACTGTCGATTAGTACACTAACAACAAAAATACAGAATTTGAAAAAGCAAAAGAAGAAATAAAGGAAACCATAGAAGCACTGTATAAACAACAAAGTGAAAGAAGAACACTATTAATAAACAGATAAATGAACTCAGGATGAAAATGGACAACATTAAAGAGGAAACCACCCAGGATATGGAAAACCTCAGAAAAAGAACGAAACAGAACTGCAAAACAAAACGGAAGGCCAATCCAGCACAACAGAACAAACACAAGACAGAATTTCAGAACTTGAAGATGAAATGGTAATTAAAGGAAAAACTGAAGAACTATTAATTAAACAACTCAAGACCTGTGAAAAGAAAATGCAAGAACTCACCGACTCCATCAAAAGACCGAACTTGAGAATCATGGGCATCGAAGAAGGAGAAGAGGTGCAAGCGAAGGGAATGCGTAATATATTTAACAAAATAATAACGGAAAATTTCCCAAATCTAGAGAAAGATATTCCCATAGAGATGCAAGAGGCCTCCAGGACACCAAACAGACCAGATCAAAATAGAACTACCCCCATGACATATCATCATTAAAACAACAAGTTCAGAAACTAAAGAAAGAATATTCAAGGCTGTAAGAGAGAAAAACCAAATAACATACAAAGGTAAACCCATCAAAATCACAGCAGACTTCTCAACAGAAACAATAAATCAAGAAAGAATATTTAAGGCTGTAAGAGAGAAAAAACAAATAACATACAAAGGTAAACCCATCAAAATCACAGCAGACTTCTCAACAGAAACATTAAAAGCAAGAAGAGCGTGGGGTGAGATCTTCCGGGCACTGAATGAAAATAACTTCAACCCCAGGATACTCTACCCAGCAAAGCTATCATTCAAAATAGATGGAGCAATAAAAGTCTTCCATGATTAGCAGAAACTAAAACAATATGTGACCACAAAGCCACCACTACAAAAGATTCTTCAAGGGATTCTGCACACAGAAAGTGAAACCCAACTTAACCATGAAAAGACAGGCAGCACCAAACCACAGGAAAAGAAAAAGCAAGAAAGTAGAGAGTAACCTCAACTTAGGTACACACAATCAAACCTTCAAACAACTAAGACAACTAAATGACAGGAATCACCACATACCTATCAGTACTAACACTTAATGTTAATGGATTTAATTCACCAATCAAAAGGCACCACTTGACGAAATGGATTAAAAGGGAAGATCCAACAATTTGTTGCTTACAGGAGAACCATCTCACTGACAGAAATAAGCATAGGCTTAGGATGAAAGGCTGGAAGAAGATTTACCAAGCCAATGGCCCCCGAAAACAGGCAAGTGTAGCAATACTTATCTCTGACAAAGTAGACTTCAAACCTACATTGAATAGAAATGAGATAAATAAAGACATTCCACACTAATAAAAGGGGAAATAGACCAAAAGGAAATAATAATCATCAACCTGTATGCACCCAATGTCAATGCACCCAATTTCATCAAACATACCCTGAAAGACCTAAAAGCACATATTAATGTCAACACAGTGGTTGTGGGAGACTTTAACACCCCATTATTTGAGCACATGATAAAAGTGAGAGCACACAAGGGAGGTGTGAGGATAGGTAAGATGCCTAAAAAATTAGCTAGCATTGGTTGCCCTTAACTCAGAGAAACTAAAGCAGATACCTTAAAAGCTACTGAGGCCAATAGGAAAAGGGGACCAGGAACTAGAGAAAAGGTTAGATCAAAAAGAATTAACCTAGAAGGTAACACACACACACACAGGAAATTAATGTGAGTCAACTCCCTGTATAGCTATCCTTATCTAAACCAGCAAAACCCCTTGTTCCTTCCTATTATTGCTTATACTCTCTCTACAGCAAAATTAGACATTAGGGCAAAATAGTTTCTGCTGGGTATTGAGGGGGTAGGGGGGAGAGGGATGGGGCAGCGTGGGTGGTAAGGGAGGGGGTGGGGGCAGGAGGGAGAAATTTTCAAGCCTTGTATGCACATATGAATAATAAAATAAAAAAAAAGAAAGAGTAATAGAGGGGGTGAATATTGATCAAAGTACATTATATGCGTGCATGGAAATATCACAATGAAACCCATTTGTACAATTAATATATGCTAATAAAAATTAAATAAATAAATAAATCTATGCTTTTGATACTTGGTTTTGTCCATAAGCCCTGTCATTCTTGCTTTTTAACTTGAAGTACTGGAGCTGTACAAGAGAGAACATCTGTCTTTTTTCATTCTCAGGAGTTGAGAGAGAAAATAAATTCTTCTATCAGTCTCAGCCCCTTTCATCCATATAAAGGGATCTTTTTTATTTTGGGGCACCTGGACATCTAATCCACAAGTCAGGCATTAAGCTAAAGAATTGACAAATTATTCATGACATATTCATATTAGCTTGCTCATGTCATTATTACTCTGGTTTATTTATTTGGGAAGATTAGATCATATTAGAACATAAGGTTTAAATTCAATACAGTATGAGATATTTTGTCCATATAAAACCATTTCAACCCTCATCAGGAATTTCAACAAATATGTGATGTGAAATTATTTTAAAACAGAAGTTCTACCAACAACAACAAATGTTGGCAAGGATGCAGGGAAAAAGGAACCCTCATACACTGCTGGTGGGAATATAAACTGGTACAACCACTTTGGAAAACAATATGTAGGCTTCTTAAAAAACTAAATATAGTCCTGCCATATCATCCAGTAATACCACTCCTAGGGATATACCAGAAGGAATGTGAGTCAGGTTACTACAAAAGCACCTGCACACCTATGTTTATTGCAACACTATTCACAATATCCAAGTTATGGAAACAGTCAAGATGCCCCACTACTGACGAATGGATTAAGAAAATGTGTTATTTACACACAATGGAATTTTACTCAGCCATAAAGAAGAATGAAATTTTGTCATTCTCAGGTACATGGATGGAACTGGAGAACATCATCTTAAGCAAAGTTAGCCAGACTCAGAAGGCCAAAAATTGTGTGTTCTCCCTCATATGCAGATTATAGGTCTGGCAGAGGTGAACCAATGTGGGTTGTAACACACTCACATTGTGCATGCAAGCAATGCTAGGAATCTCTCTGTACAGCTATCTTTATCTCAAACTAGCAAAAATGCTATGTAATACTTATTACCTCTTACGTTTTCTCTTCAACAAAACCAGAGAACAAGAAGGCAGAACAGGTTCTGCCTGGGGTGGGGGGGAGGTGGCCCAAACAATTTTAACACACATGAATAAATGTAAAAATAATAAAATAAAAATAAATTTTAAAAAATTATAGCATTAAAAAAACTGAAGTTCTTATCTGTGCTGAAAATTCCTATTGTCACACAAATATGCACATGCACATACAAAAATTATATTGATGTAACTTGAGCAAGTTATACCATGTAATCTTTTTTTTTTAATTTTTATTGTTTTATTATTCATATGTGCATACAATGCTTGGGTCATTTCTCCCCCTGCCCCCACCCCCTCGCTTACCACCCACCCCACCATTTCCCTCTCCCCCCCACCCCCTTGATACCCGCAGAAACTATTTTGCCCTTATCTCTAATTTTGTTGAAGACAGAGTATAAGCAATAACATAAAATTCTCATTGAGTACATGTAGTATGTCTTCTTTTAAATTATTCTTGTGGCCTTCATTGGGTTCTTTGGCATAGCTTATCTTCATTTTGTTGGAGTCTGGATCTGAGTATCTGTTTTCTTCATTTCTCTCTGGTTCCTTGTACTAATTTTTTGCTGTGGGGAAACTGGTTTCCCTGTTTTTTCTGTCTTCCCGTCATTGCCCTTGATATTGTTATTGTCCCTGTACTGTGTGCAATTAAGTATTTTCTGGCTTGTAATAATAGCACTAGTGATATTTAGAATAGAAGGGTGAGACGGGATGGAAAGCAAAGAAGTTAAAGGAAAAGGGAAAAACAAATAATCAAGTAGAAAAAAACAAAACAAAGAAACAAACAAAAAAAGTTTCAAAGATATAAACAGGGAGAGACAGTGTACTAATCAACCATAAGCTGAAAAGGCATTAGAGAGACAGAGAGGATTGAAAATAAAAAATAAAAAGAGTAAAGATAAGAATAAAAATAAGAAAGCAAGTAAATGAAAGAAAAAATATATATATAAAATAAAATAAAATAAAACAAAATAAAAAATAAAAACCTCCAAGTTCAAATGCAATGAAATTTCAGTCTTAATAATTTTGGTGTTCGTCCCTCAGCCTGCAATCCTGGAGATGGTGCTTCAGATGTTGTTTTGTAGTTGTCTCATCAACCACATGTTCTTTTCTTAATTTTCTCCCTACCCTAATTTTTTTAAGTGACTGTGTGCACTTATAACTCACCTGGCCCTGTCTAATCAGCATTACTAGATTTAAAGGTTCACATTCAAGTAAGGAAACTCAAGAATGAGAGCCAGTTATTTCAGGAATTTGAGATGTAGGCCTATGGCTTCTTCATCAATACAGTCATTCACATAGAGATAAGCAGCAACCTAACTCACAGTGACATTGAAATATTCCCTCCCCAAAATGATTCCTCCTTTCTGCCCTCTTAGCACTCTTAAAATGTGACTATCTAGTAGGTTTAGCCCTGGAAAAATGGAAAGTACAGGTTGAGCATCCTCTATCCAAAAACCCAAAATCTGAAATGTTCCAAAATCTAAAATTTGTTGTGTGCTGGCATGACACCAAAAGTGAAAAATTCTACACTTAATCTCACGTGACAAACAAAATGCAGGCACACAACACACAGCTTGTTCAACATTCCCAAGGGGGGGGAAAAAAAAGATCCTCTCAGGCCACTTCAGCTGTGATACATCTTTTTCATTCACACCCAGATTCCCCCACACAAGCTCACCCACAGAGGGTACTAAAATGGCACATGTACAGATTGGACATGCCAAATGCTGGCTTCCCATGCTGCCCCCCATAAGGCCAAGATCTATGCACATTATTCACTGGGGTTTAAGGAGTTTTCTGTTATTTGTTTGTTTCTTGCTTTTTGTTTCTTCTCTGTTCTGTGGCATAAATATATTACTACAAATTAAAAAAGGATACCCTGAAGATATCCCTGCAGATAACAGTGATAAGAAAAAAAGAAGTAGTTACATTTATCTATAGCACAGAGAGTCAGGTTGTTGGAGAAAGTGGACAGCAGTAAGTATGAAACATCTTACAGAAGAGTATTGTGTTGGAATGACCACCATATATATGACCTGAAGAAACAAAATGTAAACTGTTGGAGTTCTATGTTAAAAGCGATGAGTCAAAGTTAATGAAAAATAGAAAAACATTGCATGAAATTAAACATTAAGATCTCAATCTTGGAGAGACAGCCCAAATGATGTATGCACATATGAATAAATGAATAAACAATAGAGGGGCCAAAAAAAAATCTCAGTCTTGTATTAAAAGAGCAGCTCCATCAGCAACACAGTGAACACATGCCACTTAATGGTAAGCTACTCATGAAACAAGCAAAAATCTATAAAATTGAAGGGGACTATGAATATTCAACAAGCTGGTTGCAGAAATTTAGAAAAAGACATAGCATTGAATTTTTAAAGATTTGTAGTGATAAAACATTTGCTGATCAGAAAGAAGCAAAGAAATCCATTGTCAAGTGCCAAGGTCATCATTAATGGAAACCTAATGCAAGAACAAGCCTATAACACTGATAAAACATCACTATTTTGGCATTTTTGTCCAGGCAGACACTGAGTACAGCTGATGAGACATCCTTATAAGAATAAAGGATACCAAGTACAGAATAACTCTGCTGGAATTTGCTGATGCAGTAGGCATGCATAAGTATAAACTTGCTGTAACAGACAGAGGTTTGCATCTTTGTTGTTCTAAAGTTGTGAATTTCTTACCACTCTATTATGAAGCTAATAAAAAGGCATGGATCATCAGGAATATCTTTTCTAATTTGTTTCACAAAACTATACTGGGTAATGACTGCAAGATTTAGTTATTCCTTGACAACTCTTCTGCTCATCCTCCAGCTGAAATTCTCATTGAAAATATATATGCTATGTGCTTTCCCCAAAACGTGACTTCATTTATTCATCCATGTGACCAGGGTATGCTAGCTCAATGAAGAGTAAATAAACAGTTTTTTGAACAGCATGCTAGCAGTAGTGAATAGAAGCATGGGTGTGGAAGATCTTTCAATAGGAATCTAGCATGAAGGATGGTGTTTCCATTGCTTGAAACACAGTTTATAAGACATAGTTGTGTATGGAAGGTACAACCTCTGGATTGTGATGATGATTAACAAGGCAGTGACTGTGAAGGATTGCCTATGTCAAGTGAGAAAAAAGACATCTGTCCTCCTTACATATACAAAAAAATACCTTCAGAGTCATCAGTGAGCTGAGAGAAGTGGATATTGAAAATTTTGACATTGATAATGAGGCTGAAGTCATTCTTTGACCAATGGTAAGAGTTGAAATGGTTCTGAATCAACGTGTTTGTGATAATAGAGATGATTGAGATGACATTGTTTACACTAAATAAAAAGTACCTAAAGACAACAAAGTGAAAGTGTGTGATAGGTTTCTTAAAGGGCTAAAGTAGTAGGCATTTGTAACAAAACAAGAAATCAGGTAAGCTCATAAAGTCAAAGAGAGACTTCTAACACAAAATACGCTGTTAATGTGAGATGACTCTAGAAAGTTTTAAAAAGTCATCCAGCAAAATGCCTCCTCATCTCCATTAAATCCACTTCCTAGTCCCTCAACAGCTTCTAATATTTCTTCTCACCTAGAAAAATAAAATACAGTGAACAGTAGCCTTTTAATCAAACATGAGCTACCGTTGTTTGCTGTTGATTACAGTTGATACAGATATTCTGTTAATGCCACTGTGCTGTTTAGTTACCTTGAACACATCAGTTTCTCACTGTATTAATGGCATGTCATATGTTTACTATTATGTACGTAAGTGTGAATAAATATAAGAAAATCATTGATTATCAGCAACATATTAATTCAGAGTCAAGAATGATACTGATGCAAAATAATAGATTGTCTATGTGAATGGCAGAGATAATATACTTGCCTTCTGATGGCTCAATGTACATAAACTTTGTTTCATGTTCAAAATAATTAAAAATATGTATACAATTACTTTCAGGCTATGTGTATAAGAAGCAGAAGTTAATTTTATGTTTAAACTTGGGTTCAATCTCAAAGTTCTCTCATTATGTAAAGGCAAATATTCCAACAAAAAAAACCCTCCAAAATTCAAGACATTCCTTGTCCAAAGCACTTCAGATAAGGGATACTCAGTCTGTTATAAATAAAGTGGGATATTATTCAGTCTTAAAAATGAGGCATCTCTATTCCCATTTCCTGCATGCAAGCAGGAAATGTTTCTCTCTCTTTTTTCCATTTCTCCTCACTTTTATCCTTTTGTACTTAACTTCTTTCTTAATAAGCTTTACTATTATTTTTTGTTACAAAAAATGAATGAAATTCTAATACATTCTATACACCTAGATGAAACTTGAAAATATTATTCTAAGTGAAATGAAATATGATACAAAAAGACAAATACTATATGATGTATGAGACATAGATAACCAGAATAGTAAAATTCCTAAGGGCAGAAAGTAGAATAGTAGTTACCAGAAGTGTGAATAGAGGGAGATATAGGTATTACTGTTTAATAGTACTGTAGTTTGGATATGAAATATTCCCCAAAGACTACACTCATGTATTGAAGAATTTGATCCCCAATACAACAAGTTCAAAGGTGGACTTTGAGAGGTGTTTGGATCATGCAGGCATATTAATCCATCAATGAGCTCATAGCTGAATTGGCCATCAGGATGTGGAGCCAAGTTGTAGGAGGTAGGTCACTAAGGATCATGCCCTTAAAGGGTATTTTGGAATCCTGATCCCTTCTTTTGTCTCCCTCTGCTTCCTGGCTGCCAAGAAGTGAGTAGCCTCTTCCATAAAATGCTCCCGACATCATGATATTCTGCTTTGTCTCAGGCCCAACACAATGGAGCTACCCAACCTTGAACTGAAACCTCTGGAATTCTGAACCAAAATAAATCTTTCCTCCTTTAAGTTGACTTTCCTGGGTATTTTCTCACAGCAACAGAAAGCTGACTAACATAAATGGGTACAATGTTTCAGCTTGAATGATGAAAAAGTTCTGGAAATGGATAGTGTTGATAGTTGCACAAGAATGTCAAGTTGCTTAATGCCATGAAATTGTACACTTGAAAATTGTTAAAAGGGTTATTCTTTAAGATATTTTAACATAATAAAATATTTCCAAGGATCACTCATAGATCGTGGGAAGGGTACCTCTAGATCTATGCAAAGCATAGCATGAAAGACGGTTGGTGGAGTGCTCATTTTGTTGGTTCTTAACATTAGTCACACTTTCACAGCATCTTTATATTTACAAGAGTAGTATCGATACATACAGGATCCTCCTGTATAGTAGGCTCAACTACCAATAAAGACAACAGAAAATAAAACACAGGAGTCTAGATAACCTAGGGACAAGTGTTTGAAATGGATGGCTTTTGTTTTGTCATCTTTGGTTCGTGCTTGAATTTCCACAAAAATAAATCATTATTTGCTTTAACAATGATAGACTAAAAAATAGAAACACTCCATATTCAATCTGAAATGTTGCTGCTTTCAATTCCTCTTGAATCCTCACAAACATATAAAGCAAAGATCTATTTATTTTATCATTCCTCCCTACCTTTTTTTTCCCCACTGTTATTAACCACTTCATGTATGGACTTTCAGCAGGTGACTAGAAGAACTTGCACAGAAATAAATGGTTGATTTCCTGTATTACAGGGGAAACTAATTCTGCCAGTATCTCCCAAAGATTACATTGTGCTCCCTTCCATCCTTATTATAAAGTCTACACATGTACAATAGCACAACCTATCTCACTATATTGTGAGAACTTACAGAATAACATGTGCATATACAGGGTTAAAGAAAGCAAAGTACTTAGCACAGTGTCTGAAGCATTAATAAATGAACAGCACTTCCCTTCCCACCTCACTCAGCCTGCCTTATATTATGTCAATCATGGCCATATATCTTGGAGTTTTTAGCGCCATTCTATTATTAGATATATATAGTTCTCCTAACTCTGTAATATGCTTCTGTGTTTCATACTCCTGTCAATATTCAGAAGAATATGTATGTACTGATAAAGCATAGACCCCTTCAGCAATAAAAATTACTAGATTTTGACTACTTAGTATATTAACTATGTCATGTTCTCTGCATATGCTATATCATCTAATTCTCACAATATCTCTATGAGATTGTTACTGGAACTCCCAACCATAAAGCATGGCTCTGGTTCCAAATGGTTGCCTGCATTTAGAGAAAAAGACATTATATATACTATAATGTGTGTACATATATATATTTACATTACTATATATATAAGTATATGTGTATAGTGTGTGTATGTACATTTATTTATAGTTTTGGCTAAAACTGGGAATTGAGAAATTCTCATTCTGTCTCTGTCTTGGCCATAGCAGTATGCAACTTACAGAAAAGATGAAACAAAAGCTAGGAAATATGCTGTAAGGTACTGCCGAATAAAGACCACACCACGTGTAGAAAGGAAAGGTTTATTGGTCCAGACTGCAGGGCTGTCACTCTTTTTGGGTTCAGAGTGAAGCAGCTTGGCTGAAAATGGGTAGTAGGCTTTGTAGGCGGGGCCAAGCCATGGGGGAGGGAGAATGTCTCTAGTGTCCGATTATCTGTGATCACCAGATGGAACAGGTCAACATGCCTGGCTAGTTGAGTAACTAGAAGTTCCTGAGTTGTTTTGCAAGCCAAGAAACAATCAGTCAGGGAGAAACAAGTGGTCATAAATCAGGGGGTCTGGTTTTCCGTACTAGCTTCAGGACCTTCTGCCCGCCCCAAGAATGCCAGGAACCTAACATGTGCATATGCAGATTTAGCTGTGGACTCTAGTTAGGGGGACTGGGAAACTTAGGAGCTAGTGTTTCTGTTAGGAGATGAGTCTTCCTGGTTCCTGGGCTTTTGGAGTCAGCCATTTTTTTATCCCAGCATCTTTCCTGCAGGAATCTTAATTCCTAGGACCCCTGTTATAATATGGATAATATCAGCACCATTTAATAGATTTAAAAGATCAACAGGTCAATTAACTTAGCCAAGGTCACATACTTGGTGAGTCAGGTCTTCTGACTCCCTACATGGTGTTTTTTCAACAATTCAGAGACTCATTTCCTCTGTTGGTTGACATACATTAAAACACAGTGCTGGATATTTGTTTAGTTGTGCTCTGAACAGAGGAAGTCAGCAAGCTACACAACAAAATCATTTTCACACAATAACACATTGTGGTGCTTCAGTTTCCTTGTCTTTAAACAAGAATTGATTTATCTCTCATGGTTGAGGAAATTGTTATATAGAACCTCCATATTTGAGGTATAACTCCTCACAAACATAAATACAGATAGATACAAAGCAAGATACCCTGAACACTCGAGCTTGTACTTTGAAAAGGAATTGGCAAGAAAAAGACTGATGTTGAAAATGGCTCAGTTATAATCAGTTGCTGAAGTTATTCTGACAATCAGGTACAATGCAGAAGGGCAGACATTCTCAGGAAAGGTTAAGGTTTCCTTGGCAACTATCAAATGCATTGTTAATATCCCCTAGGAAGTTTTTGGTCAATAATAACTGTAGTGCTATAAAACTATTTTTAAACTATCTTTTGAGCTAATTCCATTCTCCTTTCAAAATTCTTTTTCCCTTAAATTTACTTTAATTACTTAATTAATGGTTATTTGGTGAAGGTTACTGAGCATTCTGTTGAAGGAAAGGTTTTGACTCTTTCTGTCAAAAAGAATTAAAGATGTCAAGGAACATGGAGCTGTTTTGAAAAGATTTGAGAAAACTGATGTAAAGGAGGAATCAATCCATGAAATATTCACTCGAAGTTGCAATTATGAGTGCCTGTCTAATATTATTATTAATATCAATTACAGAATTTCTATATTTGCAAACTTCTTAGTAACTCATTTGTATTAGTTATTCCACATATCAATCCAACTAAGTCCTTCAGTAACTATCTTCATTCTGTGGATGAAAGACTTAAGACCAGTTACAGATATCCAGACTTTTTTGCCCTTTTACTAGCAAGTTATCATTAACTAATAAGAGTCAAAAAAATACTAATTGTATCATCAGAATTACTATATCATCTACATATTACAGATGCTCCTCAACTTGTGGTGGGGTTATGCCCCAATAAACTCACCATAATTTAAAATATTGTAAGATGAAAATGCATTTAATACATCTGACATACCAAATATTATAGCTTAGCCTAACTTACCTTAAACATACTCAAAACACTTACATTAGCCTACAGTTGAGCCAAATCTTTTAACACAAAGCCTATTTTATATTAAAGTATTTGATATTTCCTGTACATACACAAATGAATGTTTTTATAGGCACGATGGTATAAAAACCAAAAATCACAATATCCAAAAACTACTGGAAATGCTGTAGCATATGGCATGTTTATTCTCATGGTCACCTCACTAAATGGTAACTGCAGCTGGCTGTTGCCACCCAGCATCATGACAGAATCATATTGCATATTGCTAGCCTGGGAAAAGATAAATTTCAAAACTCAAAGTATGATTTCTACTGAATACATATCACCTTCACAGCATTGTAAAGTTGAAAAGTCATAAATAAACCATCATAAATCAAACCATGGTGTCAGTGACTGTCTGTACTTGTAATTCTATCAAGTAATGATCAATAAGATTCCTGGCACCTCAAGAATATGGTGGTGAACAAATTAAATCATTCAGCCTCTACACAGACCAAAGACACACAAGAATATTTAGAGACCCACTGATACTAAAATAATTAATGGCAGCTTCACTCATTGTTACATTCAGTTGAAGTCATGAGTGTTTATGGAATTTGTTCTAAACTCTATCAGGAATGGGCAGTTATTTTAAATTATATCCTTCAAGAAATATACTTTAGTCCAGATGCTATTTTAATTGGTTGAAGACATTAAAAGTATAAGTATTTTTGCTGTTTGTTAACATGAATTGTATTATTAATTAACTGTTACTGGCTGTTACCAAGAGTACTCTATTGATTTTTAAAAACTCAAATTACAAGGTAATTATCTTAGAAAAGTAATTGAAAAAGCAACTTCAATAATGCATTGCCAGACTTGTATCTATGTCTTAGTGACAGGCATCACATTACAGTAGAAAGAAAAATAGACAGAGAAAAATAAACCTACAAATGAATTGTGTGGTTCTTTAAGAATAACCTTGAGATAGATATTGCTTTACTTATAAGTTGTCTTATCTGCATCTCCTTTACTTTGTCTTACAAATTAGCATGAGAATACCTACCTGCTTCCTGGGTTGAAACTTTTGATTTTCCAAAAGTAAATTTTCTTCAACCAATTTCTGCCATGAAATCAACCCTTATAGCAGTCTGAACAATTTTTTAAAATGGCAAAGTTGGATATTTTAATTACTTCAAAATACAAAATCTCTAGAAAATGTGTGTTCATTTCAACACCTGGTATATTCAGGATGCTAATATAAACTAAACAATCAGAGTCGGCAGCAAGGAAAATAATTATGCTATGGTAGGTACCTTGTTTTCTTATTTCCCTTCATTTTTAAAGTAGGAATGAACCACTCAGTGTTCTGGAAAAGGGACTAAAAGCAATAATATCATGTTAACAGTATCATTCCAAATATATTTTGACTGCTTTTAAGGAAAATTAATCCCACTTACGATTTAACACTACAAACACAAATACCATGAAGAAAAATACTTCATCAGAATATCCACTAAAAGTAATATTAATTGTTCAGTATGATCATTATTTCACTGGATAGAAATGATAACTGCCTACAGTGGTGCCATTCTTCTACCACATAAAGCACCTGTACAGTGCTTAGTACATTGCGTCACTGAATGAGTAAGTGTTCTTCCTTCACATACTGGTGCATCTGTAGTACTTCCAGTGGCCACTATTCTTCCTTTGCCATCTTTTAGTGCATACAATACAGATGGTCATGATCAGGGTAGAAAAACTGCAAAATAAAGTGTGGTAGCTATCCATGGTATCTAGCTGGATAGGAGGATCTAGGTAAGCAGACTTCTAGACTTGTGGAGGGTTGTTTGGACAACTGAAAATGGAAGATGAAAGAGAAAGAAGTAAAGGAAGAGAAACCATAAGACCACATCAAGGATGAATATTTCTCCAAAGAAGGTCAAGGGCTAGGAGGAGGACATATTTTTCAGAGTCACATTTCCTGGTCTCCTAATATAGTAAATAAGCCACAACACTGATATTCTGAAGCATCTACCATATGCTGACATCTTCTGAACAAAACAGCCAAAATAGGTGTCCTCTGAACTAATCTCAATGTTTTGTGTTACATGACACTACCATCTAGCCACACAGATGAAGTTATGTACATGACCCAAAGGAAGCTGTACTTGAGCAGAGACCAGCAGACTTACAGTAACATGGCAAGAGAGCTTGGTGCATCAGGGATGTTTTGTTTTGGATGATAGTCCCATCTTAGGTATCTTCATGGTTCACACTTGAGATAAAGCTATTATCTGAGGATTGACACTCTGAACACGACGGAAAGGGTTGAGAGAGATAATAGAGTAGGGACAGAAGTTGAAAGACAAATGAAGAGAAAGCTGTAAATAGAATCCTCAAGGCAATGGCAAGCCAGGAAGCTGAGAGCTGAGAGTATTTAACAGCAATAGAAACAGACAGAAACATAGTAGAAAGAAGTAAACACTGAAGGCAGAAGCTGAATCAAGAGAATTATTTACTACTACAACTGCTTTTAGTGCACTCAATGTTTATAGTATCCTAAGTAACTTAAACTGTGAGGACAAATTGCCCAAGTACTAAAATGGATTCTTGTGCTTCCTTACTTTCTGACATGTCTTTTAATAGCCATACTGCCCAGGGAAAGCTGAGATTGCTGCTATTCCTTGCAACATGATGTTATAAACAAACCCATCAAGGCATAGGAGAGTACCCACCCAGTCACTGTTCGTAACCTCCTTACCACTGTACTAGTGATTTCTATCACAGAAGGAAGAACACCACAATTCAAGTCAAGAGACCTAAGAGGTGTATCAATTACACTGTCTTTGGCAGCAGAAAGAAGCTCATGTTGAGTGAGCCATCAAAAGCCTGTATTTCAGAAGCCATTATCACACCATACTTGAAGGCAAGGAGGAGATTACTGGGTATCTTTTCTGACATTCTGAAGCATACAGGGATACCTCCTATTTCATTTCTACCACTAACAAAGTTTCTGACAATAAATCACCTCTTCCTTGTTATTGGTTGGCATTCTCAAATTATAGCATCGTAATTTCCAATGATCCATCCACTTTTCCCACATTATTAATTTATGGCATTTAAAGTTAAGAGGCCACTAATTTATTAATTAAATATCAATTGAGTGCCTACTATACACTAGTCACCATGCTAAGTGCTAGAGAAAGAGTGGTAAATAATGTGCACTTTTTTATCCTTATAATCCATTGGTTCTTGTCTCAATCTGCATCTAAAAGGGCCCGTATCTTCCCTGTCCTTGCTAGTCAATATAGGAGAGGCTTATTCACCATGGTATCCCCAGAATCTGATGTGTGCTTGATATTTATTAATTATTAAAAGAATGAGAAATGTAAAGGAATAAGAAGGCGAACAGAGAGTATGAGACCAAGAGACTTATCTGTTACTATAAAGTAATACAGCTAGTTTTATTGAGTTCATGTTGCTGGTAAACTATTCCTGAAATCAATTTAACATAAGTTTAAGAAATGTATGAAGTATGGCAGTATCTGTCATTTTAAATGTTTATCTTAGTCCAGTGAAATTACTCAAGGAAAATACATACTTGAATGTAGACATAATGGCACATTTGTTACCCAAAAAGTATTAGTACATTATTGTACTCAAATCTTAAGGTTGCATATAAAAACAGAAAAATAGTACTCTACTAACAATTCCAATCAACCACTAAATGACATCATGCAGAACTTGTGCCTGAGATGGAAAAGCTTTCTTTTTTCCTATGGATTTGGGATCAAGCTCATCCCTGTGTACCTTTATGTATGGCCACACCAAAGCATTCAGGCTTTCTCATAATTAGAAACAGGAACATGGTAATGGATTAAATGATGAAATTTTCAGTGCAAATTAAGGGGTTTTTGTCTTTTTAATTTAATTTTATATTTTGATGCATTGTTTGTATAAGGGGGTTTCATTGTGATAATTCCATAGATGCATGCCATGTGTCTGAAAAAGTTCACCACCTGCTTTATAATCCCTTACTCCTCTCCCTTCCTTTCTCTTTTTTCAAAATGTTTGGTAGATTTCATTATACTATTTTTCATATATATATATATGTGTACTTTGATCCTCCTCACCCCACAGTACCCTTTCCTTCCCTGCTCCCCCTTCCGTTGATTCTCCCCACACACACAGTCCCCCTTTTAAAATCATGTCCCATTGTTATTGTCATTATTATACTAGATCTAGATTCCACAAATAAGTGAAAACATATGCTATTTGACTTTTTGAGCTTGGATTATCTTGCTCAACATTATGATCTCAAGTTCCACCATTTTCCTGCCAATGACATAATTTCATTTTTTATGGCTAAATAATTCCATTTTATATAGATATTTCTAAATTCTTTATCCATCCATTGGGCACTTTGGCTGATTCAACAGCTTGGCTATAGTGAATACAATAAACATAGCTCCAAAAAGCACGGGCGTGCAAGTATCTCTCTACTATGTTGATTTACATTCCTTTGAATGTATGCACAAAAGTGGTATGGCAGTGTCATAATGTAGCACTAATTTCCATGGTGGTTGCACTAGTTTACATTCTTACTAACAGTTTATGAGTGTTCCTTATTCCTCACAGCCTCACCACCATTTGTAGTTGCTTGTTTTCTTACCCCATTTTTATTGGGGTAAGATAGAACCTCAGAGTAATTTTGATTTGCATTTCCTTTATAGCCAAAGATGCTGACTAGTTCTTCACGTATTTATTTTTATTTCTTCTTCTGACAACTGTTCAATTTGCCCACTTATTAATTGGAAACTGTTCATTTGCTGTTTAGTTTTTGAGCTCTTTGCATATTCTGCATATTAATCCTTTATCTGTTGAACAGCAAGCAAAAATTTTCTCCCATTCTGCAGATTGTCTCAATTCTGGTAATTGTTTCCTTTGATATGAAGAAACTTTTGAATTTGGTGCAATCTCAATTATCTATTTCTATTCTTATTTCCTAAACATTTGAAGCCCTATTCAAAAAAATAATTGCCTATGCCAATATCTTCCAGTGTTTTCCCACAACACTTTCAAAGTTGCAGATCTTATATTAAGATCTGTGATCCATTTGGAGTTGATTTTTGTGTGGGGTGAGATAGGAGTCTAGTTTCAGTGTTTTGCATGTAAATAACCAGTTTTCCCACCACCATTTGTTGCTGTCTTTCCTCCAATATATGTATTTGGCTCCTTTGTCAAAAATCAGATGCCTGCAGCTGTGTAGGTTTATTTCTGGGTCTTCTATTCTGTTCTATTGGTCTTGTGTCTGTTTTTGTGTCATTATCATGATGTTTGTCCTACTGTAGCTCTGTAGTATGATTTGAGTCTGGTATAGTGATACCTCTAGCATTGTTCTTTCTGCTCAGCATTGCTTTTGCTGTTTGGGGTCTTTTCTGCTTCCATATAAATTTTAGTATTGATTTTTCTATTTCTGCAAAGAATGGCCTTGGAACTTTGATAGCCATTGCATTGAATTTGTAGATTGATTTCAGCTGTACAACCATTTTTATAATACTGATTCTATCAATCCATGAACATAGGAGGTCTTTCCATCTTTTAGTGTTTTCTTCAACTTCTTTCTTGAAGGTTTTATAGTTTTCACTGTAGAGGTCTTTCACCTCCATCATTAAATTCATACCTAAGTATTTTTGAGGTTATTGTGAATGGAATTATTTTCCTGCTTTCTCTTTCTACTGGTTTTTATATGTTGATTTCATATCTTGCTACTTTGCCAAAAAGTGTTTATTAGATCTTGGAGTTTTTTAGTGTAAATCTTTGGGGTCTTTTAAGTATAGGATCACATCATCTGCAAATAGGGATAATTTGACTTCTTTTTTCCCTATTTGAATCACTTTTATTTCTTCTTCCTATCTTACTGCTCTAGATAGGAATTCAAAACTATATATTGAACAAGAGTGGAGAGAGTGAACACCCTTGTCTCATTCCTAACTTTAGAGGAAATGGTTTGAGGTTTTCCCCATTTAGTATGATGTTGTATATAGGATTATAATAGATAGCCTTTATTATATTTAGGTTCATTCTTTCTACTCCAAGTTTCTTCAGAATTTTTATCATGAAAAAACATTGAATTTTGTCAAAGGCTTTTTCTGCATCTATTGAGATGATCATGAGGTTTTAGCCCTTGGTTCTTTTTATATGCTGTATTACATTTATTGATTTACATATGTTGAACCATCCCTACATCCCTGGAATGAAATCACCTCAATCACATTGTACAATCTTTTTAATGTATTGTTGAATTTGGTTTGCAAGTACTTTATTGAGAATTTTTGTGTGTTTATCAAAGAGATTACTCTATAATTCTCTCTCTTTTTAATTGTGTCCTTATCCAGTTTTGGTATGAGTGTAATACTGGCTATATAAAATGAATATGGTAGTATTCCTTTCCATTCCATTTCATGGAATAATTTGAGAAGCATTGACGTTAGTTCTTTTTAAAAAGTCTGGTAGAGTTTAGCAGGTAAATTCATCAAGTCCTGGACTCTTATTTTTTGAGAGACTCTTTACTACTACTTTAATCTCATTACTTGTTATAGATCTGTTTAAGTGGTTCATATCCTCTTGGTTCAGTTATGGTAGGTCAAATGGACCTAGATATTTATCTATTCCTTCTAGATATTCCAGTTTATTAGGATATACATTTTTAAAGTATTCCCTGATGAATCTCTGGATTTCATCAGTATTTGTTGTGCTATTTCCCTTTTCATCTTTAATTGTATAAATTTAGGTCTTTTCCCTCCTTGTTTTGGTCAGTTTAGATAAGGATTTATCAATTTTATTTATCGTTTCAAAGAACTAACTTTTCATTTCATTGATAATTTGTATTGTCTGTTTGGCCTCCATTTCATTGATTTCTGCCCTAATCTCTAGTATTTCTTTCCATCTGCTAATTTTAGGTTTGACTTGTTCTTGTTTTTCTAGGAGCTTGAGGTGCATGATTAGGCTATTTATTTTAGATGTCTCTGTCTTTCTTTTCTTTCTTTTTTTTTTTTTTATGAAGGCCCTCATAGCTATAAATTTTCCTCTTAGTTCTGCCTTTGCTGTATCGGAAAGGTTCAAGTAAGTTGTGTTTTCATTTTAATTATATTCTAATAACTTTTTGATTTCCCCTCTTATTTCTTTAATGGCCCACTACTCATTAAACAATGTGTCATTGAATGTCCATGTATTTTAATGTTTTCTGTAGTGTCTTTTGGTTTTGAATTTTAATTCTATTCCATTATGGTCTGATTGAATATGTGGAGTCATTTCAATTTTCTTTTTTTTATTACTGTTGTGCTGGGTGGGGATACATTGTATATTTATAAAAGTTCTTACAATATATCAAATATATCATGTTTGAATTCACCCCCCTCCACCATTCTCCTTTAATCCCCTCCTCCCCATTTCTGGAATAGTTTCAACAGGTATTATTTTTTTCATTTACATACATGTGTACACAGTATCATTCAACTTTCTTATATTTGCTAAGACTTACTTTATGTCCTAAAATATGATCTATTGTAGAATAAGTTCCATGGTCTGCTGAGAAGAATGTGTGTGGTGCAGTTGATGGATGAAATGTTCTGTAGATATCTGTTAAGTCCATTTGGTTTATAGCATTGATTAATTCTGAAGTTTCTGTTGATTTTTGATATGGATGACCTGTCTATTGGTCATGGTGGGGTATTGAAATCTCCCACTATTATTATGTTGAAGTCTATTATTGTTGTAAATTTAGTAGTGTTTGTTTAGTGAAATAGGGCGTGCCATGTTTACTTTTAGAGTTTCTATATAAAATCTGCCATTATTCTGGTGGATTTGCCTTTATATATGACTTATTGCTTCTTTTTTTTGCAGCTTTCAATATTCTTTCTTTGTTGTATATATTTAGTGTTTTAATTACAATGTGTTTAGAGGTGTTTCTTTTCTAATATTGCCTGTTTAGTGTGTGAAAACCCCCCATACCTAGATAATCCTCTTGTTCACAAGATTGGGGAAATTTTCTACTAATGTTTTGATAAATATGTTTTCTATGCCTTTAGCTTTTATCTCTTCTCCTTTTATACTCATGATTCATAAATTTAGTCTTTTGATGGAGTTCCAGAGGTCTTGCATGTTCAATTTGCATTTTCTCAGTATTTTTTTCTTCATCCATATCAAACTACCTCTCAAGGCCATCTTCTAGCCAGACTCTGTGGCAGGGTGTACCATGACTTCCTAAGTCATGAATGTTCCTTGTTTTCAGGCCCCCTGAGTATCTCAGTCTCAAACAAGAAGCCCTCTCTCAAGATGACACTTTGCTATCATCCTCTGAGGTAAGGAGAGTGACTGAATGTCTTTATTCACCAAGGGTAGCCTTCTACACCAAAGCAGTCACTGTCTTACAAACACATACACTGGGATTAAAGCCTGCAGGATGTGTAGATTTATATCGCAGCTAGAATTGGTGGTGTATTGCCTAGACCATCTATTTTACTCTATTTGTGATAGAGTCTTCAGCTTCCCTTTCCCCTTCTGAGAAGTCAGGAACAAGCTTAAAACTCTTCAGTACCTTCTTTCTGCTGACTTAGTCTCCCTGTGATTATCTGCCTTCCTGCTATCTCTCTCTCAGTTGCCAATGCTCTTCCTCTTTCTCTGCTCAGACTCTAGTTTCTCCTGTTTGGCTAGACTCCTCTCATTTTGGTGTCAAAATAGTGGATGTCTGTAATCTGCCATCTTTCCCCACATCTCCACAAATATAAGTTTGTTCATAAAGTCTCCCCTTGTATAACATCAGGACATGAATGAAATGGCTGTTACTGATGAGTTGGCAGCTTAATTTAGCTCTTCTATTTGAAATCATCAGATTAGGCAAAAAAAATTCAATACATCAATTTGCATTAACAAAAAAAGCAGACATCTCTATGATCATTTCACAAGAAATCATCATATGACCCAAAACACTGGTTAAAATGTATATAAAAATCTCCCCCCAGGCAGAACATCTGAATTAACCCATTCTAATGAAAATATTACTTCCAATATAATTTGTTTTATCATAAAAATAAGCTATGGAAACTATGAAGAGTAAACTAAAAACTGTAATTCTATTACTACACACAATTTCTATATTATTCTGATTAATCAATTTACACATAGTTTTTAAATCTTTAAAACATACAGGTTTATAATTTTATTTAATGAAGTGTGATATCTGTGGTAATTTTCCAAAGGAAATAGAAACAGAACTTTGGTTAGGAAAAGCTCATTGTTTGATTAGGAAAGTCATATTTAAATCAAATTACTTTGATTCACAGCACCATTTCAGGAATAAAATTCATAATAAGCCCAAGAGTTACTTTATTATGTTTTGCTATTATTGTTGCTGTTTTATTTGTGATTAATACATAATAATTACACATATTTGTGGTATACACTATAATATTTCAATATATGTACACAATGTGCAATGATCAAATCAGGGTAATTAGTGTATCCATCACTTCAAATGTTTATCATTTCTTTATGTTGGACACAAAGTCCTCCCCTATGGCTATTTTGAAATGCAAAACCAAATGGCAAATCAGAGCCCCCACATTTTGGTGGAGCAAGAAATTATCCTAAGAAAGTGTTATAACCTGACCTTTCCCCTTTTCTGGAAATATCTTCCCAAAACAACTGCTTGGTTTTCTCATGTTTCACCTTTACACTGAGGTCTTATACACTGTCCCATTCAATTTTTCAGCTTATCCCATGCCTGACACCCCTCACTTTGCATTTCTTTCCTTGCTTTACTTTTTCTTCTTACCACATATAACTATGTAAATATAACTTGTGTGTGTGTGTGTTTAACTTATTTATTGCCTGTATATCCTACCAGAATGTAAGTTTGGGGGTTGTGGTTAAAATAAAAAGAAGTAGTTACCTAGCAAGTAGTGAGATACTCCCTAAACCTATAGGGTCCAGGCTCATCCAAACTTCTCCCAGAATAATGGCAACTCTTTAAAGACTGTAGCAAAGGAAGTCATTCTTGCCCCACCCATTCAAACAAGCACTAAGACTCCCTATTGGCCATTCCATACTAACTATTGGTTTCCAGGTAGCATTTTTTCAGTCTGCAAATTACTCTGTAACCTATAGACTATGTGCTTTACATGGTTGTCAATTATAGAAAGACTCTGATTTGCCACTTGTCCAAAGGTGGAGTAAGCATCCAGGCCAACAGGTTTGTATTCTCTGACAAATACTAATTAAGTTGGGTCAGGAAGCTTCTCCAGATATGAGAGAACCCAACCACCTCCCAAACACATCTTGACAATTATATAGTTGAAGCTTAGTCATGAACAAAAACTAATAATAGCATATATACGTATATGAATTCTTTGTTAAAATGGTTGTCAACACATTAAAAAGAATATACATTAGAAAAATGCCAAGTATCAATCACACACTGGAATTGATGCAAATGTTATGTGTCTAGAGAAGAGTACAGAAATCAATGGATTGTAAGTATTCTATGCTCCTCCATTGTTCACAAAAATCCTTGTGATCAAATAGATTTAGCCAATTATGGGTAGGGTTTTCTCCCCTGAAAAAATACCACTTCTAATTTGTATTGTGCTTATCTGATAAATATGTGGGTGTAATAATCTATAAAAATGTTTAAACTGTTGATTGTGTTTCCCACCAACCACAGAACTTCCACCTCTAATTATCTCAAGGTAATCAAGTGTGAATGAAATCACTAGATTAAATGATCGGGAGAATATATATTTAACTGTGAAGTAAATTTAGCAATGCAAAATCAAATCCCACATAATTAATCTAAGAGTAGAAAATGGAATCATATACCTTGCCCAAGATCACAGAAAAGACCCTGACAAGGCAAAACATATCTAGAAGAAGGAACACAAAAGTTCCAGTTACCTGGGCCAACCATACATTCATAGTCTTTATTCTTACTATAAAAGTTTATGTTTTATGTTCCCAGGCAGTGAGATAAGTCCTAACCTAGAACTGATTCTCTAATGAGTAGCATTGCACAGGTACCTTGCTTCAAACCTATATCTTGTCTCAAAAAAGTGCCATAATTGTCTGCTTAAAGGCACTGAAATAAAATGAAAACACAAATATATTCCAAGTCATGTAGTTGCAAAGGGATGAAATGAAACCACTGCTGCACTAGTATATGGATTAATGTTGCCTTTGCTGTCAAGTCCAAAAAACATTATATCAAATTTGTAGCTAAGGCTGATTCATGTTACAATGTTTACTCTCAGATTTTTGTCTCCAGGAAGCCTGTTCCACAGTTTATGAACCTGGATAGACAAGAGTTATGCATAACCTCAGAAAAGCTAAGGGGTATCACATTCACTGGTATGGATCAGTGATCAAATAGTTAATTATTTTCCTCACAGCAAAGGGGGAAGATTTTTCTATTTGAAGATTTTTATCCTATATACAGTAAATCTAGGGAATGTGCAGTATTGTCCATCACTTAGTTAAAAAAAAAAATTCCAATGAGCCTCTTAAAAGACATTGCAAAAGTTTATTACATTATTTTTAATATTTCCAAAATTCTGTAATGAACAGATACAGTTAAGAATAAATTCAAAATCCAGGGAGTATGGATCATTAAGTGCACATATATAATACCCAGACATCCCTCAAATCATTGGGATTAAAGAGAAAAGGCTATGATTTCTATAGAAAAATGTAAAAATCAAAACACTATCATTTATCTGAAATATAGACTACCAGAATCATAGGCTTCAGGGGTTCTAAGGCAGCATTAATCAGCTGGGGAGACTAAAACCAACTGACCTACCTGTCAGGACCAAAGCAGAAGGTACTGCCAAGGCTTATGGGGGAAAAGGCAGGAGGAAGATATTCTGGGTCTGCTGCATGCCTTAGTAATTGCACTGTCACCCTGCTGGGTTGCAATTGCAGGATGGAACTCAGGGAGACATGAAAGATGTTTGTTGCTCACTCAGGTTCTATGAAGTAGCCAAATAGCTTTCTTTTGAGCCCTATGTCTGGCTCCATACTACCAAGGAATGCCATGCTTTATATCAGTATCTGTGGGTTAAACCTCCTGTGAAAAGAATCCCAGTTTGTAGCTCACAAAGGCTGAACAGACCTGTAAGAAACTCAGGACCCAGCTATAAGCCTAAAAAAAGGTAAAAAATTTAAATATATACAGATAAGCCAGGCCTGGTAGCATATGTCTGCAATCCCAGCACTCTAGAGGTGGAGGCAAGAGGATCATGAGTTCAAGGCCCACCTGGACTATACAGCAAGACCCTGTTTAAATTAATAAATTATATATATAATGTATATATATAAAATATATGTATATATATAATAATTATGTATATGTATGTGTGTGTGTTGCACACACATATATATGCATACATACATGTATTCCTGTGGCTTCTGGCAATTACAGTGCACATAATCCTGTAGCCAAGAGATTTTGCTACCTTCCCACTAGGAGGAGCTATAAGAACACAAGGATCAGGCTTTAAAAATGATAACTCTCTGACTGTCAGACTACAGTTTATGAGAAGTGTATCTTCCAATTTGCTTCAAGTAAACACTGTTCAGCATTATTTTGGAGCTCCACAAACCCATTCCAATTAATTTCAACCAATACCACTTAAGCACCTACTATAAGCAAACCTCATGGCCAGATGCCATGAGGGACACAAAGATAAGTGACACAACCCCTGCTGTTAAGTGGCTCACAAACTAGTGGTAGGACATGGGGGAAGGAAAGACAGGTGAATAAAACATGTTCAGAGTTACCTATATTAGAGCATAGTATTATAAACTACAAAAAACAAATGTGAAAATAAAGTGGTATTATATTGATAGGGAGGATCCATCATACTTGAGTTGTAAAAGAAGCAGGAATTAGGAAATATTCTTGTGGACAGCCTCAGCACTGTGACTGATAGGAAGCATACTGTGCTTACTGCAGTGATCTCAGGAACAGAAATCACTCAGCAGTTTAGGGCCTACTTTGGCTGGGTGGTTTTAAATGCCCAAAACAGGAACAAATGGCTGCCAACTATAGAAAGCTTCCATATGCCAACCACCCAGCTCCGGTGAAGCTAGCCTCCACTGGGAAGCCTATTGTTCCACAATGGAAGAAGGAAAACTATGATTTACATGATAGTTAATCTTATGTATCTACTTGGAGGGTGTTTTTGAGAGGTTTTATGGAGGGTCTCGCAGGGTATCACAGCTATTTGTGTACCCTTGACCAAAGAATGATCTTCCTCTGTCAGGGAAGGTCATGCTATTCAAGGACGGACACACAGGGAGTGATGAGAGAGAAAGGGGGCATGCTAGCTAGCTAGATCAACCAAATCATCCCTGAAGATCAATAGAGTGACAAGTGTTGCAGTCAAATTGCCCTCACAGCCTGCAGAGGGATTTTAGATCAGATTAACATTTAAATCTGCAAGCTATGAGTAATGCAGATTGCCCTCCATACTGTGAGTGGGCCTTACCAGTCAGTTAAAGGCTTCAAAAGAACAAAAACATTGGCCTGCTGGAGCACTTCAGTCAACAGCCTTCAGACTTCATCTGCATCATCAGCTCTCCTGGGTCTCCAGACTTCTGGCCTTCTGACTAGAGCTGAAATATGAGGTCTCCTAGGTCTCAAGCCAGCTGGTTCACACTCCAAATTTTGGAATCACCACCCTCTACAATCATGTAATCCAATTTCTTATAACAAATATCTTTCTACATACATTCACATCCTATTGTTTCTACTTCTGTGACTAATATGATTCTTTGGTGTGTAGCACATAGTTCAGATTTGTGTATAAAAGTTCATATAATAAAATTTACTGACTGCACAGTTTCTTATCATACGTATCTCTTACTAGGACACCAGCTAAACAAAAATATTTCTTTAATTAAGCACACTCATTCTTCCAACTCAGTCAAGTTCATTCCCAAGGATATCAGAGAGGCCAGCAGGTGCAAGCACTTTCACCTACAGTGAGTATTGGGAATCAGACAAACTTGCATTCACATTATAATTCAACTCTGTGTTAGCTGTGTGTATTTAGGCAGGTGTCACTGAGGTTAAATTTCCACATCAGTAATATGAGACTATTAACACCTACACTGCATAAATAAGATATTCTCTATGACGTATTTGGCATTTGGACAAAATTCTCTAAGTTTTAAAATTGCATATACCCCTACATTCTACAATTTACATCCTTTTTATTGAAACAAGCTCTTGCTAAACACTCCAGATATGCCTCAAGCTTGTGATCCTCTCTCTCATCCTCTTGAGTGCTGAAATTACAAGCGTGCACCACAACACCTGGCTATTTACACTTTATTTTATTGCTTCAGCACATTCCTATTTAGTATCCATCTAACTTTTAATGGTTATAATCCAGGGAAAAATAGTTATAAAACTCCCACTATCCCCAAATGTTAATGAAGTTTCCTAATGGTCTTTTTAATCTTTATTTTCCAAGGGTAGAAGAGTGCATCTTGAGCCAAAGTCAACTTAACTACATTGCCCCTCTGTCCTTTTTACTGCCCAGATATTCATCTCCTCCTTTCTATATAACCAAAAGAACACCCCCCAGAAGGTAATATCAGAGATCGTCTCACCTATTTCTCTTGCAATTCTTCAAGAAAGGTGGATAACCAACAACAGGTATTGGCGAGGATGCGGGGAAAAAGGAACCCTCTTACACTGTTGGTGGGAATGTAGACTAGTACAACCACTCTGGAAAAAAATTTGGAGGCTACTTAAAAAGCTGGACATCGATCTACCATTTGATCCAGCAATACCACTCTTGGAGATATACCTAAAAGACTGTTACTCCAGAGGCAACTGCACATCCATGTTTATTGTGGCACTATTCACAATAGCCAAGTTATGGAAACAGCCAAGATGCCCCAGCACTGACAAATGGATTAAGAAAATGTGGTATCTATACACAATGGAATTTTATGCAGCCATGAAGAAGAACAAAATGTTATCATTCGCTGGTAAATGGTAAACATCATTCTGAGTGAGGTTAGCCTGGCTCAAAAAACCAAAAATCGTATGTTCTCCCTCATATGTGGACATTAGATCAAGGGCAAACACAACAAGGGGATTGGACTATGAGCACATGATAAAAGCGAGAGCACACAAAGGAGGGGTGAGGATAGGTAAGACACCTAAAAAACTAGCTAGCATTTGTTGCCCTTAACGCAGAGAAACTAAAGCAGATACCTTAAAGCAACTGAGGCCAATAGGAAAAGGGGAACAGATACTAGAGAAAAGGTGAGATCAAAAAGAATTAACCTAGAAGGTAACACCCACGCACAGGAAATCAATGTGAGTCAATGCCCTGTATAGCTATCCTTATCTCAACCAGCAAAAACCCTTGTTCCTTCCTATTATTGCTTATACTCTCTCTACAACAAAATTAGAAATAAGGGCAAAATAGTTTCTGCTGGGTATTGAGGGGGGGAGAGGGAGGGGGCGGAGTGGGTGGTAAGGGAGGGGGTGGGGGCAGGGGGGAGAAATGAACCAAGCCTTGTATGCACATATGAATAATAAAAGAAAAATGAAAAAAAAAAAAAAAGAAAGGTGGATACCACATATCAGCATATAGATCCTCTTTTTTTGAGACAGAATCTCACTATGTAGCCCAGGCAGGCCTGGAGCTCATGATTCCCCCTGCCTCAGCACTCTGAGTGCTGAGATTACAGAAATGTATCACCATGCCTGGTTTCCTGGATCCTCTATAATAATGAAAATATTTCCTTATGGGAAAGGCCTGCATTTCCTCTTGTTTTGTTCTAAACACACAAAACAAATAGATAAAATAAGTAAATTCGCTAAAGTTAGGTATTTTGAAATTTGCATTCATTTTGTGGACACATAAGAGAATATACATTTTTTTCATGTAGAAAAGAAAACATGGAAGATCTGTAGGTAGTAATGGTGATTGTGGTTATGCCTCTAGAGTCACATAGCCATGTATTCCACTGCCATATTTAAGTTATCATTGACTTCTTCCTACTTTTAAAAAACACTTTATTGAGGTATGGTTGACATATTTAATGTCTACATCTCAATGAGTTTGGAGATATGTATATAACCATGAAACCATCACCATCATCAAAGCTATAAATGTATCCAACATCTCCTAAAGTTTCTTCCTATCTCTTTTATTATTATTGTTATTGTGGGAGGTTTTGTTTGGGGGGATTCTTTGTAGTAAGAGCACTTAACACAAGATCTACATTCTTAGCAAATTTTAAATATACCATATAGTGTTGACAACTACACAGTAGAGCTCCAGAACTTACTTATCTTGCATAACTGAAACTTAACACCTTTTAACCATCCATTAGAGGGTAAGGGTCTGTTCCTTTCATCAGGTACCTAACTCTGTGCTCTGCTTTCTTAGATAATGTTTTTCAATGTATGAAATATAGGTATATACATTAGATTAACCCAGGCTCCGGGGTTCCAACTCGGATCAACTGAAACAGAATCTTAAGGGGTAAGCATGGAGAGCCCACATTTAACAAACTACTCACATGCTTCTAGTGTGCCATAAAGTTAGATAATCACTACTTGAGACCAGAGATGGATTGATCATGAAGCTAACAAAGCTTTAGGGCCCCTAACTTGCCCAGATCCCTTTCCAAGACCCTTTACTTAATTTTTTATTGGTAATTTTTTTCTTTTTCTAAAGAGCTCGCCTCTTAATTGTGTAAGTTTCAGGACTCACAATACCTGGATTTACTCCTAGTCTGACCTGACTTGCAAGGAAAGCCAAACTCAAATCTGCTAAATTATTGCATGACAATGAACCTTATTCTGTCCCTTCTTAGGGTATTTATATTTTAAAAGACAAAAGTCTTTAAGATCTAAAGGAATAAATTCTCCAGTAGAGGAAATGCTGCTACTATGCCAAGCAATGAAGGAGCATAGGCCCTAACTAGCACACTTTACATCAAAGTGTGTTGGCAGCATATCTTTTGCCTTCTTGTGAGGCTAGCCATGGATAGATTCATAGATCCAGAACTTGCATAAGGAAGTTCATTAGCACTGATCAACTTGTACCTGCTAACTCTTTTTCCATCCTGGGAAATACTAAGGAAGCAATGTGAAGACAGGTTTAATGAAAGGATATTCTCAACTGATAAGTTTGCCTGCAGCCAACTATGACTTCCTTAGAAAAGACAAGTGGAAGCCATGTCCAGCAGTATAAATTAACTGGATGAGAGAGTGACCCATGCTCTGAACAGATGTCTCTGCCTACTAAGGCACACTGACATTAATTCAGACAACTGAAACATACCACCTCATAAGATAAACTCTTAATTAAGAGGAATTTTGTCCTTGAAAGGTGAATAGAGGGCCGTTAAGAAGACTGTGACATTTATAAATCCTAGGAAAAAGTGCCTCCAGGCCCATTGGTATGAGTAATGTAAATAGGACTTTTAAACAGTGCAGTTTAATATAAACATAGGATTTTCTTTGTATTGGAAAAATACCATCACTGAGAGAGAACTGAGTACTAAAGAACATTTTAGAATTGAAAATAACATCTTGTGATACTTCAAGGAAAGGAATTAATTTGAATTCAAAAAGTAAATTGTAAGGAAACTCACTGTTTTTAGTTAGACTTTGTTCAAAATTAGATTTCAATTCTTATTCACACTGAAAGAGAGCATGCCAAGGTGACCAGGGTGGCCAAAGGATGTCCTTTGTACTCTGACAACCATCCTTGCATGCTAATATTTGAGGCTTTCTAAAAAACTACAAATTAACCATCTCCATTTTAGTATGTCTTCTTGATGTGCCTTATCACCTCACAGACCTTAACAAATTTAACTACATTGCTTTTGCTCTGCTTATTATAAAGTGTATCACTTTTCCATAGTCAAAAATAACATGACTATACAGTTAACACAACATATGTATTAAATTTTATTTATTTTAAGGCAGCAATCTCCAAACTGTTCTCCATGGAACACTAGTGTCTGTCAATATTACTAGAAAACAGCATACACTTACAAACATTCAGAGTCAGTGATCATTGCAGTTTGGCTACAGGTTAATTTGTTGAAATGTAATGTTCTCTTTGAAATATCAGAAGGGTGGATACAATCTAACTATGGTATGTAGAGGTGGGGCCTCAGAGAGGTGATTAGGATTAATTAAGGTCATCAGACTGGATCCTATGTAATTGACTATTGGTGGCTTTATAAGAGGGGGAGGGGAGAGAGAGAGAGAGAAAGACCAGAGGAGACACAGGCATGTGATCCCTGTCTCTTGCCATGTGATGCCCTGTGTCACCTAGTAATTCCGCCATCAAGAAGGCTATCACCAGATTTGATTCCTTGAACTCATAGAACTGGGAGCTAAATAAATCTCTTTTCTTTGTAAAGTTACTGGCTTCTGATTTTATTATAATAAAGAAAAACAGACTAATACAATTATCAAATAAATTTGAGAAAGAGGACATAATCTAAAAGAGTGACGTTTTGCATTAGCATATGAAATACTACAATAATCATTCAGTAAAGAAATCTACTAAGCTTCACTTAACATGGGCCTTTTTGCTTTCAAGTCCAATTTAGACTCATTTTTCTAAGTTTGTCCCTTGGTATTTGGATGGTTTGGTATTCATCCCTTGCCACAACATATCACAGCTGTGGGAGAAAGATGTTCCTAACTCCTCCTCCTGTCCTATGGAGCTCACCTGAGCCTTCCTCAGCTTCTACACCAGGGGAAAAGGATCATAGTAGTGATCACTCATTTACATAGAGTCCTCCCATGCCTAGCTTCACATATTCACATGACAACTGGATACAGTTGTTTGAACAGCCTGTAGACAGAAAACAGATTGTTTCTCTGTAGGAAGGAAAACCCATAGGAGAGAGTTTAAGAAAAGGGAAGCCATTTAATTTGTATTAGAAAAACTACATAAAAAATTTATGTTTGAGAATTATGGATAGATTAGGCAATGGATTTTATAGTCCAATACATCCGTTATCTTGCTTCCTCTGACAAAACCAAACTAACATTATGTCTTTTGGTTATTAAAGAAAAAAAGGTGGGGGAACCAAACTAACCTTCTAGTTTCTAAACAGAACTGTGAAGTATACTTTAGAAGAAAAACTGGATAGCATTGCATGGTAAGCCAGTTAGCCCATTACCATTTATTACAAACAAACGGCCAAATCTGAATCAATTTCAAAAGTAGATGAAAGATAACAGCATTATACTTGCTCCTATTGTTACTTAGTAATTTTCAAAATTCAGTTCTTGAATATTTGGCTCAACATTTGTTTTTAACCTTCGGATTTTGTACAGGTTGAGTCTCCCTTATCTGAAATGCTGGGGACCAGAAGTGCTTTAGATCACAGATTTCTTAAATTGTGGAATATTTGCATATATAATGAGATATCTTGATGATTAGATGCAAGTCTAAACACAAAAGTCATTTGTTTCATATTCACTTTATACATACAACCTGAAGGTAATGTTATACAATATTCTTAATTCTGTGCATGAAAAAATGTGGAATTTTCCATTTGCATTATGTTTTTGCACAAAAGGTTTCAGACTTTGGAGCATTTTGGATTTTGAATTTTCAGATTAGGGATGTTCAACCAGTCTCTGTGTGTGCTTTTCTAAATGTTTTAACTCCAACTTATCCTTTATGTAATTTTACTTGGCTTTCCAACCCTGCTCTTTTCAACTTATTTTCTCTAGTCCAGGAAATGCCTCACTTCAACTCAAAAGACACAATACCCAGCCCTCACCATTTCCCATTAATCAGTGGCCATCTGGACCAGCCTTCCCATCTCCACCTTCCACAGCAAACTTCAAGGCAAAAACAGGAGAAGGGTGGCCAAAATTTTTATACCACGCTACCATCTTGGTAATAGCCCACCTAAAAATGCAGTCAGATTTGGAGAAGGGAGTCCTTTGAACCACTTTAGGAATAAGTCAACAAAAGTAATATAGTGACAAATGAGTGTTATCGAACTCTGATCTAAGAGATCCCTGTTTGAGTACCATAGATGGTAATCAGTTCAAGGAGTTAATGAGTTCTTACAAAGAGCTTGCTAACCTATTTATAAACTAATCTGCTAATTGAATAATATGTGCTATCATTTTTAATATATGCAGAAGCTTTTATGGTTGTCAGCTTTTTATTTTTCTTATATTTTCCTCTTTTGTTTGTGGTGCTAGAAATCAAACCCAGGTCCTCCTACATGCTGAGCAAGCATTTTACCTCTGAGCTATACCACTAGGCCCTTTTTTTTTTAAACCTTTTTTCTTTAAAGTATTATTTTTACTGTTTTTTTATTTATTCATATGTACATACGTTTGTGTCATTTCTCTCCCCTACCCCCATCCCCTCTCTTTCCTCCCACCCCCTCCCTCTCCCACCCAACCCCCTCGCTTCCAGGCAGAAACTGTTTTGCCCTTATCTCTAATTTTGTTGAAGAGAGAGTATAAACAATAATAAGAAGGGCTAAGCATATTTGCTAGTTGAGATAAGGATAGCTACACAAGGAGATTCCTCGCATTGCTTTCATGTACACATGTATTACATTCTAAGTTGATTCTTCTCGAACTGATGTTTTCTCTGGTTCCTGGTCCCCTTCTCCTATTGGCCTCTGTCACTTTAAAGTTTCTGCATTAGTTCCTTTGCACTGAGAACATCAAATGCTATCATGTTTTTTGGGTTTCTTACCTATCCTCATACCTCCCTTGTGTGCTCTCGCCTTATCTTGTGACCAAAGTCCAATCCCCTTGCTGTATTTGCCCTAGATCTAAAGTCCGCATATGAGGGAGAACATATGATTTTTGGTCTACTGAGCCTGGCTAACCTAGCTCAGGATGATGTTCTCCAATTCCATCCATTTACCTGCAAATGATAAGATTTCATTCTTCTTTATGGCTGAGTAAAATTCCATTGTGTATAAATACCACATTTTCTTGATCCATTCATCAATAGTGGGGCATCTTGATTGTATCCATAACTTGGCTATTGTGAATAGTGCTGCAAAAAACATGGGTGTGCAGTTACCTTTGGAGTAACCTGTGTCACATTCCTTTGGGTATATCCCCAGGAGTGGGATTGCTGGATCATATAGCAGATCTATGTTTAGATTTTTAAGAAGCCTCCAAATTTTTTTCCAGAGTGATTGTACTAGTTTGCATTCCCACCAGCAGTGTATAAGGGTTCCTTTTTCCCACATCCTCGCCAACACCTGTTGGTGGTGGTATTTCTGATGATGGCTATTCTAACAGGAGTGAGGTGGAATCTTAGTGTGGTTTTGATTTACATTTCCTTTATTAGGCCCTTTTTTGAACCTACTTTTTGCTACTGGGAATCAAACCCAGGACCTCACACATGCTAGGCAAGTGTTCTGCACTGAGCTATATCCCCAGCCCTCCTTTTATGGTTACTAATGAAAGGCAAATTTGCAATACTGAATTAAGAGATGCTATATGACATTATAACAGAATGCCAGAAAAGAATAGCTGTTTTCTTAGTGTCAAGGATAGAGGGGGAGTAGTTCTATGAAGTAATTTGATAGATAAAAGAAATCTACATCCTTGAAAATGTTAGGAGCAACTACTTTAATTCACTGAGATAATAAGAAAAGTCAACTATTTAACAATACATTATCTGATAGATTTATAGATAATATGTTATGCAAACTGTGCTAAGATGCACTTCAGTCTTAGTACAAGGGAAAAGATAAGAAGTGAAATATAATTTTGTTTTAAAGAAATTGAAGACATAGAGCTTCTACACAATGTATGGTAAAAAATAGTTGAAAGTCTTCTACAGTTGCATAATCAAAAATTATTTCAAGAAACAAATATATTCAAGTTACTATGACAACCAAAATACTAAGATTGCAATTTAGGCAACCAAAATCAATAGATTTTCTAATTAATACTTTCCAAATATTATTTATCCCTATAAATGTCATTCATATCAAATTACTCAATTTCTGTTCATTTTTTGAGGACTCTATTTTTCTAACAATCTTTTCTGATTATTTCCAAACACTTTCTCATTAATCTAGTCTCTTGTGATTTCTTATACATTTCTTTTTTGGCATGAAACCAACTACAATTGCAGTAACAGACTTTTATATAGAAAGTATTTAACGCCTGATTCTAGATTTCCATTTCAAACTCTGTTCTTTCTTTTATTAGCCTGGCACTCCCTTAACGAAAAACTAAAAGGAAAAGAAAATACCTTGATTCTACAAGGTGAATAAACAAGAAAAACAAAAAATAAAAAATAGAAGTGATAAAAATGCATAAGAATAGGGAAACTGTCAGAAGAATAAATTACAGTAAATGAAAGATCTTTTAACTTTACAAAGTGCACACACACATATTCAATTTAATATGATAAGGGAAGAGATACCAAAAACTGAAAGGACTTTGCATATGAATAAGGATTTTTTTTAAAGACTGCATATAAAGTGTATATATACATTGTGAATACTGTTGTAATTCATACTATGGATGACGGTTAAGCAGTGGAAAAGAATTTCTAAAACATACACTCATTTTACTTAAAAACAAAGTCTAAACATATTTCATCATTATGAACTTCAGACTCACATGAAAATCCTAGCTCATATAAAAGTACTCCTCTAGACGGCAGTCCAGTTATTTTTCTCCTAGCTGTGTGTTTCCTTCCTGCTGAACCTTTTATTGTTAAAGAGAATTAGGGCCAAAAAATAGTTCATGAAGGAAGGAAGCCAACTGGTTTTGTAAGCTACACGGTTAAAATGGTTCTATGAAACATTCTCCCTGGAAGCTTTGTAAGCAACACTTTTCTCCAAAATTTTATGACAGCTGGTACAGCATGAAACCATATGCCATTTTATATCTCCTAAATAAAAATGACTAATTTGACTTATTAGCACTGATTCTCTGGAGACAGAGCTAAGAGAGTTTCTGCAGATTTATCTGGTTCTTATTATATTTTAACAATGCCTGCTTTTACACCAGAAACAATTATGCTAGCCATCTGTTTGCAAATATTTGTGAAGAAAATTACAAACTTTACCTTTATGTACTTTAGATATCTTTCAAAAACAAAGTATTTGGGGTGACTCACATCACAAAACTCATCAGTTATATGACATTACCTATGAGAGAAAGAAGATGATATCCCCAGACTGGATTTGAATAGAACCACTAAATATTAGTGTTAGAATGACTCCCAGAGACTTCTACTGTCCAGCACTCTCATTTTAGGGCTAAAGTCAAAAGGCCCAAAGAAGACAAACAACTTGACCATGGCTACAAAGCTATTTCCTAACAGAGACAAAACTAGAAGCCAAATTTTCTGACAATGTGCCTTGTATTATTTGTATTAACCTCTTCCCCCTACCAACAGTCCCTTTTATCTAGAGTGACTGACCTACAGAGCTATAGCTAATGATGCCCAAAAGTTTAAATTAGAACTGAAAGTTCATTAAGAAACTAAAGAGTCTATCTCATATATCACCTGCATAGCAAGAAAGGGATCTATCTGGAGAGACTGCTCTCAAGATATTCTGAGCATAAAATGGGCTACAAAATACATCTAGTCTATCATGAGAATCTGTTGTTAATTCTGTTTAGCCAAAGACCACCAAGAACATACCTGCAGCCCAACAACTTGGGCCTATTACTTGTTGCATTGAGGGACAAGATACATCAAGGGAACCATGTACATCTCAGAAATAGGGTGTTATAAAGAACCCTACTAAAAGATTTGAGATTAGGCTGTAATTTAGGGGAAGATTTAAGGAAACAAAGGTTCCCTCAAGATTCAAGATTCTACTTCTTATTCAAGTAGAGACAAAAGCCAGGTATAATGATGCATACCTATAATATCAGCACTCAGGAGACTGAGGCAGAAAGATTGAAAGTTTGAGGCCAGCCTAAGCTACATAGTGAGTCAAGACCAGTCTAGAATACATAGTGAGATCTTGTCTCAAAAAAAAAAAGTGGGGCTAATTCTATGATTAGGTATCTCAATGAAACATATCTATGAGGAGGACAGATGGGGTTAAAGCTATAATTGGTAAACAAGCAATTAATTTCAGTTGAGAGAAGGGGAAGTATTTGGAGCGCTGTGGATTGCATAGTGGTCTTGCTTTTGTCTCACTCTATCATGGCCTCAGAATGACTTTGCATAGTGTTGATGTTCTGTGATATTCTCCAACAGGAGAACAAGGCTTATTTGTACATGACAGTCCAGCATGTAGTAACACAAATAAGACCTAATTATGTGTAAGATAAGTTCCTGGATAGCAAGAGTTACTCTTTAAAATTTCTCAGTGTAGATGCAAATGAAGAGCTGTATGATTCTTAGGTGTCAATCTTGCCTCACTCTCAAATGGAATACGTAAGTCATTATGAAGAAAACTTGGAAATCTTCTTTTATGAAATCAAACAACCAGATCAAACTAGCATAAAGCAGAATTTACTATCCACTCATGCCATACTAACTTTAAACTAGAAAGCAAGGTGAATTTGACATCTGAAAAAATTAGATTTAAATCCTGGCACTACTTTTTCATAGCTATGGGATTTGATAGATTTGTGACTTTGACATTCTCAAAACCAGCAAGGATTGAATAAGATAATGTAATTAGTCTTAACAGATACACAATTGGGCCATTAAAAATGTTGTCTTTTATGAATATAGAATTTTTAAACCTGTTGAAATCACCATAAAATTGGGACTAAGGTAGAAAAGAGAAAAATAAGAGGGGATGAGCCAATTCAGTTATTATACATATACACATGGAAATGTCACAATGAAACTCCCTGTATAGCTATCTTAAGCAAAAATGTCTTTTTTTCAAAAATGGAGAATAGGAAATTAAAATGGTTCCTGTCTGGGGTTTGGTACCAGTGGGAGAAGGGCGGATATAAGGAAAGGGTGCAGGAACATGAACATGGAAATATTATGTACTCGTGTAAAATGGAAAAGTGAGACATGTTGAAACTATTCCAGGAATGGGGAGAAGGGAAACAAAGAAGAATGATGGAGGGGGTGAATTCAACTATGATATATTGTAAGAAATTTTGTAAAAGTCACAACAATAATATAATATAAAAGGAAAAAAATTAAAATATTGTCTTTTTCTCAGCTTTTAGTCCTAAGAAATATTTCACTTTACAAGCTTTCCTGGCTGTAACCTAAAAGTATTTACCAAGACAAGTACTTCCTATGCTCCAATCACATATGTCACATCTTGACTTATAAACAGAGTAGTTAGATTAACCTTTTAAGCCATAGTAAAATTTTACCTTTGCTTCAGGTTCACACTGAAAGAATCTTGACTGTCAAAATTAAAAGAACGAGTGGTAGGGAAAAGTTTATCAGGTGAGGTGAATGGCATGAACAAAGGTAAAATTAGAATTAGCAATTATGTGTGGGAAAGTCAAAGAATAAAATGTTTAAACTTATTTAGCTTATTCTAAAGTACTGATTCTAGGAATAAAATGGGTTTTAATAGAATTGTTGTAAATTTTTTTTTGGCGGTACTGGGGCTTGAACTCAGGGCCTCACACTTGCTAGACTTTACTAGGCAAGCATTTTATCACTTCAACCACTCCACCAGCCCTGAGTTTTAATAACATTGATAGATGAAACAGTTGAAACTTATCATTAAAGTCAAGGCTTCAAAATGCCTATGACCTACAAAGCTGTTCTTCCCTAGATATAAATTCATTCTCTAACCTGATAGAATTAGCAATAAAAAAAAGAAGAAATAATCATGGAAGTGGATAACACAGAGCACAGAGTATGTTTCAAGTTCTAAGAATTTTAAAACCTCTTCCACAGAAGTTAAGGAAAAAAACTCCAGCCAAAAAGCAGGAAGGAAATGACATTTCTAACCACAATTACTTAAAACAAGTAGTCACTAACTACTTTAATTGTCTTGGATCATTTGGATACCATGAGGCTCCATGGAAATTTTAAGGTTTCATAAGTATCCTCTAACATTTTCACTTAGTGGAGTCTTATTTACCTTCTTAAAAAGATTGCATTTTCTAATAACTACTATTGGAGAGTCTTCTCTGGTGCTTAACTATTTGTAACCTCAAACTTCAATTGTCCAGCCACACATTCAAGAGGGGCATCCAGACACATAACCCAAATTGTCAGTCTTCAGCAGGAAATTCTATTAACATTACCAGTTCAAATTCCTGAGACACACACATCAATATAACAAGAAAGGCACAGACCTGGAACAGAGTTTGAGAGAAATTCTATTAAATGAGGGCATTGGAGTTGGAGTTGCTCTGCAAGGACCATCCTGGCTCTCACCCTATTTGACTTAATAACTACTTCAATGGGATATAAAGTAAGAGAAGAAACTAATGTCAAGAGCCTCATTAGCTCAGTTGGCTAGAAACAAGTGCTAACCACTATAGAGCACAAGATCACAGATGTGATTGTCTCCTAGGTTAGCTGGTAGCTACATACCTTCCTTATAACTCTACCTAGCACCGTCACAAATCCTTTCTATTGGTCATGGGAAAATATCATGGATGAGTCAGTCTAATAAATCCTCATTGTAAGGAATATGGTAGAAACCTTATTATCCGCTCATTATGTGGCAGTTTACTGAAGTCCTGTTCTTCAGATGAAATAAATAAAATACAAACACAGTAGTTGCCTGACTCATCTCTATGCTGGTATCATGTTGAATGCACTTTTATGGTCATTGATGCCTGGCCAGTTCTGCTCCCACCAATTGAGTCATGTTTACCAAGAGCCAGTTGTGATTATTCATGAAGTTTGTTGATGCTAACTGTACTTTTGATACATAAAATAGCAAATAGGGGGAGAAAAAGGACAGATTTATTTCCACAAAAACTACATGGCAAACCAAGCTCTTGCCTATAATCCTTGCTACTTGGAGGCTGAGATCAGGAAGATGGCAGTTCAAGGCCAGTCTGGGCAAAGAGTTTGTGAGATTCCATCTGAACCAATAGCCGGGTGTGGTGGCCCACACTTGTCATCTTAAGCTATGTGGGAGGCTGAGGTCAGGAGGATCACAGTTCCAAGCCATCCTGGGCAAAAAAGTTTTCTAAACAGAAAAAGGCTGGGCATCATGGTGTGCACCTGTCATTCTAGCAACAGTATTGGAAGTCTAAAATTAGGAGGACAGCATTCCAGGCCCACCTATGCAAAAAGTGAGACCCTATCTGCAAAATAACAGAGTGAAAAGGGCAGAAAGCATAGTTCAATAAGTAGAGCACTTGCTTAGTAAGCGTGAAGCCCTGAGTGCAAACCCCAGTACTGCCAAAAAGCAAAAACAAAATTTAACAACAAAAACTACATTACAACTCAGCAAAGCCAAGTTATAAGAAAGAGAGGGGGAGGGGTGTGAAATTAAATGTAACTGAAACAACTATAAAGGTTTGGTTAGGAGAGGAAGTCATAAACATCCAAAAGGATTATATGTACAAATTTTATAACACGTCCTGTTAAATTGGTGCTGTACTTCAAAGAAACAAAACTGGAAATCATAAAGGAAGCACTGTATGTGGATGTGAGGACAATCTGGCTGCTTCATCTGTCACCCCACTGATCTCCAGAATTAATTCAGTTGATCTGGCTGGCTAAGCAAGTGTTACCTTCCTCTAACATGCTCCATGTGTGTTCTGAAGCTGTACACTTGGTTGAAAGAAGACAACCATCCCCAATAAAGGAGGATCATTCTTCAGTCAAGGGTATATGAGTAGCTGTGCTCCCCTGCTAGAACCTCCACACAAGCTCTCAAGGTACTCTGCTTCAAAGAAACAAAACTAGAAATCATAAAGAATGCACTGTGTTGTGAATTTGGAGAGAAAAACAAGATGCATCACTTACTAAATGTGTTTTACTTTTTATTACCATAAATTAATTGTATGAAGGAATTTATTATATTCACATACCTGCGTATCAGATACTTTTATCAAATTTACCACATCTATACTACTCTTTCTTAACCATCTTCCCCCTTTTAATAGTTTTTAATGGGTTTCATTTTTTACAAATATATATATACATATATATGCATGCATACATACATATGGGAAAGGAAACGGTGATGGAGGGTGAATATGATGAAGTACTTTTTAATGTTTTGTCACATTTTATAAGGATCTGGGTTCTTGAGGTTAGTTAAATTTATTCTATCTGTATAGTGGAAATATTGTATAATCATATGCTAGTATACGTTTCCTTCTGACTCTAAATTCTGTGCATCATTAGTAGTTTAAAAGCAGCCATGATGAGTGTGCTAATCAGTTTTATACCACTGTGACAAAACAAAGGAAGAAAGGTTTATGTTAGCTCATGGTTTCAGAGGTTTCAGTCTGAGGCCAGCTGTTGCTTTGGGACTGAGGAAAGGCAGAAAATCATGGTGATATGGCAGAGAAGGCGTCTACCTCATGGAAGCCAAGAAGTAGAAAGAGAGACAGGAAGGGGCCAAGAACAAGATATACTCTTCAAAAGCATGCCCCCAGTGACCTAGTCCCTTCAACAGGTCCTGCCTTATACCCCATTCAATATGAACTCATCAATGGACTAACCCATTGATGAAGTTAACTTCCACATCATCCAATCACTTCTCAACAGCACCACCATCTGGGAACCAAGCCTTCAATACATGAGCCTTTGGGGGCGCTTCATATTCAAACCATACTAGTGAGAGTATTTATTACTATGGAATTTAAAACAACAATTTGGATCATTTTTTCCAGAGTTGGTTGCTAATCATTTATCAGCACACCACTAAACAAAAGTGAGATCACATAAGTAAGACCATACTAAAAGCAAAATCCTTAATCTTACAGTAAAAGTCTGGCCAATGCACACATGTATTCATGAGTTTTAAATTAAAATATGACAGCTAGGCTGGGCACCATTGCTCAGGTCTATAATCCCAGCTACTTAACAGATGGAGATGGGGAGGATCTTGGTTCAAAGCCAGTCCAGGTAAGACCCCATCCTAACCAATAAGCTGGGTGTGATGGTATGTGCCTGTCTTCACATCCCCTTTACATGGGAGATATAAATAGGAGGATTGCAGTCTAGGCTGGCCCAGGCAAAATACGAGACCCTCTCCAAGAAATAACTAAAGCAAAAAGTACTTACTATTAACAGGGTCTATCACTAGTTCATGGGTCTTAAATTGATTCAATGTTTCACTAAAATAATGCATATGCATTATTAATGTCTTAGAAAAAGAGATAAATAAAATATAAGAAAATTATCATCCACAATTATACAACACAAAGGAAACTATTTTAAATCTTTTGTTTATCCATGCAAATTTTTAAGCCATGTTTGCATAGACACATATTCACACACTTTTTTGAACCAAAATGGTATTATAAGGTGCATATTATTTTGCAACTTTTGTTCATAATAAATCTAAAAATATTTATGGATCATTTACCTTATTTTCTTATTTAAAACTCTATATTTTGTAATTTTTCTAAAAAGTAACAAGCATAAATTTGCTTATCTCCAAAGATAATTCCCAATGACCTATCTATGTGAATGTTAGCTGGCCCTGTGACTCTTTAACCAAAGAATGAAGCAGAATTGACATTAAGTGAGTTACAAACACTAGACTTAAGAAGGCCTAGAAGCTTCTACGTTTGTGCTTCAGGAAGCCCTGAGCCATCAGGTAAGAAATCAAGCTACCTCCATGGAGAAATTAAGTGGAGAGGTCATGTAGACAGAGACAAACCCTAGGATTACATGGAGCAAAGAAAGACCTAGCCTTTCCCAATGTCCTAGCTGAGCACATCTCCGTCATGCCCACCAAGGCATGGGAATGAAGCCATCTTGGACTCGCTTACCTACTCAAGTCCTTAGTGACTACAGCCCCAGCCAACATTAAATGGAGCAAAGGAACCATTTATTAGAGATCAAGTCATCCAAAGAGACAATAAATAATAATATTGCTGTAAAGACACTAACTTTTAACAGTATATTAATCAATAATAAATAAACAAATCAGAACATGTATAATAATGTATAACCAAATCAGAACATTCATATAATGTGGAAAAACAGTATTATTTTTAAAGACATTATACCACATGTACACATTTTTGCAATACATACACACATGCACATGTATAACTTATTTCCAATTTGAATAAATAACTGCTATTGTCCAGTAAATTCTTTATGAAATGCACTTATTTTAACAATTCATATTCAGCCTGAAAGAAAAATTGCTGATATTGTAGATTATTTATTGAATGAATGTAAATCTAAAAACCACACAGAATAATGTAGATATTTCTTCTCACATTAGGAAACTGAGGGGGGAGAAATGAACCAAGCCTTGTATGCACATATGAATAATTAAAAAAAAAAGGAAACTGAGGCTCACAGAGAGTAAGTAACTAGTCCAAGGTTACAAAGTCACATTAGTAGCTGGTAGCTGAGTTAGCACCTGAAACCAAGTCTCTGATTTCCAGGTCAATGCCCTCTTTAAAAAAATGCACTACCTTGTTTTAGACAACAGTGGAACTGAAAATACTTATCTACCAGAAGACAGATGCAGTCTCCACTTGACTAAAAACTACAAGAATCATAAATCTTACAGAATAACCTGGTCTTTAGGGAGTTCTAGCCTGATAGATTTGGGCAGGCCAGAGAAGTTCAGATATGTTGCAAGAGTCTATGGATAAACTCTGAAAATAATATAGCTTGGCGTCGAAGCCACATGGTAGAGAATCTAGTTACTTATCCACCCAGCACTATTCATTTAAATTTATGAGCCAGCCATTCCCATGTGAAAATAGCTGGAGATGGCATGAGGGAAACCAAAATTTGAGAGTGGTAAAAAACAAAAGATAAAAAAATTGAAATAACAAAAATATATATGATGAACTAATCTCTACTCCTTCCTCTCCTGTGAGCCGTGAAACACCAAAGAAACACTTTTAAGGAAAAGGAGTCTGATTCACTGGCAGGTAACCCAGGAACTGTAACATACCAAGACAGCTCTTTAGTCTTACAGCCTCTCCAGATGAACCCAGTAAGGCACTACAGAGCTGGAAGTTACCTAATTTCAACTTTCCCTCTGCTTTTCTTCCCATGGGTAACAACTAATGGTAATGTGTTAAATAAGCAATATCCTTTTATAGGACCCAACTAAAGAAAAAAGCCATTCCAATTTTATCAGTCATTCTGTAATGAAAAAAAAATAGTAATTTTGCCTGGCGAGTCTACGAAGATCAAAATAGGCACTAGTTGGTATAAATCTTTTCCCTTTGTTCTCAAAATGAGATTGTTACCATAAGCATTAACCTATATAACCACAGAAAGGGGCTCAGATCAGCTTTGCAAAGGCAGAACATTTATAGAATGTTTAGAACTGAAAAGAGCTCTGAAATCTGTCAAAGGTGAATACCTACATTGACATACATATGTACACGTTACTAATGTCAAGGTATTGACTCCATCGTGGGTATACTTCCTTGTGGTGGTAACTGCCTAGTGCTGGTTTCCAAGAGAAATTAGGGAAAATAGTACACTCCCTAAAATAGAGATATTCAAGTTAGTTGCCTTAATTTTCTCAGTGTGAGTCTATTAAATTACCCTACAAGACCAAATAAAACCATGCAACCGAAATCTTGTATCCTTATCAGTCAGCTGAAGGGGAAATTTTCAGCATTCTAAGCTTCTTTTGGCAGAGATATGCTAATAACACGGAAAGTGCAAACTGCAGTTTTCCTACCTTTCTTGACCTTTCTATATTTGCAGATTTGAATGGGTTCTCCAGCACAAGGTACTAGAGATGGTACTTATGTTTATCTGTCTTAAGTCAGATGTTTTCCAGACTTCCAGAGCAAAGCTCTTCATAATCTTACTGATTTGTGCACGGGTCACAGCTAACGGTAATGGTATTTCAAGAAAGCTACACCTGGTCTAAGAACACATTTGGGGAATAATGAGGTGACTTATACAGATACTTAAACTCAGAGACATCCTCCAGTTTTTTTCCAGGAAAGACAAACAATTACTTTGATGATGTGTGTTGCCCCTCACCTTCAGAAAAGTGTTCTGTGTATTTTCTTAACAGGTTGTTTATTTCATTTCAATAGAAATCCTTGTGTTTCTTATGTTTCTCTTAGAAAACAAGGTAAGTTATTTAAGAGCCTTCCAAATAACACTTGAAAAATCCACTGATAGTTTGTATATGTCAAATCCTCTCCTATACATAAAAACTAATACACAAAAAATAGGTTTTTCTTCAAGGAAGAAGCCACTTCCAACAACAAAAAGTAATCAAGATTCAAAATATGATGCATGGAATATACTTAAGTGAGATTACAAAAATTTTGAATTCATATGTTTTGTAAATACTGTAAGAGAAACAATTATGGAAAGTTGTACTGTCATACTCTCACCTTCTAGAGGGGCAACTGAAATCAATCAAAGACTTTGTACTCTCTATAGTATTTCTAGTTGACTCAGTTTCTCCTTTCAGAAGAAGAAATGATTCTTTTTAGCCTAGAGCAAGATTTTTTTAGAGTGACTTTTAAAATTTTTTTTTAATTTTTTATTCATTTATTCACATGTGTATACATTGTTTGGGCCATCTCCACCCTGCCCCCCCTCCCACCCTTCCCCCCTCCCCTCCTCAGTTTCAGGCAGGTCCCGTTCTGCCCTTGTGACTGATTTTGTTGAAGAAAAGACATAAGCATAATAAGAAAGACAAAACGTTTTTGCTAGTTGAATTAAGGATAGCTATACAGAAAGATTCCTACTATTGCTCTCATGTACCCATGTGTTATGACCCATGTTGATTCAACTCTAACTGATCTTTACATTGGTTCCTGATCCCCTGCTAGTGATAACCTCTCGTTTTAAGGTTTCTGTATTAGTTCCTCTGGAGTGGGGACATCAAATGCTTTCATGTTTTGGGTTTTCTGCCTATTCCTATATCTCCCTTATGTGCTGTCCCATTTTCTTGTGATCCAAGTCCAACAACATTGCTGCATTTGCCCTAGATCTAAAGTCTGCATATGAGGGAGAAAATATGACTTTTGGTCTACTGAGCCTGGCTGACCTTGCTCAGAATGATGTTCTCCAGTTCCATCCATTTATCTGGAAATGATAAGATTTCATTTTTCTTCATGGCTGAGTAAAATTCCATTGTGTACAAGTACTACATTTTCTTTATCCATTCATCAGTAGTGGGGCATCTTGGTTATTTCCATAATTTGGTTATTGTGAATAGTGCTGCAATAAACATGGGTGCCCAGGTGCCTCTGGACTAACCTGTGTTGCATTCCTTTGGGTATATCTCCAGGAGTGGGATTTCTGGATCATATGGCAGGTCTATGTTTAGATTTTTAAGAAGTCTCCAGACTTTTTTCCAGAGTGGTTACACCAGCTTGCATTCAGGGTTCCTTTTTTCCCACATCCTCTCCAGCACTTGTTGGTGGTGGTGTTTTGGATGATGGCTATTCTAACAGGGGTGAGGTGGAATCTTAGTGTGGTTTTGATTTGCATTTCCTTTATGGCCAGAGATGGTGAGAATTTTTTCATGTGCTTTTTGGACACTTGAATTTCTTCTTTTGGAAAAGTTCTGTTTAGTTCAGTTGCCCATTTCTTTATTGGTTCATTGATTTTAAGAGAGTTTAGTTTCTTAAGTTCCCTGTATATTCTGGTTATCAGTCCCCTGTCTGATGTATAGCTGGCAAATATTTTCTCCCTCTCTGTGGGTGGTCTTTTCAATTTAGAGACCATTTCTTTTGTTCTGCAGAAGCTTTTTAATTTTATGAAGTCTCATTTATTCATCCTTTCTCTTAGTTGCTGGGCTGCTGGGGTTCTATTGAGGAAGTCTTTGCCTATACCTATGTGTTCCAGAGTGTTTCCTGCTCCTTCCTCTAGTAACTTCAGAGTTTCAGGTCTGATATTCAGGTCCTTGATCCATTTTGAGTTGATACTAGTGCAGGGTGATAGACATGGATCTAGTTTCAGTTTCTTGCAGATGGGTAACCACTTTTCCCAGCAACATTTCTTGAAGAGTCTGCCTTTTCTCCATCATATATTTTTGGCACCTTTGTCAAAAATGAGGTAGGTGTAGTTGTGTGGATTAATATCTGGGTCCTCTATTCTGTTCCACTGGTCTTCATGTCTGTTTTTGTGCCAGTACCATGCTGTTTTTATTGCTATTGCTTTGTGATATATTTTGAAGTCAGGTATTGTGATACCTTTAGCATTGCTCTTTTTGCTGAGTATTGCCTTGGCTATTCATGGTCTCTTGTGTTTCCAAATGAACTTTAGGGTAGATTTTTCAATCTCTGTGATGAAAGTCACTGGGATTTTGATGGAAACTGCATTGAACATGTAGAACGCTTTCAGTAGTATACACATTTTTACTATGTTGATTCAACCAATCCATGAGCACAGGAGGTCTTTCCATCTTCTGTAGTCTTCCTCGATCTCTTTCTTCAGGAGTTTGTAATTCTCCTGTAGAGTTAATTCACACCTTTTCTTAAATTTACTTCAAGGTATTTGATTTTTTTTTAGGCTATTGTGAATGGAATTGTTTCCATGTGTTCCTTCTCAGTTTGTTCATTGTTGGTGTATAGAAAAGCTAATGATTTTTGTAGGTTGATTTTGTATCCTGCCACCTTACTGTAGCTGTTAATGGTGTCTAAGAGTTTTGGGTAGAGTATTTTGGGTCTTTAAGGTATAGGATCATATTGTCTGCAAATAAGGATATTTTGACAGTTTCTTTACCTATTTCTTCTTCTTGCTTAATTGCTGTGGCTAGAAATTCCAGTAATATATTGAATAGGAGTGGGGAGAGTGGGCATCCTTGTCTCATTCCTGATTTTAGGGGGAATGGTTTCAGTTTTTCACCGTTAAGTATGATGTTGGCTGTGGTTTGTCATATATAGCCTTTACAATGTTGAGGTACATTCCATCTATTCCCAGTTTTCTTAGAGTTTTTATCATGAAGTGGTGTTGGATCTTGTTGAAGGCTTTTTCTGCATCTATTGAGATGACCAACAGATGCTTCTATTGATGTGTTGTAGTACATTTATAGATTTATGTATGTTGAACCACCCTTACATCCCTGTGATGACGTCAACTTGGTCATGGTGAATGACCTTTCTGATGTGTTGTTGTATTTGGTTTGCCATTATTTTATTGAGGATTTTTGTAATGATGTTCATTAGGGAAATTGTCCTGTAGTTCTCCTATTTGGAGGTGTCTTTGGTTTTGGAATGAGAGTAATATTGGCTTCATAAAATGAGTTAGGCAGTGTTCCTTACCATCTATTTCATGAAACAGTTTAAGGAGGGTTGGTATTAGTTCTTCTTTAAATGTCTGATAGAATTCAGCAGTGAATCTGCCAGGTCTTGGACTTTTCTTTTTTGGGAGACTCTTGATTGCTGCTTCAATTTCTTTTTGTGTTATAGATTTATTCAGGTGATTAATATCCTCTTGGTTCAGTTTTGGGTGGTTGTAAGTTTCTAGAAATCTATTCAGTTCTTTGAGATTTTCAAATTTATTATAGTATAGGTTCTCAAAGTAGTCTCTGATGATTTCCTGGATTTCTGTTGTATTTGTTGTTATCTCTCCTTTTGAATTTCATTTTACTGATTTGGGTTGTTTCTGTCCTCATTTTGGTTAGGTTTGCTAGGGGTTTGTTTTTTGTTGGTGATTTCTAGTTTTAATGCATTGTGCTCAGACAGAATGCATGGAATTATTTCTAGTTTCTTGTATTTGCTGAGGCTTGCTTTGTGCCCTAAGATGTGATCAATTTTGGAGAAGGTTCCATGGGCTGCTGAGAAGAATGTATATTGTGCAGATGTCGGATGAAATATTCTATAGATATCAGCTAGGTCCATTTGATCTATGGTGTTATTTAGTTCTGGGATTTCTTTATAGATTTTTTGTTTGGATGACCTATCTATTGGTGATGGGGGGTATTAAAGTCTCCCACTACCACTGTGTTGGAGTTTGTATATGTTTTTAGGCCCTTCAAAGTATGATTGGTGAAATTGGGTGCATTGACATTGGGTGCATATAGGTTGATAATTGTTATTTCCTTTTGGTGTATTTCCCCTTTTATTAGTATGGAATGTCCTTCTTTATCTCATTTGATCAATGTAAGTTTGAAGTCTACTTTTTCAGAGATAAGTATTGCTACCCCTGCCTGTTTTCGGGGATCATTGGCTTGGTAAATCTTCTTCTAGCCTTTCACTCTCAGCCAGGGCTTATGTCTGTTGATGAGGTGGGAATCCTGTAGACAACAGATTGTTGGATCTTCCTTTTTAATCCAGTTTGCCAATCAGTGTCTCTTGTTGGGTGAATTTAGTACATTGACATTCAGTGATTTTGACATGCTGTGATTTTGATGGGTTTGCCTTTGTATGTTATTTGTTTTTTCTGTCTTCCAACCTTCAATATTCTTTCTCTAGTCTCTGTATTTGTTGTTTTAATAATATGTCATGGGGTAGTTCTATTTTGGTCAGGTCTGTTTGGTGTTCTGGAGGCTTCCTGTACCTGAGTGAGCATACTTTTCTCCAGATTTGGGAAATTTTCTGTTATTATTTCATTGAATATATTATGCATTCCTTTTGCTTGCAACTCTTCTCTTCCTTCAATGCCCATGATTCTCAGGTTCTTTTGATGGAGTGAGTTCTTGCATTTTCTTTTCACAGGTCTTGAGTTGTTTAACTAATAATTCTTCAATTTTTCCTTTAATTGCCATTTCATCTTCAAGTTCTGAGATTCTGTCTTCTGTTTGTTCTATTCTGCTGGAATGGCCTTCCATTTTGTTTTGTAGTTCTGTTTCATTCTTTTTTCTGAGCTTTTCCATATCTTGGGTTACTTCCTCTTTAATATTGTCAATTTTTGACCTCAATTCATTTATCTCTCTATTTGTGGTGGTCTCCATTTCAGTTTGGCATTTATTTAGGGCTTCTATGATTTCATTTATTTGTTTTTGTGTTTTCTCATATTCTTTATTTTTGTCCTCTTGTAATTTCTTGAGTGCCTCCTATACATTTTGGTTGACCATGTCTAGTAACATCTCTATGAAATTCTCATTAATTACTTATAGGATTTCTTCTTTCAGATTGTTCTTTTGGGCTTTATTGGGTTCCTTGGTATAGTTTATCTTTGTTTTGTTGGAGCCTGGGTCTGGGTATCCCTTTTCTTCATTTCACTCTAAATCTTGCAGTACTTTATTTTTTGGGTGGGAATAGTTTCCTTCCCTTTTTCTTCTTCCCATATTTCCACTAGGTAATGTTTATATCCCAAACTGTGTGTAATTTAGTATTAGCTCGGTAGCAATATCAATACTAACCAAACCAAGAGAGAAGGATAAAAAAGAGAGAGAGATGGAAAGATAAAAGGAATAGAGTAGAGAGGAAAAGAGAAAAACGAAATGGTAGAGATGGTGGATGATCAAACAGTAAACCAGGCAGCAAATCCCTTAAAGAAGGGAAAAAAGTAAAATTTAAAAATTTTTTTTAAAAAGTCACCAGTTCTGGAGCAGTAGAATTGCAGTCTTAGTTGTTCTGATGCTAGTTCTTTAACATCCAGACTTGTCTGCATGTGCCTCTTAGGTAAGTTTGGAGCCTTCCTGTGGCAAGTGGACGGTGGGTGGGGTCCCACAGACCTTTGGGTGCAGGACTTTAGCTGAGGTGAGGTAGCAGCCTTTGGAGTGTGGGCTTGGCATGCCTGATGGGTGCAGGCCAGTGGAATGGAGATCTTGCATGTCTATGGATCCCTGGCTTGACAGCCTTGGGGGTGCACAATTGAGCAGAACAGAGATCATGTGTGTGTGGGGTGGGGGGGGGTCCCTGGCTTCTCAGGCCTTATGAGCACAGCCTTGCAGAGTGAATATTGTGCAGGGCTGTGCAGGCTTTGGGGGCGTAGCCAGCAAAGCAGAGATTGTGCAGGGCTGGGGAATGCCACCCAGCAAGATGGAGCTCCTGCAGGGCTGTGCAGATCCTGCAGGTCTGAGGGGTGGGAGTTTGGGGTAGCACAGCCCTGGTGGGGCAAAAGAGCAGGGCCAGAGGATAGGAGATCTCATGGTGTATGGAGCAGCAGCTCTGTAGGCCTATGGGGAGGGGTTTGGCATGCAGCACCTGCTATTCTTTTAGTATATGGTGGGGTGGAGAGACCTCCCAGGAGCTAGGGGTTCAGAGTGCTGATGTTTCAGCTCTCCCTGGTGTTTTACCTCAGTCAAGCAAGTCTCCAGCTTCTCCTCAAAGTCCCTGGATCACGGAGGTCAGAAGGTCTGTGGCTGTGTTTCAGTCACCATCTGGGGTCTCTCTCCTAATATGTTTATTATTGAGTGGAAGAGAAAAATTGAGTGAAGTTACAACTTGTTGCCAGAGATATACCCCTTTTGCACATGAATGAATTCATTTATTAATTGATACAACCAATGCTTTTTAAGTTTCTAGAATGTTCTAGGCATTGTGCCAGGTGCTATAAAGGCAAAGATGATTAAAGTAAGGTCCCTGACCTTTGCAGATCACTTAGGTCTAGTGCTGAACGCAGGCATGTAAAAAAAAGAAAGTGAAATACAAAGGGATGAATGCTAATACAAGTAAATGTGAAGTGATGAGGCAATACTGGAAGGGAAATAACTTATCCTGGATGAGCAAAGGAAGACTTCACAGAATTAGGCTAGTTGAGCTAGGTGTTATAGGATTACTGGGAGTTTACTCAGACAGAGAGAGAGACTTTATAATTTATTCTCTAAAAAGTGGGAAGACATTGAAAATAGGGAAGCAGCATGACTAGATTTGTTTTTTAGAAAGTTAAACTTGAGGACTGAGGATGTAGAGCTCAGTTGTAGAACACTTAGCAAGCAAAAACAGAGAAAGGAAAAGCTTATTTTGACCATCATATGGAGGATGTCTCAGAGAGAAAAGAAACTAAAAGTTGGAATTTCAGTTAGGAGTTTATTATAAGAGTCAAGGAAGGCCAGAAGCAGTGGCTCACACCTTCAGTTCTAGCTACTTGGGAGATCAGAAAGATTGCACTTTAAGGTCAACCTAGACAAGAAGTTAACAAGACCCCTTCTCATCCAATAAGCTGGGTGTGGTGGCACATGCCTGTCATTCCTTTTTATCCCAGTTATAGGGGAAATAGAAGAATCTTAGTCCAGGCTGGCACAGGCATAAACTCAAGATACTATTTGAAAAATAACTAAAGTAAAAAGGGCTGGAAGCTGGCTCAAGTGGTGCCTGCCCAAGAAAACATGTGGCCCAGAGTTCAAGAATTAGTATTGAAAAAAAACAAAAAGAGGATTGACCAAATGGCTCAAAGGTCAAGTGGTAGAGTGCCTGCCTAATAAGCATGAAACCCTGAGTTCAAACCTGAGTACCACCAAAAAAAATTAATCTGCATTATCAAGATTGAAAATCACTCAATCACTGATATGTAGGCTGTACTTAAAAAAACTGGACTGGATGAGATCAACCAAGAAAAGTGAAAACAGAGTAGAACTTCAAGAAACAGTTGTGTGCAGAAGAAGAGTGGGGAAAGCTAAGAAAAAGGCATTAAGTAGACAGAAACTAAAAGAAATAGAAGTGGTACTACAGGCCTGTAATCCCTGCTGAGGCAGGAGGATTGTGAGCCCGAGGGCAGCATAGCAAGACCTTGTCAAGGGAGGAGAGGGAAGGGGAGGGGAAGGAAAGGAAGCAAAGAACAAGGAAGGAAAGAAGACAGGGAAGAAGGGAGGGGAAGGAAAGAGAAACAGAGAGAGAAAGAATGGAGGGAGGGAGGGAGGAAGGAAAGAAGGAAGGAGGGAGGGAAAGGAAGGAAGGAATGAAGAAGGAAGGAAAGAAAGGAAGGAAGGAAGGAAGGAAGGAAGGAAGGAAGATTTTGGAAAGAGATTTAAGAAGGAGGAAGTTGTTGACCATATTTCTTGCAAAAGAAAATTAGAATGAGCATGGAAAGAAAGCCACAGGATTTTGGCAAATGAAGAGTTATGAAGTGATCTTAGAGCAATCTCAATAGAGAGATAGAAGTAGAAGCCAAAAATCCATTAAGCTAGAAGACATAAAGAATATTCTCTATAAATCCTGAAAGGGGAATGAAAACATAAAATATTATGATACTGTCCACTTCCCACAGAAATAATTGCTCCTTCTGCCATAAGCCTCATGGAAGGTTACAAATATGTTCATGCAAGGGAGTGCTGGGAACTTGTTAGAAAGTTAGTGTCTCCCAGACTCACTGGCTTAGGTTCTATTTTATGATGCCTTGCTGCCTTCTGATACTGGTCAGCAACTCTGCAAACCCCATTTCCAGCTGACTAATTTACCACTGGTTGTCTGTCAGCAGATGAGGATAGGGGTCCCTAGAAAGCAAATACAAGGCTTCAGCAGGAAGAGACAAGAGTTACTCCTGACTTCTGCCTCTCTTACATGCCACCTCAGTAACTGTTGTTCATCAAACCCAAGACTTTGGTTCTGGTCAGCTGCTTTCTGTTCCATAACTTCCAATCCTAGCCTTGCTGTGTTCAAGAGATAGTAGCAGAATCCTGCCTGTGCCTGCCCCAAGAATCTGGATTCCATCTCTATAACTACCTCTGTACTGGTTTCCATCTTCAGATCTCCCCATTTTCTTCTTTTTGTTCACATATCCATAAGGGTAGTAGCTATTTTTTGAAATGGGCTATATAGTAGCAGGGAAGGAGTATATGTGGAGGGAAAAGCTCTAGCATTCTATTTTAGATGTTTGTTTATGACAGCTTTAAGATTAATATCATGCTTGCAAAATGCTCCTGGCACTTTTTATCCATCATTTATTCAACCTCAGTGTGTTTGTGTGTCCCATCAGACAGAACCTAAGTGTTATGAGTTGTTTCCCTATAGTGAGATATCATTGTACTAAACAAGTAGATTTGTGTTGATGTTTGTACTGATTTTAATCTGCTAGGTGACCTGAATAAGTCATTTCTTTCTTCTCTCAATGTTACTCTTCGTATTTTTTAAATGGGTCAGCCCATTATACTTTGATGGTCATTCTAAAAATCATTATTGCCAATTGTGGTGGGAGGTAGAGAAAAAGGGGTAAGAACCACAATTGGCAATCAAGGGGTGGGAGGGCTCAATCTTGTGTGGCTTAGTTCTAAGAGTTATGGTTAGTGTCTCATACAAATGGGGACATAGCTGAAATTTTTGGTCACTTTTTGCTTAAAAGGCAGGACAGTGCAGTAGTTAGGAACAATGACTTAGATTTCAAACAGACTTGCTTTATTTTTTTCAGACCTAGTTTTAATGCCTGTATCTACTACCTGTTAGTCTTGGTTGATAGGTAAATCATTTGAGCTTTCGGATTTTCACCTTCATCATTAATATTACTATACTTCTTTTGTAAAATAGAGATCTCAGATTGCTGGATATAATAATAATTTATATAATTTATAAAATAATTTAAAAGAAGACATACTACAGGTACTCAATGAGAATTTTATAGAGATGATACTGGATAGGGTCAACCAAAATGTACAGGAGATACTCAAGAAATTCCAAAACAACAAAAATAGAGAATTTCAAAAAGCAAAAGAAGAAATAAAGGAAACCATAGAAGCACTGTATAAACAACAAAGTGAAAGAGAGAACACGATGAATAAACAGATAAATAAACTCAGGACAAAAGTAGACAACATTAAAGAGGAAACCACCCAGGATATGGAAAACCTCAGAAAAAAGAACAAAACAGAACTGCAAAAGAAAACGGAAGGCCAATACAGCAGAATAGAACAAACAGAAGACAGAATCTCAGAACTCAAAGATGAAATGGTAATTAAAGGAAAAACTGAAGAACTATTAATTAAACAACTCAAGACCTGTGAAAAGAAAATGCAAGAACTCACCGACTCCATCAAAAGACCGAACTTGAGAATCATGGGCATCGAAGAAGGAGAAGAGGTGCAAGCAAAGGGAATGCACAATATATTTAACAAAATAATAACGGAAAATTTCCCAAATCTAGAGAAAGATATTCGCATACAGATGCAAGAGGCCTCCAGGACACCAAACAGACCAGATCAAAATAGAACTACCCCCATGACATATCATCATTAAAACAACAAGTTCAGAAACTAAAGAAAGAATATTCAAGGCTGTAAGAGAGAAAAAACAAGTAACATACAAAGGTAAACCCATCAAAATTACAGCAGACTTCTCAACAGAAACATTAAAAGCAAGAAGAGCGTGGTGTGAGATCTTCCGGGCACTGAATGAAAATAACTTCAACCCCAGGATACTCTACCCAGCAAAACTATCATTCAAAATAGATGGAGCAATAAAAGTCTTCCATGATAAGCAGAAACTAAAACAATATGTGACCACAAAGCCACCACTACAAAGGATTCTTCAAGGAATTCTGCACACAGAAAGTGAAACCCAACTTAACCATGAAAAGACAGGCAGCACCAAACCACAGGAAAAGAAAAAGCAAGACAGTAGAGAGTAACCTCAACTTAGGTACAAACAATCAAACCTTCAAACAACTAAGACAACTAAATGACAGGAATCACCACATACCTGTCAGTATTAACGCTTAATGTTAACGGACTTAATTCACCCATCAAAAGGCATCGCTTGATGAAATGGATTAAAAAGGAAGATCCAACAATTTGTTCCTTACAGGAGACGCATCTCACTGACAGAAATAAGCATAGGCTAAGGATGAAAGACTGGAAGAAGATTTACCAAGCCAATAGCCCCCGAAAACAGGCAGGAGTAGCAATACTGACAAAGTAGACTTCAAACCTACATTGATCAAATGAGATAAAGAAGGACATTCCATACTAATAAAAGGGGAAATAGACCAAAATGAAATAATAATTATCAACTTGTATGCACCCAATGTCAACACAACCAATTTCATCAAACATACCCTGAAAGACCTAAAAGCATATATAAATGCCAACACAGTGGTTGTGGGAGACTTTAACACCCCATTATCATCAATAGATAGGTCATCCAAACAAAATCAATAAAGAAATCCAAGATCTAAAATATGCAATAGATCAAATGGACCTAGTTGATGTCTACAGAACATTTCATCCAACTTCTACACAATATACATTCTTGTCAGCAGCCCATGGAACCTTCCTCAAAATAGATCATATCCTAGGGGACAAAGCAAGTCTCAGCAAATATAAGAAAATAGAAATTATACCGTGCATACTATCAGATCACAATGCAGTAAAACTAGAACTTAACAACAAAAGTAAAGACAAAAAACATGCAAACAGCTGAAAACTAAATAACTCATTACTTAATGAAGAATGGATCATCGATGAAATAAAAGAGGAAATTAAAAAGTTCCTGGAAGTCAATGAAAATGAAAACACAACCTACTGGAACATATGGGACACAGCTAAGGCAGTCCTGAGAGGAAAGTTTATAGGCATGAGTGCATACATTAAAAAGACTGAAAGATCCCAAATCAATGACCTAATGATACATCTCAAACTCCTAGAAAAACAAGAACAAGCAAATCCCAAAACAAATAGAAGGAGAGAAATAATAAAAATAAGAGCTGAAATCAATAAATTGAAACCAAAAAAACCATACAAAGAATTAATGAAACAAAAAGTTGGTTCTTTGAAAAAATAAACAAGATCAATAGACCCCTGGCACACCTGACTAAAATGAGTAGAGAAAAAACCCAAATTAGTAGAATCAGGAATGCAAAAGGGGAGATAACAACAAACACCATGGAACTCCAGGAAATCATCAGAGACTACTTTGAGAACCTATATTCAAATAAATTTGAAAATCTAAAAGAAATGGACAGATTTCTAGATATATATGACCATCCAAAACTGAACCAAGAGGAAATTAATCACATGAATAGATCTATAACACAAAATGAAATTGAAGCAGCAATCAAGAGTCTCCACAAAAAGAAAAGTCCAGGACCTGATGGATTCTCTGCTGAATTCTATCAGACCTTTAAAGAAGAACTGATACCAACCCTCCTTAAACACATTTTATGAAGCCAGTATTACACTTATCCCAAAACCAGGCAAAGACACCTCCAAAAAGGAGAACTATAAGCCAATCTCCTTAATGAACATTGATGCAAAAATCCTCCACAAAATAATGGCAAACTGAATTCAACAACACATCAAAAAGATTATTCACCACGACCAAGTAGGCTTCATCCCAGGGATGCAGGGGTGGTTCAACATACGAAAATCAATAAACGTAATAAACCACATTAACAGAAGCAAAGACTGAAACCACTTGATCATCTCAATAGATGCAGAAAAAGCCTTTGATCAGATCCAACACCATTTCATGATAAAAGCTCTAAGAAAACTAGAATAGAAGGAAAGTACCTCAACATTATAAAAACTATATATGACAAACGTACAGCCAGCATTATACTTAACGGAGAAAAACTGAAACCATTCCTTCTAAAATCAGGGACCAGACAAAGATGCCCACTATCTCCACTCCTATTCAACATAGTACTGGAATTCCTAGCCAGAGCAATTAGGCAAGAAGAAGGAATAAAAGGAATACAAATAGGTAAAGAAACTGTCAAAATATCCCTATTTGCAGACGACATGATCCTATACCTTAAAGACCCAAAACACTCTACTCAGAAGCTTCTAGACATCATCAATAGCTATAGCAAGGTAGCAGGATATAAAATCAACATAGAAAAATCATTCGCATTTCTATACACTAACAATGAGCAAACTGAAAAAGAATGGATGAAAACAATTCCATTTACAATAGCCTCTAAAAAAATCAAATAACTAGGTGTAAACCTAACAAAAGATGTAAAAGACCTCTACAAGGAAAACTATACACTTCTGAAGAAAGAGATTGAGGAAGACTATAGAAAGTGGAGAGATCTCCCATGCTCATGGATTGGTAGAATCAACATAGTAAAAATGTCGATACTCCCAAAAGTAATCTACATGTTTAATGCAATTCCCACCAAAATTCCAATGACATTCATTAAAGAGATTGAAAAATCTACCGTGAAACTTATATGGAAACACAGGAAGTCATGAATAGCCAAGGCAATACTCAGTCAAAAGAACAATATAGGAGGTATCATAATACCTGACTTCAAACTATATTACAAAGCAATAACAATAAAAACAGCATGGTACTGGCACAAAAACAGACATGAAGACCAGTGGAACAGAATAGAGGACCCAGATATGAAGCCACACAACTATGAGCAACTTATCTTTGACAAAGGAGCTAAAAATATACGATGGAGAAATAGCAGCCTCTTCAACAAAAACTGCTGGGAAAACTGGTTAGCAGTCTGCAAAAAACTGAAACTAGATCCATGTAAATCACCCTATACCAAGATTAACTCAAAATGGATCAAGGATCTCAATATCAGACCACAAACTCTAAAGTTGATACAGGAAAGAGTAGGAAATACTCTGGAGTTAGTAGGTATAGGTAAGAACTTTCTCAACAAAACCCCAGCAGCACAGCAACTAAGAGATAGCATAGATAAATGGACCTCATAAAACTAAAAAGCTTCTGTTCATCAAAAGAAATGGTCTCTAAACTGAAGAGAACACCCACAGAGTGGGAGAAAATATTTGCCAGGACTGATAACCAGAATATACAGGGAACTTAAAAAACTAAATTCTCCCAAAACTAATGAACCAATAAAGAAATGGGCAAGTGAACTAAATAGAACTTTCTCAAAAGAAGAAATTCAAATGGCCAAAAAACACATGAAAAAATGCTCGCCATCTCTAGCAACAAAGGAAATGCAAATTAAAACCACACTAAGATTCCACCTCACCCCTGTTAGAATAGCCATCATTAGTAACACAACCAACAAGTGTTGGCGAGGATGTGGGGAAAAGGGAACCCTCTTACGCTGTTGGTGGGAATGTAAACTAGTACAACCACTCTGGAAAAAAATTTGGAGGCTACTTAAAAAGCTAGACATTGATCTACCATTTGATCCAGCAATACCACTCTTGGGGATATACCCAAAAGACTGTGACACAGGTTACTCCAGAGACACCTGCACACCCATGTTTATTGTGGCACTATTCACAATAGCCAAGTTATGGAAACAGCCAAGATGCCCCACCACTGACAAATGGATTAAGAAAATGTGGTATCTATACACAATGGAATTTTATGCAGCCATGAAGAAGAACAAAATGATATCATTCGCTGGTAAATGGATGGAATTGGAGAACATCATTCTAAGTGAGATTAGCCTGGCCCAAAAGACCAAAAATCGTATGTTCTCCCTCATATGTGGACATTAGATCAAGGGTAAACACAACAAGGGGATTGGACTATGAGCACATGATAAAAGCAAGAGCACACAAGGGAGGGGTGAGGATAGGTAAGACACCTAAAAAATTAGCTAGCATTTGTTGCCCTCAACACAGAGAAACTAAAGCAGATACCTTAAAAGCAACTGAGGCCAATAGGAAAAGGGGAACAGGTACTAGAGAAAAGGTTAGTTCAAGAAGAATTAACCTAGAAGGTAACACCCACGCACAGGAAATCAATGTGAGTCAATGCCCTGTATAGCTATCCTTATCTCAACCAGCAAAACCCCTTGTTCCTTCCTATTATTGCTTATACTCTCTCTACAACAAAATTAGAAATAAGGGCAAAATAGTTTCTGCTGGGTATTGAGGGGGGGGAGAGGGAGGGGGCGGAGTGGGTGGTAAGGGAGGGGGTGGTGGCAGGGGGGAGAAATGAACCAAGCCTTGTATGCACATATGAATAATAAAAAAAAAGATAAAAGAAAAATAAAAAGCTACAACTCCATGTGGAAAGATATGTTTCAGTCCGTTGCCTGGGTTAAAAAAGGACATAGAAAAATGTTTTTATTTTTAGACATTCTATATTCTTCTACTAATGGCCAGAACCCTTCTGCTCATTGATAGATTCAGTTGAAAAGAATGAAATGTTCCTAGACTTCATCAAATTGCATATAATAAAAGCACATATTCTGGTGAATACTGAGTTGATCTACCTCTTTTCCTCACAGATGCATTAAGAAAAGAGCATCTTAAGGATTTTTTTGTGGGGGGGGGCGGTTTGAGGGAGCTAAGGTATACTTCACAGATGTCAAGTAAAAAAAACTTAGGATGAGAACATCTGGATCTGTACTGAAATAAACAACTATATTCATAGATACATGAGTGATATTTTTTTCTATTACAAGATTCATTTGCATAGAATACTGTGGCACACAAAACTATTTTACCCCCGAAGATACTGAATTTCTTAGCATTTCTAACCAGTTAGAATGGATAGAATAAATTAAGAGCAAGACCATCTTCTGACAATAGACAACTGTTTAAACTTCCTCTGTTCTAACTCTGCTGTGCTAGCTTATCTCTTGGCCTTAAAATATCATTTTGCAAGTACCATTTGCATACTTATGTCAGTCCCTTCCTACAAAACAGATGAAAATTAAACTTGCAATCCCTGAGTTCAAAAAGTTCAAAGTAGATTTCTAAGGTCAAGAGTACACAATAGTTCATTTCTTTAGGATAAGCATTTGGATTAACAGGTTCTTCACCCATCCCATTCCACCTTCATGTGCAAATCTCTCCCTATAACTGAGTTATCTGTAAACAATGCTGATGATTCCATGTCCTGAAGCTTCTAGGATAGAAATTAAGTTCTTTTGGCAATTACAGTTTTCAGGTAACACAAATTATCATTTAAATGTTGGGTTCATCAAACATAATATGATATATAAAGAAAGGAGTGGGAGGGAAAAGGTGGTAGAGACAAGTATTTGAACCACTTTAAAAAATATATCTCCTTTGAATGATTAATGCAATGTTCCAAGTTTGAAATTTGCCATTTCTTCAATGCTTTGCTCTAAAAACATGTTTACAACCTGTACTCAGAATGAAAAGGTAAATATGAGGAGTATGTGAGACAGCAACAAATCTTTATTTCAAAATTCTTGTGCAGGCTTTTAAGAACCAACCTGAAAGTTAAATGCTAGCTCTTGCATATTCTAAGTGGAATAATAAGTAGGTTTTCGTGTTCTTTGAAAAAGAAAAGAAAGGGGAAAAAAAATCTGTGGTTTTTAGTCATCAAAGAGGAATCCTGTGGTGAGATATTTAACTATAATGGTTTGGGCATGGGCTTATGCTTTTCCTGTTTCTATAATGGCTGACTGAGTAGTGTTTCTTTGTTTTCTAAAGAAAACACAATTATAGTAAAAAAAAAAATTTTCGTGGAAGACACTAATACCTCTCTCTCCATTCAAACACAATTGTCAAAATGTTCTCATGTACATGTCACATATATGCAAACCTCCTAATGTCCCTGTGTGAATCATACCATTTTACAGAACTGAGCTTCAGCAAGACTATGACTTTCTCAAGGTCATGCAGTATATCTATTTAGTGTTATTTGATTACAAGCAAATAAATGTAAGAAAAACAATCTTTTCTATCAAAGTATATGTCACCCTCTTAGATTACTTAAAACTCCTCAGGTCACCATCATAGGTGACTTGCATTGTTGAAAGGGTTCCTGTTTCTTTTTCCAGATTCTTGTACAGCCCCATTGCCTGAGAAAAGTGCCCACCAAATTATGTGCCCTAAGCCATCCCCCAAGCCTTTTAGTCAATGGAGAAAATAGACTGGGAACTTTTGAACTGGACAAATCTCAGGTAAGGGGCAGTTACAACTGTGTCAGGGATATAAGAAGAAGCCACTGTCAACCATTTTGTGCTCACGTGTCCGCTCAGCTAGAGTGAGTACATGCTTGCACCCTTTTGATCAAAAGAAATTGCCCTGTCAAGATTTTCTCTGTCTCTTGTGTGTCTGTTTTTGGCACTGGAGAGTCTTTAATAGCAATATAAACCCAACTCAAATTGGCTTAAGGAATAAACAAATTATGCATTTTCTCTGTAACTAAAACCATGATAGGGTGGGAATGGAGGAAAAAGAGGTGATGAACTGCCTGCACTCATGAAGAAATGCAGAGGTTGAATGATGTCATCCTGTCTCTCTTATCTCGGTCAGTCAGCAACGCTTTTCTCTGCATTGCCTATGTTCTCAAACAGATTGTAGAAAGATGACATCCAACAATGTCAGTCTTACTTCCCATCCTCTGAACAGATAGCATGCTTCATTCTCCTTGTCAACACTCATCAGCCTGGCTTTGGCCATAGAAATCAAATATGTTTGTCTTAGTCTGTTTTCTCCTATAACAGAATACCAAGACTGGATAATACTGGATAATGTGTAAACAGAAATTTCTTTCTTACAGTTCTAGAGCCTTGGAAGTTCAATATCAAGACACTAGCACCTGCAGAGGGCCTTTGTGTTGCAGACGGTATAAAATGGTAAGAGTGAGGAGTGAGTGTATACATGCCTCTTTCTCTTCTTATAAAACCACTAATCCTATCACGAGGACCCACCCTCATAATCTCATCTAACCCTAATTAACTCTCAAAGGCCTCATATCCTAGTACCATCAATAAGTGAATTTGGGGATTAATTTTCTAACACAGAAACTTTAAGAAACAAATTGAAACCATAGCAGTGCTGTTTGGCCAGGCCTAGTTGTGTGCTTTCCTTTGGATCTAAGGGTGGGGAGTTATTAGCACTACCTTAAGATCCATGAATTAATAACAGGAAAGAAATAATTTTCTAAAAGAAAAATCAGTCTGCAACTACTGGAAAAAAAGTGAATAGGTGTTGAACAAGCAAAAAAAAATGTTACACATAGCTACTAAGTAGGAGGGCAAGAATTCAAATCCATGTCTTCTGGGACTTCAAAGTGTTCCTTATCAGGGCTGGCAGAGTAGCTCAAGTGGTAAGAGTGCCTGCCTAGCAAATATGAGAACCTGAGTTCAGGCCCTAGTACCACCAAAAGAAAAAAGTGCAAAGTGTTCCCTATTTATATCAATAACTTCGCAAATATATAGCTTTTCTCAGTACTCCTATAACACACAAATGATTACAAAATGTATTACTACTGAACTAGAAAATCTCTACATTGAATATAAATAATGATAAGGATAATCTCTGACTGAGTTATCTCTTATTAGGAAGAACTTTTACTTATGCTTCCCTAATTACATTGATCCCTCATTCTATTTCTGCGTAAGTCCATGTCAATAGTTGCTTATGCTAAACTCTGAAGGGGATTAAAAAATTCCCAGTGTCCAGATCCTATCGCCAAGTCATTTGAAATTTAGTGGGGGTTAAAAAGTGACAGTGGGAGTTAGGTTGTCTTACAAATGAAATTATAAATTTTTATAAGAGTTCCTAAGTAGGATGGAAAGTAATAGACAACAGAAAATCCAACTTGAGAGGAGGCAGACAAGAAAGTCTTTATAGAGAAGATGGTGGCATTTGAGCTAGGTCTTAAAAAGATGGTAAAATTTTGACATAGGTCAAAGTGGAGATGAAGGAAATAACTGTGAGCAGAGGATGGAGATTAGAAAGAACATAGGATGATCAGTAAGCAGTTTCTAGTCTGCAGCACAGAAGAGCATGTATCATGTATGTGGATGTAGCTGGAAGTAAGCCTGACAGTGTTTGGAAGGAGCCCTAATGTGGATTCCCTTCATTGTTAGGCTGCTGAGTCTACATATTGATTGTGTAGACACTGGGGAACCATTGAGTATTTTTGAACAGTTGAGTGACATAATCGTATCTTTACATTACAACGATTTACATTCCATTTTGTAATACAGAAATGATTACAGAATGGCATTTCTTGACTTCCATTCCATATTCGAGCAAATGCTTACTTTCACTTTTAGTTTTGGAAAATACTACTTGAAAGCAAAGATTCCTAAAATTCTAGCCTCCAAATGCAAGTAAGAGACCTTTTCTCACAATGTTCCTTTTGCTTCCAAATCTTAGCAAATTCTTGAATAATCTTCTGTTGATTTTCTAATTTGATTTCTATAGTGGTCAGTTCTTTCATATTCACCATAAAGTCACTATTCAACCCTAACATATAGAAGAAGCCCACTTCTACTTTAATGCAAAGTCTGCATTTAAATCCAAAGCAAGCATCAAGGCCCAGATAAAGAGTCGCTTCTCTACAAAGCATTCCCATATCAGCCCAATCTACATGTAGGCACATGTGCTTCTTAAAACCTGCAGCACTTACTAACAAAATAACACTCCTTTGGAAATTACCATACACTGTGCATATTATTTAAACAGTCCCTGTGGTAAATTCCTTGAGTATAGTGACCATATCAAACAAACAACCTATGTTAACTGAGCACCTGCTATATATAAGGTGAAATATATTAAATACAATGGGAAATATCAAGAAACAAACGCAATAAGATACTATCATGGTTGTTGTCCTTAAAAATTGTCCTCAATGTTTTACCTCATTGAGTCTACCTAGTAGATTAGTAGTGCTAATTTTGATTGTTTGAAAATTAATGTCAGGCACTTAGGAGGCTGAGGAGGAGGATTGAGAGTCTGAGCCCAGCCTGGGCTACATAACAAGACCCTATCCCAAAAAGCCAAAAGGAAAAGGAAAAGTCAATACCAATACCAACTTCCACAGATTCCTTATCCTTTTGATCACTGCAGTTCAAAGTTTCTCTGTTACTGCATCCACTCTCTTACTCTTTTCTCCAGCATCTGAGAAAAGAAAGCCCTGTTCCTTTAAAATTTCAACCTAGTGGACTGGGGCTGTAGCTAAGTGGTAGAACATGTGCAAGGCCCTGGGTTCCATCTCCAAGACCACCAAAAAAAAAAAACCGCTCTAGTACTTGTGAGTTTTTTTTGTCTGTTTGTTTTTTTGAGACACAGTCTTAATATATATCCCAGGCTGGCCTTGAATTCATGATTCTCCTGCCTCAGCTTCCTTAGTGTTAGGATTACAGATGTGTACCACTACACTCAATCACATCTTTTTCAATATATGCCAGGCTCTTGGCCTTTAAATTATTCCTAATTTTTCAAGCATTGTTCAAACATTTTCAGTTGTTTCCTTTTACCTGTTCCACTACCCCTTCTACTTCTCTTACCATACATCCAAATCCAAACTCCCACAGGTCTCAACTAGTCTGAAAAGACTTTTCTTAAACTTGCTGCATCTTCTACCTCTCATCCTAATTTACACTCCCATTAACTAACAATTTTTCAGCAGCATGGCCTTTATCTAGTGCCTGTTCCTTCCTTGTTTTTGGTGGAAGCTATACTTTCAAATGGTTTCCTACTCCCAAATATATAAGACTTCTTACCAGACCTCATACTCTCCTAAGATCTTTTTTATTTTGTGAAGTCCTCCCTTACATAGACTTTCATGATACATTTCCCACTTCTCTAAATGCCCCCTTTTGCCTTTTAGCTTGTGTTATTTAAAATATATTTTTCAAAATCTTCATGCTAAACCAGCATATATATTATAATGTGGCTCTATTTGGAGACATGTACAGAGATTCTAGAAATAGCATATAGAATTCTATTTTCAGTTCACCTTAATTGGGTAGATTTGAGGGCAGATTTGAATGTGAGAGGAATATACTTTGGAAAATGTTAAGGAAAGAGTATTTGAAGGTAATTGTCTGCTTAAGGTAAGGAAAATAATTGCTGCTGACAGTATACTTACCTCAAAACTTTCCCAGAAGTTGAAGGATTGCCAGTTCATCTTCACTATTAAGTGCCCTTGAGGTAGCCTTGAGCTCCACAGATTAGAATAGAGCAGATAGAAGCAAACACAAAAGAAGAACAAAAGGAACCCCAAATTGTCTTTCCTGTTCAATCTCTTACCTTCCTATATAAGATGGTCTTAGCCAACAGGACGAAGATATTTACCATTTGCTTCCTGTGAGTTTCCCATTTGAAACATATGCACAGATAGAGCAAAGCCTAATACTACCTCTGTTCCCAAATTTACCACAGAGATATATAAAACTAAAATATGAACAAACAGGACAGTAAAAGGCTGTAACACCTAAGCTCAGTTAAGCAACTAGTGGTGATTGAGATGCAGGAATTATAAGTTTCAGTGTGGTTTCTGAAATTACACTAGTGTTTACTGAAGACTAATAGCAATTATGAATATGAACAGTTAGGTGACAAATCACATTAAAGGGGCATATGTTGCTAGTCTTGTTCATAGCCAATATGAGCCAATATTTCATTTGATTACAGTTACATAATTTTCATTAAAACATTTTATTTTCTAATTGTAATTGAATCAGGACTAATAAGCTCATCTAATAATACTAGCAATTAATATCTTTTGGACGTTTCATAGAATGACTAGTAAACAAAATCATTGTTTTTTTTCCTTACATTCTGCTTCCTAATTTTTTCAAAATAACAGTTGTAATGCTGAACTAACCAGGGTTTTCTGAATACTATCTGTCTGTATCTGATAATTTGTATATTTTAAATTCTGGCTTCTCTTTTTCATATATAAGGAAATAATTGATAAAAATTCATACCTACCAAAGAACTTTAAAATGTTTTAATATCTATAAGCTTTAGAGTGTATGGTTAATATCATGTCACTTATGTAACTGTGCATTTAATTTCAGAAAATATTAAAGAAGTCCTTTCAAGCTCAGTCTAAGTCTATCATGAATGATTGAAACCAGAAAATAGAAATGAGTAACTGAAAACTGACCTTTGATACTCCAAGGATGATGGCTTACCTTGTAAGTTGTATAATGTTGAAAGAAAATTACCAATATAGTCAGCATTCATTCGCACTGCTAAGGTAGCAAGGTTCACCAAAGCATAAAACAACAAATGGAAGTCCATTTTATTTTTATTCACGAATTCAACCGAATCACCTTAAGTTCAAATACAGCAAAGAAAGGCTTTAGTTATGGTACAGAGTTGAAAGACTGCACACTTCATGCACAGTCTTTCATTTAAAGCAGGAGTTGATGTATTTTGACCAACTCTCAATGACATACTTAAAATGTACCATGATTTTATGTAATAGAAAATGATAATGCAGAGAAGTAATTAGTTAACCAGGAATTAAAGGAGTGAAAATAGACCATTAACAACTTTATTTTGAGTCTTACTATAGAAGTAAGTTTTGACTCTCTTCATTTATTAAAGTTAAACTTTGTTAGTCATTTTAATATAAGCCAATAAGTATTCCTACTTAAATGTTTGGTATTCATTAATTAAATTTATTAACATATTTTCCCTTCCCACTGCTATATTCTATCCTCTAATTTTAACTGTCACAAACAGTTACAATAAACTCTTGATTGATCTCCATTCCTCTAGTTTCTCTCATGTCCAATCTGGAGTGATTATCACCATCACAATCTTAATAACAATTGCTATCATTGAGTGAGTACAATGATATGCTAGGTATACAGTATGGGGTTTTAATTTAATCCTCCCAACAATACTATACAGTCAGTACTTGACTTCATCCATTTATGTTGTTTAACAGAATACCACAGACTGGGTAATTTATTATGAACAGAAACTTATTCCTTATAGTTCTGCAAACTGGAAAGTCCAAGGTCAAGAGGATAGCATCTAGTGATGGCCTTCTCTGCCTTTAAAACATATCTTGAGTCCTCCATTTCCTTCTATAACCTCTACAAATTTAACACATATCAGGCAGAACAAACTTTTAGAAAATATACTTCATGCCATATCAAACTCTGCTTAAAATTTTCACTAATGGCTTTCCATTACAATTACAAAAATAAAAAAAATTCCTTTCTCTAGTCTAAGAGAATCATAATCAGCTCTCTGCCTCTCTCTAGATCCTAGTCCCACACATGCCTCCACTGTATTCATTTCAGTCCTGCCACACTGGCTTTCTGTCTTTTTCTGGAGCACATCAAGCTCTTTCACACATAAGGGACTTTAAACCTAGTATCCTCTTTGATTGCAAGACTTTGTTCCAGATAGTCACCTGTCTAATCCCATCATTTAATTTGAGGCTCAACTCAAATTTCACCTCATCAGTGAGGTTCTGTGTGACCACTCAATCAATCTAAAGAACTTTTCCTGTCCTTTGCCAGTTATTATTATATTCCCCTAGTTCATTTTCTTCATAGTACTCATCACCATCTGGAAATTTTACTTTTTATGTTATTGTCATTTGTCTCTCCTTCATTCTAAAAATAAGTGCTGTGAGGGTAAGAGGCCTTTCCAATATTCATCACTACTTTGCTCCAGTGACTAGAACAATGCCTGGAATATAAGAATCTAATAAACATTGACAAATCAAATCCAGTTTTTTCTTTCTGACTTCAGAGCATTAGCTCTTAACCACAATAATAAACCATTTCCTAAAGAATAGACTCATTCACCTTACTTTTTTCTTTAAAAACCATCTATAATGCCATTGTCTACAAAATAAAGTCCCAGCTGTTCAGTGTTATTTTCAAGGGCCTTAATATCACCTCTAGCTTGTCTTTCCATCTGACCTCCTCCTGCACCCTACAATATGCCTTATGACTGAAACTACACAGGATCTGAATACTCCTCCTCAGCCTTCCCTCCCTCTTCCGGTACCCCCCCATACCATTTCTACCTATAAAATATTAGAAGCATCCTTCCCAACAAGCTCAAAACATATATTATATCCAAAACTTTCCTAGCCTCCCCAATTCATAATTTATTTTCCCTACAACAGCTCCCCTCATACTTTTTATGTCTTAAAACATTTAGTACAGTGTGCTTCATAGTAAAATTATCCATGTCTGTCTCAACCTCCAGACTGTTAATTTCTATTATCTTATTTTCTTTCACATTGTTTTTGATATAGAGTCAAAAACATGATGTCTACTCAAATGTCTCTCCCATCCCTGTCTCCACTCACATATAATTACATTTTTTGACACAAGGTCTTGTTATGTAGCCCAGGCTGGACTTGAACTTGTAACCTCCTGTCTCAGTCTCCCAAGTGGTGAGATTGCAGGTGTACACCATTCATTTAACTGACTTGAGTATGTAATTTTTCCCCAGCTAGATTTTTAGATAAAGAAGGCTGCTGCTTCTTTCAGGTTATTCTTTGCCCTTTCTGTTGTCAGTACTGCTTCCTCCCATTACTGCTCCTTCACACATAACATGTTGCTGAACATAAAATTAGTACATTCTATATAAACAATGAGTGAAGAATAACTGACTAAATAAGTAAGTGGCTACAAAGAAGAAATCAGTTTAGCCTGAGATGCTAAAAAAAGAAGAAGGAGAAGGAGTAGGAAGAGGAGGAGGAGGAAGGAGAAGGAGAAGGAAGGAGAAGGAGAAAAAAGAGGAGAAGTAGGAAGGAGAAGGAGAGAAGAAGAAGAAGAAGAAGAAGAAGAAGAAGAAGAAGAAGAAGAAGAAGAAGAAGAAGAAGAAGGAGGAGGAGGAGGAGGAGGAGGAGGAGGAGGAGGAGGAGGAGGAGGAGGAGGAGGAGGAGGAGGAGGAGGAGGAGAAGGAGAAGGAGAAGGAGAAGGAGAAGGAGAAGGAGAAGGAGAAGGAGAAGGAGAAGGAGAAGGAGGAGGAGAAGAAGAGAAGAAGGACTTGCTTCTTCCCTTTTCTCTTTCTCTGTTTAGTGGTTCTACTAGTTTTTCCCTTCCTCTGTTTCCAGTGGAACAATGGTCACCCAGAGAAGAGCTCTGGGTTACAGACCAGAGGCAAGAAAAGGGGATCAGAGTCCTCTGGGTCACCATTTCCAGCTGATTTGCAGGGAGACTTAAAAGCAAGAAGACAAAACAGAATCAGACTATTATTTCCTTTCCCCTTTTTCTATATTCCCCAGTTCCCACCTCCACCCCCAACACAAATATGAACAGCTTTGAGAGGAGTAAATGTGCAAATTGATTTTTCTTTAGCATTATTTTTTCAATGCTAGGGAAGGCTTCAAAATGGTTACTTCTCAAAACAAACCATTTGTCAGACAAACAACAAAAAATGATTGTGTTTATGAATTTTACATATATCCTTGGAAAGAAAGATGACTATCAAAATGCTACAAGACTGGTAAATATTTAGTGGTTAATTAAGAGGTTGCAGGGTTCACGTTTATTTTTGTAAAACTACAAAATTTAATCTATACAGGCATTGATATTTAAGACATTTCTTTTTCTCCCAAGATGGTTTATGGCATATTCTAGATGAGTCAGACCAAACGTCTTCTGTGTCTTTCAAGAGTAAACATTTCCCAAACGCACAACTCTGCCTTTGGCCCTGCCTAATAACACAAAAGGCTGCTTGAGCTTTTCTATAAACATAAGAAAGAGGAAGAGAAGGCTGAGGTGGAGGGAGAGAAACACAAGACTCAAAATTTTTAATGAATAAATTAAACATTGAGCTCCTTGAGGAATACTAGAAAGTTTAATTGTTTTTGTGTTTGGTAATTGTATGCTCATTTGTTGCAGAAAGTTCTCCTCTACCACAGGCAAAAACCAAAACAACAAACCCCAAAAACAAAAATCAGGAATTGGAGAAGTGACTAAACCTCATGAGACTACTTAGAACAACCACACACTGACCAAGCTCTAGTTAAGTGAGCCTTGGGCAAGTAGGAAAAATTAAAAAATAAAACATTGCCAAGATGCCTAAGTATTTGCAGTGGAGTCTCCAGGAGGACTCTTTTAAAATTAGTGTATATTAATTGTACAAAGGGGTTTCACTATGGTTTTTCTCAATGCGTATATTATACTTTAGTCAGATTGATCCCCTCAACTGCTTTCTCCTTTCCCATTCTCCCTTCCCCCCTATTTTTCAACAACTTTCAGTGGGTTTCCTTAAGCCATCTTCAAACAGAAACACAATGGATTTTGATATTATTCACCCTCCTCTTTCCCTGTCTCTCCTTCACCTCATCCCTCGCAAACAATTGCAACCATGTTTACATATGTGTGTGTGTGTGTGTGTGTGTGTGTGTGTGTATACTGCATCTTGACTTACATTCCTTTGGATATACACCTAGGAGTGGTGCTGCCAGATCATAAGGTTGTTAGTTTTTGTTTGTTTGTTTTTTGAGAAACCCCCGTATTGATTTCCATAGTAGCTGTACTAATTTATAATCTCCAGGACTTTTCTTGATCCAGACTGTAAGGTGAAGGAAGCAAAAGAATGATAAATAATGAACAACAAAACATATCAATTCTTAGGAGCTAAAGGAAGGAATTTTACTTTGGAATCAAAAATAATCTCTTCACAACTTAGTGTAATTATACTATGAGCCAGCAACAATAGAGAATTTTTTTTTATTGAAACAGCTTTTTAATATACTAACAAGTCCGTGAAAGTAAGAAATGTTAGCGATACCATAAGTAAAGGTAGCATTCAAAATGGTCTTTTAGGTTTTAAAAATAAAATTCTCCTTAATAATGCAAGCACTTCATGCAAGCAGACTGTGATCTATTCTTCTTTTCATACATCTCTAGGTTTATAATAGTCTAACATAACTTACTCCTATAATCTATAGCTGGCAACTAAATGCACAATCTAATACCCTACTCCTTGAGATATGATTATAAATACTACCTTATTTACTTATGATATATTTCTCTGCATGGTAGAAAGTCACTTTTTATATAACCTAGAAAATCATCATTAAAACAAATACATTGAAACTGTGACTCACTAGAAAGTGTTAAGCCCACTGGACTACAGTGAGTCAAGAATGGTGAGCAGATTGAAATTCACCAGTTTCCTTGGAACAATGTATTTGAAGATATGAAGGTTGTACATCTAGTACATTTGATCTGAATTTTAATCAGGAAAGGCACTTGCTGTCAAACTAAGAAAATAGAAGCTAAGAATGTAAGGTTCAGGTATTATCCAAAGCCTAATAGGAGAACCGCACATCAAAATAAGTATTTAGTAGCAAGATTGACTCTTGCTTTCACAACCCCAAATATTCCAAAGTACACTTGGAATTTCTCCTTATAACAATGCCTGTATGTTATTCTATGGTCATTAACATTTGAGAAATAATTGATTTAGGCATTTATTCTGGTTTTTTTCTGGGTTATTCTTTCGATCCTCTAACAAATCTTTCTAACCTTTTTTTGTGAAAGATTACTACTGTGCTAAATTTATGCACTGCCCTATTTCCAAATGATGTAAATGCATAAGGTTTTAGGGGGTTAAAAATAACCCTACACTCTGGAGAGGGACTTTGTGTTCTCTCTAATACCCAGTCTCTATTGTCCACATTTATTTATGTAAAGGCTAAGTCCAAGTCTTTTGGATACATCAATCAAAAAAGTATGTCAAGACATAAAGTGGTAAAGTATTGATACTATTTTTAGTTTTTGATTGACACATAATAATTATACATATTACTGGGGTACAGTGTGATATTTCAATATATGTTCACAATGTGTATACTACAACATCCTAGAGAACAGAGAGTAATTATTTGGACCATGAACACTCAAGAATTTTTTAAAACATTTTAATGATGATGACTATTAGCAAAAATGGAAAAGTACAATTTAATATTTACTCAGTAGACTAGGATAAACTCTTAGTGAATGTTTGTTTATACCACATCACAAAAGCCACTTAACAGTGTAAAATAAAATGCTATGCCTTCTGATTTAGACTGTGTAGTCAATTGCAGAAGGTTCACAGAGTAGTGGTTTACAATAAGCTCCAAAATTTCCATGTCTTTCTGGTGAACTTAATTATCACAGTGTCTTTTAAACCCCACATGGGCAATTTCTATTAATTACAATCTTGCCTACTGCTGAGAGCAAAACGGATCCACCACACACTCCAGAGTGGGTAACCCTTGCCAGCCAAGGTTTCCTTTTAACACAATTAATGATGATGATAATGTTGGTGATAATAATAATAATAATAATTCTTAATGCTTACTCAACACATTCTATTAAGATAATGGAAAATTAAATGGAGTTCATAGAATATCATTTCCGTGTCAATGAAAACACAGGGTAGCATATTCCAAAGGTCCAATTATATTTTGATGGTAATTTGAGATTGTTTACAGAAACTAGGTCCTAAAGACATCCTTGAATTAAAAGGATTCAAAACACCTTTAATGAACAGCTATAAGACAACTATAGACTTATTATTAAGTTATGTCCTCTATTGTATAAGATCTTGTTATTTTTTCCCATAACTCGTATGAAAATAATTCCCAAAGGATATATATGTATCAGATGACTCTACTTTATTAAAGAGGAAATAATCTTATAGTTCTCTACTGAATTTTGCAAAATACACCTCCCTACTTTTTTAAGTAACTGAAGGAAATACACCCCCCCAAAAGCAACTATACCAATTACTAAATTTGCCAGTATATTATTGTACCCTTGCTAACTTCATGAATGAAGATAGTAGCTTTCATTACATGACTACAATAAGATCAATTGTGTTTTGAAGTTCCAATCATAGATGGATCCCAGGTTGAATTAAATTGATTTTTAAAAAGATAATATGAAAATATGATAAATCTATCAGATTTTTTCTATACAGTTATTGTCTTTCCATATCTTTATTTTGTCAAAGGTCCATCCACTTATATCATCATTTTTAAAATGTCATTTGCTAATGAAGCTATAGTTGTTTTTTCTTTCATCCTTATTTTCTTGGAAAAGTAAAATGAAAGAGGGGCTGTATAATCTTACCTTTATGGTCCTTTCTATGAGTCTATGATTATGGCATAGCCATTAAAGAGCAGCTTAACTACCTACATAGATTGGAACAAAATGCAGGCTGAGAGAAAGTACTTCCCATTTCAATGCAAATATTTCTAATACACTGGCACCCAACTATAGAGCTGTTTCTTATGAAGCAAAATTTTTTATAAAGCAATTTTAATTGTATGGACCCTAGAGTTATTTTCTGGAGACCAAAAGGACTAACTATAGGGCAGGATCATTACAGAAGGAGGTGCTCACCAAAACCAGTAAAGGCCTTTTTATATCATCATTATCTCCACCATTCCAAAAAACAGATATTTAAAACTATCATGTTAGTTTGCTAGAGTCCTAGCCACAAAATACCACACACTAGGTGGCATGAACAACAGAAATTATTTGTCATAGTTCTAGAGCCTAGGAAGTACCAGATCAAGGTGCCAGTAAGACAGGTTTCATTCTGCAGTCTCTTGACTTTTTTGACTTGTAGGTGGCTGGCATGTAATTGTATGCTCACATTACCTCCTTGAAAGAGAGATTAAGGGTTAAGAAAGAGAAGGCAGGCTCTTTAGTGTATGTTCTTATTAGGACACTGTCAGTCCATGCAAGATGCTGTAACAAAATATCTTAGACTGGGTAATTTATGAAAGACAGATATTTATTGCTTACAGTCCTTCTGGCTGGGAAGTTCAAGATCAGAGTGCTGGCAGATTTGATGTCTGGTGAAGGCTTGATCCTTAGAGATGGCAGCTTCTATGTATCCTCATGGCAGAAGGACAAGACAGTTCTCTAGGACTGTTTTCATAATGTCATTAATTCCATTCAGGAGAGTGAAGCCCTCATAGCCTAAAAACCCCTAAGGCCTCACCTACTAATACTATTACCTTGGTGATTATGTTTCAACGTATGAATTTTGGGAGAACACGACATTCAGACGTGCACCCTCATGACCTCATGGAACCATAATTATACTTCACAAAGACCTCTTTTCCAAATACCATTGCACTAGGAATTAGGACTTCTGCATATGAAAGGGAGAGAACACAAGCATTCAGTCCACAACAAAAATACCTTTTGCCACCACAAACTTTGTCATCTTTGCTGAATAATGTGGATAAAGGCTATAGATTGTCATACGTTGATTGCAATACAAAGTAAGAGTTGAATTATCCAATATGAATAATTCTCTCCTATTGTGAAAAGAAGTACCACTCTGCTCCCATCTTCTGCGATAGTCTTGCTGTTTGCCTAGACTATTTAAATGTTCCAATTCTTTAATTTACTTTGTTTATTTATGCCTTCACATTATAATCATTTTCATAGTGAAATATTTATTATTGCTTGACAAAGACATCCCTTCATAGAAAGAAAATGCAGTATTAGAGAGGCCTCCATCTTTTATCACCAGATATGAATTACTCTAACTGGATGACAGTATGACTTCCCCAAATTAACCAAAGGTCTGGCCTCAACAGCACATTGTGGAAGTAGCAACCTAAGTTACAAATTTTAATCTCATTCATTATCATGGTGCATCTCTTTTCTCACTTTGAGGAGCTACTAACTATGAGGAAGACTGGAAGCAAAATTCATTCAAAAAACACTCCACAAAGCTCTAATTTTACAAAATAAAATATAATTTTAAGATAGTATCATTGGATGTCTAATTTTCTCAATAATTCTAACTGTAATTCAATACATGATTTGGGATTCTGGTCATCTAAATACATGTATTTCTTATTTCTGTTTAAAAAACTGCTAAACCACTACTGACTGGAATGCTTTGTATTATTTTTGGCTCAGAAATCTTTTTTTCTATATTCTTAAATGGTCAGTTCAATAATTTCTGCCTTCAATGATATCCCAAAACTTCTATAATAAAACAAGATGCCTCTTTCTCTTTTCAGTTACTTTGATCACTGAAGTGGTTTCTGGTACCTCGTTTCACAATTTATATAATATTGTAAATTAATATATATTCAGTGACTACATTTCAAGAATTTCTTCTAAGGAACATTGGATCTACTTTCACATAAGCACATTTCAAATTAATTCATGCCTACTAACTCTGAGATTTGAGTTGAAGTTTCTGGGTTCTGTATTACTTCACAGATATGACAATCATAACCAGTTTCTGAACACAAATGTGGGCAATTTAGAGATCTAAAATTAGTATGAGCAAATCATTTAAATGACTACTGCATAAAAAGAGATTAATCAGGTCACACAAATGCCTGGAGTATCCCAAATCTAAGGTCTCACTTATTTTCTTCTTCACTAGCAGTCTAACCAAAGGTAGTTTTCACAGGTTTCATTTTGTAAACTTATAGAACTTATGCTCTGACACTGATCTGGTAACCATCATGGAATTTAAGCATTTTTATTGCAAAATGTATGAAAGAAATATCTAGCAAAGTCTAACATACAGTAGAGAATTAACAAATATTCTTGATAAATAAGAACATAAAGTGCATGATTAATTTATCTTTCTCATGTGTCATTTTAGTTCAAGCAAAATTGGGGAAATTTTGAAACTTACTATTTAGTTCCAACAATTTTTACAAAATGGAAAACTTGTCAAAACGTTTATCTTTCCTAAAAATATAAGGAAGAAAATCTATACACAACTCCATAAGCACACATGTCATTTATGTGCAATTTCTGTTTTCACTTTGTCTCATACTATATTATAAAATGAAAGTGTTACTGACAAAATTGACTAACTGAATTTTGGATGGCTGTTAGTTTCTGACTTTCTAACAATTCCCCTTCATACACATACTTTGTGTGTGTGTGTGTGTGTGTGTGTGTGTGTGTGTGTGTGTGTGTGGGCTAGGTATACAACCCAGACATCTGCAATTACCAAAAAACATTATAAAATACATTTTGGTATTCTAAACACAGTATCTTGTAGTGGTCATATTTTGGACACTTATTTAATGAATGAATCAAAGAGCTTTCCTCTTCTATATGCCAAGGAAACTTACTAGTGGCAAAAATGGTTATAGCTCATACTCTAGTGTCACATGATAAGCAGATTTCAAATTAATTCATGCCTAATTTGACATAAGATTATGACTGTATTTTAGACAAGAAGTAAATATCTTTCCATAGTTTCCATAAAGAAAGCCAAGATCCAAGGAAGCAGTGGACAAATTGTATTCCAGAAAACTTGTAGTTGAATTAGAAAAGGAAAATTTCAGAATTAGATTTGTCAGATCACCTGGTTAAGTGCCAGGGGTGAGAGGTACACTGACTTTCAATACTAGCTGGGTCAGAGAGACTTCCTAGGTAGCAAATGTTCTCCAAGCCTTGGATGCAATTACCTTATACCTCTACTTTTCAAAAACATGCCATGAGTAACATAACAACATAGTCAGAGAATCTAGGCATAAATGTTATATTATTAATGCATTTGACATTATTATACAAATTAGGTTAAAAAAAAGTAAGCCAAAAAAATTAAATTTTAAAAAATAAGTCAATTTAATATAGGATGCTTACATTAGCACAGCCATATGTAAGCAAGCATGCTACCACAACATTCTACATTTAGCTTTCTGATGTGTATGGTAGACCTAAGATCTCTTATGGGCCTTGTATTCATCAGACTTTAGTGTTGTTGTAAGAAATGCCTGACATAAACAACTTAAAAGAAAAGATTTATTTTGGCTCAGTTTCAGAAGGTTCAGACCATGCTTCCTTCAACTATGTACTTGAGCAGCACATAATGGCTCCAGGAGCCTGTGGTAGAGGAGGTTCTTCACCTAATGACTGACAGGAAACAGAGATGAAGGAATCAGGGACCAGGTAAAACCTTCAAAGACACACCCTCCACCAAGTCCCCACCTCCCAATGTTTCCACCACCTCCCAAAATAGCACTACCAGCTGGGGACAAAGGCTTCTCTAGAAAATCATTTTCAAGGTCTTTCATCTTTATCAAATAGAATTATTTCCACCTCCATAACATGGCTTTCATGGGACGGTACATATTACTCAAATAAGCTTTAGATATTTGGAATCTAGGCTCAAGGGGATTTTTAATCACTCTTTTGTGGGTTTTAATTTCATTCTACCAATTTTGAGTGAATGAAATGCATTTCAGAACAACTCTTGCCCATTCTCTTCCTGTGGTTTTCCTATTTCTCCTTTCCATTTCTTGACCCCTACCTTTCTTTTTATAGCATGGCAGCAATGCAAAGTGAAGAAAGAGAATAGTGAAAGACAATTTCAACCTCAATTTTAACCTTAGGGTTCTGATACAGTTGTTTATAACTGACCAGATTAGCACTAATTCATGCATAAACAATTTGTATCTCAACAAAATGCTATCATGTTCTCCAAGAGATAAACTGTACTATGGAGTTCTCAACTTCTAGAACTCTAGAGGAGAGGTTGCCTTCTTCCCAGATAGGTGCTTAAAACCTCAAAAACACATAGCATACAAACATACCTTGTGTTTAGTTCCTAATATTTTCAAAGTATTTTTGTATCTTTTCTCTCATAGAACTCTTATCATTACCATTTTTCTTATCGTACTAATTATGCCACATTTGTTTGGTTAAATCCTCTCTTGATGGCTAATTTTATGTATTGACTTCACTATGCCAAGAGATTCTCAGATAAATAATCTTTCTGCTTGTGTCTGTGAAGGTTTTCTGAATGAAATTAGCACTTGGATGTTAGTCTCAGTAAAGCAGATTGCATACTCCTTCCCCCATGTAGGTGGGCCTCATTCAATTCATTGAACACCTGAATAGAACAAAAAGTCAGAAAGAATTAACCACTTTTGGCCTCCTGCTTATCTGTTTTATCTGGGACATTGGTTTTTGCCTGCCCTTAGACAAGGATTTACATCATTGACTTCCTTGGCTCTCAGGCCTTCAGATTCACACTATAATTATACCACCAGTTTTCTTAGGTCTCCAGCATATAGGTGGCAGATTGTGGGACTTCTCAACCTCCATAAGTGCATGAGGCAATTTCTCACAAGAAATCTCTGCCCCCTGCACACCCATGTTTATTGCAGCACTGTTCACAATAGCCAAGTTATGGAAACAGCCAAGATGCCCCACCACTGACAAATGGATTGAGAAAATGTGGTATCTATACACAATGGAATTTTATGCAGCCATGAAGAAGAACAAAATGTTATCATTCGCTGGTAAATGGATGGAACTGGAGAACATCATTCTGAGTGAGGTTAGCCTGGCCCAAAAGACCAAAAATCGTATGTTCTCCCTCATATGTGGACATTAGATCAAGGGCAATCACAACAATGGGATTGGACTTTGAGCACATGATAAAAGTGAGAGCACACAAGGGAGGGGTGAGGATAGATAAGACACCTAAAAAATTAGTTAGCATTTGTTGCCCTTAACGCAGAGAAACTAAAGCAGATACCTTAAAAGCAACTGAGGCCAATAGGAAAAGGGGACCAGGAACTAGAGAAAAGGTGAGATCAAAAAGAATTAACCTAGAAGGTAACACACACGCATAGGAAATTAATGTGAGTCAACTCCCTGTATAGCTATCCTTATCTCAACCAGCAAAAACCCTTGTTCCTTCCTATTATGGCTTATACTCTCTCTACAACAAAATTAGAAATAAGGGCAAAATAGTTCCTGCTGAGTATTGAGGGGGTAGGGGGAAGAGGGAGGGAGTGGAGTGGGTGGTGAGGGAGGGGGTGGAGTGGGTGGTAAGGGAGGGGGTGGGGGCAGGGGGGAGAAATGACCCAAGCCTTGTATGCACATATGAATAATAAAAAAAAAAAGTACAAAAAAAAGAAATCTCTGCCCATGTAAATATGTATCCTTTGGTTCAGTTTTTTTGGAGAATCCTAATACACCACGCCTACCACTTGTGGAAACATCTGTCACATAGTACAAGGTGCACTGTGCCCATATATCTAAGAAACGCTTTAACACAAAATTATGAAAATTACAAATAATTTGCAGAAAATATGTGTGCTAAGGAATAAAATTTTAACTATGGAGGCTGAAAGCCTTGTTGAATTTCCATCCCCCACTGCATTTATCTAAACAAACTTATAGCCAATGTCATGGAAACAAAAGAGGAAGACCAACAGACCAACAGTTTGATCATAACTGAGAAGTTTGCCGGGATGTAAGATTTTCACTATTAAAACTGGGAAATTGCCCCCAGCAAACTGAGATGAAGGGCCTCTGGAAACCTTCATTATGATCTCCCTGTGACCTTAAAGGGTAGAAGGAAGGAAAAGCAGGAATGACCAGAATAAGGACAATGTTAAGGACTAGAGCATGACCAATCAGAACATTGCAAGCACAATCAACCAGAATGCTACTTTCTACACACCTAATTAGCATAGAGATTGAGCAATGTCCTGGAGAAAATAAATAAAAATCTCAATGTCGCTTCTCTTAGCAACACACTTGTGACTCCTCCTTTTTCGTGAGATCTTTCATTCTTTCCCTTAATAAACTTTCCTACCTCTATGCTCACCCTTTATCATCTGCAAAGTTCATTCTTTTACTTTGTGAAACAAGAACCCAGAATGCTGACCCTTCCTATGGCTACACACCTAAGCCAGCAAGGTTGAGGGGAGGCTTTCAGTCCTACACAAATCTCTCATAACAAAACCACGATGGTTGGTCACCCGAAGGCCAATGGATAAAGTAGATAGTGCTACTATCAATAAAATCAAACTTCTAGTCTACCTTCTCTTATTATAATATTGTTTTCCACCTGGTGCTTCCATCTTCACAAAGCCAAAATTTTATGTCCTCTAATTTTCTTATTATTATGTTTACTGTTTTGACTAATATGCTAATTTCTTTTAAAATTATTACCATAAAGACTTTCCTTGAACCATTTTATTCTGTGATTATTAAAAATAAATCATATATATATAAATATTCCATGATAATTTCTATTGTACCACTCACTATTCCATTTCTCCTTCTTCACCTCACCATTGGAAGTAGCTTGGATTTTGCTGCCTATTTCATAACACTTGTGAATTATTACATTTATTTTCCACTGCTTTAACAGATCTCATTCTCCTTTCCCTGATTAAAAAAAAAACAGAGACTGAGTGGAGTCAGGTAACTCACATAAGATATAGAAATAGTCACAGGATAAACTTCCTTATCACAGGCTGGCCTTGACTTTCCATATTAAAAATAACTTCCTACTTTCTAGACTATTTATTAAATATATCTAACATTCATGAACACAAAAGAAATGTGACCTAAATGTTATAGATCAAGAAATATACTAAAAATAAAAATATTTTCTCTACTCTGCCTCTGTGTAGCTTAGATAACTTCATGGCTGACTTTTCTAATTATTCTCATGAGACCATAAAATCCATCTCTCTGACAGACTGCCATACAGTTGCTTTCCTTTATTTTTATCTGGGATAAGCTGTTTGTGATTTAAATTTTCATGGTAAACATTATTCAGAAAGCAGATTCCTCATAATATTTCAAAAGAAAACCATATTCAAGAGCCTGAAAGATGAGGAATAAAAAAACAACAGTTTTTTTTTTTTTAACTCAAAGTACCTATGATTGGAGATTGAATTTCAGGGTACCATACCAAACCATTTCTCTTCAAAATTGAAGTTAAAGGTCTCTGTAATTTGTTTTCCTATTTACCATGCAAGAAAAATAAAATGTCAGCAACCCATAATTCACATGGAATTCATAATTCTAGTGGAAGAAATTTCTGGGGAATAAGATTCTTGAAATGGCTGTAGTCTGGCAATTCTAGAGTGCTCTAGTGAGTGATTTCAAAGGAATTTCTCAAATAAAACCTTTCCATTTGGAACAATAGCTCTGCTTTAATCAAATTCACATAATAAAGGAAAAATAAAAGCCAAAAGTTAATTCTGTAAAAATATATGAATACATGCAAGTTTTGATAAAAATTAATGACATCAAATCAAGTTATAAATTCCCAGAGTTTACTGATCAAAATGCCAAAGCCAAAATATACAGAGGCAGCAGTTATGAATGTGAAGAAAAAGATCAGCACAAAGATTACTAAGAGATATGGACTTATAGTTCAGCTTTAAATGCCTACAAGAAAAGTTTTATTTGAATTTGGTTTATCCAACAAAACTCCAAAATAGGAGTTTGCTGAACCCTAACTTAAAAAGAACTGAGAGCCAGTCAAGTACATTTCACTCAAGTTGGTTAAAGCTAATGTTACCTTCATGCATTTATGATACTACCAGGGATGATTAAATCTGCCTATCTATAATATTGCAATATTAAAGAAAACAGTATGAACAATATAGACCTCAAATCCACAGATTAAATGTATAAATTACTAAACTAACTTAAATTCTAAATTTTATTTCTTATACGTATCTGACTCAAGTTTACATAACACTACTATCCAACATTTTGTTGAATATATGCCTGTCCCTAAAAATTCTCAAAATGTGCCACTTTATATACTTTAGGATTCACAATCTATGTACATCTCAAACTGGTGTCCTATTAAACTGTAACTTGAAAAGTACAATAACAAAACATAACTTACCATCATTTATAAGCCAGTGATCACCAGTTACATGGACAGTGTTTGGTAAACTGAATAAAGTAAATAGCTATTTAAACATTTACCTTAACAACACTGGTGTACTTTACAATCAATTTAGTAGTGAATGATATCACAATCACTTGTGAAACATTGTTATCAAATAATTCAAGCCATTAAGTTCTAAAATCCTTAGAAAAAATTACCTTACTAAAATAGATTAATGAGCTATATTGTGTTGTGAGCCTGGACAGCCTCATTCTACATTTAATTTAAGATATCCAAAAAAATCACAGAGCTGAAGAAAAGACATTCAACAAATAAATACATAATATCCATTTGATAATTATAGTAATCTATCATATTGAAATTATAAGATAGTGTCTTTATTAAAGCATAGTTCCTGCTATAATTCAAAGACAATAGCAGACACAATAAAATACCCTTCTTGTTTCACATATATTTCCTGCATCCACTAATAACATACATATTTTTAGGCTACCTATATGCTCGGGGTAGAAGAGAACAAAGTAATGTTATTAAAGTTATAAAATTGTAAGAAAAGATTTGACAATTTTATCATTATGTTGAAAACTATTTCTTGTTTCTTTTTTAAATTATTTTTGTATCTCTTCAACTGTCAATGATGCACACTAACCTATTTACAAATGAAATATGATGAATCTGCTTCACAATATTACACACATAGAGAATGGGTAGGATAGATGAATCAAAATTGGAAAAATGTCAATAGTTATGGAAATTGGGTGATTGTTACATGGAATGAGATTATGTCATTCTCTCTGCTCTGTGTAGGTAAGAATTTCTGTCTTTGTTCATTCCTACTGCTATATCAAAATACCACATATTGGGTAATTTTCAAAGAACAGAAATTTATTTCTAACAGTTCTAGAGACCAGAAAGTACAAGATCAAGAGACTAGTAGATTCGGTATTTGGTGAAGGCTCACACTGTTTTCAAGATGTTGTTGAATTCTCACAAGGGGAAAGGTAGATGAGCAAGAGGGATGATTGCTGTGTGAAGCCTCTTTATAAGGACATTTATCCTATTCACAAGGTCAAAGCCCTCATGATCTGATCACCTCCTAATGGCTCAACCTCTTAATACTATCACATTGGTGATTAAGTTTAAACATAGAGGGACACTTATATTTAAACCATAGCATTGTATAAAAAATTTTTAATTGGTTTTATCACAATTCATCCATTTTCATAAGGCTGAATCTTGTAAATGTGGTTCAGTAATAAATATGAAATTCATGTATAAACACCATGTTGCATGCTTTTCTGAATCCAAACATAAAAGAAAATTGACCTATAAATGATGTTCTGTAAAATGAACAAATTTTTTGTGAAACCTATCCTTGAAAGTGTATAACTGTTGGCTTTATGTCTGAAAAATAGTGGGATTACCTAAGAACCAAATTTAGGCATTTGTTCCCTGATATGAGTCAATCAACTATTTATTTGAGAAATATACTAGGGGCTGTGAAACATAATAAAATAGGCAAAGCATTGCCCCAGATAGCATAAAGTTTGCAGATCAGCAGAGAAGACACACCAACTAGCAATGAATTGAAAGCTAAACTACACAGTTCTGGTAGTAATTACAAAGGAATTTATTAATACGAGTATTTTATAAAGGTCTCCCATAGGAAATTAGAATAGAAATGGTCTTTTAAAAGTGAACAAAATTTGGGCAAGCAGAAGAAAGTATCATATTGTATGTAAAGAGTTCAGTACAAGCAAAATTAAAAGAGTAAGTATGGTAAGGAGTTACAAAAGAGACTCACAACTCAGAAAAAAAAGGGCACATGTTAAGAAATAATAACAACATTAGTAATAATAATGGCAAACACTCTGTGCCAAGCATTATTCTTACTTAATGGGTTTTTAAAAATTTTGTTAGTATATAATAGCTGTACAGGGAGATACATCATGGTATTTATATATGTGCTTACAATATATCTTAGTTAGATTTACCCCCTCCATTGTTCTCCCTCTTCCCTCCCTCTTCTTAGAACAATTACAGTTGGTTTCATTCTTTTATTTTTATATGAATACAAAATACATTTGCCATATTCATCCTCATTCATCTTTTCCTTACGCCTACCCCCTTCCCACTGGTACCCACCCCCAGAAAAGACCTATGTTACCCTCCTGCCCTTTGTCCAAAGGAGTTTTGCCTTGGTAATTCAGGGCTGTATAATCAAATTAACGCTCCCTCTGCCCTCTGTTACTTACTCTCTATCACCATGATCCCAAAAACCTACAGTAGAGTACATTATATTATATTCATATATAAATGGGTTATTTCAATATTTTTCTTTCTCTAATATTTTCTTTACCTCTCTCACCTCCCATAGTTACCTCAGACTAATACAATTTTGTTCTTTTTCTCACTATATATACATGTATGTGTTATTATATAAATACATATGTGATCATACATGTATCTATATATACATTTAATGTATAGTTCTAGCTTTTGTATATAAGGAAAAACATGAAACCTTTGACTTTTTGAGCCTGACTTACTTCACTTACCTTGATGTTCTCCAGTTCCATCCATTTACCTGCAAACAACATAATTTCATTCTTCTTTAAGGCTGAATAAAACTCCATTGTGCCTATTTGACAGTCCTGTAGGGAGATACTAGAGGGAGCCGACGGGTGAATGGAGGAGATGAAGGTGAGGGAATATGGTTGAGGCCTTCATAAACATATATGAAATAGACTGATGAACCCTCTTGTAATTCCTTTAAGTGGGGCAGAGAGGGTTTTATGGAAGGAAGATGGTGGGGGTGATCTAACCAATGTACAATGTAAGGCTAATCAGAATTGTCACAATGAATACTTGCTATACAAGGAATGTATTCTAACAAAAATGGGAAAAAAACTCCATTGTGTATATATGCCATATTTTCTTAATCCATTCATCAGTTGTGGGACATCTAGTCTGTTTCCAAAGCTTGGCTATTGTGAATAGTGCTAAAAAAAAAACATGGGTGTGCAAGGGGCTCAATCATATCATGGAGCACATTTCTTCAGATATATGCCCAGAAGACCAGTGGATTGTATGATAGTTCTATTTTTAGTTTTTTGAAGGATCTTCATATTGCTCTCCATAGTAGTTGCACTAATTTACATTCCTACCAACAGTGTAAAAGTGTTCCTTTTATCCTACATCCTCACCAGCATTTGCTGTTGTTTGTGTTATTGATGATAGCCATTCTTTTTTTTTATTTCCTTTATTCATATGTGCATACAATGATTGGGTCATTACTCCCCTCTTCACCCCGCTCCCTCCCTAATCCCCCACCCCCTCGCTTCCAAGCAGATACTGCTTTGCCCTTACCTCTAATTTTGTTGAAGAAAGAGTATGAACATTAAGTTTTTGCTAGTTGAAGTAAGAACAGCTATATAGGGAGATTCCTAGTTTTGCTTCCATGTACATATGTGTTACTTTCTAAATAATTCTTCTCAAACTAAGCTTTTCCCTAGTTCCTAGTCCCCTTCTCCTATTAACCTCTGTTGCTTTAAAGTTTCTGCATTAGTTCCTTTGCATTGAAGACATCAAATGCTATCTTTTTTTTTTTTTTGGATTACCTACCTATCCTCATACCTCCCTTGTGTGCACTCTCCTTATCATGTAATCAAAGTCCAATCCCCTTGTTGTATTTGCCCTTGATCTAAAGTCTGCATATGAGGGAGAACATATGATTTTTGGTCTTCTGGGCCTGGCTAACCTGGCTCAGGATGATGTTCTCCAGTTCCATCCATTTGCTTGTGAATGATAAGATTTCATTCTTCTTCATGGCTGCATAGAATTCCATTGTGTATAAATACCACATTTTCTTAATCCATTCATCAGTAGTAGGGCATCTTGGCTGTTTCCATAACATGGCTATTGTGAATAGTGCTGCAATAAACATGGGTGTGCAGGTGCCTCTGGAGTAACCTGTGTCACAGTCTTTTGGGTATATCCCCAAGAGTGGTATTGCTGGATCAAATGGTAGATCAATGTTTAGCTTTTTAAGTAGCCTCCAAATTTTTCTCCAAAGTGGTTGTACTAGTTTACATTCCTACCAACAGTGTAAGAGGGTTCCTTTTCCCCCATATTCTCGCCAACACCTGTTGTTGGTGGTGTTGCTAATGATGGCTATTCTAACAGGGGTGAGGTGGAATCTTAGTGTGGTTTTAATTTGCATTTCCTTTATGGATGATAGCCATTCTTACTGGGGTGAGGTAAAATCTCAATATCATTTTGATTTGCATTTTCTTATAGCCGAAGATGTTGAACATATATTTATTTTTATGAATGACATATTACTAGTCATAGCCCAATTTTTCAAATGAGAAAACTGAGGCACAAGAGATTAAATAACTGGACTGAAATAACAGAGTGAATGACAGTAGAGCAAGGTTCTGAATCCCCAGAGTCTAGATCCAGGAAGCTTGTGCTGACTCCTATTCCATACTGCCCAATAATAAATAAGATCTGACATGTAGTTTGGGAGTAGATAATGAAAGTCAGACTGAGGATTTTCCAATGGATGCTAACCATATCATTTCTTGACAGACAAATAACATGGGGAAAAAATTGTGACTGTATCATACATGCATAGAATTTATCTCTGATCCTAAAGTTAACTTCTCTCCCATCTTGACTTCAAACAACCACTACTTTTATGGACATCCAAAATTATTCAGTTGAGAAGTTGAGAGCTAATGTGTGGCCTCTCAAGTCAATGAATCATAAAACTATGGCACTAAGTTTAAGTAACTTGGATGGAAACACATAACTTTGTGTTGGATCAAAGAACTAAAACTCCAAAGACTCTTAGTTTCAATCGTAGATTTTACACTCTTAACGTATGTTCACCTCAGAACTACAATATAATTCTACAGGCTGAAAACGTCAGAGCACTTAACTGGATCTCAGCCATCTGTCTCACACTGAATGATACAGTGTGGTAACTATTACACAATAATACATACATTTTACTGTACTTCAACCAGATAAAAATAAATAGTGCAAATATTTCTAATAATCTTTCCCATTATTGTTCAGCTCAATATATAAATCCTATTGCTTACCTAACACTTAGTGTAAATCCTGAGACTCAGAACAAAGTTACAGAATCTAAAATTCTGATTAATAGTCTCTTCTTACTCTTTTGCTATTATCTCTTACCTGACTAGTTTTTAGGCCTGTTGATTTTTGTCACTTTGATATATATTAGAAATATTATCCTCCCAAATGCCTTCTCCCCTTTCAGTCCCAGAACTAACTCTACTGGAGAACAAAATATTTGCACTGTCATATCAGGAGTACTTTCTTGAACTCAGGTCACCAACCATCTTGGTTTACCCAAGACTTTTCTGTTTTGGGCAATGAAAGTCTTGCAGTCCAGGAAAAAGCCTCAGTTCTGGGCATACTAGGACAGCTGCCCAATCTAATGTCTAAAGTATCAGAGAAAAAATGTGTGTCTGGTTTTGTATAACTATTTGTGTATCTGCACATTTGATTAAACAAAATTGCATGTATCCAGGCGACAAAAAAAAAAACAGAATAAAAAATAAAAATCTCCCCTAGCTTCCTGGAGAGATATTTAATCCTAGCATGGGAACTCCTTCCACTTGGAACAAGAGTGAGCCTTTGCCCTAAACCTTGTTAATCAGTGATGAGAAAAGTAAAAACACTTTCTTATAACTCCTCAAGTTGCCATAATGCTGCTGACATGATGTGTTGGGGAAGTAAGATACCAATTTACCTGAAAATCTAACTAGTTCTTAATTAAAACAAATTGTACACTCAGATTTTTCATATTGTAGTACACTGGTCTGTGACACAGTTTTCAAGAAACTAAACAGTTTAGAAACATTGTCTTTTCTTGTAGCACAAAACCCAGTGTTAGCATTAAAGCAAAATGACTCACATTTAATAGTAAGGTAATCTTTGCTAAAGCCATAATTTTACCCGAAAGCAAAGAAGGAAAAATGAGGAAGCTAATATTTGAGTAAAATATTTTCTTCTCAGATCTAAAGGGAGTGGGCATTATTTCTCAACCCATGTTCTAGTTTCAAAAATACTTGAGAAATGATCTACAAATAAGAATTTTCAGAAAACTCTAAGGGGAACGTTCTTCTCTCCCATAGACACTACTCTTGAGAGATAGTCAAGGATGAGACAAATTTTATGTTTTGAAGACAATTGCCTTTTCTTTAAATAGAAGTTGTTAGGGAGAGTACAAATAAATAGAAAATGTTTCTTACAATTACATCTAATCTTCAAACATGATTTTTCATTATAATCTCCTATGAATTCTCCAAGAGACTTTCAAAAAGTATCTCAGATGACTCTAATGAAAAAAAATCATACTAGTTAGAACTAAATTTTAAATCTGAATTAGTAATTTATTTTATTTGCTCACTGTAATAAAGAGAAATGACAAGAATAGTATATCTATAAAGAAAATCAGGATGAGGAAGTACATTTTATTATTACAGAATTTTATTATAGAGCAAACATATTTGAGATTAAAAACTTAAATTATACACCACACTTTTGTAAATGTAAAACAGAAGGTAGAGACAGAAAGGCTGGTTACATTCAGATTTATATGTCTAAGTGTAGATTTTATGTGTAATATTGCTGAAGTTTTGTATTAAGACCTTAATCTTGAAAGGGTAGCAATTTTAAGACTATAGAACATCAACTTCCACACATTTTCTTGGCAAAATTTCACTATAGATGAAATGAGAAGAGCAGTTGAAAAAAACCAAACAGGCAAACAGACAGAAAAGCTAGGAAATAGAAAATAACTGGATGAAAAGTTACTTTTTTGATATGTTCTTATTTTCCTGTATTTGACAATGAAAGACACTACCAATAGAACCTAATATTCAGCTCCTATACCTTAAACTGACGAATTCTGTGTACAAGGAGACTAGTGTTTGCTGCTATTACTGGTATGGCAGTACTCTTCCCTAGGGCATTCTGTCCTACAGTCCTGCATGGGCACCAACATCAAGAAAGTAACTCTCTGTGCTAGCAATAATGAGATAAAGCACAAACTGCTGGATATGTGTCCTGGCTTTGTTGTTCTCAGTAGGTTATATTATTGAGGGTATTTTTGTTTGTTCATTTAGTTTGGTTTGGTTTGGTTTGGTTTGGTTTGGTTTGGTTTTTCCCAATGCAATTGTTTTAAAACTGAGTTGAAAGTTAAGGACCTGAAATTTAAGTCTTGGCTCTTAGCCTAACTGACTATATAATCTTAAGCAAGCTGTTTCACCTCTCAAGACTATGAACTAGAGCAGTCACTAGCTGACCTCTGTGAGCACTGTTATTAGATGACCTCTGTGAGCATTGTTCAGTGACTTTAAGTCAAAGTCAAAAGGAAAGGTAATTGTGTGAACAATGTTATCTAAGATCAAATCATCCCAACTGTTCTTAGGTTAACTGAGACACAATATAGAGAAATAATCATCAATGCAGCTTCAGAAGCAGTCTGCTTGGATTCAAATGCTTCCTCATTACTTACAAGAATAGAAACAGGTTTCTTATATGTGCTCCTTTTCTTCACCTATGTAATGGGAATGACAAGAGCACCTCACTTACCCCAGCCATGTGCTGTGGCTCATGTCTGTCATTCCAGCTATGTGGGAGACTAAAATCAGGAGGATCTCAATTGCAGGCCAGGCTGGTCAGAAAAAAAAAAGTTTACAAGAGCCTATCTCAACACAAAAAAAGCTGGGCATGGTGGTATGTACCTGCCATCTAGCTAAGGCAAGAACGGAAAATAGAAGAATCACTGTCCAGGCCAGCCTAGGCAAAAAGCAAGACCCTGTCTCCAAAATAAGCAAAGCAAAAAGGACTGGAGGCGTGGTTCGAGTGTAGGGGTAGACTGGGGGGAAGAATACCTATGTCACAGGGTTACTATGAGGATTAGCTGAAATAATTTGCATACAACCATAAGGGCACTGCTCATTTATTCCTAATATATGCAGGAAAAAATTAATGAATTCATTCAGCTACATCCTTTTCAGTAGGAAATTAGTTCAAGGGCATAAATGGAGGAATGAGACCTAAATGAAAGAAAACTTCCCAGTTCAAAATGATACTCTTACACTACACACATGCCCCACATTTACTTTTTTTCCATCACAGTGATTCTGTAACTCTAACTTCAGAATAGCCTTGATGGCTTATTAAAACACAGTATGCCAATTCCCAGTCCCAGAGTTTCTGAATCAGTAGGTCTGGGATAGGATTGAAAATGGGCATTTCTAAAAAGTCTCCAGTTTGATATAAATGTCCCTAGCTTAGAGATCATTCTTTGAAAACCACTGCATTGAATTATATCTCCTTGATTTTTCATGATCAGAGAACTATTAGGACCTGCATAAATTGGGTACCTGAGGACACAATCTCTTATCCCTTGAATTCAACAGAACAGCTTGTTAGCCTATCTATGACTACCAAGTATATGACCACACTTTGAGACAGCATGCTGTGTCCCAGTCACAATGGCCTTTTTTCTACTCTTAAATTAAACTAAAGAGCCTACCTCAGGGTCTTTGTAATTCTTGTAATTTACACTTGAAAATTTACTTTCCTATATCTTCTATATGGTGGCCTCAGCTCCTCTTTTAATTCATTTTTGTATATATATATATAAATCTATTATATATTTAATATTTATCTATACATTTAATAGAGATATTACATCTTGTTACTATACAATTTCATTATCGAGCAAACATATTGGAGATTGAAAGTTTAAATTATTTATATAAAGAACCACCTCATTTTCCTTAGTCATTCTTCAATGTACCACATTGTTTCAGCTTCTTCTCTCAATTATCCAATCTGTAAACATACCATTTATTCGTGAAAGTATTTACCTGCTTATCTTCTTTCCCAATAGCATGTAAGCCCCATGAATTTAGAGAATTTTGTTTACTAACTGTATCCCAAATACCTAAATATAGGAAGCACTCAGTAAGTATTTATTGAGTGAAGGAGAAAGAGGCATTCACATCAGACCCAGTATTACTACTCTTTCCGGAGCAAAAGGTTTTCTAATTATCATGTCTACCAAACTAATAGAGTTCCATGTTTCCCTCCAGAAATAATATTTTAGTCCTCCTTAATCATAGTTGTGTGAAGACTCTAAAAGGAAACTCAAGAAAAGAATGTTCCATAAGCACAGTGCAGAAACTTCTCAGAGTGACCTAAAACAAAAAATATTCAGGCTTTTGCTAGTTACACTATTGCTTGTTAAGCCAAGAACAGAAGGTTGCAATGAGTAGAGCAAGTTCCATCCACTAAAGAAAACAAAGCTAGTTCTCCATGTGAACTGTTCTTCAATAGGAATGGTGCTGGCAGATTTTGGTAACAGGTATTCAGTCTACAAGCCATATTAAAGAAGAAAAGAACTAGTCCCGCTAAGTGAATCTGAGGAATGTGTCTCATGAGTACACACAGTTGAGAAACACTGAACACTCCAACTTCCTCTAAGAGATGCACAAAACACATGGGAGGAAAACAAAGGTCTGGCAAGGTCCTACATCAAAGAACCTTCACATTTGTTTAATCCATGTTTCCCAATTTTTGATCCATCCATGTCAGCAAAGCACTGGGAAAAGCAAGTTGGTAGTACATACAACATTGACTTGTTTTGTTTACAATAAATGACAAACAGCTAGAGGAATAGCTCAATAGTTGACAAGTCCATTAACACTATATAGGGACAGAGACCTTCACTGGATGAACAATAGGGGGTTCATTTTTTTTTAAAGATATTTGTCATTATTCAGGTTTCTAGAACAATCTTCTAGCTCCTTAGCTCAAAAGATTACTTACTGACTGAATGTGGTTCAATTTCTTCATACCTAGTTTGAAGCTCTTTAATCAAAACCATGGGAGAGTTAGGCATGGTGGTGACTATCTGTAATCCTAGCTACTCAGAAGGCAGAGGTAGGAGAATCATGGTCTAAAGTCAGTCCTGGAAAAAGTTAGCAAGACCCTATCTGAAAACTCAAACTAAAAGCAAAAGGACATGGGGTAGGGGTAGAGGGCATGACTCAAGGGGTAGAATGCTTGCCTAAAAAGTTAGAGGAACTGAGTTCAATCCCCAGTACCACCAAACAAACAAAAAATGTAAGAAAAAGAGTGGTTTTCAAAATCTCAGAAAATTTGGGATAGCTTTAAGAGGGACATGCATGGATCAGTAAAGAAGGAAGGCAATACTACACTAGGCAGCCAAATAAGCTATGTCATCACATCTGAGTTATTGTCAGATCACCCACAAATCAGATCATTTGGCATTTGGCTTCTCTCTCTCTCTCTCTCTCTCTCTCTCTCTCTCTCTCTCTCTCTCTCTTTCTCTCTCTCTCCCTCTCTCCCCTACTGTCTCTCCCCAAAAGAGGGGCTTCTAATGAACTCACAAATGACAAATTTCAAGGAGATTTTTCTTTAGAGAAGAACATGGTTTTTCTACAAAGAATGCCAAAAGAATTAATTTTCTGTCACTCACGTTTATTTCTCAAGTGGCTGTTAGCTCTTGCTGGTATACAGCTTGGTATAACAATACTACAGGATACATTTACTTTATTTTTTTCCCAAAGGGAAGTCAGCCTTCAAAACAGTGACATCCTGGACATTTTCCAGAAAGAGAGATTGCAAAAATCACACCTGTGGCATTATCAGACATCAGTTTCCCTGTAGTGGTTGCCTGCCAACTGAACTCACCAAATAAACAAGAAGGGGAGCTCTCATGACTTTATGTATGTAGCCAGGACATTTGCTTTTAAACTATGAATCAAGAAATGCTAATAATACCCTTTATCAGTGAGAGATAGCAAAACCCTCAGACAATTGTGAACATTATTTTGAGTATTTTTGGCACTTGAGGCTTCAGTTCTGGGAGTTATACAAATTCTGCTTGAAGCTAAAGAGACTCTTATCTCAGGTCTGCCAGTGTGGCTGTATTGATGTATCTAAAGCTTTGTCTCATGCAGAGTCACATATTCCACAGGCTAAATTGATGGCATGGCCATTCCTTCAAATATCTGAGAAGACAACTATCCTGCTGTGCTATGCCAACTTCAAATATTGATTTAGAGACCAATCTCTGTTCCTTACTATTGTTTTCCATTAATGAACTTAATGTTATTTCCATACACAACAAACATTACATCAACACCATTGCTTCCTTGGTTTATAGAAAGAAAGGTTGCTAGGATGCTAGTTCCCTTAGCCAAGAACAGTGTGGACATTTAAATACAATAAAAAAAGACAGGTTGAGAGATCCAGGGATGGGTGATAGGGTTCATTCCCACTGTTCAACAAAGAATTAGTGGTAATTGGTGAGTGTAAGAAAGGCTGTTATACTAGCATGGTACTATAAGTTATGATCCTGAAATTTAGGAGTTATTATGAGGGAAAATAACATGAGGGGAAATAATAATCAGGGAAATAACATAAAACTATAATAAATAGAAAAGTAAGACTGTGAAACACAGGACTTTTAAAGTTGGTCTCAAAATATAGGTAAGATTTCTGCCTCCAAATACAGGTAGAAATGAAAGATTGGATGGTCTAGGTAGAGAGTATTGTAAAGCAAAAGCAATGGTGGTAGAAAAGGACATCTAGGAGCATGGGGGGTATAAAATTGTGTGTATGTGTGTGTGTATGTGTGACATAAATACAAGCAAGGGAGTTGTTAGTGACAAGTAAAGCAAGAATGATGAATTGGAACCAAATCACAGAGGGCCTTGAATGTCAGACTAAAGATATTCAATAAACAGTGGGGAGATACTGAAGGTTTTTGAGGAAGAGAGTGGTACTAACCACTTTTAATGAATTTGAAGGTATATCTAGTAGTAATATGCAGGGTGATCAGAGTTTAATGAAACACTAAGACAGAGAGACCACGTAGTCAGTTGTTAAAAAGGGAATTCAGTATGGAAAAAGAAAAAAAATTGAAATGTAATCCCACAGCAATTAAAACAGAACCTGAATATCCACATGAACATGTCACTATCACCTCTTCCTTTTTAGCACCATTGATGTAAATGACTTATGAAGACCTGAAGCAAAACATGATGCATTGCCAGGCTATTCTTTAAAATACAAAAGTGATCAATCACATGTAAAAAAAAAAGCAGTTTTATTTCATACATTTTGCTGCCTGGATCATTAATAAAGAACTAAAATATATGGTCATATAAAGAGCTAAAATCAACCATCCTTACTAGATTATGTAAAAGACACATGTGGTATCTTCCAAACATAAAAAATAGGAAATTTTTTTGAAGACTTCATAGCTAGCATGCTTCTGTGACCCAGGTCATGAATAAAAACAGAAAAAAATACTCCTAAGTACTGCTGTCCCACTTTATTTGATGGAGAAATTTTAAACTATAAAGCTTGCTCTTGAGTCAAAAAAAAAAAAAGAAAAAGAAAGGCAGGAAATGTATTCCCATTGTTATACAGCAAAGCAGCTACACAATGCCTAAGGAAAAAAGAGAATTACTTTAATATAAAAGTCCAGGATTCTGGATTCTGGCAAGCTTTGGGTTATTCATACTGTTTGGCTCTGAGGGTCATAGAGTGAACCATATGTCAATAGCAGCATGCTGAGTGCCACTTTTTCAAGCCTAAACAAAAATCTCTAAAATAATTACTTAGAAGTGGTCTTTGTCCCTTTTTACTTTTGCTCCTCAGTTGATGTCAGTTTTTCTTTACCTGATTGATAAATATGAAGTGTATGATGAGTCTAGTCAAAAAAATGTATTTCAGAATGTAGTTCTTATAAGTGATCACTTAAAACGCCACATGGTATATAAAAATTAAGAAGAAAAGGAGGAAAATAGCATCATTTTAAACTTCAGGCACATTCATGTGTTTACTTAACAGCATCCACTTTAAGAATGAAGCACTTTCATTGTCTTTTGCTTTCCTGTTATGGTTTTCAGCTCAATAAATTCAGACTTCCTGATTTTTTCATGCTAGGAATTCTGCTGCACTCATTCATCAGATCTATTTTTGGCATCGGAATCCTGTTCTCTATCTCTAAGAGCATATTATCAAATTCTTCAAATTGACTCAGAGTGTCTGCTGACCCTCTCAGATAGTGTGGACACTTCAGTAAGATACAACCATTTCAATAACTATACCATAGGAAAACAAACAAGTTGTGTTCTTATTTTCTGCCTGGAGGTTAGAGTTGCTATGTTACTGTGTACATATTTTCTTCTGTGAATGTTTAACTATATTTTTAGTAGTCTTTAGAGTTTTTGTCCCCAATTATCCAGTCACTGCTGGCTAATTCTTTTCATTCTTTATATATGGGTATATTTATATGTATAGATATAGATATAGATATAGATATAGATATAGATATAGATATAGATAGATAGTCTTTCTATGTAGCCAAGGCTGCTTTTTAAATAAAAAGAAGTCAAGTAAAGGAATAAGAGCTACTGGCCCTGTGACAGCAGGACTTACCATTTCTGTTGGACTTTCCAGTAGTAGAAATGAACTGTGCTCAGTGGTTCCATGTGCCTCTGCACATATATCCAAATGTTAAAACAAGAGGTCACTTACCAAACAGAAATAGTTACATTTTTTTTTCATTTAAATTTCTTCAACAATCATTTGTGGAGCACCTACTGTATACAACAGACTGATACACATGCTGTAGAAAGGATTCAATGAGGAATGAAACATGGCCCCTTCCCTCAAGATGTTTGTAATTTTTCGGGGCATGGAGGAGGTGGTGGTATAAACTAAATATGCAAATCACTATAACACAAGGCACAATATGATACAGGCAATAGAACAAATGTTCCAGAGGGTAAAATTCATAAATGGTAATTAGAACAGGGAAGTATTCAGAAAGAAGTAGCAGTTGAGTTCTTGATAGAAAGCATCTCAACAGGCAGAGATAAGACATAAAATGATCTGGGAAGAGGTAATGGCATGCACTAAGGCATGTAGCAAGAAAACTCATGGCAGATTTGGAGAAAGACAGGTGAGCCAGCCTGGTGGGCTACAGGATATACATCCTTTGGTAGTGGCCAACAAAACTGTAAAATTTCGATGAGGCTACATTATGGAGTACTTCAGCTGGACTGAGAAGTTCATGGTTTATTTAATGATAATATGGAAGTGATGGAAGACTCTGTACTTACTTATGCATCTGTTCATTTCTATCTTTCCATATTTCAAAAAGAATTTGAGGGAACCAACAAAAATAAATACAATAAGTAACAAGATAAAAGCATGTAAAGATGTAAAGAAAAGAAAATGAGAGGGAAAAAATAATATTAAAATTGTCAAATGACACCAAGAGTGGGTAGTACACAAAATTGCATAAAGAAGACCCTGCTCAATTAACAGTGGGACACAGAGTCAATGTTGGATTTCTAATTTGCCAAAGAAAAGACTAAGATGTACTATGTGGACTGTTGTATCAGCTTTCCATTGCTAGAACAAATATCTGAGATAAATCAACTTACAGAGGGAAAAGATTTGGATCGTGGTTTTGGTGGTTCCATTCCATTATTAAGTAGCTCCATTGGTCTAGGCCTGCAGTTGCACAACATAGTAAGAGCCCATGTGGAAGCAAAACCATTTTCCTCATGATGGGGATGCAAAAGATTGAGGAAGAAGAGACTGGGGTTCCATAATCTACTTCAAGGACATGCCCCAATGATGTAAGACCTCCTACTACGCCCACCTCTTGAAGGTTCTACTACCACCCAATAATACCAAGCTGAGGACCAAATGTTTAACACATGGGTCTTTGGGGGTCACTCCAGATCCAAAGTATATTAACTGTGGTGGTTAAATTTTGTTGTCAACTTGACTGGATTAAGAAATATCTTAAAACCCAATAAACAATTACTTTTGATGTTTCTGTTAGGGTGTTTCCAGAGGAAGCCAGCATGTGAATCTAAGTGAACTAAGTGGGGAAGACCTGCTTCAGTGTGGATGGATACCATCCAATTTCTTGAGAAAACAAATGCAGAAAGCCAATAGTTATCTCCCCGTGAGACCTGGTGCATGCTCATCTACTGCCTTAGACATCAGAAGTCCTTTTGACTCTTATAGCAGCAGCCCCATTCCCTGGATTCTCAAGAATTTGATTTTGTACTGAGAATTACACAATCAGATTCCCTGGATCTGAGACCTTCAGACTCGGACTGAACCACACTACTAGCATCCCAAGGTCTCTAGCCTGCAGACAACCTGTTATAGGACTTCTCAGCCACCATAATCTGTGAGCTAATTTCCTAATAAGTTCCTTCCCATATATCTATATACATATCTTGTTGTTTTTGTCTCTTTGGAGAACCCTGATTAATGCATGGACTAATGAGATAATAAAAATTGCATTTTTCCAAGGAAGGGACATGAAGGAGGGAGTACAGGATAGATAGGGTAGGAGGAGGCAAACTGTTCAAAAAGTTATTCCAATAGAAAGGACCTCAATGGGAGAGGGGGAGGGTGACAAGAGATTTTCTTAGTAGAGGAAATGAACCAATTTGGGGTTATAATACATATACACATGGAAATGTCACAAAGAAACTACCTGTGTAGCTATTATAAACAAACAAAACTGTCATTCTTTTTCTTTTACAAAAAGAACAGGAGGCTGGAATGGTCCTGTCTGGGGGTGGGAGGAAGGGTGTTGGAGGGTGAATATGGTGGAAATACTGTGTACTCGAGTATGCAAATGGACAAAAGGATACCTGTTGAAACTTCCAGGAAGGTGGGGAGGAGAGGATAAAGGAAAATGATGAAGGGGGTGAATTGAACTATGATATATTTGATACGTTGTAAGAACTTTTGTGGATGTCACAATGTATCCTCGCTCAGCACAATAATAAAAAAATTAAAAATGAAAAAAAGAGATTTTCTTATGGCATTTGGTTTCCTTTGATAGAAGTCTGGCAAAAGGGATAAACTATTGCTCTAGTATCACTATGGCCCCAAACATGTTGCAAATGACAAAACTTGAAGATATATAAAACTCATTTAGTTCTATTTTCTGCCTACCAGAGGTGGTTTCCTTAAGGTGCATATGTTGCACAATTAATTTCTTTCAAGAGATTCTTCCCAGAGTGTCCCCTGGCAGTTGGCAGGTTAAAGTCCTCTGTGCCATTTGTGTGCAACAATGACATCTTTAAATATTACACCATGTGGTACCTTTCAGAGTAGACTACCTTTTTGCAGTCTGAACACTAAAAAGCCATTTAAGAATAAATTTTCACTTAATAACTGGCTTTGCTCAAAATAAATAAAGAATATGCTTTTTCCCCACTTTTTTGTGTTCACTTTCAATATAATGATATGTGATGTTAGCAGCAGGGAAAAGAGAGATCTTGCAAAGGCAACTGCAGCTCTAAAATCAAAAAAGGGAGTCAAAGTGGTAGTGATACAGATTCATTTCATTTTAGAATGCCTGACCCAGGCAGTAAGATCTATTTAAATGACAGCAGCTATATCCCATGGTGAGAGTAAGTTACTCCCTGCTGGGGCTAAATTATTCAGAAGCAGGGTAAGTAGAGAGGGAGAGTAATTATCTCCACCAATGGGGCACATTAACCTTTCTAACCAAGGTATCACCCTGGGTGTGTGCTTGTGCCCACACACACAAATGTATGCACATGCATGCAGACACATATATATATATATAAAATATACATATATATATACATATATGTATATATACATTGAAGTTTACTCCATATTTTCAGCTACACTTTTATCATAACATACTACAAAAAGTAACCTCTCTTATGTCACCTTTACCTTCTTCTTGAATTACTCTATCATTCCATTCTTCTTTCCTTTTTTTTTCCATTTGCCCTTCTGTTGGAATTAAAGACTCTCCAGTGCCAAAAACAGACACACAAGAGACAGAAAATCTTGACAAGGCAATTTCTTTTGATCAAAAGGATGCAAGCATGTACTTACTCCAGCTGAGCAGGCATGTAAGGGCAAAATGGCCAACGGTGGCTCCTCCTTACATCCCTTACACAGTTGTACCTGCCCCTAACTAAAAGGCTTGGGGAATGGGTTAGGGCATATAGTTTGATGGGCAATGGAGTCATACAGGAATCTGGAAGAAGAAGCAAGGACCCTTTATACATGCAAGTCACCTAAGATGGCAACCTAAGGAGTTTTTAAGTAATTTAAGAGGGTAACAAATATTTTGATAGAAAAAAACATTTTTCTTACACTTCTGCTGAATAGCCTGCAAAAAGAATAGCTATCAAACAACTCTAATAGAAAAGGTTAGTTCAAGAAGAATGAACTTAGAAAGTAACACATATGCACATGGAAGCAATACTAGGAACCTCCCTATATAGCTATCCTTACCTCAACTAGCAAAAACCCCTGGTTCTCCTTATTAATGTTCATACTCTCTCTTCAACAAAATTAGAGGTAAGGGCAAAACAGTTCCTGCTTGGAAGCGAGGGGGTGGGGGTGTGAGGGAGGGGGTGGGGGGAAAGGGAGGGGGCAGGGAGAAGGGGGGAGTAATGACCCAATCATTGTATGCACATATGAATAAAGGAAATAATAAATAAATAAATAAATAAAAATTTTTAAAAAACAACTCTAATATCCCTACAACTCTTTATTTCTGGTTAGTCACAGTTAAAATGCTTTCATTTTACTTTTAACTATGTAATCTGAGAAAGACAATGAGACAGAAAGAGATCATGACAAAGAGAAGCTTATGTTAAGTTATCATGTACAATCCTACAACAGAGATTCTCAAACTTCAGCATAATCAGAATCAGCTGGGAGAGCCTATTACAACATAGATTGCTAGACCCATCCCCAGAGTTTCTAACCAGGTTTGGGCGGGACCCAAAAATGTACATTTCTAACAAGATTCCAGATGTTGATGCTGATGCTTTTGGGATCACACTTTAATAACAAGTACACTAGTACATTACTGATAAAGGTAAAGCAATTTGGGGGTTTCTTCCTAACCCTATTGCTATGGTTTGGATATGAAGTGTCCCCCCAAAGGCTAATGAGTTGAAGGCTTAGTCCTGGGCTGATAGATCCAATAATTGAGAAGTGATTGAATCATGAGGGCTATCTATAACATAATCAATGAGCTAATCGATTGATGGATTCATAATATGATGGCATTACTGGGAGGTGGTAGAAAGAAGAGGTGAGGCTTCATTGGAGGAAGTAGGTCACATGGATTATGCTCTGGAAAGAGATACCTTGTCCCCAGCCTCTATCTCTCTCTGCTTCCTAGTCACCATGAAGTGAGCAACTTTGCCACACCTTCTGCCACAATTTTCTCTATTACCAAAGCTCAGAAACAACAAAGCCAGCCAACCATGGGCTGAAATCTCTGAAACTATGAGCCAAAATAAAACCTTCCTGTTTTAAAATTCTCTTAATTTTTTTTTGTTTGGTTTGGTTTGGTTTTCTGTCACAGCAATTAAAAACTAACTACACACCCATAAACCTATCTCCCCCAAAGAGGTCATTACTATTGATTGTAAAAGTCTTTTCCTCCCTTTTTCAAAAAACCCTAATTTTATCACATGCATATGTATCCCTGAACTATAATATATATATAAGTCATGGTGCATTCATACAGCAATGAAAGGAAAGAACTACAGCTATGCATAAACACATAATAAATCTCAGAAACATAATTCCAGGTTAAAAAACAATGTTACTAAGGACTTCATGTAGCATATTATCTTTTTTTTTTTTAATTTTGAAGTGCTTTTCATTCCCAGTCCTGGTCAATGAATTTTCCAGAACAGCCATTACATGGTTCACAAGTAATGTATTGAATATGTACTACAACTTCCTTCCAAGGATTTATAAGCATATCACACTTTCTTATTTAATATAAAGTTGTGAGGTTAGTAGGAAAAGATTTTTCTAATATCTTTTAACAAATGAGAAAAGTGAGGGACAGAAAGAAATTATCAAAGGGTAAATGTTGTTAGAAAGCTTACAGCTGCTTGGAGACATTTATTGAAGGCAATTAATTTTAAGTACACAAGCTGTGAGACAACACAATACAATACAAAAATGTTCTGCCTAGGAATTAAGAGTGGTGGATTTAGTCCTGACTCTACCATGGACCAGTCAATTCATTTCTCTGAGACTGTTTATTCATCAACAAAACTGCACTAATGGAATTTTTTTGAGGGGGTGTTTTTTTTGTTTGAGGTGCTTGGGTTTGAACTCAAGGCCTATACCTTGAGCCACTCCACCAGCCTTTCTTTTGTGATGGGTTTTTTTTTTTTTTTTTTTTTTTGAGATAGGGTCTCTTGATCTATTTGCTGGGTCTGGCTTCTAACCAAGATCCTCCTGATCTCTTCCTCCTGAGTAGCTAGGATTACAGGCATGAGCCACCAGCACCCAGCTGGGGGTTGTTACTGTTCTAGTTTTCTGTTTGTTTGTAATGTTATACTGGGGATGAAACCTGGATGTTGATGGTTTCAAAGGAGTCCTAGGCATTCCTCAGAGATACATCAAAAACTCCAATGGGCAATGAGAAGTTGGGACAGGTCGGGGAGCAAGAGACACCTAACATTTGAGGGTCAGTCAGGATTTGTCTCTACCTCTTCTAGCTGAGCCATTGGACTTTTATTTGATTTACATAAATCAGACTTTGGCAAAAGAGTTCATTTGAAGAAATGATTCTGCTGATTGAAAAAGCAAACTTTGAAGCCACAGAACTAAGAGATTTGGAAGGGCCCTTCTAGCTCTCTTGACTCTTTCTCTTCCAAACCTTTTCCACTTTTCTCAAAGAAACCCAAATCCTACCATCAAACTCTTTTATCTCAGTCTTGCCTTTCTCTTTAAGAATGAATTGAAATATCAACTCCCTCAACTTCCTTTCTCAATACTCATAAAATCTATTTATTACTATACCTACCTTCGAGGCCTCAGGATAAACCAGGGTGAGGGATTAGCAAGAAGAGCTGAGATGGAAGAGTGATCCAGCAGGGTAAACACCAAGTGCAAAGGTGAGAGGAGAGGATGGAACATCAAGCAGAAGCTGGCTCACAATGATGGGAGAAGAGAGAAAACAAAGCAGAAGTGTCTTCTCAGCTTCAGTTTCCAGACAAATCCTTCTACCATGTTCTTGACCCCCATCCTCTATATAGTGCCAAAGACCTTGCCTATTTGACATTTTGTTTGTCTCTTTCTTTCATCTCAGTCTTCTCTATCTCACTTTCAAGATGTTTTCTCAAGGACTACTTCTATGTTCAAGAATCCCTCCTCTTAAAAATAAGCAAGGCAAAAATCCTCCCTAAGCC